>NC_071326.1:12890000-14221250 GCF_943734725.1 Anopheles marshallii | reverse complement strand
ACGTGGCAGCACAAGGAGGGGGGCCCCAAAGCCCCAAACTGTGCGACAGAAGGGTGGTGTGTCACAGTGGACGGTTAAAACAAATTTTCCACTCCGTTCAACAACCCTGACCATGTGTGTTGCCGGTCCATGCCACTGTTCCACCGGTTGTTTGTTCCGCCATCGGCCGGCCGTGGGGAAAATGTACTAAAATTAGAAAATTCGGGTCAGTTCATGACACTTGAACCGAGCCGTGATGTGTTTTCTTTAATTTTTTTTTGGTGCTTTTCGATCGAGTTTGTTAAATGGTCAGAGTGTTGCTTAGATAAAAGCTAGCCTAATTAAAACCTTACATTGAAGCGTTGCGGTAGCTTCGTCGCTTTTGGGGATGAGAGCTGATTTATAAAGCATGGCACCGACACTTAATGTCTGAATTTAATTCGCTTTAATGGGACTCGTTTGTTATCATATCTTTCATGTGTTTGAAACGGTCGATTAGAAACGGCTTTGATTGCTCATGTGTTTGCTCATTAAGCCAGGAAATGCAAAATTGTCGGTGACCATTATCTAGCCATCGGGGTGCGTAAAGCTAAGAATAGGAAACATCACTGCAAATTTAGGCCATATGTCGTCGACCGACAAGGGATGTCGAATTTTATTGCATGTTTACACAATATCGGTTTATACGGCGCGTGCCGTTGTCAGCTAACCGCTCCGCTTCCGGAACATTCGCCTTCTGCAAGCATGGGCATGGCACATTTCTTCTGGTGGGCTTCATTTAAACGAGTTGCATAACACGCTGTATGCCGCTTCACTGGCCGCATTAGCAGCGGTAAAAGATACATAAACCGTCTGTTATTACATGATACAATCAGCGACACTCGCCCCAACTCAAACTCAACTACAATTAGCAACCAGCGCGACAAACGAATGTTAGGCCCGATCGATCGAGCTGGTAAAGTATGAAGTAGTCGTGCGCCTTGGAGTGTCTCCGATGCAAATCTTTGGTGTGCCTTCACTGTTCACCGCCAGGCGAAATTCCAATCGCCACTGAGGTCTAGGCCCTTTGGTTATGCACTAATAGGTTCGGCTGTATTTCTTTCATCTAGCGTCCCGATCGACTGGTGACTCGTTGACTGAATGTCCCCAGAGGCGCAAGGTGGCAGATTTGCCGAGCGTGATTGTACTGACCGTAGGTCAATAAATTAACGTCTAAATGGATCCGACTCGGCCGACAATTTTGTTTCACGCGCATTAACTAACGGGGTGGAAAACGTACCAACCACCTTTCGTCATGTGAAGCAAATGCATATGCGTGGACTGTGCCGTACGTGTCGGGCTATGTTGCATTCGTTTCGTAAAGGCAAACACCTCCCGGGTTCCCCGGTAGTCATACGTGTAGGAGCACTTTAAAGGCGGGTACACGGGCGAGAATTGTTTGATCGCCGTCGCGAATGCCGGATGTCGGGGATAGATTTTACGATCGAGCGACACACCGCGCCGTGGTGCGATTTTACGATCTTTTGTCGTTAGGTGGGTGCATCCACCGGTCTGCATCGCGAGCGGAACCAGTGGAATGTACCGTGCGCCATACGGTGAACTTCTGCAAAGTTCAAGGAAGTTAGTCTTTCCTCCTCCCCCCTTTACAATGTCACGGCTGTGCGGCGGAAAACGGAATCAGAACGCACGGCAACAGGTCCGCACGGCAGAGTCGGTCACGTGATGGGGCTGTGAACTGCTTCTGTTTGTCTTTCTTCGCCCAGCCCCCTCCCCTCCAAGAGGTATGTCGTCTCGAACAGGCTTCAGCCGGTGGTTGAAGTTCCCAAACACGCCGGTCATAAATTATGCAGATCGAGAGTTCAGCCGTAGCAGAGTAGCCTTTCCGGTCTCTCGGCAGCACATTGTGCGCCCCTTGCCCACGGGGCAAAGCTCGGACGAGCAAAAGGGTCCTTATTGCTGCACGCTTATTTCAAGGTTCGGATCTCAGTCAAGGCCGTTCGTTGATTCATAGCTGGCTCTGGCTACAGCTACACAAAACACAGCACAAAATAGCGCCACATTAGACTGTTAGGCTGCGCTACTCGGTCCGAGCGCATTGTGAAGCGGTTGCGTGCCGCACCGCGGAGATAATCATCCGTTCCGTGGAAGACCTTGGGCAGATGGCGCAAAAAAAAAAAAAAAAATACAAACCATCGGCGAATCGTGTTGTGCCGTCGCTTGTCATAGCTTGGCAAATTATGATGTTATCATCAATATAGCGACCGTTCATGGCGCAGAGAGCGCGTTTGTTTAGCGTTGTTCGCGATGCTCGGAAGCGCCACTGGTGGTGGTTGAGTTACGAGACTTTGGACTCAACTTGATATGGTCGGTTAGTTGTTGATGTTCTAGTGAGGGAAAATGTGTAGTAACCTTGCACTTGTTGGGATCTTCCAAAGAAATATCAAGAATATTAAGATTGACAAGATTGCATCGAAGATCTATTAGTATTTGAGGAATTTCTCTGGAGAAGAAGCAGTCATCCGGCCTAAAACTTCAATGGTAAGTTGCCAATGATATTGGCCAAATACTGACCAAAGAGTTCCATTACTAGGATGATTTTGCTCTGCAAAAACACCCGTTTACCTTCGTATTTGGCTAGAATGGTTCTTCCCAAAACAGTGGTACCTTCTGACGTGCGTCAGCATGATCTTGCTAGCCGAATGAAACAGGTTGTACGGTTTTTTTTTTCCCCTCACATCTAACATCTAACACTGCACTCAGTCACTGACGACCGACGTTTGCTGTTTGCCGTTACCAAACGGCGCGTAAAGCAATTTGCGGCGTGCATAACCTTCGCCAAAGTAGGTTAGTGTTAAAAAGCGTTTAAATATTTCACATTTTGCCAAATTCTCTGATGCCCGTCTGGTTCTTCTGCGTGCAGATTGCATCACACTTTGGTGCTTAAATTTAACGCGAAAAAAACCAATCCGCCACCAGCTTCGAAGATTCATCAAATATGGGATGCTAAACACTGATGCGCTGGTTCTAGCACGAAGTACGATAGCCCATACGTCAAACGTGCCACTTTTACTAAGGACAGTTAGGTTAGACCTTCGTCTAAGCGAGTGGTTCACTTTGCAGTTTTGTTTCTTCTTGCCACTCGAGCAAAACCCGCCACAGCTCGAGTGTTTTGCTCGCACGTTACCGTGTATGGTCTCTTGAAATATCAGAAAGTACAGCACACACAGGCACTGTCGGATGGCCTGAACGGAGGGGTGATCACTTGCAAAACACCGGTGTACCGCCGTACAGGCGTACGAGATCTCAGACTCTAGACAGACGCTATTGCCTAGACCAGACGTGAAGTCCTCTTCCGGGCATGTACCGTTTTGCAGCATCGTTAATATGATCGAATCACGGGACGGAGAGGGACCTATTCGCCCACCACCAGCAGCACCAGCCCATTCATGTCCCACGAACTCAAGGAGGCGCAACTAGCAACTCAGATACCCCATCACTTCGCATCGTACAGCCTCGATCGGCGGTTGTGGTTGTTCTTGAAGTGTCAGCTTGTGACACCGATTCCACCGCAAAGGAACTCTCGTAGTCGAAGGCTCGGTACGGCTTGCGATGTAAACCACCCGGTCCACAACCTAACGGCTCCTGGCCAACTTGTTGCGAGCGGTACGTTGTCAGTTGTTGGTTATTGAAATCGTTGAAGGAATTGCTAACTATTGTAGGTTTTTTCAATGGAATCTTAACAGATGAAGGTGAAGGACGTATCACCGTCCCAACAAATGCAAAATGGTGCCAGTTTGGCCCACGCTCACCAAAATCAAACCTATTGCAGACAAACTTCTAAAACTCTCACATGCGAGAGCGGGTGTCACCGTTTACGCATGTCGAGGAATATGGGTCAATGTCGTGCTTCTAGTTTTGCGGGTTTATTTGCGCTGCGATCGTACAAATCAGTGCTCGCACAGTTGAACCAAACAAAAGAAAGAACGCCGTCCGCGATGGCATCGCTAGGACGAGAGAGGCCGCTATTTTTGCCAACGCCAACGTTGGGCGATAACACGCCGTTACGTTGTTCCCGGCACGAGGTTACCGTCCGGTGTTGTTACACCGCAAACCATCGTCCTGTTGGCATGGCCGTTTTCGGCCCAAGTTGGCTAATGTTTATTTTTATACATTGTTCTTAGTTGTTTCGCAAAACCCCGCCAATCGGGAGCGCCCACAAATTGGATTGGGCAGGATTTGTTCGGTGTGCGGGGACTGGGCGCACACGGGTAGGCTGACAAACCGCAGTCCGCTTTCCGCTCAGGTGGCTTGCTAATGGTGTGTGTTGAGGAAAAGGTGCATTACAACGATGACCTTCCCCCGGACCGAGACGGACAGAGGCAACCGATTGGGGAACGGTGGAGCAGTGGGAAAACTGGCCGTACACACTAACCTCGGCTAGACTTCGCCGAAGGCTGTTTGCTGGTGTCGTACAGTCTACACCCAATGCCTGGCCTCGTCTAGTCTAGACCACAGCGAATCTGCAGCAGTTGGTTTGATTCGCAAAACTTGCAATGAGATGTGGTTTTTTTTTCTGCTGCTGCTCTTCCACTACAAACTTTAATTCTCGTCCACCGACATGGACATTGAGGTGTAGGAAAGGTGGCTCAGTGCCGTTACGGTTGAGAAATGCGAAAAGTGAAGGTTGTGCTTGCCGATTTGCACCCTCCCTTTAGTGTATGCTCCGTACATAGGAAATACGACGTTCCGTAGTGACGGCACGCTAGCAATAGACACCGGAGCCCACTGCTGTCGGATGCAACAGGTTGCGCTGGAGGAGAGCTGTACATGTGCGCTCCGCCCGTTGTTGTCGGTTCAGGTTGATGAGGTTCTAAGATTCAATTCATGCTTCATGACTCACAAGCGATGGGCTAGAATAACGAGTAGTGCGACGGATGATTGCGCTAACCACACGGTCTGGCGGACAGTGTAATAACAGGGCAATAAGATGGTCATGTGATTATTCAATTATATACCTCTTTTCGCCACAGCCGGAAAGGGCCTTCCCACCTCTGCGCGTGGATGGGAATATGGCGCAAACAGGGAGTGGTAGAGCACCGGCGCGTTTCTAGCAACTGTGCCACCCTGGTGTACGGTGTGTCGTGGCATCGCGGAGTTTTTGCGGATAATGTAGCTGTTTGTGTGACTCCCGTCATTGGAATCACGCTTGTTAAAGATCCAATATTTGCTGACCGCAATTGAATCAAATTGATAGCAATCAGTGTGTGTATAGTGGGATGCGTACGAGATATGAATGCTTGTCTTGGGTCCGCCGGACCCCGATCATGCCGGAACATGGATGAGTTTCCGGTCGTGTCGTTGATTCGCATTTACCGACCGAAAAGTGACGTAAAACGATCCCACCCCGACAACATTCCACCCTGCCGGGTGGTGTCGTTTTGTGCGAAATAATGACCTTTGGCTTTGGCGGTGATGGTAGCGCTAGTAAAGGATATTCCCAAGCGTGGCTCGTCAAATGACGTGTTGCGGAAGATGTGGCCGAAGATGGTCCACAATTACACTTGGGCGCGTATGATGGCCGTAAGGAAGTGTGGTGCGTTCCGTTAGCAACGGCGAACTCGGCGAATGAAGCTGATTGGAATTGATTGAAGATGATACGGACGTCGTTTCAGAATGACGTCTAACGCCGTTAAGCTGAGCTCGTGGGTTGAGTTAGGGTTGGTAGTGAAGCTAGGATTACCTTAGTAGTCGCTGAACTAAAGCTCCATATGATAACTCCTTCCATAATCAGCCGTTCGAAACGTTTATCTTTGTTGTACCTTACAGAAAAGAGATCTTCACAGGGAAAACTGTGATGCTTGTTGATCGCTTTAACCGAATGGTTAAACCAACGTTTTTTTTAATTACCCGTCCCAAAATGGACTAGCGCTGATTGATCCAATCCACGCACAGTCGACCGATTAAACTGCATGAGGTGCATCAAGCTGCCAAACCGAATCGAACATCGCTGTCCGTCTGATTGAAGGTAATTGATTTTGAACATCACCCGTAGCCGTAACTATAGCGGCGATGTTTGTTGCACTTGTGCGAGATAAATAATTCAATTTTGGGCAGTGGAAAATAACGTCCACTGTGGGATGAGTCATCGGAAAAAGGGGGTGGCATCGGAGGGGGCGCATAAATTAGAGTGGATTTTATACGGTAACTTTCGATTTTATTTCTGCTTTATGACATGGCTGGCGTGCGGTTACGATTGGCCGGGTTTAATGTTGTTTTGGGTTGGTTTGTCGCTAATTTAAATTATCACTTTCCGACTTGTCTCATGTATGGGTGTTTGTGTATTCTTCGCTCTATTGGATTAATATGGGTTTAAGAACTTCGACTGTTAATACGTTCGGGCAATTCTGGAAATTGTTTATCTACATTTCGCTAAATGTAATGCGTAATCATGTAGAAGAATGGTTTGGAAAATAAACATTTTCCATCCATCGTCGTCTTCCATTCGCTCTCCAGCAGTAGTGTGCAACAATGAATAAAATGAATAAAATGACATTCAAATCTCAAATAAAATCAATGTAAATTGCACAGCGTTTCAACGCGACAACGCAACTATAATAATTAACCAGAGAATGTATCCGACGGTCAATGGGCCAGAGGGGATAGCATTACCCACCAACCGGTCACCGTTGACAGTCGTCAATTTTTATGACCGTTAAAGTTGCTTTCGAACCCATTTCCATCCCTGACGAGGGTTCCTGTGTTTTCTCTGACATGACAGACGATAGCTTTATTATGGCTTTTTGCCAAAAAATTCGCAACGACACATTATTTATAGGCGAGCGCAAAACCAGCACCAGCGCCATACGGAGGAGTGGCATCACACTCGTCGTCTCGTACCTTACACCGTTGGCAGATTGGCAGGTTGCGCCTTTGTGTCGCCGCCACGATGCCCGGTCTGCATCACGTCTTTCAGGGGAACAGTGCGCTCTTTCTGCGCACCCCCAGCACAAGATCATCCAAAGACCACGATGCTTCCGGTGGTCGCCGAGAAGGTTTCGATCACTGTTCGGGGGGTGTGGATGAGGGAGCCAGAAAGGGGCGGGGGATGCTTGTTTTGGCATCGATTGAGTGTGAAATTTGCATTCCACCCACCGGGGCCCGTTTCCGCTTGGCTTGCATTTCCGAACAGCAATGATATGGCCCTCGGTCGTCGGTCACGAAGAGGCGAGCACACTTGTTACTTCCGCCAAAACGACGCCAAGCCGTCGGGGTGTAGATGGTCTGTTGATCGGCCGAAATGGAGAATGAGGCAGGCTGCTGTGTGCGCTTTCGATGCATGCGCTTTGGGATAAAAATAGGTTCACTGCTTACACTTTTCTTCGATACACACACACAAACTTGGTTGGGATGTTCACCGATCGTATGCAAAATGGGTTGAAGCAGGCAGCAATTTAATTGATAGCGATTAGCGATTGCTCTCGCCTGTTGCAATGCATGTGCCGTTTTTGCATCATTGAATATTGTAATTACGCGTTCATATCGTTAAAGATCTTTGACACTGACATTGATTGGTTGCGTCATTGCGAAAGGATGTGTAAATTGTCCTAGTTTAAAGGGGAAAAAATGGTATCGGTGGAGATAGATGCTATGTTTTCTTTAATATTCCCTGGTTTTGGGGATTTTTTTCTGGAATCAGTGGACATCATGGAAATCGCACCTTAAAAGTTGGAATTTGTCGTAACTTCTCATAAGTTTTCTATAATCATACGTACGATATTTTGATTGCGTTGAAAAATGAAAAATTGACAACATTTTAAAACAAAAAAAAAGATGTCCGCCAACTTTGACCACCTTGTGAAGTTGTGAGTCCAATTTCAAATGGTGCGATGTAGCTGCGTTCTGAAACGGAAACTCCCATTAAACTTGGGTAAAGTTTACGACAACTTCTTCTTCTTCTTGGGCGACTCACAGTGGAGCACGTTGTACTAACATGGCCAGAACACCAATCCGTTTCCAAGAAACTCGGTTAAGGGCTGCACTCCTCCATCTCTGGCTGCATCCAATCTCCAACTTCTGCTCCACTTGATCCAGCAAACGAACGGGTACCTAACGAGCACCTTCCTGGCAGGACATGAGTTCGATAGCCTCATCACGTGTCCCAGCCGTTGTATTTTTCCTGGTCTTAGCCAAACAGCTCAGCTAGCTCGTGGTTCATTCGCCTTCTCCACACACGCCCCGCTCACAAACATCTCCATACATAGTCCGGAGCATCTGCCGCTCCGAAGGGACGAGAACGTTGGCGTCTTCCGCCTGTATCGCCCAGGACTCATGAGGACGGGGGACTACAAGCCTTATATACAGTACGATATATGTTGCATTTCGTGTCCTGTTGGAGTCCTGTGGATCTTAGGAGATTTTGTATCGCACGGTAGGCACGATCGCCCATTACAATGTACCTCCCGGGATTTTGTTGCTTAGGTTATTATCCGAAATTACGATCGTACCTAAGTAGCAAAACTACTAGACAACCTCAAGGTCGTCACCATCAATCAATACTCTGCTCCCCAGGCGGTCTCTATCATGGTCCTAGCTTACTTCAAGCAGGTACTTTGTCTTCATCGTATTGATCATCAGTCCAATCCTGAAGGCTAGCATAAACTCTCCGAAGAAAGACTCAAATAATTTTTTAAACTGGTATTTTGTATGTACCATCTCATAAAAGGGGTGGTTCGACGCATGGTGACGTTCAGACTCTGAACTCAGAGCAATATACCGAAAGTCGTTGCTCAAATCTCATCTAGTTCTAGTCCTTGACTGCAAGAATCTAGAAAGTTACTGCATTATTTTTATTTATTTATTGCTTTATAATACATGGCCGATGCCATAAGCCTATCCTAAGAACTAATCCTAGTATATGTCGGATGTTCGCTAGAAAGGATCGTTAACCCAAAACCAAGATACCGCTTTTATCAAATAGTTTAATCCTGCTTTAATCCCGCTTCCGAGGCGTTATCTTAACGAATACCTAGCAAACAAAAGACGTAAAGCTGTTTTGAAGCTTCCCTACACATTACTCTAAATTATCTTCATCGCGATAAAGGTAATGGTCATTGATGTATTACACTTAGACTCTTTTTTATAGATATCTGTTTCTTTCCATCGGTGGTGTGTTATCTCCACACCGTTAGACTTTTGTCTAAGAAAATGGTTACGAATATCAACCCCCCGTACCAAAATTCTTATCGTCCAGTGACATTCGTTTTTTGTGTCCAGTTCAACTGACCGAACTCCGTTTATCAGCCAGTTCATTACGTAAGCACCCCGAACCTCGCTTGGTGGCAGTAGCAGTTTTATGTTTCGCGTTGACCATACACCAGCAACAGCAACACCCAAAAGCCGAAAAAGAATAAGCCGTACACAAAATCTAGGTCAATTCCTAATTCGAGGGCATCGAATGCGTTCCTGCTGATGACGCTTAACGTCACACACTCACACTCACTCTCGCGCTAATCTCACCATATGCTCACAGGCGCACACTCGCGCCCATCTGCAAAAGGGTTGCTCCGCACGTGTTGTTTTTTGGGGAAGGATTTGAACCGGTTCTCTTGTTATGGTGCCGGTGATCAGCAACTCTTTCCGCATACACTACCCCTCCACCGGGGCACACCATTGCCCCGAAATGACCCGCATCAAACCGGCACGAAGGGTGGTGCACGCATTTTAGCCGACAGAATAATGATGTGCACCGTAGTACATTCGCACAGTGCACGAAAACACGTGCGTCCCGCTCAGCGCTACGTCAGAGCGTTAGTTCGACGCGGTAGATCTGACATTTCATAGTACACTTGATGGTGGTGGTAGTAGTCGCCCGATCTGTCATCAAAGTAGGTTGGGGGGTGTTTGCAGAAACACAGCCCGAATTGTGGTGAGCCAGATGAACGTAGCAAGCGAACAACACAACACAACCCATATATCGTTTCCCCGGCAACATTGCTGCAGCATGGTGTTGTTGTGTGTTCACAATGACCGTCCTTCAACCGGGTGGTAGATTGTGTGTGTGTGTGTTGTTGTTGTTGTTTTGTATCATGGATCAATATGCGGTGGATTCTCGAAGCATCCCCTTTTTACTACTTGGCGCGTATCACATTCTTACCGCCACTTAACCCATTCGCCCCAAACGGCGCGTCCGTCCCCGTGCGGTGCGCTTAAGTGAGTGTTTTTTGTTTTGAGTTTGCCAATTCTGCCCAATGGGTTTTGGGTTGGCTACTATTTTTTTTTTGCTGAGATTCCTTCTTTCTCCCGATTTGCCCTGCGCACGCAAAGACGCAGACCGAACGGTCGGGCGGTCGTGTTGTAGCAATAAATTAACTTCCTTGTTGTGTTTTCACGCTGCCGTGGGACATTTCTGTAGTAGGCACGCGGTGGAGGACTGGGTGTCGTTTGGCCTTGGAAGCTTTTGCCCTTCTTTGTCACACCCCAAAACCGACACATGGAAAGCGATGAAAAACACGCAATCAATCAATAAATCGAAAATATATTTCGCACTGATATGGTCTCCAACGGTGGGGAGGACTTAGCATTGGACTAGCCGGGACCGGACCGATAGGTCAGGATTGGGGACCAGTTTTTATCGGTATACGCGGGTGAGGTATATCGCAGGGTTTGTTTTCGTGCCACTGATAAGCCAGCGGGTAGTAGCTCGAGCGCATGGTGATAATGGATGTGTTCTTACGCGTTTCGCACGAGTTTCAATTTGCAGTAAATATTGATATGGGTTGGGAAGGAAGAAGATCAATCGAGCGAAGGTTACAATTTTGGACCGATCGATACGTGGGGTCTGGTGAATGTTTACAGACTGTATAATAATACCAACGACGTGTGTTAGGTCCTTTACGATCATTCAAGCAATCGCAGGTTTTTTTTTTGGGGGAGCTCGTATTTATCTTTTTCGAAAGGCCAAACAGATTGTATTGGGCCGCGAACGGTGTATTGCTGCCAGCATGGCACCCGATGAGCAACCGACCGGTTCGATTGTCAACCGGTTTGCGTTATTTTTGTACACTTCCTTCGCGGCTTCGCCGGGTGACGTATTTATTTTTATTCGACACTTTTCCTCAAACGCGCTGCACGGCAACGCTGTTGGAGATGCGTTGTGTTTTGCTGCGACTGTTCTATGTTTGGCGACGGTACCACACCGGAGATCGGTGGAGAAGATTTGGATTTGTCAATTCCGCTCGTCACGTGATTTTGGGAAGCCTTTTCACACAAATGCAAAGTAGTATGATGATCGACGAGCGTTGAGGCGAGAAGTTGAAGCGTACAGCAATTAGATTGAATCTGATTTAAGAAATTCTGTCAATCATTCGCAAAACATCACAGTTTTTCGGACAAACTCCATAGAGGTAGGATTGATGCGTAATTCGCAACATTGCGGTAATATTATAAAGCATTGACAGCCGTTTAGAGTTCGAGTTGCAAAGTCGGAGCCATTTCTGGATTCCGTTCAAGTTGAACTGGGAGATCCGAAGGTGATCGGGATTCCTGTGGATGCTCTGGATCTTTCCGGAATACTGATGCCGCATCGAACTATAGAGTTCCAGTTTAAAACACTTAGTACAGATTCGCTTTCGTTCCTGAAAATGTGATTTTCGCCACCAGCACACTCCAGGTCCATCTGAAACGGTTCCGAGTTTACCAGTTGAACGCCTAGACAACTGTATTTTAAAATCATTTGAAAGATTATCACGGATTGGGTTTTCCGAATACACCACATGGAATACTGCGTCATGTGGTTGGTGGTATTGTTGCGGAGTCAACGAACGTCCCAAACAAATTAAAAAGCTGCCAGTATGGGGTTGCTAAAAATTCAATTTCCATTCTGAGCGAGTGTATCTCGTTGTTTGCACGCAGCAAAAAAAAAACACACGCACACTCAACAGTTGCTCCAAAATGGCAATTCACACCTCCGGCCATCGACGTTTCGATAGCGAACCGTTGTGGTGACAACTGTGTAAATAAAATGTGGAATAGTTCTCGTATCCTTCTCATCGCACACGGATGTGTTAACCGCTACCATACACACTCCCCGAGGGAGGGGTTTTTTGGCAACTGTTGGTACTGCTTCTATAACGATCATGTAATGATCCGTCGAAATCTATCCGATTGCCCATCGGTATTTCTGCTTGTAATGTTTTAAACATTCAAAAACCGCACAGAACGTTTCTCGAATTGTCTGGCTGAGCCGTTAGATGATGACTGAACGTCTCTGATAAGTAAGTGAAGAATGTTGTCATAATAGCGGTACGAAACGAAACAATCGCTTCTCATTATCTCGCGCTAAACAGTAGTCTTCATTAGCGATCAATGCGCCGACTTTGAAAGCGTGTCTCTCTTACGCGCTAAACGTCGCAACGTGGTTGCGCACACGACTGTCAACAGTGTCCGCTTAATCGTAGCGATTTGAAAGTAATCGATTTATGCCCTCTAGCAGCGGTCGGACAATTAACGCTGCGCGCTGGAAGCTAACGATCCCCACTAGAAAGGCACCAGCGAGGTTTGCTAAAGCAACTCGCGTTGCTTTAGTTGAATTGAATTAGTTAAGCAAACGCATGCAATACCCCCCGCTGGTTTAAGCCTCCCTTATTGAAGTGTTTTCCCGGAGCCACGATGCTTGTTTTGCACGTTGTTAACACCTTCTCGCAAAAAAAAGAGAGACGAATACGTTGTCGCACAATACAACTGAGACAGGGCGGCTCTTTGAGTGCGCGATAGCGGAAGTAGAGGGTGCACAAAAAAAAATGACTCTTTTCGGTGTGTTAATTGTGTGATACTTTGCACCCTAGGGTGAGCTGTTACAAACGATTTGTTTATCACGCTTTTGTGTTTCATTGTCAAACACATTGCAAACTCTAGCACAACATTGCAGTATGCGTTGGTTCTTATTTAAATATTTCGTACATTCGGCACTTCGCTTTCTGATGTACAATGTTTGCTGCAGCATTACACTCTTAACGTCGGAACAAACTGAAGCGATTATCAGTACCAGATCATATTTTATTCTATCTTAAGCAAAGAAGGTGACACAAACCGTCATAATACCGGCGGCATGATGATGATGATCGGAATCAACGGGCAGAGAAAAAGGTTCTTCTTCCTCGTGCTGCACACGGTTAAATTTAGCACTGTGTTTCGTGAACGTTACTCTTGCACTTTTTCAGCGTTACCCTTTAGCGGGTGTATGCAAATGCCGACGCTTTCATGTTTGCAAACACGGTGGAGACCACCTTTGGATGCAAATTACGAAACCTCGGCACTCGAAGCGTAAACACCGTGCTTGGATTACACGATTGGATCATTCCCGCCGGTGGCGCCAAATGAGGCGGGAGCGATAAGTGTTGCTTTTTTGTTTTGTTTCGTTCGAAGAACATCGTTTCCAACCATCCCGATTGTGTATCCGCTTCTACAGCAGTCCCTGCTTTTGCAGATCAAGGTACACTTTCTTGCTGAGAATGTTGCCGCGCGAATCTTCGAACTCTTCCTCGTTCGCCGGTACCCACATCTTGGAAAACGTTTGCTCCTTCACCTTGTCCCACAGTACCAGCGCGTCCTCGATCTTCGTAATGTTGGCGAAGTGGGCCGTGTTCGGGATGCCGAGACAGCGCATGCCGTGAGCGTGCCGCCACTCGGAGAAATGGTTCTGGAACGCTTTCGGCCCGTTGTACTTGTAGTTGCCGCAGATCTCACACTCGTACGTAAAGTGTAGCTGGTGCAGCTTGTACAACCAGTACGGGATCGGTTTACCGTCGTATCCAAGCGGCAGGTTCTTTGGATTGTACGGTATACCGTCGTCATCGTCCGATTCCACCTCGTCCATACTATCTTCGTCGCTTTCGTCCAGCGTGTAGCGAGCCTGCTTGCGCTGCAAATTGATTTTCGTCTCGTAAATCTGATCGTCGACCAGCTCCGCCAGCTTCGCAATCTTAAACTCCAGCAGCGCGATGTCCTTCTCCTTGTTTAGGTTCATTAACCGCTTGGTTTCGTTTTCTTGATTTTTGTCATCCTTCGAGGCGAACAACCGTTTCGCTCGCTCGTCTAACGTGCCGCCACACTTCATGCCGAGTGCCTGCAGAGCGGCCTTGAGTCGATCTAATCCGAGATACGTTAGATCTTCCCATTTGGAAAATTCGTGCAAATTGATCAGCGCATCGTCGTCTACGTCGCGCACCTTTTCCCACCCGGACACGATGCCGTTTTTCCACATATCTTCAAACTGAAGCTCGTTCCGCTTCACCGTATGATCCAGCTCGAAGAACAGCGGTCTGCTCCGGGTGATGAAGGAGTACAGATAATCGTGAAGCAGCTGCAGGTAACCTTTGTACTTCAGGTTCTTCAGTTTGCGTGGAATGTCGGCAAACTTGTTGAACTCCGATAGGTACGTAATGTAGTCGATTTTGTTAATGCTCTTCAGATTCACGAAGTTATCGTAGCATTCGTGCAGATCGAGATACTGGCCGTAGTTTTCAACGTCACTGAATTTCACCACCTCGGCCAAGTATGCCGGATCGTTCAGTTGCTCCTTCAGCTTGTCAAACTCGATCGATGCCGGTACTGCCACATTGTTGCCATGGTTGGAATGGAACTCGATCAGCCCATTGAATTGGCTGTAAAACTCTTTAAACTCGTTCACGCTCATGTTCGTGATTTCCTGCTTCCGCTCGCCATCCTTGTCTTGGTACAGCTCCAGCAGGGACTTTGAGCACGTCTGGTACCTTTCCAGATAGATTTTGATTCGATGATCGGCAAGCACCTTCTCCTTCGTCTGTTTTAGGGGTAGGACAGATTGAACACACCGATTATCTTTGGGTTATATCGACACTACTACTATAGTAACGCTCACTTACCGTCTTCTTTGGTATCATCAACTCCTCCGACATGGCCATTACCAAGCGGTCACATTCTTCATGCAAACGGCGCTGTATTTCAAAGATAGTTTCCATTTTCGTTAAACTACTTTAGCTCCCCTTTGAGCGATGCTGATGGCAATGAAAATGGAATGAAAACGATTGCCTAAACACCAGGGAAAACGCCGAAAATACCGAATTGAAAATTGGTCTCGTTGAAAACGCTCCAGCAGGCAAGAAAAAACAAAACTCTTTGACAGATGGTCAAGAACTGAACACGCGCATCGAAACGCATGCGCCCGAAGTTTCCCGAAGCTTGACAATGCGTTTGAAGTTCGAAACAAAATGGCTGCCTCGAGGTGCGCCATCTAGGTGTGAACAGTGAAATCACTGTTGTGAATAATTTCCATTTCGAAAAGATCGTTCAAAGGAATGTTTTACAATTGCCAATAAAACAAGATTATTCATAAAAGGTAATTTATTTGTTTTTTTTCTTTTATTTTGCAGTGGTATATGCCGACTATGCGTCGTCTGGGCGTTCGTTGCAGTTTTTAGAAGATTATATAAATAAGGAAGTTTTACCGGCGTTTGGTGATATCAGCTGCATATCGGCCGTTACAGGATTGCAGTCACATTTATATGAGTAAGTAAACTGGCAGTCTGTACTTGAATTTCACGCGAATTGTACAACACCTATCACATCCAACAGCAATGAAGCCCGGGACCTGGTGCGTGCAGCGGTCGGTGCCAACGGTGAAGATGAGATCGTTTTCTGTGATAATCCCGCTGAACGGTTGTGCTATCTGCTGTCGAATCCAAACGTGTGCGACCTCACTCCATCCCAGTTTCACAGCAGTTCTCACAGTGCCATTAGCAATCTTTCCCTCGGCGCGTTGCACCAGCAGTCGCTACAGCTCGGAACTTCACTCCGGCACAATAGTTTCTCCAATACTTCCAACCTCTCGGACAGCGTGGTAGACGTTAGTAGCCAGCACCAGCAGAGCCTGTCGGTAGCGCCACCGATCCTGTTCGTGAGCACCTCCGAACCGATAGCTAACCTACGCTCGTGGATCGATGCCGGTTGGCAGATCGAGCGTATAGTGAAAAACCACGAAGGCTTCCTGGATTTGGTCGATTTGGAGAAACGGTTGCAGCACTACTCCGAGTCACGGCGAAAGATGGTCGGTCTGTTCTCCGGTGCGTCCCGGCTGACGGGCATTCTGGCGGACGATGTGGCAACCACGATTCTACTGCACCAGTACGACGCACTTTCCATATGGGACCACTCGATGGCGGCATCGTGTGCACCGATCTGCACCAACCCGATCCTACCCGGTGCACAGAAGGATGCCATATTTTTCCACTGCAATCGGCTGGTCGGTGGTGTGCAGGCCCCCGGGGTGCTAGTCATTAAGCGTAGACTAATTGAACACAGTACCTCTTTTCTGACGGATTCCGTCGGTGTGGTCGGTGCGGTACGAGCGGGACTCGTGCTGCAGCTGAAGGAATCGCTCGGCTCGCAGGCGATCATGGGTCGCATGGAGAAGACGTGCAAGCAAATGTTGGCCCACGTGCGTACCATTCCGGAGATTGCGCTGCTCGGTCCGCCGTGCACAACGGCCAAACGGCTCACGACGCTCTGCTTTATGGTGCGCCATCCAAGGGGCGCCTTCCTGCACCATCGGTTCGTGGTAGCTGTGTTGAACGATGTGTTCGGTATTCAGGCGACGGCCGACAATATGGTGAGCGATTCGCTCGGTATCAATCCACAGCTGATGGTCGAGTATGAAAAGCTACTGCACGACGAATCCTTGAGGGCGGGCTGTCTGCATCCCGGCTACACCCGCATCACGTTCCCATTCTTCATGCCCGAATCGGAAGTAGCCTTCATCTTGGAAGCGCTTAAAATGGTCGCTACCGAGGCCTGGAAGCTGCTGCCCCAGTACGAAGTGGACGAACGGTCCGGCGAGTGGCGCCACCATTCAAACTCGCTGGCAAAGGAACGCAAATGGCTCGGCGCCATCCGGTACATCGATGGGAAAATGTTATTCTCCGACCGGCGCATTTCGGGCCCCGGTTCATTCCCCCAGAACTACTCCGACTGTTTGCAGACGGCGCGGAATCTCTTCAACCGGGCACGTAAAATGGCGCAACGGTCCACCACGGAGGAAATCGTACTGAAGCACCCGAACGCGGCAATGGAGAAGCTGCGATGGTATATGTTGTCGGGCGAGGCGCACGAATTGCTGCTAGGGCACTCACATAACGTAAAAAACACTGTACCTTTCGATCCTACTAGAAGTAAGTGTAGACGGGTAGTAGTGCATCTCGCACTGATCGGTGGCCACGTACTGAGCACAACTTTTTCTATTCCAAACTTCTCCACAGTACCTGAGAATTCGTCGCTGATGTTGATTCATCGACACCACAGCCTGTCGGCGTTGGACATTAAACGGTTCAAGAGCCGCAGTTTGCCAGCGTCTCCGCTGCAGATAGCGAACCGTCGTCAGAACTCATCCTCCCCGTGTCAGTCGCACAGTCCCACACCGACGTCCTCACCGCCCATGGTGCGATTTTCGGTCGGAGGTGAAGTCACGACCTTGCTCAACTCTTCCCCGATGGCAACGGGCCACAGCAGCCATAGTACCTCCGCCGGGATCGTCCCAGCTTCTTCCGGTCCCATCGGGCGTGACATGAACGTCAGCCGTAACAGGTAAGATTCGCGCAAACTGTCCCTGGACTAGTCGGTGAGGAGCATGTGTGTGTGTGTGTTTGTGCGTAACTAATCCAACACCAAAGCAGTTTGGCTGGCGTATGAGAGCCTGCAATAATTAATCTGCTCGCTGCCGCCCGTTCTGCACGTTCAAGTGAGTGATGCGATCGGTTCGACACTACGTTCATTTCC
Organism: Anopheles marshallii; assembly: GCF_943734725.1. Classification (NCBI taxonomy): domain Eukaryota; kingdom Metazoa; phylum Arthropoda; class Insecta; order Diptera; family Culicidae; genus Anopheles; species Anopheles marshallii. The sequence continues at coordinate 14,203,466 of NC_071326.1, read as the reverse complement.
TGAATGATCCATATTGTTGTACGCCCTACTATTCGCCCTTTATCTTGGACAGCAATTACTTTAATCTTTAATTACATTCATATGTGTGAGCTCTGAGCTGCACCGATCGCATATAATAGATTAACTCGTTTCGTTCCACCGTATATCGTGCGCGCGGCTGGATAATCTGGCACCATAGATGTCACAGCTGGGGAGCGGCCAGCTATCGCACACAAGCCGGTGGCCTTACTACACGGGACGTGAACTTAAGCACGGCAACGCCCAACGGACATGACACCACTCAGCCGGCCAATTCGATTGCCCCAACCGTTAATGCGAGCCTGCACGCATTGGGACCACAGACACGCGCGAGCCTTGGGTTGGTGGAACCGCACCAGCACCTACCGTACAGCGTGCAGCGATCATATCAAACGCAACAGTCAATGCCGGCGGCCGCGTCACAGCAGCAACGGCCGCCCCAGCTGCGACGTCCACTGTCGGTGGTGGGTACTTCGCCGATTCCGCTGCCCGCGACGACTGTTCGCCTACCGAAGCAGAGATCCTGTTCGTGCAGCAGTCAGACGGACGTTAGTCTGCAGCAGCATGAAAGCTCACCGCTGCCGGGCACGGCGTCACCGACACCGAGCCTTCCTAATCTACGGTCGCTAATGGGAAGGTTAGAACCGAAGTGCTGTATACCCGTTGCTGGTTGTAGCCACACAATCCGTTTGCATCCCTGTACTCTCATCCGTTTCCTTGTTTTTTTTGCCTCCACTCGCACGATCATCATTTTTGCTCGTGGCTTTCCGTTTAACCTTCATCGTTGCTGCATCCATTAGGAACATCGTAATGAGTTTTATGTTTTGCTGTTTATCAAACTACGTTGCTTGGACTATCTATTAGTTAAACTCTTAATTTAGTAAATCATCCTCTGTGCTCTCGCCAGTATCGTCTTCGGTGTGCTTCTGCATGTGCGAAGCTTGATCAAAGTTGCGTAAAAAGATTTTCAGCAATGCAGGGTTTTTCAATAGATAGGATATGGTGAGCCCGACTTACAGGGTTTGACGATAGATAGGAAATGGCGTGCCTTAACTGATTGAATCGCGCAAGCGAATAAGATAAACCGGTGAGATTGATAGTGAAACACAAAACACATAAACAGCTTGGCCGAAATGGTATTCACTAAATTGTGCCATTTCTTATCCATATTTTGCGTCAAAATATGCTGTGGTTCACTATCAATCTTCCCGTTTATCTTATTCGCTTGTCCTATCTATTGAGCATATCCTATCGGTTGTAAAACCCCCTGAAACAGTGAACAGAATGGCTTTTAATAATTGCTTAACGTTTAAACGTTGCTTCTCATAATCTTAATTTGTCAAATTTGCATGTCCCGCCGCGTTGTTTGTGTGTGTTTTTGTTTTGTTTATTTCCTCATCATTCTAGGCGTGGCTTTCTGTTATCATGTTGATGTGCTTAACCATATCCCGATGCTTTGATGGCGTATCTGCCAATGCTACCGTCTACTAAAAACGATTTTTCATCACTTCTTCTGTATCTTGTCTATTTCCCCATGGTCGCGTTTCATTGCGCTGGGGTTTTAGTAGCTGCAGTGAGAGCACGGAAGATATCCAGGCGTACGTGAAGGAGATGACGAAGGAGCTGGCCACCGAGATCAAGTCCGAGATACGGGAGGTGATCAGCAAGGTGGAGGACGTCCTGGAGAGTACGGACAGCATTGAGATGAGCAGCCTGGTTAACTTCAATTCGCTCGGACAGTTAAGGTAAGGCGCAAGGATGATGTTACATCCAGATCTGCCCAACCATCAAACGCTTGACATGTGTCCTCTTGATCATTTCCTCCCCTCCCCCAAAACAGCCATCTACCGGTGGAAAACAAACGCGATTCCATCTCTACCAGTGATGTGGTCGACTACTTGCGCGAGTTCAGCAAAGAGATGACGAACGAGGTGAAGTCCGAGATACGGGATGTCGTGAACGCGGTGGACGAAATCATATCCCCGGAAGGATTTCTTGGCTCGCGCAAAAACTCACCCCCGGACATAGTGCGCAATGGGGTGGCGGCTGGTGGAACGGTCGCCGGCAACCATGGCCACCCAGCAGCTGGAGGACACAAACTGTAATTGTCGTTTCGGGCGGTAGAACTTTTAGTATAGTAGTGGCGCGTGTGAACCCATTATTTTCGGTTTTGTCTCTCTACTGTTATTGTAATGTTATTGTCACTGTTTGCTGGCACGGCTTTAGCTCTCTCTCTCTCTCTGTTCTGTTCCCCACCAATGCCGTAAGCTAGTTAAACCATCGATCGCTAACGGGAACCATCCACGTTTCTCTCTTTTTGTCTCTTTTTTCTCTCTTTATCTTCCCGTTCTGTCGTTCCCTTTCCATCAAACACAAATATGTGTCCTATATGTGTGTGTGTGTGCGTATTGTCCATCGCTTGCAAAACAAAACAAAACAAAAAAACACGTCACATAATCCTTCATCCCTTCATGGCCGCCCCCTCTCACATACACATCCCAACGCTTTCGACGCCATACTAAAACACCTATAGCTTGATCAAACAACGGTACAGCGATGTAACGCCGGACGCAAAGATCCATCGGCCACGGTCGGCCGACAACGACAATAGCAAGCACCGATCGGAATCGTTCCCGAGACCCTGTTCGGCCGCCAGTCCGGAACATATGGGCATCATGGGGCCACCGCACCCTTACGCCGTTGGTGCGATTGCGAAGTGTTTCGATCCACGGTCCACCATGTCCTCGCAGGATTCGGGTATCAATATGAACTTTTGTGAGTCAGCCGAGGAAAGTAACCGGGCGCGCGTGGGACGAATGGCCGGCAACGATAGGTAAGGATCTTCTCCCCCCGGGGGGGGGAAAGGGGCACTAACATTCGAAACGAACCGCTAACATATTGTCATGCAGATAGGCGATATCTGTACAGTCATCTGTGGCGTTCTGGAACTCGGGCATGTTGGCTAGTGAAGCGTTCCTCATTTAGTTGCTTCTGGAGTTGAGGAAAATATTAAATGTCTTTTGATGGGATTGTTTGATAATCTGTCCGGCATGGTTCGATGAAGCTTACTAATGTTCTCCTTTTCCCCTCCTTCCCAAACACACACAGAATACGCACAGTCTCCGCCGATGTGGACGGTTCCAGCAAGCACACCATCGCACCGCGACGCCTCATATCGGAACCGTCGGGTGGCTCGATCCTGGAAACATCTCCCACTGCGGATGGTGGTGCTGGTCACGCAGACAACGGTACCGCCGGTGGCAAGAACCCGCTCACCCGTCAGCAGCACGTCCTCAACCGCACACCGTCGGGCGATGCGGGACCCATCGTTCCGGCACCATGCGTCTCCACCATCCAGTGGCACCAGATGCCGAAGGAAGTTTGGAAGCAGGCAGCCGAGGTTAACGATTAATTTTGTGCCACATTACCACATTGCCTGCAAAACGCTTCATAGTTTGTTTTTCTCTTTATCCGGCCACGAGACGCGGCCGTTCATGTTTCCATTTGTGTGTGTGTGTGCATGCATTGCATTGAAAATTTTGTGCATTTAACGACCGGATTCGACTGGATTTTATCTGACGCCACGGATGGAGTGAGGTGGACGCGTTTGCTGCGGGTTGGCAGTGTAGACTCCAGCCCGAGCAAACTATACGTGACACAATAGACCGTCTCACAAACGCACACACACACATACACACATACATGACTGTATACCGGAAGATGGTGGTGTTGCACGTTTCACCGACAGAGCGAACCTTTCACTGATACATCGTGTTACGATTCGCTTCACAATCATCCAAACGACAGTGAACGTTAAAATGCAAACAAACCACACTAACACTAGACACTAGTTTGAGGCTGGTGCTGGGGTATTGGGCGGCTTATTAAATTGGATGCAATACATAACTCCGTTGCATGCCTTTCGACGTACATGCGGCACTACTGTGCGGGAATACCCGGGACTAGGAAGGGGTTGGAACGGCAAACGAATGCATTACTAATTCATGTAACAGATGTGTTTTTAAAAATTATAACTAACCCCAATATTAACCCTTACTTTAGGTGAACAATAATGAAATCAAAAGAGGAGAGAAAGAGAGAAAGAGAGAGATAAAGAAGAAAGGAAAAATGTGAGGAGATAGTGAAGATCGTCGTGTCGCATTCGAGTTCGAAATCGTTAAAAATAATGTTGTAGGATGTAATATGTTCTTACTTTTTATCTACTTTACCATTTAGCGTTTAGCTTGTACACGTTATGTTAGTTTTTGGGTGCATTCTCCATCCGATCATGTTTTGGCAAAAGAATGCTCGTTAATGTGTGTGTTATTTTTGGGTTTTCTGTTTTTTTTTCTTCTTTTGCCGTTATTGTTATGTTTTGTTTTGTACTTCACGAGCACGATACAGTCAGTTTTCCGCGTTTCATTGTCTCGGTTTAAAGAAGTTTGTCTGTTTTTAATGTCACTTTTGTTTCTTTCTCTTATTCCCTTTTACGGTTTTGTTGCATAACGTTCTTCGGTTCTATCTTGTTCGGTTGCTGTCGAACGTGTGAAAATGCGGAACAAACACAGTTGTTCGTGAAGTTGGCGGAACTGTTTAAAGTGTAAGATGGACATGTGCGGGTGGACGCTTGTGTGGCAGTGGAAAAGGTTTGCGGTGGAAGAAATATTAAATCTACACTTCACGGGCATTTTGCTCTCCCCCCCACACCCCACTTCACGAACGAAAGTCATATTGACGGTGCTGAAACAAGCTGCCGATCTCCGCGTCCGCCATTGGCATGCCAGGGGCATCGGCCACAACGGCAGAAACCACTTGTAAAAAAGAATGTAACTTTCGATGCGAAAAAAGGAAAACAGATGTAACACTATCGAAATTGAAACTATTTTCTATCTGTAGTGCTGGTGTACATCTCTTGTGTTTGCATCATTGCTGTATTTACTATTTACCCTAAGTCTTCGCGCGCTATATAGTAGCGAACATTTCCTTGCCTGCAATTGTAAACTAAAGTATGTAAATTTATCGGTCGCCAATATGTGTGTGTGTGTGTGTTGTGGAAACAGTTTCCAACTGTGAATGAGTTAAAAGCTTTTGCTAATGTATCGTGTACCTTAGCACATGTTCAAGTCATTAGGAAGCAAATGAAACAGAGCCAGAGAGCGAAGGGTGGAGGAATTGTTTATTCATGTAGATCGTTCGACAGGAAATGTAATCTTCCTTATCCGTACAGTGCGGCCATCGTTAAGAGCAAGCGGAATCCCGAAACCCGGTTTGTGATACAGGCAGGAAGAGAATAATGCTAGAGATAGAGACAAAAAATATACATATATTTCACAACAAGTTAATCAAAACATAACTTTTCTTAAGTAGCTTTTTTAATCGTTAATTTTCAAGCCGAAAACAAACTGCTTTGTACAGCGTAATACATGCCAGGAAAGTAAACGCCGTAGCATTTGTTTAACATCAGTGAACAGTTTTAAGATACGAACGGTGTAGAATAGAGTTTTTTTTTGCAACAATACTGTAGACTTCTCCTTATGGTATGGGTAAGAAAGCTCATAGAACTTGTGTTGGTTCTATCTAGTGGTCCGTACTTTCGGGACTGTGATTTCATAAGAGGGACAGCTTAAAATGTAGACATGGTAATATATCGCTTTATTTAGCTTCACTGGCTTTGGTCCGCTTTGCCCCTAACGGCCATGCTATCTGTGACTATATTTGTGTGAAATTATATTTGTCCTTTTATCGATTTTTTTCACCAAATTAAGATCAAATTATTTACCAAGCTCAAGGTGTGAACTGTTCGAAAAATAACCGTATGCAACGGGAGGTTTGAAATTCTTCGCCATAGTTTATATAGTGACACACAGGTGGCGCAACTGTACGCGCGTGCCAGGTGTTCTTGTCTTGGATAAATAATTCCCGTTTCTATGAACGTCTAAACAGTTATCGATGTAGATGGGAAAGTGCAGGGTTCGCTAAAGTTACTTTTGGAGCTAATTGGATGTGAAAATTAAATAAGTTAACATCTAAATAATTAAATAATTTTCGGGGAAAGGGGGAAAAATGATGGATTTGAATCATAAGATTAGTTTTCGTAAAACTTTTTTTTTTTACACAAATTCTTATAAAAAAGATTAGTCCTCGTTGACATTCGTTGGGAGCTAATAAACGCTTGTAGAGCGAACAGTCATTAACCACTATATGCTTAAGGTTCATATTTTGGCGTGTATTTTAAATACTTTATGTGATTTTATCTTACATAACAAAAATGTTGCAGGTTCAACCAGTAGTGCAAGGAGAGTCCTGATAAAAAAAAACACTTTGAGATGTACGGAGTCAATCATTCCCAAATGAGCACTCGCGATTTGAGCGAATAAATGGGATCGAATAAATAAATGCATGCGCCAATTATGCATCAAATCGATTAGTTATATGTAATAGCTTCTATGGTTAACGCACAAACTGTCGTACATTCGTAGTGTTGTATACTAAAAATTACGCTTGGCAGAGAGGGTTTCTATAACGAACGCCCTGTTGCTGTTGCTACTCCTCTATGCACGTCATTCAGTATCCTTGAGAAACTTTTCCTCACTAAACAGACGCACACCAGACGTTGGGTATGCTAATTGGATGCCGGGACAGACGAGACGCGGCAGAAGAGACGCTTCGAACCGCTCATTATTAACCGCCCGATTAAAAACAAACACGCACTAGACGGTGTCAGGATCGGGTAGCTCCCGTACGCCAACTGGACCAGTTGCAACCCAGTCGTTTTATCATCACCCCGCTGATACGTAATTGTTTCTGCAATGTTCTACTCTACACGGTTTGTTTTCCCACCAGGCGCTAGACGAATATCAAATGCTGAAGGAAGGCGATCGTGTCCTGGTGTGTCTGTCCGGCAGCAGCTCGTCCCTGTGCTTATTACATCTTCTGCACCAGTTTCGCCAAACCCGGCAATTAAAGGTGGACCTGGCCGCCGTCACCGTTGGCGGTGGGGACTGTGGAGTTGACCCGCGAACACTAATGCTGTACCTGAAGGAGCTCGGTGTGACGTACTTCTACGAGCCGCTTGGTAGGTGGTGGGCAGACAATTCATGATTGGAAGGCATTTAACTTACCCGTTTCGCCCAACCAGCTTCACACGACTCGGTTAGTGAACAGCTGATGCATCACGCCCGGCACAGGCAGTACAATGTGCTAGCGATGGCCAGCACGCTAGACAAGCTGGCCGATCGGTTCCTCTCATCACTGCTCTACCGCGGGGAGCTGTGCGCACTGCAGGCCGTACAGCGTTCCGAGCCGGCATCGAAATCACTCGAGGGAGATGTGCGGATCATTCGGCCGTTGCTGTTTGTGCGCGAGAACACATTCGAAGCGTTTGCCACCACGCGCGGCATGCCGTCACGCTCACTGACGGCGCGGTCCACCGGTGGCGACACATTGCGCGAGCTGTTGCACAAGCAAGAGCTGATCAATCCGCTCGTATATCACAACATTCGGAATGCCCTAAGGCCGATCCTTTCACTGCGGTATGGATGTGTCGCTATGGGACGCTATGAACTTAATCGCGAACGTAATCGATGCTTCTTCGTTGTCCCATTACAGCCCAACGGAAGCCTCCAAATCGGCGTACGAAATGCTTCGATCGTCCTTAAACACGCGCGAGTAGTTTGGCACCGACGAGAGGGAACAAGCAGCGCAGCACCACGCAGGACCAAGTCAACATTATGCTGTAATTGTAAGGGAACAATGTGAATAAGTAGATCTGGAAAATACAATTTAAAATTGGAAAACTACTCAACGCACACTGTAAATTAAGTTGAGTTTGAGAAATATAACGTTTTACAATATTAGCTGTATATTGTAGTCCTACTTCTCCTCATATATTTAATTTCTCAAAATCTTCTCATCGCCCCACTATATTTCTTCTGCAAAACAGCTTGTAGGTCCTAGTAATGATTCCTTTTTTTCACACGCTCCTTCCGCATCACCCAAAAACCGAAAGCATCGAACTGAAAAAAAAAACCCACGACCATCTGTTAATGACCTTTATGATGGATGGTGCGGTGGTACGTGCGCCGCTGTGCCTGTGGCTATCAATTGCTTATGGTCAACATAACACCTTTGCGGGGATTTCAATTTGCAAACATACGAACCCTCCCCCGGGGTGCAATAATGACATAAATACGTACGTATGTTTATGGATGTAATTATCATTAGTTTTTATACGCTACCGTGGTTTTTTGCGCCGATTTCCGCAACTGGTGTGCCGTATTTGCGACACGATGATGATGGCGGTGGGAAAGTGGCGTGGACAGTCAAGAATTGCTGTTTGTTGCACCCTTGCGATCAATTATTTAATTACATAATTCAGTACACACACACAAAAAAGGGTTGCGGGATTTTCATTTCCTTCGAGTAGGATCGTACGGTTTTGTTGCAACTGGCTAACTGGATCGCGGGATCACTAGAGGGTAACATCTCAGGAGTAAGAATACACAGGAAACGGATTGCTGCCTGGGGTTAATGGCTCAAAATGAATTTGATTCTGAGCAAAGTTTTCTCAGCCGGTTTTTCACAGCTCGCAAAAGGCTGTGCAAGTGCGAATTGGATTGGAGAAAGCTTCGTACAACATCGATTTTATGCTGCTAAACCTTAAGACCTTAGCTTATTCGCCTGCGCGATACAGGGCTCACCGTATCCTATTTATTGTAAAACCCTGTAATTTCTTTATGTCTTTCATAATGCATTCAGGGATAGTATACAGGGTTTCTCAATAGAAAGGATACAGTGGGCACACTTCACAGAATCGAATATCGTACAAACGGCAAATGGTAGTGAAAAGTAAACAACTTTACTAATAATTATACTGATAAGGTTGAGAACATTTGATTTCATACCTCAACTATTGAGCCTGGCTGATTTGACAGGGCACGCGATTACATACACAGTTTATACGAATACAAAAAAAGTTGTTGGTGTTGCACTTTCAATTGCCACGTTTATCTTATTCGTTTCTTATTCGTCCGATTCGTATTAGATGTTTCAGTATGCCCACCATATCCTGTATATTGAGGAACCCTGTAAGAGGATAATTCTTGCGTTTATGAAAGCAAATAGATGACTATCTTGGGAAGCTCTTCATTGTATGTTTTCCACTACCCATCGTTCGGGAAATTGATGAATTCTTTAATAGTAAACTGTTATATTTTGTATTACGATCAATCGTCAATATGTTTCAGGCAACTTTCAGTCAGCCTGCACACCTTGGTAGAGGTACAGATGCCACCAGCGCCTAATACACCTGTTTTCCCTGTTTCGTATCACAATTGGATTGTTGACTCTGAGGTTGTGTGTAAACACTTTCAATTTTTTTACCGCAGTGACCAGTTGGAAGACAAAAAACACAAATAAGGTAATTTTAAAATAAACTATCGCCTATCGCATTGTTATCTGTTTGATTAAAAAAATACTATGAATGGAACTATTTCTAGCTGTCAAATAATCCGAGCAGGTCAAATAATTGCCAAAAATCCAATGGTGGTGGCGCACGATTCGAACGTAGTGGCACACGATCCAATCGTAGCGCCGCGCATCCGAATGATATGGCGTGCAAATCGGCGGAGGTGTTTGGAAGTAGCAATTTTTGTTGTTTCAACGAAATATGATAGAAAAAAACGATTCACTTTACTGAGCCAACGATAACCACCATTAAACATAATGAATTTAATGAAAAAAAAATATTTTTTTTTACTAATGTTCCCACTGTATATGGTGGTATGGTTCCTATTGGTGTTATGTTTTGTTCATCACTTTATCACTAACACTTTTTCTCATAACACTGAGGTAATCATCCAGTTCCGTCCTCCATCTTCTGTATGACCTGTGTGCTTTTTTTTGCGTATTTTGGAGGTCAATTTGTCCCTTAAATGACAAGAAACGGTAGACTGTTTCTTCCCGTACAAACATGACCCCATCCACTGATTTGTTTATTACGCTCAATCCTAGTAGCCTCCTATTGTCGCTTCATTTTGTTTGACAGGAGTTCTAGTTTCTATGCATTCGCTACTACGACCACAATAGGCACGTGCCTGTTTTTTGGTACCTATAGTGGCACTATGGTCAAAACCACAATAAAAACGATAAAAATACACTCAAAGACAGGTTTATTTGCAGCTTATTGTAGTGATGGTAGTTTTACCACCACTTATCCACCACTATTGGTACACTTACCCTAAATCATGTCGGCAAAATCGTCTTCTAATTTTAATTGCACAGAAACATCAGTAAGGCCAGAAAGTTGTTTAAAAAAATAAAACGAACCCGTTTTACAAAGTTTTTGTTAGCAACATAGTAATAATAACTTTGCTCACCTATCTAGAAGCACCCATGCAGCACGTTTCATCCAGCACGTTAAATTCGATACGGCTTTGTTTTTATTCCTGGCTGAAGTAATTAGCAAGCAGTGGGCAAATGCAAGCAACATTGCGTCTTGTACAACAGAACAAAGTGAACATACTAGTTTCAGGTGGATTAAGCGTTCCTTTGCAAGATTAAGATTGTTCTATGGTTAACCAGCGTCTTTGTGTCGTTTCTTTTCCTCATGGCATAGAAAAAAAAAACCGCGACAAGTGGCGTAAATGTGTTCGCAATCAATCCATCACAAAGTGTGCACCCAAAAAAAAAAAGGTTAGCAAAAATGGTGAAAGGTTCACGCAACCAGATCATTACCGGTTGTTCGCGCCCGTCTCACACGGCCTTGCCTGTAATGAAGCGTTTTCTTCGGGCACATCCGGAACCAGAATCCATCGAAGATCCATTTGCCGGCCAAGTGGTCAATTGGCCGTGCTACGCGATATGGGTGATGCCATTAGTAGCCCGCTTGGTTTCCCGCTTTCCCCACTTTACCGGTGGGGCCGTAGCCTTCCAAGCAGCGAGAGAAAAACAGAAGCACAATTTCCTATTTGGGCTAGATCAAACCTGTAAAGGTGGCCAAGTGCAAATGGAATCATCTCCCGCTGCTTCCGTTCACAATTCCATCATGTTATGCTGTCCACACAGCTCCACAACGGATAATTGATGCCCTGCGAACTTTCAGCCGATTGATTGATTTTGTGCTGCGAAGGGCAATAATAATCTCACGTCTGCGCGCACAACCGGGGTCGGGGCCTCCCCTGTAACGTTGACCGTCGCGTCGCGTGAGCCGATTTGTTTCTTCGCGGCATTTCGGTTTGTGATAATTTTCAATATCAATTATTGCCTTTAAATCCATCCATGCGGCGGTTTACCCCGGGGTTCCTCCTGTAACCACCGTTGGCGCGCGGCCGGCTTGTTAATCGTTCGGCTAATCGGTTGCGAGGTCGGACGGGCAGAAGAAACTGTACCGTTTCTCCTGGCTGTTGCACGCGGATTTCGCCGTTCGCCACCTCATCGCGATCAAGTGCCCTTATGCTACTAGAGTGACCTATAATCAGCATGCAAGCCATCCGGTCCCCGTCAATGCGGGGGGGAAGGCGTCTGGTAGTCACTAATTAAGGTCACCAGGTTCTGCGAATCCCCGTCCTCGGTGTCCAGCCTAATCAGTCCACCTTTCTCCCTCCCCTTCATCTCTCCCGCGATCAGATTGATTAGATTGTTGCTTGGCTAAATGGTGCGTGTCATAGATTTCGCATTTCAATCATCGCATGTTGTGGGCTCGCGCAAAAGTCAACCTCGGCCAGAGGTCAAAGGAAAGATACGATATACGGGCACCGAAAAGCCTGTGATGACTATTCGCACAAGCGCCGACAAATGGTTCCATCAAATCAGTTGCATTAGCCGCCCGGGTTGGTTTGTTGCTGTTGCGGGTTGACGGTACCAATGCGGTGTTTTCCTACACTGCCATTGTTCCGAGTCTGCAGTTGTACCGATGCGAGTATGATTTCGCTGCAAAATAAATACAGGGTTTTTAGACGATAGAACAACGCAAGCGCTTATCACTACAAGCGCGACACATGACATTTCAACGGTCTTTGAAGACACCACTCAGGATGGATTTTCACAGCCAGACGATGATTGTTAGTAACATTTACTATATTTTCATGAAATGAAAGCATATTTAATTCGATAAATGCAGTAAATATTTTTTCTCATAATAAAAAAAAAACATCGTTTGGTTTTCAAAATCCTTCCCAGAGCGCGTATATACTGGTCGGATCGTACTTGGTTGATATCATGTGCTTGCATTTAAGTATGCCTGCTGAGGTTGTGGTGTCTTCAAACACCGTTGTTGGAATGTGCTGCGCTTGTTGTGATAGGTCCTTTGCGTTGTTCTGTCACCTAAAAAACCCTGTATTTACTATATTCCGGGTGCTAGTAGCCATTAAGCATGCTAACAAACTGCATACCGGGTGTTTGCAAATTCGCAAGCAAACAGTTTCGTTAGCTAGCGTGTAAATTGATACGATAAATAATTACACTAATAACCCCCTAATCGATGCAAATTTTATTTTGCAACCGTTTGTCAAATGGGAGTTTGAAAAGCACAATTCTTTGCAAGGAAACTTTAAAACAAGTGTCAACAGTTTAGTTTAAAATGTAAAAACTAAACTACATTTATATCACATAAATTTACTGTCGTATGTTCGGAATGCGATTATGAATTAGATAATTAATTCTTGCTGTTATAACCACTATTAACTGTGTTTTAGCTTGTTAAGTACAGCTATTTATTAAATACGGGATTTTTCCTCTCTCTTACAATATATAAAATTCCATCGACCGGTTTCTTATCTTTACGTGATCTCCATGGTGGTTGGATTCTACCGGCTACGGTTCAAATTAAACCGCTAATAATATCTAATTATTTTTAATATATTCTAATGTACGGTGTTGGTACAGGGTGCTTCTTACAGATTCTTGCATGCCTTTGGCCTATTGACCTGTGGGAATTCTTGTATTGGTCTGTTATTAAAAATAGTACACACCAAGATTGATCTAGCAACCGGAACCGGGATCCATCCTAAGATAACACTGGTATGAACAGTCGGAACGGAAGGTGAACCCAACGGTGTTCATTTGTGCTATTATTTTGTAGATATTGGCAGCACCGGACTAGGAAATGTAGATATGAAAGGAAGTCCGATCAGTTGCTCAGACAAGTGTGAAGTAGAGATGACTAAAATCTACATTCTTCTGGAGTGAAATGAGTCTCACTCTGGGACATTTCGGAGTACACACTGGATTGAACGGTTATCGACCGGGAGAAGGTGCCTCAGACTGCAAAAGCTCATGGAGATATTTTCGATCGTCTGCGGAGAACTGGCGACTCCGAAATCAGAAACTCGCAATTCGTCTCTGGATTTAACTCTCCGTAGGAGTCCCATGGATAGACTACGACTCAAGGTTTCACCTTCAAGTTGAATCCGAGATTTCGAAGATCCGAAGTGAAGTCCGAGCTGTGTAGTTAGATAAGTTTAAATAAAATCGACTGTAAAAGATCTATATACGTTTTTCAATCCGGTTCGGATGATCATTTCGGTTTATATTAAAACAGCCTAAGTATGTTGTTAGTCTAATTATTTTTCTAGCTCAACGAAACAGAAAGAATATAAATTATTATTGGGAGTTCCTGATACAAATACTCCCAGGAAAGATATTGTTTATGCGGACGTCGAAAGCTGAATTACTGAACGTTTCCAAACATTATCAATTGGCGAACAGCAAACATTGTTAAATCCTTCCAACAACTGTACACACGATGATTTTTCCGTAAACGTTCAAGACTCCCAGCGGACGGAAGAAGTTTTACATCGGGAAGCACTTTCCGTCAATCAAATGTAACCGTTTTCATTCGAATCACAGCAATAAACGGACAGCACAAAGACGACCGATGTGGAATAGTGTTTTCCGAATAACACTTTTAGTTGACAGTATCCGCAAGATAAAATATTCCCCCATTCTTAGCGACACTTCTCGACTAGGACTCAAAGCCGGCACATCAGACGGCGACGATCGTGTTGGATAGAATGATACGCGGAAAGGGGTTTGGTCGCGAATGGCTTGTTCCTCCGATACGACCGACACAGAACGATTTTGGTCAAACTTCCAGCGGATTTGCTCCACTAACTTCGTGGACATCAAAGTCGGTGGGGCAAGTTCAACGTCAAGGTTCATCGAAAAGACTAAGCCATTTGGCAACGTTTACTTTCACATCGTCATTTGCTAAGGTTCCGGCCAGTTGACATAAGGCTGGCTATGTGTTTTTCACACACATAGAATAGATCACGGTTGAGATCGTCATGCTATCCTAGCGCGATCGGTAGGATATTCCACACTTCCAACTTCAACGTATACTGTCTCCAATCCACCACTTATCGACTTCACGGAATGCGGTAGCTGGTGCAGACGCGCACACACACACACAGAAACCATAACGAAGCGTGACAATGTGAGAAGAGAAACGAACACGAGTGATTTCGTGTGCCATTGTGCGCGCGACAACACTGGCAATTATAGTGCGCGCTGCATTAGCATGCGCTACCGGTACCGCGTGCGCGACCGTTGACGATCAGTTCTACTGCGATAGCACTGGCGTAAGGATCGTTCTGCTGTGAACTGTTGTACCGACCGATGGTAGTACGGTGGCCAGAGGAAGATGCGATTCGTTGTGCTAGTGCTGATGTTTCCGATGCTGCTTTCGGCGCATTACTATCGATATGATCAGCGGTACGCAAGCAACGAAGTTAACGATGTGCCGGATGAGGAAGATCCTCCGTTAGGAGTGCAAGATGAGGATGCGTATCTGACGGTGGTAAGTGCAGGATGTGACAGACAAGGACCGTTTTGAGCTGCGAAAAAAAATCAAGTGTTCTTACATGTCAGAGCAAATAAATGGAATTCCATGCTAAGGATCATTACAGTGGTGAAGGTTCCGAAGTATTATAAGTGGTTAAGGTACAAAAAGTTTTATAAACGAAAAAATCGCGTGATCATCAATGGATATAGTGTGCGTGTGCAAATAGTGTCCTGTTAGGGGTTCAACGTGTCTATACAGAATCATTGAGTTCTAGTGATAGCATTGAAGCCATTTCTGTACTCTGTTCAACTAGAATTTTTTCAAATTTCCGAAGCTTATGCAAATTTAATTTGACTCTGTTCAAACTTTTCCTTACTTGGCGAATGATGCAGATTTTCATAGACTTCGATTTTATTTTACAAGCGTTCCATGATATTACGTCTATCATGTCTAGTCTATCTATTCTGATCCAGACAGATAGATTCAGATCTATCCTGCAACTTTTCAGTTTAACTCGAACCAGAAATAGCTACAAATTTACCACTTGAACTCGCAAACCCTGTAAAGAAGGCTCACATTATCAATTATTTTTCCAAATCCCTTCCTGATCTTCAACACGTGTTTTTGTTTTTTTGCTTCAAGCCACAACTGGTGTGGAAGTACGGCTACGAGATCGATATCCACGAAGTGCAAACGGAGGATGGCTATCTGCTCGATCTGTACCGCATCCCGGGCCGCAGAGCCGCATCCGGTCAACCCGCGTCCCGACCGCACCGTTACGCGCCCATCTTCCTGATGCACTCGCTGCTCAGCAGCTGTGCCGACTGGGTACTGATGGGCCCTGGGCGCGCCCTTGCCTATCTACTAGCAGATGCCGGTTACGATGTGTGGATGGGTAATGCACGTGGAACGCGCTACTCACGCAAACACACCCACCTCGATCCGGACCAGTCGAACGAATTTTGGAACTTTACCTGGCACGAGATCGGACTGTACGACGTGTCGGCAATGGTCGATCACGTGCTGGCCGTCACTGGGCAGCCGCGGCTTCACTATGGTGGCTTCTCCCAGGGTACGATGGTGTTGTTTGTGCTGCTGTCGGAACGGCCCGAGTACAATGCGAAGCTGATCGATATGCAGGCCATCTCCCCCTCGGTCTACATGTATCGGCTCGAGGGACGCATCGTGCGCACGTTTGTCCGGCTGGCGGACCCACTGGTAGCGGCACTCGATGCAGCCGGTCGGCACGAGATCCTACCGAACAAACGGTTCATCGCACCGCTGGCGAAGATCATGTGCCCGAACGCGAATGTTACCGTGTGCCGGGAGCTGCTGTACGATGTAGCGGGCAAGAACCCGCCGCAGGTGGACGATGTAAGTATGCATGGGATTAGTTTTTTGCCTTGCTAGGAATGCTTTGTTAATGATTAGGATTCGGTTTAGTGTCAAGTAGACCATGGCCCATCATCTCGACCTTATCTTCGGAAGCAGGTCTGTTTATCTAGCCGCAGCATAACATGACGGGCCAAGAGTTCCTGAAGAAATTCCGGAGGTTGTAGAAGAAAAAACATTGCGATATACTGAAGTTAGATATCTGGCTGATGTCTAAACAACTTAATACTCCACTTTGGTAACTCCGCAATAGGTATAATATTGCCCTTACGGTTCTCTAGGTCATGATTGTTATACAGGGTTTAACAACAAGCTTTAAGATGTTAATGGCATAGTTTTGAAATGTATTTCGTGTCCTACGAAATATTTCCTCCCGCTCAAAATGTAAATCCGCAGGCTAGATATGATTGTGGCGACAATTTCTTTAGCTTTTTCATCGGGATTTCGGGATGCATCTGGTCGTTACTGGCACCATATTTTCAAAACTAATTCTTACTAAGAATTATTATTTACAACTAATAATTTTTAAGCATGGTTTTAACAAAGTAATATTGTAGTATATAGTTATACGCCAGCCGGCATATAGGATCAAGAAGAGTACTACATACTGTAAACGCTGTCCTGCATACATGTATGTGGGAGACGGGTACATGCGACGTTAGGGGCCTTTCTGTTCTAATCACCGAAGAATAAAGACGTGTCGCAAGCCCGACTCATCATCTATCTATCATTATTTTACAAAAAAGTACCATCCTCAAAGTTTCTTTGCTTACATATTGTTCGAATTCTTTTTGACACATGAGCGTATTCGGTAGTGTTTGTTGCCCAAAATCCCAGTGAAAAAGCTAACGCAATCGTCGCTAAAATCTTATCGAGCAAGCGGATTTACATTTTGAGCGGGAAGAAATACAGTCGAACCTAACTGGTTGGGTTATGAGTGTGTGCCAACTAGTGAGATCGCACTCGATGGTTGGATTGTTTGACATTCGTCAAATTCGAGAAATTAACCGAAAAAACACACGAAGTCTACACGAACCGAACACGAAGTATTTACGTAGGAAAAATGTCATGCTTAGTAGGCGAGATTTATTGATAAAGACAACCTCGATTGAGGTGCCAACAATCGAGTAGCCCAACTAAAATAAACCCAACCAGTGAGGGTCGACCGTTCATACGACACGAAAAACATTTCAAGGCCGGCGAACTTTGCCTTAGAGGTCGCAAAGAGTCTTGTTAAACACTATATCATGGCATATTATACTTCTTTTTATCATGTAATCGGATAGTCAGACCTTGTTTCGAGGGCCCAGTCGATATGACGTTCGATTCACGTCCTTGAGTGTATTAGACCGTTCGTTAAGACACGATACTATTGGACCAAATGGATGGACCGCTTAGAAAAGGGAACATGTATCCATCAAAGCCTTGATTGAAGTGACTGACTTTCAGTAAACATAGGGTACAGTAGCACAGTAGCTTCCTGACTGTGTCTGTTTCTATAGCGTTCCCAACTGCCAAAATGTCAAGTCGAATGCAATTTTTCTTGGAATTGGTGTCGGTGTCGGACATGAAATAAAAAAAAGTCAAACATTAATCTTAATACGAACCTCCACCTTCTCCTCATTGCAGAAGATGGTGCGCGTCTTCCTGGGTCACTTCCCGGCCGGTGCATCCCTCCGCCAGCTGCATCACTTCTCGCAGATCATCCGTACGACCCGGTTCGCTAAGTATAGTCCGCCACGTGCCGGTTGGCTTCCTACCCCGCCGGCCCCACTCTACAACCTCACCCGAGCAACCATTCCGGTCGTCGTGTACTACGGACTCAATGACCATGTGGTGAACTTTCGTGACGCACTGCAGCTTGCCGACGAGGTACCGAATCTCGCCGCCGTACACCAGATCGCCGATCGGCGCTTCACCCACAGCGATTTCATACTGGCGAAGAACTCGGCCCGTCTGATGAATGCACTGTTGCTGCAGGAACTCGACCAATACGACCGCACATCCTCGAATGCGTCACGCTGAAGCTGCATTTCCGGGTTGGTGCGGATCTGATTCCAGCCAAATACCGGGCTTTACACCCGCTAGGGCATTAATTGCTGGAGAATTCCCACTGACCGTGCATCCACGTAGCGAGCGGGGGCCTGGTTGGCCCGTGTGGGGCGTGTGTGGGAGGAAGGAGGTGTTCGTACCATTATCTTGTTGCCTATTACTCAGCGCGCGCAACATGAATACACGCCCGGGGCTAATTACTGCCATTCGCTGCTGCTATAATCACCGTTTGTGCGGTTTCGTGAGATCGATCGACGGAGGACGGTACGTGTGATTGGTGCAGCTACTTAGATTCGTAAGATGACACCCCTAAAACGAGACTGTGCCACCAGTGTGCTACCCGCAGTCAGCTATCGAGCGATAGATTATTAATTATGGTGCAGCATACGTGCAGCTAAGCTATGTTATCGAAGGTATCATTCAATTTACTGTTCCGCCGGCGGTAATCAACTAATCATCATCTAAACGAACCCAGAAATCCGTACGGTGTGATTAATTCATCGCTTCCACACACAAGGGTTGCACCTGCTGCGAACAGCTCCCTTAGCGCGTCAACCATAAGCGACCTTAAACTTCACCACCAAAACTTCACGTGCTGTCGGAAGCTGTCAAACATTATCCCGTCACCAAATTTTACGCTTCGTGCGCGAATTGTTTGTACTGCTGATTAACGAAATGAGAACCGGTAAAAGGATTACGGCGTGGTGTCAATGAACGGCCGCGAAGTTTCGGGTGACACATTATATCATACCATTAACTGTTCCGGAATCCTGCACCGCCAGGTGTGGTTCATTCACAACCGGTCCCCGTTGTTGTTGATATAGAAACAGTCACCAAATGCTAAAGAGTTGATTAATGAGATGATGAGGAAATCGACGGTCGTTTTAGGGAAAGTATACTAGCCAGCTTGTTCTAAACATTCGAAAAAAAATGTTACAGGGTTTCGAATTGCTTGAAGCGATCACTTTAATCAGTGCAGGGATCACTTCAAATGTTTAACCGTGCAGGGCAGTGGTCGGCAAGGTACGGTTCGTGAGCTGTATGCTTTCCATGCCAAGCTTGTTAGAATTTTCGTCGATAATAGTGAAATCCTGAGGTCTTCCTATATCCGGCCGAGTTCGGATGTCTCGGATTACTTGAGGTTTATGCCAATCCCCTACCAACATGATAACCTTACAGTCGTCACGGCTAAAATTTGGTCTAGTAGCCATTAATTTTTTACAGTGGGCATCAATTTTTGACTCGCATTAACCAATTTTTGACTTCTTCATCGGCACAACAACCTCACGAGGACAAGGGCCTGCTATTTCTGGGCATTCTGTGACTTTATTTACCCGTAGCTGAATAGTCAGTCCTGCGTACGGGGGATTGATCCAAATGGGATTTTGGACACTGCTCTACAACTTAAGTGTGTGTTGTAGAGCAGTGTCCAAAATCCCATTTGGATCAATCCAATCCGGCACTTGTTTAGCCGTTGCTGTAATTTTACCGTCTCCAACATGCCGTCCTCTTCGTCGATCTCAAACACACTTTCGTACCCGTCGGTAGCATCACGTGTACTCGCCACGATCGGTAGAACTATCACACAAATCACCCTAAATGCGATCAGAAAACGTGAAACAGATGATCGAAGTAGAAAAACAGGATGGTTACTGGCTCAATCTGTACCGCATCCCAGGCCGAAGAGCTGTAACCCGGTGAACCAACGCCCCGTCAGAACAGTAACAGTTGATCTTCGTAATGTACCGGAATGTGATACTAATGATCAATAGTAGAAAATCCCCAATCATATCAAACGATAAAGTGTAAAAAGGGACAACTCTGTATAATAATACCCCAAAGAAGAATAAGATTATCTCCTTCTTGAATGTTCATGCTGTCCGAATGATTTGAAAGAAATTAAGCTTTCCCACAACGTTTTGCCTCAGCCGTCAGGGATTTGAACGCGTGGAAAGCTACGAAAGATATTATCGGCTGGCGTGACACAAGATGGATCAGCGTGCATATGTGTTGTTGTAGCACAGAGCAGTTCATTGTAAAAATTTTGCTGGACTGACGATCCCAACTAGAGATGTGCACGCTGAGTAAGAGTGAGTGAGTGATTTGAAACCTTCGAGAGAGTGAATGAATATAAATCAGCACGAAGAGTTTTTATGACTCCTTTAACCACTCTTTTGCGTTTATACTCACTCTTACTCTCTGTGCCGACTAGAAACTCACTCAGGAGTGAGTAAAACTGTTTTATCACTCTTTGGATTATAATCACTCTGTAAGAGTGAGTAAAAGAGTATTATCACTCTTTGGATTATAATCACTCTGTAAGAGTGAGTAAAAGAGTATCATCACTCTTTTGGGATTGTAAGCACCAAGGATGAGTGAGAAAACGTCCAGGAAACGACAGGGGATCCCCTGGCGGGCGATGAATAAAATCCAAAGAGAGTGATAAAACACGTTTTCTCACTCATCCTTGGTGCTTACAATCCCAAAAGAGTGATGATACTCTTTTACTCACTCTTACAGAGTGATTATAATCCAAAGAGTGATAATACTCTTTTACTCACTCTTACAGAGTGATTATAATCCAAAGAGTGATAAAACAGTTTTACTCACTCCTGAGTGAGTTTCTAGTCGGCACAGAGAGTAAGAGTGAGTATAAACGCAAAAGAGTGGTAAAAACATAAATGCAGTGTAATATTTTTTAATGAATCTCAAAAGAGTGAGTAAAGGTTTCAAATCTTTAAACCCACTCTTTGACTCCGATTCAAATCATTGAAAAGAGTGATTATTCTCATCTCTAATCCCAACACAAAAACCAACATGGCGAGCCGCCATTAGGTGTTCAAATTTTTTAAATGCAACAACGGCTACCACATCATGCACCACGTGTTTCCTATGCGTGGTGATTATTTAAGCTCACTGCAAATTTTCGAGCAGTGCCACAGAGCTTGTTCACGATCACAATCTACGAAAGCTTCATTGAGCTTTCATTGATCTTTCAAAGTTCCCCCTGCAATAAAATTCGAATTTGTAACGTATTTTTTGAAAATTTGCTCAAGTAATAAAATATTTATCATTTTAATCACGAAACATGTAATCCGAGCTATAGATAGCGAATATTGATAGTGAGATAATAAAAAAAACTCAAATAAATGTGTATATTCCACCTTCAATGTATGAAGTTTGGGGCATATTTGTAACAATCGTGACATTTTCAAGGACACGCCATGGCATGCACTAGGTAACACGAGTCGCCAAGACATTTCCCACCGGATGTACCCTGTGGTATGACAATTATCAGAATAATAGACTACAGACACATAAACCGTCGTTAAAGTCTCATCCACCAGAAAATCCAGACATCAATATAAAAAAAAACGTAAAATGTCCTTAACGGGATGGGAAATCTATTCAGCATTATGTAAAAAACAACTATAGACATGCTCCCATAAATGATCATCTGGACCCTCGGACCTTCGGTGAGTTGCTGCGAATAAACATACGCATCCGGCACATCCAGAACCTTCCACAATAACCTGTGAAGCAACAGGTACTCCAGGCCACCATCAAGCTAGCGGCAAACCGACGAATCCTTAATTCTATCCTTCTTCCTGCTGTGAATATGAAATAAAAATGGTTTATTATACTAAAAGAGGAAATTCAGAAACACATTTACGCTCAGTTCAGCTCTTAGCCAAGAAGATTTACTCTATCCGAATAATCTGGAACCAATCTCACACCTCCGTGTTGTTTCAACTCGCGCAATGGGTCAATTCTGATCGATTCGTAGCAATCTTTCGACTGAGTGAATGAGTTCCGCACAATAACATAAAGAACGACGTTTCA
The DNA here is from genome assembly GCF_943734725.1 of Anopheles marshallii. Classification (NCBI taxonomy): domain Eukaryota; kingdom Metazoa; phylum Arthropoda; class Insecta; order Diptera; family Culicidae; genus Anopheles; species Anopheles marshallii. The sequence goes on along the minus strand of NC_071326.1, from coordinate 14,181,382 downwards.
TCCACGTTGTAGTTCTTTTACTGTCAATGCAATTAACGCGCTGCACGGTCCTTGCGCACCGTTCACTCGGAGCAGTGACAGTTCAACGTGCCAACGGCTCCAGAGTCGCGACTACACATGCAACATCCGGATCGGCGTAACTTCATATCTCTCTCCCGATCGTCTGGTTTTGCTCTCAGCTGAATGAACCTGCTGTGTGTGTGTGTGTGTGTATTGACTCAACACCGACACAGAGACTGGTCCAAAGCCTAAAGAAGCAAGGCTCCTTCCGATCGGTTTGCCTTGACTGTCATCGGCGATGAAAACGCACTGCATGGAAAGGGTTCATTCTCACTAGTGATGCACATTTAGCAGCATCAATGAAATTATAAACAAGTAGTAGAGCATTCATGGCTCTTTACAGTTCCTTGTTGGTGTGACATAATGCAACTTCACCCGTTACTTCCCTGCAGATATATTCAGATTGATAAAAGCTCACAGTAGATTGCACTGTTTCCTGCATGAATCTTTTCGCACACTGGGAGATGGGGGGTTTTTTGCATGAAAGTTACATTCATTACATAATTCGAATCATCACCCTGATGAGGTTAACTTGTTGTTTTGTGTTACTCGATATTATCATCTTGACCATTAAATATGCTTCTTACGGTTGCACCTGTAAGAAAACATTTGACACTCGTGTAAAGTGTACTGTGCGTAAGTGCACATTTCACATTTCTCCTTATCGTGTCGTAACCTATCCATCCGTCCGCAGCATTCAGTAATACGAGCTATGTAGTTAAAACAATTACCCACCCGTTGCGTGTACTCAACCCGAGACTTACCTGCTCATAGTCGGCGCAGTGCATCCAATCGTTCGTATCGATATCGTAATACAATTTCATGTACTCGTGAGAACTCGTGAGAAGTGTGCGCTGATAGCGTGTGGGTATTAGATTAGAATCGTTAGACGCACAGGTAGCAAAGTCGTTCTCCTTCCGATCGTGTCCGAACGTGTCAGTAGTAGAATGGCATCCGACACAGAACGTTCGATGGTGACTCGCGGCCCCAGTGACGGGCAACTGAGGACGACCGTGCTGCTGCTGTCAACGATCGTGTGGCTAGCGTACGGAGTAGCACCCGGAATCTCGGCCGCAGCATCCACCCGGCACGGTCCAGGAGATGTCAACGATGTTGGCAGCTATTTTGCGATTGAGGCCGAAGATGGTGCGCTGCGGACGGTAAGAACAGTGAGATAAATCAGTGACATTGGGCTCACATGTAGCTACTAAGGTTACTTACTGACTTAGATTCCATAAGGTTAGCTTACTTACTAAGGTTTAGGATTCATATGTGTAGTCGATTAACAGAGTGGCAAAACGGAAATTGATGTGAAAAGTGATGAACTTGTAGTTGAGGTACTAAATATTTAGCCGAAACACCCTGAAATCTCAAAAGATAGTGTCGTTGAAACACACTAATCCAAACATGCTCGTTGCAGCCAGAGCTCATTACCAAGTACGGCTACCCGGTCGAGAGCCACGAAGCTACGGGGGCAGACGGATACGTCATAACACTGACTCGGATACCACCAAGAACACGCCGTCGTAAGATGCCGATATTGCTCGTTCACGGTCTGCTCGCAAGTTCCGGCGACTACCTGATCATCGGACCCAACAACAGCCTCGCTTATCTGCTCGCCGACCGGGGCTACGATGTATGGCTAGCGGATATGCGTGGCAATCGGTACTCGCAACGCCACGCACGTCTGAACAGTAGCTCACCGGAGTACTGGGACTTTACCTGGCACGAGATGGGCTACTACGATCTACCGGCAGTGATCGACTACATCCTGCGGCTAACCGGTGCCCGTCAGCTGGACTACATCGGCCACTCGCAGGGAACGACCGTGTTCTTCGTGATGGCCTCCAGCCGGCCGGAGTACAACGAAAAGATCGCACACATGTACGCCCTCTCGCCGGCCGTCTGTTTGAAGCGCGTCCGAAGTCCTCCGGTGCGGTGGCTGCTGCAGCACGTGTTTGCCCTCAAGGATTTGTTCGACGCGTTCGGGGTGCAACAGTTTCTGCCACACACGGACATGCAGCACGAGATGTCACGCATGCTGTGCCCGATGTCCGATCCGAACAACGTGTGTATGCAGGTCGTGAGTATGACGGTGGGCCCGAATCCTAAAATGACCGATATGGTAAGTATTGGATATGGAACCATTTCCAACTGAATAGGATACATTCGGGTTTTATCCGGCATTGTGATTCGCTAGGTGGCGATGCAGGTACTGGTCGGGCATGATCCGGCCGGTGCATCCGTCAAACAGATGTTACACTTCGCCCAGCTGTCGCGTTCCGGACAGTTTCGGCAGTTCGATTACGGTCGGCGCAATAACGCCGAACGATACAGCCACTGGAAGCCACCGGCGTACAATCTGAGTGCGGTGTCCGCTCCGGTTACGATCTTTTACGCGTTCAACGATTGGTTGGTAGACCCGCGGGAAGTGGAACGGTTTTCCCGGCTACTACCGGTGCAACCGACGATGCACCTGGTGGAGGACGAGAACTTTAATCATCTCGATTTTACGATGGCTAAAAACGCACGTCCCATGGTGTACGAACACATACTGAGCGATCTGGAGCGTCGTGAACGTTCGAATGGCAGCTTATGATCGTTTAGCGATCGAATTAGGTAAGGAATAGCAATCAATACTGCAACCAAACATTAAAACGCTTTTGATAATTCTAAACGATGTTTGCAGAGTATAACTCAACCTAAAACTTCACACCGGTAGTACACTGTTTAATTTCGTGTAGGGAATAATTCAAACCAGATGTAGTCATAGTAGAAATGATAGTTCGTTTAAAAACGTTGGTGGTGAGATAGTAAACCGGAATTAGGATATTTACTTTCATAGTTTGCCACGCAACTGCTCCCCGAAGTGTTGGTTAATGTGATCTGATTTAAGAGAATACCCGTTAACTAGGTCACACAGCGCGAGCTAAGTTTTCATCTTGAAACTAATTTTTTTTATCATTTTAACAAGAGTGTGAATGATAATACATAAAACAAATAATAAAACAAAAGTGTAATTGAAAGTCAAATTAAGAATGTACGACTGGGGAAAAGAATGGTTCGTCACTTTACGCTCGTTGAAATCTTTCTCTATTGGCACAGCCAGAACAAAAACAAAAACGTAACAAAATTATACAACACAAATCTTTTTCTTATATATAAATTTTGAAGATATTTATCTTCAGGGTAACTATTAATGATATTTATGTGATTTCTGTGTAACACAACACATTTGTAACTAACTATTTCCCCTTATTTTTAAAGATTTCTCGTTTTTTTATTTTGTGCAAACTTTTTGCACACATTTCGTCTTGATAGATCTACCACTCCTGAGTATTTGTTAGTGGAAGATTTGCAGCACGAACGAAACAGAGCGGTTGAAGAGAATTTACTCTCAATAGACGAAGAATTCAACGGAAGGAAAGTGACGGTTAAAATAACCTGTGAATTCCCAATACATAATTGACCTCGAGCATTAGTGAGCTAGCTAATCACACTAAATGAACTTGCTTTATGTATGTATGAGAGCTATTAGATAGATTAGATGTAACAAAGCAAAACATTCAATAAAAAATGTAATATTTTAAAGATGATCAATTTCCATCAGGAAATCTCATATGATTACTTGTGGAAGGAAGCGTAATTTGAAACTTATTTCGCAAACACCACATAAACCGATACACCGCGAATGGCATCAGCACGTAACGCATGCCGATACAATAGCGACCGGAATTGAGTTGAACTTTCAACCTGCAATCATTTTCCCGGCCTAGGTTAGACACAACAGCTCCACGATCCCACACGATCGGTTGCTACTTCCTCTAAGCGGTGTCTTGCAAATCCCACCTCCGTAATCAATCGGTGTGTTTAGATAATAGGCATCTGGTTCGCAGGTTTACAATTTGATTTACCGTTCGGTTGCCGGGGCGAGTACGGCGCATTTGCATTCGCACGGCAATTTGAGCCGAGATAGCAATCCGGAGGGGGTTTGTTGATTGACGCTGATCATCGTTTTTGCCTCCGTCTTTATTTTGTTTTCAAGTTGACGTGCATCGTTTCCCTTTACTCTTTATGGCATTCTCGTGCCGTTCCCGGGTTTGGGAAAACATTCGAAATTGTCGTAAGCAATTGGGAGAAAATTGCAGCTCGGTTGGGCAATGTGTGTTTTCGAACGGTGGGAGAAAATGGTGGCGGAATGTTGATTTACATTCCAACGAACAAAATCGATTCGACGTCCATTTTACGCGCTAGATTTCCATTCAGTTTACGATTAAGATTAAGGTGGAGCGATTGCAACAAATGCTTTTACACATTGTAATTAAGTTCAATTGCTGCATTGTGATAGTGAATACGGCACGCTTACGTGTATATTCTGTGTAGATTGTGTTTTGGAATTTGGAATCTAAAACTTGGAATAATTTATTTCGGAATCGTTGAAAAATGTTAATTTATTTGGATGATATATATATTTGCTACTTTTTATAACTAACAATATATTATTAAAATGTCGTTAATAGAGTACCATCTCTTCCAAAGTATCAACAAATAGGTGACAAAGACATAGAAAATTTATTATTATAATCACAACCTGCTAGCGATTATTCAAAATGATAACAATATGTATGTACTTCCTACGTACCTTAGCTAAGCATCACAAATAAACACACCTTGCGAAGGTATCGCTCATTATCACAGCTTGATGCATTCGCTTGCGAGAAATTGACAAAAAAAGTTGATGACAGCAGCTACAACTGCATGCGAAACTGATCAACGTTCTACCCTGCCGTTGCATTCATGCGGAACATAGCAAACGCAACAGCAGCCGCTTGCAGCCTCCAATCGTATAAAATCTAGTCATAGTCAAGGGAAAGGACAACTGATCTCCCGATCGCTTACCTTGACCATGGTGCGTATACCGCATGCTGTTGCTGCAACTGCAACCGAACAGCAACTTCAACTTCAGCTTGCAGCTGAAGAAAGTGTAACCAGCGGAGCAAACGCGTACACGCTTCGGTTGCATTCGCGTCAGTGCAGAAATGACCGTGGTTCGTTACGGTAATACAATTCACACCGGCCTTTTGGGTCGCGGTGCGTTCTTTGGTAGGAGTTCTCGCACTACCACACAACGATGGTTTTGGGTGATTTGTGTGATAGTTCTACCGATCGTGGCGAGTACACGTGATGCTACCGCCGGGTACGAAAGTGTGTTTGCGATCGACGAAGAGGACGGCATGTTGGAGACGGTAAGATTACAGCAACGGCTAAACGTGTGCCGGTCTAAGTGTGTGTTGTAGCTAGCTGCCTGATGCCAAAAAGTGTTGAAATGTGAAAAGTAATCAAAACTTTGGTTCTTTAGTACGGAATAAGCATTGCTGAGTTACACATAGAGTACGAACGTGGTAAAACTAACCTTGACGCAACCAGCTTGTTTCCGACCGGCGCCGGTCTTCACACGATCGGACCGGACCAATTCCCCGTACGCCAGGACTTTCTATCCAGCTACGTGTATATAAAGTCACAGAAAGCCAGAAATGGCAGGCCTAGTCCTCGTGAGATTGTTGTGCCGATAAAGAAGAAGGACGGATATATTTATAAATGCAGGGTTTTCCAGTTCAAATGAGATTGTTGGAATCATTTTTGGTTTATTTTCCAAGGTGAACTAGAATGTGTAAAGTAAGATGTGGAACCTTCGCTTCTTTTTCTTGAATCTTGAGCAAATTGAACTTGGTTCCATTCGAGTTCTATCGTAGCTTGTCATTGCACATGGTTTAAAATAATGACCTGCCATGGAGATACGATTGTAAACATTGTCTTGAACTCTAATTTTCAATAAAAATGTTATAAAATGTCAAATGACTAATGAGTGTTGTAAGTTATTACATTACTTTTGCTCAGTAAGTTTTGAGCCTACCGCTACCATTGAACCACCGGATGTTCATGCCGAACGTGAGGACATGCCGGAAGATAGGATAGATATAGAGCGTTCCTGATCTGTTCTGATACAAAACTCATCCTTTTTTCTTTATACTAGTCTGAACTGATTCACAAATATGGATACCCGATCGAACGGCACGAAGTCATCACCGCCGACGGATACGTGCTGGCGCTAACGAGAATTCCTTCAAAGGATAAACCAACCAATCATTCGCTTCCGACGCTGCTGGTACATGGCTTGTTTGCAAGTTCCGCCGATTTTCTTATCATCGGACCCAAAAATAGTCTTGCCTATCTGTTGGCCGATCAGGGTCACGATGTATGGTTGGTGGATATGCGCGGCAATCGATACTCCCGTCGGCACACCAAGCTGCCCTCTGACTCACGAGCGTACTGGGACTTCACCTGGCACGAGATGGGCTACTACGATCTACCGGCCACGATCGATCACATCCTGCACGAGACCGGTACAAGGCGTCTCCATTACATCGGCGTTTCGCAGGGAACGACCGTGTTCTTCGTGATGGCTTCCAGTCGACCAGAGTACAACGAGAAAATCGTTCGCATGCACGCTCTTTCACCGGCTGTTTATGTGGAACACGTCCGAAGTCCCATATTGCGGTGGTTGGCAGAAAACAGTCTCGCCGTCAAGTGTTTCCTAGACACAATGGGGCTGTGGCAGGTGTTGCCCCATAATGAGGCACAGTACGCACTGCAAAGAACTCTCTGTCCGGCACGCATTGCGCGGAGTGTTTGTGTCCGAGTGATGGAACAACTAGTTGGCCCCAATCCCAATGGGACGGATCGGGTAACTTTCGAATCAATTCCCTTCGCTAGGGCGAACTAATAACATATCTTTCCGTCACTATTTCAGCTGGCACAGCATGTGATTGCCGGACACAACCCTTCCGGAACATCGAGCAAACAGTTGTTACACTTCGCTCAATTGAACCACGCGGGTCGCTTTCAGCAGTTTGACTACGGCGGAAAGGAGCAGAATCTCGCCGTCTATGGACGTGAAGATCCACCGAGCTACAATTTGTCTGCCGTCACAGCACCGGTGGTGTTATTTTACGGTTTAAACGATTGGGTAGTAGATCCGGCTAATGTTGTGAGACTAGCAGCTGAGCTGCCCAATCTGAGTTCCATGACCACGGTAGAGGACAAGAACTTTAATCATCTGGATTTTGTGACGGCAAAACGCGTACGTGCGCTTGTGTATGATAGGATATTGCAAGAACTAGGCGAGTTGAGCCAAGAAGTTAATCGAGTGTCATATTATAGTGGTCAAAACAAAACTGGTAAATTTAATTAGGGGTAATATGTAATAAAACATTGGATAGAATTCAATGGTATAAATACTAAGACAGACATATGAAAAATCGTGTCTAACACACCTCAATTAGAGCGGTTCCATGCCTTAGTGTTTCAAGATTTGGTCTAATCAGGGTCTGATTATGCTCTTTGGAGTCACCCTAAACTAAATTTTAGTTGAGGTTTAATTCTTCACTTGAACCGACTGCACGGGGACTTGATCGAACTTCAGAACGATCGGACTGGTAGTCTAGAAGCAATTCTAGAAGTAGTCCAGAAAAGCGTTGGAGTCAGCGAACTTTTAGCGGTTCATAATCACCTCAACTTCGCAAACATATACAATACTCTTCGAAACTGAACTTGCTGAAGCTGAATAGACGATATCGAACTGAAGCTGACCTTTCTTCGAGGCCTCCAAACGTCCCTACTCGTCCCCGTCTGCCGTTAGATCAGTCAGGTTCTTCAGGTAACCTTAGTGTTCAGGGACTCTGTGCAGTTGCTAAGACCGCTCTAAGGATGATCTGCCTCAGGGTCTAATACACCGAAGGTAGAGGTTCAACACTCAGTTCGTTCTCATAAATCTGTGTTCAATACAGACTTAAAAACAAGAACTGTAAGCAAAAGCAAAGTAAATCTAATAAAGTAAAGCAAGTATCAAAAAAGTAGGATTTTTGGATTCTTATGTGTGGAAGAACAAAAGAGTAGCCACAAAAATGACGAGCACTATGAGCTGTACGACGAACTCACCCTCACGTTATGAGAATGACACCGCACAACCGACGTCCTCATGGACAGAGGTGGCACCACCGCCTACTCAATCCGTTAATTAACATCCGCACTGATGTCTATGCCATCAGCGTATGCCAAGATCTAGATTGACTTATAGAAGATGGTCCCAGAAGTTTGCCCCTGCGAGTCGCGGAAATTTCTCTCTAGGGCTAGGTTGAAGAATAGACAAGCTAGCCCAATTCCTTGGTAGAAAAGGGCCCTGAGAGTTTTCCATCCACCATCACCTTATATGTGACGTTGGCCATTGTCATTCGTCTTGTATTAAGAACTTTCAGAAAAAAATTAAATTAGCTTTTTGTTGTGTTTTAAATTGTAAGTTGGGTCTAATTCATATCTCGACCTAGTGTTCTCTGGCCAATGCTTTTGAGTGCACTGAACATCGCACAATTTGGCCATTTGAAACAACAGACATCAAGGTTAATGATATAATATGAACGTTTTAAAGAGAAATTTACCACTAGCCACACACTTAATTATTGTGATTCGACAATTAAATCGAAATCATTGTAACAATCATGGTTTAATTGCCGATGCATAAAACGATAATTGTAGTGTCTTCATCATTCCCATGCGTGTTGTTAATGGAGTTTCAGTCTTATAAAATCCTCAGACTTGCACTACGTGTGTGCGATGCATCAAATGTACAATGTGTTTCTGAAACTTTGGATGCTAACCAGCATTGTCGTGGGCAAATTCTCCATAGACAAAACCGATGGGCAGCTTACAACAGTAAGTAGAACATCTGCACACGCAACTCCTGTTAATCGGTGTTGCCTTTTTCTAGGTGGAACTTATAAAAAAGTACGGGTACCGTGGTCAAGCGTACACGGTAACGACATCCGATGGATACCGACTAGGGGTGCATCGATTGGGTCGAAAGCAAGGTCCTGATCCGAAACTGCTACCAGTTCTAATTATACACGGTTTGTTGGGCAGTTCGGCGGAGTGGGTTCTGATCGGACCGGACGATGCGCTCGCCTATCAGCTGGCCAACGTTGGCTATGACGTGTGGCTTGGCAATACCCGCGGGAATCGCTACTCTCGCCAGCACGAGAGCATGTCACCGGACGATGTAGAATTTTGGAACTTTTCCTGGCACGAAAAGGGCATGCACGATTTACCGGCCATGATCGACTTTATATTGAACCAAACGCAACATCCCTCCCAGCAGATCTACTACATAGGGTACTCCGAGGGTACTACGGCGTACTTCACAATGACCAGCAATCTGCCGCAGCAAAACGTCAAGATCCGGTTGGCCCATGCATTGGCGCCCGTCGTTCTGTTAGATGGTGTGCGCAGTCCACTGATACTTACCTTGGCCGATAACTCGCCGTTTCTGATTCCCATTGCACAAGGGGTCAATATAGGCGAGATGCTTAAGTGGTCGGAGCAGCAAAATCGTTTCGTACAAAGCATGTGTCCACCGTACGCAAGAAGGAATCCATGCATCGTGGTGTTCGAAAACCTGTTTGGACCCAATCCGGAAGCGATTGACATGGTGAGTTTGCGTGCCAAGATGAAGAATTTAGTTTGGAAATTAACGTCCTTTCACGCCATCCTAGACCGTACTACAAGCACTGATGGGTCACTTACCGGCTGGAGCATCCGTGAAGGAGCCAAAGCATTACAACCAGATTATACAGAGCGGTATCTTTCGACCGTACCAAGAGGACTACACGGGCCGTATCGTTAAGCCGTACAATCTTAGCGCATCCAACGTGCCAGTGCACATTTACTACGGTTTGAACGATTGGATTGTCCATCCGCGGAATGTGCGACGTTTTGCAACAGTGCTGCCAAACGTTCGCGAGATTCGTGCCGTTGGTGGTAAGAAGTTCACACACATTGATTTTATAATTGCCAAACGCGTCAAGGCAATTGTTTACAGCAAAATTGTTAACAATCTGCAGAACGATACACGTGCACTTCTAGAACAATTCGATAAAAGTTAGTTACTGTCATTGACAATTTGACAATTCGTGTAATGTGTTTATGTGTGGAATTAAAATTTGTATTTGTGAAATTTTAAATATTCCCAAAAATACGCTACACTTTGATATCAAAAACATTAATTTTGGTAAAAATTTACTCCATTTGTCGAAATAAACGTAAAACGCGAACTCACGCACGCATTATTCGCGTAACTCGGGAAAAGACTGTACGCGGATTCAGAGATACGCTGTTTTTGGAAATTTGACAGCTGAGTTAGTTTATAGCACAAAATCAAAGCAAAAAGGTCTAAAATTGCTTTCTTTGTCATTTAAAACATTTGTTTTTAGTTTATATTAATGTATACCATCAAAAAGTAACCTGGTTTGCTGAATACATTAAGTGCAGAGAAGGAAGTCAACTATCTAACTTTGAAGTATAAACGATTTTACTCCTAAATTCGACATACGCTGATTTTTCCCGGGTTATAGCGGTCCGCTATAATAGCGTATCTCGGAGACTGCCTGCAATTAATATTTTGCTATAATCTAACAAACGTTTGACATAGCGTGTTGCTTGGGTATTGACGAAGTGACAGCGTGTTTACAGCGGCACTGTTTATTGAAATTTGTTTGCGGCGGCAACACATCCAACACATTTTTTATCGCGATAAGCAACGAAACCCTTCCAGTTCCAGTGTATAATTGTCCTTATTTTTAACCACTTCGATATCTCCATTCACCAGCGTTGTAGGATTAGATGATAAGATTACTGCGCGGTTGTTGAAAGTGATAAGTGTGCTTCCTTGATAAGAGACACCTTCCTGAGTTCGCGAGTCTAAATCAGTGGACAAATATCATTTTATCAGACCAGTCGTACGTTCTCTGCTAGTGCAGCCCAGCAGGTATCTGAACAAGATGAGCAAAATGTTAAACGAAATCTGTGATATGCTGGATGGATACACCGGCAGGGATAAGGTGCGTATGATACAAATACCCACCGGAATTGGTGACCACCGATCGACCGTCGAAAGCCGGAAGACGGGGCACCCAAAGTTCCACGTCGAATAAATTGTACAGCTGTGCCGTTAGCGTTTAGTATTGGAAACAACTTTCACTTTTATTCTGGCTCATGCAACAATGCGTTATGCTGTTTCTTCGGTTGTGTTGTGGTGGCGAGATTGTAGAGCATACAACAAAAGCGAACGTAAGAGCTGCACAGTGCGAAGGTTTGAAAAGTGTATGTAAACGTATTAAAAACACGTTTCTCAAAGCAAGATCGATATGGCGACACAAGAATAACGATTCAAAAACAAGGCGCATTTTAAACGCCAGACCGGTTTGTTTACTTCCACGCGGCAAAACAGTAGAGGTATTTCGGGCCACGCTTGCGTGCTATAAAAGAAATTCATTCTTCCTATTCACGATCATAAAAGTTGATAGATCACTACACATTTATATGGAACAATAGGATCAACTGATTCTTATCTTTCTCGTATCCTTGCAAAAATGAGTTATAGAATTATTTAATATGAATAATAAATCATTTGCTCTCTTGTACTTCCCGTTTTCATTATCTTCTCTAGATAATTCGCACACTATGTTATACTACCAAACTAGCGTCCGGGCTGTATGCTCAATCGGATCCAACAAGGTCGAAGAAACTGGCAATATTTAGTTCGAAGATGTCCCAAACACGTGCCACGCTGCGCCTATTTGACGATTTGCCTATGCTAGCATACAGTCTGAGCTACGGGTACGGCAGCAAAGAACCAGACCGCTGGATGGGTTTGATTGGGTTCGTCACCAATTTGATCGATCATGCATACTATCCAGTGGACAAGATCTGTTGGTTGATCGAGCACAATCTGCTGAATGTTGAGAACCCTACCCGTTGGGACACGATCAATTCATTGCTATGGGTTGCATCGATTTATCTCAATCTAATGAAGTAAGTATACTGAGACAACTCCTTGAGTTAATCATTTGCACACCCTGGGATAGTAGATTACAGAAAATGCGGGCAACGTGTTCCGCTGTCACGTTTCATTATCCCTATCGTATCTTTAGGTCGGGATTTAGTTATTTAAAAACCGGAGATATTGTCGTTTCGATTTTGCTACCACCTCGTACCCTAATCACATTCCATTGCATTGGATTAACTGGATACATCCGCTTCAATACTGATTTATTTTATGGTTTTATTTTCGTCCCCATTGCAGAACCATCCGGAGCTTCACTGTGATGGAACAGCATAAATCATGCATCGATAAACAGGAAAACGAAAGCAGGTAATTTCTACACCGGAGACATTGCTGTTGTTACTAAGAAATGATAAACTCACGATAACAAACAACGTTTGGATCTCTGTTTGTGTGTTTTTAGCCAAGCGTTCCGTATGTTGCTGATTAAGCAGCGCATGGAGGCCATATCGATATTGCGGTTGTCCCTGGATCTGATCCATGCCGGCAGCACACTGCCGAAGGGCATGCTTTGGGGTGGTCGTTTCCAGACTTGGCACGTAGGGCTGATTGGAAGCATTTCATCACTGCTGGGCCTCTACCAATACGTTGCCAAGAAGCGAATCGTTAAGCAGAGTTCCTAGTGCAATATAAAATCGTACGCCACACCCCTGACTCCATTACAAATTCCCACAGCACAATATCAAGCATATAGTTTGGTTTAATTGTATAAATAAATTCGGTTGCTCGCGAGATTTACTATATCGGTAAATTCTATCGAAAAGCGGTTAGAGAGTAGCATCATTACACTATTAGGTTGATCATGGATCGCTTAGCTTAGTATACAACGCGCCGTTTAAGATCCAATTCGTACACGGGTCTTCAATTGAAAGTTGATATTCGATACGATTTGTTATATTCTTTCCTATGTTAAATGGTTTTATTAAAAAAAAAATCTAGTCAGTAATTTGACATGTAAATAAATTGTTTCTGAAAAAAATGTGACAAACGTCACACAATATGAAAAATGAAAATAATTTCTCTTAATTAACAAATAGATTCAAACAGCAGACAACCATTCTCGCCGGTATATTCGATGAAATCTGTATGTTTTTATTGTTTTTCTTTTACATGTTCGGGGCACTGAAACGTTTTTCGGGGAGGGGAGGGAGGCTTTCCTGTTTGTAGGAGTAAATAGTAGTTTTGTAGTTTGTTATTGTTTATGTTATTATTGTTTTGCGTTAATATAAAGTCCATTTTGATCAGTTCTGCGTATACTCCTACTCCTAACACTTCTTCTCGTTCCACCAGAGCGTTCATCAATTCGCAAACAGTTTGTAGTGTTGTCACCTGCAGTTGATGAGTGCTACATTCATGTCTAAAAATCATTCATTGCAATGATGCATGGTCTTTCCTTCTTTTCCCATCAACTTTTGTGCGCGCCCTTAATGGCTTTTGGTCTTATCGATTTCAAACTGCCTGGCAAAGCATACATCTTTAATAATCCCCTCACTTCATCACGGCTGCTAGTAACTTTGCATACACAAACCCACAACTGGAAGCATGTGTTGTACTTCTTTCGCTAATGTTCTTCGATTCAAGATCGATTGCATTGAGTAATGTATCTGCGATGCATCTCGCAGGGTTACGGCTACATATACTTTGCTACCTCCGTTACTTTATTTGTGCATAAACTTTCCTGTATGTCTTTCATATTGTCCATTTAACTGGCGGGTGTTCTCTGGAGGGGTGTTTGGTCAGCACGTGGGTTGTTATTGTTTAATTTTTGGTTTGAATTTTTTATTCCCACCTTCTGCAGAAGAAAGGCAGCATTTTATTTAATCGCATTAAGGTTATTAACTGCGCTGGTTACATCAGGGGGGGTTGTCATTGGTGTATTTTATGCTCCGTTTGGAATGTAGCTTGCCTGATGCAAATCATTACATAACTTTACCGATTTGAAGGTTTATTTACTGCTTTATAGTTTTATTTACTGCTCGATGAACAATATAGAAAATGACCGCGTTCAGTAGTGTAGTATTTTGATAATACTCACTAATCCGTGCAAGTAGCCCAACGAATGTTTTGTATTATTGTGATAAACTGTGCTATCGATTGTTTCGTGCCCGTGTACCTGTTCAAACGATTGCAGAGCCGTGCATCGGAAAGAGGGTTCAGGTTTACATCATTTTGTGCTATACCTAGAATCCTGTATGTATTTAATAGTTGATAAAATGTACTTTTTGTGTCTTTTAATCTTTCCGTAGTAACATTTGCAGCATGTAATTATAATGAACTAGTCATCCTGTCATCAAAAGTAGACAATCCTCTCTCAATACTGCTCCACCCTTTCCATGCAAATTTCGAAACTAATCAGAACGTATGTATATATCTCAACCGAACCGAAAAGGTTTTAGCTAAAATGTAAAACTACTTCTAACCTCTGTGGTTACAAGTTACAATCTTGCATTAAGTAGTTTTCGTGTATCCAAGCAGTTTCGGTTTTAATATTTTATTTTGATTTTGTCTTACTGTTTTCGTTTGCTTCTTTCCTTTGTAGTAGTATAATGATTATCCAAGCATTGTTTATATTCGAATACAGTAAACTGCATCGACTATTTGAGAAGGGGGCCATTAATATGCGCTTTTGCGAAAAAGGTCAATATCTTAGGTTTGTCATAGTTGATCAGATAATTCAAGCAGCAGCGGAGATTAGGTTGTGTTAAATGTATCATGAATTAATATAGTTTGGTCCTACGGTTTTGCCTCTGTGCCAGATGCAGCAATGGATTCATGTCTTATCCAGTGAATCAATCTATTTACTTTTATCTCGACACTGTACTGTTCTGCATCGTATATGTTTAAATGATTGTTACCGATATTTGTTTTCTTGATGAAGGCATAACTTCTTACTCATGGCTTTCCACGTATGCTCTTTCTTGCGCAATGTGTGTGCCACTGTAGCTGGGGCATACATGAAGTCAAAGCGTATATATTATGATCGCACGATTCACATATTGCGACAATATCATTAAATTACTTATTGCTTGTTTAGGTGCCGTACTAGCGTGTGGGTAACACTTCACACATCTTCTACATCGAACTATAATTCACACTGTTCGCTTCAGTCCCGATTTTGTTTCTTTGCTTTGCTAGCGCATTCAGTTCCTTGATTTGAAATAAAATTTCATGCCTCCTTCTGCTTCGTACCCCCATAGTGGTGTGTATTGATTGAATGACTTGAAGAACTCTATTCTCTCGTCAAATTTGTGGTAATTAAAATTGAGCACAAATTACTGTATTATAAAAATTGTTTCCTCCATTTTTTTCTCGCTCTTTCGTTTGTATATCCCTTTTTGTAAAACAAAACAACATTTCTTCGTTTTTTTTGTAGCACCATGCATGAATAACAAACAAAAACAACACTAATATATAAGGTAGATAAAAACACATACATTAAAACACTTTCGCACACTTTTTGAAAACGCACAAATTGTTCCTTTTAAACTAGTAAATAACGAGACAAAAATAAGGAATTGAAATGCAACTGCTAAAAATTATCTGCCTACATAAAGCGCACACACACACACACGAGACAGTTGGGTAAAATATATAAAAATGACGATCAAACTGCATGCTCGTTATGCTCTATAACGCGAGCACCGCTTTTAAAAACATCGATCAAAAGTCAGACACACGTTTTGCACCATTGTATATATATGGGTTTGCTAATTACTGGGTGCTCCCGTTTCCATGTGCAATATATAGTGAAAGATTTGGAATAAAACAGTAATAATAAAACAAGGTTTAATTTTTAAAACACTTTCAATCCAGTGCAATATCCAATACTACAAAGTGTGTGCGTGTTGGTCGTTGCATTTGGTGCGTTTTTAGGCAATAAAACACAAATTAATTAACATATTTATAGCTCTCACTTGCACTTGCGAGTAGGAGTGATAGTGAGGGGGTTCGCGAATATATTGTACCATTTAAGCGTTCCTTCCTGCCTTCCAAGCTTCTGAAAAAGGTTGTTTCTTATGTTTCTAGCAAATTGCACACCATTGCTTACCAATCGAAAACGAAACGTTTTTTTAAAATGTACACACAACCACAGGTTGCATTCTAGTTAAAATGTTGCACCGTAATTTGGCCATAAATTAGTACACGATTCAAAAATCAACCAATTTCCCAAAGTGGTGTAATATGTATGTTTACATGCTTTGGTTTTTACACGATCAATATGGTGCATGCAACTTTTCTCGTATTTTTTTTATATTTTGGCATCATTATCATTCCATAAAAAAGCAACATGTCAGCCGATTGTTTAATATTTCAGATAAAGTTAAAATGCTACCCTTTTCTAGGAGGTAATATTATAAAGGTATACAACTCAAACACTCCTGAAACCACGTCATTGTGTAGATATCGAAAAGTGAGAGACAATCTGAATAGCAACGTCAAAAAAGTTTTAGATTATTTTCAATTTGAATTATAGCGTACAGCATAGTACACAATACCACACGAAATAAGTTTTAACTACTACTACTGCACGTAAAGCACAATACAACGAAATTTTAAAAAAAATAAATAAAATATTTCTAACTGAAGTGTCGTTCTGATACTAAACGTAAAATTTAAAACGATTCATTTAATACATATCATTAGCAGCTTTGTTTTCCAGTGGAAGTCCGTCAAATTAAGTTACTATTTTCAACGCTAGCTGAATAGTTCTTTACACAAAAACGCCATAACAGTTTGGAATGCTTTTATGTTTTCTGCATATTTCCCAAAGTGTTATTTGATGAAAAGTGGATTTGCTACGTATCAATTACTTTTATACACGGTCTGTGAGTATTATTTTGGTGGTATTTAAAAACAATTGTGCTTAACCAGCGCGTTGCTGAATCTTTATTCATCTAACGTAAAGGATGATAACGACAATTTATAGTATTCTTACTTATGTGAGGATTAAATTGCATTAAGAATCTTGCGAACTGTACAGAGAGGATTTTCCAATCGGGAAAGGATCAAACAATTTTCAGTAACAAAAAAGGAATATGAAAAACAATTGGATATTTTCACTTTTTTTGCTGAAGTAGTAGTGTGCATCAATGTTTCAATCGTAAAACCCATTCTCTTTCTTCGATCAAATCGATGATCTCGTCTCGTGGTTGATCGGAAACACTAACCACTATCAAAAACAACTCCTTAGCTATACGTTTATTAAATCGACGTATTTGTCTTTCTTTTTACGAACCGTTTGCGGATTTTAATCACACTATGCTTTAACATACGCTTGATGTTAATGAAATAGTTTCTAACATTGCCAGGCACATTTTGTTATATATTTGATAAACATTTTGCAAATTCATGACTAAGAACTTTTTGCCGCATGTATAACGCCCTTTCTTTATGTATTATTTTGAAATGTTTAGTTAAGATAATACCCAATTCGATCGAATGTGTAATCTTTTCTGCTCGTATTTAAAACCGACCATAAAACAACACACACATAGGCATAAAAATGCTTCCGAATGTCAATGAAATCTTGGTGCGGATTAAATGAAATTTGCTGTCTACAGACAGATAAGAATTCATTCATAGAGCGGAAGCGATTCCCGAATATATTAATGAGATAAAACATAACATAAAAATATAAATGTTATTATTTCTTTTACGATAAAAGATGCGTCAAAATGTTTCTGCAATTTCGTAATAATATTCCTACAGTATTATTCGAACTGTTGTAGTGTTCTCTTGCCCTCTTTTTCTTCGTTATATGCATCGGGGTAGGTACAAATTCTACCAAACAATCAACAGTATTCAAAATACGATATTAACCATATTAACCATGCATTAAATCGTCGATTAAATAATTGAAGCTCGATATTTTACCTTATACATTTTCCGTAGCCTATGAACGATTATTATTGTATTTATTTTACGACAATTATTTTCAGCTCATTTCTGGTGTGATTGGTCTTAGTTCAAAAGATTAGTGCATGAAAAAAAATAGTACAACATATATCAATATAAATCATCACTTAAAATTGATTTCAATGGTTTATAAGGCGAACGACAGATTGGGCTGTCTGGAGTGTCGAGATTTATAACTAAATAGAACGTAGTTTGTTGACAATCTTCGGAATAAAGCTATAGCTGTTATTGGGGGATGAACCAAATAAAGTTTGTATGTTGGGGTTCCACACAATTATTGTCTCACCATAAGTAACCATATCCATATTACCAGCTGCTCAGCGATTTGTAACAAATTTTATTCTTTTATGAAGTTACCGCATTTGTATTCGATTTATATGTTTGTTTGCTTTGCATGTCATTGTATAATGTAAACATTATCGTTCAATTGTTTTGCGAGTTATGGGTTTGTAACGCTTCCACAATTGTTTTGTAAAAAAATATAGACATTTGTATATCGTTTATATGCCTCTAACTACCGGTTATATTCGCATAATTTTCTTAAAATTATGAATTCTAAATTGGTTTGGCATATGAACGAGTGGTTGTGATTTCTTTCTGCATTACAATTTTGCGGTCCCTCCAATGCACCAGCAGGCGTGTGAGCATATTTCTTTTTGTTTAGTTAGAGTAGTTAGTTAGTTACATTCTAAAATATTTTAAAATATACTTCAGTTTACACTCAACGCTTTGAAGAGGGATCATTACAGATCCTAGACGCTTTTAAAGTTATCTACGATCGCGTCAGCTTCAAGCTTCAGTGTAATGAGCTCATTGTTGTGAATACAACGCGCATCGAATCCCCGTTATGGTGGATTTTTTAATAAACTGTGACTTTATAAAAAATTGATATATATATAAAAAATTGATTGAAAATAAAATAATTCAGCATTTGTTACCGTATAATGTATCAAAATCAAAGTTGAATAAAAGTTGATGACGTTCTATATGAGTAAAATCAAACAGCTCCAGTGCTTAACACGTTCAACGCCGTATCACCACAGTATTCGGGATATAGAAAAACGATTGTGATACGATATTCAATGTGTTAAACACGGTGCAAAAGTACAATTATGTTTTACTGTTCCATTTAAAACTGTGTTAATGAGTTTAGTTAATATCATGTTTTTTGAATATTGCTTAATGCTTGCATAAAAATTATGTATGTTATTAAGAGAGTTTATACATTTTTTAAAATCTTTTAATAAAATGAAGAAAAAGTCCTATGAAAAGTAATCCAGACAAACAAACAATAGAAATTACACATTTTAATATTAAAAAGAAAAAAATATGTTTGTAAATTAATACATGATTTGTTTCAAGAATCAACAAACGATATACATAACATTAGTATGTGGTACAGTTCAATCATTGTATCGAAAATAAACACGTAATAGTGTAAAGTTCTAACGCAGGAAATGGTGACACAATGTGATCTATGCCCTGATATAAATACGAATAAATAAACATTTAAGAACGATCGCGCCAAATAAATAACGGCATAAATAGATAACAATTTTGAAATTCAATATAAACTAATCCGTTAAGAATTTCACGTCCTTTGTGTAAGGTCAGCTCTCTGGATTATATGTGTACTGCTTTTGTTGAGCCTCCAACCAACCGGCAGCCCTCTGCTTCAATATATGTAACAGGTATCAAATATACATATTTAACCTTTCGCTTTCTACCGAGAAATGCGTCTCTCTCTAGAGAATTCTTCCATATTCGCTTTTACTTAAAACTCGTGTTGCATCGCGAAAGAACAGCACTTCTGCCATTAAAACATTATTTAATGAAAATCTGACACCGCTGGGCAGCAACTACCAACAATGTACGTCTCCTCGCTTAATGCTCCAAAAACTCATGTAATCTACCAATTGTGGATCTGTTTCATAGGCTATACAATAAAACAACGTAGCTTCCCACCTTCTCTTATGATTTCATAATCATTTTTTCGGCATGGTATGGCGCCTATGCAAACAGGGAATTTGGATTTCTGACTCGATATGAGAATTATGTTTCAAAATAACAACACAAAATTGTGTGCCGTGCGTTAAAAAAATGGGATCATAACAGCAACACACATGATGTTGAACGTATGCGATAGATTTAGTAATAAGGCTCTAGGCTAATCGTAGACGGTGTGCTAGGAGATGAGTAATGGTGTACAATTAATGATAACGGTAGCGCAGTGGTGCTCGTGCTAATAATTTAATAACATTTAACAACCTTAAGCAAAATCATCAAAACAATGGGGTTGTTTGTACAGATCTTGCTTTACTTTAGAGAAATTGAGATGAAATAATAGTGGATCAAATTTGCATCTCACTCAGTTACTCAATGTTTCCAACTTTCATTCGTTCGGCATTGGACATCATAAAATCAGCAAAAAAAAGGACGAAAAAATCGTCTGATTTTTTGCTTCAGATCATTCAAAAATGGAGGATCGCTTTGCCATGGCCACCAAGTGTGCAAAACTCTAACATTTGCACACTCTTTTTATAATGGATGATAGATCCATGTACAGCTGTATCAATTCTAATCCGCTAGTGAGTGTAACTAGGTAGAGTAAAATCTGCTTTACGGAGTGCATCTATCTCCCAGTTCTGTGCGCTAACTTAAACTCGGCAATAGTTTCAAAAAGCAGAAAATGAAGAACTAAAATACTATTGGGTAAAATTAACGAATTAAACGTAACAGAAGCGACCCTCCACTCTTTTCAAAAGTATCAAAATGGTAGCAACAAAAAGTCGCACCCGTGAAGAGGCGATCTCTGCATATTTCGCTCATTGCTTTGCCGATTGCACACAAAACAGGAGAATTTTCTACGACGTACGGTAAACTGTAAATTTCAATCTAGGAAATTCGTTTCCAACGTCTCTGTTTTGTTTTGCGATTCGATTGAGGATTGGAAATTTTGAAATAAAAACAATCAATGCAAGAATAATTGAATTCGAAACAAGGCAGCAAAGAGCAAGATTCGTACAAAGAACTCCAAAAACAACACAATAGTAATGTAAAAATTTATCGGCCTCGATTGAAGTTAGAATTAATCAAAAACAAAAGAAAAAAAAACAATAAGCCAATGAAATGAACTCTGACGATGAGAAAGCCAAGAGCGCAAACAACGTATTAACACGTAGAAACAAATTGTGATTGTAAAAAAAAAACAATATTGATTAGTATCAAAAGAAAAAAAACAACATAAACAATTTGAATTCCCTCATGCAGCCAAAACGTGATATGGAATTGCAAAACAAAAACTTCAATAATTAAATGTGCAAACCACTACCACCGTTCCCGTTACCATTACCATTACCGCCACTCCCAGCGACATAGTTATGTTGTTGTAGGTGCAACGATCCAATACAAGAGGACGAGTGCTCACCACTATTGCCACTGTTTCCAGCATTGTTGCTGCTGACGTTATTATTGCCATTAAGGCTGTTGTTGTTACTGCGGCTGGCTGCATTATTACTACGGGCGTTGTTTCCACCACCAACAGGGCTAGAACTATTGCTGCTAGGGTAGCTGATGTTTCCATTGCTGGCAATACTAGAACTTTCTGTGCCACTGCATATCGACGGTGATGGAGACTTTGCGAGAACACGGTACTGCTGCTGTTGCTGCTGTAGCAAGCCTAAGCGATTGCCCGATTGTTGATGGGTGTTGTTGTTGTTGTGGTGGTAGTATTGGTTGTGCGTATGACTGCCGGACCCGTTATGGTGATGGTGATGATGTTGCCCATTGTAGTATGGGCTGTGGTCATACGAGTGTTGCTGCAGGTGATGGTTGCTGCTGTTGCTTCCGGTTGTAGCAGGTTGTGACTGCTGTTGAGGACCAACACCGATAATTGCGGTGAATTTGGAGTTCCGAGTAAGAGGTTTGTGATTTTGCAGATACACTCCTCGGCTGTGTTGATCTTGCCAGCAGGAACGACAATAATATCTAAAGAGCAGCATAAGTGAAACCACAATTTAAATCCAGTACATTGCGTTCTCACATAAAGAGGTGTTCCAATTCCACCTTTCCACCTTCAACGCGGCAATTCGAGAAATAAGATGTGCTCATACATATGTCCGGTATACATTGACATAATAATCAGAAATCATTATAATCATAAATAAATAGTATCATAATAATCCCTCCAAAGGTAACAGATATAATGAATGCATAGGATTTGTTATTTTTTCTACAATAACATTTTTTATATACAAGAAGGAAATGCATTGAGAAAATTGTTCTCTCTTTAACCCACAAGCTGCTGATAATAGAGCGAAAGAGTCGTAATTGTACAATAATAAATAAATAACATCCCAAATGTGCCGTACTTCAAAATCGAAACAAAAATCGAAAAAAAACGTTTTGAAACATACCTGAAGCATATGCTTTCGCGACAAAAGTATGGTCCGTGTTGTAGATTGCATATTGAGCAAAGAGAATCCTCCAGATAGGGATCTACCTGCAGTTTCTTGGTGAATTTGGCGGTACGAATTTCGATGAATGCAGCCGACACCGCCTTCATGTACGATCGAGCATTGCTGAACGTTACGCGAGCCGAACCGAGCGGATACTTGTACTTGTCTGTATCGATCCCTACATACACGACACCTTCGAACAGATCGTTCATGATTATCGACAAGCCCTCGGCGGTCAGTTGACCGTGCAGTGCCCCTACAAACACTGTTTTCGTCGGGTCTAATTTTTGCGACGAGGACTTTACGTAGTTGGAGTCCGCTATGTTCCACGGAATCACTTCTACGTCCTTTGATTTGATGCGCTTCGACGATATCTTGAAATTGATCTTCGTTACTGTAAGAATTTCAAGCGATTCATGCATATTAAACATTGATGATAAATACTCATGAAATGCGGCATTTGTCGTAGCTTAATCCAAACGAATTACCGACATAGGAATTGATATTTACCTACGTTTATTCCACCATGATTACCGTGGATGCTACCATTGTTGGTAGATGTAGTATAAGTACATGCCTGCAACAATGCCTTGACCTGTTTGTCCGATTCGAAAATGATGTATACATAGCCTTTCGGTTGTGTCGCCTGTTGTTCCTTGCCAGGCCATTCGACCCTTTGACGACCAAGAATAATGAATATGAATTGGAGATTAGAATCTATACTCTGTTTCATCTTTATCCTTCCAAACTTACTTTATCGAGCCGAATGGTTTGAAAATTTGGACCAACGATTGTTCGCTAATATCCCACGGCATGCCACCGAGAAATATTTTTGACGAGTACGTCACCAAACGATTTGAACGAGGTGGCAAAACGCCACTCCACGTGCAAGTAGCATCGTAATGAGCTGTGTGTGATACAGGATGAGACATACATATTGGTATTTCAAAATAAATTGTGAGAACAATATTAAAGTGTCTAACATACCTGCAGAGGATCGATAAATCTTTGCAATACGATCAAGATTTACATCGGTGTATCCATTGCCACCACCGTTCAGTGAAGGAGATGATAAACCCTGGCGATGTTGCTGATGTGACGATGAGAACCAATTTTTCCTTTGTAAGCCACCACTGTGGTTGTTAGTGTTGCTGCTACCGATAGAACCACCGGTGATATTCGTTGAAATATTGCTACAACTTCCAACCACATTACCACTGTTCACAGTTGCTGCCGATAGCAGCGACTGGTTGAACTGAAGCTGCTGTAGTTGAGACTTTTGCTGGGATTGTTGTTGCAGAAACCGCAACGTGTTGTTATAGGTTTGGATCTTTTGCATACGTTCATAGTCGGTATTGAATACGGAGCTGCCAAGACTTAAATCCGATAGGCTAGCTAAGCTACCATTGTTGCTGCTGTTGATTCCACTGTACGCTCCCGATGCAGTAGATTGTTGATACGTCGAAGCTGGAATGTAAGGCGTAAACTGATTTTGGGGCTGCTGTTGTTGCTGCTGCGTATGACTATGATGTTGTCCTGTTAATGAATTTGCACTCTGACCGTGAGTAAATAGGTTAAGCATATCCAGTATACTGGTGGTTTCCAAAGTCGTCAGCAGGTTGCTGGTGTCCGAATGATTTGGCGGAGTGTGCGAACGGGACATTGCCACATTTCCGGTATCGAATAGTGACAGTGAGCTGTTGCTCGTACCGATAGAATCGAAATCGCCCATCGAGATGCTAGCATTATTGGGTGTGGTAATTCCTCCGCTGTTGCCGCTCGTTCCACCATTGCCTCCGGATAGAATGTCGTACTGCTGTACGCTCGTTGATTGTTGCTGGTGAGAATGAGGAGATGTGGTGTTTTGTTGAGGCTGCGAAAAGTTACCGTTCCGATAATTCCGTCCGTTATTGGGGTAGAGTAGCGTAAACGAGGGAGACGTTCCTTCGCCGGATGAAGATGGACCGTTGGTCGGTGAGGAACAGTCAAAACTAATATTTCGTCGTTTTTGTTTCAACGTTTCTGTGGTCAATCCATTCTGCGCCGTGATTCCATCACTTCCGCAATTAAGCATCAAATCAAACTGGAAGATGACACAATATAATGGAAACGGAAATAGAATTTGGACAAAAATAAATTTGTAAACGCGGACCCAGTTAACCAAGGCTCAACTATACAGTATGAAGCACAGCCACCTGGCATTTAGCCAAACTTATTCGTACTGCGATGAAAAATATCGATAGAATCGCCACTTGGTACACACACTGACAGTCCAGCTGCTATTGCTACTTCTTCCCCTTTCGACTTGGATGTAAGTTTTGTGCCAAAAAACAAGTTATGACTTCACTCAATTAAACACTTGTTCATATAGCTACACCTTACCGCTAATCTCTAACCAAACCAAAGAGCAGTACTATTTTCTGCAGGCTTAATTGATTCTCTCTCTTCCTTGATTCGTAAACGATATTACGGATGAAAAGATTGCTAAATAATAGACATGTTTCTCACCCGAAATCTTTCGTACACGCCGCTATCACTGCCATTTGTTGAACCCGACATTAAGGCATCAGTTGTGGTTCCGGAGCTACCGCTGCTTCCCGGCTGATGCAGAATCTGAGGCAGCAAGCTCGAATAAAACGAATGTGTAGAGGTTGGCGATTGGCCACTACCGGCACTTCCTATCTCTCCGCAACTGACACCACTGCTGCTGCTGCTGCTGCTACTACTGCTACTACCGGCGATACCACCGCCTATCAAACCGCCGTTCATCAGTAAATCTGGCGAATTGAGCGACGGACTCGGAATTCGCAAACTGGCAAAGTTAAACGGATTTGACGAAACGGATCCACCGCCACTCGTCGCACTATTGCCACCACCTGAGCTAAGGATGCTGCTTGCACTGTCGTCACATATTGTCGCTCCCGCCACGGTGTTGCTGCCTAGGGACGAACCAAGCGTTACAAATGACCCGAGCGAGGAATGATGTTGTTGGTGGTTCTGCTGCTGTTGTTGATGCTGACTGGCGAGGAGCGAGTGGTGATGGGGGTGACCTAGAGCAATGCTGTTCTGATAGTGACTTGTACCACCACCACCTTTACCGATCATGCTGGAGGACGAGTTTGTTACCAGTGAAGCAGATGCCGACGTCGGTGAAGATGGCTGTGAACCACCTAGAAGATCTGCCAAAGACATGTTATCTAGTACATGTCGAAAAGAGTAATGAAAGAAAAAGTGTTCCGGTAAGATTGATAATTGTCTCTAGAAATATTTGCGATATCATGCTCAAAGTTAAAAATAAAGTTTTACCGTTAGGAGTTCGGTACATCTAAAAAGATAGGTTATTTCGCTAGTCAACTGTTCGTTGATGAAAATACTAAAGGAAAGAGAGCCAAACGAATTAAATAGAAAACTTTTTGATTTGCAATGGTATTTCTGAAACTGTTCTAATGTATGTACCCTAAGAATATGATATAAGAATAAGAATATGAACACATTAGGGAATGTTTCCCAAATTAGTAAGACACAGGACTGTCTAAAAGACAAATCCGCGTACGAATCATTTTCAGGTGCATTACAATACTTAATCCCAATATTTCTTCAAGACATAACAGCATAACAAATACAGACTACAACATACATGTTACAAATTTGACGCTATTTGTACGCTTTAGGTCAACATCATTCCGTCATTTTTGAGAACTACAGATACATGTTTAGTGTACATCATTGGTCTACAAATCTTCTATTCATTTGTCATTAGGCGCGGTCAGGCACATAGCATTGTATCATTTGCTACTTCCCAAACAGTTCAGAACACCATATGGAACGGAAAACACTAGCTAGAAGGTTATGGAGGATGGAATTGGCTGGAGCCGTCACTAGTTTTAACTTATTTGGCACCAATTCAAGCGCAAAATAATAATGATACCATCAGAAATAACACTGTCCTCGGACGTACTGTCCCCAATAGTACGTAATGCTCACTCTTCTGCTAGTAGATCCAGAGCAGTTCGACGGAGTTCATTAAATAACACGTTGGGTGAAACCAAGGATCCACATTATAAGGCGGAATGTCCTTGGCGAATGGTAAACTTTTCCCCAATAACTATAAAAAGTACAATCGGAAGTTCGGTGGTACTGACGGTTTGAACTCCTTTTATTTCTTTTCGCCACTTAGTTGTTTGCTGTTGGACAATTGTTGCGCCAAATATGAAACGCGACAAATCATCCCTCTTTATACCCCTTCACATTTGATGTTCGTCTCAACGATTAAATGATGTATAGGAGGAAAGCTGCAAATTATGGCCGCTTTCTATCGGACATCTGAAGAAAATGGGTTTAACGGAATGGTGCTTTTGGTACACACACAAACAGTACCACAAAACAATACGTGTTTATATTTTAAACATAAATTACACCATTCCGGCGCAAGATATTGTTAAGCAAGTAAGAACAACCAATACGGACAGTAACAGTATTGGAGAGGAGAGGTCGTGGCGGTTCGCGGTAGTAAAGACTTATGAGCGCGCCTCAATTTGTCTGCGTTCCAAGTAATATAATTCGTAATAAATTAGACGAACAGCAGAGCCGACCTCCACACTTCCTACCGTCCAACAACTGGAACTACTACCATCAGATGGGTGGCTCATGTCTTTTATAATGGTCATATTCCTGGAGGTCGGGAGGTGCTTTTGCTCGAGAGATGCGTCTGGGAAGTGGTTCATTGCACAGTGTCCAAATATTGTAGCTAAAAAAAAGTAAAACAACAACAACAAAATGTTGTCGATGCGTAAGTCTTCATCGGGAATTAGCTACGCGATTGAAATGTATTTTACCAGCAAACGTCACGTAACGATATGAGTGCCAGACCTACTGACCACTTCCCTTCCCTCACACTTGAGTGCGCCTTCTGTAAGTTGTACCCAATTCTTCTTTTACTATTATCTTCCCGACTTCTTCGCTGCACCTCGAACAGAAAACCTTACCCTTTTCCTCCGGCATACACCAGGGGTCCGCGAAGATGATGTCGTGTCCAACGATGCGTGTATCCTAATAACGCAACCATCATAACACCGCCCTGGCCACTGAGCGTCGTGTGCAAGCCGGACACGAGCAAAGCAGGTGTGGATGGGTTGACTACGGTCAACAGCACATCTCACCCTAGGAGAGCATTCATTCCGACCAAGAAAGCAATCCAACCGCTCGAAGACGTTATGAGGTTCAACGTAATTAGGTGCTGCTGTGTCGGCGCCTGCTTCTGTGGCTGTGGCACCGAATGATGACCACGCAACACACACGCACATACACACAGATTGTGTGTTCCACCACCTGTTGCACCATACGGTGATTTACACCGACCAACGCGTGCCAGAGCTCCGCGCGCACCACAAACTTGAAGAAGCTCGTCGAAGCGCTTGACTGGAGACGCACCGCTGCCGCTGGGTTCTCCCGCTTTTTGATGCGGAAATCACTTCGCGTATCCATAACGCGATGATCTGGGGATGGTGGATGATTGTTGTCCGCTTCCCCCTTCAAGTGAGTGTTTACTTTTCTGTTCCAGTCGGGGTTCCGGAAAGGGATTTTTTAACGCCAAAACATGACTCTGATAGCTAAGCACCAGGGGGGATTGATATTGGGAAATAGCAGGATTTGTAGGGGAATGGTAGGTGAATTGCATGAGCTGGCCAGCAAGCAAATCAGTTCATGCGTGACCTGAACCTCATTCCAAGTCAATAGGGTAGTACGCTTCCCTTTTACAATACTTAACCAGCGAAATACGTGAGCCTTTCTGCGAGTTAACGGTGCGATTAGCTTGGAAAATGCGTAATTAAAAAATAAGCTATCCTAATAGATTGGCAATGTTCAGAGAGGAGTGGTAGGCAGCTGAATAAATGTTTCCTTCCGTACACATACACAGCGCCTGGCAAGCAGCATTTTGCAACACTTGCAGCCCGCCCGCGCTGGATACAATGCAAAACGAATAATATCTTCGTACAGTTTACACGCTGGAAGAGTTATCTTCAATCGGAACACTTATACTTTGTTTCGCTCCATTACACTAACCACCTCAAATAATCAATCTTGGCAAATAAATGTTGCGCACAGTTTCACAGATGACCGGAAGGACATAATGTTGCCAACGGTGATTCTTACATCCCATACCATGTGGTAGTGCTCAAAATAATATCTATTGTTAATTCTATTGTATTGATAATATAAGTGAAACAAACACAGGTAGAAACAAAATGGCACCACGCTATTTCTTTACCCCACTCTGAAGAAAAACTTCCTCACGTTAACATCTCACAGGAGTTAGAGGACAATCGGCCAAACAGTGTCGAAGTTCCTGAACAAGATGATCTTTGGTATGCGATAGTGTCATTGGAGATCAGTTGCATCTGACCAGCAAGCAATCACATAGAAGACGTCAGAATCTTCAAACTAAGCTTAGAGTTTTTTTTAAACCTTGAGGGTTCAAACAATATTCGGTAAAAACATCGTGTTGTTGTCAGAATTGAATACAGAAGATCTATCATTGTACATTGATTGACCTATTACATTTGTAATAGAACCACAACAAATATTTTTCATGTTTAGTAGAGATATAATATAAACGTATCAACTACTTAGGTGGGTAGGGTATTGAATAGTAATTACTAACTGTTGCATGCTACACGATTTCAACAACATTCACCATCATCGCACCATAACGCAGGCTCTCCCTTCCAGACGTTCCACAGAAACGACTGAAGTACATCCCCCCCCCCCCCCCCCCCCCCCTTCACCCACACCCTTTCCATTCATTTGGATCATTTGGTGGACAGACAAAACTCAATCAAACATAGTTCTCGCTTATTTACGGTTAGTTGGGCGTTGATTATGTGCCATTGACCACTGGTTGTACGTTTCCACCTTACACACACGTTACATTCTTTTGCTCTATGCTACTATCACTTATTTCTACTTAGCTCATTCTCGAGCTCAAGCATGCAAAGTTGCAATGTACAGACCCCGCCAAAGAGCTCACAGTACCTTCCATTTCTTCCCGCTCTTTAACACACAACTCCGGTGTCTCGTAAATGTACTTGAACTTCAATTTTGTCCGCGCTCCCACTTCCTGTTCTCCGTTCCGTTCCGATGCCAGAGCAGCGGATTCCATATTATCGGGCGTAGGATTTTTTTGCACAAACCTTTATCAGCCAAGCACTGTGACGAAAAGAAAACTAGCGGCAAGCGCAAAAGCGATCCCATCCCAATCCCTTTACCTTCTTTTACACAACCCAACAAACACATCCAAACAGAGCAATGGAAATGAAAAGCTTGTTCTACAATACTACCACCACTTCCATATAGCTCCCTCGTTTTCACCACCCCAATCCCACACATGTGTGCCTGATACGGGACGGTTCATCCGGAACTCATCGAAGAAACGAGAGCAGGCAAAAAACGAAGTAAACATTATCCCGCTTCAACGTTCGACTAGACGGCTTAATATCGTAAGTTTCCACCGTTCACCAGAACATACACGTGCCACCGCTCCCCCCCCCCCCCCCCCCCCCCCCATCGCCTGCCGTACCCGATGCAAAGTAATTCTTACATGTAAGTTTTCCCTGTCTATTTTGCCCCATTCCGCTGCCACTTCCTGATTATATTTCCTTCACCCCGGCGTTGGCCTTCAACAGCAGCTACAAACATTCAAGAGGGGCTCATTAAGGGCTCACTGGGGTAGATATTTGACTTCTTCAATTTCATACACGAGATGCAACGGGCTGGGTAGAACATACCGCCATTCATAAAACTACTGCATCTGAACATGTTCGATTCGAATGGTTTATACTGGGGTTACTCGTTCTAAGTTGAAAGAAGAAACAACTTAAATTTAACACGCTATAATACATCAGATCAATCATGTAAGCAAAAATGAATTAGTTATCTTGAAAATTTTAGTTTAACAATAGACTAAATTCAATCAGTTACTACCAATAAATGACAAATAAAATCAATTCAAAACTGTACAGAGCTAAGCCCGTTTCACCCACCCATAAACACGGAAAATTTCACAAAAAAATACTATTTTCTCTCGTTAACCGAAGCACGTCAAAATCTTGATCGCGAAAGATCATGGCCCCGTGTCAAGCTTTCACAAATATTTATGAAACAACTGTAAATTTGGGCATTAGAAAACGGGAAAAAAGAAACGAACCAAATTATAACATATATAAAAACCGACCTCTCTTTTGGAGGCTTTTTTTCGTTCAAGAAATCGCCTTCATCAACGCTCAACCTCACTTACCACACCTGGACCGAGAGACACAACACATCCCCCCACTCTCCCTTCCTTTCTTTTACGCGTACATTATAAAAGGCATTTTTCGTAGGCGAATTAACCTTTTACGCAGTGTGTTGATATGAATAATCAACAACGCGTGAAATCCATCACCAGTGAGATTTTCGCTCCAACAACGGTCCAAAACGGTACGGTCTTTTTTTAACGCCCACGGGGATCCACAACCCCAACTATCCCCAAATGTTTCACTATATTTCATTGACTCTCTTTGGCTTTTTACCCTTTGGCAGCAGTCAAGCGTTATAAATCTTTGAACCAAGTGCCACTGCAGGGGATTGTGGACCGAACGGTCACAGGCTTGGATACAAATTGATCTTGAAGATAAGGGCATGCCATATCTATACTTATTACAGGGGGATGTTTGAAGAGAAAAGAAATTTAACAAATCAGACAAATTTTTGGTTTGTGATAGCATCTTCCGCGCAAGCATTATTTGATGCTTTTCTATCTTTTTCAAATCGATGCTGTTTTCAGCAAGACTCAATTACTGCGCTAATGCGACGAAGCGTGACTTATGCTCTCGGACCAATTAACGCACTTTTTTATCCCATTCTCGCTTTAACTGGTTGAATAAGTATCATAAGTAGCGCAGGGAACGAACGGGGCACTGACTGGAAGAGAGCATAGTTCCCGTTTCGAATAGAAACTTGAGCGCAAAAGAAAAGAAACACGCCTGCAACGTTTTGTTTGAAGTGTTGAGATACTTTCCAATTTCCTAACACAGCTTCTTATCAGATGAATTCTGTATTGTATTGTGTCCAGCTTATTTTGTCATTTTTTATTGAAAACATGTTTTTGCTTAGTACTAGCACTGTTTATTCTTTGTACACAACCGATAATACTATTATTTCGTTTAGAAGTTCGATTCGTAGACGCTCTTAGTCCCTCTCATAGTCTATTATTATGCTTGACTAGTAACAGTTACACATGTGCCGGTCCACTGCCACGGTTAAACATTGTTTTGACCAGCAGTGTTCACCCAGTCCAATGACTTCATGCATGTCACTGCTGGAGGAAGATGTGTGAAAAGTGCTTCGCATCGGGAAGATGAAATATTGTAGCATACTTTAAGCCCAATGCATGGCTTACTGACGATTCATGCGTTGTATGTCGTGTGCGCATAAATATACGGCAGAAGGTGTAGCACGTGCTGCGACTGCAAGAGGAGATGAACAAATTTGCTGGGAATCAAAGTCTCCATTAGACATGCAAACAAACAACAACGTGCTCGCGTGTGCATTATTATAACCTCATCTGGATCAGACCCTTATTACTATTACACGTAAACATCTCTAGCAATGCGCAGAAAAAAAACTTTTTCGCCATTGCAATAAAAAATACGATTTTCATTCAATAAATCCTTGTTTTATCACATTGGTCTTTTGGCATACACAACAACGGCTTTTTCCGAATGCATCGATACGATTATATATAAGACAGACGAAACCTCACCATATTAACCATCTTTGGCTGGTGGAGTAATAGCCACCGAAAGAAGACCAAACTATTAATGACGTGCTGCATTTCATTAGCGAAAATTAAATAACACACAAACTGCTACTAAACACACGAATTGCTGCTGTAGCTGTATTAAACTACAGAAATCATTAGCAAGACAAGTCACAACATCACGTCGCATTTAACTTTTCGGGTGTCGCGTCTGCGTGTCGACACATTCTTATTCATTTTATAATTTCGCTAATTCTGCTCATAGCCACCACACATAGTTAGTGTTGCCTAATCGCATACTGCCTCACGCAAAACGAAGCGAGTGCAGGGACACAACGCTAGCTGGACAAATTTGGCTCAAATTCTAGTCCTACATCAGTACTGATGAAACGTATACTAACTACTACAGGATCAAACTAAACTGATACTGGTCTAGTACGAGTACGAGCCTTTTTGAATATACTTAAGAGATACATCTTAACGTAATTGTTGAAGACATAAAACCACTTTAACCATATTGAAATCCAGGAATGGCTTAACTTCCTATTAGGTAGAACTTCACAGCCCTGTATTATTTCTTCCCGACCTTGACGGACGGAAATCATCAGAGCATTTTGGAACGCCAAAAGATCGAAGTCGTTTCGGCCCGAGGACGATTGCCGAAGTCCTGCTGCCTTAGTCGCTACATCCTTGGCGTATTTTTCCGAACTACAATTGTAACATCTTGCGTATTCGTTCGTAGTACAGTGAAAACCAGAGCGGCATTAGAAAGCTGAAGCACTAAGTCACATACTCATTCCTGCAAAATAATGCGGACGTAAAGAGGATGGTGTCATGGGTATCCTTCCTTCCTCTTTTGTCCTGCAAAATCCTTTCCACAGATGTAAGGGCTTTGCGAGACACTTGGGTGCACACACATATAGCAGTGCAGCAGTCTTCTAACACATCACTGGCAGCTTAGAATATCGTTCGTCGCTAAACGGAGATAAATGTGGTCGCACAGGCATTTTCATGAATAATAAAATCGACTCGTCCCCAGCGCAGCAATACACACAATACCGCGGCAGACCGAGCGCGGTGAAGAAAGAAAAGAAAGACAATTCCACCATCGGACACCACCATCGTGTATTTCTCTTTATGGAGGGAACGTTGTGAGACATAGAGTCAAGTCTTTAAAAAAAGGCACCTTTTTCCTTCTGCAAATATGGACCACCGCGTGCTCTGCACCATACTTAACTTCTCCACACATATTCTCGTTGTGTTCAAAGCTATTATTTGACTGTCAGTTGGCTTTTCCCCATGGGACCAGGAATCCTTTACATTCTGGAAACAATATTGCGCGCGTATGACGGAGTTTTTCTCGCTTGGCTTTCTTCTCTTCCCCATCGCATGCACAATTGTTGATGGTGGGGCACACAATTGCACTCTAAAAGGCCTTCCTCGCGTAAACTGCTGAAAGATGCACTAGGCTTTTGTTTTAATAATCGCAGTCCAACGCAGGAAGCAGCATTGTCACACGCTGCTACCACACGCCAGGACGAAGCATGAGTGCTGGGGGCGTGCGTGGATGATGCAGGTGAAAACAGAACAGTTTTTAGCATTCAAACAATCTACCAATTGTTTCAGTGCTTGCAACAATAATACTAACAAAACAATTGTCCATTCTTGAAAAATCAAGACAGCACACGCATTGAGCTCACTCCCAAGGCTTGGGAAACGAATTCCAAGAAAGCCTGCTTTCGCTGCTTTCTTTTGACGTACATATTTAAATGTATACATTTACCTTCGATCGGTGACGACAATCCCCGGGAGATGATCTCATTGTGCTCCAGCAGCAACGAGTTGATGGAATGCTTCTGAAGGATATCTGGCCCCGTCAGCGATCTGGCAATGTCCGGACTGGGAAAATCCTTGAAGGTGGTCTGTGGGTTGGGAAGAATTGAAATAAAGACACGTAAGACAAACATACTGAGGAAAAAGCAGGTCGAATCCTGGCACTCGAAGGAATTTACCTATCGTACACAGTACTCAAATTATACAGTTATAACAATATTTATTTTTCCCCCTATAAGCTGCATACTTCTTTTAACAAAAATCTACATTTTCAAACCACATGTACTTTTTGCAAATCTGAAAATTGTTTAATTGGACTCAAAATAAGGACTCGCGACCCTTTCTCGTTACAACGACGAGAAGCTTTGCAAATGAAAGCAATAAAACAAAACAAAGCCTATTCATCCGCTAATGATATTCTTTTATCCATCCATTCATTCCACCTTCACACAATCAACCCCGCCAGGCAGTAGAAAAAAAGGCTCAAGCAGTGGAAGAGAAGAGGATAAGCGATATCAACGAGGCTTGCATGAAGAACGTCAAAGAAATTAGCGATGATGGGCGCCCTTTGAATACGCACTATAAACGCGGAAGGGAAATATTCTCCAAAGCTCTGAAGAGTTTTTCCCTCTTTCCGATCCGGAAGCTTTCGGGCCGGGGCGGTTTGTCTTTTTATTTTACTTTCCATTACCACGGAGCAATTACGCTTTCGAGGATACCCGCTCAACTTTTTTCATGCAGGATCATCGACACAAGCAGTCTTTTC
The DNA here is from genome assembly GCF_943734725.1 of Anopheles marshallii. Lineage (NCBI taxonomy): Eukaryota > Metazoa > Arthropoda > Insecta > Diptera > Culicidae > Anopheles > Anopheles marshallii. The sequence continues at coordinate 14,146,601 of NC_071326.1, read as the reverse complement.
GAATTTTTGTTTGTTTGTTTTGTTTCATTCCACATAGCCTCCAGTGTGGCAATGAATGAGAGCGCTCTCAAAAGACCTTTTTGCAGACGTTCAAGCTTTAACCCCCCAAGTGCACAGCGCGGTTTCACTCTATTTGTTATTTTAATTTCCCGAAAGGAAATACCGAAGGATGTTCCGGCGGATGTTCACACTAACGAACGTTCATGTGATGGGGGGAGGAGGCGCGTTTGAAAACGGGAGTAGAGAAAGCACAAGAGAAAAAAATACATTTCGTAGCAAATCACTCATTTATGGCAGCGCCCACCACACACACTCTGGTACGTGAGTCATTTCCCCGGTCACTGTCACAATGACGTCGACGTCCGTTCACGTCGTGTTGGGAAAATGCAATTGGAAGCTGTGCGACCGGATGAATGGCTCCAGTAAACTCGTAACTCATGCCCACCCCATACAAGAATGAAATGCAATTTACTCGTTTTCACTAATGAAGGTGCCTCCTCAGCAGTGCAAAAATCAACGCGAGGTGTGCTGTAGAGTTTTACCACCTACCAACAGATGAAACAAATATATTTTCGAAACCTGAAAGGTATTCAAATTAAAATACAAAAACATATTATACACTGTGAAAAGAAATAAGTCCTTCAAAAACTGGTACACAAAAACTGGTCTGATGGGAGACAAATGAATCAATAATATTTTGCATTTATTCTTCCAATCTGACGGCTTCCGTCATATTGTCAAATAATATTTCCCTGTTTAATTGAATCTTTTTAAAACAAAAAAATGAGTGTTTCATGCTTTTGCTTCCAATTGTATGCATCAACTAACAATCGTTTCCGGCCTGGAGAGCTGAAACATTCGTGCAGTTGCACTGACCCAAGGACAATTATGCGAGCATCGCTGACAATGTTGCAGTGTCTGCCGGCTTCCGATAAGAGCCGCAAACAGGAAGCAAAACGTGACACTATGCCAAGGGAGGAGGGGGAAGGGGGGAATTTAACAGAACATTAATATAAAAAATAGACTGCAAATAGCTATCTCCCCCAACAATGCAAATCATGCCCAAGATAGGTGCAGCCGAAGTCGACAACATGGCCCACAGGAGAAGATGATTTTTATGATTATCATAGCTTAAAATTTCTGGATTTTGGTATGCTTTCGAACTGGTTCTTTATCCAGCATTTGACCATGCTTTTCTCTCCCCATTGCAATAGCTGGGGAAGACGCACTATAAAAAAATGATGTGATAGTTTCTCTCTTCACCCTCATATAATGAACGAATTCCACCGCTAAGGCGTAAGCAGAATGAATGGGCTGATCGTCCGGTGAAGTCATAACTTCTGACACGAACTGAACTGAACTGAACAAGATACTCCTCCGCCTAATAAGTATGGGGGGGGGGGGGTCGTTTTTCCCCTTTTCTTCTCATTGCATTGAAATCGTAGGCGCTGTTCTGAACGATTTTACATGAAGAAAAACTGAAAGCTAGAGGAAAGACAAATAAAAACTTGCACTAGACAGAACCGAACCAGCTTGAGAGCAAATGTCCGAAAGATTTGTTACGGGCACTTGTTTGGAATGTCGGGGGATTCGATGACTATGACGTCGACCGCGAAGACGTCAAAAATCGCCGGACTGTGGAATAACATAAAAAAAATGTGCTGCAAAACTGCGAGAGTGCTTTCATTCATTCTCCTGCTGGGAGAAAACAATAGGCAAGTATTTCACAAAATTGGACCGTATTTGCAAGTGCACCGGTGGTGGCTGTATTGGAAGAAAAAGAAAATAACGTCATCTTCATTGTAGCCAGCAGCTGGATACTCCAGTGTTATCCAATGTGTGTAGCTGAGAGATGACAAGCACAATTTAACAGCAACTTGCAGTGTAAATTATTGTTATTATTGATGATTGTTGGTTGCTTTGAATATATGAACATTCAATTTTTGAATCAAAAGTTCTGATTGGTACAACGAAGATCACGAATCGATAACTCAGCATACACCCCATACTAATTAGGAAGTATCCGCAAAAGACATAACGACTATGAAGACATCTCGATAGACCTCGACAAGCATTATTCCTATCTAACTCAAGCTTACTTCTCACATCGTATACTTGATTAAAAATTGATTCGTGATAATAAGCGATAACTTTATAATAGCCATACGATAAAAATCTTATCTTAAATTCATTGTACAGATATAATTAAACAAACTCATTTATACCGATATTTATCATTAAAATTAACACGTTTTACATTTTAAAAACGAATCAAAGGATATCCCGCGCTTTGATCAGAGCATCCTCGCTACATGCTTGAATGGATGAATGGACGAAATATCACACGAAAAGGTTGTTGTATTTAGCAACCGAATAAAAGACGATCCTGTCGCCTCTTTGACCACAAAAACAAGCCTTTCCTGGCAACGAAACCCTTCCACTGCCCCTCTGGAAAAAGCATCGCTCATTTTCCAACGGGCACCTGAAGTATGTGAAGGGAACGAGGAGAGGAATTTTATCTGTTCACCCACAGTTAATCACTCACTAACACGTACTACACGACACAGAAGAAATACGACTGAAATGACGCAAGAGACCGAGCCTTCCCCCTACCGAATCATCCCCTACCCATCGGAAACCAGAGGGTTAAGGGCTTTTTACGTGTCGTCACGCATTAGCCTTCCACTGAATGGGTCTTCTGATCAGGATTTTCCCACGTCGTCATGACCCAAAATTTCCCCCAATGATGGAAGAACAGCAACACATTAAATGCTCCACACACTACACAAGCAACGCGACTTTAAAAAACTCAAAAAGGATGGCACAAGCGCACGGCCTTTTCCAGCCCCGAATTGCTTTAAATATAAAATGAAAAGCAAACCATACACTTCCGAGCAGACGTGCCCACACACACACACACACACACACACACACACACACACACACAAACAGGGAAACAAATGCGTTTAATATACCTCTTTTTCCTTTTTCCCATCACCGCGCGTAGTAGTATTAAGCAGTCCCATAGTGCTGAGATAACTTCAGCGCACGGCCATTGACAGCTTGTCTTGTGCTTTGGCCCAACGTTCCATTGGGATAGGAGGAGGAACGAACACAACACCCCGTCGACGTTACCAGCAGGATACATGCATTGCAAAACTGTACGGCTCCTATAATCAACAGCCACTACCTACCAACGGGAATCCTCCTGACGACAACCGGATATGCGAATGTGTGTGATAGCGTTCCCGGTGCACATTCGCATGATAGCGTTCCCGGTGTGTATGTATATTGGGAAGGATAAAAGGATGCCGGTGCGATTGTGGTGGTAAATAGTAGCTGAAGTTACTGCCACCGATGGAACCGATGCGGACAGAGAGTAAATACAGTGAGAAGGAAGAAGGAAGAGAGCATTCCACATTCGCTTCCGCTGTGGTAAAAAAAACCCCTTTTTCTGGGAGGGGGAGGGGGGGGGGTTCTTTTCTCATTCATGCCGGTTGTGGTCCTATCCCGTCGGGATGTACGCGCGCAACAGGTGGAGAGATAGTGAACTCGCGGTAACTGTCGTACCTTTTAGTGCTCGATTTCGAATCAGCATTCCTTTGAGGACGATGTACGAATTGAATTAGACAACTTGAATGGTAAAAGGGACAGAGCTCGTTCGGGAATCGAGAACAGCAAAGGGGAAAAAGGAAATAGATGAGCGGAAACCTAGGAAATGCAGCCATAGCCCCTTAAATCTTGAGAGATTACTTGAACATTTACAAGTATTGGAGTGTTTAATTACACAAAATCCTTAAACATTCAAATTATACGAAGGTTTAGACACGACAGCCATATTATAATCTATGCTATTCCAGTAGATATTATACTGTACTGTCCACAATTTCATCGAATGTTCAACATACAACTAGAACATCAAAAAGAGATTGCTTTCAGCAAGCGAACTAGCAGCACGGATAACTTTCGAGTCGACCTTCATATGTATCCCGCTCTCCTCACTTGCTTTCGTGCCGTGCCACCACACACTCGTCTGCTAAGCGCGTGTGTGAGATGCGAACACACTGCGGTGGTTTGCCACCGAGAACAACTCTTTGGGTGTTGAGGTCTGTATAACGATATTGGCCCGAAGTGCTGGAGCCTGATTACAGGGATGATTAAAGGACACGAAAGCAGAATGAAACCAAAAACAAGGCAAAAAAAACCACAAGTGCTGTAAATGCTGCAAAAACCGAACGAATCCAAAGCATGGTGGGGCTAGCCACAAGGCGTAGCAACAACGGAAGTGAAGCCGGTGGAGAGACAGTTGTTCTAGCGCATGTTTGGCATCTCGCTTTTGTTTATACCGGTGTAGTGTGTGTTATGCAAAGCTTTCTCTCGCTCTGTTTGGTTACCGATTGCATTTATTCTTTTCTCGAAAGCTCTTGCTTACAGTACTACTGCCAGTGGCCTGGGGTGGCACCATAGAAGCCTACATGTTCCCCAATAGTGCCGAAGTACCTCCCTCCTCTGTTATTTGTATGTAAACGTAACTGAACATACGCAGCAGCAGCAACAACAACACAGCAACGCAGCATCAAATGAGGCGCCACAATGTCATTCCAATGTTTTCCACATAACCTTACCGCTTCCTTCACTTTTTCCTTATCGCAACCGTTATCACCGCATCGTTCACTCGAGTTTCTATCACTGGCAGATTTTCTTGCTTGTCCTTATGCGTTACTATATCACAAATTTTCACCGGTTATTAACCCTCCAAGAATTGAATCAGCACAAACAAACAAAATGTTTTACACCTGTACTAACAATAAAATAGAGGCTCCGTTAGTTTAAAAGGGTAGAATTTGTCTTAATAAACAATCAAGCCGAACCATATCTACATGGTTCAAGAAAATTTAAGAACATGATAATCGTTTCATCATTGCAAACAACGAATATTAAAACTTTCGCCTTCTGGTAACATACGCAAAACATACTAAAATGCGATGGAAATTTACCATGACGCCTGAACAGAGTAAGGAGAACGATATGGAAGCTCCCTCGGTGTACACGACGATGCAGAGACATCCGCTCATACGTGTTAAGATGCTGTCCGTAGAGTTCTGAATGTCGTAAAAGTTCAATCTCCACACGACTACTTCCATCGCTGCCGGGGTAAGTCTCTTCCACTATCCTTGCAGCCGCTTTCCACAAATAGTTTGTGTCTGTAGTGTAGATTTCGTCTTGTCTCACACCAAACGAACATGAAGAACTTCTCTTCTCTTAGGGGGCAGCTGAATGACAGTGGAAAATTTCATGGTGAATCTTTGAAATTTGTTAAACAAGGACGGTTTTCTATTTCTTATCAATCCAGTATTGTAACTACAAATTACCAATCTAACAGGTATATAGCGTAATGTAAGTAAAAAGCACTCAACCTTACAAAATAGAACAAATAAATGGCGGTCGGAGAATTGAAAAGCGTGTTAAATTGCATAAGGTAAAATATGCAACATTTCATAATTTCAAATATAGTCTATTGTTTGATTGATTACGAACTACAAAACTTAATAGACCTATTTATTTGTTGTCGAATAGACTTGCTTTAAACTCAAGGTTCAAAGAAAGCCCTATCGACGGGTTTCAGTGCACAATACTGGACACAGACTCAAGATTTGCTATGATACGATGCGTTGGAAACTGACAACACAAGGATGTGGGAAAACGGCCGTCAAATTAACTTACGAGATGCTTTTAACGTAGAAACCGGATGCTGATTAAAGTGCAGCTAGCAGAGAAAACATCCTAAATGTAAACACTAACCATCTGGCGGGAATGAGAATAAAGGGCAAATCATGTTTCGCTCGCATTGGTTCGATTTGATATTCGTTATAAACTTTCAAATAGCGTCCAATAATCTGGATCATTAATTTCCATCGAGACATGTCCGTCAAAAACAAAAATTCTATATAATGGAGGCGCCTGGTGGTTTATTCACCTTTTCATGGTAAAATCATATAAGGAATTACCGGCTTACAAGTGCACATAAAACATGTTTAAAAAATATTCCATAAAAAATGGACTTTTTCATATTGTTTGCGAAACTGTGATTAATCTAGTCGAAATGTGGTTGTTTAAATACAGACATATAGACAAACACATCTTTTCTGTTGAGGTTTTCATAGATATTTTGAGGCCCACCTTCTTGTACCTTCTTTTCACAAGCACTACAATAATACTTATGTATCTTTCCGAGGTCTCCTTACCACTGATTATTTCGATTGCTTATCTACCGTATTAATTTGATTAAAATTGAAACATCTGCCACGCCCAGTACTACCGGTTTCTATGCGGTAACACCATTACCAGTACTTCTTCTCTTTATCGTTTGTTCACATAATCTGTGTTTCAACCTATGATAATACAGGCGAGTGAAGGACGCATAAATAGAGGGAACAATTCGCCTTTCTGTCTAAACAATGCACAAGTTAACCGCCGACTTCTACGAGCGCATCTATTACCGTATCTACTACCCTGAATACAGGTAAAAGTAGTGGCACCCTGCGCTAGCATATATGCGATTTATTCCTTCGTACAAACCCGTAAGCGACCTAACTTGCCGAACTGTACCATCCCCGTAATGGCGACAAAAAGGCTTTAAGGACATGAATGCCCTCCTCCTTCTGGATCCTCGGCTTGCGCGACCTTAGATTCGTCGAGCTATTCGCTCGCATTACTGACAAGTGGAACATACTGATTGTTCTCGAATCGTAAAATGCTTATCATGCCTACATACGTACACGCCCTAAACCTACCCACGCACAGCAACAGCAGCGTACGGAAAATACACACGAGAGCATCCACCTCAACTGATAGCTTTGTGTCTTTTGCCTCAGTAGTAGCAGAAACAATTCCTGTCAGCCGTTTTGCGATAGAACGGGGAACAGCAATGTGGAGGACGCACACACACACACACAACAACAATTGCAGCCGCGTTGCCGTAATGTCGAGTGAAAGGTACCAACGCCACCACCCCAGCCAGAGATCGACACGCTTAAAACAAAGCAAAACAGAGCACACGAAGAGCGCATCGCTTCGAAGGATGTGCAACAGGATGTTCAACAGTCGGAAGTGCTTCTTTCCCGTTTGCATCCTGTTGGATATGTAGGATGACGATGACGATGATGATACCGTCAATATATATATATACACACACTGCTGTCTAACCGCGGCACCCGAGACACGCTTTCGGTACAAAAACAACGAACGAAAACTAACGATCGCCAAAGACTGGGGGGAGAAAAGAGGAACGAAGAATGGTGATGGTGGTGTTGTATCAGCGTGATTAAAGAGGAAACTGCATCTATGACGGCTTTGAGGCAAACATTCACTGGACCAGTGAGTGTTCAGTCGAATAGAGAGTAGGCCAAAGCTTTAATACACACATCCCAACAGGGAAAAGGCAACCAACAATCTTCAACATGCATTTCCCATCTAGGAGGAATGGCGGTGACGTTCGTTGTTTCATTTGAAAATGAATTTCGTACATTTCTTTTAAATAGAACAAATAAACAGATTAATAGAGTAAAAACAGATAAAACAATATTAAAAAGTTAGTTAAAGCTAAACTGTTATCCTTTATCATAAAGAAACGATCAGAACACATTAGTGATGTTATTAAAAACACTTCGAAAAAACTACCACCATGGTACGCATCATACCATGGGAAGTGTAATATAACCATCAGGTAAAGGTAGTAAAGGTCAGCATCAACTATCGGTCAATCAGAGGCAGCATGTCAAACATTTCACCCCATTTTATAATACAAACACACACACACATACACACACACGACGGTGATAAGGTGTTGCTTTGAATGGCGGTCACTTTAAGATGCAGGAAGTGCATATCCCGTTTAGCAAAACCCATTTACATCGTCCTGTTGCTGCCACATTGTTTGGATGAATGCTGCTGTGGCATTTGATTCCTGTTATGCAAAGTCCAAACGATGGAACATACACGTACACCTCTCGCATATAGAGCCTCAGTAGTGTCAGAAATGTAAGTCGAACAAGGGGAAATGAATGTCTACATTGCAACAATATCCAACAAACACACCATCATCATGGCTGGTAACTCGCTTCCAACACCGGCGCGGTGCTCGACACACGATTGGCTGACAGGTGAGAATATTTCTATTAACTTAATAAGTGTGGTGAGAAGTGTCATCCTTTGGAACGCACGCGGGGGTGATACCTTCCCATGCAAGTGCATCATCCCACACGTATCACACATCGGTCGAGTCTTTGGTACTTTTCCTTTTGTGTGATGGTAACGAGAGTAGGACTAAAGACACGGAATTGAAGGATCGGAGAGGACACGTTACCGATTCGCTGGAGTGTAGTGAAGCTACTGATTTCATGACATTTACATGTTGTTTTCCATCAGGCAGAAGGATGATATGCATGCATTTTCCACCGATCTCTACAGCGAAAAGTCATCCAAGAATGTGAACGAATATCTCTCCTGTCACCGGTTAGATGGAGGTTTCAACGTTCATGGATGCTGTTACTATAATGTCAGGATGACTCTCTCGCCAAATGACGAACACTTCCCTCCTGAATTGTAACGCATGTGGAATAATAGCAAATGGTGTTCTGGTAATTGGTGCTGCACATGCATTGATAATAACTTTATGCTACTGACGAATACATAGCAGTTTGCCTCTCACCTGTTGCGAAGTATCCTTTCACACTAAAAGTATCAGGGATTTGCACTCGCACTATAGTAGTTACTACTTTACGAACTGTGTCAAAATGCTGGATCATGTTATAAAATATTTTTGAAAATCGAAGATATGAATCGAGATCTGATTTTCTGATTTCAAAGTGAAGATCGACGCGCGTATTGGTAGAATACACCATCGAGCCCCGGTTCCATAATTATATCAGGCTTGTTGGATACGACGAACTGTCAGTAAACTATGAAAATGCCACACGAACCACTTCTAATCTTCAGAGAAATCTTTCTTCTCATGAACAGTGTCGTACATCGTCCTGATAATCGAAAATACATGAACATAGCTGTAATAGATTGACAACTATCAATGAGACGCAATTCTGGAATTCTGCAGTGCTATAAGTAAGTATTAACACGCTGTAGCATTGCATTTTATATGAGTTGTGTCATTGTTAATAATAGCATTTGAGAGCTTTAAAACTTCTCATTCCACCCGCAACATTTACAACATTTGACGCATCAATTTCTTTTCATTCGATAATGATTGTCCCTCCCGCACGTTACTAACAGAGCTTTCTCCATTTCCGCATTTTTGTTTCGCCATTTCCTATCTGACCTGAACTGCCGCTGGTTGCAATAATAATTGTTTCGCTATCATGAAAATCGCTGTTTCCCGTGCGTTTTTCTGCCGTGTGGGATTCCGAAACTTGAAGAAAGTTAAACCACCGTTAGGTGAATGTGTCCCCGGGTGTACCATAATATATAAAACCTCTCTAGCGATCCTCTCACCCGTATCTTGGTCGAATCACCCACGCGCGCTTTACTAGTATTTTATTAATTTATTTTGACGTGCTTTTTTTCAACGGCCCCACCTTTTTCTTAGCTACTGACTTAAATAGGAGACATTTTTCAGTGCTCTGCTATTATGACCCGCGCGATCCAACTGGGGATGGGAATAACGAATCTTTTTGATTAGTCGACTCAGAGTGAATGAGTTGTTATAGTGAGAAAATTCGTTTTACGACTCACTTGAGTGTGATATGACAATTGGTACAATACAAGCTTTACACAAACGTATAAACAAACGTATTTTTCATATTGCTCACTCATTACTAGCGTTTACGCATTAACTAATATTGGATAAATACTATACCATATTAATTTAGTATGTAGTGTTTATCATTTAGTAAAACAAAAAAAGAATCATTTAAACTTCCCGTAACGAGAGAGTGCAACTCATTCTCTAATACGTTTCAACTCACTCACTCACTCTTGCTCACTATGCACATCTCTAGATCCAACAATATTAATTCGGAGGAGGAGACGCTATAATTCACACGCTGTTGCGTCGGCCAGACCACGCATTATTAAGTGTACACACACTTTTACTTTACTCCGTGGTTCGTTGCCGTTGGGTCGGGATGATGTCGAAGTTGATCGCCCTTACACACACACACACACACACATCCCCTCCTTGGGATAGAGACAAAGACGAACGGAACACGGTTAATTTTTCGCGACGTAAAAGCTTAACAAATAGTGGGAAATAGTGCACGAAGCGAGGTGAAAATTGGGAAAAATTACCGTAAGCCACGCAGGCACCGAAAAACCCATGCCCAATGTTTTCTACAATTTCCTTGTACCACCAATTAGATAAAGTCTACGCACACACGGAAAAGAGATCTGTGATATAGGTTGTGACGCATTAAACGAAATCTGTTGTAATCTGCACCTTCAAATCTTTTTAAGAATAACACATTTTTGGAAGGAGAAATATACATTTGGAAATTAGAAAACAAGATCATTTACTGAATTTTAAATAAAAAAAAACTACCTCTTATTACATTACACTTACATTCTGCAAGAGAGCGTTACAAAGTTTATTGAATAAACGTAAAATTTGGCATTTTTATAGATCTTCGCAAGGCCATAAATCATTATTTCGTGAAAAAATAACAAAATAAGAATAATTAAAAGGATTATAAATCGGATACTCAAATGAGATAGTACTTGTCTATCCGGATGCTTGCAGTTTTTATGTATTAAATGATATTATTTTATTGATTTTCCTGACAGTTATGTATATACCAATATTTTGATACTAAGAAAATACAATATTCAACTTTTAGAAGATGCTGGTCTTCATTAAATTTTAATGAAATACATTTTAACAATAACGAATGAATCACAATAACAATATACATACTTTTAAAATTGGAACAACTCTGCTACAGGTGTATCAATATGCACAACGCAACAGTAAGATTAAAATCTTGTATTTTGTAAAAAGATAAACAATTTGGTGCAACATTCAGAAAAAACCCTTATACAAGCGACAACAATGCGTCATACTCGGTCGTGTATTGTGGCCGACCACCGTCATGTCAACACCCTTTCTCTTACACGGGTGTGTGCATCATTCCTATCAATACGTAAGACTACTTCCAAAATGATTTAATCAGTGCATGGATGATTCAGTGATGACTTATTATGGTAATGTATGCGCGAAAGGTGGATGAAAGCAACTGTGCACGTTGCAAGATGTCAACGCTAGGGAAAAGCTTATCACACCTTCTAAAATCACATTCTCATTTATTGTACATTTGTTCAGAAAGTAGTCTAAATATTGTAAACAAACCAAAGAAGATTCAATATTAATTACTAGAGTGGTAGATTTTTTAAATTACCAATAATATCTTACACTTTTGCGTAACAACTGTTTTGCGCAAAACCATTTAACTCTGCAATAAACAATGCTTTGTCAATGAAGCGTAAACAATGTTTTATTTCATCATTTCAAACCATATGTTTGCTCCGTCCTGGTGCAACACATATTGGCCAGCCAAAAAGGGCATTAATCACCACTCCATTTGTGATTGACATGAGTTCTAATATTTCAGAAGTGATGAATTTGCAACTACGTACAACTATCGTGCAATGTGTGCATTGTCAAGAAAAATATCTGTATAAAATGAGAAAAAAGAGCACAGAGAAGCGAACAATTATGAAAAATGTTTTAACGGAATTTGAACGCTACCTTTCCTGGGTAGAGTAAACATCCTTACTGGGCCATGTCTACCATAAAATGGATTATTCGACATATTTTTCCCTTACAACTAGTTTTATATGCCAGAGAATCGGTTTAATTTCGCCATATTTGCAAACAATCGGCTGCACTTAATTTAAGGACATTGAAATACGTGTTGACATTCAAAACGAAACGACAAAACTTAACCTCAAACTAAAATTCATGTTTATTCCAACCAGGGTGTCATTTATGAAATATACGCAGCTGTATGAAGGGTAACATGTATGGACACACCTCAGGACGGATTCACATGCTTAGCTAAAAAAGAACAAACTCAAGCCACAGTAGGTACGTACTGTGGAAAACACACCGGCATTTCGATCTAATGCCATTTCCGGAAACGGATAATCCGAGACTCGGCGAAGAGCATGAGTAAACACTCACCTGTTGCAGGGAAGGCATCCCTTCGTCGGTTTGGTTGCACACTCTCGGGAGAGAATTCGGAATCGTCCCTTGCTTTTTCTGCTTGGTTTGTCGTTTTTGGTCCCTTCGATGAGGCTGCGGTGTGCTGTGTGTGTTTGAAAGACACTTTTGCTCGCACTCGATAGTGAAACGATAGAATCAACGCATACAGGGAGATGAATACTTCGCTTTTTCCCGTAGACAGCACACCAAGAGCATGCGGCGTTGTCGTCGTCGGAATACCACACACAAAACCCGGTGTTGAACAGATCCGTTGGATGTAGTCGATTTTAGTAGTGCTCGGGCGTGGTAGTAGTGGTATAAGTCATGACCGCTGCCTTTTGCCAATCACACACACTCGTACGAACAATGCGGTCGAAAGAACAAAACGTCTATGTGGTCGTTGTGAAGCGTCGTGGTGTTCCTTTCTCCACCTCACGCTTCAAGAATAACCCGGTGTTTCGTTTTGGGTTTGCCCTTTGCACAGCAAATTTGATAGTATTTTTCGTTACGAAATTCTCCCACACTCTTCCGCTGTTAAGGCAGGCACAGCATGAGCCGGAAACCAGATGATGACCAGCAAGGGGATCTTCTATTGTGTGGGCAAGGCTTAGAAAAAGCACGTCAAGCTTAACGGAGGCAGTTTATGATTGCCGGTTTTTTTACACGAATCTTACTTTTATAACGTGGTGCAATTGCACAATCAAAACAAAATAAATAAATAAATAACGTTTACCAACGTTTGACATACGAAAATTCGCACAGTTCAGAAGTTCATGATGACAACAGATGCCTATCATGTATCTCGTACAGTTCTTCGCTACGAATAGGTTTTTCGTATCAAAAGTTTCACTAATATTTGCTTCTTTTTCGCAAACACAAAAAACACTACTGGCTTAAAAATGTACGCACTCACGTAATGTCCACTTACGGAGCAGAAAAAAACACTAACACTTATGCAAAAAAAAAACGACAAACGCACAAGAAAAATGTACAAACGTCCCTATATTCGTATGGCTACCAAAAGAGATGGGAAAAATTACTTTTAAAACTCGCTACTGACACTGGTATTACTGTCCGTTACACACAATCGGCAGAAGCTGGTGAGTACGACGACCGGGGGGCACTAGGAATTAAGTATTCATAGTTCGTGTGTCCGTCTCTCCTATCGTCCTATCCCGCGCATCCGGATCCACACAGATCACGACTGCTAACACACAACAGCAAACGCACTGAACATTCGCGATATTGCTTTTTGTCGATTGTGTCCTTTTTTCACACTTTTGTAATATTTTTTGTCTTCGCAGCCTACTTCAACTTATTTTCAATCGTTGCGCTGGGATGAAACCTCCTCTATTTTGCGCTAATATCACGTAGCACTTTCCAGCGGGCACAGCATGTTCTTGTGTATCATGGGTCGTGGTGTACACACCGCATCACCTCTTTCACAAGCGGCATACGCTGAATTTAGCGGATTAACCGACAATTTTGGGCACGCACCGAGAATAGGGAAGGCTGAAACACGAAACTGCAGGCGAAATGATGTGTCTTTGTTGATGACATGAAAATAAAATTAAAAAAAAAAACATTTATAATTACAGTAAACCAATACACAAACTCAACGAGGATAATTAAAACACTAACAAATCATTAAATAATATGTAAAACCATAGAACCTTTTTCAAACATAGAAATTATAACGTCAAAAAAAAATATGCGCACATGGAGAAGAATGTACCCAATGTGTGTGTCTCGCGAATGCAGTTGTCCTTCGAATAAAGCCTAACCACAGACAATTTTCTACTGAAATTCTACCATATCAACACCAACGAACCGAAGCAGGCGACGCACGGCACGGCAATAAGGATTGCCTTTCGGACTCGGTGGGATTCGATAAATCCTACGCCGAAATTATACACAGCCAGGAGATGTGCCTTCCCCAACCAACTCACCGAGTTTGCGTGTGCTGAACGCACGAACCGAAGAGAAGCAGCACAAAAGCCGGTTTGTTAAAACGAGAACATAAAAAAACATCAAAAGAGAGGGAGAGAGAGAACCTACACGGGACAAAATGGTTTCAATTGAACAAACGTGCTAACTGGGTGGATATATAGGCGCAGCAAGCTTTTTCTAATCGCCAATAAATATTCGATTACTTGTCTGAATACGAATTTCTCTTCATAAAAATCATTGGCACTTTAAGTAAAATAAGCGAAAAGTAAACATTGTCACCGGCATTATATTAAAATTGAGGAAAGGAACAATTATTACGATATTTCGTAAATATACATTTTTTTTTTCAACAAACTAACGCACATTTCAAAATTATATGATTAGTTAAGCACTTTAACGATGATGATGATCACACACGCGCGCCTATTTGTTCGAGATTCAAAACAAAATGGAGGATCATCACAGGAAAAGGAACCACAGCGACGATCAAAACCTTATACCGCAAACTCAATCGCTCCGGAGTACACATTTTCTGTAGAACATTTATGAGATGAACTCATTTTTCAATTATTTTGAACTATAGAAAACACTCACAAAAAATAGGAATTACATTAACCTTACGACTTTTCTACCGACGACTGAACATGCAGCTACAACGAAACGGATAGTTCGACTGGCAGTATCCAACGTCCGACCAGTTGCCGGTGACGACGGGAATAACGGGACTACCATACGCCAACGATCACTAACACACCAACCCGAACGAACTGGAAGGAAACTGTGTACGAGCGCGATTTGATCGAACTGCTTTCAATGTCTACTTTTCTAGCGAATGTGGTATTAGTAAGCGTTTGCTTCAGTTCGGTGTTGCCTTAAGGCCGCCTTCGCCGATCACTGTGATCGTATGGGTAATATATTAACGCGCCACACATTTTACTACATCACATGCACATCTCGGACAATAGATTTGCCCTCGAAAGGGTCGACGAAATTCCAAATCGTTTTCGATTCAAACCTTTTGAACGAGAATATTTTATGATTAGAAAACGCACCATAATTCACTAAACGCATCCCCCAACTACGGAAAATGGCAGCATACAGAGCTTTATTCTACAGAGCCTACTATAATTCGTTGGTGATACAGTTTCAACAGGCATTTGGTGGAAAATACGAACGGCTCTTCACTTTGCCGTAATGCTACCAACAAGAGAGAAAAAGGAAAGATGTATGCTGGAGTATGTGGGAACGAACATCGATGATGCTGATGCACACCGGTAGGAAGGATTCGCAACGAAAAACCGAACACACACTGCACATGCCGGGCTGCCGACACAACACACCGATAAGAGTATTATCCTGGATGCACCACACCCTGTGAAGAATACGAAGAAAGTCCTCGGATGGGCATAATGTAGGTAGGCCTCTTTCACTCAGCACTATCGCCTCCAGGGGGACAAATAGAGAATATTATTCATCAGTTGCGCTGTGTGTGCGCTTTTCCAGAAATAGCAAGCATGTCCATACAACAAGGATGAATAATAGTGGTACAACACATCCACATTATCCCTACGCTATCCTTTGCTAAGTTTGGGCAGAATGGCAACCAAAGAATCATGAAACGGATCAAACAGATATTGGACGAGATTTTTGGTCAAGTGAAAGGGCGTTCCAAGCTCTAGTGGTAAACCTCAAGCTGCTAAATATGTTCTAACGCAAAGTTATCACACCTTCACACACTATCTTCTTCACTTGTTACCTACACAAGAATGAACACTGCATCCGGTAGTTGGGCTTTCACTTCAAAATCCGTCACTTTCTTATCGTTAATGCGACGAATTGTTCCCAACGTTCACGATCTGCAGTGACACAAACGCGAATTTCGGAGGATCATCCATCCGGAATTGGTGGTGAGCAGATACGCACAATGAAAAATAAGAGCACAATCATACATGAAGAGTAGGCACTTTAACCGGAAGTCACACGATGTCCAGCGCTTGTCAACGTTTGCGATGTTACCTTCCGGAGGTACTGAAACAATCTGCACGGCTATTGCACTGCGGGAGGACGAACTAACGACGAGTTAGATCAGGCTGCTGCTGCTGTACAATACAGTTACACCACATGTAGTAGCACACTACGCCATCGCCACCGCACACTACGATAGCACGAGGTGATATATCCGCATCCATCCAGCAAACACACACCCTGAACGTGCCGGGTTGGAATGATGCACAGTGGAATAAGTTGTTGGAAATTTGGTCATAATCAATTTAGTTGGATAATTAATTCGATGGTACAATTTTGCAATGTGGATATACTAATTAAGACGCCAATATTACTATTTATTAAGATGCCAATACACTTTGTTATTACATAAAATGATGCAAGTTTCTCGTAAAATGATGGAAAAATAGGTCGTACCAGAAGAAGTTAATAAATTAAAAGTTAGTTAAAATTCGTTTATTAACATCCTAGAAATCATATGTTTTTCGCGTTCGGGGTCAATGTGCACAAATAAAAGCACGGAAGAGCGAGAGTGACTTACTGATAACTGATTTTGCATCGTATAACCATCCTTGCGAATCAAAATATGGCTCTATCTTGCATTTCTTTTCAGCACTCATTTCACTCACACACCGGTCAACCGGTAAAATACAAGCTACGGAAAAGCCGGCGCATACACATGCGGGCGCGAGCAATCTTGATTGTTTTCTTTTCCGCCTGGCGCGCACACAAGCAAAGAATTATCAAAAAGCTATAGCCGCAGCACCCCTCAGCTGATGAGTGTGTGCCGTTTCGCTCACACCCCACCTGTGCTGCGTTCGTTCTTTCTTTTATGTGCTTTCGTGCACTAATACGATGAGCACACACGCGCATGCAATCGGCGAGACTCTCGCGCAATGTGGCATGTGAAGTCATACGGAAAGGATACCCTTTTCACTCCAGCAAGTGGTAGGCCCGTTAGCTAAAGTCTTGGCAGCACTGTTTTTTCCTTCTCTTCCAAACATTTCCAGCTAGATTATGGTACTAGTTTTTTTTTTTCAATATGAAAATGTAAAACTCTCACGAATGTGAGATGCGTATTGAGAGTTGTAAGTTTTTTGCTTTATTTCGGGATAGAACATCTCGCAGCGTTAACCACGTGGCGACCTCTTGTTCTTTTTTAACATTTTATCCAGCACGTGCTCTTTGTGTATTTTTTTATTTACCCTTGTTGCGTTAGTTAGAAAAGAGTTTAGACTCGAGCATTGTTTCTTAAAACCTGTTCAAAAATATTGTAAACTTTATAAAGAGAATAAAAAACCCATATTCATGATTGTGCGATGCGAAAAGTTTATAATCAGTTGCAACGGTTCCAATACCAGCTGATCGATGAGCGACCACTGCTAACGGAGATCCGTTTGTAGACACATGTCCCACCATCTGTTATGCTCATTAAGTGCCGCGAATTCAATCGCGAACGATCCAGTTTTCTTGCCAACAGTCCACACTGTGCACTCCACAGTATGTTTAGAACTGTGAGCGAGTTACACCGGGAAGGTTCTTCTGGTGAAAGTGTCTTGACATTTTTGTGAACATAACTTAGTTCAACTTTAGTTATTTCTTATTATGCAACCGAAACAAAGGGTTGTGATGTGCACTTGATTTAATACTTACTGCTCATAGTATAAGAAACCAGTAGGAAGTTGTTAATGTGTTTCCAGGTTTATTCGTCATAGCAATCATGAAAACATACATAATTCTTGTGAGAAATACAAGTCCACTTTTTGTTATCATCCGAGAAACTGTGCTGCTCTGCTAAAACAATAGCATTGTCCTATGCGTCATCAATGGCATTGGATGGATACTCGAATCTCGATGTGGTTAACAAGATGTACAGAAAATCTTATCGCGTTGAATAAGAGAAACATGCACGAGAAACGCCAAAAATAGCTAAAAGAAGTCTCCAGTAAACGGGAAAGTGCGGTAATTATCGATTAAAAAAGAAATTGAGAATTCACAAACCGTCACTTCAAATACAGGTGGTGTTTGAATTACGCGATACCACAGAACAATTCAATCTTTGCAACGGATAGCTAACTATCTGTTACAATCCCATTTTTTAAAGCATAATTGTACTAGGAAAATTTTACGAATTTTCTTATCCTTTCTATCGATAGCAATATGAAAATAATAAACATTAAATGAGCATGCATTTGGGACGAGACATTTCCACTGTTCACTGGCTGTCAAAATGTTCTTGGGTACGTTTGTTTATTTACCGCAGTAGAAGGCTTTTGACGCAAAAACATTCTTCTTCGCGGTGCAATCTGGCTGCTAATTTCGGGTTGTCCGGATGTGTCGGCATGTGAAAAACGGCCCCTTTACCGCATGGGCGTACTGGTAGCACAATAACGATAGTGGCAATAACGTAAATACGCTGATAACAACACACCCCAAACCCATCAGTGCATTCGAAGCAGCCGCTATACTGCCCAATTTTGATGTTCTATTTCGTGGCACCGTACTGCTGCAACGGAGTGCCTTTTGTTGCGGGTGATAGGCGGTAAAATGGACACTGGTCCCCGTGCGAATCTATCGAAATACACAACAGATGATTGGTGAATGATAAACAGGTGCAATCGTTGCAGTATTTCGTTACGCGGCGTTGTTTTCTTTGTACAAACACATATGTGACCCATGATGAGTTTAGCCGGTTAGTGACCTCAATCGATACTGCAGAGACCCTAATAGGCAAAGGGCATTTTTTTATAAGTTGAACGCGGTGGACAAGTTCTGTAGCCGGTTACACAAGTGAAGCAAGCGTCAAATCTGCAACAAAACTTAGTTGGGTTTTGGTCGACGAACGGCAAATGAAACAGCCAGTGCCCTAGCCGACGGAAATCAATCAATAAATTGAGGCAATGTTTCAGGTAAGCGAACACACTTGCACGTTCGGAGTTTGGGCTTTAAAAGTGATGGAAGGTTACATAAATATTCCACCGGGTGGCGCGCACTGGCCCAAGTGCCGGTTGCCAGGATATCGATAAAGTTTTCATGCATGCATGTTTCTGGTTGGAAAGTTCATTTTTTATTTATTAACGTTTTGCTTTCATGCTTCCCATGGGGTTCGCGCTGTTGTTCACCTACCCCCCCACCTTAGCCATCCGGTCAATCGTCGAAACAGAAGCACCCGAAAGTGAAGGTGCTAGATCCGGACATAGGTATGTTACGGAAGTTTATTCTTCTTCGGAACGCAAAACAGAAACAGATCTTGAAGAGAATATCGATTAAGTAACACAACTTCCGACTGATTGCTCTTTATTTCTTTCATGCACCAGATTATTCGAAGGTGAAAAGCGTCCACAGCATATCGTCATGGTGGGGAATCGGTGGTATATTTATTGTCCTGTTCATTGGCAACATCACTAACTACACCAACTCGCACCTCCCGGATGGACTTCGGAATGCGCACCTCACCCACTTCCCGAACGCCTTCATAGCCGAACGCGCCTGGAAGGATCTGAAGATTTTGAACGATTTCGGACCGAAACCTACCGGCACGTACACGAATGAGGTGCTGGCGGTCGATTTTCTCAATCGCGAAATATCCTACATCGATCAGCTAAAAAACCGCAACCAGCAGCTTATCGTGCAAAATCAGATCGTATCGGGTGGGTACGTCGGTGTGTACATGAACAAATCGGCCGCCAACGTGTACCGTAACGTGCAGAACGTCGTTGTGAAGCTGGTGGGCCGGAGTGAAACCTCCAACCGGTATGCGCTGCTGCTGAACTGTCACTTCGATTCGGTGGCCGGTTCACCGGGTGCCAGCGATGATTCTGGCAGCTGTGCGGTAATGTTGGAAATTTTGCGCGTACTATCCCGCCAATCGGAGGTGAACCGGTATTCGATCATCTTTCTGTTTAATGGAGCCGAGGAAACACCGCTGCAAGCATCGCACGGGTTCATCACGAAGCATCCGTGGGCAGGGGATGTACGGGCATTTATCAATCTGGAGTCGGCCGGTTCCGGTGGCAAAGAAATGTTGTTTCAAAGCGGCCCCAAACATCCGTGGTTGATAGAAGCGTACGCGAAGGCCGTTCCTTACCCGTACGCGCAAGCGGCTGCGGAAGAAATCTTTCAATCCGGTGTCATACCTTCGGATACCGACTTTCGGGTGTTTCGTGATGTTGGTCGCATTCCGGGAATGGATTTTGCTCACACAGCTAACGGATACCGGTACCATACGCGGTACGATTCGATCGATTATATTCCGCTGCCGGTGCTCCAGCGTACGGGTGACAATATTCTTGCGCTGACAAAGGAAATAGCAAATGGGGACGAGCTGGGTAGTACGGAACGGTACGCACAAGGCTATATGGTGTTTTACGATTTTCTTGGCCTTTTCTTCGTATCCTACTCGGCCGATGTAGGGCTGATGATCAATTTGTCCGTGGTGTTGCTGTCCATCATCATCCCGTTCCTTTCGCTAGCTCGGTCCACTAGCGGTACGCATGGGAAGCAGATCCGTTCCGAGACGATGACCGGGTTTCTGGCAACATTTCTTGGCGCCGGAGCGAGCGGTGTGCTCTGCTTCTTCATCGGTTTGCAACTCGATGCGATCGGCCGGTCCATGTCGTGGTACTCGTCGACGAACCTTATCCTTGGTGTTTACTGCTGTCCGGCGTTGCTGTGCCAGTGCATAGTACATTTGCTGTGCGATCGTTTGTTCGGTAGCAAAACGGTTAGTATTGTGTTGTCGTTCGCGTCCTGTTATTATGCCGTTCTAAATTTAATCTATGTCCTTACGATCGCTTCCAGACCCCGCTGAGTCTCGCACTCAAAGTACAAGCTCGGCTAAATGGTGTGAACCTCTTCTGGGGCATGATAACGCTCGGCATAACGTTCACCGGCTATCGGCTAGCGTACATCTTCATGGTCCTAATCCTGTGCTCGCTCTGCTCTAGCACACTGATTTCGATGCTTGGGCTGCAAAACACGGTCCACAAGTGGTTACTCATGCATATGTTCTTCCAAATTGTTGCCCTCGCCTGGAGCACACAATTCTACCACATCCTGATGAATATGTTCGTCCCCATTACTGGTCGTATCGGTTCGTCCATTAATCCGGACGTCATTATCGGCACGCTGGCCACCTTTACTACGCTGTTTAGCTGCAGCTATCTGACCCCGCTGCTATTTTTGCTCAAAAAAACCGATAAGCTTATTGGGGAGCTGGTGGCCATAACGCTGATTGCGCTGGTGCTTGCATCGTCCACACACGTTGGCTTCCCGTATCGTGATGATGCCGTCAAGGTACCGGCCGTCCAGCGCCACTACATCACACACACGGTGCGTAAGTTCCACGATTATAATGGCGGCGAGCGGTACACGGATGCGGGCTTTCTGCTGCAGGAACTCGATCGCAATGCGAAAAAAACGATCGAGGGCATTGCAATGCCGGATGTGGTGACGCCGATGCGCGAGATACCGGCCTGCGACAAGGAACTGTTCTGTGCCATACCTTTCTATTCGATATGGCATCAAGTTTTATTTGAGTAAGAATATTTCGACGAGATCTTTACGTTTGGTGCTGTGTGACTAACTTCATGTTGCTTAATGTTTTAGGAACTATTGGCTGCCAGGACCGGCACCGGTGGTGCGACAGTCAGTTACCGTTTCGCTCAGGGAAAAGGAACAGTTGAATGAACACGAACATCGGTTGCATCTCGTGCTGAAGGGAAGCTTTCAAGCGTCACTTATAATTGGACCGAAAGCGGGCACAACCTTAAAGCGCTGGAGTTTACTGAGTGAAATACCGGCTCCGATCGAGTTTAACGGTCAACGGGGCCATTTTGTGCTGCTAACGGCCGGTGTTGAGAGTGAACCGATGAACATCACGTTAGATGTACGCGTAAGTGTTTGGTTTTAACGTCCAGATTCCACCGTACCGGTTTAAAGCGTCATGTCGATTCTATTTTTCGCCTTAGCACGAGCTGAAGAAATACGACGGTCCGCTGATCGATCTACTCGTTACAACGACACATTGGGAGTACCAAAAGGAACACACGCCCGTGTTCAATCGCCTTCTGGCGCGTGTACCAAGCTGGGCACACGTCGTTCCCTCCGTAGCTGCCGTCAATAGTTATACCTACTAGAATTAGCGCTTGATCTGTTCTGCTCTGCGCTAGATGGAGCCTTACACGCGTTGCACGTTTCACTCTTACCAAATGATATTACGGCAAAACGTAAAGCTTTCTCACTTTGAACACAAACTAGCTACTTCTTCATACTATTGCCTTATAATACTATTACGAATCTACAACGCCCCCTCCAATTCGTTCTGGCGAAAGCAATAATTAGATATTAGACGATTCTCACGCTTGTAGAAAGTTGTTGCACAGCAAGTAACTCTACAGTTTCTCATTATTAATCATCACAATTGTACTACGACTGTGGGTTTCTTCAACAGTTTATTCATACCAAAGCAATTTCTTCCACTGTGTGTGAGTGTGTGTTTCTTTTACCAGTTGCTCTCTATTGCTGAACTTTCGATCTTAGTAATATAAAACTATCTATCTTACATCGAAGATATTAGAAGCGGAAAAGACTTAGATTATCGCTCGACTTACCATTTGACGGTAGGGGAGTTTTCGATTCTTGTCATTACACACCCAGTCAGAATCCAATCCAATAGATGGGGAGTTTAAGCAATAATCAAACGCTAGGATTATACGGACGAATCTTAAAAGCAACATTTACCCCTCCTCAGTAAATGCTACTACATTATGTTCCTTCTACAGCAGAGTACGCTGTGCAGGAAGTTCTAAATACAGCACAAATGAGAATTAAAACATCAACCAGTTTTATGGAGAATTTTATCTCTTCCTTACGCTTACGCTAGATGGAATTTTTAAGTACGCAACGATTGGTTAATTTGACAGACAAAACAAAAAAAAAAACAAAGCTTTAAAATCGCCTGCGTGCAAGTGGTCGACTTTCCCTCAGTTGGTTAGTTGGTGCGACTAGCAATTGTGACGTTAATTAAATTGTTTATTTCGTAAAGCAATAGAATCAATAAACAAAACGCTTTAAATACATAACGAGTGTACTCCGCGGTAGTTTTATATTGACTCTTAGATTTACATCTGAAACGTAGTTTATGCATCAGCAAACCGAAATTATTCGTTGATCATTTTGTACTTCCGCTGAACAATTAACGAATCCATTGTTGTCATTTTATTATTTCTGAAGGGATTTTTGAAATCGGTGTACTCCAGAGTTTATTCCTAATTTTAAATATTAAAAAAGCTGTTATTTTTCATAATAACATTGAAACTATCGTACCAGTCAAGCTACTTTCCTTCGAATTACCTACATTTTTGGGGGTTAAACAATTCTATTACACATCTTTTTTTGTAGTACGAACTTTGAACAGCATTAAAGCGTAATACAGCGCTTTGGAACTGTGTTGGGAGTAGCTTCCAATAAACACGTGCCAAAATCTTGATAGTATTCCAGTGTTGATACGGAAAACTTTGAATTGCCGTGACGGCCTTTGCTGTTTTCTGTGGCGCCATCTATTGTACAATAGCGGAACTACAAATCGTCTTTCTGTATTTCGGTGCACTTCTCGGGGAGCTCAAACGCGCACAAAGCGCAAAAAGTGCTAACATTAAGTTCTGCAAATGCTTCTACAACACGAATTAGAAATAATTGTGACTTTATCAACTGAAGAGTTACAGTGATAAAACGTTGTTATCTGCTCGTTACGCTAAAACAAAAAGGAAAAGAGACAGTGGCTAAACATTTTTGGAATTCTCTAGTTTTTTCCCAACTCGCTGCGCCACATTCTTAATGCATTTGGAAGGAAAAAAACGATAGCGAAAAAAAAACCCACCTCATTCCACACAGCAATAAACTAACCGTCCAACAATAATCAATTGACACAACCAGCTACTCGACGTCATCCTTATCGCCGTTTGTGTGGGGAATAACAAAACTAAAAAAAGCGCTCGAAATTAAGAGGACTTATCTCAGCGATAGGTGACTCGTATCGCTCCATATTTCTGGATGCCTCTTTGTAATAGCTATCCACGGCGCGAAACCCTTGGACAGTTCACTCTCATCCGTCGCGGGAGACGGGACTTCAAAACTACCTTCCCGGTGCGTTTGAGCACGTTTGCGGCAGAATCCATTGATAGCCAGCGGTGACCAGTGTAAAGAGTGTGTCAGTGAAGTGCGATAATAAACATGGTCAATCAAATGTTACAACAGTCGAAAGGTAAGCGGTAACATCACTCCTATTGAGCGAATCATGTTGCGTGTGCAGCAGTACAATAGGTGAGATTCAGGGTTTCGTCTTCAGTAGATAGAAGCGCACTTGCCAATGATCGATAATAGTGGCACGACATTGTGACAGGCAATAATGAAAATACGTTTATCAGTGAAAGATATTATGTGTGAAACCGGACCGGTTGGAGGGGTGGAAATCAAACGCCCAACTTCATCGCGGTATTGTGCGTGGTCAGATTAATGTGTCGGTTCATGATGCTTTACCGTTGTTTGGGCGCATGTCTACAACTGCTTCACATGTTATCTGCCTGTCGGGGCCGTTTTGTTTTCCAGACTGGATTTTAAAGAACAAGGTCGCCACCTTCCTTTCCGTGGCACTGTTCGCTATGGTCATCACCACGATTGCGCTAGCCGTATCGAACAACAACAATGCCAGCGATCTGGAAGAGTGCGTAGCGGAAGTCGATATGCTGATGGGCCTAACCAGTACGCAGGCAACGACGACCGACACAACCCAGCAGGAAACGGCAAGCACCGAAACGGAGGATGGAGGAACTACCACCACACCGGTTTCGATGGAAACGTCACCGCTTCCCGAGGTGACCACCACAACCATTCTGCCGACCACTACCGCAGATCCGGGAGTCATCAACTATCGACTTCCCGGCGACAATATACCGCTGCACTACGATTTGCAACTGCATCCCGATTTGGAGAAGGACACGTTTTCTGGTACGGTTACGATCACCATACAGACGGTACGTGCGAACGAGCAGGTCGTACTGCACAGTCACCTGCTGCAGTTGGATCAGATAAGGTTCCGGTGTCTGAATGATTCCTCCTACACGTACATCGTAAGTATTGGGCATCGATTATTGTACGTTCGGGCGGATTGAGCTCGTGATCGTAACATTTTCCACTTTCACTCTCTCTCTTCGATCATGACAGAATAGCAACTACGATGACAAGCTGGACTTCCTGAAGCTAAATCTCAACAAAGCGATCCCGCAGGACTACGTGTCGGAGGTAACGATCAATTTCAGCGGCCGGCTGGATGCAGGAATTGTTGGATTCTACGGCAGCTCGTACACGGACGCAGCGGGTTCGAAAACGTAAGTAAAGGGTGCTTCCTATACGCTGGGGACTGTGGTGCACTTACACCAACAGGTGCATTGTGCACTAGCTATAAATGTCGGTTTCCCTACTATCTTACCCAATATGTCCACGCTGGACGAGATACACACTAACATGATTACTGCTGCCATCTGTTACACCGTTGGCGCCATCGTCGACCGGTTTTGTTTGAGCGGGATGCGGATGTGTAACTGGAGGCGATTGCTCTGCTTTACCAGAAGTACTACGGTTTGCTTCCGACAGAGCGGGATGAAACGACGTAGTGCTGATGCTAGCTTAACTCCCGTTTCATCTTCGTTTTCGCTTTCGCTTTCGCTTTCAACCAGAGTGCCGAGAGGGAGCTAGCGTCATTTCGGATCTACCGTAAACCAGATGATGAGGGCTTTCCAACGTAACCGAACGGAATGCAGATTATGCTGGTTGCTAAACTGGCAACCATAGCAACCAGCATAGCACCTGTTTGCCGGGGGGGGGGGGAAACATGTGTTTTTTTTTGCGCACACACAACACGTGGTACACAAAGTCGGTAATGAATCGATTAGCTTTTTTTATGGCGAAGCTAAGTTGAAGTGCTGTTGAACATTGTCCACTCGCGAAGATTACGGTGAGGCATCCCAACGCTAACGCTCGTGTTGAAGAGTAGAGTAAACTCAAGTGTCGTTAGGATGTAGCCGTTTGGAGATTCGTCCGGCGTGATGATCTTCACAGCTACTAGGCAGTTAAATGGCGCGCACTGTAGCGTACTAAACGGAATATGCCAACCCTTTTTCGGGTGATCCACACAGATTTGTCTAGTACGGTTGTATAGCACACCATCAGCACTTGTGCTGCTATGCATAGCAAGCGGCAAACGATTTTGTACTTCGAATGCATGTGTTTGTGTGGCTAATTTTGCTTCATCAAGGTAATAAGTTGCCAGCTGCGTGTGTCCAGCATGCACTATCGCCAGGCCTTTCTAAGTGAGTGCGTATAGTGCTTTACAACGCCACTTAAGCGTCCGGTGATGATCTATTGAGCGTGCGAACTGACCAAACTCAAGGTGCCTGTGAATGATGGGCGATGATGGATGCTGCTGAAGCTGCTGTTTTTGGTTTCTTGCCTTACCTTTTCCCTTTTCCATTTCTTGACTCGGTGTCTAGTGTATGAAAGCGACGAATTTACACACTATGGACAGTATGATGGATTAAATATGCTAATAAAAAATATTAAATATCGTGCCAGAAGCAACTCAATGAAAGATCGTTCCGGTTATGGCAAAAAAATAGGTGGGAAATATTTTTTACATTAACAAAAAAAAAACAACAACTTTTTAAATCAATTTGCTCAAGTGTTCCACTGTGCGTTCCCTGCCTGGCCTAGTGGCGCATACATTTATGAGACGATCGTACGCGAAACAGACGAATGTTTGCCTTCGCTCGGTTCGGACTGCGTGCTTACGGCGAGCGTGCGCAACACAAGCTCCAATTAGGCAAAGCGTCAATTTGTCAACGGACCCGTAAAGCGTAATACAGCGTCATTCGATGCGTGGTTGTGATTGTGTTTAGTCCTGTGCAACGTTAGTGACAAAAAGCGTCTTAATACTGTTACACTTAATACAAACCATTCCCTGTGTAAACTTAATTGAAATACAAGCAAGCGGATGCCAGCAGTGTGTGCCATTTATCAATATCTACAGTACAATTGGATGCCGGTGTTTGCAGTGTGTCGCAAAATAAAACATGGTGTCCTGTGAAGAACGGGAATCATATTACGCCCAAACTGTGTCACTGTGTGCAGGACGAAGCAAACGGCAAACCACAAAACCACAAAGTTCCAAATTATTGCGAGGAGAAAGCGAGATGCGTTCAGAAGCGTGTGCCCGGTAGAACAAGGAACCCCAAACCAGATCTGGGAATGAAGGAATTTTTAATTTTTTGGCCACAAACAGGTTTGCTGTTTTTGGGCGGCAGGAAGAGAAGAACTTCTTCCCTTGATGAAACAGGGAGAAAAGAAAACACCCAAACTTCAACAGAACGTTTTTTTTTTTTGGCGGATCGCTCGATACGATCGCGTACCGAACCGAGCAGCACCAAAATGGTACGGTTCGGTGGCATGCCAATTTTGTTCAATTGTCTCGTAATGAAAATCGGTTCGGTGGAGAGCACCACAGAGATATCGGTATAATTTGATAAATCACGTACCATTTGCCAATGTGGTAGCAGTTTGCGCGATGGTTAGAAAGGTTTCGCTTTTTTCCCTTCAAATTACCTCTGTAATGTGTTGCTGCACCTGGGATTACTTCCGAAAGCATTTAGCTTAACTATTCGCGATTCTACGACAACTCTCCGTTGCTAGTGGTTTGCTTAGACTGTACGAACTGTGAATGCAAAAAGCTCGCGAGACATCATTCAATCAACAGTAGGCTTGAAATGAAAAAAAAGGTCAATGAAGAAGTGTTGCGATATGAAACCAAATCTGGCAACGCGTACCACACTGTGACAAACCCGAAGATACGTGGGTGCAATGGAAATTGTTGAGCAAAATCTTCCTCGCAAAAAGGTCAATCGTGTTAATATGCGTTTTTGGCGCCCAGGTGCTTATAAACATACTAAATGCCAGAGTTTGGAGTGCGTGTTGTGGGTGCAATAGTTGCATAAATACTGCCATAACTTTAATACTGTTGGGCGTTCGGATGTAAGCATGATCCAGTTTTAGCCAGCTCGCGCCAAACAAGCCCATGCTGTTCGATACCGTCATCATTTCTCCCATGACATACTTAGATATATGCGGCGACTGGAGGATTGGAAGGGGGAGGGGGGGGGGGGGGGGGGGAGAGCACTTTTTTGTTTTGGAAAGTTCTCCCAAAAATAACAAACAATCAAAATCCAAACTAAAAAAAAAAATCACACACAAAATCGCCGGCACGTCTGCTAATGTCCCTAGTACAAGTACTAGCTCTGTGGCATGGAAACGGCGGTAATGGCACACTTTGGCGCGCTCGCAACGCTTGAATCGAAAGGGCTCGTCTTTGGTTGGTACGTGCGTAGCATGCGTACGGGCGGTTGAATCATTTTCCAAATTCAACCGGCCAAGGTTTCAATGTGTTTTTGTTGTTGTTGTTGTTTCTTTCCCTTTGGTTTCTATTACCCTCACCCGCTGTTGGTGTTGCCGATTGCAGTGAGCGAAACAATTCCCAAACCCGCTTACGGTCGCGTGTTATTGCCATTGTGTTCTCATTGAAAATCATCACCACGATGACGATCCACCATCAAGTTTGGTCGAGTGTGTAATAGCTTTCGTTCCTAAAAAAAAAGGTTGGTGTGAGCCGTGGTGTGACTAATTGTGGAGTAGCATTAGTTACGCGCCTTTGGAACCAGCGTGAATTGTTGACTCTGTGTTTCTGCACAGACGACATTCGATCAAGTGCGGCACCTTGCTGGTTCTAGCGATAAATTAAGCTATCACCTGTTTACGATGCTGCAATCGCGTGACTAGACGACCTTGTGCTTACTTATTTCTAGCTTTTACTGTCCCTGTCTCGGTGGAGGTGTGCAAGGCAATCGCAGTAGGCAAGTGACGACGGGTAGCAAATTGGGCATGCTGCGCATACACCGCTGCAACCATTTAGGTGCGAGCTGATTGCATATGAAACGGTTCTTAATAGTGATACGTTGCAAAGCGGGACAGTTCAATAGAAAACACGGCTCGAAAAGTGAATCTTCGCTTGTATAGTTGGACCGGCAAGCTCAGTGTAACATTGTAAGATAAGACGTTAGAAAACCACACTACACACGTATAACTTCTCCTCCGGATGACGGTGAAACCGGTAACGGCGGTTGTAATTGGTTCCGGGATGACCGTCCGACCGGCCGCACATTTCGCGCAAAATGCATCCGAGCGCGAACAGCGGCGACGCTCGATCGTGATACTTTCGCTACTGGCCGCTTGTGCGTTTCTGTTCGTGCTGTCACTTTGCCTACTGACAGCGCTGGTGATGGTTGGGCGCAATCTGTCATCCGATGCTGGCAGTCATTCCGAGCTGACAGCTGCCACCGATGATATGCATTTATTTGTCAACAACAACAGTATTGCATCGCACGACGGTGAAACCGCGTTCAGTGATAACGGCACCGGTGGCCAGTACAACCGTAGCACTATCTTCCTGCCGAACTCGGTGTATTATTCGGTGACACCAACAGCAACTCGGTCAGAGACGGCCGGTCGAATGAATCGGGTGTTTAAGATGGGTACGCAGGTGGTGGACAAGTTAGGCTTCCGGTTACCGCGTCACATTGCACCGGTGCATTACGAGCTGTGGTTGCATCCGGATCTGCAGCGTGAAACATTTGCCGGGCGCGTTGGTATCGAGCTGAACGTGTCCGAATCGACGAACTATATTGTGCTGCACAGCAAGCTGCTAACCATCACGGAAATGGTGCTGCGTGAGCTGAGGAGCGGTAATGAGCGACCGGAGCGTGAAATCAACATATCCCGGGCGTATGAAATGCCGGAGCATGATTACTGGATCATCGAAACGCAGGGCGAAATAGGGGCCGGTGCTTATCGGTTAAGTGTGCAATTTAATGGCAGCTTGGCGGACCGTATCATTGGGTTCTACAGCAGCAAGTACCTCGACAAGACCACGAACCGAACAAGGTAAATGCCGGTTGCAAGGTGGTATTTGCTTGTGGAGGATGAGTAGGTGGTGTGTTATACACACTTGGCGATACCTAGATGCGATTAGCCTCGTGTCACTATGATGGATGGGGGGCGAGCTTTGTGTACCGCAATAGGGGACTCTAGCCAGGTTATCTCTGCAGATACAGACTATTCCGTCCCATACTTCCAAGCGAAGATGAGCAATGGCAAACAATATGTTTCGGCAATTGTAGCGAAGGCAAAAGAACAAAAGCTTCTTTACGTGTTTTTTTCTCTTTTTGTAAAAATAAACTATATCTTTATTTTACTTCTAGCAACGGCAACGATTTTACTTCAAGATCAACGAGATTTAAATATTTTACAACGTACGCATCTAACGATACATTTTTTGGGTTTCTTTTTACCGTCTATTTGCAGAAAAATTGCAACATCCAAGTTTGAGCCAACGTTTGCTCGGCAAGCGTTCCCATGCTTCGACGAGCCGCATTTGAAGGCCGAATATACGATCCATCTGGTTCATCCGTCCGGCGATGGTTACGAGGCACTGTCCAACATGAACATCGCCGAAACGGTAGCGAACGTCCCTACGACCGGGTTAAGCACTACAAAGTTCGAGCGAAGCGTTAAGATGAGCACCTACCTAGTGGTGTTTATCGTGAGCGATTTCCTTTATAAGGAGGTGCAGATCATTCCGGTCCATGGCAATCCGTTTCCGTTGCGCGTATACGCCACCCGGTTCCAGCAGGACAACGTTGACTATGCGCTCGCCACCGCACGTACCATCATTGAGTATTATGTGAAATATTTCGGTATCGCTTACCCACTGCCCAAGCTGGATATGGCGGCCATACCGGACTTTGTGTCGGGTGCGATGGAAACGTGGGGATTGGTCACGTACCGTGAAACGTCCATCCTGTACAACAAGGCCACGAGCAGCACGGCCAACAAGCAGCGGGTGGCGGGTGTGATTGCGCACGAGCTGGCCCACATGTGGTTCGGCAACCTGGTAACGATGCAGTGGTGGAATGAACTGTGGCTGAACGAGGGTTTCGCGAGCTACATCGAGTACAAGGGCATGCACGAGGCGTCCCCGGACTGGGGCATCGAGGAGCAGTTCATCATCGACGATCTGCACGGTGTGCTCACGCTCGATGCTACGCTCGGTTCGCATCCGATCGTCATGTCGGTCGAAAATCCGAACCAAATCACGGAAATTTTCGACACAATCACGTACTCCAAGGGTGCGTCGGTTATACGCATGCTGGAGGACTTTGTGACACCTGCCGTTTTCCAGCAGGGTGTTACGCAGTACCTAACGAAGCTGGCCTTCTCGAACAGTGTTTCGGAGGATCTGATGCGCGAGCTGGACGAGCTGGTGGACACGGTGAGCGTTACAACCGTGATGGATACGTTCACGAAGCAGAAAGGTTTCCCGGTCGTGACGGTCACGGTGAACGCTTTGCAGTACGTGCTACATCAACAGCGCTTCCTGGCCGATAAGGACGCGAATGAGACGGAAGAATCACCATTCAGTTATCGCTGGTACATACCGATCACGTACGTAGCCAGTAACACCGCTTCGGGTGCTGCGCCCCAACGGATCTGGTTCCCGAACGATCAAACCATGGTGACGATCGATAAGCCGCAAGGTAGCAACTGGATTAAGCTAAACTATCGTCAGATCGGGTACTATCGGGTGAACTATCCGGTGGAAATGTGGGAACAGTTTGGTGAAGCTTTGCTCAAGGATGTAAACACGTTCACGATCGGTGACCGTACCGGACTGCTGAACGATGCGTTTGCTTTGGCGGATGCAACACTGCTTCCGTACAACAATGCGCTCGATTTGACGCGCTATTTGAGCAACGAAAGTGAGTACGTGCCGTGGTCGGCCATTGCGAGCAAGCTGAAGACGATCCGCAATCTGCTGTACAACTTCAACTCGTACGATGACATTACGGTAAGTTGGCGCATTTGAAACTCGCCCTAATGTTGTACTGACCATGTTTTTCCCCATTTGCAGAGCTACACCCAAACGTTAGTTAGCGAAGCGGTCCAATCAGTCGGCTGGGTTGTACCGGAAGATGGTGAACATATGAAAAAGTAAGACTTTCTCAGTTCTCTAGTTTGATCCCGTGGATGGTGTTTTGATGCGCTTTAATTTTTCCACTTACAGCCTACTGCGTACGACGATCCTCGATCTAGCCTGTTCCTTCGGGCATCCTGGGTGTATGTCGGAAGCGAGCAAACTCTTCCTTGGTTGGTTGAACGACGGCGCCATTATCCATCCCGATTTACGCTCCGTTGTCTACACGTACGGCATACAGTCGGGCGTATCCGTGGCCGACTGGGACAAAGTGCTGGACCGTTTCCGACAGGAGAACGATGCGAATGAGAAGACGAAACTTATGGTTGCCTTAGCGTCCTATCCCGATCAGCGCACGATGCGTCGCTTCTTGGAACTGTCCTGGGAGGCGGCGTTGGTCCGCACGCAGGATCAGCTTAGCTGCATCCAGTACATTGCCGCGAATCGGCACGGCGAACAGCCGGCCTGGGAGCATGTGCGCGAAAACTGGCCCCGCCTGGTGGAACGGTTCGGCATCGGTGAGCGTAACCTCGGCCGGATGATTCCATCGGTTACCGGGCGCTTTACGACGTTGGCGCGACTGAACGAGCTGGAAGACTTCTTCGCCCGTTATCCGGAAGCGGGTGCTGGTGCGGCCGCCCGCCGCCAAGCGCTCGAAACCATCCAGAACAACATCCGTTGGCTGGAGCTTAACGAAGCGAACGTGGCCAACTGGCTGAAGGAAAATAGAGTATAGTGTACGATGCGTTGTCCGGGAGAGGATTTGTCGCCGGCCCCGATCGGTCGGCGTTGTAAGTGAATTAAAGTTTCATCCTCGATTTGTGCTCTAGGAGATCAAATCGCAGGTACACCGTATCATGCGTTTACCCAATCACTTCCTCGTTTGTACACTGCATTCTTTGGAGGGGGGGTTTGAGGGCTGGTTTGAGGTCATCGTGTCACTCTTCGCTGAGTTGTTAGGTTTTTCGTTTGTACTGTTTGTAGTCCATCTAGGCCGACACCTTGTTCGGATGTCCTCTAGCGTATCTCACTATTAACCTCACCCATAAACCGTGCCAACTCGGCACTACTAAACTCATCCTCGTCGAACTCCTTCAGGCTCGAGTTGCTGATCGTGTTGGTATCGACACTGTCGCAACTGTTACGCTTACGGTACGCCTTTCGTCGCTCGCTGGCCACATCCGCCCCGGTCCCGTTACCAGTCGGCGGTGAATTCGATTTGCACGGCGTACTGGTGGGTGATTTGCTGAACGCTAGCACCTTCTTGGTGCCCCGCCGAAGCTTTTCGGCGATCGTCGACAAACGGCCACTGGTGGGTTCGTGCGATTCGAGTGGATTGCCACTGAGCCGGAGTGAACCGTTCGAGCTACGGCTTAACTTACCGTTGCTGCTAATGTTGGTGCCGGTAGTCGATTGACTGCTGCTGATCGAGATGCAGTGCGAATCGGCACGGGTGTACGTTGGCCGGATCGATATTGGGGGCATCGTGCTGCGGTTAGACCGGTTACGGTCGTTC
This sequence comes from Anopheles marshallii, assembly GCF_943734725.1. Classification (NCBI taxonomy): domain Eukaryota; kingdom Metazoa; phylum Arthropoda; class Insecta; order Diptera; family Culicidae; genus Anopheles; species Anopheles marshallii. The sequence continues at coordinate 14,112,788 of NC_071326.1, read as the reverse complement.
GTTAGCAGCGATAGGTTCGATTCCTGCTGGTTTCCGGTGTTTTCAGTTCCCGGTTGCTTCCCGGGACCGTTTCCTGCCGTGCCGCCAATCGGGATGCCGGTACCGATGCACGCCATGTTGTTGGAGTTTACCTTGAACGATCCGCCACCGGTAACGCCGTACCGCGACACGGCACTGTACGTGTGCTGCTGGCCGTCAGATTTGTTTCGATTCTCACCACAGAGGCTCATCTTGAGTGTGTGCTGGAAGGACGGGGAAGAATGGAAAGCAAATATTACATGATGCTGGAGGGCACGCTACCAATCTGCCGTCATAGAAAAAAAAACTTTCGCCACAGAAAAGTCTTAGGAAGTGGTTTATTTTGCATATCCCTTATAAAACTTTTAAACGTAACTGTTGGTGGGGAATTGTATGGGAAGATAAACTTTCATCATCGTTCTCAAGGAAACTCGTTTATCACAGCTTCCACTCGTCCCGGTCGCCGCCCCATCAAATGGACGGAAGACGGCGACGTTCGATGGGCGATTCAATGCCGATACCCAGCCAAACATGGGTGTATAACGTTTGCACCATTAGCAGCAACCAACCGATGGAACTTCTGCGAAATTAGGTTCACCACATAATCTATTGACCAGCTATCCTACCGGGAAACCATTTGCGTTGTGTTGCGCGGGTCCGATAAAACTGTCCCTCCGCCGCACGTGATTTATGCACAATTTTTCCTATCAAACTCGCATCTAAACTGGGGGTGTTTTCCGGAAAGCACCAGCACAAATCTGTTCAAAAACTGCGATAACTATGGCACCAACGGTTGTGTGTCGTTGCGCCAGTGAGCGAACCGGGACAAAAGAAGCACAATCAGCACAATTTCGATATGGGTGTGTCAGTATTGTACGGGGTTCGGTTGCTGGAAAGGAAAGTTGCTGTATGATTTCAATTTATGCAAAGCATTGTATCGACGGTAGCCCGTTCCATACTGTTCTTTTCATATCCTCGTTCTTGTCCGAAGTTGTTTCGGGTTTGGCACACGCAACATGATTTTACTCCAATGTGAGTAGTATATTTCCACATCACCCACAAGGGAAAGGAGCTGAAGAGACTGTTTTTGAGAGTTTTTCTTTGCCTTTTTACCTGTTAATCGAATGGAATCCTATACAACTTCGCCGAACAATCTATCCTAATCCATGGAACCTTCAAACGCTTCCTGTGAGAAGACCGATCACACTAGTGGAACTGGTGAGATCACGCTTCGATTGTAAACAATCTAAAAACTTAACACCAACAAACAATTTCGATCTTCGTTTGGTCTTGGCAGTCTTGGCAGGAGAGAACTTCAGAGTTGAGCTGGCGCGAGTTACGACAACGCCAATCTGCAGTTCTCATAAATGTCCCCTTGCTAAGACCAACCGTCGAATGAACATCTTATGACGAATCTTAAATCACAGGTATGTATTTTGGGAAGATGCCGAGAAACTTCAACAACCAAAACCCAAGAACTCAGGGTATTTCTCCAAATATTCTCCCTCTAGCTCAAGATAGACGTAGTTCGCCAGTGTATCCAAAAAGTATATCAAGTATATCGTTGCGTTCTTTTTTCAAAGTTTTATCAGTTTCCTGAACTCCACTATCAGGGCAGCAACAACTTCTAGCAGGAACATTTGACCATCAAACTCCCGCCTTTCTGTTTCGCACATACATCTAATCGTAGTGTTACGGGCTGACGTTATGCTGAACTGAACTCTGCGGTCGCATTCCTTCACCGAATAAGTTTGTCCAACGGAGAAAATCAAGCTTTTCAAACTGAGCAACTGTGAGTCGACGCTATATAGTCATCAGTCCATGGTACGGGGGAATGCTCCTTCAAGGAACGGGATCCCGGTCCTGTCGTGTGGGACACCGGTGCCACTGGGCCGCATCAAGACCAAAATAGAGCAAGAGGCTTTTTGCATAAGCTTGTGCTGCAGGTGACATGGGAAGGAACCCAGTCCAAGGCACCTGTTACACAACTTCGTATGATCTGACAGAGAGCACCTTCACATGCAGATGCTTGATTAGAAGGTTAAACCAAGACGCTTTTATGTAGGTTTTTTTTTTATCCTGCGTTCGAAAGCAATTTCTCGAACGTCGCCTGAGGTTAGCTTTGCGCGTGTGGGAAGCATGCAGTCGGCCGCTTCCAGACGATCCCTACTGTAAACAATGGCAGGCTCATGCCTGCTAGCCCGATTTATGCCAATCAAATGATAATGTCTTATTTCGTGCCTCAAAACCGATGGCTCTACGTCTACGTCTGAACGATGTTTCGTTCTTGCCTACCTGATGGTTAATGGAAACCCTTAACGACAACTGTGGATACTTGTTGATACAACAGTCAAAACGATTAGGTTTTGGAATGGATTCGCTTGGAAGACTCTACATTATTTCGTTGCTTAAAGTCTGCGTTCCTTCTAAACTGGTCTTATGCCTCACCGGTATCCTTTCATGTTGTGGAATTCGCTTTTAGTGAAGAGATTAACACACTGTGATAACTACCTCATTTATAAAGAAAGCAGACGCCGTTAAAGATTAACCTCTCATAAGCTCCAATCGTTAACAGCCGTGCCGGGCCGGATGGGCACAGCTAGTATTATGCTGTTTGATGTTGTCCAGTATCAGTGGACTGATTTCGCCCAAGGTCGACCAAAGGCCATAGCAGCCCAGAACGATAAACTACTACATCAGTGCGCTTACCCGGGATGCGTCGCGGAACTTGTGGCTCATGATGTTGTACAGCAGCGGATTAATGCAGGTGGACAGGAAGTACAGTATGCCGGAAATGTAGTTCAGCACCATGTACACCTTGTAGAAGAACACGCTCTCCGTTTTGGTGAAGACACCGTACACGGCCATCAGCCGCTGCGCATGGAACGGGGCCCAGCAGATGAAGAACGTTGCAACAACAGCCACTGCCGTGTCCGAGGGCGGCGAGTATCGTGTTTTTGGTTGGAGAAAAATGAAATGTAAATTAAGTATAACTGCTTATGAAGTTACCGAGGCATCGGTCCAAAATAAAAACGGATGGTTGGATGATTTTCGGCGGCCCAATTAACGTTTATCAGTGTGTGTGTGTGTTTTTTTTTCATATTTCGCTTTACCTAACATCCGAATCACCCTGCTCTGGGCACTGACACCTCGGGGCGGTGTAGTGTAATCAGATGACGCCCGTTTTACGCCCTGCAGCAGTTTGCTCTTCCGTAGCTTAATACCAATTAGCACGTACAGCACCGCTATCAGCGTCATCGGGCCGACGAAGAACAGGAAGCTGGATACCTCGAACGCGTGCACGAAGTGTTCATCTTTGATCTAGAAGGAGTAGAACGTGAGTAGTATACTTTTAGTGGTCGGAATTAAAGTGTTGTTTTTCATCAAATAGAAGTACAGTACATCCGGGCTGGCTAGCCGCATGTCGGTTACTCGATTTCCATGGATAACAGACCGTTCAGCTTTGTGCGTGCAATAATTGAAGATGAAGCTGGCAGGTCAACGGTAAAAGTAGAACAGTAGAACGTCGATTATCCGGGGCCTGATTACCCGGCGACCGGATTATCCGTGAGCTAAAAAATGACAGCTAATGGAATAGTTTTCACTTTTATGATCGTTCAACCGGTTGGTGCCAGGAGTTAAACTCCCTGTAAAATGATCCATACTGTTAATAATGAATAACTTCTAATATAAAAAAAAAAACATTTGAATACTTGTCAATTATTGCACGTGGAAAGCTGAACCACCTGTTATCCGTGGAATTCCGATAATCCGGATAATCGAAGTTCTACTGTATTCATATGTTTTTTTTAAATATTAGAAGTTATTGTTTTCTTAACTATATAGATAATTTTGTAGGAAGTTTAACTAGATAAACTCTTTATAGAAAACTCTTAAATTTGTCTCGGGTCTACGGTTAAACATTTAGAATCAATACTACTAACTGTCATTTTTTAACTCACGGATAATCTGGCCCCCAGTTATTCAGGACCCGGATAATCGACGTTACTATATTGACTGTACTAAATTGTGTGTTGGTAGCACTGAATAATGGAAATAAAGCCTTACGGCTAGAGATAAGTGGTTACAAAGCAACAATTAAATAGTCCTTTGTAGTTACCATTCATTACATTAGTATTAATTGTACTGTGTACAGCTTGTGTAACCAATATTTTGCACAAGAATGCGTATGCATCTGTACCCTATTAAATCAATTAAAATCGGTCCATTGCTCCTTTCTGCTGTGATGCGAGAGTTCTACACGGTCGAACAGGTCCTTCGTTTGTTGTGGTGAAAATTGCATGTTCTCCAATGGAAATCAATCGATGACGAATCATTATTTGTACCACGCTACACGCATGCACTTACCGTACATAACCGAGAGTCACCGGTTTCCACGATACCGAACTGGAGTGCCTGTGGTGTGGCCAACCCGAACGCTACCAGCCAGATGACGATCACAAACTTTATCGCCCTCGACAGCTTCGACATGGTGTGGGACCTAGTTGGGAGTAAGACAGTTTTGCGGTTTGTTGACCGGAAACAACAAGGGACAATCTGCCGGGGGTCAGCCTGAGTTTCTTACCGGAACGGATGACAGATGGCGATGTACCGCTCGACGGTGAAGGAGGTGATGGTGAGCACCGTCGCGTTGGCGGCCGTTTCCGACAACAGTCCCGTAATGATGCAGGCTATCTGGTTGAAGGGATAGGCGAACGGATTCCAGGTACCGTACAGCTCTTGGGGCATTCCTGCGGACAAGGACGAAGCTTTGGTTACGATTGATGAACACTTTCGCAAGGATTTGGTCGGTGTTTGCAGAACTTTGGAGAGAGTTCAAAATGATGGTCGTTTCGTAGTTCAAATTTTACAATATGAAACATCATTGATTGATGTTGTTGTTCTAGAATTGATGTTCTAAATTCCCTTCGGAGTGGGGAAAATCATCAACTTGCAGTCAGACAAACGCTGAAAGGCATTCTTCGAATAAAATTTTCCATCCATTGGTGTGGAGTGAGCTGTGTGTTTGAATCACCGAAGATATATTCATAAGCTGTTCGCCTCGAGACGCGTGTTCTGCGCGGCGAAACATTCGTGGTATTTTGTTCGACAACATGTGTGTGCCCATTCTCGTCTGCCCATAGCTTTGCACATCGTCAATCAAATACCGTGCAAGCGCAATTGGAATGTTCAAAAAGGGCGCCAAACTCGCGTGGGGGGCAGGGAAAGGAGATTGTGTATTGTAACACACATCCTTTCCCTGCCCCGGGGCATGAAACAAACTCTCGTTGAGGACACAACTCGACCTTTAATATTGTACATCTCTCTCTCTCGTTCTTCCCCTCACTACAGCTTATACTATTGGCCATGGGTGGGTGGCCATGGGGGAAAGGGGGAGGCGGCAATTGATGATCGTAAACTGTTGCCAGTGGCCGGACACGATTGCTAAGAAACGCCAACGGCCGACCGGTTGACCCGTGGAAACATGGGCATCTAATGCCCGGCAGGATGGGGCAGGCGGATTTGGCGTTTCCGCAGCTCAAGTGCAATGGAAAACCATTTGCCCGTAGTAACATGCGGCCCCGGAAGCATCTGGCCAGTGTCTGATAAAGCCAAGACGATTTTATTACATTACGTTACTAGCGTGTATTAACGATCGATCGTACCCGGCCGGCGGTGGTGGTTGGAAACGTCTTACGGGTTTAGGTCGATGGGGGAGAAGAGGCGAGAAGGGCGAAGGAACAAGAAGATGATGGTAAAGGCAAGAACAGGAGGTGGGGCAGAAATTTCATGACCGTGTTTTGTTGACCGCGAATGGTGAGCGTGCTGAGTTTCATATCCGTTGGCAGACACTTCCATCTCTTCATTCGACCGACCGTTTGATGAGATTGTTTAACTTTCCAGTTACAACCATGGTTACACTAATTGATCCTATTTTTAACGGAAAAATAAACCACAAGTGGGCCGGAAAACGGAAAGGGCGGATGATGATTCGCCAAAGCGCAGATTGATGCTTTTCCAGCGAGTGGTATTTATTATCACTTTACGATTATGATAATAAGTGTGAACATTAGAGGTGATAACAGATCTGGAAGGTTTGTAACTTAGCTTAAAGGCGGGGAACTTTTAGAGAAATTGCTATCGCTAGGGCCAGTAAAGGGTTCTTAAATGAGATAGGAGCTGTGGCCAAACATTATTATTAGCGGTTTTACGAAGCAAAAGAGTTGTGCAACCAATTGGACCAGACGGCAGAGATTTGAGGAATTGCGGATTAAGATCCTCTCTATTTTCTTGGGCAACATTCGAGCAGAAGATAGGGCGATGGGTTTTTTGGTCGAAATGATCTCACCTTTACACCAGTTCCTCACATCTATTCAAGACTTGTCAAATGGTCCTGTTACAAGAATGACACTGGAGTTGTAATCTGCTGAAATGCTTGAAGGGAAAACGATCACAAATTCGGTCAAAGTCGAAAGTTGTTGAAATTTCGTCCAAACCATACCATTCCTTCCATACGCAGAATTGATTACCCGTGGGTAAATCACGCCATTCGGAATGAAGCCAAGACCGTGGATCGATAACAATTGGAAGCCAAATAAACAGGAATCCACTTTTCGGCAAATAAATCACTTTCGATTGAGATTTAAACGGGGTACCGTTTAGATACTCTGCTTACTGATATTACTTGGTATAGGCTTTAGGGATTTGGGAGGCATTTTATCGGCATTCGCTGGCAAAAAAACAATTTCTTAGAAGGATTCCCTCCGCCTACAGGAAAGGCTACAGGCTAAAGGTTCTTCGCTAAAACATGAACTGTCGTAACACACTTGCTTGCGGTGTGAGCAAAGAAACACTTTGATTTTGCGTGACACGGACAACGTTTACGATATTAATAAACGGTTGTAATATGGTATAAATATGGTATTATCTATTTGAATTGTATTTTATATCTCAAGAGATAGATTTACTCCATCATTAATGGTATTGCATCTTTGTTCAACCTAATATTAGTATTTAGTGCAATAAGAAATACAAAGTTGTGAAGAGGATTTGTGCATTTGTGCAAAACACCCTACAGAAGAGAGAGTCTCGAACATGCCGCTGGAACCGTTCGAATCTTACGGGGGACAGGGGGACGAACTGTCCGGACTGTCTGCTATTTAATATGGCTCTGGAAGGTGTAATGAGAAGAGCGGGCTTTGATATCCACTCGGTCACTTCAATTCCTTCGCGGATGACCTAGACATAATCGGACATCTGCGGCGATGTACGAAGTGTACAACCGACCGCAACTTGATGGCTTTAGGATTGGATTGAGGATCAACGAGAAGAAAGCAAAAAACCTGCTTGCTGGAGATTCTGACCCTGATTGAGCCCGCCTGGGGAGTAGAGTATCAGTTGACGGGGACGATCTTGAGGTTGTCTAGGAGATCTGCTACATTGGTACGATCGTAACTTCTGATAGCAACCTAAGCAAAACAATCCGAGGAGGCGAATTGTGATGGGGAATTGTGCCTACTATGGACTCCACAAGCTCCTATGATCCAGAAGCCTTCATCAAGAAACGAAATGCAGCATATATCGTACCCAGATATGTCCGGTAGTCCTCTTTGGTCATGCATCTTGGACTATCTCTGGCGATGTGAGCAGGGCGTGTGTGGAGAAGGAAAATGAACCATAGCTTCAAGTCAAAATGTGTTTTCTTTTACATTTCTTTGCATTCGAATTGTAATCGTTAATAAAAACACGGTGCATGGCAGTGAAATAAGGTTTGCCATTTGATACGATCAAGCGAACACTGTTAGATGCTACCACATAGCCTGCATAATAAATGCCCCATTTATCTGGAAACCCCCATCCCAAGCGCAACCGAAACGAAATATGAAATTGCATTCATATTGCTAAAGTAGCACATGTTGACAGCAAAAACCTCGACCTTTTGCAAAGGTAACGATGGAGTAGACTGTCTTGTCCTGGTGCACGGCATCTTTGACCCTTCGAGTGTACTTGCATGCTGCAAATACAGTTTATTCACGTTACCAACGTTCTCTTCCACTCCGCTATGGAATGTTGCACAACTAATGCTGATTACGGGTAGCGTTGCATTTTTATGCTCTTTTGCTTAGAGATGCACATCGTGTTTGGTGCTGCAGATGTTTCCCAAGGGGGGTGAGCACATGATATTTGGCATCCATATGTGCAAATCACACACAAATATGAACTATCCCCAGCTAAGTGAATACCGGTGTACAATGTTTCAACTTTTGTCCTTCACTCTCCTTCGCTAACATCGTGCTGTGAGTAGGGCATGAGGCATGACGCTTGGGAAAATAAATGACGAAAAACCACCGGAGACTCCAGTGGCAGAATATTTAAACTCGTTTTTGCTTTGTCCTTTGCTGGCGCCCCGTTCAGCCCCGGGCAGGTGTCGCTCTGTTTGTTCGGAAACAATTCGGAAGTTCCGAAATATGCTGAAGATCATAGACGTGACCTTGCGGTGGTCAAAATTTTTACTACGTGCCAGTTGGTAGAATATGCAAGAAGTCCTCCGTTTTTTTGTTGTTGCTTTGCTTGGATCGGTTTCTTGGCACTAGCAGGGCGGACGGAGTATGCTCCATGGCGCATGCATATAAATTGGATTTTCATTGAAATAGTAAGGAAAAGGATAATGGCGAACCCCGTCGGTACCGTTTAACCTTATGTCCGTGTGCAGGTTTTTCTTTTCCGGGTGGGTTAAATGTGGAAGGTAGCCCTGCCTGTAAAGCAGGGTGTCATGACACACTGTTCCGCATTTGCATCTGATGGATCGTAAGAAATTCATATGCTCTTTGGAATCTATTATCATAATTTGAAGGAAACATTCCGGGAAGGAAGGTGAGAAGAAAATTGTTGTTCTATCTGTTAGGTTCTTTTTCATAAGCAATTCTATTGGAAAATAACCCATAAGAAAGGGCGAACTTACAATACAATTTCTCAATAATTACCCTTTTAGTAAGAATTTCTCCCTGGTCTAACAGCAGTTCCAATAATAATCAGTGATCCGCAACGATACAATATGAGCAAATTAACACTTACTGTAAAGGGGTGTCCAGTGTACTTAATTCTTCAGCACCACAACTCGTTGTTTCCAAGTGGTTGAAAATTTCCTCCCAGCACCCCAGCTACCCACCGTACCAAGTGGAAGGAGTTGATCGAACCTTCGCAGTATTTACAGTTCCTCAGACTTTTATTTATGTTAATGATATTAATGTAGCAAAGGGTGAATGGACACATATTTCCACATTAGTGGTCAGGGTGGGACTATCTCCGCAATACGCGTTTACCGTTGGTGTAATGATGTCAGGCAGATTGCTTTAACGACAGTATCGACATTTAGTTTTTGCAAACCAAATGGAGTTGATGTGGTAATCGTTTGCAGATGGGAAACCACAGCCCAAAGAACTGTGAAGACTACGAATTTATCGCAAAGGAATGGTAATTGCTTGAGCGTAATGAACCGTAATAGTATAACCACATAATGTTAATTTGAGGTTTGCTCACACCTGAAGCATTAGTATTAGTTACTTTGAGTTAATTCTTGAGAGCATAATACACACAAACAGATATTTGATTATTCGTCTGTAAACTTCCTGCTTGCAGGATTTACTTTAGTACCATATTCCTTGGTTTGGTCGTCGCGAATGCGACATTTCGTTTGTGTAACATTTCTTTAAAATCTCACCATGTGGCATTTGAGGTTTTAAGACACAAATTTGACAGTCAGCTTAGACCTGCTTTGAAGACGGCTTGGTTTGGGTGCTCATACTTTCGCATGCCAAGTAAGAATTATCTCCAAACACAAACGAACTGCTTCTCAGCAGCGTAATGAGTTGTGTGTCCCGTAAGACGGAAGGATTCCGAAGCTAAATCTCATTTAAGCAAAAGCTTCGTTTAGCATTTTTAGCCGGCCCATCATCCTCGCCAAAGCGCCAAGCAGCAGATTCCACCTCATTAGCATCGAGCATGAAATGAGAAGAAAAAAAAACACATCCCTGGCAACCGATGCGCATCACCCATCTGGCAGTAAGGCGCCGGGTGCGCCACGGTATTCAGCACCGCGTTGATGCCTCCCGGGAGCAGTAAATCAGATTACCGCGTTCGCGCGATAACCGTGTGACAACTTACCGAACAGCAGCAGCAAAAAATCCGACACGGCCAGATTGAACAGATAGTAGTTGGTGGCGGTGTGCATCGATTTGTTCTTCGCGATTACGATGCAAATGGACAGGTTGCCTACGATGCCGGCCACAAAGATGAAGCAGTAGAAGATCGTTATCGGCAGCAGGATGCAGATCGGGTTCGTCGCGTAACCCTGCGATTCGGCTGCATGCCCGGCCACGCTGTCGTTCGCGTACAGGTACTGCGGTTGGTACTGCTGGTGGTGGTGGTGCGGATGTTGCGACTGATGCTGCTGCAACGGGTACTGCAGGGTATGGTGTCCACCGAGCACATCGGCCGGTAATCCCTCACCGGTGCTGTTGGTGATGATGGCCGCGATTAGGCTGCTGCCGGCTGTCTGTGTAAGCTCCATCATGTTTGGTGGCTCCCGCGGGAGAGTTGCTAGCGGGTTGAATCAGGTTGCACGGGATGGGACAGCAGCACAAAAGTGCCGTACGTTACTAGCGGTGCTGGGCCATGGTTGAGCGACCGAAAGGATCTGCATCGGTGTCGCTGGTATCAGGACGAGGAAATGTACGTGTGGCCGCGCTGTGCTTGGTGTCTGAAAAATGTACGTAAAAACGAACGGTATTAAACTTTGTGTTGTTGCAAGGTTTTGAAGGTGTTTTATTCTAAATTTAGGTAAATAAAAATACCCCATATGAAATTTCACGTATAATATCTACAGTGCGTAACATAAATAAGGAAACATTTGTTTAAGAAATGAAGCAACCATTTTAAGAGACTAGTAAAAATGATTGTCAATTTTCTGAAAAAAAACTATTTGAAAAGCTACGTAAATTAATTAATTTTACAATAGTTAATAAAAATAATAATTCACTTTAAAAATTACAATGGGCACCTCGTTTTAGACCAACCGTAAGTATCGCAAATAGTTTTTTTTTTAAATTGTGCATAATATTATTAATTTGCATTGTTCATACGCTTGTTTGGATTCCTTTGTTTGTAATGTTGATATAATAATGGTAATGATAATATAACAATCGAATATTATATAGTGGAACGCCGATTATCCGGGTGTCTGATTATCCGTTATGTAAATAACAGTTGCAAAGGAAATTTGATATATTCCAGACAACACCGTTGACGGAAGAATTGAAAGACCGAATTTTACATGATAAAATGAATTCAAATGCATTAAGAAAACAAATACAATTTCTTTTGCAACAATAAAACAATCAGGAAAAATAAATTGTACTCTAAAAAAGCCCTATCTATGATACATTACACGCTAATTTTATTATAAAAAAGAGGCACTCCACTGTAATTCCACAAATTCGAAAATCGATTGTTTATCGATTGTGTAAAAATACTCTGTAAGAATTTGCAATGCAATGTAAATAAATATGTCGGGTTTGCTAATCGTCAAAGTTTTCTAGATTTTTTTTCTAGAAAAGCATTTAATCTTTTCTATATTGGCTTTTCTTTTCTGCCCGTGTTTCCATAGTTACGTTACGCACTGTATTTTTTACTGCTGTGGAAGTCCTGCGGATTGAAAGATCCACGTTAAAAATAACTTTATTTGAAGTACATTTGGTTTCACTCCAACATAACAACCCTCAAAGCAAAAAAAATACTTCGTGATGATAATAATCAAAAGTATTTGGAACTCCCGCCCCGCCTAAGACATTGCCTATTTATTATTGGCAATCACATGCTTTCATGCTCGCCCTGCATGAATTGCGACCCAACGTGAGATCGGAAACGGGATACGAAACCACCACCAAGGGACCGACTTGCTGTCATCATGCGAAAAGTGTCCCCCACCGTCGTACGGGCTCATTAGCATATTCAAGAAATAAAATCACACAATCATCCATCTTGGCAAATGAAATTACGATAAGATTGTGCTGGCTCTGTCTTGGGGGCGCGGCGCAATCGAACGAATTGTGCGAACAACACGTGGCCTACCGCAGCACGTGGTGTACGGTGGTGTGCGCGTTTCACGCCAGTGCTTCATATGTGTCCCATACGCATTCTGCGCGTCTTAAACGATGACAGCGTGTCGTCGTGGGCCGCCTGTCAATCAAGCGCACGGCGAAAATCTATAATCTGCCGCTGATCGTACCCGCAGCCTACTCCGTTGCTGGGTGATATTTCCTGCGGTTTTGGGGATTCGGTACATGATATGGATTAGGCAGGTGGATACTTTAGCCAGCGCACGAAGCGACTGACACGAAACAGTCAAACATAAGTGATTTCGTTAAGACAACGGTTCCAGGTTTTTGATTGGAAGTGGTTTAGCGATGGGGGATGGATGTTTTTTTTTTATCGTCAACGTTTGACAAAGTGTATCTAATGCTCGAACGATGATCTTTCGGTCCCGGAGCCACAGAGTTCAACCTTTTTTATTTGACGGTCGATCCGTGGCTCCCGTGAAAAATTGGTGAGAGCCGAGTTTCAGTTCTTCATTAGCTGAAGTAGTTTTGAAGTGCGGCAAAATGAAGGCAAGTCAATGATTCATGAAAAGGTCGCTCGTGCGCCATGATTGAAATCAAGTAGAAAAGTTGCAAGTTGAACAATCAACCATCGAAAAAAAAAGTACAAAAGTACCCAAAAGTAAATGTGATGTTATTAAATTTTGCCATCAAGATGACATTCTGCTACCGAATGGGTTTCGCGGCAAGCAGTTCGTTAAATTGCGTTTCCCACAACACGGTGGGACACAAACTTTTGAAGTGGTTGCGTCCTAATGCGTCCCCCCCGTCTTGAGCGAATGTTTTGTCTTGCGGAATCGAAAGTCTAAACATTGCGTGCAAAACTTCCATAACGCTCCAAACCGGTGCTTGATTTTCGCTCGTTCAGTTCGGTCGCTACCGGAACTGCAAAGTCATCCCGATCACCGTTCGCCAATCGGATTTTACCAATTTCCGGTTCCATTTGGCAGGTGAGAAGTTTTTCCCATTTCTGTGCCGCCTCGGTGGCCCGCTCGGCTTCCGGTGATGTGTATTGATCTGTTCAGTTTCATTTCACCGGGCGTTTTGGTGTCGTCTGCAGGCGCAATAGCACTCGCATGATGATGATGATAAAACAGACACTGATTCTACACGGCAAAAGTTTTGTCGAACTGTTTTTCGAAACGATTTTTCCATTTGTTTGATAAAGTGTGCGACTTTTTCTTTTCCTTGCTGTGTGTGTGTGTTGGAGATGATTGTGCAAATGTGCTTCAATCGACAAGTTTCAACGCAACAACGCAATAGTAAAACTTTTGGCCATTTCCTAGAAAAAGAACAAAACAACAGCACGATTATCAATCAGCGGCCCTTTCCGCTCGGTGTTGGGGACAAAACGGTTCCACATAAATCATAGCTTCACGAATACGCGATTAGCCGTTAGTAATACAAATTGATTTACTTGTGTAAATGATATTTCGATCCCATATCTCACACGAAGTGTTTGTTTGTCCAGTGGCCGTGTTGGTCCAGCTTGCCGAATGTTGGCGAATAGCAAATAAATCATAAAAACCCCCACAAGAAGAACAAGTGAGACAAACGCACGGTGGACAGTTTTTTTGATGCTGGGTCCACAGCCCTGACCGGAACGGTTGGTTCTGATGCGAGAGAGATTTATTGTGTGTGACTTATTGGTGGTGCGATAACAGTGATAAGTCATGGATGGAAAAATACATTTTTTAACGATGGCCACCGACACCGTTCGTTTATGCGAGGCGATGTAAATCTTTTAAATGGTCCAAATTCGCTAAGCAAAACGGTCAACGTGGTGACCGTTTGAGCCACTAGTAAGTCATTTATTAATGTCGCACGCTCTTAAGACACATCACGGTTAAAAGAAACCGTTCTCGTTGCGGTGGACGCCAGCCTCAGGCAAATGTTTGTCGCCTGTCGGCCAAACCTAATCCTGTTTAGGATTATTTATGGTGTTGCGATGGTGAAAGATTTAAATCACTCAATTAACACAAAGCTCCGTGCAGTGATGAGAGCGGAGAAGCACTTTCACTAATTGCAAACCACCGCACATTAAAACAATCGTTTCGTTGTTGATTGAAAATAATGTACTGGTAATGCTGGTCGACCACCTGCGAATTCCTTGGTTTATCACTCCACTGGAATTGCTTGTAATGTTGCCAACGACTAGAAAAGGAGAGTCCGAACAAGCGACATTTGTTCAACTTCCAACCCTGTAGCAATTCCGTGTCTTCCCAGCAACTCCTCATCCCGTGCATTCCGGATCACTTTCCCACTCCAGGAGTCCAGAGTTCCCGGTGAAGTAATCCGGGTACGAGCGTTTCGAATGTCATCTCCGAACGGGATGAATTGATAGCCCGATCATTGTTTGGGGATCTCGAGCTGGAGCTGTGATTGTGATTGCATGAAATTTGTCACTGTCACTAGGGCGTGTTGTTTCGGTAAGTTCTTACGCTGTTCCGTGTTATTATACCGGTTCGTTGTTGCAACATAATCCATCAGCCCCTGTCATGTTTCGGCTGTCGAACGTGTCATTAGTTAGAAACTATGCGAAGGTTGGCACAGAAAGTGGATAAATATAAATTAGCATCCAGCTAAGCGTGCCGCCGGGCGATTGGTTGGGGCAAAAGGGCGACACCGGGACAGGGGACAAAGAAGTGTGTGTGTGTTTTTTTGGAGCTGTATTTGTTAAATATTTAACAAATCGTTCTGATCAACCGGAACAGACCCACCGTCTCGTCTTATGTGACACGCCGCACACTGTAAAAATAGGCAAAAACAACCAAAAAAAAAAAACAAACGGAGGCACATTTGAATATTCACCGATAACGAATTCATAAGCCGAAAGATCTGTTTGCTACTCTTTGTGTGTGTGAAGCAACGCAAGCGCACCGCCGCACGAACGTTTGCTTGTAGGTCATTCGGTTCTTTGACCAAGCGCGCAGAGCGAACGTTGCGATGTTGCTTGAATTATGTATGTAACGCGTGCGGCTCGCAGCATCCCGCCCAAAAGCAGCGATGATCTCAGCGAACAGCGGGCCCAAAAGGGCCGAAAGGTTTTTCAACTCCTTTGCCGATCGAAACGATAACGTCAAAAGTGAAACCCTGGTTAGTCGTTTACGTACCCGCTCCACCCGGGAGCTCGTGTCGGTAAATGGGAACGAACCGGGAATTTGACATCTCTCGGGAAATGGTGGCCCAATTTGAATGATTCCTCACCTGCACCGTGCAATCATTCCGAGCTGATTTGGCGAACAAGGCTACAGTAGATTGGAATTGGAAGAATTGGGAAAAGAATTCGGTTGCTAAGCGTAACGATCAGTATCTCCGCGATTTGCTAGACTCCTTCCTGACTCCTTTGCAAATGAGGACACGTTACACATTCAGCGTCACATTGCATTAGCCCGGTTTATCTACTTGCCGCCGTGCCGAAATGTTGCGATAATGAGCTTTAAACTTTGAGCGCGAAATGGAGGTATTAAAATTCAATCTGGCCTATCGGACTGTCAACCATATTGCGTACCTTCGCCGTTCCATCGGGGATCAGCCTCAATTTGTCCATAATACGGAGCGGCATCTACTTCACGTAAGTAGATGATATCGTTTACAACAACAAAAAAAAAAACACCGGTTGCCCACCGAGGCATTCATTGTGCAGGTTGTTGGCTTGGCTGGTTGGTTGAGGTTGGCTACAAAATTGCCCATTGAAAGGCGACCGTATCGTCAAACCTTTCGGCTTGGATTAAGCAGCAAGATTAGGCTTAGGGTTTCGTAAAGTAACTAATTTTGAGAAGCCACTTAAGGACGCTAGGGACGCTCTTATTCTAGAAGAAGTGTCGTAAATCCTTAGAATGTAAGAATGTAGAATGTTAGAATGTACAACTGGAAGAAGCACAAATCAAGCGAGAGCAAAGAGGCTTAGACATAAAATTTATCAATATACGTTGAAATTCCGAAGCGTTTACCTCCACCACTGTTGGCATCGAAAAGGCGTTTGATAGTGTTTGGCACGGGGGACTTTTAGCGGGGCTGGTTTGATCTACCTATGTATTTTACAAAGAAGGTCTGCAGCTACTTGATAATAATATTCTGTCAGAACACGATCGCTGTCCCAGCAGGCGTTGCTCAAGGAAGTCTTTTGCCACCTTTGCTATCACTCTGTACACTACAGATATACATGCACTCCCCTGCGATGGCTAGATGTTCCTGTTCGCAGATGGCACTGCCAAAACTGTGAAGGACAGGAGATTTGTAGAACTCAAAAGTTGGATGCAACGATGTCTTTGTCTACTGCTCAAATATGCGTCGGACTGGAAAATAAAAATAAACCCCGAAGTGACTCAAGCAATCGTATTCCCTCATCGTTTGAGGAGATCACCTGTTTCACCCATGAGCCGTGGGCTTGATGTCGATGGCACAAGTGTCTCTTGGTCCTCTACGTTTACATCACCATCGATAATAAAATGCTCTTTCGGGGACAGGTTGGCGAGCGGGCATTCGCTCCTAAAGCGTTTGTATCCTCTGATTTGTCGAAGGTCTCGATTATCGATACCCAACAAATTGGCTAGCTTAAGTCAATCTTGTATGCCAATGCTACTCTATGCGAGCCCAGTATGGGATTCGTGTGCGAGGACTCATCTCTGTAGACTGAAGGTCATGTTCAACAAATTGCTGTGCATGATAACAGACCCAAACTGGTTTTAAACCACTTAAGGAAGCTATAAGTTTGACAAGCTCCAGATTTTACGGCCTAGTTGTATAGTATGTTGTATGAATTTAAGGTGGATAAGATTAGAGATTCACCACGGTAGCGCTCCCAAGAATGCGCTAATACACTTTGCCTACAAGACATTCCAACGCCCATTCTGTAAAGTCTTATATGATTGTATCCTAAGGTTTACTCCACTATTAGCTAACCAAACATACGCAAATGTATTTATTTTTATTAGGAGCCTTTATAAAATATTTCAGACTTTTTATATTATCGTGAGCTCTGGAAGATATTCGACCCGGCTCGATAGATGGGTAACTGTTATGACACTCACTAAATGACCGTTCGGTGTCAAACGAGCTTCTGGCCGTTCAGCTTGGTCAGAGGCAACCAATCGATGCATAATTTATCAGTTTATTTTCAATAGGGTGGCATTGTGTGACAGTTTCGTCCACGTTATGCTTGTCTGGAAGTCTATATGCCTATTCCTATGGAATATGCTTAAAATATAAATATCGCTAAAGCATAAAATCCCAGTTTAAATTTTATAAATAAAACAAACAACCTAGGAATGGAAAAGTCTAAGGTTTCCATCATTTTTTGTTCCTCAAAAAAAAACCCTTAGTATAATAGCCTCAAACTTCCTGTTCCGAGCAAAAAGCTAGCAGGTATACTATCAGAATATAAGCGCAACATAAACAAAAAGCATCACCGAATAAGCAAGTGGGTTTCGGGTTTCAATACCGGAACCTTCATTCCTGGAACAGTTTGTGGGAATGTTTATTCATCACTTTTCGGAGCTGCAAATCTCCGAAAGATGGCTTATTGTCAGCATGGCGTTGATGGTGCCAGCCAGCCCGTCAGCCAGCCCGAAAGCATTGTCCGGGCGGGACGAACAGAAAAGCTTTCCCATAATCTTGGGCGGAAGATGAAATGTACCTTTTGCCAGATACACGCAAGTTTACCAGGTTACGGGTGCTGTCAGTTCGCTTCAGGGGATTCGGTTTTCTTGTATTTTTTTCGATTCATCGAGGCATTGCCAGCACCCCACCCACCCACATTTGGTTTTGACGTTCTTGACATTTGAATGGTGTATTTTTTTTTCACCGGGAGACATGTTGAACGGTGTAGCATGATTACAGGCAATGGCTCTGAGCTAACGGATCCAATTCGTGGGGGGGAGGGGATTTGGTTCACTGTTGCGAGATAGGAAGGTTAATACAGTTGGACAGAAAATGTGCAAACACTTTGTTCGGGAAAGCACAGTGATAACGTTAATAAAATAATTTTATTATGTTTAAATCCAATAATAAAGACCGAATAAGAGCAGCGTGCTCTTTATAATGCGTCTCGGCTGGTTTTGTTTCCGAACGGCCCAGCGTGACCCAGCATTCCTGGGGTGAGCGTATTTACAGAGCCGCTGAACATGAGTGGATCAAACCAACAAACCGGCTTGAAGTTGACCTCGAACTTCGTAATCGGGTCCTGCTGTCAGATACCGCAAAGCCCCCGAAACTTCGCATCAACAACAAACACAATAACGGGGCCGTGCACGTGGTGGGTTGTTTTTTTTTTGGTGGATGGTCAGTTTGTTGTTGTTTCCAGTCCTAACCCGTACCGAAGTGAAATGTCATCCAAGATGATGGAGCTCTTGGAAATTGGATGGGTTTCTTTTTCGTGCCGAACACTGGCGTACCCGATCGCAGTGTGCTGGGCGATTCGTAATTACATTTTCTCCAACACTAATCAGCAATTGATTGATCAGTGGCAAACCGTGTAAAGGTGGTAGCGTTTACGTGCGGGGACGAAGCCGAGTATGATCGGACGATGTACTTTTACTCGTGCAAGTCCAATCAGAGTCAAGTTGGAATGTTAGTACTTGGGTTATTTGGTCGTATCGTACGGGATTCCCTTCTGTCGTTGCCCTAGAGCACTGCAAACTTTCTCAATTGCTTGTTTTGGTTTGTTATCGTCCTAATGTGGGTTTTGCAGGTATGTTTGAACTTTTTTCTGCCCAATGTAAGCGGTTTGATGATTCTTTCCACTCTATTTTAACCCTGCTCTTTGGTTGCTATTGTTTTTGTTTAGGGTGAATGAATGAATTGAAGACATTATGACCGCTTGCGTTCCATTGCTTTAATTGGGACAGAGAAGAAGTTGCAATGATGTAGAAATAAGCATTACTTTTGGACTTTCGGACAGCTGTAAGATAAAAGCATTGTTTTTTACCTCCAAGCTACTTTGATTGCCTAAGCTGTATTGAGGTCACAAGAAGCAAAATCCAAGAGATTAATCGGCAAATTTGTTGTACAATTGTTTTAGCTCACTCAGCTTGGGACAGAAAGATTGATTAATCATTCAAAATGCACTCAGGGTATATGGCATCACTCGATGTACTCCCACCGTATTTAAAATAATTATTTGGGTACATGGTTTTTGAAATTTATTTAAAATACTAAGGGAATAATAGAATCGCCCTTGACTTGTTTGAAATACAATTTCACGTATTTTCATATTTTTTCTAACCATTGCTCCCTGTATATTTCTTCTTTCTTTTTTCCTTCTTCTACTTCTACTATTACTATTACTACTACTAGTACTACTTGGTATACCGACCAAAATTATTTAAGACGTTCAATTGCAATTCAAACAATTTTAACATTGTTACAATCTATCTGGAAGAGTTTGAAATAAATTGCAAAAACCACGTGTCTATATACTTATGTTAAGCCCTGTACTATTTTTCTCCAGCGTCTATCGGTAGTGAACTTTTAATTGATTTACGATCTTTTGATTTAACATAATTTACAGTCACTCAAGCTTATACTCGTGGTATAGAAATAGAAGGTCGCAATGTCATGAATTGCTCAACACAAGTTCTGTAAGATAGACAGATTTTTTACGCGCACTAAAATCGCTCACAATCGCTGAAGAGAATTTTTAGCATGGTTGTTCATTAAAATATTTTCATGATGTTCACTTCTTAGTGAATGATAATAAACTGTATGAAAAAAATGAAAAATTTGATTACAAAACATTTAGAGTCATGTATTTAATAAGTTTTGTTAGTTAGCAGGTTGATCCAGCAGGTTAGCATTTTCCAATTCGGCAGGTGAGCAGAGCAACCGCCGCCACTGAAAAGCTCCATCCATGTATACAACGACCATGAACAGTCCCATAAATCTGACCACCCTATTCGCGCTGGTCACTGTGGCCACTTTTATTTTCCTCCCCCAAGCTTCAGCATGAGCGCCACAGCGCTGGGACCATAAATTGTTTCCAGAAGCCGGCTTTTCTGCTGTCCACCCGAAAGTTCATAAAAAAAGCTCGCCATTTAAATCGTAATGATAATTCATACGTTTCCAGCAAACGAACGCGAATGTTACACCGACCCGGTCGGCGGAAGCGGTACAAATTTATGAGTCCAAGTGCACCAGTAAGCATTTATTAATTACCGAGCGAGATAATCGTTTATTTCACGAGGGATTTATTCAATGTTCCGCCGTTTTGCAATGGTTTTGTTCTAGTCGATCCGGTGCGAAAAGTTGCATGGTGCGCAAAAAAACGCAAATAGAAATTGAATGCTTGCGTAATGAGATCATTGCTGCAGGGAAAGTCGATGTGGGGATGATTCATCGCCTACTTTGCAGTGGTAGGAAAATTGCATTATCCTTGTTTGAGTAAAAGATTGCATTGAGCACTGTTTAATGCAATGTAACACAAGTTGAACAACTCAGCTATTCAACTGTTGTGCTAAATCAGTTCACTGCAACACTGCTCCAGCGGTGTGGTGAAACGAAAACCATTCAAAATCATTGTTAATTCTTCGGTAATGCATACGTTCAACTTTCTCTTCGTATGGCGTTGGTGTGGTGCAAAAAGTTATCCGTTTCTCCATTACTCAAGCTAATGAAATTTGCCATCTCGTCGCGCCCTCGCTTCGATTCGTCACAGGGAAAACTTGCTACATTTGTGCATTTGAAGCCTGGAATTCATTCATAATGTGTCATTCACTGTGCTCTTAGTCGGATTCCTTCGGCCCGGAAGTCCAAAGCAGACTGAACTGTCACCACAACATGACGGAAACCTCCCACGGACCCCATCGGTCGGGTGGATAATGTCGGTGACACGCGGTTCCTGTGTGTGGCGACGTTGATTAAAATTGTGCCACCCATCATAGGATTGCACTGTTAGGTTCGTGTGTGTGTGTGGTTGTGAAGGTACTGATGTTAGGGCTGGCATTCTTGTTTACGTGCAATGTAATGTTTGTCAGTGGCGAAGAGAATACGAAGCCACGCTCGCAGTAACAAGTGAGGAGTATGCTACGAATGCGAAGCAAGACGGTAATTGCTCGCAAGCGTACATTGCGAAAAGGATGGGTGTCAGAAATCGTCGATACGTTAGCGCACGTGCCAATGATGCTGATGTTAGGGATGAAACTGAGCTTGGAAAAGATGGGTGAGTAAATGAAGTTTGGGACCACGATATGCTCCTGCAGGAAGCGCCTCGCTTTAACTTTTGAACGCAATATGTTAATATCATAGACAATGTGGTACGTAACGAAACATAAAGTTAGCATACCCAAGAGCAGTTCATTCTCCGTTGATTGCGTGTGACTGTTTGCTCTTCAATTCATTTTTTTTTGTTTCTCGCTAAAGTGACAGGGGATATTTTTGTTTGTTTTATATTTGTTCGAAGTTGCAACAATGAATTAAAGGATTATATACTAGTCAACTGTTCGAATTCGAGACGGAATATCCTTCTTATACGTAGTGTTTTGTTTGTTACATATGAATAAATAACACGTTCCGTATTCCGTGTCACCCATGCAAAATGTGGGGCCCTGTGGGGCTCTTGTGCACTTGGAATATAAATTTGGTTTGCATTTTTGATACGGAATCTAAAGAACAAGCCCCTGGGTGTAAATTTGAAGCGAACAACAAAACAATGATTGTAGTATTTTCTTAGATAAGTATTGTATTTTGTGATAAAAATAATTAATTTGTACGATCTTGTCGCGAGATGTTGAAAGCAATTTCTTCACAGTTTTCGTGATTTTCGACCGCTCGAAACGATGTTATTTGACTAGGTTTTTTCTTCATTTTTCTGTTTTTCTCGGAAATCTTTTGCGATTATCAGAGACGTAGACAAGCTTTTGTGACAACTAATGTTTTAAAATCGAGGCGGCTGGGTGGTGTATTAGTATCGGGACCGGTCTTCACACGACAAGCCTGGTCCAAAATCCCATCCGGACCAATCCTCCGTACGCTTGACCGACTAATCAGCTACGGATAATCTAAGTCAAATAATATCAAAAATGACCGGCATTTTAAATCTTGAGATTGGAGTGCCAATAAAGAAGAAAAAAAAAAAAGAAATGTTTTAGAACATTATAAAAAGGCTTACAATCACTGTCCCAAGCAGTATATGCAAAATTGTCGATACATAAATATGCGCATATCTTTCGACGTCATCAAAATTAAATGGAGAAAAATACCCACGCATCTACGCGTTATCACTGGTGTTATAATCTAAAAAGTTGTGAGTTAAGTTGATCGCCCCGTGGATGAGAAAATATCCCACCCTACAACACAACATAACAACAAACAGTGTATTTTGGCACACTCGGTGTAATAATAAATCAAAAGTAAGTAAGGAATTTTCTCCCTAATTACTAGCCGCCCCCAAAAACTCAACGGCGAAGTTACTGGAGAGGAAATTCGAAACTCTATTAACCGTAACCCGCATTCAGCGCATACGTGTCCAAAACCGGTTCGTCGCGGTTGCTTCACTCGCACTACACAACACTATCGTGTGACCGCGATAATCCACGGCACTAACAACGACCCAAAACAGCGATGAACAGCGTCCCACGCGCACCAACCTATTGACCGGTAACACCGGAGAATATGATTTACTTACTATAATAACATAAAACTTTTTTCCCCTTTTGCACGGTGGGTAAAACTTTTCCGGAACCCATTATGACAGCGTGGGGCTCAGATTCGCCCTTTCGTTGCCGCATCGGTGCACAAAGGAGCTAAAGCGCACACGGCCGTACTGTGGCCCGTGCTGTCTTTTTCTTTGTTGTTGTTTTGGTTCGATCACTTCCCAAAGGGTCCCTTATTTCACCGCACAATTACCATACCATACGGCCGGGAAGTTTGGATTCGATCAGCACCGACAGTAGAGCAGGTTGTCCAGAACATCGTTGGCTCCTTGGTGAACCATTAATTAAGCAATTCATTGACGTTCGGCTAATAGTTCCAGGTTCCCGCCGGGATCTGAGTAGGTGTGAGAAATCCCCAATGGAGGAAACATAGACCCATGCGCACATACACCGCACATGAGGGTGGTAGCGCCAGAAAACTAAGCGAACCAATAAAAGTCAGATGTTTCTTACGCCCGGCCGGACGCTTATCGATAGTTATCGGTGAAAGGGGGTAAGGGGGGGTGCGAAATGGGGCGAGCTATCCCGCGGTCGAGATAGTTCCGCACGGTACCAACCAGTGGTAGTGTACACAAAATTATTCATCCTAGGTGGCTTCAGGACGGTCCTGCCGGGGGGAAAGATTCAAAGGTGGAAAATTCAATTATAACTTTCATCAACAAAACATGAAGCGGAGCTAGCAGAACCAATAACAAAACCAACATGAAACAACGCACTGATTATAGTGAACCCCATCCCAAAGGGTCCAACTTATGGAAAACATCCGCAAGGAAGCTTATAAGCTGTCACACTCGTTTTTTTTTTGTTCTCTTGTCTCCCTTGCTCACTTCCAAAAGCTCCAGGAAAGATGATGTCGTAATTAACTTTCACAGATGATTAGAGCATTTCTATGGTGGGAAGACATTTTTTTTTCTTTGTCCCGTTTGCTGTCCCCGTCCAAGAACCGTTTCGGACGGGTAGCGTGAATGTCCTGAGAAGTTTCATCATTTGCCCACGGCGTCACCTGGAACAACGTCCAGCATCAAAAGGATGACTAACGAGGTTCGGTATATTGGATGAGGATTGTGCGACAATTTACCACAATTGTGTGTGTGTGTGTGTGTGCAGGTTGTCTGAAGGGTATATCCGGTCACAGGGATAGATAAGGACATCTCGACAAAGAAAGACGATGGGAAAGGAAATTCGTTTCCATCAATCGATTTAACCAGATTAGACCGACGAAAAAAGGACGTTTGTTCAGCATCGAGTACCTTGGTGTCACACAAATTCCCATCACTCCGCATCATCATACCGCTTGATCGTGGTGCAATCAAGTAACCACCGATGGGAGACCACGGCCACTGTCCACAAAGTTGGCGCCTCGCCGTTGGGTACTTTTCCGGTGTGTGTGTGTGTGTGTGTGTGTATGTTTCCTGTGGTGGATAAAATCGGTTGGTTATCTTTATTGTTTCCACTCATTAACAGCTGCCGGTTGCGTGCGGTTGGACAAAAGCACACCGGAAACAAAGTTTCCCATCAAATTAAGGCACACTCATTGAACATCTTTTGGCCATTATTTGCCGCAAAAGTCTCGCTTTTGTTCCTGCTGTTGAGTGATGAGATGGCGTGATGGAGTGTTGTGTGCAGTAAGAAAACTCCTACTCCTCTCCTTTCACCGCACCCCAAAGAATGATCATCAGATTGGATAAAAAATCATGAATTGCTTTATGCTCACAATAGCTCAGAACTCTGTTGACAAGTGCGTTTCGTCACAGGTTACACCCACTAGTAAAGCTACATCAAGGGATCTTGAGCACCAAACCAAGAATGGCGTAAAATGTAAAAAATGAAATGTAAAATGCAAACACACGCACACACACACACACATTCCACCTTCGAATTTTGTGGAAATAGAGCATCGTAACGAGAGCATTACATGCACCATCTTTACAGACGAATCGTCGCGTCAAGGTAGGCTATGACGTTCAGAATATTTGCTGTGGCAATTATTCTTCCAGGGAAATAATACAGCTCAGCCATATTCCAACATTGTGCGTTGGCCAGAGTACAAGAACGACCGACATAAGCTACCAATCATTGGGTTTGATTGAATCTGGCGGCTATGGTGGAGCTGACTTTGAATAGAATTACTTCCACCAGCAGGACGAATAAATGAATAAATGAAAGCAAAAAAAAAAAGATGGATCAATCGATGATGGGGAAGGACAAAAATATGAATACAGTTGTTACAGCGCGAAAGAACCGGTACGTCGTCTGTAAGTACGGTATTAGTCCGACCTCCCGAAACCCCGTTCCACCGAGTGCACGATCGCCGACTTCATGGCTAAAATCATCAGATCAGAACACGAAGGAACTTATCTACGAAAGCCGAAAGAAGACGAAGAACCAAACGAAAATAAGCGAAAGTAGCACTTCTGATTGGCCCCTTCATGCCACATTACATGATCAAATGAAAACCGAGCACACTTGTCGACCGTTTTTTTCCCCCCATTTTTTTCGGGAAGGTCGATCGTTTCTCACCCGACCCTATTACGAGTCAATGGTGCGATGAAGGTTCTCAATTGGACGGAACCTGCTTAAGCTTCGGAAAGGGATCGCCCCAAAAAAGGACCGGGGACGCGTTGCGTGTGCTGGTAAATATTCTCAAGTGTTTCCATTAAAAGTGCTGCTTATTTGTTAGGTACGACACGACCGAGAAGAAGCTTACCGAAGGAGTGTGTACGGGGAGGGGGGGTAAAGCAATTATGATTTTCGTTTGAGAAATTCTTAAGTTGGTTTCCCCATTTCACGACACTGGTGCTGCTTGTTGCTCGTTCAGACATATGCACACATTTCTTCCTTTCGTTGGTTCTAATCGGGTCCGGCATGGCATACGATAAAGCCTCTGTGCGCCAAGAAGCGGTGACCTTTGCATGTAGGCAATGGTACCGGCGCGATATGAAAGTTGCCACCGGGAATTCGCCGTAAACCTGGATCGCTTCGTGTGTCTTTGGTGGAGCCATGCCATGTGTAAGGTGCTTCCATTTTATAGCCTTCCACTGCCAACCGGTGTGAGTGTTTTTTAGTGCCCGATAGCCGTTAAAGGGCTCACTTGAGCATATTTGACGTCACGAGTGAAGCCTCACGATAGGAAGCTTTCGCGCGGTTTTCCGTGATGTTCGGTTGGATTATGGGTTTTGTGGGACATACGGGCTATAGTTTGGTGCCTATTAACCAGCAGACGAGTGTCGGAGATTTATCTTGAATTTCGATCCGAGCTGGGAAGAGATTTGCTGAAGATTAAATTTTCGCCTGACTACATTGGTGCTGGTTGAACGATGAATTAGTGGCACGAGCTGCAGCATTTAAGTTACTGTTGTTGTAATGATTCTCGTAAATGCTTTAAACTGGTTGCCTTTGCAGATTTTTTTTCTATCGCACCTGAAGGGGACTGAGATTCGACCTACATGCCAACTCACGTTTCCCAACACATCATTACCGTACGTCGAGTACCCATCTGTAAGGGTATAACAAATCACTTTCACGACTCAATTCAGAGTGAATGAGTTGCATACAAGAATCAATTCTTTTACCGACTCTTTCAAGAGTTATTACTCGAAAATTTGGGGGGACACGAATGAGTTAATAGACACCATAAAGAATGGCAAAACACATTAAAAAATGGCAACACATGTGTCAAACCACTCACCCACGAATGTATCAACTCACCCACGAATGAGTTGATAGTCACCAAGAATCATAACTCATGTATCATGACTCATGACTCGGGCAGCTCGATAATATCCTTATCGGGCAGCTCGATAACATCCTTATCGGGCAGCTCGATAACATCCTTATCGGGCTGCCCGATAACATCCAGCGACACTTTTCTGGCCCATTTCTAAGTCAATTCATACAGTTTTTCCAACTAAACTAGATTTTTTCGGGGCCCCCCACACGGCGAGGCCCTAGGCAGCCGCCTACTCCGCTCACCGTTAGATCCGCCACTGTGGTATAGTGCAACGTGCCAACCCGACCACTAGCCTGTTGAAAGGTAAAAGTTTAAATCCTTGCCCAGATCGGAGTTCTGAGTTTTGACCGACGCGGTTTAGGTGGATGAAAGTTTACGCTGCACCGCTATAAAAGCCGCATCTCATCTCTTGCACCGCTCTCACTGCGCATAAAGTATGAAACATTTTTGACAGAAGTTTCGTATTAGTTTCTATCGGTGTTGTAGTTTGGTTTACACCTGGCCAAGTTTACAAAGGCACCATCATGGGTACGAAAGAGGTTGTTTATGGAACGGAGGGTAGTGAGAAAGTTTGCTGCTAATCGCTTGTAGTGTGAGATTTTTCTCGTTTACTTTAGTGATCCGATGTTTGCGTTTTTTTTTTTTAAATTTACATCCGGAAGCGCAAAAAAAACATGGCATTTGTAATGCTTTATGTGTGTATAAAACTACTTGAAAGTTGCAAACAAGATACTCATAAAAAGCCCACCAAATAACAAAAAAAAAATCCTATTTATTCCTGCTTATATAATCAGAGATGAATTGGAAACATTATTGCCCAAGAAAGGACATTTCCCCGAAAAAAAACCAATTAGATCGTCCTGGGGGAAATAACATTTGACTAACAAAATGGATACTACATTATGGTGATTTTGTTTTGTTTATCTTACTACCGGAAGCA
This sequence comes from Anopheles marshallii, assembly GCF_943734725.1. Taxonomy (NCBI): domain Eukaryota; kingdom Metazoa; phylum Arthropoda; class Insecta; order Diptera; family Culicidae; genus Anopheles; species Anopheles marshallii. The sequence goes on along the minus strand of NC_071326.1, from coordinate 14,085,296 downwards.
AGATGAAATTGGGGTTGAGCAAATGAAAATCTGAAACACGCTTCAACTGGTTGAGAAAATTTGAAAATACAACAAAGTACGAATCACTTACTCTTTGGGCGCTCGTTGCGATTCCGGATGCTTTCGTTTGGGTTTGAAACCCATCCATAACTCTCTCTGTGTCGCTCTTTCTCTCTTTCAGCTTCGTATTCATTTGCTCATGAATAAATTCATAAGAAAATGGGCAAATAATATCATGCGGCCCATCGGTTTCGTAGGTCAACGATATGTTTAACCGGCCATGAGAATCTGTCAAAAGTGCAGTAACGCAGCGGAACCGTGGCGCGTGGCGGTGATGTTTTATTTGTGTTGGTAAATTAAACAATTTGCTGCCCCGGTGGCCAAATTGACTACACGATTGCTGCAGTCGGCCGACTTGATTAGAGCCAGCTAGTGTATCATAAAATGGTAATAAACACTTCGCTAGCACACCACCACATGCTGTGACAAATTTCGCCCCGTTTGGGAGAAGTTATCCTTGAGCAGCATGGGGTTGGGCAAAGATGGCTTTTCGGGCTTGGAATCAGAAGTCACAAACGATTGCTGTTAACGAGAGTTATACTGCATGCATCCCGCAACGGTCGGGCGATAAGGATGGTAGGCAAGTGTTGGCCCGGGTTCGGTCCTGATTGACACTTATTAATTTATGTGTCGTGCGTGCGCGTAGATTTAAGCAACGAATGGTGACGGATCGGAATCCGGCGGAAACATAAACGTCATCGTACGTTGGAACAACGAAACGGCACAACCATGGACGGTGCGCAGAAATAATGAAGTCCTTTGTTACTGCAACCGGAAGGAATGAAGCGGTATGGATTGACAAGGATATTCGATTCATTTCGGAATCTGCCACCCACCCGGTGGGTGGTGTTTTTTTTTTAATCGTATTTCCTGCTGGTCTAATTGCCAGCAAACAATGCCGATCCTCTTCAAACGGTGTCGGAAGTCATTTTCGTTCAATATCTCGAAGGGCAACAGATAAAAATAACCATGGGCGATAGCGGTGCACTTCCGCTGCTGAGTGGTTTGACAATTGTCATGAAAATTAATATAAATTCCAGGACGATTTCAAACACATTTGCTCGTTTTTTTTTCGTGTCCCATGCTACATGCAATATTGGAATAAAGCAAGACATGTTTACGAGTGGCATTAGACCTTTCCAATTTGGTAGAATGTATAACAAAAAAAAAAGGAGAGCGCAACAGAACACAAAAAATAAGTAGACAATAGACAATGGAAGAACACAAGCAAAGGAGTTTAACGCAACGAAAGAACATACACTTGCACCGTGTGGATAATCGTTGTTGGAGGAAAGCCTCGCTTACGATTTAGCATGCAAACGGATATAAGCTGTTGTAATGCTTTCTTTTTTTATGTTCGGTGGCTGTGGCTTCAAAGCCCCATTTTAATTCTTGATTTCTTCCAAAACCCAGAAAAGCTTAAAGAAGGTTGGAAAGCAAATAAGAAAAAATCTCATTAAAAGAAGGATAACATTTCTGGTCAGCCTTTGGTCCGCTGGTGGCCAGCTTAACCCATCGCTCGCACCCCTCGAAACAGCGATGGGATATCTGGTTTTATTTTTTTGCTGGACGACTTTCCTTTCAGAGCTTTCTTTCACAGGTCAACACAATCTTCAGCAAATAATACGAACCCCGAGCTTTGATTTCCCCGTTTTGGGTCGAAATAAAAATAAAGTTTCGGTGCGAAAATCCAATACCCACTTGTGGGTTGTTAGTGCAGGAGGGGTTCATTGGACACTGTTAGCTACAAAACCGGTTCCCGTAGGCAGTCAATCGTTGCGAAGATTTATCACGCTAGTGTTGATCCGTTAAATCCGGGGTGGAAATAAATTTCGCAAGAATTATTTGTCCGCGCTGGGAAACGTGTGAGATCGAGCCCCACAAAGATGGAGGCGCCTGGTTTGCCGTACGGAAGTGTCGTTTTCGCGACCCCCATCCCGGCCCCCCCTGTTTCGCGGGGTGTATGCCGCTGAATTCCGCGAATTAATGATGATAGTTCATCAATATCGCTTTATCAACTCTCTCATGCGCTTGTTGAAGCTATGCTCGAATGAACACACTTTGTATCACAGTGGTTCCCGAATGAAGTAAGATAATTAATCCAATAGCTCAGTGTCCCGTTAAGCGGCATAAGATGGTTGAGCGTTTTACGGCACGAAGACGGTGAGCTTTGAACTGATTATGTACACGCGTACACCGGTGCCCGAACAGGCCCGGCCCCGCAGAGGTTCGTATTATAATCAACTTTTCAGCTTGTCGATAGCAAGGGGACAGACACTACACCGAGCAAAGACCGAGCTCTAAGAAGAAGTGGAATGCAAATTTAGCTGATCTGTTGCAGGATTAATTAGCCACTGTCAGTACAAATCGGGCGGTGTCGGTAGTTTGGAATGGAACGATAAGCATGGATTTTCTAATAGGTTTACCGCTCCTTATTCACTGGAAAGACTTAACAGCAGGGCTTTAATTTTATTATTAATTATGCGCCTGAGATGGATCTGGTTGTTGTTTGGTTTGCTTTGTTGAAAATATTGTAAACAGTTGCCTTAAATGAATGAATTTTTTTATTTTAAAAGAAGTACTTTTGGATAAGATTTTTTTTACAATCTTTACGTCTCGGAGCGACGTTGTAAAATAGTCGTCTTAGACACGTTGATACATACCAACGCTTCTCTATTTGATTGAAATCCAAAAGAATCAAAAGGAATAAAACAGCACAACAAAGATAACCAACAATTCTGGGAAACCCTCATCGTCATCGTGCTGTAGACAATAATGTCCATGCGAAGACCGTTCGATGGAGTCTAGTGCCGTTCAATTTGCTAATGTACCGTGAATCGGTACTACAGACGTGTTGTGTGGGAGGACTATTTCTTGTATCTTTAAAATAAAACCACACCAACAAACAAAGAAATACGTATGTATGTGTGAGTGTGCGTGCGTGAGGCAGCATCACAAGGTGGTGTAAAAATGTCATCCGGCTCGGGAATGTCGAAATGCCACAGCGAAGCGATGAACGAATAGCAGAACGAATCACATCGATTTGACAAAAAAACTCTGGAATGCCACCTGTGGATGGGTGACGTTGCTGGGTGGAATGAAGCTGCAGGAAATATATAAGCCGAGCGCTGCCGGTATCATAAAGGCCAGGTGAGTTGCGAAACGGATCATGGTAGGAACGGTGCGTATGGAAGCGCACCGTAATGCGTAACGCGTGACATCGTTATTTGGGACGATACCAAGAATTTATGGTTATCCTAGCTGGTTACTTTATCTTTTTTCGAAAAATGCACACCCAATACTTGGGATGATGGAACGAGCGAGCGAAGCGAGCATTGTAGAGCGTTAACTGTTATTGCTTTTCGACATGGAAATAGAGTAGAAACACTGCCAATGCCGATCGTATTGAGCAAGGCTTGGTAGGAATCACTGTGTATTGATAGTTACGGTACCGGCGAAATGGCACCCATAACCTTCCCGGAAGCAGTACAATAACAATTTGTGCCGCTAGTCTGTTATATCCATATTAACCGCTTAAGCAATATTGAAACAATGGCGAACTTCTTTACAGCAGAAGTGAAACGATCAACGATCGCGGATGTGAAGACTAATGGGTTTGCCTATTTACTCGAGCTTTACGACTTTGCACTTATGTCCGCATCGATGTATGATTTAAAAGGGTTTTCCTCCATCGCAATGTTTTTTCCTTATGCATGCATGCCATAAAGTGTCTTAAAATCAAAAGTCGATGCAAGGAAAAATAAACAGCTTTTATAATGTGACGACGAAAGCTGTCTTGGATCCTCGTCGTCGGAGGCCGTTAGCTCAACGAATAAATGTTGAGTGTACAGCGAAGATTTCCAACGTTTTTGCTCCGGGTCGTGGATTGCCGTGATAAAGCATTACTGCTGGTATCTAGTCTCACATACTGACAAATTTTTACTTCAAATTCTCGCCGATGGTTGGTCGGATGGTTTCGATACCGTTGCCCAGTGATGGTTCACCCACTTAGAAATAGTTTATAATATATATATGTGTGTCACTCGTTCGTTCCCAGAATTGGCAGATAATGACTTTCTGCGAATGATTTCTCTTTGATGAAGTTAATGATTCAGTTTGTTTACTGAACGTTTAAGGATAGCATACATTCGGCAAAATATGTTTAATGCAGTTCTTCATAGTACATTACCGGCGTTCTCTGAAATGACGCTTTTTGGCATGAAAACTTTTCATGATTTCGGTAGAATATAACATTAATATCGTACACTGATAAAAATGTTCAAAAAAAATGATACAATGTAATTAATGATAGAATGTAATTAACAAATGCACGATCAATTAACACGACGCATCAGGCACTTCCATCTGACATCATTGACATCTGTCATTTCGGAGTGCTCACAAATAATGATGACCGGTAGCGCCATCTTTTGTAAAATGTTTGAAACTTACTTTTAGAACCAAATTGATGCGATGTTCGTGTGAGGAAGTCATGTTTTTTCCAACATATTATTGCTTTTAAAGTGTTTAAGACGTATTTATATTTTCAAATTTAGCCATTCGAGGTTCTATTTATTGTGGCTGTTGAATTTTTCAAACATAAAACATCCGGTTCCATCAAAGTACGAGTTACACAACACCTGCAACACCATGCACAGCTATGCATGCACGGAATTAAATGATCTTTCTGACACTGTAAGAGCATTAGCACACTAAAAGGTTTTCACCACCACTGGTCAACGTTCTGAATTAAAATAATGATGCTGGATTGTTTGGTTTGGATTGATATGTTAAATAAATATCCTGCAACTTTGCGACTACGCAAAAAAGAGAAACCCTTAAAGTGTGCATAAATAAAAACCACCCGCATTGGGCAAATTATGCATAAATTTGAATTCAGACAGATTGTTTTAATGCCACCGCTGCATGCAAATAATCCTTTCTGATGAGCTTTGTTTCATTGTGTGAAACTTTGTACGAAGCAAACTTTCCTCCAACATGCCATGGTGGAGTTTTTTTGTGGTAGATTAGTGGTTTTTTTTCTCCTAAAGTTCATTTGCCTCTTAGTATTGCAATGTGTAATTTAAGCATCTTTAAAGCAGCATCACCAAGAGCGTCCGTTGCGTGTAATGACAACACCATTCATGTGCACCGTAGGTCAGGCCAGAATACTAAATGCATTCCGCTGTGCTGGAGCGCATCTCTAAAGGGAAATGAGTTCACAGAACCTTAACTGCGGGTGTAAATTATACCAGCAACCGAAAAGTCCTCGCTATAGCGCTAACGAATTCTAACGAAAGTCTGACATTCGTTTCACTTTGTTAGCACCAACCGTAATCGTTTCACGCAAAATTATGCACCTTGACGGGCGAACGCCTGTCATTGGGCGCGTGCCAGGTACGGTGAGCCCTGGCAAGATAGGATTACTTTACGGTAGGCTAAAACAAAGTCCAAAAAGTACTAACCAAGATTTACTGCACTTTTCTGGTGGAAGAAGAATGGAGCAAGAAAAAAGAGAGACGGAATGATAATGTGCTGCACGGTTCGTTGGAGGTTGGATACGTCTGCTGCGCTGTTTCAATTAGTAGCGCAGAATGGAAACTTTCTCAGCCTTTCATCCTGCCATTATAACAAGAAAACGCGTGTGATGGAGTGGATGGTAACGCACGAGCACGAGTTAGAATAGTCGTTTTGCGGTTTCATATCAGAGCAAAAAATAAATCGTTCCCGATAAAGTAATTGACCTGGAATCACAATAAACTCCAACATTATGCAAAATGAAGAAGTATGCGTCAGGACTTCTTGTCGGATGTATACTTTGGGCACCATTTTGTTCAACGGACAAGCAAATATTACCATAATCAGCGTAAACAACCGCTTCTAGGGATCGTAATCATTGCGCCTGGTGTTTGTGTGGCGTACGTGGTAAAGACAAAAAAACTAATTTAGTCTCGCTGCTCGGCGAGATCAATTTTGTTTCGCCATATTGGAAAGGCTTTCGTAGAATTTTCCCGCACCGTCTTGACAAATCATTAGCAGCAACAATGTAAAGGCAAGCATGTCGAGCAGACATTTGCCAAACAAATCGCTTAGGTGTGGTTAATACTTTGCCCGAAAACTGTTTTGTCCGGGCAGTTGAGATGCGTAGGCCGTCAAGTGATTATCACCGAACAGTATATTGGGTAGGCTTTCGATAAACCAACTCTGCGCCTAGATGTGTTTCTGGCTGTCAGAGCCGCTGGAGTTGTGGGTGGACCCTAATGAGTGCGGTTAATGCAAGTTGTGCTAGTCTGGCCGGATTTGTCTCGCACTTGTCGATCGAGTGGTTAATGGAACGGTTCAATCCGCTGCGGTAAAAGGGAAGAAATTCGCTTTTAATACGACTTACCACACTCATGTACGCAATGGTGATCTTGGGCCAGTATGTATCTGTATGTCCTTTGCTATACTAATGCGCTTACTGATACGCAGACACCTTCCGATTCCGCAAACATTTGAATGTACGCCGCACAGCGGTAAAGGTTACTTAGAGCATTACTTGTTGGAAGATTTCACATTCATTCGGTGTGATCTTGGAGAACACCCCGAGCAGCACAACCTCGTTACACAGTATCAACACTTGGAGTTTACACAGCGCTTCATCGCAACATTTTCACATTACTGCCATCGCCTTCAGCAATTGTATTCTTGCTCATGTGAATGCAATATTTTCCACTTGACATGTATCACATGCCGGTTTCGGCTGGCACTTTATCATTCGGCGTGTAACAAACGGGCAAAGGGAAAGGTGGAACAACAAAACGCATTTAATATTCCATCAGTACCGGACTGCTTGTGTACTATTTCTTTTGCTTCTGCACCTTCAGACAAAGTGAGGAATAATTTTCCACCCAATTTCCACCAATCTATCTCACCGCCTTCGTCGACCGGAGGTTTGCTCGCTTGCGAGTAAGTAATTAATGGTCACTGGAGACGGGAGTGTATCGACTAGAGCACCAGACGCTGGCAATAATTTAGAGAGCTTTTTTTTCGCACTTACAACACAACACGATGCTTTTAAATGGACGTGGTGGTAGGTAGGTAGCTAACGACAGCACTCAATCACAGCGCAATTTGCCGACACAACGGTACCAGTGAAGCGCGAGTGCCATTTCGTATGGCACGATGCCTCGGAGTCCAGTGACAAATAATTCTCGCCAATGGCTTACGCTTCACGCCATGATCAATGGACAGGCAGTGTGGTACATTCCGAGATGAATAGAACAATTTGCCAATCAAAATCCCGGCGATGCTCGCCGACTAGAGAGGGAAGCGCACAACAACACCTCCAAACACTAGACACACTTTTTCACGCATTAGCACCAGCACCAGGCGACTCCATCGGATCGAATGAACACGTACAGAGGCTGTACGCTGTGACGATGGATCAAACGACAGTACCGCTGGATAAACAGCGTGCTGGAGAGAGAGAGTGTGTGTGTGTAAATCACGTGGCAACAAAACGGGACACTGTACACGCACAGGAAATTGGAACGTACACTCTTCACCTAATCCTTTCTACAAATCTGCTGAAGATGTTCGGCGACGAGATCCAGCAAAGCACGCGAGCGCGAACTGCACGCACGTTCCGTTCTCGACGACGGTTTGTTTGAAACAGTTTGCAGATGCAACGGTGCTAGACTGACGAGACAAGTGCGTTAGTCGTGCAACATAAACCGTTGAACAGTGGGTTCATTGTGTGCGATGGAGTGGACATCGTGCTACGACAGGGAAAAGCTAACACCCTTGTCACAGTGTCAATACACATGTGTAAATTAAACTAAAGTAGTATAAATGTTTAAAAATTTAGACACTTTGACAAAGATCCTTTACCTTACATGAGCTAACATGGAATATGAGCTAACATAGAATTGTAAAACACAGAGAGAGAAATTTAATAGAAACAGCCAACAATTTCCAAAGTTTATCATGGATGAATAAATACATGAACAATAATTTCTAAAACAAAAACAATAAAACAATAACTTAACGTAATTGTAATTACTGATACAGCTACTTTCTCCCCTACCACTCACTAGTTCTCTCTTTCTCGTCTTACCGAAGCAACATACTAGGTAATACCTGCCGTAATTGACTTACTAGAATTTATTTTATAAAGTATCCAGAATGACAGTCGGATCTGTGAAAGAACGGCATCCCTTCATCCTATGCCACAAATACCACAGGTCACACACATCGAAAAAAGTCAAACAAAAATTGAAATGTAACTATTATTTCTATTATCCAATCAATCGAAAAAATTGAGTGGCGATTTGAAATTAGTTTGTATCATGATGAAAAATTTGTTTGATTCAGTTTGACTCGAACCTTTTGATTCGCTGTTATTTTAACTTGCCCAGTATCAGAAAAATTTCTTCAAGAATGTGCGTACCAAACATTGATACAAAAAATATGGTACAAAATTTTACTTTACTATACAATCTGCAATAATTATTTCTTGAGATAAGCTATACTATGCAAAGTTTTTTTTATTTCGAATTTAAAATTGATTTTCCAGTTTTGATCGCCGCCCAATAATATTTTTCAAACAACTACACATTTTATTTGGTTTTCTTTTTGCTGGCGAGATGATCGAAATCAAACGAACTCAAGCAGTTCAGAACATAAACGAACAAAAAATTACAAAAAATATAAAAAATAAATAAATAAAATATGTCTTTTAATATCCTTTAACTGCATCAATCAATTGGTAGGTCCACTTTTTTCGTGCAACTGTCCCACCGTACGTCACATCAGCAGCTGTCACGCAACGTGCCGAAAAACCGGTTGCTATGTTGCGTCTCCACCAGCCAACTGGACCGGGGTTCTCGTGCCGACGCAACCGAACATTTGGAAACTTAATCAATTCTGCCAAATTCTACTTCATCCAAATGCACCTTCTTAGCAATGGATTCGCGTTTTGTGGTTTCCTTGAGGGGGTAGTTTACACAATACTACCCTAAACTGTCGCCCTCTTTTTTTCTTACCTTTCTCATCCTTAAATAGCTTCCCTCTTGACTGTAAAACTTCGCCGACAGCGGTGCAAAAGGGACGGCTTGCAAACAACTTGTCGGTCAACTGTCAAATCATGCGCTAATGTGGGCGACAAATCAATCTCCGTAACGGTCGCGGCCAATCGATGAAGCAAAGTCGCCGCCTATATTACGAGAAAGCCTCTTTTCTCTAGTCTACTTCAAGGGATGTTGAGCCCGTGTGCCTTCGATCAATTGTTGATTTTCGTGTCAGTTGTCGAAAGCACACAGTGTGGGAGATATAAACTTCCAAGAGGGGCTTCTAGAGCTTCCAAACCCACCCTCCTTCTCGCCCCCATTCACCCACCCACCCGGCCGTGTTGTGTGTGTTTTATGAAGTTTGTTTGTTTTTCAAATTAAACAAAGCGTTTGCGTGCGTGTGGTTGGAGAAGATAGAGATTTTTGTTCTACGTGCGTATGCGAATCATTTACAACATCGGTTGTAACATTTTTACACAAAGGCGTTCGTTTATGTTTTTATGCCACCCCCGCCGCCGTCAATTGCATTAAGCTGAAAAGGCGATTTTTTTGTTTTGCTTTTCTGTTTTCGGGTAGCTGAAACTTCCTTTGCGCAACGATGAGCTGCGTTCCTATTCTGTAAGAAATAAGGCCAATCCAAATGTAACGCGTTGCAGAGCGAAAGATTTTTATTACATTTCTTATTGCATGCTCGGCAGCAGTGTCTGTAGGTAGACGCACCATAGTTATAATTTATAGCAATGACTGAAATGGCTTCTATGCTCAAATAAGCTTCAAACTAACCGCGTTCGTGCTGTTTGATGTATTGAATGGCTAGCGCAATGCTGACGGGGATAGATAATTTACAAACATATTTCTGTGTGTGTTTTTATTTATGTCTATTCCTAGACAACCTCTAACACTCAAACCGATTTAGGGTCTGTTTGTCAAGGGCGACTAATCCGAAACGCCCCCTAAGACCATCTCGTGGCCCTAAATCATCGAGATCGGAATCAACCAAACACAGAACAGTATCGCAGTATCGATGAATGTGTTATTAATTAGATAATGATATATTGTCCCTGTTCCAGGCAGCTAGTTATGGAATCGTTTGCAACGTCCAACGTTGCGCAGCATCTTTGAAAGCAAAGGGCCAGCTTGCTTGCAGGCATCATTCCCTTCCAAAAACGATCCGAAATTTCTCTACCGGCACCACGTATTGCTACGTTATTTAAGAATGCGGAAGACTGCCGGTGATGTTAAATATTTACGCTTCAAAATGGCTGCCAATCGATCTTCACTCCAATGGTTATGAATGCCCTTATTGTAAAATCGATTCCCATTGACGAATGCCAATGGGCAGTAAAGTTTTGCTCATCCGTTTCGCCATGTTTAATCAGCCACACAAACAAACCGAATGTTTGGGAAGTAAGAAAAAAGCATAGAAATGTGGAATTACAACGTACTTTGGAAAGATTTTGAGTTGGTGGAATTCACGTAACTTCGTTCGGTGGGAAGATCCGCCGCCTTAAAAATGGTGTATTCTGAGGTAATAGCTTTCCGTTAAAGGTATTTATGTATTTTGACGAAAACTAGACTCGATAAACAACAGCGCGACTGGTTCCAGGAATAAGTAGACATCCTACACGCTGAATCCTAGAAGAATTTGTTTGCGCTTCTTTCTGGTAGCAGAATGATTTCAACAAATTTGCTCACGGTGTGTTAATTTGCAATGTCCCGAAGGCATTCGGCAAGATCCATCGTCCACCCACGGTAAGAATTGGAAATGTTTCCTGCTTCGCGCAGCGCTCTGCGAAATGGAAACGTTTTGATTTTTTTTCTTCTCTCAACATTCAGCACTCAGTGTTTGCCAGCCAGTTCGTTTGCGTTCTGGTGGGCCATTCTCAAGAGTTTCGTACCACTTTAAAATGGCCACTGCAACGATTGACCGATCGCAATCGGGGCTGTATGAGATTAATGTTCAAGATTTCCGCCTTCCGATAACGATAGACAACGGCCAGAAGCAGGGAACGATGATTAAAATTATTAAAAAAACGAAAAGCTTTTCGCCCGCATACCCGCGATTGCTATCAGCGCTTTCTTCGCCATCGAACCGTTGCGCCATCTGCAAGCTAGCGAAGCAACGGGCAAAGTTTTCCATCAATCGGGCAACCATCAGCCGGTGGTGTGCACCCGCAGAACAACGCGACAGACGACACCGGCTACCGACAACGCGGTCGTAAAAGTTCAGTTCTGGGTTTATGTTCCACAAAGCCAACCAGCCAGCCAGCCAGCCAGCCGTTCTTTGTTGCGATGGCGCGGCCCCATACCATCCAGCTTACGCGGGCGTTTCCGCGTTTTGATGGCTTTACCTTGCACCGGAGGAACCGGTTTTAACGAAAGTAAATTTCCGCCACAGGAAGCCGGTGACTTTCAAAGCGTCCCAGAAGGATTCGATTACTTGTGGCAGCACCGCGATACTGTGGCGGTCGGATGGACGCACCCACCGCTCTCGTTTAAAGGGGGTAGTACACTCTGGTGAACTGTAAAGCATGTACTAAATTCTGCTGAAACAACGTTTAGCCTGCCGTTTTCCGTACACGGAACGTCTTCGGTCGCTGTTACTAGGCAGAGCGAGGGTATTTCCTACGGCATGCTGCCAATCGGCGAACATTTCAACATTCGCATCGTACACACAGGAACAATGTGTATATTTTTTCATGTTAGTTGACAACATTTCTGTCATCGTACGTAGAATTTCATTATTATGATGAATTGACGAAAAATTGGCGACGTTTTGGAAACAAACAACAACAAGTTTTGGGATGCCAGTAAGTTCTTTGGAGGAGATAATTCTCTCGATAAAGCAAAAGCGTAACGTAAATAGACGGCAGAACGAACTGTGGAAAATTCCTCAGTCTCAAACCGTGTTCCAATTGGACGACACCATTTGCGAGTTACCATGTCTACCAACTTCGAAAACATGCCATTGACATAAGCACGATAGAAGTTTTGAAGCTCTTCGACACTTTGAAGAATTTTTCCACGTGAAGAACACCTTTTTATCTTCGCGAGTGTACTACCCCCTTAATCCGGCCGGTCCCGACCTGTCCAGTGCCTGTTTGATGGTGCGACAGTTGGGTGAAAAATTAACTTCAACTTTAGCCTTACTGAATCGCTACGGATTAGAGAAAGATGATTATCGGGAGCTGGACCGTAACATCCGATGCGAAGTGGCCGCGTACGGACAGGTACGTTGCGTGAAGGTGTATGCAACAATATACGAATAATATGGGAAGTTATCGAAGCACAGCTTCCAAACCTAACTCTCGCTAACACGGCTGTGCCATTTCGGTGTGCGGAACCAGAAGTTTTTCTTCGCAACGCCCAGCCGGGCGGTAAGAAGTATCGATTTCGAGTTGCTACACGATGAAAAACTAATTCTATGTCTTGCTTTCTGACGTACCCCGAAAATCTCCTATCCGTTTGTGGGCTGTGGTAAAATTTTCATATCGCCATTTTTTGTTTTTCGAGAACGCAATTTTAAGACACAAAAAGCGAAGGCCGGCCGACAGAGTGTTTGTGTTTTTGTTTCATTTGCATTGTGAAGCACGGAATTTGAAAATTCGCTATTTGCTGAACCCAGATGCGATGTAGTTGGGCGTCCACGGCCTTTGTGTTTAGATTTAAATGGAAAGCGCCGTCTTTTCTACCAGCAGAGCCATATGCTTCCGGGGCCCACGAGCGAAAGAATATTGATGGATGGTTGAAGTAATTCGAAACATGGTTGAAGAGTTCTGAGTTTTTTTTTTTAATGCAACATAAAGAAAAAATGGACGAGCAACGGCTTTGCAGAGCGGTTGTGAAGCAGCAAAAACAAACGGACGACTTAATGGGAAACGTACTTTCAGAATTCTGGCGATAGTTTTTCTTTTTCACAGGAAAATTTCCATCATTTTCCATTATGATCCAATATAATATTGAATATTTTGAGAATTTTTAAGAAAAAGCATTCCCAATAGGGCAAAATATTTACAGATCATTCTTCGAAGTGAAGTGAAAACCCGAACTTGAGGCACCATCAGAGGATTTGAAAAAATTCATCGAAAACTGAAATTTGGACACAAGACGCAGGAAATCACTTTCGTATAAATCATTACCATTAACATAACATGTTCTGGATAAGGAAAAAACGCAACGTGGTAATATCTTGTAAGAATAGTGAGAAGAATAGTTAAATTCAGCAATTAACAGAAGACAACTTTAGAAGTTCATTCTGTAAATATTTTATGAAATATTTTTAAATATATTTTAAAGAGTGCAGAGTAAAGAACGTTTTGCATTGTTTCAGCCATAAGACGACCAAGAGAAAAAAACCTTGAAGTGCTAAACTCAGCTTGCTTCAGCTGCCTTTCAGCTGTTATACGCGACCTGCGAAGATGATTCAAAATAATTGTTTTAAAAATATACAACACCTTTTAGTAAAAACAAATTTTTTTTGGGTAAGGATATCCAGGACATCAAAACACGAACAAATTGAGAATTTCCACGGATACAACGGGGCATAAACTTGTCATTTAAAAAAACTGGACGTCTGGTCTTAGCTTAGTTAGTTTAGCTGTAAGTTTAAATTACTTGGGTTGGAGGTGTTGGTGTGGCTTACCTGAATTTCAAAGAGAGAACCGAGCCGTCATTCTAGAGCCGTAGCCGGTTTCGAAAAACTTCGGGTAGGATCAGTATAGTATGCAAATGTTAATCTGGAAATAATTGAAATACCATCAGCTATCGGAAAGGGAATTGGTCCCATCACTACCAATACACCACCGAGCCGCCCTGGTTTTCTCTTTATAGGTAGATATTTCTTAAAGATAGATATAGATAGACATAAATAGAGATAGATTTTTAATAGTTTAGAAGACGATAATCTTTTAAAAAAGATTTTTCTAAAATGCTGACTGTTAATCTTCTCCTCAACATATCTTTAAGCATGATTCTAGTGCAACAGAAAAATTATTATACAAATACTTTGTATAAAATTATCATAACTGTACATATTCTTTTGAAGATAGTAAACATTCTTGTACCTAAATAAATAAATAAATAAATCAAAAACATCTTGTTTCGTATAGCAAATTATTATGGGACCAATATCACGCCATAAAACGTCACACGAACGACGACGGACTGTAAAACATCCTCACAACATAAGGTGATTGGACGAGATAATAGGTTAAATTTACTCAATAATCGTCCAATTGGTTGGGTTCAATAAATGCGAAAGCCAGACATCTTTTCGCAAAGTCGCTTTAGAACGAAGGCAACACAGCAACAGTAAAAGCAGATGGGGGTTTTGCCTTCTGCTTCGCAAGCATTTTCCCACTGCAGATGCAACCGATGACGATGATGATGGGTAAATGGCATCGCCATGGGATGCACTTACTGCCCGAAAGCAATTTAGTAGCGAGTCTCGTAATGATATGGGATACAAAGGGTAAAGTTAAGGTGCAGGCACATTCCACGGGTACATGGTCAGGGTCAGTGCATGACCCTGCATCACATCGGTGAGCTTACGGTAAGCAATATCATCCCTGACCATCGGCACCGAAGCTGACCGTTTCGGGGGCGAATAACGGGTGCCAACAGGGATAGACAAATTCACCAACGCTAGAATGAAATAAGGAAAGAAAAGGCACACCAAATCGGCATACCATTAAAGATCGTGACTTGACAGTTGACTGGCTCTACACAACGGTTACCCCACTGGAGGGTGTCAGTCAGTGCTAACCTTCACCCGCCAAATTCACCCAGTACGCAGAAATATGAAAATTTCCAAATTCAAACGTTCGGTCCATAACGCAAAAAGCCTTCTGGACGCCACTCAAAAAAGGGCGACTTCTGCCGCCAACTCACCCCCGTTGCCCAGTTCCGCTGCTACGGCCGCTAAGTTATCCCAAGAATGAGAAAGCAATTAGAGCTAGCGGGATTGGTGGAACGAAGAATGTTTCCACCAACATCACCCGTGAACCCCACAGTCAGCGGTGACTCGGAAAGGATATCGAAAGAAGCCTCGAGACCGCTTTGCGCTCCCGGATAGGCCGTGTCTTAATTGATTAATGGTAAGATCGTGGATCAGTCCGCAGTGATACACGATGGCGATCCAGTTCTGCAGCGAACGAGAATAACATCCGCCAAATTACTGTCTTACAGGGTGGGGCAGGAAAATGAAACTCTAATTTCACGACCCGCTGCTTCGTAGTCCGCACTGATCAGCGACCCACCCCAGCGGGTGGTAAAGGGATGTCCGCTGTGAAGCAACAGTGAAAACAAAAAAAAATCGTTTTAATTAGATTTTAGCACCGAAAGTGAACCATTACGCGCTAAATGGTACACGGGCGCATTCCTTCACACTTAGCTGGATGCTGGCCAAACATTTGTTTTTCCTTGTGCGTTTAATTCTTTCGCCGCTTTCCAGCGGATTAGAAATTGGGCAAACAAAAGGCACCATACGGTAATGGACGGCGGGCATGGCGCTGCTTTTCCAAAATGCCTAGTCGAACGGAGAACGATTTCATTTGCTGCGTAACCGCTTAGCCCGGTGGCTTTCTTCTAGGCTGGACAAAAAAGCGTTGAATCGATGTAATGTCTAGAATTTGCACAAACTAGCAATTAAGCTTTGGCGCTATCTTTCATTACCGAGTGGAATGGGTTGCGACCGCTCTCCCACCGACAACTGGTGCAGATTCAGTGGTCGGCAAGTGGGAATTTTTTGGGAGGTGGTTTAATATTGGTTTAGCCTTATGTTCTACGGCTAATTTATATCAAGAGTTATAGTATTAAAACCATGCATGGGCAAATTAGTTGAAATTAAATAATAGCTTCTAGGATCTAACCGTTGCGAAATGGGAATTTCGATTCAACCTCCATAAGGTCAAATGTACGATCAGCAAGCTAAGAAAGATCGATGATTTGTTCGAGCAGTTTCCCGGTGCTCGGGATTTAAGGAATGGGGCAGATCATACTATAAGTTAGTAAGTTTAAGACTAATAAGCCTGTATCTGTCAAATAATCCAGGCTGTATCATTATGTACAGATGCGTAAAGGGCATAGCATTTGGACATTAAGAATGACAAGATGGCCTTACCTGGTTTAGGCCTGCTAGCAAAATGGTTTGTTTTGACATTTGTCGAGCTCCAGACCGAAGCTTCCATTAGGAAAACAATTTAATTCTTTTCTACTAGGCTTAACTTGGCTTGCCATTTGTATGGAGAGCTGTAAGCGGATAAGTCTGGAATCGTCAAAACGCACACAAAAAAACAAGCTAGGCATATGAATCAGGCCAATATTTGACAAAAATCTTGCCACTTTGTTGACGTGCTCTTGTATTCTTATACATTTTGCCATATAAACACATCTAGAGCAAAATGTTTGAGTTAAACTTCTTTTAAAAGTTATAGAAATTGCATTCTTTCATTTTTATTTTCCCTTTATAGTCATTATTTGTTGTTATAAAATCATGAAAAGAAAATATACTAAAAACAGTAAACCAAAGTTGCATGTCAAACATGGAGTTCATTTCTAGAAGTTGGGTTTGCAATAAGTTATAAGAATTAATATCTGCAAGCGGAGATGTAACCGTAAACCTAACTATTGCACACATTTTCTTTCGATAGTTCGTGTATTTTAATCCAATGAAGGGATATCAGCATCATCAACATCAACATCACGGATTACTAGAAGCTTTTACAATTAAAATAATGCATCTATAAGTGAATTAGTACAAGTACTTAAACTCTTGCTCACTTGAATAGTTTGGCACTCCTCAATTCACAGTTGCCCATCCCTGCTGCAGAGCGTAGCATAAAAATATACCGTAAGCGAGCGAGAAAATTAAGCCACACCGCTTTATCGTCCGATCTTCTAGTTGTAGAACCCGAGGGCGTAACAATACCACGCACACCATTAATTAATAGATCGCGAGATTGTGATCGCAAGCCCGACACGATCGTGAAGCTCGATTTCTGCACCTATAAGCACACGTGTGTCAAAGGAAAAGCAAACAATAATTGCAAAACCCGCTGTTGCCGGGTTCTGGCATATTAACATTGTTGATGGTACGAGCTCGGTGGGTTTTTTGGTAATTAATTTAAACATGCCCATGCTTCAGGCCGATGCCAACGATAATGGATGCTCGATCGAAACCTGCCCCGGGGGGAAGTGTGGGAGTGTCCAATCGTTGATCCGCACCATATCCAGCAGAAGACGCCGGGCACTGATCTACCCATTCCGATCGACGTTATTCGCGGAACGGTTCAACGAACCACAAAACATACGGAAGGTCATTGAATTTTTCCTTGCCCGTAGTATTTTTACGCAGGACTGACTATCCAGCTACGGGCGTATAAAAGGCAACGAAAGCCCGAAATGGCGAGCCTAGACCTGTTCAGTATTTTCACGGGAGCTTTTTTTTGCCTTCTGCCCATATGCCAACGGACGTGATGGAAGGTGGTACACGGCGGAGCAGTGAAGAAACGGAGCAACCGCATATATTAATGGCATCAAAATCAGTGATGATAATTATAATAACACCATTTATCTGATAATTGTGGCTGGTGCATGGAAGGCGGTGGCTGTTGGCAAAATATTGCAGAATAAATTCCATTTCATTTCCCCCGAATGGAACCAGGCAAGTGGTCGAGTTAGCGCGCTGG
This sequence comes from Anopheles marshallii, assembly GCF_943734725.1. NCBI lineage: Eukaryota > Metazoa > Arthropoda > Insecta > Diptera > Culicidae > Anopheles > Anopheles marshallii. Next base: position 14,067,499 of record NC_071326.1, on the reverse strand, counting down.
GTCGGGTAAAGTGATGGGTGTTAGTTTTCCAGGCTGGCGCCACCAGCATTCGCACTTGCGGGCGGTTAAATGGTCCCGGGTTCGGACAGCTGCGGCCGCGAGATGTTGGTTCAATCGGGGATGCCCTCCTTCTAGAGGATGGTTCGCGTTGGAAATGAATGCTCTTCTCATGAAATTGAATCCGGGGACTAGGTGTGGTTGGAAGAGGTGTGAATCATTCTACAATTTCCTTGCTGTCTTGCCGAGCTACAGCCTGCACAGTGCTTTTTGAGTGTAAAAACTGAATAAAGAGCTCGATAGCACAGCTTCACTCTGCAGCACTGTTGTTTTGTCTGGTTTTGGAATTTCTTACACCCTCCGCTGGGTGGTCGGTCCGTGTGCAAATGGATTCGTCTTTATCTTCCTCGGTGCGCCACAGCATAAGTGGGGCCGTGTGGGCGTCTCGTAACGCACAACAGCTTCCAGCGATTGCCCACGTTTCGGGTCGGACTGAACACTTCACCCGGGCACAATTGTAGGCACGAAGCGTGCGCGTAGCTAAATTTTTTCCTTCGTACTTCGCTCCGTGAGAAGATGGTTGGCCTTTCAGCCGATGACCGGGTAACGCAACGCAGCATCCAAACGGAGGGAGGGAACGCCGGTGAATCTGGTGTTCGGTTCGTGCCAGATGAAGATTGAATTTCGATTGAATGGTGGCAACAATTTCCCGGAGGATTGGCGATACGGTGCGCGAACTAGCGATTGGATTCGTGCACTTTTACCAGGGATGACGCTGTGCCTGCCGAACGGAAACGCCATCCGTTGCTGGCCGTCCGCTGTTGATTTGATTCCGATGAACGATTGGTATAAAGTTGCAGACACGAAAAGAACAAATTGAAAACATTCATAACATTGCGATTTCTTTGTGCGATGTGCTGTTCTGGTTTGGCCGCTTTGTTTTGCCAAAAGAATTGTGCGACAGACGAAACCGATGGAAAATTACTTTTCCATTTTGATTATATTTTGACCAACAAGAAAAAACAAATCTAAAATAAAATGAAATAATGAAATAAGATAAGTATTGCAAACGAATGCCAAATTCGAAAGAGGAATACAAACATCGTACAATGTATGAATAATATATAAAATAAAAGCAGAAGTAGGCAATCAACATAAATTTAACAAATATGGCAAGATAATACACAAATATAAAAAAACACATTAAACAAAAAAAAAATTTTAATGATATGAATAAAAAAGAAAATTATAATTACAAAATAATAATAACAAATAAATAAACGAACAATAAAACGATGAAGTATAATAGACAAATAGATTCACTGACATAGCAAAAAATGGTTGATATTTCTATTTCATCGTTGTGCTTGTGTTTTCCACTTTACTTTTACCAAATTTTTCATTTCGTCCGTAAGCATTTCGGTATTAGCTACTTGCATTTCTGCTGAGCAACAGTTGTGTTTTGGCATGGTATTTGCCCCTCTGCCTAGTAAATGTTTGTGATTATTATCGAAAAACTTTTTCCACCAGCCACGGCAAAACTTTGGTGCGGGTCGAATAATGCGATTACAGCGTCGCTGTATTATGTTTTATATATCTGGCGATTTTCCATTCCTGCCTATCACCTTCAAATGCCCACAAAGCAGTACATTTAATTAACGGCGAAAGTTGATTCGATATTTACTTTGAAACAACTGATCAGTAAACAGGTCGGCAAATAGAGAAACAAACCACGTAAAACAAGCCACCTATCTAATCGAGCCTGCCTTGTTTGGCTTGTTTTTGGTCGGATGCCATAAACCAGAAGAGGGGGGGGGGGGACTGTATTATTGCGTGCGGGATTTAGCCCCATTCGAAGCAACGGAGGTTAAGCCATAGCATTTGGCTGCACAAAAAGCAAAATTCCCACAAAAAAGCTGACCGCCCACAAGGGGGCACCGAGCGAAATTGGCAAAAGATTAACTGGAGAGCCAGAACAGCTGATACGGACCGCATATTACAGCAATGCTGATGTGCCGCGCCGTACTTCTGGTTTATCTTCGTGTTTGGATACGAAAGCAACCTGTAACTCATCAATCATCGTTGGCAATGAATCTATTCCCTGCTGCGTGAAAAGCGTATCGGCTTGCACCGTTCTCTGCCGTTAAAGGTGTACCGGGGTTGATCGCTTCTGAGTGGCGATGAATGAGGAGGTTGGGGTTGGAAAGGCGGGGGATGAGGGGGGTTGGAAGGGTGTGCCAAAGAATGGCCTCGATCCCATCTCAAAGCCGGGAACATCTTTCATGACTTTCGGCAGTGCTGTTGATAAGAAAGCCGACCACGCCGCCAGTGGGACCTGGTGGAAAACTGTACAAGCGTGGTTGAATTAATCAACACGTTAATGAACGTGTTTCAGCCGGTCACAGTCCACAGTCCCGTGGCCTTGTAACGGCCCTGCAGCTAATGGTGGTGGAAGTTTTGCGAAAAGTGGGGTTGAAGACGGATCGTTTGTAGCGCAACGGCAAACAGGCCCCGGTACCAACGGACCACACCACGCAGGGTGACAAAATAATAGATTCTAATTAATACCTCCATCGGGGTTTGTCTACGATCCGGGATCTAGGCGTTGGTCTGCTGTGTTTCACGGGTCATGTCGATTGAAATGTTCCGGCATCATTAGATGCTGCCAGCGGTAGTTAGCCGATGCGCCCAAGAAGCATGCTGACGTACCAGATGTACCAAAGTACCGATGGAAAACAGACCCAACGAGGAAGAGAAGATCAATTAGACAACAGAAAAGAAAATGCGGTAAGATATTCAATCATTCGTCCCATCTATGTGCAAGGTCCATTTCCCTTTGCTGGCAGTCAGCAGTTGCAGTAGGTACGGATCTGTCCTTGTCTGAAGTTTCTTCCCCACAAGAATGCTCTTTTGTGCTGACCATCACAAACAAACCCCAAGACAACCCGACATCGCAGTTGACGCAACGCGTCGCAATGAACCGTATCTTCGGGGCAGGCTTCGGTCAAGGCCGGAAAATTAAAAACGATGCAGCGATTTTTCCCCCTTTTGCTCCGTTCTGCGAACGTCAAGGATAAGGCTGGGGCACAAAAAAATGGCCACAGCAACAACAACGAAAAAAAAAAAGGATTGCGATTGCGAGGGTACCAGTTTGTTTTGCATGTAAATTAGGACAAACTAGCGAGCGACTTATGATGTTAAGGCTGGTGCTGGTTGTGGGGTTGGAGTTGTTGCGATAATGAGAAAGTTTTAACCATGACCCATCCCCCAGTAGGCAGTATGACGGTAAGGGAATATTGATGCTTGATTTAACCGACCGAAGAGGGGTTAATTAGATATGGCAAAGTTTGAAAATAGTACCTTTTATTTATATTCCGGAAATTCGGGGTATTTGTTTATCCGGGATAGGCAATGATGACATTAAGAAACTTTAAATGGTATTTTAAATTTAGACCAACGAAGCGTTCTGGGTTGCAAAACATCATGGTGCAGAAAGGGCGGAACTGGATCCGATACGTGGGACGCATTGGACATAGGCACGTGCTGGATTATTTACTGATTGCGGGTAGGTATTGCAAATTATGTGCCCAGTATATTATGAAAACCCTTTTATGCTAATTTCAAAATTATTCCTTTTTAAAGCTTTGTGATTCATTTTTCTTTAACAGAATATTCACACTCGTTCGGCACATAAATTCACACAAAAACCGAACGCTTCCACCCGTCTGTTGGTGTAATGTCCAACACAATAATACACCATCGCTTTATCGGTGGTTGGTTTCTTTGGAACATTATTTTAAAAGATGGTTCATTCTTCGCAACAAAAAACGAATTAATTAAACCATCCGCCGGGAAGACGAGCATAAGACTCACTATCTTAACAATTGCCAAATGGTTCTCGTTCTCCCCAGGCAAGACGATAAGATAACGCATTTTTGGAGTGGCAGCAAAAAATAAAGTTTCTCCCTTTCATCCACACTGGATTGCCGGCAGGTTCGCGCGCAACATCAAAAACGACGGTATCAAGTTTTAGCAACCTGCAGGTAAATTTGGTCCAAACAGGCGGTTCGCTCACATGCCCGCTAGACGAACGTCTTCCGATGTTGACCTCTTCTCGCCGAGTGTTCTGGGCCGGGGTGATCGTGGATCCAGTTTGAGTACTGTGTATTCTATGCCCTATGCTCGCGTTAGCCGTAACTGGGCGACTTCATTCGGGTCGGTGGGTAGGTACTGGCGTGAGAGGTTAGCCAAGTGAGCTTAAGGTCGAAGATATTTCAATGCTCGCAGCATATTGGAAACGAATTGAATGTCCGTCCGCGTAGTGAAAGTTAGGCGCGTTATAACAACCTGTCCAGAACGTGCCGGTTGAACAGACGTAAACCCACCGTTACGACATCCCCGTGATGGCACAGCGCGAATAAGGTCTTCCCCGACCGTCCGGCGTACACGTTCGGCGATGCGTTTGCTGTACGGTGAACCACAATGGCAAATGGTGCGAATTGAATCGAACCGTATCGGATCGCGGTTATTGATAGCTTATGGTGTTTTTTCTTCAATAATATTTGATACCACTACTCACGAATAATTCCCCTGTACCGGCGTACAACAGAACAGTAAAATTTCCGAACGACCACATTTCTGCTCCAAGCAGGCTGAGGGATTTCGAGCTGTTGATAAACAGCCGGAGGGATTTTTTTTTGGTTGTTGTTACCGAAAGTCCCCCATAAGCCCTGATAAATGGGTTACTGTCCCCATGTCATAACGTTTGATGCGCAGCGTCCGAGAAGGACACTTGTTGATGGCACATTTCACTGACCCTTTGGAAACGGTGTACGGTTCGCAGCAAAACAACAGCACCGAAGCGTGACCGAAGTGGCCGGTCGCGTTTCTACGTAATCCGTTTCGGGGTGTCAACCTTTACCGAGAAGAACCATTTTTAATTGCCCGCCGGGAGTAATATCATCGCGGTCGTTTGATAAGGTTGCAGAAGTGTTGAGTAAACGAAATTATGCGAAAGTTTACAAGTGTACTGGCCAGAAACGAGCATCCATCTCTTTAGGGCAACAGCGGGCAGCTACTGGCAGGTGTTTGTTTGTTTGGAAGTTTTTCTTCTCGCTTCTTTAATTTTGACTTGCAAATGATAATTTATGAAAAAATTTCAGTAAAAATTATCGTTACGTTTAACAAATTCTCACATTAAAAGCGAATATTTTTAAGGTTAATGTTTATACTTTAAATGACATTTTGCAGTCGGTAATCCGACAGAAAATAAAAAAACGCAATAAGGTTTAATAATGTTGATAATAATTATGATAATGATTAATAATAATGAAAAAATTTACAGAATTTATATAATTGAGCTTCATGTAAAAATGATGCATTCTATCATTATCCTTGCTTCCATAGGTCGTTGAATGCAAACACCAAAACAAGTACAAAGGAGTTTTGTTCGTGTCCAACGAATTCAGCGAAAAACGATATCATTTTTCTTCAAAGCTCGATGCCCTTGCTGGTGCAAGATCGTTGACCAAGCAAGGTGAAATAACTCCATGAATCTGCTGCTGGCATAGCTACGGCGCCTTTAATGTGCGCTGTTTACATTTAGTTTGGTTACGCTTTTTACATTTAGTGATTTTTTTACAAAGTTGCAAAAATTACTAAATGAAAAGTGTTTCCCAAACCGAACAGTTTATTTCGGAGTTGCATTTTTTAATCAAGCATTTGTTATAGGTAGAGTAGGTGGACACTAAATTCAATTATTATATTACTATCTTGATTCACTGAAACTGTCTAAAGTAAAAAAAAAAAATAGAAATATTATACTTTAAAAAAAATTATAAAAGTTTAAATATCCTTGTACCTTGTAAAAAGTGTACTTCATGAGGCGATTTTAGAAAATCTCATTTACATAAAAAAAACTCAACACTTTCAAGTTAAAAAGCAAAATTCTATGAAAAGTTAAATAATAAAGCAATCAATTTTCAAGGAAAGTGCTAGTCAAGTGTTACTAAAATGTTCGAAGAAAACCAAATGAATATTGAAAAACCCACCGGGTTCTTTGACTTTCGACCAATTCTGGGTGCTGATAGCCATAACGTAGTTTCGAGAAAGACTCGTTTAAACATTGAACATGTTGTTGGGGTTTCGCATGTTGATTTTCCCACACATTCCAGAAATCCTGAAAGCTTCGTGAAAATGCAATAAAGAATAAATGATTTTATAGAACTGTTCACATTGGCTGTATATTTCCCATACACAGGGCAAACAAAAACCCCAATGAAAACTCCAACCTAAGACACATCAATCATCGAGTTCCCGTTACTAATCGTTGTCCCAAACCAGGAGGCACAAAATTAAACCCTTTGCAATGGTTTATGACTGTTTCTTAAAAACTTTCTCCTTCTTCCGTCGCTTAAACGGAAGTCGTTAAAAATACACGGTCGCCGTTTGGTAACCATGGTAACCATGAGTTTCTGACATTTAATCAGCAATAAACCAATTGCAAACGATGGTCCACCAACACACGTGCGATGAAATGAACAGCAAATAAAAAGCAGAGTGTAAAACACGGAAACGAACGAAGTGGGACAGAGCATGGGTGTAAAAATGAAATTTAAATCTCACATTGTTCGGTTGAACCGTTACACCGGCACAGGGTAGAATTTAAAGGGTTTTACGCCACGCTCACATACGTGTAGTAAAATGTCTTTTGAGTCCCATTTTTTCCCCCCGTATACCAAAATTTACGAGAAAACGGTATCCCACCGTTTGGAAAGGTCCTTCCTCTGGTAAAGTAAATTAGGGAAACATGTGGAAATGCTCTGCCCAAGTACCAACCGCATGGCAACGAAAGTGAATTGTAATGAAAAAGTGACAAAAAAAATCCCCATTCGCCATGCACCGCTCACCGTTGCGGGAAAGTGAATTGTAACGTAAAGCGCCAAAAAATGTCTATATCTCGTACGCTACGCTAACGAGATGAAGCCGTGAAGTTGGCTGTGGGGCTGCGCTCTCCCCTCCTGTTGGGAACGGGAAGACAACCCTGCCTGGGGACAATTTATTATGACATAAAGAGCACCGATAATCATATTTTATAGCAATACGCGTCGTGTGCTTAGTTTCCTCTTTCTTTCTGCTTCATTTTTTTTTACTTTGGCAAGAATTCGAAACCATGCGCCATGCACACACGGCCCCGGAAGTGTAGGGTATCATGATTTAAATTCTGGAACATAGGGCTACACATAGCCCTGCTCCCGATGGAATGCATGATGAAATATGGCTTTACCATGGACCCCATGCTGCATGGTAAGGAAAGCTCTCAAGTCGGAAGTGGGTTCCTTTTGACTTTTCCCCTTGTTTGCTAAGGTTTAAAGCCTCTACCGCACCTTTATTTGCTTCTATAAACTCTTTCAAGGGCAAATGATCGATGTTTAGTACATTTATTAGTCATTTTCGATAAAGATGTGTGGTAGCATGGACGTAGAAATTGATTTACTTGTTTCGTTTCCAACACAGCACACCTTGCCGTGCAGTGCCGATGGAAGCACAAACTTGAACCACTTCCGAGCAGCGGCAGTTGAAGATGGTTTAGTTCGGCTGGAAAAGTAAGATTTATGTGTCTATTTAGGAAGGGAACATCAAACAACGTTAGTGTCTTCTCGTGCACACTAACGAGTTTCACCAATCGTAAGGGCACTCGATGGCACGAAACAGTTCGCCAGGTAGTCCCACACACATCTGTTCTTCGTTAGTGCATTACGGTGCGGGCAACTCGGCCAATCGTTGAATAAAATTCAATTACTTTCTTTATTGGAGGAGAGCCAAACTTGAGAGTTGCTTGAGAGTTTATTTTGTACCATTCAGATTTGGACCATTAAAGGAAATACTGCCTAATTTGAAAGTTTGAGTAATTTTCGTTTCTTTACTTACTTACTCATCTGGCGCTACAACCGCTTCGCGGTCTTGGCCTGCTGCAGAAGTCGTTTAAACCTCTCACCGTCGAGTACCTTCATCTGTTAATCCATCCATCCATCGCCATCACTCCAACTCAATTGGGGCTTGCCATGTCGCCTCTGTCCATGTAGGCGACCAGAAAAGACTTTACGGGCTGGGTCGCCTGATGTCATTCTCATGACATGATCAGCCCACCGGAGCCTGACGACTCTAATAACACTAAAACTAACCCTAAAAAATCTCGAATTTGTAATACCCGTGGAGAATTCATTAAAATGATTTAAAAAATCAAAACATTGATAATATTACGAAAGAAGACACTTTAATGTTGCACTTGACGAGTTGAACTTTGAATATTTCTAATCATGATAAAATGACGAAATTTACACAAAAAATGTAACAGAAATTTGCACTTGAAACTGGAGAAAAAAGGGATAGGAAAATTTCGAGTCAATTAGGGTGTAGGTTGTTAGAAAATTCTGGGTACCGGTCGGCAAAAACCTGTTACGGAAAAAAGCGTAGACAGGGTACACAGTTTTGCCCTTGGGCTGTAACTTCGTTACTCGCCGGTGTATTAGTTCTGAGTTTTTCACCAGATTGTTTTGAAACCTTTAAGCTTCGATTTTAAGTAAATGATGTTTGTATGTATATTTCCCCTTACCAGACATCCGGAATTTGGTTAAATGAAAATGACAATACGATTAACAATACGATGTCGCTTATCACATTTGCCAAGAAAGAAGTACTTCTGTATTTGCTTTTTGTTATTCACCTGAGCACTCGTTAATGAATCAGCAGTAAGCCACATCACTGTACTATCTGTTGCCCGTTTTATGTTCATTCATTTCGAACTCTTTGCTACAGCTTGCTCCGAATGCTTATCTCGTTGACACACTTCGTACAGTAACTAGATCGTGCTTGTACAACTTCGTCCTGTGGCAGCACCGGACACAAAGTCCTACTAAGCTAGCAATAAATTAAAGCACAGTCTTAGCGTATGGTTCGATTTCGAATTTAGTAGTGGGTGTGCTTTGCCCTTTCTTTCTAGGCAGCAAAAAGAAGAGAGAAAAAAAAACCCAACACCATTGGGGTATAAGATCTCCATGGAGACGGACGCAGTGTTCGATGCCAAAAATAGCGTACAAAGAAGAAAACAACAAAAAATCAACGATCCTTTCTTGTCTCATCTTCGCATAGCGATGATGGTTGACACACATTTTGTCAGCTATTCGCACAAGCTCGTTATAATGCTTTTACAAACCTTTTTTTTCTTGCCCTTGCTACTGCTTCCTTCCTCAAATTAGATTGCAAGAGAGGAAAAGAGCAACAACAAAAAATCGTTTTCACCCCCACCGTTACAACAGAACGGTGTATTTCTAGATAAAAGGATTTTAAAATAAAATGAAGTATTGAAGTGGATGGTAACGAATGAGTGAACCATGCACACAATGGGAAGAAAATCGACGTAAAAAGTGGCCACTTGAAAAGGTTGAAGTGGGCTTGTAAATGAATCATTAAAAAAGGAAGGTAAACAAACGAGAGTAAACACAGGGTTTCGCAATGAATTTGGGACAGGAAAAAAAAACCAACAACAACAACAACAACTGGCTTTTGATGCAACACACAACGAAGCGCTGTTGGTGCTGCTCAACAATTGGTGAGGCAAACTTTTACAATGTCAGTAAAACAATAATAACTCAAAGTGAAACTGAAACGCTGTGTGAAGTGCGGTGTTTTGTTAGGAATTGCATTGTTTCACATTACTTTTCAGTATTGCCAGAATGCGCCCAGCAGAACGGCGTGGGTTTTGCACGCATATTTTTGAGTTCAACCCGTTACTCCAACCGGTTTTCCGAGTTCTGATCCGGCTGCTGTTCCGCAGATTGAAACAGCCGTAAGCAACGTTTTCGTGTTGCTTGTTTGCTTGGTGGTTGCCACAATTCAGACAACATGGCGTCCTTTGGCACTGACACAGTGAACCCACGTGCACACGTACCAGCACGACGTAAACACACAAAGCAAAGCGCCCAACCCGCGGATAAAAGGCCTACCTCGATGGGCGTTTTATTCGGGTAGACATTCTTGTTTCGGTTGTGCTGGGTGTTCTGCAATAAATTCTTTCCACCGCAGCCGCTAACGCATACAACTCGATCCCTTTCGTGCTGCCCCACTTTTCATTACCGTGGACCCCCCCTCCCCCTCTTCCCCCACACGGTTCGTGGGCTCTCCTGGGCACAGGTCATGTTGTTCAAGGTGACGAAAAGGATGCTTTCCTTCATTTGTGCAAAAGCCAAGCATGCAAAAATCCCTGACAACGGGCACGAATTGGGCGTAAGTGATCATGCCTTTTGCCTTTTTTTTTAACCCAAGACGATTCTGGGCACTGTTTTGTATGCGGCACGTTGGGAAAAAATGGACCTGGGGCCTATAGCTCCACATTATAACCGTCACTAAGACGACGCCGACAAAGATAATGGGATAGAAAAGTGGAAAATTTGCTCGTTCCTTTAGCACAACTCGTTCCCTCGAAGGATGATTTTGTCCGGATGGGTAGTAGAACGCTCGCATGAAGTGCTGGGCTGTGTTAACGCGCAGCGAATGAAATGGAAGCAAAATGGGAACGGCGATACTAGAGTGTAGGCAGAGCAAAACGATTATGCACACTTTTTTTCTAACCTCGAAAATAATGAAAGGATCAGTTACGCACGTGGACGGAACAGACTGCACAAGAGGGCAGCCGACCGTGGGCGATCACCAATGTAGACAACATTATCTGCACGCCGAGATTATGATGTTGCTTAAATAATCAATTAATATGCTCACACGAACTTTCACGTGTAGCACCACGGTGCGCTCGAAAGGAACTCATACAAACGGAAAAAACCTACCTCTTCAGCGTTTCATTTGCCGTGTACAAATTTGAATAACCTCAAAAGCCACGCTCTACTGCACAATAAGTACGTGCCGAATGGTGGGAGCCGAAAATTTTGAAGCCAAGAACAAAAGATAATTTAATCAAAAGCATTTGCTTTTTCCGCTCGCTAGAATGATGGTAAATAATGCAATTAATATATCACGCTCATACAGACACGCGCGTCCGGTAGCAGGGAGTGGGGTCCCTTCGCATACCACGTGGGTGAAGATTTTCCTGGAGAAGCAATTAGCTTTAGATTTTACGGTTTGGTAAACAGTGCGAGGTATGGCTACCGGTACAGGATTAGATATGGCTGATCTCCAAAGCATTCGAAATAGGGGGAAATTTAACGTCAAAGGCGAATGAAAGTGAACTCTTTGGGAAGCGACACACGGCTTGCCAGTTGTTTCTGTTTCAGGCTGTGACATTGAGTTTCTATGCAATTATGCTGTTCCAGCTACATCACAAAACAAAATTCCTATTTAAGCTTGGCGGCATGACAACAGCACAAAACTGTTGACAAAATGAGGATCATATTCTATAATTTAGAATTACATAATCCAACACTGTTCAGCATAGAAAATTGTTCATACATTTGAGGATCGAAACTAATCTGCAAGAATCCGCCTAGCATAAGTAGACTATTTAGCTGAGTGGCTTTATGGGAAAAAAGTAATATATCATAAATAAAATATAAAATGTAAATTAACAAAAAATAATACATACTAAGAATAAATGAGAAGTCATCTAGATTAATTAGACACGACAAGACCGGTCCAATAACCCATTGTGACCAATCCAGCCGTACGCAACGTGCCGTGTCTTTAAGCAAAATAAAGTCAAAGAAAGCCAGAAATGGCAGACCTAGATATCTTGGATGGACTCTTGGGCCCATGTCCAAACCCCACTGGCCCCACTTTCTCCAAAACGGACAAAATCCTTCCAGCCGCGTTCGAGTGGAAGATGCTACAGGAGGATTTTTGGCCTCGTATTTGTGAAATGACAATGGACCGTCGTACTGGGTGGGAGGGTCATGTCATGAGAATGACACCGTACGATCCATCCCTTAAAGTCCTTTTGGGTCGCCCACATGGACAGAGGAGGCGTGATAGGCCCAATTTGAGATGGAGTGAGAGCGTTGATGCGTCCACCGAGGAAGGCCGAGATACGGTCGTGGATGACGCCCATGTTTGTTCGCAGTGAAAAGTTCTAAAACGTTCGTTTAAATTAAGTTGAACGACACATCTCAACGACAGTTTCAATAAAACAGCTTAAAGGACAGTTTAACAAATCGTTGTGCATAGTTTATGAGCGACATTCATCATCAAACCCCTATTGTAGTGTGTGCGTGCTGGTGAATAGTTTCAACTGCCAGTGGACTCGTACCGTGGTAGTTATTAATGACAGTTTTGCAACGATTGTGGACGACCAGAGATACAAACCCCAAAAGGACCCACCACGGTGGGCCCTTTATTTCAGAACACTCGGATGCTCGATGCGGTTAACCCAGGAGCGGGTTTACGCGGCCAATGTTTTACAACACGGCACTAAGCCGAATGCTGTTCCACCGCAACCGCGGTTTCGCTATCCATCAATCAAGTTTAAACACAGCGCAAGGTGACTTGGTTGTTGAGTTTTCCAACCGTTCCATTTTAAACACAGCCTGGAAAAACGAAACTGGATGGAGAATGAAAATGAAAAATGGGATGAAAAAGTGGAAAATGGAAGGAGAACTGGAATGAAAACATTTGAGGCAATGCAATGAAATGAAACAAGGAACTCGGCTCAAGCCAGAGCTCAGAAACAATGAGTTTGGTAAGTTAACTACTTCGTAATTGAAAACCGCACACACCCCACTCACACTCGGTGTGGTGGGTATGTGGGATTGATGATGATTTTTATTTTACAATTCCATACCATCGATACACCCACCGACGGTTCACTTTGGTTCGAACGCTTAGATGCGTGGTTCGGGCTGGTTGGAGGACCTTCAACTTTTCCCCCCTTTTCAGAAATTGCGATCGATGGTGTGCCATTCGTTTCCATTACGATCATTCATTATGGGAGTAAAATTTATTGCAGACAGTTCTCTTGCTTCTGGTATGTGTGTTGGTATATGGCGAGTAAAATGACAACAACGCACTGTGGCTGGAAAGTAATGCGACCGATGCGGATGGCGATGTAACTTGATGATGGAAAGAAGAAAGCCGCCAGGAAGGGGCATATTGTCCGAAGCAAGAAACATACGGTTTGGAAAATGAAAAACCCGACCAAATGGAACAACAATTTTTATTGTCTTGCACGGGATTGCGGCACACCGTGAACGTGAAATGTCATTGCCTACTCAATATATGTGCTCGTGACCCATCCGTTTGTGTGCGTTCGGTGTCGGGAAGTTGGTCGGAAAATTCTTGCAATAAAAGCCAACCGTCCCCTCATGCTGCTCATACCATGCTATACGGATCGCTTTGTACCAGACGATCATACACAGGTGGAAAATCATGTGAGAATCGATAAAAATGGTCAATTTATCGGTCGCACCCGTAAGGCCTTCCAGTTGTGCCATCTGCCAGTGGTCCTAATCAAGCGCTATATTGCGCTCAGATAACGAACGAATCCACGTGACGCGACCCATTTATTTGATGGCCCTTTGCACGTTACATTTCCGGACTGGGGCTCGGTTGGCAGTGCGAAGAAAAGCGGGAACACATTGATTTCACATACACTACACCCGTAATTGAGCTTAAACCGCTTGACTGTGAATGATAAATGGTGGCTTACCGTGCATGAGAAAATGTGTGCAAGTGAATGAATTGATGCCGTGCAATAACTTCTCTTCGGTTTGATGAAATTTATAATTTACCCTCCCCGCAAAACGATCTAACAGCTCGTTTCTAATTGCTGAAAAAGGATTTCCTTTTGGGTAATTGGTTGAATTTAATTCATATTATTAATTACTCTTTGCAGGTATAGTTCCGCATTAGGTGTGGAACGGTCGTGTAGGTAGCTTGCGGTTGGAATTAATACTTACATCAAGGGATAGGATTTGCATGGCAGGTTGTTAAGTAATTACACAGCCATTCGTTAAATTATGAGTGAAATTGAAAATTTGGTTTTAGGTCAGGTTCTAGATTATTTGATTCTTTCTTAATTCTTTTTTATGAGTTATACAAGTTCACAATTTATTATATTTTGTTACGAAGAAATGGGAGCTATTTATGGATCTCTTTCAAAATGCAATTAATTCTGTACTAAACTTTTCCAGCTGGCACACCGAATGCATAGCATTCGCAAATCTACTGAAGTATCTTTTGTAAAAGATCCAGTATGTGCGAACGTTTCCAAGGTGATGTGCACAATGGTTCCGAATGAATAAATTATTAAAATCCATATCTCCCCGCAGGCTATTTATTATTCTTTTGCGATTTATTGCGCTAACTCCCGAGTATCGATTGCGATCTACCCGCAAAGTATTTATTATTCTTTTGCAATTTATTGCGTTAACTCCCGAGTTAACAAGATTTAATTCATGAGTTAAATCGTAACTTGAAGGTCACCGTAAAGAGTTAAATCTTGCGCTAACTCACAATTTAAAGTATGTATTGAGACGAATTCCCATCGTTTTAAACGGATTGTTTCCACAATTGATTCCCAGTTGTTCAAACCCAAATATTTTCGACGTAAAGTAGCCAAGCTGAAGCAATTTGTGGATGCTGTGTAAGTTGAACTAGAACTTGCCGAGTTAGATCTGAAATTCTCCCCATTTTATGGACTGGTAAACATTCCTTCATAACGGATAACACGAAAGCATGAGCAAATGTTTGATGTGAGAAAGACTTGGATGGCATCGGTTGGAAAAAACCTTCAAGAAGGGAAGAATTTCAAGATCTTCCTCAATACATTCTAATTTAACTTAAGAAACAATTCCCGGATGACTCCAGTTTTTGCCACGTGAGCCTGCAAACTTTATGATTGGATGAATGCAATCTTTTCCTGACCTCATATTTAGCTTAGATTTTAGTCTATATTTGATGTCTCGTTAAAGTTATTCATTTTTTGTTCTTTATAATTCTTATTAATTTAAAGTTCGTCTAACTCGAACTTTTGTTGACTAATTTTCTAAAACAATGTTAATATTGTTGAAAAGTTGTTACTATTGTACAAGTTTAATTTGTTAAGTAAATAGTTCGTACTACATCAATTTCCGATTATGGACAACATAGACAACGACGGCCTTAGAGAGAAACTAACAAAAAATCAATCAATCTTATCGGTTGTATCGGTGCCTTGGTGTTCCCGGAATTCCGTGACACTAACAAAGCAAACCCCCCTGTGAGCTAATATGGAACAGGCATGATCAAGTACCTCGTAATGGTGAAGAAGAATAGAATCTAGTCCATTTCCCAAATGGATATCATCAAAACGAAGACCAGTAAAAAATATTCCTAATCACCTGCAATCAACGGCACTTATCGGCTCTCAATTACAAACTTCCAAGCGAAGCTTTCCACACTTCATCAGCGGAAGTATTGCAATATCTAAAAACTTTCCCATCTCAGCTTCCTGATGACTGGCTAATGCCAGTGGAGCCATTTCCCAGCTAATATTTCTTTTTATCGCTCAGAATTTATCGGCCGAAAGTCACACGGAAAAAGCCGCACCAACGATGGCGATGTTGGGCGGCATCTCGCGCAATGAAGATTGATGGTTTTGGTGAAAAATTTGCAATAAACTCACAGTGTTTCGCTTGCGTTGAGGTAAGCACACCACATTGAGCTACTCTAGCACTCCATTGATGCTGCCATAAATCGTCCGATGGTACGGCGTGTCTCATCCGCCAGTCTCAAGGGTACACCCAGCGGATCGATCTATGTATCGATTTTCGGGCGGACAACAATTTGCTGGATGTCCACCGAACCGCCACGGGTACGGTTGTTGTTTCTCAATAAATTCTCCACCCGATGATCCCGTCAATCCAAGTGCAGCTAGGGATTCCCTTCCCGGTGGGAATGTTACGCCACGCGCAGAATACCTTTCAGCGTGTATGTGGGTTTGCATTGAACGGAAGTGCGTTAACGAAGGGTGATTGCCCTAACATAAAGGCATGGTGTATGGCAGACCCAAACACGAAACACAAAAAAAAAACATAGACGGAGAAAATATTTATGTCACATCATGCATTTGCAATCTCCACTTTTCGATGCCGAAACCTAAAAAAAAAACAATCTGAAATTGGTAATAGCACACCCTTCCTAAGTGCTTTGGGTTGTGGTTTTTGTTTTGTTTTCCAGCTGTATACCCATCACATTATTACCGCAAAAGACATGCAATTCGCTGCGCTGAAGTCCTAAACATTCATACCGCCCCCTGGTTCTGTTCGGGGTCCTCCTGTGGTGGCAAACATCGTAAATATGGTTTTATTTTCTATTGCCCCACAATCAAATAGCGGCCACTTGTGGTTGTCTCGATAAACAAACACACACAAAAAAAAATCATTTTGGGAAATAAATAAGCGAGGAAAAACAAATGCAAGCTTTAAAGCTTAAACGACCGTATCTGGCTCTTCGAACGTTCGGTTCGTTTGAGTTGGGTACGGTTGTTGCGCAACAACGATTTCCCCTGCAACGTAGCAGCGGTTCGGATGCGTGTCACTTTAAGAAGACGAAAACGGAAATCGATGTTGGAATGGACTTTTTAAAATTGATTTTAAAAATTTACATCATTGACATATGCGGATCACTTTTAACGAATTGAATAAAATTAAATTAAGTGTTTACTTTCGATTGCTAAAATTTCCTTATTTCTTTTAACTATAAAAATTTAGTTTAATAAAATTGCTTATCATTTTTTGATGATCTTGAATTGCTCTCTTTTTAATTGCCATTCCAATAACCGTATTCAATTAACGTTTAAGTAAGACAGAATTAAAATTTCCCAGTATTTTACAGTTTTTTGGTGAAGGCTAAACATGAAAATAAGCGCAACCTTTCTACGGGCCACAATACTGCAAATCAGATCATTAACTGTCGGAAATTATTGGCCTAAACAGAATCCGCTCGTGAGGCGCTGAAGCAAACGTAACGCCCGGTCAGCTCGTTCCCGTTTGCACCCGAACGTGTGTTTGTAACCAATGTGTGATACACCACTGCCAAAGTTTATGATTTAAGGGATCGCATTGCCAGGCAGCGGCACTTAGTGCCACTTCTTCCGTGAAGGGTGGAAGTAATTTGTTTGAGTAGTCTTTCGATCTAAACTGCCAAACCTTTTCCGGCTTCCCATTCCCATTGCTGTCCTTCTTTTTTTATGCTGGGAAATGGTCCATTTTTCATGTAAATTATGTCTATTAATGGACTCCTTAAAATGTGCTTGTGGTGTTGATGATCGAAACGCTTCGGTTTATATTTTTACAAAAATTTATTTTTCCAAGGTACAAGACAACGCAAAATTTTAATAGAGATTAGTTCTATCTTAGTTTTTCCTGGATCTTACGAAAATCTCATTCGGTACATTCAAGTGCAATGTACCGCAATACGCTAGATTCACCGTATCGCACCCCGATTAAGTGGCTACTTATGGGAGTCTCGTTGCCTACATTCGATCAGCAGCAGCGTGCGATGATTTATCTCACCCCTCTAGCAGCCATTGAACTGTGGGCAAGTTAAAATGAAGTAGCTCGGAGGAAAATAGCCCGAAGAAACGGCGTTTCTTACCGTGCATACGATTCCCGTCCGTTCCTGCGAGTGGAACATCGACGATTGCTGTTAGGCTGGGCGTGCATGTGTGCTGTACGTATTTAATAGCAACCGAAAAGCAATGAACTCCAAACCGGATGCAAAACCTCCGGCACGAAATCGCCATTCCATGTGTGCGAATGTTGCAAAAATATGCTTCCGGACATTTTAATGGTGCTGGGTGCTGGGGCGACGGAGTTTACTATGTTGGCCTGCTGCCAATAGAAGGTGCCGAAAAGTAATGTAGCAGCAAGTAGTTTAGTAAGCAGAGAGTTGACCATCGTGTTGGTCAACCGGAAGATCTAATACTACAAAAAGAAGACCACTAAGAAGAGCATGCATCACAATATTGCGGGTGCCCAACTGTTCTTCAAGATTTGAATAGAGGTAAATCCTAGAAACCTTTTTACACGATTATTTACAAACAAATAACAGTCACACAATTCAGCTCCATATGTTTTAATTCAAACTTTCCTCAATAGGGTTCACAAATCACACACTTTTTATGCTAACCTATCTCGTTTTTAACTTATCACCGTCCAAATAGACATCAAGGGACAAACCTGTTCGCGATTTTGGACACATTCTTGCTCCTTGAAAGTAGTTCACTCTTGCCATCACAGCAAAACCCCTCGCGGTGACATTCCTACGCCTACTATTGTGGTTTTCTTCTGTTAGTCTGTATGTTATTACCATTTACACTTCGGTTTCGGCTGTTCGGAATAAAAAAAAAAAGGAATATAAAAAATATTGATTCGAATTCCGGACAAAATTAAATACGATTTTTTATGGAAGTTCGACAGTAAAATGATTTTTTCTCATTGATTATTATCACAAGAATAGATTCTGATGTACTCCGATGCAGCAATGAGTTATGATAATGATTTATTTTATGATTTATAATGATTTATTCACACTGTAGTCAATATGAAGCAAAACTGCTAAGAAAGCCTTCAGTGGTGATCTTAGCGGTAGCGACTGATGAAAAACATTTATTTACTCCATAATAAGGGCCAAAAAGATGCAAGTAACATGAAAAAATCATGTTTCCAGTATATCATGGCAATCAGGCAGAATTAATAAGCAGAATAGTTATAGTTTGGGTAAGAAAGATTTGGGCTAAGACGGGAGGAATGTCCGGAATCTGAAGCCATGTGTAGTTTGATGCAGCACGGTACCTTTAGGTGAGAAAACGTAATCAATGTTGGTTGAACACAACGAACTTTTCGCACATTTTCAACCAGATTGATGATCGAAGGTTCGATAACCCTAATCATGGCAGATTTTTTCCTAAATATTAATATTAAAATAAATACCATGATGTACCATGCAAAAAGAAAACCAACACATCTACCAATCACCCCACAATGAACTTTTCTCTTAATCTCAATTTCATTATGTTTCTTCTGCACACTCCTGGTATCAAATGTTGGTGAAAAACAAACATAAGAAGCATAGAAAGCAATCACCAACCGTGAGCTCGATGGCTTGCGCGAGGGCAACATCGTACAACGCTTTCTTGGCTTCGGCACCATCGGTTACACCGAAGCATATTGCGGAAAACGTGTACGACGCAGCATTTGCATACCTTCGAAGCAATCGTAATGGTGCGTATCCGGGGAACTGCTACCGCCAAGTAGCAGTGACCTTAACCGATCGCGTCTGGGTAACGACGGTGCAGTAATTTCCAGCGCATGTTCTCTACCACTTCATTCGTATTTGAATTCGTACGCGACCGCGAGATCGATGCGAATTTAATTGCCCTCATCATAAACACGTACCACGAAGCGCACACCAGTTCCATCTAGCAACTTCGGTCTTACTGTGGTGCAATGGCGTAAGTGTACGTTTGTGCTTTTGCTCATTTTGGGATGATAAAGAAGAAGAAAATAGTTGAACATCGGATGGAGCAATGAGCAATGAGCGGAAATCGCGTAAAAAATCACCGTTTTAATGATTATGGTACGGTGGTAGGTGGTACACTGGTCCCGATTGATCGAACCCCCATCGATCGTACGATCGGCGTGCTGCAGGCGAAACTAGCGTTTCGGGCTGTTGGCAATGTTTTTGCCGGCAGTCGATTTGCAATGACTGATTCGTAACTGTAAGTAGCAAAAAAACAAGGTTCAATGAGTGCTTTATCCCTACAGACGCGACAACGTAAAGCAAACAAACAACGGACCCACAGAAACGAAACACCAAGCTGAGTGAAGTACCGTGAGCAAACAAACAAGTATTACCATTGCTGTACAAAAGAAAAAACTGCTAATTGCCATTTTAAACTCATTTCGATCGCGTTTGTCAAAGTTTTGAGAACGTGGCACGGATCAGACTTGTTGTTTACCGCTGTTTTAAGACGTTAAAGAAAATGGGTTTATTATAGCAATTCATACGAATTATCTGTCACCTGGTGGCAAATCCAGCCATACTTCGCCTTTTTTTGGCAACTATCTCACTATGCATCCAGCAACATAACCAAACCAAAAAAAGTCTAGCAACTGAGCTCGATTGTTGGATCGTACTGCAGGCTAAACACTGGAGCGAAGAAGTTGTATATCGAATCAGAAGTGCCTTATCTGGTTTGTTGGATACAGTCTCCATGGTGGAAACAGGAAAAACAGAAGCCTAGTTCTAGCTTCACGATAACATTTGGGATCTTAAATGAGCAGCAGATGATGAAGTTGAATCTGAAGGGTAGAGTGACCTTAGCGATTGGTAGAGGATATTGGAGCTACTAATCAAACGATGAAGAAGCACTTGGAGTACTCTTGCGAGGAAATGTCTATCGAGGCTTTCTGCATTGGAGGATCAGTCAATGCCAGACCCTCCATCAAGAAATGGGTAAACAACCACACATTTTACACCACTCTTCTAAGGAAGTTCCTTTAGTTATATGGAAAGTTATTTGGGACCCCACCGGTGGTTCAACTGTGAGTGAATTCCTCATTAGCTGGCCAGGTGTTTTTTTTTATCCTTTTTTTATCCTTTTTTTTCTGCAAGATTTGGCGTCGCCTAACTTTCAAGGAGCCTAACCTCTAAGGAACCCTTTGCACTGCTGGGTTCTTCAACCTGCTATTTCGGAAAATAGGGGTTCTCGGGGCCTTTAAAGTTCGGGTCCTCACGCACCCGCTTAATCCGCTATATGGATGATTCGCCCTTACCTTCAGTGACTCTTAATCATTGAGTGGTTCACGAGCTACAAAAAGCAAATGTAGCTTCCTTCAGGACTGGCGGTGATCTGGGATTTGATCACAAGGAGTCTTCTAGCAATGGCCGCTTTCATCATGAACAATCACGCGAAGAAGGGGACCTGGAGTCTTTTCCCAACCAATTAATTCTTGGTCGAACTGAAAGCTTACCACGGTTGCTTCAGTGTGAAGTACAGAACGCATGCCGTGATGGAAATAATTCTATTTACGAGTTGTTCCACGCACAAATCGAAACCGAATGTCTCAAAGAAATGATTATCGGCTAATACGTGGTAGCAGTGTTAGGTCATTCAAATATCCACCAAAATCCGACTGAACAGCAACGTGTTGTTTATCACATTTCGCAGGCATTCTAAGGATGCTGAGCCAAGTAAAAGGTATGTATAGTAAGAGGTATGCCGACCCCTGGTTTAAAACCGACCTAGTGGAACAAAGAAAATCTGTTATAGCGATAGCGATTGCGAGATGACAGACGTCTTTTTTTTACACAAAAACTTCCTCCTTCTTCGTAGGAACTGCGTAGCAGATTATACGATTATTATGGGCACAATTGACTGACGATTTGAAGTATTATCCACAATCATTGCATAAGTAAAGGAATAAAAAAAATATCTCCCGATCACAAAAGCACTTCAAACCTAACGATCATCCTCGTTCGCAGTGACCAACAGTTCAGCTACAAAAAAGTACCCACAAAAGGTTTCCGCCAACGGTTACAAAGTCAATAGTTACGAAGCAATCGTTACAGGAATATTTGACCTTCGCCTTCGTCCCAAAAAAGTCTCCGTAAACCGGCAGCAGCAACAGGCTTACCGGAAAACTAATTGAAAATAAATCCTTCGCCAGATATGCAACCTTTCCGGGTGGGCATCGATTTTGCAATCGGTTGGTAAGAGATTACCAAACAACCAAAGCCATCGAAGCTTCAACCATTTGTTGGGCCATGGCCGGCATTGGCAGCTAAACGGCACACACCCGACCAGTGCTGTGCTGGCGGGGGGGGGGGGGGGGGGGGGGGGGGGGGGTGTTTTCTGGGTTCGCTGTTCGATTTGATCACAGTTCCCACAACTGACCGGGTTCTCAGGGCGGTGGCACGGGAATGGAGTTACAAGTGACAAATTTTATGGGTAAGCATTGAAACCTTGCACACCGATCACACTGCGGTACCGGTAGGGAAGGGACAAGTTTATTGTTTGCGTCCCAGCGGAAGAAGATTTGGGCGTTTTAGATGGTGTCAGTTTTTGTGGGCAAAACTGGCAAAGTGGTTCAGATTTTGGACGAGCAGGAAACACATTTACGACGGAACTGATTCAACGGTCCCGCCGGTCGTAGGGGGAGCAGTTGTAGCATTGAAAATGCAAATTTAACAGCCAAGAGGTTCTGCGCTCCTGTTATCCGTACGAGCTGGACAAGTTTTGTGTCGCAAAGCAGCAGCAACATTACAGTGTTTTTCCGCTCCATTCTCGGCACAGACTGATAAAGTACGGGGTATTGATGGTAAAATTTAATCATTGCACACCATTGGTTTGATGAGACGAAATGATGAAATTAAATGAAACATCTGCACTGAAATCATAATTGGATTGTTACGTTTAATGCCTTTTTGAAAAAGTATAAAGTGGTGCGCGTTTGGCGAATCGACATCACCAAAGTCCCGCTGGACAGTTGGATGCTGTAAAGCTTAGTCTTTGGTTTTTGTCGGCCCGCACTAAGCACGTAAATATTTATGCAGAAAGTTTTACCACGCTCCATGAATATTGTAAATTCGGCCACTCGCAGCTCTACAGGTGACAAAGCGATTCCGTCAAAAGGAAAGTTATTCAACCTCCATAAAATATGCAAAACTCGGGAGCGTGCAGTTGTTTGCCATTGTGACAAACATTCCGTTGGGTAATTAATATATTCAATAAATTATTCAGCCCGCACTTGATGGACGAGTGATCAATCGAAAATCCGAAAGTCCCAGATAAGTCAACACAATTGATTGAAATCCATTTTTATCTCTCAATGCGAGGGTCAAGATTAAAAGTTTGTGATATAGTCGATGGGCTGATAGGGGGAATGGAAATTCGGATCAACTTCGAAGATCTTTTGGATTATTTTTTGGATCAAGGTCATTGTAGTCTACACGGATACAGACGCCAGCAGTATCAAGAAGGTGAATGGTGACCCTCAGAACCTCGGTGGTTGGAACTTTATCGGATATCGGATGTACAACGACAGTAAGGATATTTGCACGCCACGTGGTACTTCCCAACAAGTTCCCAAATGGAATGCGAAACTTTCTGTCTTTAGTACGTTGGGCGAGAGATAGGAACAAATATTCGTTTCCTCGAACGCCACGTGACCCATTAGATAAGATGATTACCATGGCAGAACCGAAATATGTGCCTTATGCCTCCCGTCGCTGCCCTAACGGTGTTGTTTCTGTTTATTGTATACAGACGGTGTCCCCCTCGACCAGGTGGTGTCTGCGAAGGGCTTAGGTGTGTGGTTAGACCACAGATTGAAAAGCCAGCAAGCATATAGTAGTCTCTATCTTCGACGCCGTATCGCTTCTGACTTCTCTGCTCAGCTTATGTTTGAGGACTTTATATTGTAGTGTTGTAAGGCCAATATTAGACCATTCTAGTGTGGTCACCGCCTTCTCCCATAGGCCTAGGACAACAACTCCCTCCATATCCAATCCATCGTCATGTTTTGGGGCATAAAAGTTTCATCTTCTCAATCCTACTCAATCCCGTCCTCCCTTAACCTTAGCTAAGCGCCGCACGCCGTTTGGCAGTTGTGATCGATTGCGTACGGCATACGAGTTTATGCGTTTTTAATTGTTATGCCAATTTGTTTGATTATTGTTCATCTGTTTCTGCTTTCCGTTATCGTGTTCGTGCTCATGATTCTTAGTCCTGTTATTTGTGCTTATTTGTTGTCATTTTATTTAATTGAATTTTATTTTTTCTTACGCACTTCTCTTTTCTGCTGGCTTTTCCCAATATTTCCGTCTTCATTATACATTAAGATTAGTTAGGATTTATAAATTTGTACATTCTTCATTGGAAAATGAATTAAGAACAAATATTAATAATAATTTGTTAAGATAACAGATATGATTGTTAAACAAATTCGACAATTTAGTATATTTAGCAACTTCAGGCATGTTAATTAAGGCATGGAGCTGGAACTTTAAAAAAATCATTACAATAGCTTCAATAAATAAGCAACTTGTTACTTCCACATACGAAACGTTCATTATAAACACAAATCGAACAGACTGTTGAAGTTGTGAACCTATTTCACCCATATGTTATGCCTTTTTCCACCTGTAAACGTGTCTGATGAGGACATACCTATTAATGAATGAACCATATTCCATTTCCAAACCCGAAATCGAAGGTGATTAGCTATCGTTTCGACGGCATGATAAATTGCCGCACACTCCGCTTCCGTGCATTCACACGTGTTCGTGTCAATATTTAGCCAAATGTGATACACGCTTCCCACATTCATCAAGCTGAATCACCAGATGTCTGCATGTGTACGGTGTTTCACTTCCTGCTGCTACTACGCCGGCCAGCTATTCACGCCCCCTTGCCATTACATTCCATTGGTTTGCCGTCAGCCGTGCCATTCGCGCCGTTCGTTGGCCGCGCGGGTTTTTGGAACGTAGCTGCGGCGCATCGACCGAACCCCGGCGACCCGCGCCGGGAAACGCGCAAGTTCCCGAGCGTTTGCGACTGAGTTTTGACAGAATTATGGCAGCAGCACTTGGTTGTGCCGTCGAGTGTGTTTGGACCACACGTTTGGATTTCACACACACGCGCGCGCACAACCATCGCTGCCGGCATCGTATCGGATCGATTTTCATCTGTGGCTTTGCACAACCGACCGCCGCGCTGTGGGTTTAATTGCTTCGATCTCGTTCTCGCGCACATTTCGCACATCACTTTTCCGCCGGCGGTTGTGGTGCAATGTCGGCAAATGGAAATGGTCAGTACGGAAATTGAAAACCTTGTAAACACAACCCGTTGCCCGCACGCGTCATGTGCACGGCCGTGGAAATGCTTCCGCCACAGGGACACGGTATGGCGCCCGGTAAACCGACGACAGCATTGCGAATGTGAAAACCTTCCCAGTGCGATACGTTTGAAATGACCGCATAATGACCGTCAACGATCCATTTCAAAGTCAATCAATGGTGCGGTGTATGTGTGTGCTGAAATGCTGATCCGGGGGTCCGGGTGTAATGGGCTATTAGCTGACCGTAGGAAATAATTACCCTCCTACACCAATGCACGAGAAGAATGTTTGGGTAAATATTTAAACCCAACTCCCGGCAGCTTCTCGCCGGCGTAATAATAAATTACCAACTGTGTTATCACAACAAGGAACTGCCCGTTGCAGCAATGGTTTCAATTGCGGACGCGTGTCGCTCGTTTTTGTCCACGGAAGGAAAGATCAAGATCATTTCCATCACGTACCATAACTAACGCTACGAGAACTTTCACGTACAATAAGAGTTAGTTATGTTTGTCAGTGGGACGGGTTTTTCGAAATTTCCAATCCCAATTACGTTGGAGAAATAAACTAACGTCAAGGATGATAAATATTGGGCGGTTGAATTAGTTCCAAATTCAATCGGAACCATGCTGTTGTTAAGTATTTGCCACGGTTAAACAAACCACGTCGAACACGTCCAACAACACGTGTTGATTTTGACGGTTTCGATGTTTATTCTGAATGTTTGTTCTCGTTGCAAGCAATCGATCAAAAGACACCTCAAAAATAAGCACGGCGAAGGGGATTTGTAAAGTTAAATCAATAGTCGGGTCGGAGCGCCAAATGTTTGATAGTTTCGTTCCGATCGTACGACTGTTTATTCTACTATCAATTAGCGTAATGGTCGTGGTTCAGTATGGAGAAGGATGCTTTTCATTATATTCCATTACTATTTCATCAGGACATATTAAATTAGTGTTGTGCTTGAAAGGGCGACTCCCAACCGGGGTAAATAAAATTAAAGAAATTCAAAATTGGCAGGCAGGCAGAACGCTTAGTGCCACTTGTAGTACCACTACAGAAGGTGAAGAAGTTGAAATTATGAGGCTTTTCAGAAGTCATTTTATATGAATGAAATCTTCACTGAAGGATCGACTGAGTCAACTATCACAAGATGCATTAGTGTATAAATATATTTTATGAATCAGATCTTGATTCACAGATCTTGAATTATATCTCTGAAGTTTCATGCATCTTCGCGGTGTCTTATTTTAGAACCTTCATAAATAAAACTTTGTCAATATATGCAATTCCTGTCATGGTCTAGCTCCAACTCCAAGCACTAATAATTGACATAGTTCAATTGAATTGTATCTTTTTTGGCAACAATTTTATTTTATAATGCGAACAAGAAGCTTAAAACTACAAATACCTTAAGTCGTGAACCTTTGCACATCCATACATATTAAGCGATTCTTTGAAGACTGGTGGCGAGATTTGATCAAATTTAGGATATGTTTTGTATATATTTAGGTGTGTCCAACCGAAGTTGGTTCCTACTTTTATGTTTCCGTCCAACTGCTGGGAGTTAGGTCCCAGACAACTTTGCTTCCCTACTACACGATTACTAGCAATTTGTTTAGTACCCTCTTTTTTACCTAGGTGGCGCTTTTTGTGTCTTGGCTAATTACGACGCTCTGGTTGCCACATATATATTGAAATTGTTCAAAATGTCAACTCAAAGCTCAGTACGTACAACAGCGTACAACGATCCTTCTTCAGTCTGTGGGAACTACACTGCTCAGAAAACCAGTCGCGACGATCAAAGCTGGGATTAGGTAGAATTTAAATAACTCCGGTCCTCACTCACTTACGCCTTCGAGACATGAACTTTGTGCGAAACGAAATTCTCTTAGTCGAGAGTTCGTCGAGAGGAAGATGCTCGGAAGGGTTTTTTCGACCCCGTATGTGTGAACTCACTATTCGTACAGCGAATAGTGAGTCAGGTCATACGTACACAGTGGGGGCGTGATAGGCCCAAATTGAGATGGAGTGTTAGCGTTGATGCGACCGCCAGAAAGGCCGGGCTCATTCGATTGACAGACACCGGTGCTAGATCGATAGCGGACTCCTCCAACAGGTCAAGACCCAAAGTAAGTTAGAATATGTTGAAGAATTGCGGCGATTTAAAGATTCCTCAGACGATTAATGAATCTTCAGTCAGTAGCGGACTTATGGTTTAGGCGAAGTAGGCGTCCCATACTTCACCCTCACAACGGATAAGCATGGCCATTATCCTCGTTCCTGCGTTTAGTCATTTTGAAATAAGGGACCCTGACTACTATTCACCCTAAGGGCTTCAAAGAGGCTTGATCAGTCACTGTTCCTCCTAATAGAGATTCAGACTCGTTTATCCAGGTTTCAAGATCCATCCACCCTCATGAATCTGAATAGGAATCACTCTACAACCAATACGACATTGCAATTTGTCACCAAAACGTAGAAAAGGTACCGCAGTGTATCAAACCATTTACGATTCATTTGCTAGTTTAAGCCTCTGCTATTGTGTACCTTGAAAGCACTCAGCAGAAGAACCTTTTGATGGATAGGAAAGCATTACAGTAATAAAACGTAAACGAACGGGATCATTGCTTCTTGATGGCACCAAATTTGTTTGTTTGCATTTGCTTCATTTTCCGTACGGTTGATTCGTTTCGGCAACTGAGTTTTCCAGGGCCCTTATCTTTTCCATTCGCTCGTCAATCGCTTCGTCCCTCCAGTGGCAGCCTTCTCACCAAGTAAACAGTGCCATGTGCCGTTACCACAGTGAATCATAAATAGTGTGGAAAAAAAATCCCCACCTAGGAGACAATTTTCCTCGTGGGACAAGAATAAACGGTCGTATTTCGGGTCGTTTTTTTGTTACGCATGTCCTTCCACTCAATCTTCTCAGTGTCAGCGTACAAGGGAAAGGATCACGATTTCTTGCTATTGTTAAGGGGCGAGGAATCGTGGGACAGGTTTTGTATCGATTGACGAAGCTGGGGAATCAAACCGGCGTCCTGTGCCAACCAACTTGTCCGGACGACCCCCGTTTGGTATGTCAATTTCCCTGTGGTGTTCGTTGCAATTTCCTAGTTACAGGAAGAAAAAAAATAGAATCACATACACTCACAACAACATTCTCGTAGTGTTAAAAAAAAAGCTGATGATACGACGGTAAAGCTTTCGACAGAGACGACAATATTGATTGCATGTTACGTCAGCTTAATCGGACGACCGTGGAAGACCGTCATCAACAAGGGATATTCGAAAATGCCGGGAACGGACAAATGCCTCCGGGCGGGGGTGGGTTGACGTTTGCAGACTATATCAATCTTACCGTTTCCTGTAAAGTCATCCCTAGTTTTTACCCTTCACTTCCTGGGGTGACCCCTTATCAGCTGGGCAACATCCGGTGGCAAGTGGCTAACAAATTCGGAACCGCTTTAAGAAACTAACCGATAGCGGACAAACAAGCGGGGGGGGTGGGTTTGAGATTGGATTGGGTGGATGAATTTTCCGATCCGTCCGATCGGTGAAGCTTGATCAACGCAATGGATGGCTAGGCACACACGATTTGTCCACCGAAAACTACCGGGCCCGCAAAGCAACACACGGGTTGACTGATTAAGCGTTATTGTGTGTGCGTCGAGTGGTTCTTGAACCTCCTCCTTCTTGGAACAAGCGGTGTCCGCCAAGCAATAACTAACAATTCAATTTGATTGGCTCGACGTAAATTCGCTGTAATTTGCCTTTCCTGCCAAACCACTGGTTAAGTACAGTTTACAGCAGCAGCAAAAAAAACCCTCGAAACAAATCCGGTGGGGCTCGGCGGTGTTGGGTGGTCGTTTCTGCCGTTTTTGCTTTAAAGTTTGCACTGCGTAGTGGGCTGTTTTGGGGGCACCACAAAAAATAAACAATCTCACCATGTAATGAGGCAGTAGCACACACCGATACCATTAATCATCGTTGTTAATATGCGTTTTTGTGTTATGACATTCGATTTGATAAATGATTTTGGGCTGAAAGAAAACAAAAATAATTTTGGGCTGGTGAATGATTTTGGTTGAGGGAAATGTTTTTGCTGCCGATCCAATATACTCACCGAACAATCGGACGATGAGGTATTGTGTAGCCTTGGTTTTGGTGTGCGCTAATCCAAACAGACAGCTCAGCTGACTTTTATGCGTAAGCTTCCTGATGGAAATAAAATCAACTTGTTAAGATATTAGAACTTGGTCCGTTCCAACAGACACACTTTATCGGACAACAATTGGATGTTTGCATAGCGTACGGGATTCGAGTGCACTCAAAGCGCTTTCTCGTGTTAACACTTTGTCGAAATTGTTTTCCCATTAAAATCATACACGACATGCAGTGGGTCGATATTTGTACCATCTTCTGGTTGGATACCGTACCATTTTTCCAGTGAAACGATTGAAAGGAAATATCCGCTTTGCTGATTAAATTACTGTACCGTGGCTTCGTGGTAGCGTCCGGAGTGAAATATGCTTTTCCCGCGAAACGGAATCAGATTCGGCAGCAAAGCGTACGTGAGCGTATCCCGCGCGAAAAACACAGAGCGGAAGAAAAAAGGAATTTCCCCGAACCACCCACAAGCGTCTCGCTAATCTTGTCTGATAAGACACATGGATGTACCCAACGCGGTACAATGGGAAGCTGTGCAAAAGCTCGAGTGTGGAGCGGCTCTTAACCGCAAGGGCTGCAAAAAAGTAAATAATGGATCCACTTGCTGTCGCTTTATCCGCTCCGATGCCAAATGTTACGTTGCAGACAAACAAACAGAATCGAAAAAAAAAACACTCACCAAGTCAAATAATCGAAACATCACGATCCGAGCAGAAAGATTTAGCGTTTTGTTCCCTTTTGCGCCCCAAACAGCGTGGCAGCTTCTTCCTTCGATTCGACGGTGTGTGGTTCTCGTACGCGGCCGTAATCAATATCCACTCGGCACCGTAGCAAAAAAAACAGACGCAAAAGTGACACAAATTGGCCCTTTTTGGAAGAAAAGGCCACGAGCTAACTGGGACGATTACGCCGACCGGCTTTCCCATCACGATCGGATCGATAAGAGAAAATCGATCGCTATGTGATGGAGGAAAGAAACACCAACCAAGAAGCGTGACGGAATTAGTGCATCGTAAAACGGTGCGTAAAGCATTTGCTGAATGATTATTTGCTCTCCGCACCACCATTTTGGATCCTTAATCCCGGGCAAGTCGCTTGTGTTCCATCATTTCGAATCCAGGCCACACGGATTACGTTAAAGCTAGCGCTGTACCGGACCCGTTTCGTATTGGGATTTAATGGACTAGAGTAGTGTGATTTACGATTCCTGATACCGGTCAGCATTCCGGAGCAAAAGGCAGCGAGAGTGCATGCAAAATATTCCGTCTCACACAACGTTGTTGCGCGGGTGTAAGTTAAAGGTTTTGTGAAACATTAAACCAAAGGACGAAAGATTGATTTTGCGTGTTTTACAGCGTCGGGGAGAACTCGCCGTGTTGAATGGAATGCCAACCTTGCCACTATCTGTCAGGCAGCAATTGAATTTGCTGGCACATAAAGTTGAGGATAAAGGAACCCTTTACAATGGTGTAAATAAAAGGTTATTGCAACGGATTGCTTTGATTAAATCGTGTCACACATGCGTACAGGAACGAGTAGAGGATATTAATATCCGGTAGGAAAATTCACAAAGTACTCGACGAGCTCGTTCTACATGCCCAAAATTGTATGTAAATTGGACCAGGTTGTTGTGAACACCATTGTTGTGAAGGGCGTCACCAAACTTCATCGACACGTGCTCAAGAGTTCTCTCGCGAAAACAAAACAAAAAAGCAAAGGTCATTCGCCACCAAAACGTATGTTCCTCATTAACGAAACCTGTCAGATGCATGCGTTCAATTGCAAGCAATAAATAAATTCACAAACTTCACCTCCATTTCTGGCCACATCTTGCGTGTGTGTGTGTGTGTGAGTATGTGTTGGATATTGACGCACGTTTCCGTAACAGAGACCAGGAGTGCATCTCACACGTTCGGAATGCATGGAGGAACGAGCACTTGGATGGGAGTGAATAATGGCACAGGTCGTAAGCAGTAACCAGGCACACCCAAAAAAAAAACAACAGTTTCCGACCCGTCACACGATCCCCTTTCGGGTAGCCCGGCGAAACATGACAGTACGCCGGGCATGACACACACACAAAACAACCAGCAAAGGGACACACCAAAACCGGCACCATGAAATATGGCCGTAAAAGAAAATAAAACGGAAAGCGGGTAGAATGGCTCACACCATCCCATCGCACCATTCGTCAGTGTGATATCTTTGAAGGTTATGTTCTAGGCGGTTTCTTTACGATGGTTGGGGCCCCCATTTTGCTAGCCCATCCGGGTCACGAATTGTGATCTACTAGGTAAATAGAAGGCATCATACAACTACCCATGCATTGTGGCACCACTGGAAGCGCCCGAAATGCTCGTCATGAAACGTTATCTCATGACATATAGCGTTTCATACAGTTCGTGTGGGATTCTTCACTACGTTGCCTGGGTAAATTTCATCTCGGTTGTACAAAAAAAAAATAAGGCTTCCGGTGAAATGGTGGGTACCCCCCGTTCGACTGGTAACAGTTTGAGTCTCATAATTCCTGGGGGGGAAAGAATGACTTGTAAACAATTTTGTAATTAAAACATAAGATCCTGGTAACGTTGCAGGATGTGTTGTAACTACTTACTTACGGTTTACAATTTGAAGCAGTGAGCTGTTCATTCATGTCCACAAGATGTTCAAGCTTGCTGTATCACGTTCTACAGACCGTACCAACATGGCGAAAGATATTGGCTTCATTAAATTTTAACAAATCTTCCGGTCATTTGTCAAAATTTCTCACAGTCATGTGTCATACGATGGAACGTAACAGCGATGGAATGTAAGTCACACCCTGTGTAGCGCCTATCGTCAGTAATTGATTTTTTTTCTTCTCTTCTTCATGTTCTCTCACCCTTCGACCAGGACACAATCCCTCATCCGGACTCATGAAGGAAATGAATCACGTACAACGTAAACCTTTCCCATTTTCAACTGC
This sequence comes from Anopheles marshallii, assembly GCF_943734725.1. Lineage (NCBI taxonomy): Eukaryota > Metazoa > Arthropoda > Insecta > Diptera > Culicidae > Anopheles > Anopheles marshallii. The sequence continues at coordinate 14,035,543 of NC_071326.1, read as the reverse complement.
CGGAAACTGCCGTAAGATCAAATGTTTGATATGGAGGACGATGGGATGTGATAAGGTGAAAACCTTCCGTTGAATTTCGTGTTTGTGATAAAACATTTATGTGTTTTTGTTGTTGCATTCTTTGCAGAAAAGGTACGTTTGCTGCTGCTGAAGGCAATGAGATTTCTTTCTGCACCAATTCGAAGGTATCTACAAAGTTGAAATATTACGTTTGGCCTTTCGCCAAATGGCGCACGGTTGTGGTGGTTTTCATAGATTTTTTATTCCTACCTCACCGTGCACATAGGTACGTACCATCCGGTCATGCACTTTGTACAGCAACGCTTTGGACTGGTCGCGAACCGCGGACATCAGCCCGGACGTGGACTGTTTGCGGTGCACCGTTAAGATACCGTCCAGCTCGCGGAAACTGCCGGACGGGAGCGGTTCGAGCGTGACGGTGACGTCCGCCATATCGATCAGAAACGTGCACAACCGTTCGTAGCATTCGGCAACGTTCACCTTCAGCACGAAGTGATCGTGCGTGGCTGTGTGCAGCAGCTGCTCGACAAAATCGATTACTGCATTTTCACCATTCGCCAGATGCATCGTGATGTAGAAGGTAAGATCATCCACCAGGACCAGTGTGTTCGGTTTGGAAGCTTCCGAAGATAACCGGCCGCCGATAAGTTGCAACAGTGCGGGACCGTTCGAACGACCAGCGCTGGTGTGGAGTTCCGATAGCACATCGACGATGCGTAAATGTCCCGACTGTACCGCCGATGCTGTGTTGAACGTTAGCTTCTGGCAGGCAGCGGTGTAGTGTGCGGCACCATGATTTGCGGCCAGCAGTAGTACGTGATTGTCTGTGCTGCGCTTAAGATGATTCGTCATCAGTAGCGCCAGCAGAAAGCTACCGTCGACACCGGACTGCTCTTGGATTAGTGTGACACGCGGTGCGTTCGGTGGTGTTTCATCCTTGCTGCCGGCAATCGGCCAACCGCAAACTGACAGGACGTCCCAAACCATGTCGTGGATGTTTGATGGTGGGTGGGAAAAAAATGGTGCTCGTCTAGCGGGTCGGTTGAAGCGTCCGTCCTGTAAAGAAGATAAATTAGACTTAATATCCACAGTGTGTTTGGTGTGCTGGTGGTGGCGTTAACCGCATGGTAATGTGGAAATGTTTCCTTTTTGAAACACAGCCCACACCAAAGGGAAACCGCACGGAAACCAAGACCGGAACCCACCGTTCTGTACGGTAGGTTTCGAGTAGGCAGGCCGACTTAGGTGGTGCGAAGTAGTAGAAGCGAAAACCCCGCCCTACCAGACGGGGACCAAAACCAACATTATGCTTTGCAGTCCCGAACAAGCTTATGCACCAAAAAAAAAAAAAATGTTGAATATCAAATATTTGAAGCAAATACAAGCTTTTGCTTATCATGTGCAAGAGTATTTTTGAAACTCAAACGTTTGAAACGATTAAAAATAGATGTTGTTTTACTTATGTTCCAGCCTTTATAATGTTTACACTTATGCCACTCTTTGCCAAGTATCTCCCATTAAAAGACAAGTCTTTTTGTTGATGGTAATATTTCAAGGAATTAAGCATACCCTCAGCCGAATCTTAAAGTACGAGTTGATCGAGTTTTCTTCACGCTAAATCCGTATATCGTCAGCAGGTTCATGTTGCATGCCGTCACACTGTTTTAGGCGAAGATGGCGTGGGCGGTTTATCCCCCGTATTTGGGTGAAACATCGCCGATGTTCTATTTTTACGGCAATGCGGCCACACTCTTCGCCTGTTCCGTCCTTTGCCCTTACCATCGTAAAAAAAAAATAGCAGAATGGTCGGGCCGTTGAACGTATGGGAGGACGCAACACGATGCAGTTGACATTGGAACTCCGAGCGGGTGTTTTGATGTGTCGTTTACTAACGGCAAGTTTGCCATGTTTATCCGATCGATAGAGCAAACAACTTGGGTCTACAAGTAAGTTTGCAGCCACCGGCCGTCAGAAATGACCGTGGATAATGGATTGGACAGATGAAGATGAAGGCACTCGACCGTCAGAGGTTTAGAGGACTCCCGCAGCAGGCCACGACCGCGAAGCGGTTGTAGCGCATGATAAATAAATAAGTAGTAACTTCACGATACCAACAGAGGAATCTTTCTGCTTCCTGAGCTTTCACTTGTTACTCCGTGGTTTTCCCGGACTTCACAATTTTGCTGCAGGAATGATACAAAATTTGTTATTTCTGATTGACAATTGGTCCAACAAGAGCTATGTAATAATTTTACTTAATGAAGCAACACAATTTTGGGGCGAAAGCGCTCAAAACTTCCTTGTCCACCCAATAACGACACTGTGTGTGCAATATATTTTCACATTATTTTGATTCTGTGCTTGCCAACGCACATGTATACGGATTGCAAACCGTTTTACCACCACAAACACATGGAACGTGGCGGGAAGCTCATGTTACAACCGTTTTACAAACGCCCCCGACCATATGTCCCCGTGAATAGGTGTAATAGTAATGGGAGATATGTTTCACGAGACCGAACTCCGATCGGGACACGAACAAAACCCCGGAAAAGATGGGATGTAAAATTCAATTTTGTTTTCCAGCTCCAATTTTTCCTCTCGAACCAATGCCGTTAAATCCGTACGAATGGTAGCAGCAGCAAGCGAGAGCTACTCCTTTCGCCTTGCCGGCGCACAGGATGATGCATTTCATGGTGAATTCTTCCATGCAACACCAGTGCAAAATCGTTCGCCGGCGAACGGAGGAGACAAGTCCAGCTTTCATCGCATTCTACACATTTTATTTAATGCTTGCACAATGCAACATTCCAGCTTACATTGTGCTATCGGTACGAATTCGGGGGAGGGTAATTACGATACTGGGTGTCACTGATGGGACCGAGATCCAGGAACCCGGAGTCCGGGACGTTAGCTTCGTGCGAATCTCAGCTCACGCTCCATATATTTACAGAAGGGCAGTACGTTTAGGGGACACCCATTTTTCGTTTAGTCACGAACCCGTAATTTAGCTGCACGGTATTATGATGCAAATCGATCATACCACGAAGGGGGGAGGGGGAGCTCTGAGTGTTTTATTGAAATGGAACCACCCGACCATAATCCTAAATGAGAAGCGACCGTGGCAGATGAATCGTTTCACATGCCAGACCCAACACATTTCCTGGTGCAGTTTGCGAAATGCGCTGGGTTTTTTGGGGTTGATTAGGAAGAGACAAAATCCTACCACGCCTTCGGTCGTCTGTCGCAAAGCTAACAGATAAGCGATACGCCGTGCGTGTTTATTGATCGTAAGATATTTACGGGCAATATCTGCACGCCGTTGAACAGCTGTTCGTGGTGTGGAAAGTGGAAAGTTGCCTAATTTAATGTTTACTGTTTAGATAACATATTCCTTCCGAAGGTTTTATTTAATAAGCCAACTTGTTCGCTCCTCATTATCGAATAGCAACCAAAAAAAACTCAATGAGTCGAAAAGTTTCCTTCAACCCCTTACGGTGGATCAGTCACTAAAATGCTGGCACACTGTGTACAGGTGGCCGATGGTAAAAGTTGTGGAATTCTTTAGCTGGGAGGGAATTTCTGTATAAGTATTAAGTGGAATACTTTTACCCAAAAGGCAGAAGCAAACACCCTCTTACCGAACAAAATAAAAACACATCCAAAAAACAACCCCCCCCCCCATTCCCATATCCAATTCCCACTCGATTCCGTCTCATGGGTGTAAGTCTTTAACCGCACACGTGGTGATAAACTTTCGCTGCCTGGCGGTAGTTTGCTATTTCTTTTGTTCTTAACGAGTCGATAATATGGTTCCCCTTCCTGGCCACAAGCATGGGGAAAGCTCGCTGCGAGGACTTCAAGCCGGGGAAGAAATCGCACCCGTTCACAACGATAGCATATGATGATGTTTGTTACCAGCTGGTCTGTGCTTAAATGAAACGAAAAAGGAAAGATTAGCCACCCCAAACTCTTTCACCGCAACGGAGAATTTATGTGGGTGAAGAAAGCCCGAAAAAAAAGGAAAAGAAACAAACCGTTAGGCATATGACGAACCACGGTTGAAAGGATGACGATAGTCTCCATCTTTCGAGGATACGCTTGCGACCGAGCTCACGCCCATTCGCCCACAGTTTAGATTGTTTAATTTTTCGCTTCATTGGAATGCACTTCTGTTCTCGGTGAAAGGGGCGGCTACATCGAAGAAAAACGATTTCGTTTGCTGTTTGAGGATATCTGATCGTTTCCCATCGAACGCTTTTGGAGGAGCCGATTTGTTTGTTTGCTTCATTGTTTGGGCAACTTTAAACTTTTCGGTGCTAGATTTTGTGCTTATCTACGCTTTCATTTTATCGTACAAGTTAGCTTAAAGTTGAGTTTACTATTTTGAGACGGAAATCGGTACAATGTTTTACTTAGCTTATCATTTCATTTTAAGAGCAATTGAAGTTAAAACAAAAACTGACATCATTTATCAGGATTTAGTATTAGATTTACTGTAAGAGGAAGCTTTTTTATCTTAAAATGTAATGAGTATTTGCTAGTTGCTCACTGTTCTTGTATGACGCCAAACAATATTTACTATCTGCGCTTTAGTAATCAGTTGGTGCATTTTACGCACGACAGGTTCGGTAGAAAAAGCCATCCGGATCATTCCGGACCTGTACGCAGGCATTCACTATCCAGCTACGGGTAAATGTAGCCGCGATAAAGCCAGTCGAGTGTAGGTTACAAGAAATAAATATTATACAAGAATTTCCTGTAGCGTAAAGCAGCGTGTTGAGAAGAATTTTCCTCTAACAGTCAATAAGTAATGGGGATCATTCACATAACACATAATTTTATGAGCGAAAATTTCTTAGCACAATCAACGCTCTGTCAAGATCGTCCAAGGGTTATCGGACCGTATGGATTGCTTTCCGTTAGCGTAGGTATGCGGCACCGGTGTCACACAACAGGACCAGTACGAAATTCCATCCGAACAATCTTCACCATACAAACCATACCATACAAACTGGCCAACATAGCCGCTGTATGTTGAAATCTCGACTTGACCATACCTTCCATAAGATTGTTTCGCATAAATTAAACCCCAGAATGGAGCAGACCTTCAAAAACAAAAAAAGAACTTTAATTGTTTGAACAACAAAATTATGTTCGTTTGCATGAGGAAAAAAAAAAGATTTCTTATCATATTTTCCCACACCCGGGGAAATTCTCAGCTGGGCCACGTTTGCCCGGGGCTGTTGGTCGATGTAGGAAAAAATACTTGCGTCAATGTCAACTTACCGGGCGTTTCGTCTTCGTGCGGAGACGCGCCAAATATTCCGACCGATTGACGTTATCTTTGGAGCAGGTTGAGTAAAAAAAAGGGGGGGAAAATAATAGGTAGTGTCTAGAGCGTTACGCGGCTGGTGTAGATAGCTACATAATATTTTCTAATGAAGATTAAATGCTTCCCCGTTGACAGTATCATATCTAACAGGCGCTATGGGGTCGTCTGTCGCTGTTGGTTAAGATTGTCTATCGTTTTTTTTTTTTTTTTGTTCAAAAGCCGGTTTAAATGATGATGATATGCTGGTACCACCGCCTATCATGCCGGTACCATAATCTATCATCAATCAACGATATGAATAAGGTTCCCGCCCGGGAAATACTCTCGCCTTAAAGTGGATATGTAACGAGAACTCGATGGTACGTAAGATGGGCAAAAAATGGCCAAAAAGAACAAATCTGTAACACTCTGTATGGAAACAGACTTACCGTATGTGCGAATACAACATCACCCATCACCTATCACCCACCGACCGTTATTTGTCTGGGATGTGCGTCAGCGGAGTGAAGGAGGCAAGCAAAATACGAAAAAAAAACCGGTCCATTCCAACATATTGTCACTGACAGGAATCGTCAAGCGATGATAAATTTAGCTAAACGGCGACCGGGCTGATAAATTCTCACTTCATCACCGTGAGCCGTGCTGAGTGGGTGGTGTGTTTGGTGCAATTACAACCCAATCGGAAGTGGTAGCTTCCTTTGTGCATTCAAAACATTCGTTAAAGGCCTTCTCCCGTCCCATCGGTGAGTACTATTTCCGAAGAAACACGTAAACGTTATCTAAAAAGTGTAATTTGAGTGAGTAACTTAAACTATCGGGTTCTCGAGTGTGTGGGTGTGTGCTTTTACTATGTAACAAAATTGTGCCGGTAACCGGAAATAAAAACAACCCCTTGAAACGTGCGTCCACTTTGCTCAAGGCAGCTCTCCTAGTAACAGTGGAACCGACCGAGCAAATGCTAATGTGAACCACAAACAACTCGCACCGTGGAGACGGCCGGCACAACGTGTAGCTCCATAAAAACGCGTTTATTGAGCGATTAACAGTGTCCACTTACCGAAAGGTCAAATTATCAACCGCTTGATAATTGAATATTTATCTTCGTAACGATCGCAAATATTACGAAAAGGGAGCGCGCGCGCGCTTACACTTCTGTTTTGAATTTTGCTCGTGTTTTTACGTTTGTTTTGATGTGACGGTTTGACGTTCCTGTTGCAAGTGGATCATTTTATACCAGGTTTGATGATGCTGAATTTTCCGTCCGCCATCTTGAATGTGGTCTTGCCGAGCGAATGCATTGAATTGACAGTTACAAATTCATTTCAGTAAACATTATGTAATGTTACACACGTTTCTGTGCAATTTTATGCCATTGAATTCAACACAACGAACGCAACACATTTCTTTGTAAGATTTTATACACTTATCGATACATTTTATGGGGTTCTGCGCGTTTAAAAAGTTCGCTACTAGTAAAAAAAGATGAACATTTTAAAAATCAAACCACTTTTCCACACGAAAATTACATTTATCGTTGAAAAGAACACAATTTTTGGCTTTGAAATTCCACCAGTAGAAAACACCCTAATTGAAGGCGGGAATGAAATTTGTTAGCTGGGTCACTTTGACAATTACGTCACGTTCGTTTCGGTCATTCATAGAGAGACCAACAAAAGAGGCAAGTGTTCGTCACCGTCGCTGCCGCCGCTTGTCGCCATCGTCGTCACCGTTCGTGGTCGTCGTCGTTGTCGTATTTTTGGCCTTAAACCTTCCCTGCCATCCCCAGCACACACAAGCACCTGCCTCCACACGCTACCGGGTAAGCCCAACCTGCATTGGCTGCTGTTGCATCCCATTATCTTCCTCAAACAAATTCGGCGTGGTTTTATCTAAAAATAACGTCACCACCTGTACTCCTGGCAAACCACCGTCGTATCTGTCGTCTTTGACCATGAACCGAGACCGAAAAAGACGACTTTGTTGAGGGGGCGCACCTTTAGCTTAACCTTCGCCTAGGGTGTTTTGTGCACTTTGTTTACATTCTCCTTTCGCAGATAGTATGACACAATCATATCAGCTGATTGTGCAGTTGATACAAGATCAGCAGTTTTCACGATATCTGACACATTAACCGATTTTGCCACTTTCTTCTATTTTTAGCCACAGAATGTCCGACGACAAGAAGAAACGCATTTCGTACTGGTACTTCGGTGGATTGGCTAGCGCTGGTGCGGCCTGCTGTACCCACCCGCTGGACCTGCTGAAGGTCACGTTGCAAACGCAGCAGGAGGGAAAGATTTCACTGCTCCAGCTCACGGGCAAGGTGGTACGTACGCAGGGCGTGCTGGCACTGTATAATGGCCTTTCGGCGTCGCTGCTCCGTCAGCTGACATACTCGACGACACGGTTTGGAATTTACGAAGTTGGCAAGCAAGCGATGGGCAACGACTCCGGGTTCCTGGGCAAGGCTGCACTTGCTGGAGCTGCCGGTGCTGCTGGTGGTTTCGTCGGTACGCCAGCCGACATGGTGAACGTTAGAATGCAGAACGATATAAAATTGCCGGTCGAACAACGACGAAAGTAAGATCCGTACAGCACGGGTTTCAAACATCACTGATCCACTGATATGCTTTTGCTTTACTTTCTCGTTTTTAGCTACAAAAATGCCGTCGATGGTTTGTTCCGGGTGTACCGTGAAGAGGGTTTCGCAAGGCTCTTCTCCGGTGCATCCACTGCCACATCGCGTGCCGTGTTTATGACCATCGGCCAGCTTTCGTTCTACGATTTGGTGAAGGATTTGCTGTTAACATCTGGTCATTTTGGCGATAATCTCACCACCCACTTCCTGTCCTCGCTAACGGCGGGCGCGATTGCTACCACACTCACACAACCGCTGGATGTGCTAAAAACGCGTGCCATGAACGCAAAGCCGGGCGAGTTTAACGGCATCTGGGATATTGTGCGCTTCACCGCACGGCTCGGCCCGCTCGGGTTCTTCAAGGGGTACGTGCCGGCCTTTGTGCGACTGGGACCGCACACCATCCTTACATTCGTCTTCCTGGAACAACTGCGCATGAACTTTGGGTACTTGAAGCCATAGACGCAAGCATCCCCCCAACCTAAGTATCGAACACACACTCCTGCTATCCACTAAACAATTACCGGTTACGGGTTACCGTGAGCTTTTAGAGCAATTTTGACACATTCCACTAACGAACAAGGAGTCACACTCAAACTAGAGATCGTACGCATTACCGCAAAACGGACGGTATCGAACTTGTTATGGGTAGATATATTTTTTTGTTTTTCTTTTAATTTGCAAACATAGGATTTTGCGACCACTCACAGAGCGGTGCGAAACGTAAAAAGGGGATAGCTTTAGTGAGATAAGAAAGCAGCGCAATAAATATTTATCACTGTTAGCCGCCTCGTTCTGATGCGCGTTTGCATATTGTGCGGAACGCATCGTGTGTGTTTACCGAACCATTGTTTACGTCTGTCATGAAGATAAAGATAGTTTTGACATCGGTGATGCGCTGCACGTTGTTCCGTACCGTGTGAGCAGCTTCTTCCGTGAAAAAGTAAGTGTAAAAGCGTATCGTTCCACTTGCCGGTAAGTTGAACCAACGGTGCACAGGTTGATGGAACGGATCCGGCTGTACGAAGACGGGTAAACAACACGCACGTAGTAGAAAGGATGGATAAATTTGGTGCGATAACACAACGATATTGACATGGGATCAGATGTTTTTCTGATCGCTGTCAAAATCAGCACAGTTGGCAAAATGTTTGGGTTTCTGTCCAAAAAATCAAAATTTAATACTGTTTGCAACATTGCAATTGTTGGATAAAAAGGGCAGTAAAATACTTTTGTATGCACTTTGTAATTATTTCTTTTGTTATCACACAAGTTTTCGTTGAATACCATTCAGTTGTTTCTGTAAAACCGTGTAGAAGTTTCACCGATTTTTTAACAGTACCGACTGTTAAGTACAAACGATAACCGCACAGATGGCGCCAGTGAGGATTGCTTCACATTTGAAATATCAGTTAGTGCAGTGCGACAAATTGTTACGTCTATTTACAGATCTTTCGTATACATCTGACCATATGGCATCAAAAAAGTCGGAGAAAGCCTCACGTTGGTACTTTGGAGGGTTGGCAAGTGCTGGAGCAGCATACTGCACACATCCTCTAGACCTGCTGAAGGTGCTCTACCAGACGGACATGCGTAGCAACGTGTCGATGATTCAATTGTCACGTGAAATCATTCGGGACGATGGCATAAGGGCACTGTATAGTGGCGTTTCTGCGGCAGTATTACGCCAACTTACCTACTCAACGACACGTTTTGCGATTTATGAAATCGGCAAGCAATCAAAGTACGGCAAGGACAGCGGCTTTTTCGGTAGAATCGTAATGGCCGCTATCGGTGGTACGGTCGGGGGTTTCGTTGGTTCTCCCGCGGATCTGATCAATGTGCGCATGCAGAACGATGTGAAACTACCGCCGGAAAAGCGCAGAAAGTATGGCAGAAGCGCACGATGCGTAACGCAACATCATCACTAACCATTCTGATTCATTTCAGCTACAAAAATGCAATCGATGGCATCATTCGTGTGTGGCGCGAGGAAGGATTCCGGAGACTGTTCGCTGGTGCTAGTTCGGCCACCGCCCGATCGGTGTTTATGACCATCGGGCAGCTTACGTTCTACGATCAGGCCAAGTACACGTTGTTTGAAACTGGCTACTTTACCGATAACATCGGTACGCATTTCCTTGCCTCGGTTATTGCCGGTGGCATTGCGACTACAATGACGCAACCGATCGATGTCGTCAAAACGGTTATGATGAATGCGAAACCCGGGGAGTTTAGTAGCATTGGTGCAATTTTGCGACATATAAGCAAGTTGGGACCCGTTGGGTTTTTCAAAGGATTTGTTCCCCGGTTCATCCGACTTGGGCCCCACACAGTGCTGACGTTTATATTTTTAGAGCAGCTGCGAATTAATTTCGGTGTGTTAAAGTCACAATGATCAAGTGCTTATGTATCCCATCTCGGAACCGAAGCTTGGTGAAGGAACTGAGACTGCAATGGGAAGTAGAATCTAGTAGAAAATGTGATTAGTAGCAATAGTAATTATACTAATAGTGTGACTGAATTCAAACGTATAGTATAGTGTTTGATTAATAAAAATATTGTTTTTTATTGGCTTTATTACATGTGTTCATTGTTTTTTTACGTGATTCGAAAATGTTGCGTGCATAATTTGTTTTTAATTTAAATATTCAACGTTTGACGATTTAGGAATTTCTGGAGGTATAAGAACTACCAAAGATTCACTGCCCGAAGGGTTGCAGTTCTTGGGATATTTTATATTTCGAAAAGTGTTAAATTGTGGAAGCAAACCATCTGAAGAAACATAAAGCAAACATTTTTTGGTAGGTATTCAAGGAAATTGCGGCATAAAGTGCGACATACATTAAATAAAGCTTCTCTTCCTTCTATTTCGAAATGTTGTTCCGGCGATCTTTGAGGAGAATACTTTTGAGAAGCAAAGCACACTCCAGGAACAGTAAACACCGCACAACATCAATACTCTTCAGCAATTCGTAAACATTTATCCCGGAAAATTCATTAAGTGTTATGAATCTGAACTTAATATTAAACAACGCAAGCCATGCCAGGTTTAATAGGATTATAATACAGGAATTGTCTTATCGTTAGTGAAACATGTGAAACAAGTTGAAATTATTTAAATTTTCAAGTTTAACCAAGTGTATATTTAGCCAATACGTATGACTACACACACACACACAGCTACACAGGTACAGCTCCAAACCTGTTTCCAACACAACCAAACCAAAGGTTACTTCGCTTCGGAAGATGGTGTGCGTACACAGTCGTAAAGCTTTCGGAAGGGTGGGTGCAGTGGGGGGTCGAAACATCGAAAGCTTCGGAAAACCAGTTTTCCACGGGTAGTACGCATACACACACACACACACACACACGGTCGTACGGTTCGCCCATTTGTAAACAGGTGCGTTTCAGCATGTGTTTGTGTTGCCCCGTTTGCTGCAAACGCGTTCGTTCGTACGTTCGTTCGTTCGAACACGTCCCGTTTCGTTCCGGCACGCTTTGGCAACCGTGGAACAAGCGGCCCCGTTCGTTGCACGTGCGCAAAGGATGGAATGCATGGTTTGCTGCTGGTAAGGGAGGGGTGAGTTTCGGTCGTTGTTTCGAAAGGCAACTCCGAACGACCGTTTTCACAAGCGACGGGCGAATGTTGCTTTAGTAGTAGTTGATTCGTAGATTCGAAAGGACGCACCGTTCGTGACGGGCACGCGTCGCAGCACTGTTATCGTCCATTATCGTCGTATGTCGTCGTCGTCGTTGTTCTTCTTGTGAGACAACCAGGAAAGACACCGTTTAGTGAAGGTTTGTTTCCATTGTTCTTTACTGTGTGAGAGTTTTGGGGAGGGTGGAAAAGTGTTGCCGAATAGTTCCCCGCGTGTGTATGAATAAGAATTCTCCCTACAGAAAGCCTTCAGCTCCGGACGGAAGTTTGGTGGAAAGTCGAATGTTTGATGGTGGAGTTGCGGATTCGCATCAGTTCGCCACTTTCATCCCGCAGCAGTCAGAGCAGGAGAGCTTTCGTTTAGAGGAACGGGGGCTCTTGGCTGTCCGTTCCGTTCAGCACTTTGAACGTGTGGCTCCAATCACCACTACCAGCAAGCAGCGCCCGACATACCAAAACAAGCCCCACCGTGTGTGTCTGTATGTGTGCGTGTATAGTATAGTAGGAGAACGTTCGCAGTGCGTTCTGTGCGATGTGAAAACAGCAAAGAAACGAAACGCAAGCTCACAAACCAGCTGGTGTTGCGGTGTGTTGTGACTCGGACGTAAAGTTACGTCGCCGGGGGGAATCGTAAAAAGGGAATCGATTGCGGGGCCACCCTTTTTTAGGGTACCGGCCAAATCTTTCCCACACAAACGCATCGTCCAAGTTGACCAAGTTGTCCATCAACATCGAAACGCCGACACGCGCCGGGGTGGGAAAAAAACCCTCTCGTTTACTTGTAACATGACGTAAGTTAGTGTTGAATTCTGGCCCGAATCGTGTGAAGTTCAGTTCCATTTCGCGATTGTGCTGACGGTCAGGTCACATAGAAAGCAACCTCCATCCGGTGGTGGTGCGTGTGACAGAAGATGGCAAATGGTGCGTGTGTGTAAAAAAAAGGTAATTTATCGTCCCACAGCTTGAATGTAATGTCATGTGCGTTTCGAAAGCTTCGTCACCTTTCGCGAGAAATCTGGCATCGCTCGATTGGCGTGCCATAAACAACAGATCTAGTAGTACATGCTCGGATACTAACGTGCGTGGAGTGTGTAGTATGTGTGTGTGTTCTGTCACATTGAAGTGTCTGTGTAGTGGTGGAGATGTTTTCTCGTTTGCCATCTTCACGTTCGCCTTCAACACCAGCCGTGGAAGCGAGCCGCACCAAGTGAGCGAGAGGGAGAGAAAAACAAGATGGATTTCTTGCAACAGCATAACTGCTTGTTGTGGGCCGTATACGCTTGCAGCATGATGTGTTCCTGCTAGATAGCCAATATGTGTGTTGCGCTGTTCGGTAGCTGTGTTGCGAATATCGAACATCTGGTTTCGCCTTACGTTTGTGGGTTTTCGGAACGTACACACCGTGCTTGGCACGCTACATGGCGATGGAAAAGCGTCAAGCAGTGGTAGTAACCCTCAACCTGCCCGGTTTACCTGCCTTTTGTTTTGGCTGCTGGAAGGATATTCGCAAACCAACGGTTGCGGAACGAATCATGCCGGATTGCGGCATTAAAGCTTCTTACGAAGATTACATGCGGCTTTCACTGTGTGTGCGTGTGTGCGTATGTGTGTGTCTCGGTGGGAAATCGGTTTCGGTGATGTTGTTCCATGTCCGGCTGGTGGCGTTGGTGGGAAAATTCGTGCTGTGTTGTGTATTTTTCATCTCGCTTGGATGCTGGAGAGCTTAGCTCTTATCAACTCAACAGCAATCGGTGTTTGTACAGGGTTACCGGTATTTTTTCACCTCAAGTCTTTTCACCTCCATCGCTGTTGGATGGATAAACTCGCCCATTGAAGTGGAACACGAAGAAAACAATTAATTTCTTTTTTTTCGTGAAAATTTTGTTTTTTTCGAACTAAAGTTCGACCTTTAAAATTTGGACTAAAACCTGAGAAGTTTGAAATCGTTTTTGAGAAAACAAAAGTTGCTTAATTCTTCCCCCAAAACGGCTGGAATTTTGGGAATTTCAACAGTAGGAAGATGTGGACAACAATACAAAAACAAAACTGTAAACAATCAAATTTATTTGACGATCCATCTCGCTAGAGAGATTCATCCCCAAGCGCAGCATGAAATTTTGGGGTGGCAAAAATGCTAAAGTTTTTGTTTTACCCGGTGCTGCAGAACTGGGCTGCCGTGTAGAAGTGCTGGGGTGTTGTTGTCCTACTCACAAATTCCCCCCCAACGAGAGTCCGACAACCAGCGAGCGCTGCATCAACGCTTTCTCATAGATAAGTTGCTAACTAGGCAGGTAAGAAGTTTATGGAAATGTACTTCGTACTTTTCTGGTCTGGCCCCCGTTCCCGGCCTAGCAGCCGGTGGTGGGAATGGCGTAAAGAAGAATAAGCGCACGCCGGGTGTACGCGCGTAAGCCATTATGACGAAGGATGCGGATGATGATGGAACGCGTGGACTTGAGCATTGGGACGTCCACTGTTTCGGTAGGCTCATGCTCATCGTCCTCACTACATGTGCTACCGAAGTGGAAAGACAACAAAAGGCACCAACAACACCGGCAAGCGGCGAAAGCGGAAGGACATGGACCGCTGGGATGGGGGCTGGGGTTTTGTTTTTCGGAGAATGTGTCAGAAACTCGGACAGGAAAATCCCACCGCGTGGGCCACATCCCTCGTCCAATTCGCCCATTTCGACTTTTCCCCACGGGTCCGGGGAAATTGTTGTTGGATACTTTTATTAAATTTATTCACATCAACCATGTCCTCGTTCCCCAGCCCCGCGTAGCATGGAATGCGAAAACCGTATTGCCCGTACGATTAAGCTTGGGGAGGAAATTGTATTTAAGCGGTGCACTGGCGGCCCGAAAGCCGGCGCCGATGGGTGGATGATATCGTATGAAATAAATTGACGTTTATTGCGTTCATGGAACAAAAAAAAACATAAATGAAGTGTAATACACGAACGTTTTGGGGAAGTGTGCCGCAAATTAAGCGGCCACTTTTTTGTTTGGACAGTTTTGTGTCTTTCTTCGGAGTTTGATTGATGTTGGAAGATGATGCTCAACAATTTAGAATCCTTTTAGAACTAAATAGGACAGACACTTAAGACTACAATAAAGGGGAGAAAAATTAAACTCTGTAATTAGCTAAGCTGAGAATAAACTTTCGGAAATCTTTCGAGTTTTCAACATACCCATAGCTTATTATAAACACGACCTGTTTTGCTTTGTTATTTCTCTGCATCATTCGAACTTTGGTAAATGTTTTGCCGACCAAAGATTGGGTCTAACTTCAACTGCACCCAAAAGTTGCTAAAAGTTTTCAAATCCACAACTTGAGAGCACCTTTAAGTATAACAAAATGGAGCTCTCCTTTCTAATTGTCCATTGCAATCATACTGCCTAGAACCCAATTCATTAATTGAGATTCATTCAAACTAAAGTATGAAAGTTGAGTTAAAGCGTTCAAGCATAATGGTTATGAAGTTTGTTAATTAAATATTGTGAAATAACACTCCCTGTTGTTAGTGTCATTAGAAATTTTTGGTGTTTATCAGGGTAAATTGAAAACTGTTCCTCTGTTTCGGTTCTATAACCTATTTTCGTCATGGCCTGAATGGTGCCTAAACATTGCTGGAGCTTGAATTATAAAGAGTCATTAGAGAGTAATTCTTCTATCTTATCGGCACATCAACCTCAAGAGGTCTTTGGTCTGCCATTTATGACTTTCATTGAGACTTTATTTACCCGTAGCCGGATAGTCAATCCTTGCGTAGTATAGGTCCGGATGCTATTTTCCGACCGGTCCTGTTGTGTGAAGACTGGGACCGCTACTAAAACACCAACAGGCTGTCCGTTATTGGGGATTTCAGATTTTGTTACAGGATTTTTAGATGACAGAACAACGGAAGCACCTATCACAACAAGCGCAGCACACCCCAGCAGGCATAATGCAATGCAAGTACATGATATCACAATGGCAGCGCAGTTTACCAAAACACCAGTACGACGGTAGAAGTAAAGTACAATCCGAGGAGTATAAACGGGTCCTAGGATGGATTTTCACAGCCAGACGATGATTGTTTGTAACATTAACAGTATTTTTGATGAATTAAATCATATTTAATTCGATAAATGCAGTAAATATTTTGGTTGGTTGGTTGTCAAAATCTTTCACAAACCGCGTTTATACTGGTCGGATCGTACTTGGCTTATACCGTCGTATCAGTTTTGTAGTTAGCTACGCTGCGATTGTGATATCATGTGCTGCGCTTGTTGTAATAGACGCTTGCGTCATTTGAAAAAACTCTGTAAGATCTTTCAAATAGATGGGGCCATAGTTCACGTGGAATTTGAGCTTAAACCGGCCATGTGTATGAGTCATGATTTATCAGTTCAGTATTTGACTGGTCTCGTAAATCGCAAACTTTCCTCTGTACATTACTTAGATAATGAGATTTTGATTTTTTACTAAATAAAATTGTTAATTATAAAATTCTTATAAAACTCTACTTCTACTGCTATTACATTGGTAATGCAATCGGAATAGTGGTTTTCAAATAACATTCGACCCATAATGTTGTGCTACATGATTACGAGTGGATGTGATCGCTTAATTAAGCAAAGTGTTCCCTGGCCCATGAACCCTTTGTACCGGGATAAATCCGATGGAAAAGCGTTTGGTCAGACGACGTACGTAATACGGTTTGCAGCGGTTCGGGTCGGGGATGCTTCTGCTTTGCAGCGTCAATATAACGCACTCAAACACACATCCCTGATTCTGTCGAAGAACTCCCTTTCAAAAGGGCAAAGCATTCGAACTCACCGAAACCCTGTGGACATTGCCGGGTTTCAATCAGTGCCAAAGCGAAAACGGAGCAAGCGGGAAACCATTTATAGAAATCCTTTCGCCTATCGTTTGAAGCCGTGAATCGCTGAGTGGGATTGTGGGCGGATGGGTAAAGGGCGTAGTGGCCACAGTTTCCGTAGTTCGTAGTATGAACTCGACAAGCGCTTTGATGTTTGCTAACCCCAACCAAACCGTCAGCCACTAGAAAGATGAGGTTCTTTATCGGTGGGTCCTTAAGGGATTATCTTCTTGTCCTCCGTTTTGCGTATGGACCCCGTGCCCTTTTTCCCCTCGCTTTTTCGCGCAACAATTTTCCAATTCGAATTAGTCAATTCGCGACCAAATGGAAATAGTGTTTGGGGAAAATGTTCGGCTCTTCCCCAGAAAAGGCCACATTTTCGGGCGTGCATATCGAACGGTGCCAAACGAGGCATGAATTTCCCCGCACCCCAAATTGGTGTTGGTTTGCAGGTAGTCAAAACAGTTCCTGGAAGGTTACGAGAGGCACTCGCTCAATAGCGTGTTTGTCCCGGTTCACATAGATACTTCCGATTTGGGGGATTGGGGGGGTGTTGGTGGTTGTCTTTACCATATTACCGGCGTATTAGCATGAATGGAATACGCACATAAACCTGCCTGTCTGCGCCGAAGTGCCACATAACTGTCGGTTACGGTAAGGGAGGGGGGGAGGGGGGAGGGGAGGGAGGAAAGCAACCGCACCAACCGCAGCAGCAAACTGTGGCCACCATGCGTACGGTTCATGGTTTTTATGCGTTTTCCACCGTATGTCGTCAATTCGCGCGTGTGTGTAGGGTGAAATGGTTTGTGTGCGTGGGGAGGACTTTCCCTGTTTGGTTATACCGTGTCCTTTCCTACAGCCATCGACGGGTTTTAGGGTGTTGGTACTATTTTCAAGTTCAGGAGTTTATTACTATCAAACGAAATGCTGTGCGAGACACAAATGGAGCTCCTTTTTTTGCACGGGTACAGGAAATACGTGTCCTTGGTCCCGCACACTCCTTGCGTATGTACCATATTTTTCCTTGCCGTTGTCTCCATTTTCTGTGTGCCTTTCCTCGCTATCCTTTCGTTATCTTTTACCACAACATGAGGATCGAAACGGTGAAACGGGTCACCAAACCTGTGAGCGTTACTTTTCCATTTTGACGCGTGAAAAATGAAGGCTTGCGATTCCACCCTCCGGGTGGCACCCTAGAAGCGCTTCCGTCACCCATGGTCGTGCTCGGGCAGCTCGTGAACGCGGAAGGTGTCTTGAGTGCGAACAGGAAGCGTAAAAGGAAAATCGACCAAACCGGTTCCCATATCCGTAACTCAATCCGGGAGTGGGGTGGGTGGGGAGGAAAAACAAAACCGACCGGTTGGGCGGCGTAGGGATGGGGGAACCAAAACCAAAAAAACTTAAAAGAAAAACCTTCTTTGTGCGTCAAGTAGTCTTTCCTCTTACCAATAAAGCGAATTCTTACCGAACCAAAAATGCACAGGAGATGCGCACGTTCGTGTGTTCGTTTTGGTGAAACCGCAGTTTCCCTTGCGTAAGGATTCGGTTTACGCATTTTATAGCCATCGTACCGTGCGGTGCGGCTTCTTGCCATTTCGTGCTAAAGTCAAGTGCAAACGTGTCGAGGCCTACAAAACAAAGAAGCTAAAGAAAAACCTCCCAAACAATCCGCACTTTTCGCACAGTGAAAGATGCCTTCCTTTTTGGTGGTGTGCGCACGCAAAACCAAACGAGCGAAAAGGGCACTGCGTGGAAAGGGCGGTTCAACCGTTGGGCTGTGGACATGAAAATCGCGTGAAAATGATAAAAATAATATAAAAAAAGGAATGGCAACGGCTTCGGGAGATATTAAATTTCCACCTCCCGCAGCATTATCGGACGGTGACATCAGGAAGCAGTGAGGTAGCGTCTAGTCCTCCCTGCTGTGTGGGTTTGTGGATGAGGAAAATGTAAAAAAGAAAAGGAAGACGAAGAAGAAATAAAAACAGCCCCAAACCTGCAGGCAGGATGGCACACGAGATGAACATCGAAAACAAGGGTCAAATGGTGAAGTGATAGAGTGATAAAGGAGCGCTACTTCCCGGCGAGCGACCGTGCCGCCAAGACCGTGAGCTGGCAATCTTACCGGGCCAGTACTTCGCTTTCGCTCACCGTATTGTGTTGGGTCGATCACTAGTTCTGCTCTTTTTTTTGCTGTGGTTCGTATCGATTTTCCGTTCGTTCACATCAAGATAAAATAGATGCTGGATGAATGCTTCGGGGCCGATTGCGTCGAGGGTTTTTGCTCACGTTTCCTGCATGAAATAGTTCGCCCGACAACTTGACAACGACAAATTTGTTTGTGTTTGCGCAAACCTGACAACACCTATTTGTTGTTGCTGCTTGGGATAAGGCATGATTACATTAAATGTGAATTTCATTACAATGGTTCAATAACGATTACCAATAGATAGTAATTAAATGTCTTACCATGCTTCTCGCTTGGTCGCCATACTTACCAAACGTGAAGAGTTTGAGTTTATGTTTAATAATTATTTTTATATGTTAATGTTATCACGTTTTAGTTTGCATAAGTCAAATATTTACTATTGATTGATTGTAAAGGCTTTTGATAAAATGACTTTTATTGTTGAGTCAATAAGCGCCATTTTATTTTCTTTATTTTTGTAATAATTATTCAAAAACTATATAAATTTCGTAACCATCATATAACAACAGCAAAAGCAACATAAACAGTACATACAGTACATTCAATGAGCATTCAAATTTACAAATTTTAAAATGTCAATTGAAAAGCAACTTTAAATCTAATATTTTTAACATTTTAATGAAAAAAGCAACTTCTAGTACATTGTTGCTGGTGAGATTGATAAAATTTTAAAAATAAACGAGGAACAACATTAACTTGACTTTATTAATTCAAGTTTTATTGCGGTTTTTATTGTTAATGCAGTTTTCTATGGCCGTATAGTTCGTTACATATATATACGGCCACTTGAAACGCTAAAGATTTTGCATAATAAATAGAATTTGAGACAAGTTCTAACAAATTGGAACCTTTTTTTTACATCAAAGAAATTCTAATCTTTTTTTCAAAAATACAATTTTCTTCCTTTTTACGTGTTTGTTTGTTACGTGTTGTTGCTTGCGGTTTTCTTTTTAAATTTTGTTGTTTAATGTTGATTAATGTTAGTTAAATGTTTTATTTTTCTTGATGCGATGCGGTCATAAGGAGTTCAATGAACCGTTCCCTATGTTTTTTTTTAATCCACAAATATTGGTTTCATACAGGTTTGTGATAATAATGTGTCGATAACCTTTCAAAATGTTGTTTCATATTTCCAATCAACTACTCACGATATGCACTGAATCAAGAATAAGTTTAGAGATCAATTGGTCTATATGAGGTGTGAATTGCGAATGTTAAAATGTCAAAGTACTTTAGGAACAAACACTCGTAGTTTAATTCTTTTAAACGATGTAATAACTTCACTTTTATTATCTGGTGTTATTATTATACATAAAGTAAAATTATAATTCATGTCCTTGAAATTAATTCCCTATGTTTACGTCCTTATGTCCTCATAATGTTACGATATACACTGTATAAGGGATAAACAAATAATCGAAATGCATGGTAATATTGCTATCGTGTACATATTACACCATTAACAAAAGCTAAAAGGTTTTGTTTAATTTTTTTAAAGTTTTATCCAAACCATTGAAAGAATAAAAGATTTTTTTTTAACATACCCCGTTTCCATAACGTTATGAATTAATGCTTCATGGTTGCAAAGTTCAACCAAACCGTCACAAGAAAAGCATTAGCACTCAGTACATGCACCGTAAACGTAATTAATAAAATTAAACCAGAACCTGTGTGTGCGTGTGTGTGGCACTATGGTTAGTATGGGTATCTCACTACGGTAGACACGTACGACCGCCACTGACACCCCGTGCACTGACCGTAAAGTAATTCAAATTTTCAACCCCAGGGGAACTAACTAACCACTCCACTGGCGGGTGTAACTGGGGGGAATGAACCGCCGGGCGATTGAGCTTCCGAGTGAGAACCGAAAACAAGACCGAATGGCAAAATTCTTGCTTCTCCCCCTATGAAGCATTCTCACCCACGCTAGAAGGCAACGTACTAATAATAATTAATATTTATTTGTTCTTCTTTTCCGTTTCTTCACCGGACCCGCTAGATGTGTGCAGTGTGAGCGGGCGCCACCAAACCACACGGTGCCCTCGGCACCCTGAAGGAATACGGACACTACGCTCCTGCTGGATGGACCTCTGAGCGGCCATACATACACCGCCAAGGGTGGAAAAGAATCACTGAATCTCCGGGCGTTGGTTTGCGTGAATGATCAAACGTGTGTGCGCGCAAGGTTCGATACGCAAGAATGAACCACATCTCTCGCCCAGAGCGCGCAGTCCACAGTGTCCAGTGGTCTTAACGTACCCAGAACCCATCCGGCATGGTGTGTGCTAATCGGAGTGTTTAAAGAAAGATTGCTCGCGTGTTGAGGAATTTGTTGCAGAGGGAGCATAGAGATAAGTTGGTTCATGTGTCTGTTTTTCCTTTGTTTTATTCTAGAGTGTGGCCCGTAACAGGTATTGAAAATTGGCAGCCTTACAATTAGCTAGTTAGCAACGAAAAGCAGGTGTCGAATGGTGCGCCCCCCGCGTGAGCATGAGGTTCTGTTCTGATAAATAGTGTAGTAGGCCTTGCAAGTGAGCAGCTGGTGAGAAAAGTGTGCAGCGGTGAAAAATCATCCCCCTGCGGGGGTTGAGCTTTTGCAAGTGAGCAGCGTGTGTGTGCGTGTGAGTGAGTGTGTGAATGCAAAGTATAAAGATGAAGCATCCGGTGATCATGCCGGCGCACATTCGACCGGTCGCGTCGTAACGGTCGTGCTGTTCAGTTCAGTGTGTGTTAAATAGTGTGCGAAGATTGTGGCGTTCGGATACGTACGTAGCAGTAGCAGTAGCAGTAGTGGCCTGGTGGCCAGCAAGTAACCTACCTCCAACCTCGGTTCTCCTCATCTCCATCCTCCTCTTCCCACCACGCCACACACACACACCCCCTCTCTATCTCTCTCCATCCCTCGCAGGCGCCGAATCAAAAGCTCCACCGATTCGGTTTTGTAGCCCGTGTCGCGTCACGTTCCGCGTTACCCGGCGCTAGGTCATGGTTAGGATCCGATGTGCATTCAATTAAAATTTAAATGAGCATTTGGTGATGTCATTACGTTCGGATGATAATGAACAGGATTATATTCGGGGTGTTTCTCATCCTCACGTGCCGGCCCCCATCCGCACTACGGGTCCCGCCGGTGGACTGGCATCAGCCGGCGCCGGGTTACGGTATTGCCGCCCCGACCGGAGCGGTGGGCATCGTAGCCGTCCAGGCGACTCCACTTGCACAAGGTTAGTATGATAAAAATCTCACCACCCCCTGCCATTTGAACCATTTGGTGCCATTAGGATGTTCGTATTCGTTGTGGGCTTAAATTCCGGTGTGAAATGGCTCACCGGATAGATTTATTCGGTTGCCCGTTGTGTGCTGTCCAGGTTCTGCCCGCACACCCATTCGGTTTGATTTTGGGTAGCGCAGCAACAAATTTCATTAAAAAGCAATAGAGCCACATCGCCCAGCGTAAATATGAAGCGGGGCAACCGAGGGAAGGGTTGCATGGTATGCGTTAATTAGGGCGGACAGGTTTTTAGTACAAATTTTCGCACAACAGGACCGTTTAGTGCCTGCGGGACCATGCGTGGGACAGTGTGTTTCATGAAAATAATTACTCACAATTGAACCGCTTTATTTTGATTGCTGTTATTAAAGTGTTATCGTTATAATAGTAGTAAAATTGTTCAAAGTATATCACTTTGCAATTACTGGCCGTTACAAGTTCAAGTCCCAACACGGGTGCCATTTTTGCCTTCTGCCTGTAGTACCGGAGAATAATAATGTTTTGAGGGAGATGCGGATTCTTTCACACTTACTCGATCTTTTGTAAGCTGGAATCGATAAAGCTTTCTCTACTGACACGCTGAAAGCTTCACAAAAATGCTACTTATCTAAGATCGAGAAAGTGCGATAAAATCTATGTTTATCTTGACGCGTTCTCGTTACAGTTCAATTTGATTCACTAATGGCTTCACTAGTTGTCAGTTGCAGTTAAAATGTGTATTTAAGTGTTTATATTTTTACGAATTGAGCAATTTATATTTATAAATTCTAGCTAAAATATTAGTACAAATAAAATAATCTTTGCAATCTTTAATACAGGGTTTCTCAACAGGAACACATGATACCGAATGGCACAAGCGAATATGATAATCGAAGCATTTGATACTAAAAAAAAATAAATATTGAAGAGTCAAGAGTTGAAGAGTTTGCGACATATTCAAGAGTAACTGGAAAACAGTTAAAACTCATTAAAGAATTCAGATTCTTTTTGGAAACTTTCAATAAACTTTTGTATAGATGAAACAACGTTTGGGTGCTCGGAATACCCTGCACTATTTTCTCAATATTGGGGACAATTGAATGCAAGAAGTGTTGCTTAAGGAACGAAAGGCTTGTCAAAGTTTAGAGTAAAGTTTAACATCATCTGGCTGGTTCAATCAGCAATTTAGCTCTGGAGAGAGCAAAAGGGTTTTCATGCGTGAGGATCCTTCACCGCTACTCACTCACAGTGATATCGTTACATCATATTTATTTCTCTACAACACAGAGTAAAGTGCTCTGCTTCCACTTTTGAACGCTACAATTTTACTATTGATAAACAGCGCTTCACTATGAGAGCCGCCAGGATGATGTTTTTTAATAATCGATTGTGTAGACTTTCTACGAACCTTCACATCGTGTGTGATCATGTAAATACAAACTCATAAAAGCGGCCCCCTCCCTCCCTCCCGGGGTACACACGAGCACAGCTACGAATACGTGCGGCATTGCTACCGTAAGGATTAGCTATTTAATATGCCCAGTTCCGGGTGCAGCATCGCGTCTCGGTTGTTTCAATCAATAATCCACCGGAACTGGTGCTGATCTGGCATCCATTTACGGATGGAGCATCGGGTAAACTCGCCGTATGTGATGAGGATGATTTATGCGAACGAACGTTGTTGCTGCTAGTGTTTGTTTTGCATTAATGTTTGCCGAGGGTTAAGTGCATTGAAGTAGTGGGGGGGCTTTTGCTTCCTTTCTTTTCCCAGTAAAAGCATAAACCCCGCAGCGCTACTTTCCAATTAAAACTGTATCAATATTGATATTTTACAACTTAAAATGGCTAATACTGCACACAAACTTCAATCCCACCGATGGTTTGTTGTATGCTGCAGGTGAGATATCTTGTTTTGGGGGTGAAGAGACACTTTCACACCCGGATGGCTTCAACATCTCATTCCAGCACTGATTGCACTTGATCGATCGCTACCCCGCTGTTCGACGGTGTGGGACAGACAAAGGCCGTACGCTTGCTCATTTTCAAGTCCACTAGTCCGGGAAGCATTGGTAAAAAAGTGGCAACACGAGATGAAAAAAAGAAAACAACGGAAAAGAGAAGTTGTAAACAAAAACAAATGGTGCAAAACGGGGCACTTCCAGTGTTTCGCTTCAGTTTCGAGTGCATGCAAGTGCACTTGTTGTTTTGGGTGGTGGGATCAGTGAGAATGGAATTGTTTTGTTTTTTTTTTTTTGCACGCTCCGGGAACTCGATTGCCAGTACATTCGGCGTTCGTCCAAACCATGATAGGCAAATGTTTGTCCGCATTTTAATTGGTAGTAGCATCGTCAATGGGGGGATGAATTTCCCGATGGTTCAAGAAGTCATCCATACTGAATGCACTGCAAAGGATGCATTCGCTGGTTCTAATTGTGCATCCTGACGTTGCTGTACGAGCTTACAGAGATATAGCTAGATGAATTAATATTTATTTTAACAAACCCCGTGTGTTTGTGTGTGTGTGTGGATTGAGTTCGTGCATTGCGGTCACCCTTTCCCGGGGTCTACCGGAGATCAAATGCAGCGACCGTGCATGATGCAATTTTCACATGGACAGAGCGTGCACGGGATGCGTGGCCGCACTGATTGAATTAAGCGGGAAAAGCCAGTGACCTGATTTTAACAGCATACCGCGCCCACAGGGACCGTTCGTCCCCGTTCCCGTGTCGCCTTTACGGATACGCTGCACATGCAGCAACTGATTGATTTTAATGAATTTGGTTGGTTTTTTTTTCTTCTCCACCTTCATTCCTGGCAGTTGGCAAGTATTTGCGCTTGTTGCATGCATTCCACCCACCCACCACGCGGCGTTTGATGGCTGTGAGCTTTGCTGCCTGCTTTGGTTGTTGGCTGCCGGCCTCGGAGCTTTTGTTCGGGGCTGTTAAAGATGAATCGGAATAGCTGCAAATGCAGATGCCATGGTTGTATCGCACTGAACCGACATGGTTGGAGCAGGCGAAACGTGATACCCGTACGTGGTGCACACGCTGTTTTGATGGGCCCGGGTCAACCCTACACGTCCCGATAATGTTTGATGTTTATGGTTTCTCAATGAACCGCTGGCTGGCTAATGAGACAACGCGGGATGCTAAATGATCTGCTGTTGAAACATACTCCCACAGGGTGTTGAATGGGTCCTTTTTTAAGAATGTTTCCCGGCTGAAAGACTATGAATACGCTTTGGTTTTGAATTCCACAGCGGGAAAGCATAATTTCAGCCATATTGTCATGTGCGTTTGTGCATATTTACACCACACAGTATCATTATTTGCTAATTTTGCTGATGAATACAAACAGTACCATGGCCGGTAGCATGGTTGATCGCGTCATCTGCATCTGTACAGTTTTAAACAACTCTCCCAACACCGTCTGCCAACTCGTTCCATAACGCTAATGTGCGCAAAGTTTAATATTGGCGTGCAGTTTTGTTTTGTTTTGCTTTGTTTGTGCTGTTATTGCTTGCTATCATTGCTATTGTTGAAATTCGATTACTATTCCTGCTTAATAATTCAGCATCGATTTCACGGCAGTTGCGTTGACGGCAGCTGCCGTTATGTTACCGCATCGCATCGGCAGCATTGCAGTTGTTTGCAGTCCCGTTGGTGATGTTTGTTACACTAATCCTATCAGTTCAGCGTGACCGATATTCAATTTGTTCGCATCTCCACTCCACGCATCGGGTTTCGGTCTTTCTCGGGAGAACCGAAACACGCACGCCTAGAATCGGCTGTCCTGGGGGGAGGACTTTCCGCTCCCAGAACAATGTTCCGTAAAATGAGTTAATTGAAACGGAACACCTGCATGCCGGGACGCAGCTGGCGGAGGGTTAAACCACACACGTCCCATTTGACAGACAGCAGCCAGCTTGTGCCAGGGTTGTGCACGTTGGCAATTGACTGCTGAATTTGTGGGACGGTGCAAGGACATTCGTCGGAGTGCACTGAGGTTCACTGCATTATTGCCAATTGCGGCCGGTTCTCCAGCGGGCGGTGGGCAACAAAGCATAAGTAGGGTCCTGTGATGGAACTGCCTACAAACGAGCCCTCGCGTGTGGCTGATACCTACAGTCGGTTGACAGAATGAAAGGTAAATTGCTCAAACCATTGAACGATGTTGCCCAATTAACGTGTAAAGCGTTCGTAGTTGGAAGAATCAAATGATCACGCAATTGTTGTTGCTATAGTCCATTGAACTACCCTTAAAATTAGCTTGTCATGTAAAAGTAGATTTTAAAGTTGGGGAATTACAATGTTATAATTATGCATCGTTAGTAGTAGTGCTGTCTAGATCAAGTCAGCATCACGGCCTTTCTTGTGGATATATAAACGAAATCACACCATCTCAGGGCCTGTCATGACTCCTCTGTCCATGTGGACGACTAGAAAGGACTTTACAGGTTGGGTAGTTCGGTGTAATTCACGTGACATGACCATCTCAAGAGTAACGGACGAGCTCAACGAGTTCGACGAGTTCGTCACTATCACTGTTCTTCAATTGTTCTTCCACGCTTACCAAAAATCTACTAATAATCCTTCTAATCATCTTCCTGTCGAACGCGCCAAAGAGAGATTCATCAGTTTTGGACAAAGTCCATGTCTCTGTGGCGTACCTGAATGTTGGTTCTATTTAATTTCGATGTGCTCACAGTTTCGTTCGTAGCGATAGGCGTTTTGAGTCCATTAAGTATCAATTTTTCTTTTAGGACACTTCGAAGGAAGTCCTCTTGAAGTCTGACTTGAACTTGAATCTAAAACTGTCTTGCCGCTCAGAAACTCGGTAAAGGTTATTTATCGTGGAAAGCTTAAAAAGTTTAAAAGGAAAGCTAACTCAATTATTTACAAAAGTCCAATAATTAACGTATTTGTCCTTTTGAAAATACCACGCCAAACAAGCTTTTCCCGGGATTCGAAGTGTAATCAAACGCATGCAAGAGTACGTAAAAAGGAATAACGATTATTGAATTACAAAGTTAATGTTATTTTAGCACTTTCTTCGGTGCACATGATTGCCTCTTGTTAGAGCTGCTGTGGGTACATTTCCTTTCGAAGAATACTTAACCAATAGCACACAAGTTAGATCATTTTTTTCTCGTGATTGTATTTATAGTTCTTTTTCATGCCTTTTTTGAGCAATCAATAGATATTTTTAACAGCACCAGCGCGACCTAGTCTGTATCTCCGAAGACAACTTTAGTTGACCTCAAACAATTACGACAATATATTACTTTATTTGAAATAATTCTCAAAATCAAAATCAAAATCTCCTTAACTTGACTGATGTCCACAGTTATGATATGTTTTGCCCATATTATTACAACGGAAACTGGTTAGCGCCTGCTTAGAGTCCAAATTACACGAAAAAGATAAGTTTGCAATGTTGAAACACGAACAAATACGGAACTCTCCGCTTGAAATGATCCGTAGCGCTTTAATTTGCAATAAAGTTAATAATACGCCTAACAATTACAACTGTTACTTACGGGTGTTGCGAACCGTTGAAATCTATCACTTACCAAACCAAACGCATTATTCGAGTAATTAATGCTCTTCAATCGTTCCCTAGTTTGGTTTCAATTTACTAGAATGTGTGCTACCATCCCAGATTGTTCCACGAACCCCCGTTGCGAAGTCCTTAATTATTCAGCACCGAAGCACTTCCTGTGTGGCGTTTTGTCGGCCGCGTTTGTACACACGGGCAGCCGGGCTACGAGTGGTGGGTTAACAAGGTGGAGAGAAAAAAAACAACTTTTTGCCAACTGCTAAAAGCACAATAAATCGCAACAAACAAAAACCGAAAAAGCAAACAAACTACTCGCGAGCCGAACCAATTGACTGGGCGTTGATTTGTTCGATTCATTGTTTTCGATTTGCTCCGAAACACGGGTCATCTATTTTCAAAAGGGAGTGCCCTCGCCCACCGTTCATTTATGGTGTTTCTGGCATACACCGTAGTTTCATATGGTTTTGTTCTGCTCACTGTGTGCTCCCGTACCAGTGTCTCACTATTGCAAATAGTTAGTTGCGTTACGCTGTAATGGAGCAGTACTGTTTTGCCATTCTGTGCTTTTTTTTGCAATCGAACCGAACCGCCCTTTTGGGGGGAGTTGTGTGTGGTGTTGTTTGGTTTTTTGTTTGTTTGGGTTGTTGTTGCAATTTGCCACCGATTTGTTTAGCGAGGTGCGATTCGCGTCGGTAATTGTGTTAGTAGTGTTCAACCCGGTGGCTCTAGCTGCCGCTTCAAACAGCTCATGTGAGTCGGAAACAGTGCCGGAGGGAGTCGTATTACCTAGAGCTTTGAATGAAGGGTGGGTTTTGGCGGGGGGGAAACAATGTCCCGGTGCGGATTCTTTCGCGCTGCCTATTGTTTCCATGTGGACTGAACGAATAACCTACATTTAAAGCCAAAGTCGAGTTGATAAGCATGCTGAAGGGCAAAAATAGCTTTCATTTGCTGGGGGTGGTGCAGTACATGTATGTTTTGTAAACGTTTTTTTTTAAAACATGATAAATTAATTTGAACGTTAAATTTTGAACATGTTTATTATACGGGATTACGTACTCCAAGCGCAACAGATTGTTACACACAAAATGGACGACATTAAAATTATTACAAATTAAACATCATGATCATGGCACGAATGGCTCAATGTACACGATGTACTACATAGCACCTTCACGGTTAGTCTCGCCGTGAAATTTACTCCCCTTTCCTCCATCCCATTCCAGCGGCCCTCTTTTTTTTGCGTGCATCGGACGATCTCCTGTTGAGCGGAAAATTGAACAGCAATATGCCGAAGCAATCATGCGTCCATTGCTTAAAAAACAGTTTAAAAGCATAACAACAAAACACAAACAATATTTACACCCACCCTACACGCTCACGGTGTGCCAATGCCAATGTCCATTTGTGACGCCCCATAGTGGAGTGGAACGGAGACACACGGCGCAGCCTATGGAAAAGTGGCAAAGGGCAGTTAAACAATAAAACATGACGGGTGTGCTGTTTTTTTCTGTTTCGTTTTGCTTTACTGTATGCACTGAATGTGCAACATGCAGTATGGCACCCGGGTTCAATTTTCAACTCTGCAGGGCAGGACACTGAGCACACACTGAGCCGGGAGGTGCTGGGAAGGCGTGCGTTTTGGGGCAGTAATGCAGCCCTATGAACAAAACAGAATCCAAATCCTTTCCCTTCGGCAAAAATTCGCCAAAATGCAAAAAAACCGCCCGGTGGGTGTGTTGGCATAAATGAAAGGACCACCAGACAACAGCGAACAGCACAAAAACAAGCGAGGAATTGCGAAAAGCATACAGCAACAAAAAAAGAGATGAAATACACTAAATAAAAGTATGCTAAGAGCACATAATCACGGTAGGTTTATTTTGCACAATTTATTAGCATATTCCACTACACACCACTGGGTTCACCAGTGCACCGAACCACGGCTTGCTCACACATCATTCGGTGCGCCCGTCACCCGGAATTGCCCCCCCCCCCCCCCCCCCCCACCGGGCTGGTGCGGAGGAAAATGTACCGTGAAAACGGTACGATCATCACAAAAGCGTAAGAAATCGTGATTGTTTTCCATTTCGTCGCTGTGCAAGTTTTCGGGGGAAGTTTCGAATCGTACGCCCTAATGCTAGGCCACCACCGGCAGAATCGGGCCTCGATCGCCTGACGACGGGGGAACGGTTGGAATTCCGGAGGTTGGTGGAGCCGTCGGGCGTTAATGACTCGTTAAAATGAAGATGAGAACACGGCCGGACTGGGTGGATTAGAATTTGCATGAACTTCACGATGGCGGCCGGGATTTGCGACGATAATCGTGTACGAATCTGGGGTCTCTTTTTGTTTTTTTTGTTGCTGCCTGCAGCCTTGTGGAAAATTTTTATCACCATTGTCAGCGCATAACCAGCGCCCCGTTCTCGCCGGAATGGTTACGAGTGTTCGGACAATTCGAGCGGAAATAGTTGCTAAACTTTGTCCATCCAGTTCGGCAGCTCACTGTTTCCACTAATTTCAATGGATGAGATGGTTGCGCGTTGCTGGGAATACGCGAACCGAATGCTGATTGAGAACTGTACAGCAGTTTGTACTGGGTGGATGTGTGTGTGTGTGTATAGGACAAAGTTCGCCCATATCTTGATCGGCTCGAAAGCCCTCAAAATTCACCCCCCCCCTCCCTCTAATGGCTCGTCAGTAGTGCCTTTCGAACGATATTCCACCCGGTGTACTCCCCACGGTTCTTCCGTCCTCGTTGCGTGCGTTCAATCGATTCGCGCCTGGAAGATCATCGAAAAAGCTCGGTCGGCACGGTGCCAATGTGAAATGGGCGATCAATTTTTAATAAACTCCCGTTCCGGCAGGGTTTCCCGAGGCCCGGGGAATCGTCGTCGTTGTGTACTACCCCACCCATTAGTAGGCCCGAGCGCGCCGAGTGCGAGCAGTTGTTTTGTAATTAAAATTTTGCTTCCTTCTCGCGGGCCACCCTGCGGCAGAAAACCGCGCAAACCGCCACCCGGGGCGGGAAAATAAACTTTGTCCTTCGTCGGTGTGAGCGGGGTTGGGATATATTTTTCGCGTACGCAGCGGGGGGTGGGGAGTGTGCCGTTGATGGAAGAGTTTAAATATTCGAAGCCGTAGTTGAATGGAAATTGAATTCAATCCCCAACCCATCCCGCCACTCGGAAGCTTGCACGTGGCACGTGGTACTGCCACGTTTTTCTTCTGCAGGTGCGCTCATCATTTTGGGCGAGGTGAATTAGTTTCGTGCGGTACACGAATTCGTGTCCGGAATTGGCGCATTTTCTTAGCGGCCGTTCGTCCCTCACCAGGGCGCATTTCCAAAGGAGCTTTGGAATACGGAACACAAACGGGTGGAAGGGGGGCGATTGGGTGGAAGAACCGGGGTGATACGTGGGAACGATTACGATCAATAGACCGAGGCCACCCGAAAACCGAGGATGCTTTCCCTCTAGCTGTCGGTGCACCCGTACGGCGCTACGGTACCGCTGATGGGAAGTTATAGTTTCCTATCGGAAGTTCCGGCTCTGCATTATTGCCAACCGTTGTGGGCCGTGTATATTTGTGTGTCTGGCTCGGTGTCGTTTGGGTAGTACGACACCCGGAGCAGAAGGTACCGAATGCGGGACAGGCCCCGGCAAAGCGAATGTTCGCAACCACCGGGGTTGGGTCTCTGTTGTGAGTAAACTTTACGATAAATTAAGAAATAATAGCTACAGGATAATTGATTCGGTCCAAAGTTGTGCTACAGGTTCGATGTCAGTATCTCGTTTGCATGACCGGGGACATTGGGAGCGTCGGGTTGGGGCGAAGCGGTAACAGGACCGGGCGGCGAAAGGGCGGTAGGCGATGGCGAGTGTACAGATAGATATAAATTGGTCAACGTTTTCATTATAACTCCCCGAGGGCGTACACAAACAGCAGCTTGATCGATGTAGTCAAATATTATGCTATGCCGCCGAAGAGAAACTACTTCCGGGGCGTGCAGAATTAACTGTACCCGGGCATCGTTACCGGGGCGCAATGTGCGCCCGATACGCTCAATGAATGTTCAATTTTTTATTGCATAACACACTCGGGAAGATATTGTTCTGTGGTACCGTTGCAGTACGATAGGCAGCCAAACCAATTCGTGGGGTGTGTTTTTTTTTCGGATTCGCATTTACACATTTATTGCACGCTAAATGAGAAATTCCGAGAGAACTGTTGTATTTGATGAGCGTCTGTTGAAAAATCAAGTTAAGGTTTTGAACATGGAAAGAGTAGAGCAATTAGGTAGGTTGTAAAATGTATTGAAGCACTTGAACTATTTTTCTCTTACGGGGTATTTTTTTTTCGAAATTAACTGGTAAAGTTGGAGTATCTTCTGGATTTTCTTCAAGATGAACTGCAATGTGTTAAGGAAGATGTGGAATTCTATCCACTATTTTTCGGAGTTTGTTCAACGTGCAACCGATTTTGCACAAAACTCTCTCAACTGACATTTTCTCACTTTATTTTGATTCGAACTACGGACCCTTTTGACGCTATATTTCGCATTAAGGACATTTTGAGTCAAATTTCGGACAGCATCAAAACTTCAAAAAAGCGACAATAAATATTTATTTACTCCAAAGTTAGTGCCTAAAAGATGCAAGTATCTTTAAAACTCGTTTCCAGTACATCATGGCAATCAAGTAAAATGAATAAGCCGTGTGATTGTAGTTTGGGTATGAAAATGTTAAGCTAAAACGTGAAGAATGTCCGTAATTTGAAGCGGTTCGTAGTATAATCCAGAACGGAGGTAAAGTTGAACATATTTTTGGATTCATTTTAAGTTGAACTGCAATGTGCCTAGGTAGATCTGGAATGCTCCAACCTTACTAGACTCACACGTTTGGAAAAGCTTTTCGACATAACGGATGTGTTAGATAAGAAAGCTTTATATAAACAATATCTAGAAGTCGTGAAAGACTACTCATTTTCCTCAGTACATTCACCTTCAACTTGAAAAGAATCTAGAAATGTCTCCTTCTTTGCTATACTAACTTGAAAATCTTGATTAACTTAGAGTAACGCTCTGTATGAAGTTTCTGATAATAATGTTTCCCCTTTAGTGGCGAATGCACAGTCGACTCTCACTGGTTGGGCTTATTTTAGTTGGGTTACTCGATAGTTGGCGCCTTAATAGTTGGGTTGCACTCTCAACCATCAAGGTTGTCATACTCAATAAATCTGGCCTACTAAGCATGAAATTTTTGTCTATGTACTTCGTGTTCGGTTCGTGTGAACTTCGTGTGCTTATTCGGTTAATTTCTCGAGTTTGACATATGTCAAACAACCCAACCATCGAGTGCGATCTCACTAGTTGGCACGCATTCATATCCCTACCAGTAAGGTTCGACTGTAATTTAATAGTTGTAAAATCCTCATTAAACTTAAATTCAAGATGTTATACCCTTTTTCGGTTGCTTTCCTTTTTTCATGACAAATTGTTTAGCACCTTTCACAGCACGATCAGTGTCATGGAAAATAGTAATTCCGAACAGGTTTTATCTCTTGTTAATGATCAACGCATCTTTTTCCACTCGCTTGACAAATGCATAATAGCACGTAATGTTTTTTTTCCACAACACTGTCGATAGGGCATATGGGTGGGTGTTGACAATTTTATTGCATCTTCACCCCGGTTAGTAGGTGTGTGTAAATACTACTTCCCGCCCTGGGGGAAGAAATTGCCACTGGAGGGTAACATGTACCACCGGTCATAACTGGCAATTGTAAAATGCTTCAATTAAAATTACCCGTTTCGCGGGTAACACCAGCAGTTAGTATCCGTACGCCTTAGTGTGGCAACTGGGACTACGGTAACAGGATAGTTTTAGTGCCTCACTTAAACCTCGCCACGGGTGTGTCGGGTTTTTGCGT
This sequence comes from Anopheles marshallii, assembly GCF_943734725.1. Lineage (NCBI taxonomy): Eukaryota > Metazoa > Arthropoda > Insecta > Diptera > Culicidae > Anopheles > Anopheles marshallii. The sequence goes on along the minus strand of NC_071326.1, from coordinate 14,002,075 downwards.
ACCGTTGTAGCGTGTAGGGTTCCAAAAACGGAACAGCTCTACCCAGCGGATATTAAAAAAAAGGAAAGGATTCGGTTGATTGCAAGTTTTACACGGACTTTCTTGTGCGGGGTCCTGGTCGGTTGAAAGCACACCGGTGAGACGATGGGTTTTTGCATTCTGTTTACAGTTTTCACACCAATTTGGAGTATTCTCACCTCACCATTTTACAACAACCGGCGTACCCGGGGCCCGAACATGAGCAAGAATTGTGTTAACCGTTCCTAACGCAAGCTCGTTAAACGATGTTTAACTTCCATTACTACCGGCGGGATGGGTTTTATGTAGGGTAGGTACGAACATCTACCTCGTAGATGTCTGCTGTCTGCTGCGAAACGGGAGCGTTCTTCCAAAAGCGGTGACTGACAGTTAAAGATAGTTGAACCCACCTGGGTAAGGATTGTATCTCATGCAAACGATAGCATGCAGTAAGAATTCGGCACCCGGTACGGAACGGTCGTCCTTTACCGAGCGCTAAATAATGCATTGAAGTGTTTCGATATTGTCTGTCCTTCGGATCTTCCCGACTATCCATCCCGTCCGGGTACGTGTAAATATTGAGCGTGAATCACAAAATAGCCCAACCCGTATGAGCATCTTCTGCCGGGACGTTAATAGAACGGAAGCACACCTAACCAGACTGGGAGGCATGGTGCTTTTTTTTGTTCTGGGTTTCCATGTTTCATTATCACACACTAGCCCATCGGTCCCACAAGTGCCATGGCATCCACAAATGCTTTCCCTGGTTTACGATATGGCAAACGGGCACGAAATGTGTGGTCGTATCGGGCAAATGTCAGCCAGAGACCAGCGTGCTGACGTGCTCTTAGCGTCATTTGTTTATTTCTGGTCTGTATGTTATGTGTATGTGTGTCGTTTGTTGGTTGATACAAAAAAAAGGAATTACACCCGGCCACGAAAGGGAAACGTTACGTGAGAACAAAAACGAGCTTCGAAAGCGGTAGACACCCTACTTCGTGACCCTGGATCAAACAGGGCAAACAGAGTGTCCTGTACGCTGATGTACTCACTGCACTGATTAGAAACTGACACGGCCGACAACGGAGGCTGTAAAACGTGCAATTTTTCCTTGCTAATCGTTCTCACCAGTGCTCACCGACATCCAATGATGCTCGGGCCGGATGAAATAATGTCCCACAGTCGCACAGTTTGTCGCACGTGTGCAGCAGCAGAGTAGGTCAATCGTCAGGGCAGGTGTTGACGTACGTGTACACCGAATCGATGTTTGGCTAGAATTGGTATCACGAAGTGGATTGCCGGTAAGGCTTAGTCCGCCGTAGATGGCAACAGGATTCCCACCGACTCCGACCGGCTATGTTCAGCGTGGTTATCCGGAGGTGTTTTTTTTTGTCTTCCTTCATGCCACCAAACAACACTTTCATATCCCATGCTCCACACACCACTACACGTGATTATTCTGCCGCAAACGGATCGGGTCATGAATTCTCAATGACCGTTCGGTCTTGTTCCGTGATATCTACCCCGGGCAAAGAACCTGACCTAGGTATTCTCCGGTGCGACACTTCGAGTGGCCCCATTTGCCAGGTCCGGGCGGCGTGAGGCATGCGTGTGTGTGTGTGTGTGTGTAGGGGTTGCAAAGCTTCCTTTCTTTCCCGGTGCACATTCACCTGCCCTATGCTAGGTTCGCTTTCCCACTTTTGCCCGGTATTTTTGCCTGCACGGTCGAAAAAAAGGTCCCCGCGTGTCCTTTCGTATGAAGTGGAGTCTTCAACGAAAAAGGGTCTACTAAGCCGGGTCTGCTTTTCAAAACCCACTCACTCGTGGTTTGGTTTTGGAGAGGTTCACTTTCTGTGTGTGTGCGTGTGTGTGTGATGGCAGCGAAAAATTCTTAACCTCCAAGCGAACAAATAAGCTCTGTCCCGAATGTTTTTGCGGTGCTTTTAGACTTGGTACTGCTGCAAGGCAAGACCGCAAGAGGGGCTAAGTGGGGGGGAGAGAAAGAGAGAGGTCATAAGAGTACGCACGTATATGTGAACGACAGTACGGGCGAAACGTACTTTGATGATGGTAATTTGCGGTTTTTTTTTTTTGGGAAGTAGGTTAGCTTTGAAAAGATGGCATAGTGAGGAAGATGAAGAGCAATAGAATGCTTCTTTCGGGAATTTCGTATTGATCTCGTTCCGTTACGCCCTATTCGGGGAGATGGGCGAAAGTTTACTGGTGTACCAAACGATGAAATGTGTGCGGAAATGCTTGCGGGCCGGTGGAGAATTTTCTTCTCGTGCTAGTGGAATCAAAACCCGCGCAGTGGAAAATGTGTAGCAAAACCAGCAGTTTTGTGCAAATGGATGTCAGAGTGATAAAGAGTGTTGATGTGTGTGAGAGTGTGAAAGAGATAGAGCGCAAATTTTCAGACAGTTTCAGTCACAAAAAACCGGTGACAAGGAACGGAACGGTAGAGCGCCAAACTATCGCTGTTCGGTAGATGACCTATAACCCGACGGAACAGGTCGGCGATTAAAAGACGATTAAGTGGTGCTCAGCAGATGAGCTGACGCTTCGCGGCTTCATACGGCGAGATTTGGTAAAAATCATCAACCCCTTCAGAAGCGCATCCGTTAAGCTCATTAATGGCTTAGTTATTGACGTACTGCCTATCGTTTTGGGGCTGGTATTTTGTTTTTTTTTGGCGAATGTTTGACGAGCTGCATTTTTAGTCTGTCTGTATTATTTTTCTACCGCTGTTCGTATGGCCGTGCTTTTTTTTAAACACTAGCAAGTCTTTATGAGAAAGATAAGTAAGGTGTTTTATGGAGCTTCTACTTTGAGTCCTTGAGAGGGGATTCCGAAACGGAAAATCATCCACTGATCGGATGTTCAGAGCTTGCAGAAGATGGCGGAGCAGCAGCTACACTTCGTACATCTCTTCATCGATTTCAAGGCCGCATAAGTCAGCATAACAAGGGTAAAACTTTACGACGCCTTTAGAATCCCGGCCAAACTTGCCAGACTTGTACGAATGACAATGACCAACATCACGAGAGGGAGAACTCTCAGGGCTCTTTGCTACCACCAAGGGTCTGCACCAAGGAAATGGGTTAGCTTGTCTACTCTTCAACCTAACGCTAGGGAGGGCCATTCGTGACTCGGAGGTGGAAACTTCGGGGACCAACTTCTATAAGTCAATTCAGATTCTGCCATTCGCTGATGACATAGGCATCATTGGTTTACGGCTTTTCAACGTAGCGGATGCTTACCAAAGGATTGAGTAGGTGGCAGAGAACCTCGGGTTGGAGATTAACGAGGCAAAAACCAAGATGATGGTGGCACCACCAACAGCCCAGCTCATAACAAATCCTAACTTACGCAGGGCGCACTTTCGAAGTCGTCCAAAACTTCACCTATCTTGAGTCAAAAGTCAGCACGGACAACAACATTGATGTTGAGAAACGCTCCTAGAGTGCTGGCTGTCAACCGGCCTTTCTTCAGTCTGAGGAAACTTCTATATATAGCTTATATATAACTTATATATGTCCAGTGCTCACATACACAAACCGACGCAATTCTCTTAGTCGCGTTCGAGAGGAAGATGCTCAGAAGGATTTTTGGACCCGTATTTGTGGAAGGACTATGGAGGAGCCCGACACATTGACGAGCTCTACGAGACCTGTACGGCTAACTTACTGTCTCTTATAGCTGATTAGACTTTCCAGGCTAGTATTGGGCTGGTAATGTCATGAGTTTGTCACCGGACGACTTAAATTTCATTGTTAAAACATGGGAAAATTGTGGAGAAATTTTGTTCACAAATGATTCCACACTTCCTGGACCCGGTTGAACACTTCAATGCCGGTGGTAAATCACTTCACTATCATGTTGAGTTGGCTATCATGTAGTGAGTTTTTTGTGTTTTACTTCTAACCAAATCCCACCTTTGGTCGACGATTGTCCAGAAGGCCGATTCGGGTTAAATGTTACGGTCGTTTCGGTGAGGGAAACAACAACGCAAAGTGTTTGCTGGCAAAAAAAACAACAACAACAACAAACAATACAAACAGAAGAAGCACAAAGGCACCCAGCATCATCACAGCAACACCTATGGATGACAACTTTCCTGAAAGATACGCGCTGCGCGTGGCGTAGTGATAATCTGTAGATGATGACACATCCGGACAAATAAAGCTACTTCCACACCGCGGTGTCACCTTCGGACCCGGTTTGATCCACTTTCGAACGCTGCAAGTGTGGCTGTTGGTGTACGTGTGTGTGTGTTTGTTTGGGAATGTGCGTAGGCGTACAATGCCTGTGGCCGGAAAGTCGGTCGATAAGATGCGATTTAGTTGTTGTTTTTTTTTGCGACAACTTTGTCACAATGGGCGAGTTTGTTTGTTGTGTTGGTTTTTTGGCGTCCGATGAAGAAAACTTCCATCTAATTTGTACAGCACCGAAGTCGAAATGGGATGTGTGGGTGGGATAAAAGTGCTAACCATCGGTTTATGTGTTTACCGTGAATGGTGTGGCAAAGGTAGGAGATTGTTGAATTCATGGATTGGAAACGGATGCGCAAAAGGTTGTCGAGGGAAATATTTCTGTTTGGTCAGTCGTTTTTTTAAATCCGAAATCGAGGTTTATTTTGCCAGTAAGCCAGTAAAATGTTGTACTACAATAGCGAATAATTCGGCTGCTAAGAAGAGTCTCAGTGTATTAATGCAAATGACTGCTGAAAATTTGAAATATAATATAAATTTTGAGTTCATCTTGACGTTTAAAACAAGTAACAGTTGTAACAAAGCTGTCAAATCAACACATTTTATTGACTTTCGATGTTTAATCATGCGTATTCTATGATGTCGGTGCATAAACTTTATATTTTTGTTTAATTTTGAATAAAGTATAACATAAATTTTTAATCTACCATCAGAAAACTGGTGTAAAATAAGTTGCAAAACCCCAAACAATGAAAGCTTTCCCAATTGCCAAACAAACGCAAACGATCGGGTGCATGATCAACAAAAGACTTCAACCATCACGATCGGCTAACTTTTGTAAGCGACGAACCCGAAGATAACGACCCGCACCGTAAATGTTTCATTTGTGGCCTAAATTGCTCCGACAAACAGTCCTGGCCCGACTCGGTGCTTAGCCAGATTTGGTGGTTTACATTAACACGTGACCTATTTGCATTTGGCATACGCTTTTCGGGATGGGGTATGTGCATTTACCTGCCGCTTCTTACGGCCCAAAAGCCATGATGTCATATACGGTTGGCCGGTGCCCGGTCGGGTGCTTTGTCCGCTGTTTGTTTGCAGTATGGTTAGGAGCTTTTTTTTTGTGTTGTTGGTCATTTTTCGCAATCACCAAATCATTTGTGATAAGGTAGGTGAAGCTACTTTTTGCCCACACCACCCCCTCTTCGTGTGGGTTCGTTCGGTGTGTGTTTGTTTGGCTCGATTGAACAAGCTTGCTTGCCAGCCGGCGTTGACAGCAACACGGCGCGTTCCAGTTTCCATGATTCCAAATGGTACTGCATCCGGGTGGTGTGCTCTTCCTATTGCCTTCCGGCAATCAACAAGAACATCATTTCTTCAAGCGTATGAGCAGAGCGTCGTTCGGCACGGAAGAGGCAAATAGCATTGTTCGCTCTGAAGCTAGCGGCGAACGCGCTCGTCCGGAAACTGGCACTCCATTATAAGGACGTCGGCCATCCGGTAGCACTTCCTTCCGATGAATGCCACCCGAACAGCAAGGATACGATTGCTCTCCCAGGGCAGTGGCAGCAGGATGAGCTTCTGTCGGCGTTTCGGATGTGGGCAAATGGTGAGACATCATCGAATGCATAAATGTTCATCGCTTCTAAACTGCGTTGGTGGAAGTGGCGCATTGGGTGGTTTAAGAATGGAACGGGTTCGTAGGAATAGTCGATGGCAAACAATTTCGAGAAAATTGATCGCATGATATGTTCCTGTTTTGTAGTGCATCAAGAATTACTTCCAGAGATACTTTACCATTTGATTTACTGAAAAACGTTGTTTCTGTTTCTTTCTTACAGGTAAGAATACGACAAATTGGTACATTATCAAAGGATCCGGTAGTCGGTGTCGGTGGGCCAGTGTCCACAAGTAGAACCCCCCCAATACACAGGCTGGTGGTGGGAGCTGGTCAGCTACGCAAAAGGGGAAAGGTCATTTGTGGTCTCTACCCGTCCGATCGCTTCGATGCTTCCGAGCGCAACATGGCGTTACAAGGTAGAGTGATCCGTCCCCACGATGTGCTGACGCAGCAAAGGTGAACCAATGAGCCACCGGGCTGTTGGTTACGTTAGCCATTATGGTGTTGGTGCTGGGTGGTTACGGCGACGGTTATTGCCCGCTGAACAATCACAGATAAATCTTACCCCCTTTTTGCACACGTTTGCGTTCTACGGCCATGGTATCCACATTCATCCATCCCACCTTCCGTGTGCCCGAGGTCCGTCAAAGTTCGCCTGCCATGGGGCTGTTGGTGCTGTGTGGAACATAAGCGCTCAGGTGAGATTTATTATGCTCGTTAGTCGTCGCTGTTGCTGCTCGTTGCCATTACAAAACGCTCACGAGGCGAAGGTGGCGAGGAACTGGGATGTAAAGGTGCGGAAAAAGCACCCTAAAACCCTTCAATTAGTCGTATGAAGCTGACGTACAATTGCGAAAGCGTGGTGAGTGAGCTTTGGTAAATCATACACTACACACACCCACGACGTCCAAGAAGACCGTACGAGACAGAGAGAAAGAGAGAGATGAAAGGAGGAAAGCACTACCGATGGTCAGTTCACAATGGCAAAGCGAATTTCTGGTTGGTACAAACACTAGGACAGTTGGAATATGTTTGATCCATCCCAGCATGACGCTAATGATTGACAGACAACGCATGAGGTGGTGATTTCCAACCTGATTCAGACGACAGGCGCATGAAAGCACTCTGTTTTGGTAAAATCGGCTACGATCAACCGAAAAGGGAGACTACTACAGCCAGAAACCCTTTTCGATCGATGGTCCGCGGAAAGTATCTGAATGTTTGTGGACGCGATCGTACAGTTCACTGTCGATGCAAGGTGATCATAGTGAAGGTAGTTGTGCAGCGTAAAACGCACCAGTGCTAGTGGTGGTGTTGCGTTTGACCACAGTACCGGGCCAATGCTGTTGTGTTGGTTACGATTGAGTTGGCGATTAAGCAATGCAGTACGCGTACGCGTTTCTGCGAAGCAAGCTTTATCTGGCGCTAGACCGAAGAAACCACCCCTGGTGGGTGTCTAGCAATGGGACGAAAGACTTTTAGCAAGCCGTACGGGCAGCAAAAAAAAAAAACCTTCGGAAAACCTTCCGTGTAGGATGGTTTTGGCTGGAGCTTACGTAGTGGTAGAAACTGGTTTCGTTGGACGGTTTTGCGATTTGTGATTGTCGTCATTCTTTTCTTTCGTCTGCTGGGGTTCGGTTGGCATAGCATTTTCGTGGACGTATTTGTAAACTGACGCTGCTGGCAAAGCGAAGGTTGTGCGGTCCCGGGTGGCGCCGAGAAGCTTGTGGCCTGGTGGAATGCAAACTTTTTTTTTAGCAACGATTTGTGACGGGAGATTTGTTGTTGGCGGTGCTTTTAAACTGTTAAGGCTGTAGGTTCTGTGGCGTGGAAGTTCCAGTGTAAGCCATGGCAAGGTATTAGTCATCTGTTTAGCTAGGTGGCGACGGTTGGTACAGTGTGATCGTGCTGTGACTGTTTGACGTTATTATGCCACGTGATTAGATTGGAGGTATTTATCGTATATGAAGGAAATATTTCGCACTCGAACAGAGCTGAATATTGTTTAAGTGTTTTATTCTCGATGTCCACAGTCCAATTGATGCCACACACACACACACTTTTAACACTCACTAGGTTGGATACCTTAGTTAAATTAGCAGCATAATTGATTGTAATTGCAATGCTTTAGGATGGACACAAGACAGTGACAGAGATACGGTATTTAATTTAAATAATACATTCTCTGATCAGCATTCTTTGCTATAATTGGAAGCCATCAGGGAGAGGTTTGAGCTTAGCAATCTGTGTTGCATTCTTAATTTAATTGAATCAATTATGTTCAGCATTTCCAGAGCACAGTGCTAATGCATATTCGTTGGTTTAATTGCCATTCCAAGACCTCAAGACCGGATGCATACATTGATTTGCGAGGGTTTGATTTGCAGATCAAATAACATGCTCTCCGGTGGAAATAAGCGTGCATATATCATCTGCAAGTATTGGGAAACATTTAAACAGCATCTGATGCATGTTGTTCTTTCCTAAAGATTGAGTGTTTGATCGAGAAATTGGAATTGTTTAGCCTCTAAGGCAACAATGTTGGGTATTGCCGATGAGATTATCGATCGGTAACGTGCTGCTTGAATAATCCGATTCCGTTCCAGGTTTCTGAATTTGAACTTTTGTTTACCATTCTGTCCAATACGGTGAGAATGTATTTAAAATCCGTGATGCCAATCTGCACGGCACTTTTCGCAGCTAACGCTGGGTTCTTGAGAAGCTTTCCGGAGGACTCTTGTTGCTGCTGTTAGCTGTTACGCTGCCTAGTATCTCCTTCCTTTGGCGAAACGCTTAAAGTTTTAGCGAGTGTCGCGGCAAACGGACAATACAAACGGCCGGCTGGCAAAAAAGGAAGGTCGAGCCCTTCTTCTGCCGAAACTTTTGACCGCGAAACGACTGCAAAATATGGCCAACTTTTCATGATTTATTCCTTATTTGTCACTCGATAAGCACCCCGCCAACCGGAGGGGGGCGTACGCGTCCCGGAAGGCTGCCCAGTTGTTTGCCACGGACGGGCGACTCCGAGTCTAATGCGGTAGGTAACGACGGTTAAATTGATGTGAAAAGTTTCACATCCCTCTTGGTTCTTGATGGCCGGCATGCTGTACAGTGTTTTTAATTTGATATTGTCCGGCTGGGCTGGGGTGTACAGGAATGTTTCGTATGTTTTGTTTTTTTTGTAATGCTAGCCACGGTATCGTAAACCGGATGGTACGGTGTAGTTAACAATTTAATTTACGATAGCAATTCAACTTTGCCATTGAGCGTCAGAATGCACTGCCTAATGAGCTAGCCCTTGCTGGAGATAAGCAACAAGATGGTTAGCGGTGGATAGCCCTTCATGAAAAGGGGTTGGAAACATTGACCTGAATGACGGTGACCCAAAGCGGGTCTGCCTTCCAATCTGCTAACGATGTAGCTTAGGATTCGAATGACTCATGAGGATTTGATGAACGCTAATGATACGAACGACAACCTTCTCATACACCCTCGTGCTCTGTAATGGTGGGTTTGCACATTGAATTATCTTTTATCAGTATGCCATTTTGAAGCGAATGGAAAAGAGATCCCCTTTATTAACAGGTGCGCTCTTCTGAGCGCTGAATGAAGGTCTGATTCGGAGTAAAATTACATTAATCAGTTCACATGTCAAATAACCCCGAAAGGAATAAATGTGCTTTTATGAATTTTCATGAATGGAATTTGCTATTCGATGTAAATTTTAATACGATTGCTAACGGCGAAATATTGGATCATAATGAACATTATGGATGCGTTGGTATATTATGCTCCATTATGGTGAAATAGATTTAGTACAATTTTCCCATTTAATCGGCTTACACATCTCCTTTTGAATGCTTTGAAAGCTGAAAGTCTCTTTGTTTGGATATGTTCCATTGAAGGGATTTCGCTGTAATTGCAAAGCGACAACTCTATTAGCGCGTCTACTAGCAAAAATTTGCTCTATTGAAGTCATGGCAATGGAACAATGTGCTTGACATATGACAAAATTTGCCTATAAATAGTTGTTTTCATCATGCAAAAGTTTGTTGTAGGTTTTTCTTCGTCTTCATCGGTACAATAACCTCAAGAGGTCAAGGTCTGTCATTGCTTGCTTTTTGTGACTTTTTATTAATTCGTAGCGTGATAGTTAGTCCTACGTATGGAGGATTGATCCGGATTGGATTTTGGACCGTCGTCCTGTCGTGTAAAGACCAGCTCCGCTACCAACACACCACCAAGCCTGCCGCCTGTTGTAGGTTTATATTACCGTAAAACAATCTCTCATTTGTCCATGCATTTTACACGGTAATCACCGTTTAAACGATACTTCCAACGATGTGATCTACAGTTGTTCCATCTTAATCGAGCAATTACTCCGGACGTAAACAATCGGAATCCGTTCTACACAAATAACAAAACATTCCGGTATTCCGAGCTAATCGAAAACATTATCCGATGAGTAGCGGATTGACCATCGGACGCAATAAACACAAATAGCCCACGGACGGATAAACTCACCCTAACGGCTCCCAAACCGCCCGAGTGGCTGAACGTTCTATAAAGTGTTCTATTAACCTTTTTTTTTTCAACCACCGCTAACTTCATCGTCCGTAGTGGACCGCGTGCGTGCAGAAGTGGGCAACGAGCAAAAACACAGCAACATAAAAAAAACACCCGCTAAACGAAAGCCATAACAAACTTTTAGCCAAGAAAAAGGGAACTGGGAAAAAAGCATCGAAAACGTCTGACTCATGGCCGATCGTTCATCACCGGATCGTTCGGGTTTCCGATATGTGTGTGATGTGACGGGAACCCGAAAGTCATGCAACGGTGAAGCGGACCGATGACTGTCACCTCCTGCATGGTGCTTTTTGTGTACGGGGGCTACACAAGCCGCAAGCGCTGCTGTTGTAACGCTGCTTGTCCCTGTGTCCGTACGGTGTTGCGCATTTTTCTTTTGCTCGTCCAGAACACGCGCATCGAACCGGTCCGCGAAGCGTCGATGAACCGTGCGGATCGTTGTGTACCGGGGTGGCTGCATGCTGCCTGCCGCTGGTGACCGTGGGCTCGCGTGGTTTTGTTCGGAATGGGAAGTTCATCGACCGTAACAGTACATGTGCATCCGTACCGATATACGCCTGCATGACTGATTCATAGACTAAACACATCACCCTTTACGCGTAGAATCATATGCAAGATCAAGTGTTGTCTTTCATATCAAATATGCATGGTTTTGATGTAAGCCTGATGATTGCTATTTTATAAACATATTTTAAAGTGTGCTAGGTTTAAGGAATCCATCCAACAACCCACAATGAATTACAGGGTTTTCAAGCTTAAGTCGAAAAGTTGGAGCCTTTTTTTTGGATTCTTTACAAGCTGATGAGTCGAAGTAGGTCTGAAACTCTTTAAACTTTCCGGAACTTGAAGAAAGTGGGAAGATTTTTTTCAGTAACTTCGACTTTGACAAACCAACCTCGGAACACCCTGCAAAGGTTTATAATCGATATGGCGCAAGTAAAAAAAAAAGCAACAAAAAAAGTTCGCCTTCACTTAATCATGATCGAGTGCCCTCGATAGCACGCCCGGAAATGCAAAAGTTTCAACCCTTGGGTCGAAGGTTTCCGGTGCGAATCGAGAGAGGTGGACAGAGGAGGGGCCAGAACAAACAATAAAATCAAAACCGTTCGGAAGGAAGGATCGTTGCGGTGAATCCGTACCGAACGAATAGGATGCGTGCTGATTAAAACGTCAAGATAATTTCGAACTCCTGTTTCCGCTGTTGGGTTGCTCGAGCGAGTGTCGATGCTACCTAATGAGTGTATTCTTATTCAAAGGAAGAAAGGAAGCCAGAGCGAGAGTGGGAAATGTACGCGAGTTCGTTGGAAAATTGTTCGCAGTAGGAAAACTTTCTTCCTGTGGGTTTTTCGCGCGGATTCGTTCGCCGGAGGAAATAAACTTTCCGAACGATATCAAACCGCGCGCGGAACACTCCAGTCCGGAAACATTGCGGCTGGGATGGGACACAATTTTGACAGGCTTCACATTTTCATTGGCGGGCCCAGTGGGCCCCGGGAAAATGAAATATTTCTAATTGCTATCGATTCGCCCAACCGGAAGTGATTACCAATTCGACTTTACGACCGTTCCCCGTGAATGGGGAGGTGATAGATGGTGGTGAACGTGATAGGGAAATTTATTGGGAGCGAGATGCGACTTCAAAATTAAAGTCCGTGTAAAGCGAGACAAATATTCAGTTTCGCACTTTCGATATAAAAATTTCTCACCGAATGATGTTGAATAAAACATTTTGAGCGGAATTGTTAGCTGCCTGATGGCTGACTGACCGTAAAGAAAGATGAAGCTAACGATGCGATAAAGAATGCAAACGGAACGATATGATGCAACCAGGGCGATGTGTGCAGGAGCGTTGGAGAGCTTCAACGATACTGTATGGAATCAAAATGAAGAAATGATTGAAATTGTTCCATTACATAAAGTTTAATGCGGTTGACACGGCGACAGAAGCATCGAGAAGAAGCGCACAAGCATGACCGATAAGGGTTGATAAGTTGAAAGCCTGGCATACTTTCGGCTATCACTTCTGTTTCGATGGCATGCTTTTGGGCACCGGAAGCAAAACCCCAATGTTACCCAGTGCTTGGTCGTGGTCTTTTCCTGTATGACAAAGCGACGATTCATCTGCATCTTTCGGGTGCTTGGTTCATCACTTTGTGCTTCATCATTTTGTGCCGCATGCCGGGAAAGCATTTTTCGTAAAGTGTGCGAAGCATTTCATCAAAATTCTTTCTGCCGAACCATCGACCCCGCACCGGACGAACCGTTGATTTGGCTGTACTTTGTTTGGTCTGACTTTGCCAAACATTTCGCCTGTAAGTGATACGGGTCCGCCGCACCAGACATGGGTCGATGGACATGTTGTTCTGCTGGACAAGTTCTTATATTTACCATTCGTCTAATGGCGGTTTTTTTTCTCGTTGTTGTTGCTGCTTGGGTGAAAAGCTAGCCGCGCCCCGGGGTTGGGTTTGTTATCTTTTCTGGGAATGTTGCTTTGAAGTGAGCTTAAAAGCATATCTGCATGCGGTCCATGCATTAGCGTGAAGGGAGCGTACGGTTTTTAACTCTTCTAGAGGATATTCAATTAGAAAGTAAACGAAATGTATTCTATTAACAAGCACCGGCAAATCAAATAAATTGAATACAATTGATATAAATTACTTTTTTCCACAAAATCTTAAATACCTTCCTTATCACACGTTTCTTAAGTCATCCTAATGGTCCTTGATATTAAACTTAAGTCTATCTGTTTAAGTTTTACCAAAGTGTAACAAAATAGAACACGAATGCTGTGGATTTTCTAGAACTTTTACTGGCTGACATATTTCTAGTCTGACATAATGAAAGCTTTATTTGCACACATTTGCAAAGCTTTCATTACTTACTCATTAGGCTTTACAACGGGTCTTCTAAACTGCTCACCACTCCGCATTCATTATCTCAGTCAAAAAGTTCTAAAGTTCCTTAAAAGTTTGAAGGATCCCAGATCAACCTCGAGACAGTCTAGTGCAACCAGAACAACATCCAGAAGTAGCTCCAACCTTACCAGTTGTGCTCGAACTCTCGGTAAGTATAAGCTGCAGTTGTCACGTTAAAATATATCTCAACCCACCGTCATCATATCACACTGGTCCGTACATGTACGAACGGTTTGCTTGCATCTCCTCAAGCAACGATTAACCCGGGAAGGAGTGATCGTTGCGGAAATGTACGGCGCTGTTACATACACCGACGTCCCGGCCGGAAATATTTTTCATCAAAATTTCAAACTCAATTTTGGAAGCTATATTGGGCAGTGGGGCGCGTTATTTGCTAAACGTCTCCCATCTTTTTAATGGAGAAACACTCTATACGAGATAAAGGCACGACAAGCCGTTGGTGTTTTGTTGGAGGAATGGCAGTAGACTAGGGAAGTTAAACAGCTAAAAAGCAGTTCCGAAAATATGAGGGCATCGTATCTGGCCTGGGAGCCGATATGTTGTGTAGACGACCCGTGCCGTGTGAGCAACAGGATAAGAAGGATGGTGAAAACATAAAAGAGCTTTATGTTCGGTGAAGAATGCACCAAATGATAGCACTCCCACACGATCAGTCGTTGGTGCATCCTTGCATCTGTTCAAAGCAGCACAGCCGTTGCCCATGACAGTGTCGTTTAATGCTCGGTCTGTCATATGCCGGTGTACCCGCTCTGCCAAACCAGGAATCAAACTCCTTCGCCCGGGCACTGTTCATAATATGGTCTGTGTGTTCTGGCCACAAAATGTGACGAGGCGTTGCTGTTACCTCTCATTCGCACATTCGGGCAGGTATGGGGTTAGGTTGAGTTGAACGTACGCCCAAAGTTCCAGATAGTGCTGCTCACAAAGCTGCTCGGGACTGGATCATTTCCTTGTTGTTACGTTTTCGCAAAATGCTTGCTAATCCTCGTCCGATTAAAACCCCTCTAATCGGATGATCGAAAGGGAATCGCAGCCGAGGATGAAAAGTGCAATGAAAATGGTCTAATTTACGTAAGCGGGCCGGTGGCTGAAAATAGACCGCTGCAATTGAAAACGCTTTGCTGACCCGGTTGCCGGTGATGAGCACCGAATATGGGCAAACGAGATAAAAATCGAAATAAACCACCCGCCCCGAGGGGGGTGGTCGGTGTGGGCTGTTATGTTGCGTACGCATAATTATCTGTGCGTGGGTCGAAACGACGACGACGACGACGTGCGCTCCGTACGCCAGTGGATCTTGCCGGTGATCCGGTTATTGCGTGGCACTCGTTAGGAAAAGCCGCTGCGTAAGCTACCATTAGCTTGCATTAGTCTCCCGATTCCCGGTCCGCTCTGGCTGCATCATCACACCTTAATGCTTGCCAACCTTTTGCCCACTGATTACCGGCCTGCTGCGTTGATGGGGAACCATCGCGTACGGTGACGGAGGTCGTGCAAAAAGACGACAGACAAGATGCTATAACCTCTTTCGAGATGCAACGAGGTCGGAAACTTTTCCAATCTGCCCGGATCGGTGGATGTACCATGTGCGAGTGCGACTGCGAGTGTGTGTGTGTGTGTGTATTGTTAGTAGGAAGCTTTACCGTCGCTGCATTTCGTTCGCAATTTGTGCTGCCATGTTGAGTGGTAGAGAAACTAAGTTAATTACATGGTGCTTTCGGTGCCACGTACACCGGGACATCGTTCTGACGTTCGTCATCTTCATCAAACCTGGTGGCCTAAAAGGGCGGCGTGTTCACATCGCACACCGGGTACACACCGGGGCCAAACTTACGCGCACCAGACAAACATGCGAGTGTGTAATCTTACGGTAAGCGGTTAAGGTTTTTGCCATGCCCGGCACTGATATCGCCACTAAAGTGCTTCATTTGCGTTAGATAGAGCGATTCAGGAGTTTCGCCTTCCCGGTTGAGATGGTTCGGTAGGCAAGCGTGTCCTTCGGTGGTGGTTGATTTTACCTCATCAATTACGGTGTGACAGTTTCCCGGTCCCGGGAAGGTTTTCGGTAGTTGATGATTTCAAAAACAGCACCATTAGCAGCAACTTTAATTAAGCTACAGTTAAGTTAAATTAGCGTAAGAATGCTTGTTACTTTCTATGAAACAAGGCACCGAGATTTTGTACACCGAGACGTGTTCGATGTGTGTCCAGTACAAGACCGAACATTTTTCTTTTGATTGAACTCCTTTCGGAGGTCGCAGACGATTCGATGAATCGTGCCTTTCTTCGCTTGTGAAAGAGGACACGATATCAAATATTGAATGGCTCGTCGTAAAACAAGAGAAACAAACACGTGTCCCTTAGTTGTTGCTCCGAGGCATACAAATCGTTGATGGGATTTTAAGACGAGAACACGAACATATGTTTTGGAATCGTAGACATGTTCTGTATCAAAAGAGACCCCGGGTATGTGTTGCCTACTGGTTTTTACTACTCTCTACTAAGTAATTTTATCTGCACTCATTTCCAGTGAAACCAGTTGACAAGCTGTTTCCAAATAATGCAAAACGTTTGAAGTATTTTGTAGGAAAAGTGTACTTCTTGGAATATGCCCCAGACTTGTTCCGCCTAAAGTGATTGAGTGATTGTTTGAGCAGTTCATTACGACCGCAGTATTATTTATGCAGTGATTCTTCGTACCCGGTGATACGAACTCAACGGCGAACCACAGAGAGGATTGGGTTTCCAAGGCGAGATAACGGCGAGGACGGTATGGAGATCATTTTGGCGAATGGCGAAATCCCCCGTACAGCGTACAGCGGTGCCGCAACAACCGCACCGCCTATTATCAACGTGGCCAAACCGTTGCCGGGCATGTTAACACTTCAAATTTGCTGCTCATAAATAATCGATAGCTTTGTGGGTAAGGGTTACGACTTAATTTCAGCATTACGCCGGTGCTTCACGTGCGTATCGTCTTAGCGGTGGCACAATTGGAGCAATGCAATTTCGGTGTGCCTACGGCCCAACCGGCAAACCATGCCACGGTACCTCGATCGAAAGGCTTATCGGTTACTCATCGAATCTCAAACACCCCCAGTGGTCGGATACCCTGATCGGTACGGTCATTGTTATGTGCGCCGTATTGAACATGAGACTGGTGGAGTACCTTCAGCCCGGAAAGCCGTAATAGTGGCTGACTCGACGTCATCGACTGACTACCCGGCACACGTACAAAACCGCAGAGAGTTTCTGAGAGATCCTACGAGCGTGATTGCGTACCACCAACCACACCGATCCCGCTCCCGTGTTGAAGGAAGGTAGATAAGCCGAAACAATTAACATAAATATTTATAATCCTAGAATTCTATGCCCCTCCCCCAACCACCTCCCTCCCCACCCCGTAGCCGGTCGGTGGCTTGTTGAAGGTGAACTCTGCATAGCTCAGCACTGTCAGGAGTGTACGAGGTCAATTTCGACGCCGTTCTACCGTTTCAGTGGTGTTACGACTTGAACCTCACATATCGCATATGAGTGCACAATTGATTAACTGGCCAGGGCAACCAGGGCAAACTTTAAGCAATTTCTTCACGGGGCATCCGTTGTGTGCGTGCAATTATGACATCTTCAGTCAGAACGGCTCTCACGGCTTGACAGGCTGCATGTCTGCCCGGTGGTTATTGCGTGCACACGCATTGCCGGAACGATTATACTTCAGCACTGGAACTGATGCATGACACGGCGGGAACTCTGGCACGCTGCCTTTCACACGATTAATACCCTTACGTGCTGGTGTCATTTCTATACGGCCGCACAAAGAAAGAACCTTCCCGAGCAATGGAACGAACACTGGGGGGTCCGGTTTTTCTCACCCGGCCTAAGACAAATAGCATCGTTTAATCAAACCGTACCCTAATCTGTCTTGAGTGCCCGGATGTGGTGAAATCGGTTGCAGGGCATATGTGTCCTTCGGGGGCAGACCACCGTTCCCGATGAAAATTGTCTTCGCACACAGGACTGTGCTGTCGGGTGATGGAAGTGTAGTAGTGGGGTGGCAGTTTTTTTTTTTTGGTGCAATGTGCGAAATGTCTTCTCATGATTATGTGTCACTTACATTCCGGCGATGGTCACGGGGTGCCTTTGCATCAACAAGCACCGTTTTGTCTAGCGATGATACGAACTTGGCTCGAGATATGTTTAGCAGCTTTAAAGGCTGTTTCAAGATCCATGTGTTATGTAAATGTAGCACGAACTGTGAGTTTATTTATTGTTGAGGTTTGAAACATATTTCATTTGTAAAACTGTTATATAAAAAATAAAATATTACTAAGCCTTATTTCAAATATGCGTACTTTATTCGTGCGAGTGTATAAGAGACTTGTTATTATTTACACCCCTGAAGGTATGCAATCCCTATAACAAAACGGTACGATGTACAGGCACTGTACTAAAAACTGATGTACTAAAAATGCAAGTCGTATTTAAAATTGTTTTCTGTAATTGTTACCAAATTCATTAAAACAAAACATATGGAGAAATGGATTGGTTATCTACATAATTTTCTACGGTCGTGCAATTATCGGGGAGAACGAAATAAACATTTGATTGTTTCATGTTTTGTTTCACTGTGCCGGTGGTCATCTCCCAACGGGAAAGCGGTACGATACTAACCTGTTCGGCGATCAAATTGGCAGTACGATCGTGTGTCTCAGTCAGCGGACGGTGTACTTGATGAAGATGGTATTATTTAAGTGCTGCCATTCGTTCGAGACGGTTCGCCGAGCGTGGTCTGCTTTATTGCAACTGCAATACGTTTGGCCAGAAGCGATTTCAACCGGATGGACGCTTGTATTAGCTTACTCCTTTTATTATACCACCTCACCATTAACCGTTTGTGTTGCGGAACATATGCACATGGAAGGATTATTTAACTGACGAAGGACTGTGGTTAAGAGAAAGTACCATGACCGTTCTGGGTTCTGTGGGGTGAACCTTTCGTGAGCGTATCCACGGGAATTAAAGTACACAATTTCATCAGCACTTTTCTTTTCGCATTAACCGCTGCTATGTGTGTGTGTGTGTTTGGTACAGCCTTGATGGAGCACAAAAAATGGCCGGAAAATGTATAGCACAACACACACACACACACATACACCCATGTATAAATACATGACTACCACAAGAAGCTTTTTTCGTGCTCTGTCGTACCGGAAGTGGAAAGATTTGCAGCAGGAACATTATGCTTCCCTTTCCAGGTGGGCCCATATGTGCGGTATGCAGTGGAACCTGTAGCTCCTCTAGCTGACTGAGTTTTTTGTTTTGCACCTTTCTGTGCTTAACGGTGGATGATGGCGCAGCAGAAGCCGTAACCGTACCGGGGCCGCCGTCGTTCCCCTGTGTTAGTGCTGCAGGAATTTATGTGCTGAGCGCTATGTTTTGAAGCATTCTAATCCACCTCACCGGCTGATGACACGTACGTGACGTTGGCATTTCTATGAAATTGTCTGTTTTTGTTGGTCCGCTTTTTTTTCGCCGTGCCTTCGTCCACGTCCATTTGGTATGTGTTTATGAACACAACAGGAAGTAACAGTAGAAAGAAACGGATGAGGAAAATATTTTCCAACAGATAAAGTTTGCCCCCTGGAAGCATAATTGCTATTCTGTGTTGGGTGTAGATCATAAGTGGTCGAATGGAAAGAAAATTGTCGAAAGTGGTTCTGTCCGAAGTTATGAGGAGGGATTTTGTTGTTTTGTTTTTTTTTCTTACGAGCACTTTACATTTTTCATGTTTGATAAGATAAGTACTGAAATACTTTTAGATCGGTACATACCGTCTTAAACTTAATCGTTTGCCGTCATGTTTAAAATTGATTTACAAATATTGTAATATCTTCATATCAGGAATAATCTATAAACAGAATGTTCAGAATGTGTCCCAATTTATTATTTTCGGAGGGCCCTATGAACCTATGTCTCTTATGGTTTTCATGCTTTTGAAGCTAACCCAACAATAAAATCCTTGAGACATCTTAAACTTTTCGCTCCGTTCGCGTTCAATCCATTACGGTTCCATTCTGCACCGTACCACGATTCCACGTACCCGCGGCCATGATTCCCATGGTTGAGATGATGTTATAATCATTATTTTCGGCGTTTTATGTAACCGACAAAATGAGACTAGAACTTTTTTCGCCCGGCACAGACACACACACATACGGCAATTTTCGTAAAAAGTGCCAATGGGCGAAGGATGTAACCTGTTCTTACCGGGTGGAGCTCACCGTGCCGAAGCGGCTTCATTCGGCTGAAGTGGTTTGCAGCAGAGATGAAACTGCATACCACCACATATGCACACGGCCCAGATGCACATGGGCAACGGATGGCGTACGGCAGTGGCTTTAATCGGGTAAATGCACTGAACTAAGTTGAAATTATGAGTTTTCGTAGTATCAATAAGTGGCACTTCCGGGCGTACCGTGTCGAGCGGAATTCGCCGAAGCAGAGCGCCAGCGTACGACTCCTTCTGGCGAAAGGGAGTTTTAGTAGTATGTAGTTTTGTTTGGCACTCAGTACAGCTCCTGATGGGACTGTGGGACTGGAAGAGCTCGTAAGCGTGAGTTCGTAAAAGTTCGTCTAATTGGTGAACAAGTTTGAACCGGATTGCATTTAGATGGATTGGTTCCGTGGCGTTGTTTGTGAACTTTCGCGGTTTCGCCACTTTAGCGCACGTGTTTTTTTTTTATTTCTCGCTTAAAAAAGCTTAACTGGGAAGCGGAACGGTTATTACAGCATGATAAAAGCTGGTATGCCTTCGGTAGTAAGGACGGCAGTGGGAAGTGGTCTTGCAGATACTTCACTAGGCAACGGGCACCTTCCACCGCTGGGCTATTTTTATCATTATATACGGTGAGAATCATTCAGCAATTCCATAATGGCCTACGGTGGTACTCAGAAGGATGGAAACCTTACCGAACCCCCATTACATCGTACTTCTATATTATAAAATCCTTATTGTACTGCAAGTTAAGAAAGGCTTCCAATTGAATGGGACGCCACAATATTGTGTAAGGTTTGTGGTGTAATGCGTGTTATACGAACGAAATCAATACGAATTGTATCCATCAGCCAACGCGTGCGCCATTGAAGGTCATGCTTCATCCTTCCCGGGCCCAGCTGTTTGAAGGCATTAGAATGGCTTGAAAGAAGAAAGGCGCGCGCGCGAGAGAGAGACAGAGGAATATTTTAACGACCAGTTTTTAAGTTTCTTACAGATGGCTTTGCGCGTCACTTTCCACCACCCTTGTTCTAGGCCAGGGTGGAAAATGAAGCCAACAAGGATAAAATCACGTGGTGACCCCAGTTCCGTGCACTGTCCCGGTTCTGGTACCGATCGAACTGTGACCGAGGAACAGGAAAAATCGCAGATAATTTGTGCAAATACATCAGCAGCACTGAGTTGGAAGTGTGGCAGAAAGGAAAATCCACACAGCCAACCGGTGGGGCTCGCAATCGCGCCGTGAAAATATATTTAGAACCACCGTGACTATCGGCGAACACGCCGCACCATACTCACACACTCACATTGGACAGGGAAGCCCTGTCAGTAGGGATTATAACGACACTATTAACTTTTATGCGAATCGTTACTTTCGAAGCCTTCGGTTTCGCAAGGATACTTCTCGTTTTGCGGGGCCGTTTACAACCGCGGTTGTCTCATGTTTGGGGCTGCCTCGGAACGGAAACACATCGCTGCTGCTGCTGTGTGTGTGTGTTTGTGCTCAAGGTGTGGTATGTGTCTGACCTCTCGGATCCGATGATCCGGCATGCCGAGCACGTTCCGCGTCGGGAAGCTTCGCAACGTGACAGGATTCGTGTACACGGGCAAGAAAACCGTAGCCGTGACACCACGCCACTCTGGCCACTCTGGCGCACACTGCCTTTCTTCCTATGTGCTGTTTTTTTTCTCTTCGACGTGGGTGGATGCAAATGATTTTCACATTATTCGAAGGGAGCTTTATATTTTGAGCATTGTCTTCGGTGGAAGTTCGGGAAAAGCACGCTTGCCATGGGAGATGGAGAGCGGTGGGGTTAATTTTTGATTTTGGTTTTTTAGTGTGCGCCACGTTGTCGCATGATTGATGACAGTTTTGGGGATGGGATCGAACCAGATAGAAAGGAAGGTGTGCTAATGTTCCGCGAATGGTTGTGGTAAATGGGGCGCTTATTAAACTTTGTTAATAATTAATAATTTGGTTTTTCGTTAAGCTTTCGAGTTCCGCGTTCTGGCAGATATTGTGAAATATATTAAGGTGTTGTAAAGGAGGAGGATTTATTGTGTTACTTTTTTGTTAATGGTTGCAGTTATTTCGATTGCAATTGCTGTAATAAATATCTATTTATACAATAGCCATCAGCAAACAAATGCGATGGATATTTTTATTAATATGCAGTAGTCTTTTAACTAAAGATAGTCCTGGAGTTGCGTTCTGTACTACGGACATATTATTTAGAACTATAGGTAGTTCTAGTTGTTATCATTAGTTTACTTATTTGCTATAATTATGTGATATTCACTTTCCAAGCTGTCAAATATCAAAAGCCACGTTTCTGTGATTACCTCTGCCAGGCAATTGTTTAGCCATTTTCACACCTAAGGCAGTGTCAATTTATCGGATAGTTTAATTGTAAATTACGGTTAAATTAGCAGTCGTTAAATTATTCCTAAAGTTAGACATGGTGACATGGGGCAATATGTGGTAGTTTTTCCTAAGTGACCCTCCGGTGGTTTATTGGTAGCGAAGCCGAGCTTCACACGACAGGATCCGGTCCAAATCCCATCCGGACCAATCCTCCGTAAATAAAGTTAAAGAAATGGCGAGAAATGGTAGGGTTGGACCTCTTGAGGTTTTTTGTGTAGAAAGGTAAAGGAAAGGTAAAGAAGAAGTTTTTCCAAAATTGGTATTGGTTATTGGTATAATCTGACAAAGAAAATTGCCAATGAAACCTTTGAATAGTGTGTTTTCTGTATGCGTTATGAAGAGGTTTGTTTGCTGTTGGCTTACCATACAAATAGGGAAGTCAGATTAGCCCAATAAAAAGTCCAACCAGTTGCTGGACGCATACAAAACTTTTCTTTTTGTTGATTTCTCACAATAATTAAATTTAAATGGAATAAAAGCTATTCGAATTTTGCTTAATATTTTCATGAAATTTACTAAATTACTCTAGAACAGTCGTTCGATTTAGTAGTAGATAAACAAATTCGAAAAGAACCAAACACATCCTGCAGTATGATGCAACCTGGGGTCAATTAACCGCTTGTTATTTGCTTGATTGTTTGCTAAATATTGGTTTTCAAATTGAAGTTATGATCGACCCTTTTATCTGGTACCGTGTCTTTCGGGGACTACCCGCATTTGGGCGAAATTCCAACTACATTTCAATCTACTTTTAGTGCTTCGAAAAGTTATGATGATGCATTTTTTTAATGAAACATGTTATTATCAGAAATGATGAAAGATATGAAAGCCCATTGCTCTTTCATAATGGCTGCTCCACAGTGTCCACAACATTTGATTTCAACCGTCCAATCGCATTCATCTGTTTGATTTTTTTGTTTCGGTTGGCAAATACAATTCGTGTGTCTGTTGGCACACGGAAACACGGTACGCAGGCGGCAATTGTGTTTGAATAATTTATTCAACGATTTCAGCATTATGAATCCGGTTTGGAAGTGTGAGATCGGGCCTTGCGCCGGATCTGCGCTTCATCGCGCGGAGCAACATTTCATCAAAAGCCGCTTTGTCGCGATGCACAGCGACGGTCGCGCACCCTAGAATAAATGCAACACCCACCCGCTTAACGGTCGGTTCGGTGTGTTTATGTACTTGGCCACCGGTAGAAACATTATTTGCACGTGAATGTTTTATGTCGAGGCAAAATGCGTCCCCCCTCTTTTTGGCTTCCGGAAGTGCAGGGAATCGGGTTAATTGATGATTTTAATTATTAACACTCGTCAGCGTTCGGAGGGGCAATGCGCTTTTCGGTGGAGGCCCGGTCGAACGGATGGATGGCGTCGTTGTTGCAGTATGGCCAGCACGACATTCGGTGTTGTAAAGCCCAGCCGGGGCCTGGGCAGTCGGCTGTTTCGTATTATGCATTGTTGCCTGCCGGTTAAATGTTACGCCGTCGGTGGTGTATGCCGTGCAACCGGTGCGGCGATTGTTGAGCTGTGCAATAAATTAAAAATCACACCGTTTGACGTACATCCGTTTGGAATGACCGAATGTTGGTGGATTTTGAGGTTGATCGGCACTCGGTGTGTGGAGTGTTCGTGTATAATTTTTTTTTCCCCCAACGATAAATCATATCAAGTCGAAATAAAGCAAAAAAAAAGTTACTGTGAGTTCGTTTCAATGATAGAATAATGAAACAGCATACGAAAAGGTCACTCGAGGCGCAACTTGAACAGCGTCCATGTAGCATAATGTGTGTGTGGTATGTTCAAATTTTCATCTCGCAACTGATGTTATGTCCCTGCGCCAATTATTGTTTTAATTGTGATTTTTATTAGGCTTTATTGTTCTAGCGCAAGCACCAGAATGGGTCTGCTGTTGGGAAAAGTTTAGATTGTACGTAAGCAAAACTTTGGTTTGTGTAGACCAAAGTACAGTTGGGTATTGTGCAGAGAATTTAATTTACAATTTTTGTACACTCTTCAGCCCAACAACGTGGAGTTTATTACATATTTTTAGCAATATTGTTGCTTGTGTTTACACACAGTTGTTCTGAGTGAAGCAATACCTTTTAAGCAATACCTACAATTCAACAATTTGTGTGCGATTAATATTAAATTAGATTGAATTAAAAATATTGTTCTTGAAGACGAATGCATTTTTTTTGTAAAATTGAACTGAATGAACCCAAAAATCCTGCACAAAAGCTATTGCAGCCTTCTTAAGGTTAAGTCAACGCTTATATCAACTTAGTTATATAAATAATGTTTTGAGCACAGGTGAGTAAAAAGAATCCTTTTTAAACCTGAAATTTTCAATTTGATCACAATGAAGGACTCCATATCATAGTGTCCTATTGGCCAAAACGTTAACAGCAGATTGTGTAGTACACGAACTACCTCGGCTCTCGGATTGTTTTGTAGCTTCATGCTAACAACTAATACTTGTTAAGAAGTCTTTTTAGTTCGTATAATATGCTATCAATCATATAGTACGGCACAAGCTTTAAGCTGCTCCTAGCTCCTAGACAACCGAACGCAACGGGTAAATAACGATGTAAAATGCTCATAAAAAAATGGGAAAATATTTAACAATCTATAGAATTAATTCGAATATTGTCATGAATCATCAATTGTGGGAGTCCAAAGAGCCCCATGCTAGTCGCGAGCCACTGACCTAGTGTAAGGCTATGTTAATGTCAATAGCACAAAGAATGTTGAAAGAAGAAAATAGCAATTCCGGTTAAGCCCCATGACAATCACGCATGATAATGATTTAAAAAAAAAATGATATCCCAAAATCCAGTGCACATTCTCATACAGCATTTTTACCGCGCCCAATAACGGATTGCACAATCCCGTACCCTGCCGTGTCATCGTGCCTTATTATTATAGCTGTCAAAATAAATCGATCGATCGAGTGTGCGTTCGTGCAGCAGATTACCATTTGTCTGTGCTGCGGCCGGCATTAGTAAGTGCCTGCTCATGATAATAAAACAAAAGCGTTAGATTTATTTTCGATCAACTGTCTAAATGGAAAACAATTGGTAGCGGGAACGGGCGGGAAAACAGCACCACGCCGAGCAAGAAATCCCAACCGAGGACACATCAAGGACAAAACAGACGGTTACAGCAATCTACGAATCTCGACCAGGGTGTGATTCATAGTCTCGCAGGAGGCAAGCATCCATTTTCCCGCTTGACGTTGATGGGTTTTGTTGCGGTACTCCACACATGTGGAGCCCGACGATGGTTGATTGCTTTTGCTTTCGATTTACCATGGTTCCCGTGCCGATTTGTCGAGTCGTTCGGTCGGTTTGGGCCGATTTGTTTGGCGCATTATTTTCTGCTGAAGGAACGCGAAATAATCTTCCCCGATGTAGGTTGGTTCCTTTCATTTTTTTTTTTGCTACTGGAGGCGGGAAAGAAACAGGAAATTCATTGCACGTTGGGATCGAAGTATTAGAAGCGGAACCGAATGAAACTGCAGCGTTTGGCATACTTATCCTTGCCGCGATTCGATGGATGGGGACAGAAGACGATTAAGTTCAAGCGTCAACGAGCGTGAATAAAGGTTCGCGACTATACTTTCTCTCCGTTTTCGTGTGCGGTTTTGGCACGCTCACGGTGGTGGTTTGTAATTATCGAGCAATTAATATTACCAAGACACAACGCGCTCTACGCACGCAGGGTACACTTCTTGGGAGGTTTGAGGCGCGTTTGATTGAAGCCATCGTAGCCATCTATTTCGCATTTCGCCGAACAAAAGCTGCTGATATTCGGCAGAAGCCAACAAACCGTCGGAGGTTGCGAGACAAATGAAGCTTTTACGGCTGTCACGGCACCCTGCAGAAGTTGGCTCCTGTTGTGTTTTGTGGCGCATTATCGGTACGGCTCTCGGGCGGTTATGCTATCTTATCGAAACGATGCTTGGTGCCGCCGTGTACGGGGCTTTGTTCGCTTTCGCTTTCGGTCGTTGGGCGGTTATTTTTGGAAGGGAGACCCAAAGCACCGTTTTCACCTCTTTTGTCAACGGCGAAACAATCGAACATAATGCGCAAGGTGCCGGTGGTTGGATGCGAGACGAGATTTCCACTAAAGATCCCGGCCGCCGCGGATTGGAGCATCTGTCTTTGGGTTGGTCTATAAAAGCGACTCCCCGGGCCCGTGCTACCGTCGGTACCGTGCCGTGGAGAAAGCGAAAGCTCGTTTCGCCCACCACCCGACAAATAAAAACCGGCCAGATAACGTAGGCTCATTATCGGTTTAATTGGACGTGCTTGTGTGTGCGAATCGAGTTCGGTGGGTGACTGGCACTAACGCTCATCCCGAGCCCGACGCCCCGCGAAACACTTATCTTGTCTTCTATCTATTAACCCGCCCCATTGCCTACCATTTTCCACCGCGGGCCACTTCTGGTGAAATAAAAAGGAAAAGCTTACGAATGATGCGCTGCTGCTGCTGCTGCTGTGTAATGTGCATTAATCGTTGCACGTGCTATCTGCGTATCCGCTCACAATCGAACTGGGATTTGGTAACGCATTTAAGCGCCGTGTTGCCGTTCGATGCGCATACCAAAACCCCCACCTGTATGTAGAGCGTGACCAGACCGGAGATCGGTGTTGATGAATGCGCGGAAGGCGGTCACTCGTACACCGTTTGGACACCGCTGATGGACGAGGTTGGCCAGATTTCCAACAAGATTTCGTGCCCCGTTCGCTGTGTTTGGTGAGTGAGGACATTATACATGGCTCAGTGCGAGATTACCTTGTCCGAGAGTGACCTTGACCAGCAGTCTTGTTGTTTTGTCATTTCTGTTTCGTTGTTTCGCGAGTTGGTTGTGCTTAGCACCGACCGTGTCACAGTTTATGTCATTTCGGACTAAGATGCTAGTGTGTAAGGGATTGGCTTCACTTCATTTTTACATCTCGCAAGAAATGTGTCACAAATCATTTGAATCGTGCTCTTGAAAAGTGTACTTCAATTACACTCCTTCCATCGCTTAACGACTCCCCAGCAAGGAAGTATCCAATTAATGCGTATCGATTGTGCGTACTTCCGAAGCATCAATATCGGACATTGACGGTTGCTGTCTTTGTGTCTGCTCGGGCAACACCACCTTGAACTTGGAGGCTTCGACATTCGAAACGATTTCCCGGACAACCGGACCGAGAAGATCGCTGCGTTCATCAACCGGCTGAGGTTGTTTCGCTTTTGTTCCTCAATTTATCTTCTTTGTACGTCCATTAACTCACCTCATCTGTTGGTCATCTGTTGCCAGCGAATGACATCATTTTGCGGGTTTGTGTGTGAAGCTTTGCCTTTTGTTGTAAGCTTATCCGTCGCCACGCGTCATTCCGCGTGCTGGGCCACATCTAATGGCGGGATGGGACCGACCGGCAAGGACAATCGACCGAATGGAGGTGAAGGTTGCGAACTCAGATGCCATTCGCCCGGACCCGTTCTTGCCACAAATGTTGCGATTAGGATGTAGTGCGGTACCGATACACTTTGACGGCGATGACGACAATGGGCGGTCGGGGATGGGGACATTCTTCTTCGGTCCGAGAGTAGCGTGGCGTCTTCCTCGTTCGTGAACCAGGTGGAGTGAACGATGGACGTTAATGCTTCTGCTCGATGTAGAGGTTATTGCGGATGAGGTTGCATACAACTCGGGTTTATTTATGTATGGATGGGCATTAGTTATTGGCTGCCGTGAGCCTTGCGCTTGAACTGACGATAGAGCTATATGAAGCCCAGATTACGGTTCGCAATATTCTGCCTGACCTGCCCCATTCACCTTGCCCCACCGTGTAGTGCTGTCTGACACACTCGTACATTCTAATGTAGCTATTAGTTTTTCCCCTACATCAGCACTTAATCTGCATTCGTACGATGTTCTACCCTTCTGGGGAGCATAGAAACCAACCGATATGACGTAGACGTACACTATTCCAGGCATTGATGAGATTTCTTCAGCATCTACCTGATGTGCTGCTCCTCATCCCAACACGATGCGCAATATGCGCTCGACTCGAATATGTTTCTCTGGTGTTAAAAAATCACACAACTTCCATAGGTGGAACATTTCCAAGCACCCACCGTATCATCCCGTTTGATGCATATTTAATATATGTAAAATTCGAAACGATCAAAATGACGCTGCTTATAGGAAAAGTATCTAATGTACACATCTCCACGCGGCCATTGCGTTCACTTTCGCTCGACGACACACAAGCGCGATGAAGTTTATGTATATCGTGGCTGCTCTTGTATTAAGCTTTCCTTCGCCTTAGATGGATGACGCGAAAGTGAACGCACTCAAAAGCTGTTCCCCAACCGAACGGGGAAACTTTGCTGCAACCCAGCTTAAAGATTCATACCGGTTCGGAATGGCACAGGTTGACCCGGTCAAATGGTTCGTGTTGGCTGATGTTTGCACTGACAAAACATGAGCGGTAGAATTTATTATCTGGATGAATGGATCCGATCCAGATGCATACGATCGTTTGGTCTTTTTTGCTTTGGTTATGATAGATTATTGATTGATAATGTGTTGAATATAATTATGCCACCCTGGAGAACATGATGTTCTACTAAGGTCAGGCATTTAGTGTAGCTTGTGGATAGCTGTTAAAGGGGGAGAAAATTTAATAAATAGGTTTGTTCACCATCTAAAATCAATGCTTGCCATGCTAGCATCGAATCAACTTGGTTACAGCTCAATAGATCCATCGCATGCGCCCAATACGATGAAGTGAACGAATCAGTCAATCAATTAATTGCCTTGCCTTGGTAAATCGGGGAAACTCGGGCGAGTTCCCGGAATCTTAACGCGCTAGGTTTATTTCACGTACGAGAGATTCGATAGCACGATCTGTTTGAGGTTGGTTTGGGTCGGAAGCGGCAACGAGTGTCCGTACTACATGATCCTGACAATACACCCTATCCCGACCAGCTGTACCAGCTGCGTAATGTAATTTCATTCCGGCAGGATTTCGTTTACACTGCTAGCTGTTACGCCGTGACACCGCACGATACGTCCCCCGGGGAGCGTGCAGGATTCGAAATTGGCAAGATGCCGAATGGTGTGTGCGCTGGAACGGAACCGCGCGCTGTTACGAAAATTGAATTTACATCGTGCTCTCGCTGGGTGTTGCCGGTAGCAAACACGTGCATAATGGGATGATGTATTCAGCATATTTGGAATCTTTAGAATCTGTTTGTTCACGGTTCGGTAGCTAAGCGATGGTGCCATGGTTCGCGATGTCTATTCATTCGTATCATTGAATGGGTAGCAGTCCGGAATGCGAGTGGCGAGCCGGGCATAGTAGTAGAAACAGTCGTCCTGTCCTCAGTCGGCCGTACGGGATGACATAAATTAGGTTAATTGGGCGCTAAAGAATCGGATCGGATAGCTGGACGATTATGCGTGCTGAAGTTTAGTCCTTATATATGAGCATCGGATCAACGTAGACCAGATTGAATTCATTTCATCCCGTCCCGAAGTGCGATCTTGTCTGTGCTGTGACACCCAATAAGGCTGCAAACGATCGACACTTTTTTTTTTGTTCGAAAACGGTTCCAAATATTCGATGTTCATGTGAGTTAATTATGCATTCTTATGGGTATGCGTAGTGATTTAATACTTACCATTGTTCGTGCACGTTCAATTATTGAACGCGACACCAAACGCGGGACCCGGAACACCGCGCATGAATTATGTTGCTTATCGAATTTCCATCTACACCCAGCCCTCGGTCGCGTTCCGGCAACAGTCCCAAACGGACTCCTCCCGCAGCGGATGTAACGTTTGTCTGCGACTGCGTGCAGCTTATCGCGATGCATATCCTGTAATTGTGTCTGGTGGATTAAAATTTATGCTTGCCTCGAAGGGGTGCGCTCTCCTCCTGCAGACTCAGGTTCGATTTTGTTGCATTCGGGAACAGTGTGTACACTCCATGGGATTGGGTGGTAAGAGAGTTAATTATGATGCATGTAAGTGCAGCCAGTACAAGCGAGAATGCGAGCGAGCAGGAAAGAATTTCTTCGCGCAATGCCAGTCGGTTTGGAGTTGTTGTTTGTGGTTAATTTCGAATTTCGGTCGCGTTATTTCCCTTCCGTACGTAAATGTTCGCTAACGTCCGAGCGAAGTGTAATTACCTTCCGGCCGTGCAAAGTCCCCGGTGAACTGCTGGAATTGTACACTTTCTGCCTGTGTGCTACCGTGTTCACATTTTCGACCTTCGGGCAATGGACAGCAGTTTAATAAATGTGTTACATTGTGTTTTTTTATCTCCCTTTACAGTTCCATCCTTGGCATCCGGAGGAGCCGACACGGCGATCAACCCGTTCATTCGGTACTGGGAACCGGCCCGGTTCGATCGCGGTTTGCTGGATCTGGCCCACCAGCATCACGAACAGCACCGAAGGCGCCGCCGGAGCATCAACTACGAGCATGGTTCCGCCTCGTACGGACCAGCCAACGTGGTGCGATTGAACTTCCGGGCTCATGATCGGTAAGTCAGAAGAGACAGTGTGCAGTGCTTAACGAATAGTTCAAAGTACAGCAAAACCCAGGTGTTTATTATTTAAATTTTGAGTGTTCGAGAGTGTTGCAAACATGGCCACTGCTTGATGTAAATTTTGAGACTAACTTATTGAATGAAACAAGAACTGTAATTTGTTCACTTTTGTGGGTAAAAAACTAATATAGCCCAGGTTGAAATTTCATGCTCCTTCATTTTCACATTGCATACTTGTAGGCGCACAATTTTTTCGGCGATAACAGTGTGATTCCCGCATGACTTTATTGGTCATTTTTTTTTTAAATTGTGGATGCAGTCGACCGTTGATGGTTTTATTAATTTTCAATTTATTTTTTTCCAAGCATACAAGTGATTAATCATTCAATTGTTCGATCAATTCCATTAATTGTTTAAGCTTAAACAACGCCCAAGCAGTGTATATTCAAGAATTCTTATTGCAAACAGTGGCAAAATCAACATAAATGGTTACAGCTAGCTATTTAAAAACGGATAACTATTTTAGCGTTTATTAATAACCTTTGAATATGAATTAATCTCAAATGTTAAGCTGTAACTATTGATGGGCAGCCTAAGATTTTTTTAAAATATGTATTTAATTTCAAGTATGACGGTTTTTGCCGTATTATCATCACCGCATGTGTTGTTGTATTTCGAGCAATTCATCATTAGTCCTCTATTTAATAATCTTTATTCTTTAGAACGAATTCAAAATTGTTCTTCGTATTTTTATTAAGAAAAAATTGTGTTCGTTTTCCTGCGAGGCTCGGCAGTGTAATGTAGCTAAATTTGCACAATGAAGAACGTGTGCGAGATCATAATTCCCAAGGCGTATTAATCTTTCAATGAATTGTACATCAGGATTAATGTTGAACAGTGAGTAACTAAAATAAACTGTATATTACCAACCTACAACATTATGAATAGTAGCTCAAAGAAGATGTGTGTACTTGATGATAGTTAGCTTGAGAGTGCGTGGTTTGTTACTTCTAGTTTAACACAGGACCTTAAAAGTAAAATTTGTCTATTCGCATATTTCTTCCTGTCTATTCAAGTAGGTTCTGCTGTAGCTGGACCTCCAACAGATGATATAGATATCAAGAAAATCTTATTCACTAAGGCTTCTTCGCTATCCGCTCTTAATAGTGTAAAAAAACTCCTCTTCGCCCGGTCCTGATGGGATACCTATGTATGTGCTTAAGTGTTGTAGCGTCATTATTGTTTCGTACCTGTTAATTTTGTTCCAACGGTCGTTGTAAGAGTCTTACTACTCTCCGTTATGGAAATCCTGCTGGTTAATCCCAATCTATAAGAAGGGCTGCATGTGCTATTGTGTCTAATTATAGAGGAATTACTAAGATACAATGTGTGTAATCTTAAACGCTCGATTAATTTTGCCTCAACCAACACAGATTTATGCACAAAAGATCAGTTGTGTCTAACCTTATGTGCTTTGTTCCAATGTTGTTTTTCCATTTGGATGCTGGTCACCAAGTCGATGTTGTATACACCGACTATAAAGCCGCATTCGATTGTGTCCCTCATCATCATTCCCTTATAGTTAAGCTAGAGAAATTAGGCATCACCGATCTTGTTCTCTCTTGGTTTAACTCCTGTGTTGTGTTGAGCCTCGTTGTCCAATGATTTGCTAATAATCTAATTTGCTAGATTTTTTTTCATCTAATTTTGATCATCGTTGCTAATGATCTTATTTTATATCTTCCTAAGTGTAATGTTCTCCGTTCGTTCGTAATGTTGTTCGTTCTTCTTGATCAGGCTGTAAAAGATCTAGGTGTGAGGCTTAACCACAGACTTAGCTTTTCAATGCACCTCGAAAAAATCATTAGTAAATCCTACAGTTCCCTTTATTTATTCCGTCGCATTGACTCTAAATTATAAATTCTCTATGTTTAAAGGCTGGAACAAGACTGGAATATAGCAGTCTTGTTAGACCAATTATAGTGTTTTATAGTGTTGTCTGGTCGCCGTCTCCTCCTACTCCTAGTCTGAGACTTGAGCTAGTGCAAAAAGCATTTCCTCGTTTTGCAATCCGAAAGAACTTAGGATCAGGCCATGAGCTTCCTCCCTGCCCTGCTCATTGTCAGGTGTTGGAACTTGAAACCCTTGAAAACGGACGCTCTCTTTCGCACAGTTTAATCTCCTCAATCCTGTTTGATGAAAATGATGCGCCTAGCCTCCTTACGTCCTTTAATTTTTATTTTCCATCCCGACCACTCCGTTGTCGTCTTCCGCCAACTTCTCCGTATCCATTCCCCCTGATTGTGGTGTCTCCCAATATTTTCCCTTTCCACTTTTCCAATTTTGTATCTCTATCTTCATTTACATTAATATAGCTATTATGTATGAGTTATCTTCATATATTCTAAATGGAAAACAAATGAATATATATGAAATAAATTGAACTCAGAGGCAGTTTAGCTAACACTATATTGTTATACAGATACTACATGTTGCATGTTGCAATGATGGACATCTGGCATTGTTTGCCAGAATGTGAAATACATAATTACATAAGTAATTAATAATTACATTACATAAGTAGATTTTACTTTGGAATTTCAATCGAAGTATCAGGAAGGACGTTATTGTTAATTGTGCACGAGTTAATTGATTTAACTGACGAGAGGTACACGACAGAGGACAATTTCATGTAGTACGAGGCATGTTCATGGTTGGATCACGAGATGGATTATAGACGACGCTAGTACCTTCAGTACTGGCCACCTTGAGGAAGCTGTTAGCTGACTGCACTTATAGCAACATGGCCCGTTTTTTAACATTGGCACTTGATCTTCTACGAACTTGACCAGTTCGTCATATTCATCGTGCTTTGCACCCACTGCTTGCCAACCAACAGTAGGCAGTTTGTACGTCTTCTAAAAAAGGAGAATGGATAGTGACATGTTTCAGTATTCCCAATAGGTTTACCCAATTTATGCAAACTCTCCACATGCAGGGTAAAATCATTTCGACGCAATGTCATAAAGATGCGCCAGGTCATTTAAGTGACTTCCGATTGGAACTGCTCTAAAATGTGTATCGCGCCTCAGTACTTGTGATCCAGATTCTTTTTCTTGGCATGTCGCTTTGGTTTGTTGGTTCGGACCGGAAGCAAGAACCTCCGACTGTATTGGGCACTTCTGTTCGAATTACATTCTTTATTATACACCCTTTCGTATGTATACGATTATTTAACTTTACATTTTAGCTTAATTCTACTGCGCACTAATTTCCTGCATACATTAATCGTTCATAAATTAGCGCTTATGTTGACGAACATTTTTGGTGATCGGGTTTCTCAGGCCTCACGCGACCACGGTCAACATAAATTTGGACATATGTCCGGGATATGTCTGTTTCTTTCTGGAGAACTTATCGAAGAGCAAGCTTCACTTTATATTTTCTCTCGTCAGCGATTGCGATTATGATGATCTCATTATGCCCGAAACGCGTCGCAGCTTCTCCTACTAATGCTGCCATTCAGTGCAGTAATTCCTTCATACCCAGGATTTCAGATGCACTGTTTTTGCTCAACATGAACCGTTCCATTAGTGGCTTCATCTTCGTTAGACGTTAACTAAGATGGGTATTCGTAAAATGCAAACGCACTGTTCCACCGATTATTCCCCAACCCCTCGAAGCATTGCTTTAGTTTTGTAAATAAGTAATTTGTTTTGCGCATTGATGTAACAAGACACCTTTACCACCTTTTACCTTTTACTAAACGAGGTAAGTTCTTGATTGTGGTTCTCGTAACAATAGTTAAAGTAACGTAGTAGCGTTTAGATATTAAATCCTGACATTTAGGCGCTGCAATTCGTAAAATATTCAATAAAAATGGTTCAAGTGTTACTTCGCTCTAAATAGCTAGAGCCCTCTGATTCATACCGATGTTTGTGACCTTTTCTCCAGCTTGTTCAATGTTTCTGTTTGTGGTTGTGTTTCTCTGGTTTCATTCAGATTCGAAAATGTTTTCTAAAGTGCCATTGTGTTTTCTAATGTGTTTCCCAGATGTTCTAGGTAATATGACTATTCTCATCCGAAAATGAAATGTAAGGTCCATTTATATATTGTGTATCGTATATCCAGCTTTATTCAAAACAGCACCCGTTCTGTTCTGCCAATCGATACTGTGGCGTAAATAATCATGCTGAAAGTAAAACCTGATGGCTTGTTGCAATATCAGATGTGATATAAAATAACGAAATGAGCTATTCTAGGCAAAAAATAATACGATTGATCGTGTAGATTATTGTTCATACCATAATTTATTTAAAAACAAACTAAATACTAATTTTAAATATGTATATGTTATATGTAGATATTATATGTAGATTTATTGACTAACGATACAAACGGTTACAGAAGGGAAAAACCCACATAGGACGCGTCCTGCATGAGCGTGGCGGTACGATCAAGTGGTCACTCAGGGCAATCCGATGATCCCAAAACCAGTACCCCACTGCCCCGCCTTCGACTGCACGGAAGCTAAGAACGAACGTGAGATATTTGATGCGTTGATGGAGGAAACATCCTAACGGTAGTGAGCGTAGTATTAAACGATCGCACATCAGGATTGATGTGGGGTCACTATTTGCATGAGAATGTCATGCAGATGAGCGTCAGCACACTACTCCAATTACTCAAGTACGCCTAAATCGTTTGGTGGCCTAATATAATTTGGCAGCTCGCACGACTTGAGTCAATCCAGCGAAAGTCCATTCGGTTCGCTCTGCGCTCCTAGGATCATCAACTCGACTATTGGACCAGATGTGTGTAGCTAGGATTCCTGTCCCTCAAGGAAAGGGTGCCAAACACCAGGCGATTGTTCCTGTCGGGTTAAATAGATGGTCAAATTAAGTTTCCTGCTTTACTATCGGCTAACAACATATACGTACCGGTTCGTGCCTTACAGGTGCGGTCATTACTCGCGATGGATGATCGGCGCACAGTGTTTTAATATTTCGATATATTTTTAATCCGACGTCAGAATTGCACCGAATTGCATTTCTGCGATGTGTTCGAGACTGGTATATTGATCCCAACATTGTGTATATTAATAACCTGGTCCGCTGGTCCGTGCAACTAGAAATAATAATATAAAAATCTTCTACATTTGGATAAGTCCCCCGTCTCAATTAGTGAGTAATCGCTGTGTGTTTTTCACAGCAATTACTCTCCAGTCAGCACCACGAGGAGGTTTGAGATCGGAGTTCTAAAAATGCTCAATCATTGCAAAAGGTTAATTTTACATTTTGCAATCTTTGCATCTTTAGCATTTGCCAACCACCTACCTAACCATCTAATCTGTTCTTCACTACCTAAACTGAACTCCTATCAGATGCTAGCTATTTGGCCCTAGTCTGCTTTTAGTATATTTAATATCTCCTCAAAACTATTCTGATTATGCCGTTTAAACTGATATTCCCTTAAATATGATCTCATGCTACCTTTATTTGTTCCCTTACTCCTAAGAAAATCCTTTACATGCTTCCATAAATTCTCTATATTCTGCGTGTGTACCTCTCGATTCCCTGGATCTACAAAATTTTCCGAATGATTTACCTTAAGATGCCTATACCCATGTCGCTCTAATCCTCCGTACGCTGCCCAACAATCCGTCATCACTGTACTATTTCTATCTACATTGTTTAAAATTAAATTGTGAAGTGTTGGCCTATCCCTTTTCTCTACAATTTCTAAAAATATTTCCTTTGTTTCCCTACAAATGCCTCCAACTAGCCAAACCTGATTACTATCTGAAACACGACCCCTATTATTCTTTCGCTTAGCTACTACCGACTCGTCAATTTCTACCGTTAAACCTGATCCTCCTATTGGCCTTCTATTTGCCTCCACGTAACTAGCACATTTTTCCCTAACTATACTAAACCACTTATACACTGTATTCTTATTAACTCCAAATTCCTCAACTATTGTTTCTACGCTTAGATTCCTAGCCCATCCTAATATCAGTAGCAAACTTTTCCCTAACGTTATCCTCGACCCACTGAACACACTGCCCTTCCTAATCGAACATTCTGCATTATTACACCGCGGATTACAACACACCCACTTGAAACACCCTTCTGAACTAATTTTTCTCCTATTCATACCTGCACTACAGTTCTCGCAATTCTGAGCTGCCCTCAATAGTCCTGCATCTAACATCAAACCAACTAGCCCTATCTCATCTTCAACTAACTTCACTAGCTTCGTCACTGTATTTGCCTGTCCTAACGCATTCATATTTCTACACTCGTGTCTTACTGCCCTATCAACTAACTCTTCGCTAAACCACTAGTCACGTTCACGCTCTACGCTGAATTACGGCTGAATTACTGAATTAGGTACTAATTTCCTTTTTTAATTTAATTTTTTTCTATGCAAGGCACACAATATTAATTTCCTTTCCTCCTGGCTATGTGGCGATGCGTTGGTTTGTTGGTGTCGTTTTAAACGTCGCGTTTTACGAATGGGGCACCTTCAGCATTGGTCAATGCGATAGTTGCCCACTGTACATTCGAAAATGCCTTTGGCGCATGGCCTTTAGTTCGAATAAACATGGTTACTGCCGTAATGCTTATTTCATCTTACATTATGTGAGTGGTTATATAATAAATAAATTCGTCATTTTCTCGTCTACAACTTGTAGATATACAATTTAAAATTTTCTGCAAAAAAATGTATTGCATTTCGAAGATCGAAAATCAAAGTCCATATCCAGTGCTGCCAGATATATCGAAATTTTAACCCGTTAATTAAAAAAAAAAATATTTTAAATTTCAACTATTTATTTAACTCTTCTAGTTTACATTGCAAGTGATACTTTCCGTGAAATGCGTGAAGTTGGTTTCATGTTATGGCTCTTCAAAGTTGACATGATTTTTTTTTTTCAATGAAATGACAAAACATCAAAAACAGTTTTTTTGTTCTTTATACATTTTTCACAACAAAATGCTTTTGATAGTTTGTAGAATTGTGTACCATGGATCTAAAATAAATTTCTCACAATTTTACTGGAAGTAAGTAAAAAGATAAAGGAGCATAAGTTTGAAGTAAAACCGTAAAATTAAAGCCATAACATGAAACCAACTTCACGCATTTCACGGGAAGTATCACTTGCAATGTAAACTAGAAGAGTTAAATAAATAGTTGAAATTTAAAATATTTTTTTTTTTAATTAACGGGTTAAAATTTCGATATATCTGGCAGCACTGGATATGGACTTTGATTTTCGATCTTCGAAATGCAATACATTTTTTTGCAGAAAATTTTAAATTGTATATCTACAAGTTGTAGACGAGAAAATGACGAATTTATTTATTATATAACCACTCACATAATGTAAGATGAAATAAGCATTACGGCAGTAACCATGTTTATTCGAACTAAAGGCCATGCGCCAAAGGCATTTTCGAATGTACAGTGGGCAACTATCGCATTGACCAATGCTGAAGGTGCCCCATTCGTAAAACGCGACGTTTAAAACGACACCAACAAACCAACGCATCGCCACATAGCCAGGAGGAAAGGAAATTAATATTGTGTGCCTTGCATAGAAAAAAATTAAATTAAAAAAGGAAATTAGTACCTAATTCAGTAATTCAGCCGTAATTCAGCGTAGAGCGTGAACGTGACTAGTGGTTTAGCGAAGAGTTAGTTGATAGGGCAGTAAGACACGAGTGTAGAAATATGAATGCGTTAGGACAGGCAAATACAGTGACGAAGCTAGTGAAGTTAGTTGAAGATGAGATAGGGCTAGTTGGTTTGATGTTAGATGCAGGACTATTGAGGGCAGCTCAGAATTGCGAGAACTGTAGTGCAGGTATGAATAGGAGAAAAATTAGTTCAGAAGGGTGTTTCAAGTGGGTGTGTTGTAATCCGCGGTGTAATAATGCAGAATGTTCGATTAGGAAGGGCAGTGTGTTCAGTGGGTCGAGGATAACGTTAGGGAAAAGTTTGCTACTGATATTAGGATGGGCTAGGAATCTAAGCGTAGAAACAATAGTTGAGGAATTTGGAGTTAATAAGAATACAGTGTATAAGTGGTTTAGTATAGTTAGGGAAAAATGTGCTAGTTACGTGGAGGCAAATAGAAGGCCAATAGGAGGATCAGGTTTAACGGTAGAAATTGACGAGTCGGTAGTAGCTAAGCGAAAGAATAATAGGGGTCGTGTTTCAGATAGTAATCAGGTTTGGCTAGTTGGAGGCATTTGTAGGGAAACAAAGGAAATATTTTTAGAAATTGTAGAGAAAAGGGATAGGCCAACACTTCACAATTTAATTTTAAACAATGTAGATAGAAATAGTACAGTGATGACGGATTGTTGGGCAGCGTACGGAGGATTAGAGCGACATGGGTATAGGCATCTTAAGGTAAATCATTCGGAAAATTTTGTAGATCCAGGGAATCGAGAGGTACACACGCAGAATATAGAGAATTTATGGAAGCATGTAAAGGATTTTCTTAGGAGTAAGGGAACAAATAAAGGTAGCATGAGATCATATTTAAGGGAATATCAGTTTAAACGGCATAATCAGAATAGTTTTGAGGAGATATTAAATATACTAAAAGCAGACTAGGGCCAAATAGCTAGCATCTGATAGGAGTTCAGTTTAGGTAGTGAAGAACAGATTAGATGGTTAGGTAGGTGGTTGGCAAATGCTAAAGATGCAAAGATTGCAAAATGTAAAATTAACCTTTTGCAATGATTGAGCATTTTTAGAACTCCGATCTCAAACCTCCTCGTGGTGCTGACTGGAGAGTAATTGCTGTGAAAAACACACAGCGATTACTCACTAATTGAGACGGGGGACTTATCCAAATGTAGAAGATTTTTATATTATTATTTCTAGTTGCACGGACCAGCGGACCAGGTTATTAATATACACAATGTTGGGATCAATATACCAGTCTCGAACACATCGCAGAAATGCAATTCGGTGCAATTCTGACGTCGGATTAAAAATATATCGAAATATTAAAACACTGTGCGCCGATCATCCATCGCGAGTAATGACCGCACCTGTAAGGCACGAACCGGTACGTATATGTTGTTAGCCGATAGTAAAGCAGGAAACTTAATTTGACCATCTATTTAACCCGACAGGAACAATCGCCTGGTGTTTGGCACCCTTTCCTTGAGGGACAGGAATCCTAGCTACACACATCTGGTCCAATAGTCGAGTTGATGATCCTAGGAGCGCAGAGCGAACCGAATGGACTTTCGCTGGATTGACTCAAGTCGTGCGAGCTGCCAAATTATATTAGGCCACCAAACGATTTAGGCGTACTTGAGTAATTGGAGTAGTGTGCTGACGCTCATCTGCATGACATTCTCATGCAAATAGTGACCCCACATCAATCCTGATGTGCGATCGTTTAATACTACGCTCACTACCGTTAGGATGTTTCCTCCATCAACGCATCAAATATCTCACGTTCGTTCTTAGCTTCCGTGCAGTCGAAGGCGGGGCAGTGGGGTACTGGTTTTGGGATCATCGGATTGCCCTGAGTGACCACTTGATCGTACCGCCACGCTCATGCAGGACGCGTCCTATGTGGGTTTTTCCCTTCTGTAACCGTTTGTATCGTTAGTCAATAAATCTACATATAATATCTACATATAACATATACATATTTAAAATTAGTATTTAGTTTGTTTTTAAATAAATTATGGTATGAACAATAATCTACACGATCAATCGTATTATTTTTTGCCTAGAATAGCTCATTTCGTTATTTTATATCACATCTGATATTGCAACAAGCCATCAGGTTTTACTTTCAGCATGATTATTTACGCCACAGTATCGATTGGCAGAACAGAACGGGTGCTGTTTTGAATAAAGCTGGATATACGATACACAATATATAAATGGACCTTACATTTCATTTTCGGATGAGAATAGTCATATTACCTAGAACATCTGGGAAACACATTAGAAAACACAATGGCACTTTAGAAAACATTTTCGAATCTGAATGAAACCAGAGAAACACAACCACAAACAGAAACATTGAACAAGCTGGAGAAAAGGTCACAAACATCGGTATGAATCAGAGGGCTCTAGCTATTTAGAGCGAAGTAACACTTGAACCATTTTTATTGAATATTTTACGAATTGCAGCGCCTAAATGTCAGGATTTAATATCTAAACGCTACTACGTTACTTTAACTATTGTTACGAGAACCACAATCAAGAACTTACCTCGTTTAGTAAAAGGTAAAAGGTGGTAAAGGTGTCTTGTTACATCAATGCGCAAAACAAATTACTTATTTACAAAACTAAAGCAATGCTTCGAGGGGTTGGGGAATAATCGGTGGAACAGTGCGTTTGCATTTTACGAATACCCATCTTAGTTAACGTCTAACGAAGATGAAGCCACTAATGGAACGGTTCATGTTGAGCAAAAACAGTGCATCTGAAATCCTGGGTATGAAGGAATTACTGCACTGAATGGCAGCATTAGTAGGAGAAGCTGCGACGCGTTTCGGGCATAATGAGATCATCATAATCGCAATCGCTGACGAGAGAAAATATAAAGTGAAGCTTGCTCTTCGATAAGTTCTCCAGAAAGAAACAGACATATCCCGGACATATGTCCAAATTTATGTTGACCGTGGTCGCGTGAGGCCTGAGAAACCCGATCACCAAAAATGTTCGTCAACATAAGCGCTAATTTATGAACGATTAATGTATGCAGGAAATTAGTGCGCAGTAGAATTAAGCTAAAATGTAAAGTTAAATAATCGTATACATACGAAAGGGTGTATAATAAAGAATGTAATTCGAACAGAAGTGCCCAATACAGTCGGAGGTTCTTGCTTCCGGTCCGAACCAACAAACCAAAGCGACATGCCAAGAAAAAGAATCTGGATCACAAGTACTGAGGCGCGATACACATTTTAGAGCAGTTCCAATCGGAAGTCACTTAAATGACCTGGCGCATCTTTATGACATTGCGTCGAAATGATTTTACCCTGCATGTGGAGAGTTTGCATAAATTGGGTAAACCTATTGGGAATACTGAAACATGTCACTATCCATTCTCCTTTTTTAGAAGACGTACAAACTGCCTACTGTTGGTTGGCAAGCAGTGGGTGCAAAGCACGATGAATATGACGAACTGGTCAAGTTCGTAGAAGATCAAGTGCCAATGTTAAAAAACGGGCCATGTTGCTATAAGTGCAGTCAGCTAACAGCTTCCTCAAGGTGGCCAGTACTGAAGGTACTAGCGTCGTCTATAATCCATCTCGTGATCCAACCATGAACATGCCTCGTACTACATGAAATTGTCCTCTGTCGTGTACCTCTCGTCAGTTAAATCAATTAACTCGTGCACAATTAACAATAACGTCCTTCCTGATACTTCGATTGAAATTCCAAAGTAAAATCTACTTATGTAATGTAATTATTAATTACTTATGTAATTATGTATTTCACATTCTGGCAAACAATGCCAGATGTCCATCATTGCAACATGCAACATGTAGTATCTGTATAACAATATAGTGTTAGCTAAACTGCCTCTGAGTTCAATTTATTTCATATATATTCATTTGTTTTCCATTTAGAATATATGAAGATAACTCATACATAATAGCTATATTAATGTAAATGAAGATAGAGATACAAAATTGGAAAAGTGGAAAGGGAAAATATTGGGAGACACCACAATCAGGGGGAATGGATACGGAGAAGTTGGCGGAAGACGACAACGGAGTGGTCGGGATGGAAAATAAAAATTAAAGGACGTAAGGAGGCTAGGCGCATCATTTTCATCAAACAGGATTGAGGAGATTAAACTGTGCGAAAGAGAGCGTCCGTTTTCAAGGGTTTCAAGTTCCAACACCTGACAATGAGCAGGGCAGGGAGGAAGCTCATGGCCTGATCCTAAGTTCTTTCGGATTGCAAAACGAGGAAATGCTTTTTGCACTAGCTCAAGTCTCAGACTAGGAGTAGGAGGAGACGGCGACCAGACAACACTATAAAACACTATAATTGGTCTAACAAGACTGCTATATTCCAGTCTTGTTCCAGCCTTTAAACATAGAGAATTTATAATTTAGAGTCAATGCGACGGAATAAATAAAGGGAACTGTAGGATTTACTAATGATTTTTTCGAGGTGCATTGAAAAGCTAAGTCTGTGGTTAAGCCTCACACCTAGATCTTTTACAGCCTGATCAAGAAGAACGAACAACATTACGAACGAACGGAGAACATTACACTTAGGAAGATATAAAATAAGATCATTAGCAACGATGATCAAAATTAGATGAAAAAAAATCTAGCAAATTAGATTATTAGCAAATCATTGGACAACGAGGCTCAACACAACACAGGAGTTAAACCAAGAGAGAACAAGATCGGTGATGCCTAATTTCTCTAGCTTAACTATAAGGGAATGATGATGAGGGACACAATCGAATGCGGCTTTATAGTCGGTGTATACAACATCGACTTGGTGACCAGCATCCAAATGGAAAAACAACATTGGAACAAAGCACATAAGGTTAGACACAACTGATCTTTTGTGCATAAATCTGTGTTGGTTGAGGCAAAATTAATCGAGCGTTTAAGATTACACACATTGTATCTTAGTAATTCCTCTATAATTAGACACAATAGCACATGCAGCCCTTCTTATAGATTGGGATTAACCAGCAGGATTTCCATAACGGAGAGTAGTAAGACTCTTACAACGACCGTTGGAACAAAATTAACAGGTACGAAACAATAATGACGCTACAACACTTAAGCACATACATAGGTATCCCATCAGGACCGGGCGAAGAGGAGTTTTTTTACACTATTAAGAGCGGATAGCGAAGAAGCCTTAGTGAATAAGATTTTCTTGATATCTATATCATCTGTTGGAGGTCCAGCTACAGCAGAACCTACTTGAATAGACAGGAAGAAATATGCGAATAGACAAATTTTACTTTTAAGGTCCTGTGTTAAACTAGAAGTAACAAACCACGCACTCTCAAGCTAACTATCATCAAGTACACACATCTTCTTTGAGCTACTGTTCATAATGTTGTAGGTTGGTAATATACAGTTTATTTTAGTTACTCACTGTTCAACATTAATCCTGATGTACAATTCATTGAAAGATTAATACGCCTTGGGAATTATGATCTCGCACACGTTCTTCATTGTGCAAATTTAGCTACATTACACTGCCGAGCCTCGCAGGAAAACGAACACAATTTTTTCTTAATAAAAATACGAAGAACAATTTTGAATTCGTTCTAAAGAATAAAGATTATTAAATAGAGGACTAATGATGAATTGCTCGAAATACAACAACACATGCGGTGATGATAATACGGCAAAAACCGTCATACTTGAAATTAAATACATATTTATAAAAATTCTTAGGCTGCCCATCAATAGTTACAGCTTAACATTCGAGATTAATTCATATTCAAAGGTTAATAATAAACGCTAAAATAGTAACCCGTTTGTAAATAGCTAGCTGTAACCATTTATGTTGATTTTGCCATTGTTTGCAATAAGAATTCATGAA
Organism: Anopheles marshallii; assembly: GCF_943734725.1. Lineage (NCBI taxonomy): Eukaryota > Metazoa > Arthropoda > Insecta > Diptera > Culicidae > Anopheles > Anopheles marshallii. The sequence continues at coordinate 13,957,859 of NC_071326.1, read as the reverse complement.
TATACACTGCTTGGGCGTTGTTTAAGCTTAAACAATTAATGGTATAGATCGAACAATCGAATGTTTAATCACTTGTATGCTTAGAAAAAAATTAATTGAAAATTAATAAAACCATCAACGGTCGACTGCATCCACAATTTAAAAAAAAAATGACCAATAAAGTCATGCGGGAATCACACTGTTATCGCCGAAAAAATTGTGCGCCTACAAGTATGCAATGTGAAAATGAAGGAGCATGAAATTTCAACCTGGGCTATATTAGTTTTTTACCCTTTTGTGTCCTCTTTTGCTTCATATTTTGTGGAAACAATTTAGGAGAGGTTCAAATATTTTGAATGTTACAAACCCACGCGTACGGCCCACTAGCTGAACCCACTATATACTGTGAAACTTTTCACGCTAAGCGTATTGCATACTTTTTGGCGCTTATAGTTCATCGCGGTTCCGTGCGCGGTGTAGGAGGGCTGGATTTCTTTACGGTGTGGTGCAACAAAATGCATTGCTAGTTGTATAACTGATTTACTCTTCGTTAATAGATCAATAAAGGTTTTTAGAGACCTTCCCAGCAAGAACTAGCCAAACTAATAACCACAAATAGGGACGGAGAAGTGAAGATTTAATTACTTTCAAGCAACAACATTCGATTCCACTGTTCAACTTCTCACCGTAGCCTGTAGCAAATGAAATTTGTTTGTTAATTGCTAGCAGAAACAAATGTTTGGCTATTTTTCTCACCTTTCGCCTTGTGCAAGCGAAACATCACAGCCATGTTTCGTACAGGAACAAATAGAACATTTCGATTGAATGTGTCACCGATTGACCGATGGCACACCGACGGTCAACCACGGTCAGGTTTCTGTTTCCATCTGAAACAAATTGTGTCATTAGGTTCATGCATTTGTATTAAAACAATTTCACATTCGCTCCTGGTGCTGGAAACCCGGTACTGTGTACCGCCGGAAGCAGCGTCCAATCAGGCTGCAACATTACTCAACCCGTGCCCCAATGTTGTTCGATGGCTCGTTTCCAACATGCCCTACCGGAGCGCCCAAAAAACCACGTCCACCAGCAGGGACCGACCATGACGAAAAGTTTCCGGTCTACGACGATGTCGGTGGGAGCCATGCTGGACGGTAGCAAAAACACAGTTACCATCCGAATGAGGAAAGATCGACAGCAGGAACAGAAGTAAAATTCGCAATCGCATGAGGAACATTTTTGACCAACCGGTGTGCAGTTGTGTTGCACCTCCGGTCGTGCACTGCGGTGTGTGTGTGTGCATGTAGAAGCATAGCAGATGCTGTGCACTCTATGTGCTGTTTACCGACTGGTCTGTTCATCTGCAGGCTTCCTGGGGGTGCGTCACTTGCCGCTACTAGACACAAACGGCAGTGGGAAGGCCGTCCCGAACTCGGGGAACTCATTTTCATTAAAGCCGTTCGCAGGAACCGTTCCGCAGCGAGACGACGCAAATGCCGCAACCTATCGGAAGACCAAGAGATTGTGTACATGTGTTTCTGTGTCACACAAAGTTCTGGTCGATGCACATTGTTGTTACCGTACTGATTAGCTGCCGGCTATCGCAACCGAGGCAAATTCACGACAGTCCAATGATTGGCGAGTAAAACTACGAAGGTTGGGGGCTGAACGATGCGCACAAAGTAGTTATCTAACGACATAATGTTGTGGCAGTACAGTGGCGGCATACGAGTGATGGTAATGCAAGAGTTGTGCTTCGGCACCATCGCTGAGACAGTGTCCGGATCTTACCGTAGAGAGTAGCTTTTTTGGTTTATGTTTGGTTGATGGGCTGCATACTTGAACGTTTCTCATCATCGATGCATGTCAACATGCATTGAACTTTACAGCCCTTGCCCACACCCGACTGGTCAAAGCCGCCATACGGTTCCATCCGTCGGACGACCCTTTGGAGAGCGCATTTTGTGTGATTAATTTTGCACGACACCAATAATGTCTTCGTTACGCTGCTTGGTACCGTTGTTCACCGTGCCAAGTGTAAGTGTTTTTGCGGTGCGAGGAAAAGTTTTCACATTCTTTTCGGTTTGCGTAGGCTTTGGGCACCACTCGTTAGTGCGCTTGGGTGGGGGAAAGTGGCCGCAACACAACCTGGCCTGGCAGCAGCTGGGCCACTGATAAGCCCACTCCGTCCGCTATTTTACAGCGTGCCGGAAAGTTTGATTTTCGGACTAGGAAGGAAAGTTTCCCGTGCGACATAAGTAGTTGGTGTCTCTGGTAAGGGGACAGAGGTTAAAGAGTGACGGGAATTAGGCGGGACACACACTTGGTAACAGACCGTGCTAGTATCTGAAAATGGTCCTTAAAGGGGCGAACTGGTCCGGCTGTTTCCGACACAGTGGGTTTACCGCCGCTAGTAGTGATACATGTGCAAGCGAGAGACGAGTTGCCACTATTTTGGAGGGGAAAAAAGAAAGAGATTCAAGTGCTGGTTAGAACAGTATCTAACTTAGGGGAAGGAGTCGGAAGGGAGAAAAACTTTTCCCCACGAAACTGTTATAACCTCAACTTCCCGCTGGAACATGGGCGAAAACTTTAGTGTTTATTTTATATATTTTTCGCCTAGATTCGGCAGACATCGGCGCACCCCTGGCGCGGGTTAAGGAGCATTAGGATTTTGGGCTAGCGGGAAAGCATATTTTTCTTCCATAAAATGAAGTAGATAAGGGTAAAAAAACCCCAAGATAACCACAGTTACACGATGCAAAGTCGCGATACAACGAACCGTCGTAATAAGTTAAAACAGCCCTCTACCGTTTGCCTGCTAGGATGGTATCCGAGTTTCTGGGCAAGTTTAGATGCGAAAAGTTTCCAACGTCACCACGCAGCCTTGCAGATTTGCGAAGCTGTAGATTAGTATCACACTTGGTCGTTTTTTGGTTGTTTGTTGCAGTAGCAGTTTGTTTTACCCCGTCCTCCACCACTAACTGTACATGTCGTTTTCTGGCTTTATTTTCAGCGAGTTCCGGCTGGTACTGCAGGAAGACCCGCGTTCAGTATTTTCCCGTGATGTCCAGATCGAGAACACCGAGGGCCCGATGGACTACGATCTATCGCGTATCTACACCGGCACGGTAGAAGGTAAGTTTTGCGAGACACGAGCACTCGCGCGTGTGTGCCTGGTGAAAAAGTGAAAACAGCTTCCTTCCAACGAGCCGAATGTTGAACTTTGAAGGCGTTTTAGTGCTCATGTCATGAAGAAAAAAAAAAAACACCGGAAAAGCTTTCAGGCTTTCGGAACAAATGAACTAGTACTTACCAAAACATAGAACGTATAATGAGTTTTTCATGTGAGAAGTTGTGCAAATGCTATGCAGAAAAAATGAAGGGCTCTTTTTATCTTTTTGTTCATTTTTTGGACGTTCTCATTTCACCGATCACTTACATGATTCATGGTGGGAAAAATATCCTTACTCGCAAAAAAAAAACCAAATTGCCATGAATAATGCACATCCATGTACTATATCATATGTTGGGATCATATATACCTTCCCTCTATCTGCGATGTGAAGAAATTACCCGCTTTATGGGATTGTACAAAAAAAGGCTATCCCATCCGTATGTACCAACTACGGATTCCAAGGCTATTCCATAGTATGTATGTCCGTATGTGTGAGATGTGCTAGAATTGAAAGCAAAAAAAGGATTTTTGCATTTGGCGTAATTAGCCAAACAGTTAGAACTCCACTATGCTGTAGTGGGGTGCCAGTCGAACCGCAGCTATCGTGTAGGTGCACAAAGCGAGTTTGGCAATCGAGTTCAAGTAGGTTCAGTAGGTTCAAGCATATACGAACTGGTATTGGAGAGGCATCCGATCTCGGGTCGAGCCTTGTAATTAAGAATTGAGCACCAATGGATATGGTGCAAGTCTTGTGAATAAACTCTAAAATTGTTTATAAATTAATCCTACTGTCAAAACTATGTTGACTGATTTAATTGACAGCTACGTTTGACAGTAACTATCAAATATTGTTGATAGAGGGCGCTAAGGAAGCGGCTAGTGTCAACGGATCTTCGTTGTTACTGGTCAACTGCCGAGGTAGAAACAAACAATTTTAAAATTACTTTTTTTTTCTTAAATTACTAGCATTAAAATTACCCCTGCTTGTGTTTGAGGAATTAAAATATCCACAGTTGTGCTACTACAGGGAAGTTCTTAATATAATTAATTATCCGCTTTTCATTGTAACTCGGAATAGTTCAGAATTCTTCTGCTGTAGGCCATAAACTATCCCTAACTGGTTGTAAGAAAAGAGTTTGCTGTGGTAATTAGACGAATCGTTCACTGTTCCAATTCTACCCAAAGGCTTGTTTTCGTTCGAGAGTACATTTCCCAAAAAAAGCAAAGAAAACACATGTAACCGGTGGAAGAAATGGCAGAACATTGATAGCACAAACATAAGTGCATTCCCCATTCCCCATCGTCAGCTTTTGCTAATTTCGCGAATGCACATGCCAACCCAATATTTGGTCCGACTAGCCCCGTCCTTCCCCAACCCCAAAAGCATACATGCATAATGTATTTCAGCATCCGGAGGCCGTGTGTTCCGATTGGCAGCAACGACAGCGCCGGGGAAGGTCAGCAAAAAAAAAGCGCAAAACAGCGTTTAATTTGTGTGCCGGCCCTCATATCTGTTGGTTCTCTGGCACGGGACCGGCACCGGGATGAGTATCGCGAAACATTCTGTTACAAACGGTTACTCGCGTAAACGTGGGGGAAGGCAAACGCGGTCAACATTGAGACCATATTCTCAGTGGACCTCCACAATAACAACACACAGAAAAAAGAAGGCTGTCCGCGTTGCTGGCAAAACCAGTGTAACGTTGGCGTGTTCGTTTTGTTCGGCAGGCACAATCCGCAGCGAACCTCGGAGCGGAAAATTCAGTAATTTTATTCATAATGAAAAATAAATGGCTTTTCAACAAGTTTAATTCCCACAGCAGGGAAACCTAGTGGTGGAGAATGTGTGCACAATTCTTTTTTTTTTTCTTTATCCTTATCAGGGAGCTGTGGGGGTTTGTATATTTGTAGCCAGCGCTGTGCTGATCGTGTTAGTGTTCCGCTTTTCGGACCCGGTTGAAGTGCTTTAATGGAGTCTGTGCGACCAGCCAGCCGATGTAAAAACACAGCCATAGGGTGAGGGGTTTTTTTCCATTTTGTCTGGATCTGGTTGAAGCGGTCAAATTCTTGTAACGCCATGCCGTATGGTGGTCCGTCTCTGGAAACGAGGCTTTGTATGTAGTGCTTTTTGTTTGTCCAAAACCGTTAAAAAGGTTGTGCGGTGCACACGAAAGCGTAAGCCAACCGTGCTTGGGTGCACTACTCGCTCGCAGTGAGTTTGTCCTGCATGTTCATTGTAAATGCATAATAATTTTTGGCCCCGTGGTTTTTTTGTTCGTTCGCACTAACTGGAGGCACTTTTCCAACTTTTCCCGAATCTGGAACCGATGCCTGGATCCAACAGAGCACCAACACCAGCCAGAACGTTTCGGTTTCGGATGCGACAAGAAATCTTTCCGGTGGTTTTGTTCTGCCCGTCACGCTTCACGGGTGGAACGCTCGAACGCTCGAAAAACTAATTTCATTCTTCAGTTTGAAAGTAATTTGTCTGGCTGCTTCCACACTGCTATCGCGCTGACCCCGGGGGCTCCCCCGCGGTGCGCAACGGGGGATTTGTGGCTCACGGCGCCTGGCGCATGGCAGACGATGATCCGGCTTGGCAGGCGGTCGGTAGTGCATTATTAGTGCAATTGTCCCCATTGCCCTGAAGCCGAGCGAACGATACAGTTGCCTGCACCTCGGTAAAGTGCAGCACTCGGTGCAGTCCTTCTAAGTCCTTCATCCACCCATTGTTTGCCGGGTTTCCCGCTTCGACCCACGACAGGCGGTGGGGGGCAGTGTGTCGTCTTTTTTGAATGGGCAATGATGAACGAATTGTTTCCCGTGCAACCTTTTGCTTCGTGTGACATCCTCATCAACGATGAACTGTTGCTGGCTAGTGGTACGAGGGACATGATGGTGGTTTGGGGTTTGCGATGGAAAACGGGCACGGGGCCAAAGGAGTGGAAAATTTAACACTTTTCCCGTCACTCGACGCGACAGAAATGCGCTTTGAGCATGCAGAGTTTGGGGGCGGTCTTGCTTTGTCCGTTCGTTTGTGCTGCTGAGGGGGTAATAGTTTGCTGCTAAATGCACTGGTTTGCTGCAGTAATTGAAAATTGTTGTGTTTTATTTCGTAACAATCAACCCACTTTATAGTTTAGTACCAATTAATTGCTATTGTTTCTACTTTCGTTTTGCATAATGTAAAAGTTTTTCATTGATTTGATCTTCAAGTTTGTATTGGTTTTGGATTTGGTTTGGATTGGATTCAAATTGGTTTTGTATTTTTATTTGTATAATATGCTTAAAATCCTTTAGCATATCGGTCCTTTTTTATCTTTTATTTTTCTTTAATGATAGTTGTGCTGTATTTATTTATTTTATCAATGAACATTTTCTCAATACAGCAATTTTATTGAGATATTCGATTTCAGTAATTGAGGTAGTGATTCAGTAAGGTTGAAATTTGCTTCTTTATAGTGAAAGGTATCTCACCCTGAGTACGATGTATCATGCTCATCTCACTCATGTCAAGTGGTTGTTTAACTCACTCATTCACTTTTCGGAACATCATTTGGGTTTTATTTATGGTACAATACCACCAAGAAACCAATATTTTAAACTACTAGATTAGCCCAATTTTAGCGAAAATGAACTGTATTTTAGTCAATTTGTAGGAACAATTAATATAAAATGGTTTTAAATTAAATTGTTCCAACTATTTATAGCTATAAAGCGCTCTCTATGCTGTAGCATAACGTCATAACATGACACACCACCATCAGCACAATTGAAAGTCACAGGAATTGGATCGATTGATTGACTGCCGAGTACGTTACCTGGGAGAAGCAAACGTTTGGCTAACGAAAGAAAACCGCCTCAATCAATCAGCCCTATCTTAACTACCTTCCATTTCACACATACACACGCGTGCCATCTAATCGCGGCAGTTTTGCGGACATGATTTTATCCTCCCGGCACGTCGTCGTGCTACACACACACGAGCTGTACTCGATATTTCCCGCGTGGCACCACGATTGAACGATAAAAGCCTCCGATATCATCATTATCGCATGGGAACGCGAAGGTACACTTCCGTTCGCATCGGTTGCCCTCGTCCTGTTCCACCGTCGGCGTACAAACTGGTGAATCCTGCTCGCCCCCGCCTAAAGTGTTTGAACATTCTTGGCAAGTGTCGCTTAGCAGTATTTTCCAGCTGCCAGAACCAGGTACCCGCTGTTGGGTGTTTTATTTTTCCTGCACTGGTGTAGGTGATGGTGTTCTCTTGGTTTTTCGTGCATTCGCAAGAAGATACTCTTCAATCGCACTTGAGGCGGAAAAAAACGACGGTCGATCGACGCCTGATTGCAGCTTCCGCGGAGAACGATCGATAAATATTAATTCGATTTGATTTCATTAGGATGATGCGCAGCAAGTACATTCGATGGTGGCGAGAACCGGCTTTCTCGATGTGTTACAGCCCTGCCTCAAGCGAGCCTTTTTATCCCTAAGGGTACCGTCGTGTTTTATGTAGCGCCATGCGTGATGGTAAACGTGCAATATACAGCCACATGTGGGAATGGTTGTTTTAGCACATGGGAAGCGTTTGCGTACCGTAGCACACACACATCGTACGTGGGAGAAATTCGCCTTTTCCTGTTGGGTATGACGATGCTTTTACCAACCCCACCGAATGGTGGGTAATGCGGGACCGATTGCCGGAAGAAAGGGTAACAACAACATCAGATTATAATGTGTGTGTTTCCGTGAGTTTAGACACTTTACAAAACGACCCCAGAACCGGACCACTGTTAAACCCTTCTCGTTTTGCATTGATTTATTGTGTACCGATCTGCCATATTGATCGACCCGGATTGTTGTACCGCTATTCGGATACAGCTGCGGAGTGAATAATCATAAGTTATGCGTGTGTGTGTGTGTGTGTATGGTATTTTCGATGGTCCTTTTACCCTTCGAGAGGACGGTACAGGTGGTGCCAAAACGATACCTTAAACATGCTACCACCACTTAGTTAGCGAATCGTTATGGTGTCGGGGCAAAGTGTTTTAACATCGGCCAAGATAAGGAAATAACGAAGGAGTAATAAGTTATGCGCGTTTGAATGTTGTTGGTTGTTTGGGATTGAATATAAAATTTCATGATAATGCGAATGCGTGTAGGTTGGCAACTTTCGTTCGCTTGGTTCCGTGCAGGATTCGAGCAAAACCTTTTGGAGCAGCATTTAGCTTTGATTGAATTGCGTTATAAATTCACTATATTTGCTCACCGTTTTTGCACTCTGTCTGTTTGGCTGTGTTAAAGCAAGTTTTAATGTGGCCCACGAACTAGCCTGCTAGTCTTGCTGAGCTATTCACAATTTGCTTCCCGAACATACAAATACCCAAGCTAGTGCTATAAATCAACTGATTCATCCGGTTCTACTATTTCTCTGTTTGCTGCGCGCCATCCACGGATGAAATGTTCATGTTTTGTTCGTTTTGCTTTTCTCATCATCTCGTTTTTCTATCTTTTGCTCTCAATGTACAACAATAATGTGCAACGTACAATGGTCGGGCGTTCCTTCCCACCTGTTCGTGACCGTTGTGTACTCTCACTCAACCCAAACAACATTCCCGAGCATCTTCATACCCAAACAAGGAGTGCGTTCTATCGTTTAGAGAAGTATACGGAGTAAGTGCATGAATAAGTTAGATAATGTTGATGCATTCGTTGCATCGTCGCGTAATGTGCATGTTTGTTACGGCCTGATAATGCGGCGTTGTTGATTTACAGGTTGACAATATGCAGTGGTTCTACTTTAGAAGGTTCAATTATGTTGAGAAGATGCTCAGTTTGCTCGAAAAAGTCGACCTTTTTTATTGCATTTTCTGTAAGATTCCTAAATTGGATCTTGATTATCAGTTGTCTTGAATCTCTCAATATACTGAGGAGTAACGAAGTTAGAGCTCTCAGCGTAAATTCATCCCCAAACATCTTTGGGTATCTTCCATCTTCAAATTAGAGTTTCTAAAAAAAAAGGTTGGTTTCTAGTACTTCAACATGATTAACTTGCCATTCACTTAAATGTTCTTAAATTGTCAGTTCAGAATCGATTGTTTCATACTGCACATTTTCCAATTTTAAACGAAAAATCAAAACCAGTTCGTCGGAACTGGAGTAGTTTCAATTTGCATTATTTTTCCAATTATTGAGGCATCCGAAGAAAGGCGTCAACTGATGAATTTGTACAACTTCTCGTTAAAAATCTAAAAACACTGGAGGTATTTGTCCTGCGAATAAAATTAATCCAAAAATGATCCATTTTTCGAGGTTTTGATTGTATGTTTGACTCTACAGCATGAACTTCGCATTCAATATGAGTCGGTATTGATTCATTGCTGGTTTTGTCTGCGATTTGATATCAAAATTTTAATTAGAAAGAAAATTTTGCTGATGTTTAATCAAGTAAACATCATTCAGGAAAGGTGCGATATAAACCCAGGGATATACTTTAAATAGCTAAGAGTCTGTCCCGGTGCACTGTTCAACAACCACTCGGCATTGAGCTCCCATTCAATTAATCTGAAGTATAGCTTAGCTTCCATTGGCAGCAATACACACCTTGGCCATTTTCCCCCCCATTCAAATTCTACCTCTCCAACCGATTATGCAGCACGGGTCCACTCCGGTTCGCAGAGGGTGCGAAAACAAATGACTAACCGCTCCACGATACCATCTTCCGCAAAGCGATAATGAACGTTCTGACGAGTATAAGGACGTTTCTGCTAGAATGGCCACCAATCCAATTATGAATCGTTTGTTGAACTGAGCCACTCTACCTCATTGACCACCCCCCTCCCGTGGGTGTGTTGCCATTCTAGCCTTTCAACGCTTTGTTCGTTCTTTGCGAGTGCTGAGTTGGCGTATTTGGATAGTGATTTTTGGTGAATCAAGGCACTAGGTAACACCTTCGAGTTTTCTTATCCCTTGTTTGCTCAGGGATTCAGGGCCCGCCCCGGAGGGTGTACGGCAATACCGGGACAGTTTGCGTGCATGAGGTGATAACGTGTCCGTTGGGATGAATGGGGAAAGGGCAAGATGAAATCGAGAGATCCAATCCGAATGACGATGAGGGTGCAGAAAATATTGCCTACAGGGCACGGGACGACAGCGGGCAGGACATTGATTATTGGGCACCGGGTTGCTATTATTTGTCCACCCTCACGCCCAATGTGCTACCGGATGGGCGATGGAATAAATTTCCAAATTGCTACCTTTTTTGTTTTTGTTCGATGCGTCTTTCGGTGCCACGTCGAGTACGTGAACTAGCGTTGGGATCATTCACCCTGACCCTCCTGCGGAAAATCGTTCCGTGGATCTGGTGGATTATTTGCCGAACTGTTTCGGGTTTTGCCTGTGTTGGCGTGCCTTTACGGACAGTGGCACCTGTAGAGTATAGAGTTTTGCTGTAATGTGAATTTACAACAATAACACCACCACATCCAGGCCCACAGACACATACACACCGTTCGATGGGACAATAATTTATTGATCTAATTAGCATAATTGGAAATGCTGATAATAATCACGGTGATTCCAACAACCACAATCCCGTACTACCATCTAATGAGGTAGGCCTTTTTCATGGCCGTTATTCATCGACGCTTTACAGTAATCCCTCGCCTCCCCCCAGTACTGCCAGTACACGGTACAAAAGTAGTCCCACAGCCCAGTGCGGGATGGATACAAGGCATCGGCACGCAAGGATTACGCACCAACGCGTCCGTTTATCTTTGAGCGAATGGGCAGCAGGGTTTTGGGAAGATGCGGACGAACAGTAAGGCATATGACTATACGGACCCTAATTGAATAGCACTCGGGGTTAATCCGTGATTCGTACCGTGATTGAACCCCGGACTGTGTTCGGCTCGGCAGTCAAAGTTGATACGTTGGGGTTGGTGAGTTAAACATGGTTGTGCAGTGATGTTAGATTGTGGGGGTTTCCCCTGCAATTCCATGGCTGTGTTTTAATTCCCCTCAATAACATTGACGATTGACGGGTCGTCGGAAAATGTACGCAATTTTCCGTCGAATTTATGTTTTCAAAAATGACCACAAGTCTCACTTCTGTTGGAAAGACCGTCCGTCTGACAATACGTTTACATTCTTAAGCAAACAGTTAAAATTGTTGGTGTCAGAATTTTTTAAAACTGTCTTACATCATCTCCAAGCCTAAACTTTTCTCCGGTAAGGTAATGAGAAAAAGAAATGGTGAAATTTGCATTTTTGTTTGCAGTTGGAGCGTGTTATGTCATTGTTTTTGTATTTTTTTTATTCGTTTTTAGCTTTTAAAAATTATTTGTCTTTCTTGTTTTTTTTTGTCGAAACCCGAAAGGACACGCGGGAGACGATACGTACCCCATTCAGCAAGAACCGACACGCAGCCTAATTAAAACACATAAATTATCCCAACGAAATGAAACCGGACGCACCTCTCGACGACGACGTGGACGATCCCTGACTCGCTTCTCGCTTTTCCTTTTTTTTTGTGTTCATTCGCTACACTGTTGTGTTGTGTGAGTGTGTGTTTTCATTTCCACCAAAGTACGAAAAATACGCGGCCTCTCCCGTGGAGCCCTTGGCTGATGAATAGCGAACGGTGTAGTTAGTTTGGTTTTGTTTTTCGTCCGCACCGCACCGCATGGCCGTCGAAAACTCGCACCGGAATGTTGTTGCTTACTGACAACGTGCCAGCTCGAGGATATCCTTTTGGCATTCTGCTGTTCTGCGGAACACCCGACGAAAATGGGCCCTCCGCTTGGACTGGGGGGGCCCGGGCGTGTGTTGTGTTGGTGTCGTTTTGTTTATATTTGTACACCGTAACACACACCCGACCCTTGGCTATGAACAAACACTCAGAATTTTCCTTCCCTACCAGTGCTGATGGCAAGGGGGGGTGGATTTTGATGCGCTTCCGGTTGAGTGCATGGCCTTCGGTGGTCGGTGTGGCGTAAGAAGCGGGGAAATAATGCGTGGATCTTGTAGCGGTGTAGTTACGTTACGGGACATGATAAATAACGGAGCACGATTTGTGAGTGAAGAAGTTTGCCCCAAATGCTTATGGTATGGTGAATGTGAATGGCATTATGTAATACGGAAATTAATTGCATTGAGAGAATTTCATTCAGCGTACATTCATTGGGAGGAGTGTAGGAATTTAAACCTACAACTGATGATGATGCCAGTGAGAAGCATATTTCACATTCCCTAAATTTTTCTAGTCTGATTAATACAGGGGTTTCGAGTTTGGTTGACAAATTTGGAGCTAATTTTGGATTCTGTTCATATTCGATCAGGAATCTGTTATTTTTTTGCTGAACTGACATAATGAAAGCTTTGCCAATGTGTGAATGTAAAGTTTTCATTGTGTCCTTAACGTGACTTTTGAACATGATACAGTAAAGGGGAAGAATTGCTGGACATTTGTCAATCAATGTGAATAATCGGGTGTACGGCAGCTTCTACAGATTTGGAGTGTTAAAAGCACAAACTGGAATCCATAAAACAGTCCAACCAAATTAGCTTGGGAATGAAAGTTTAGATTGATTTTCTAATCAAATGCTACAACCATTTGCTAGACAAATGTCAAAGCTCCACTAATGTCAAAATATGACATTGCCTGTTATAATAGTTGAGTTCGAAACCCCTGCAAAAATGAGAACAAAGTTGATAGTAACTAAAAATCATTACTGGATCTGGACTGGCTTCGGTCTCAGCTTATTTGGCTAAAAAAGGATAATATATAAATATAACTTCATACGTCCAAACTGCAACCTGTTTGAGTGTTTCCCTTGAAAATGAAAGTGCGAAAGTCTCATGGATATAATGCTGTTATCTAGCCATACCTACAATTTAATATGCACGTCCGAATTTTACGTCTTTCGTCAGGTGGTGAATGACAAGCTAACATACTGGGGAAACTAGCAGCTGTTGAGTAAATCCAAACAGGATGGAGAATCCTTTAAAAATTCCTCAAATTTTATAGAAAACCATAAAAACATATTATGCGGCGTCTACCACCGGCACCGAAAGTCAGTCATGTGCGCATGCATTGTGGGACGAGTTACACTAATACCGCACACACGGCGCGAGATTAAAGCGTTAATCTTAAAGCAATAAGAGAGAGAAAAAAAATCCTCCCGCCGAAAACGCTTATTACGGCGTAATTGAACCCAGCTCAGAAATGCATGTTATCATCATGGGTTGCAAAAATTTCATTATGAAGTTCGCTGTGTTTCATCAACCCTCAGATTGAATATTTATTGCTTTACGGCTGCTACCGCTCTTAGACACCCTAAAAATGACGTTAAAAACAGAATCCAAATCTGTGAAAGCGAAACGCAAACAAGATTCTTATCGTAAAGCGTAAATCGGTAGCGTAGGGTTGTTGGACCTTGCTTGGAACCATTCTCGTAACACTGCGGCAAATGCTGTCCATCAAACGAAAAACTTAACAGCTTTAGTCTGTTCCGCACAGAAGCACATGATTAAATTACATTAAAAAATCTTGCAAAGTAATACGTTTTCTCTACCACCGCAGCCGTGCGATAGAGGGTAGGTTGTGGATTAGTTACGATTAGTTGGGGGGTAACTTTTTTGTTATTAAATTTATCCAACCGAAGGAGCGGCAAAGGGAGAACACGAATAGTACGCACGTACAGTTTATAAGTTTGATATCTCCTTACCTGGTCGGCCGTGCCGGTCGGCCAACGTCTGTCTCCCTTCTCGCGTCAGTAGTGCTTTAAAGTGAACAAGTTGGCTTCCCCCGTGCTCGTGCTTCGCATTCGGTGTGCGGCAACGGTTTATGATAAGTTCAAAGTTGCTAATTTGCTTAGGAGCATAAGTTAAGCGTCACATTCATCGTGATGCTGAGGTCCATCCATTCATCGTGATGCTGAGGTCCATCCATTGCTCTGTGCTCGTTCGCACTTGCTTACCCACTGTCTATAGATCTTGCGTGCGGTCTCTGAACTACGGAACGCACCGGAACCAAATTCAGCTCCGGTTCATTGCAAAAGATTATGTTTGCAGAATGTCCGAAAGATTGAAGTACGGCGAAATTGGTCGAGCAGGCTGGGTAAAACTCTCGTACCGAAAAAATAAAAGGAAACTGAACACTCTGTTCAAAACCAAAGAAAAGCAACGCTGATAGCAGGCTTTTGGTGTCCTTTTTCTCCGGAAGCGACCCCGGCCGGGTGTCCGGTGGGTGTCGGAAATGTTTCATTCTTTTAATTTAAATTTAGTTATCACTAATTACCATCTTGCCCTTCTTCCGGCCAGATTCCGGCCTCTCGCCCGCTACCTGCTTTAATCTCCGAGCACACCCTGGCGCACTGGTTCGGTGCCGGTACTATCCACAGCCAGCCGCAGATAAGTTGTAATTAAGTAGTTTTTTATTCATTCGCCACGAACCTGATCCCTGGTCCTGGTTCCGTAGTGCTGTTTTTGCCATTTGGGAATGTCGAGTGAGTTCGTTTGTTTTTTTTACTTACCCCAGCCCTCTCTTGAACTTTTCATCATTCAGTCGAAAAAGGAACCGAATTCGCCATACTTTTTTGGTCCATATTGGATCCTGCCTACCCCAGCGGATGTGATGGCAAAAGGCGAACGTATCGGGTAGTCAGTTTTTCGTAAACGATCGCCAATTAACGCACAGGAAATTTAACGACACGGTGGCCTGCGGTGATGCTCGATGATGATATTTATTTAGTGTTGTTGTGTTTGGTCATTGGCGGATTTTGTTTCCGATCGATGGGCAATTGCGACGCCCTTTTTACGGTGAATGCACACACACACACACACACACATACTACACGATGGGCTGTAGTGGGCTCGAGTGACCGAATTGAGTTTACCGACGACCTGCGGCTAAATAAACCATCACGTACCGTTAGAGGTGTGCAGGGACACCCTACAGAGGGAATCGCTGCTCGTTGCCACTTTTCTCTCGTTAACCACATTCAATCGAACGATCGGGGGAGGGTGCACGACGGTAGCAAAACATGGAGCATGGGGTGTTGTGTTGTGACGTTCGGTTTCATTGTCCGGATATCCTGTGAAGTTCATACGATGCCTCTCGACATTGCACAGCGCACTCACGCATGAATCCGCACGAGTGATTCATGGTCAGCCTGAAGGGTTTCCTGGTTGTGTTTTTATTTGCACTCGGTATAATCATTTGCATACATTTCGCAATGGAAAAAAAAACAACCCGACCTACTAGATCGTTGGGTACCGAAATGTGTTGTATGACATTTGTCAAGGCCTCGAAACAGTGCCAACTAGATACGCAAAACGTTTCAATGTGACATAATTTATCAAATCAAAGAACATCCCTGGTGGACTTGCGATTTTCCGCTTGTTTTTTTTTACAATACTGTCCATCCTTAAAGGACACTCTCCATCGTTTTTGGTCTTTTCAAAAAGGTCAAAGCATTATGTTGGCTGGCGCCCGTCACTATTATGGCACCGAAAGGGTAGGATAGTCCTTTCATCTACTGGAAAGCAGCCAAACCAGTTGTGTGCTTTTCTATGTCGATCGGTCCATCCGATAAGGCTTGCCAGTAAGAATGTCATAACGAAGGACACCCGCCATGGCATTGGTTGGCTGTGACTCACGTCAGCAAAAATCTGTGCAATGGGACGGACCAAATGGAACGGAAAACTATTTCCCCAATTTGCGTCACCACCCAACCCGGGTCACGTGCTGAAAGCTCCGCAGGACGCTTTCTTCAAGTAGAGATTCATGTTTTCCGATTCCCGAGTGGGGATGCAAAAAACCGGGAAAAATCTGGGCTCCCTCTCCCCGCCTCCCCGTTGCTGCTACGACTAGTACTACTGCATGTTTGTTTCAGGGTCGTCCTTGTAGCTTGCTTTAAGGCGATGTATGATATGTGTACCGCTTCCCGATAAAATGGTGGACGCGTTACTATGACGTTTGCCCCAAACCCCCAGCCACACCCCTATACCCAAAGGCATGTAATGTGTTTGGAGCATTACACCCTCCAGGAGCTTGTATAATATGCCGGGAAGTGCACTAGCTCTGGCACACTCTTCCGTCTGGTTTGTCGAGAAAGGGACAAAACATTGAAGCGCACATAAAGATAAATACAACGCAGCCCAAACGTGTGGAGCGGCTCGAACGCCGGGAAACGGAACGATCGTTCCGTTGCGCCATGTGTGATCGTTCCACAACCCGCTGGCAGACACGGCCTGCCGTGGAAGGGCATTAGTGCCCAAAGTGTATGTGCATAAATTTGAACACCAAAAAGCCGGTGGTAAAAACAAAACGCAAGCGACGTCCTGGCGTGCTGGTTGTATTCGCTAAATTTATCACTACGCTTTGCTCCCCGCACTCTCGTGCTGAAGGTGAAATATGGTCGCTGTCTCGCATCACGCCAAACAATCGGCCCCGGGTTCGGTCAACCGTGGTGAAGAGGCGAACATTCGGGGTGCTTCCATCATTCGCTTAAATGCTCGCCACACTCGATTATGGTGGTCATCTGTGGGGGGGGGGAATCTTTCAGCCCAGGTCAGTTAACGAGTCGCCGCGAGCTTTAATTGTGGCCGCCCGGAACGAATCGACTCGGGTCCCGGGGTCGAGCGGAAGATTACTATCGCTGTGTCCGGTGTACTCTCCATAAATAGCATATCCGTTTTTCACTTTCCCGCTTTCGGCGCTCATAAATAATGCATCAAGTGGTTTTTATACCTAACCCCCCCCATCTGTTACCGGCGTGACCATCGCCTAATCCTTTCCACGCCGTACCCCTATCCGATCCTGGGATCCTTGGGCGAGACCGATAATTCTTGTCCTACCTTTACTCCACGCCCCACCATGTCATGGCGGTAATTTGTATTTTTAGCATAGAAATATGGCGTAGATCGCAGGGTTTTTTGTTTTGTCATCCAAACCGGACCTAAACGATTGCTGGGCCCCACAGGTGGTTTTGTGCTCATAGGAATGGTAAAACGTAAAAACGAGTCCAATTTTTTATTGTGTCCCTGTGTCGGAACCTACGGACCTATTATTACTAGTTGAGCAGCAGTACCGTCGGTGGTTATTTGCAGAACGGAAATCATAAAGCATGTCCTAATAAAAGAGCCTTATTTTGACTCGTACAATTCGTGCTGGGCCTGTGTGAGTAGGATATGAAAATGGGCTCTTCCCCTTAGCACCGACGGAGACCATGAGCACAGACGCCTAGACGCATAACCGGCACCCGAAAAGTCCCAGCAAGTGGAAGAAAAATGCTCGATAACAAAACGGTCCGGGCCGTTGATGAGAGTGTGCCTGGCGGTTGTTTAATTTGATCACTTAATAATCATTCCCCAAAGTTGCTCGTTGCAGTAAGGGAAACTTTACCGGGCGGTGGTCAGTGCGATATCGCATCGCAGGCGTGCTCAATCATACGACCATTCCGAAACGATCTTTCCATGTGCTTTTGTTTTTGCTCCGTTCTGAAAGTACGGTGCGGTTCAATGGCAGGATGTCCATTTCTTAGAATTCATTGCACGGTTTAGAGTAACAAACCAGGAAGCGAATGAACGTCCATGATAATTGATCCGGTCCGGTGTATGACCGCCGGCATCTTCGTCTCGGCAACCGCGAGCCAGAACCAACCCTGGGAACACGTGTAGCATTCTCGATCGTGTGCCTTCTCATCTTCACACGCCCTGTTTTGACATGTAATCGTTAATAATTTATTCTTGTTTGGCGCTTTCACCGTAGCGTGAAAAGTTTGTTCCTGTGCATCGATTTCATAATTTGTTTTTTATTTTCGAGCTTTCTTTCTCATCTCCTTTTGCTTTGTGTTGGACGCTCCGAGCCGTGCTGGTTCCCGACTTGGAAGCCATACCACGTGCGGACGTCAAACTGGGCAACAAAGTATAATTGAGGCGATTTGTATCCACATCCCACCCAAAGGCCCCCTCCCCACCACGGGAGCTTGTTCGGCGCAGCAATGGTGAGAAGTAAAATAAAACAAAAAAAAACAGCGGTAAAATGCCAAATGAAATGAAGCATCGAAAGTTCGCTTATCGGGGGAGCAAAAGTTGAACCGGGCGCGTGAATTGGTTCGTTAATTTTGACAGGATGTTTATGATCCATTTTGGTCCATTTACTGCGCACTGGCAGGCGGTGTTATGTGGTGCTTTTGTGATGTATTTTTTTTTTTGCTGGTGTTTTTTTTCGATGGAAAGATCGGTTTTGGCGGTCAGGATTTTTCACCACAAACGGGATGATTTGGTGGCTTGATGGTGTAGTTTGGAAGTGGCAATACCTACAACCGTCCAGTAAATCAATGTGACTTTATGCTGGACGTTTTCGCGAGCGCTTTGGTGGAATCGGTAGGGTGTGTTAATTTGGGCGCGAATGTGAACCGTACCGTAATAAGGTTTGATGTTGATAATCAATGAAAATGGTGGTTGTGGTTAGCGCCTGGGAGTTAATCGTGAAAATAATAATCGCAATCTAAATTCATTGCCGACATTATCTATTTTTTTGTGTTTCGCTTTTTAGGTTTGAAGTTCGTTTTTAATATCTTACCACACAGTGCGACCAACTGCACACACTTACAGTTGAGTGATTATTAAATGGAGAGATCATGCATGTTTCAATCTGTACATACTTTGTCAACAGCAAATAGGAAAACTATTTGCTGCATTGGATTGATTCAAAAATTGACTGAAATGAAATTGTAAATTAAATTCAATGGCTATTATTCAGAGAATCAATAATGGAATGCTCAAGAAGTCTAAAACGACCGATAAAAAGAGGAAATAAAAGGGAAAAAACTTGAGGAAATAATATATCACTCGGGGGGCGGGTTGGTGGCATGATGGTAGAGGCGCCGGTCTTCACACGAACCGGACCAAAATCCCAATCCCCCGTACGCAGGACTGACTATACAAGCTATACGTGTAAATAAAATCAAAGAAAGAAAGAAATGGCAGACCTAAACCACTTGAGGTTGCTGCCCCAGTAAGGAAGAAAGAAGGAACATAACACCGAGATTTTGGAGAAGGTTGTTGCCTCCAGTCTTCAATACATCTACGAAGATGAGCACTACGTGACAGTGCCTTAGGACATACGGCAATTTGGTCGAAACCTGGTTTTCGAACGATTTAATCGATTTCCTGGACAAAAGTTTGGAGACTTCCAGCTCCCCACATTTTATTTCTTTCGACTTTTTGTTTGGTGGTCGATGATGTCGATACTTAAGGAATACAAGGCCATCACCTTGGACCAGTTCGAGTTTGTAATTCTTAAAATTCGGATCGAAATTTCCAAGCAGTTTCTGGCGTGCCGTTAACGTCTGGTTCTAGAAACGTGTGAAGATCACAAGCTTTTCACACAGAAATGTTACAAAAAATCCTTGTTATCGTAGTTTTCGATAACAAATTTTTTTTAAATATAGTTAAGTTTATTTTAAATTACTTTTTAAACTAGTTGAATACTAATAAAGTAATTCAAATAATGAATAATAAAATGTGTGCAATGTTTTTTTTATAATCAAACATTTCATTTTAGTAAATTTATTGAAATAAATAAATGATTTAAGGTTATACAGGTGGGTTGATAGAAATATGGTTTGTTACAAATTCATACTTTTGATTTGATATTGGTTTGGTTGAATTGTCATAATATTTGAATCCCTATTACACTGTGTAACACGTTTAAGGTGAGTACAGTCTAAATATACCTTCAAATGCTAATCGTGCACTGGTGCCCTCACCCATTGAAACACAGCAATCCAAAAGCAAACAAGACAAAAAAACTCACATACTTAGCAAAGTCTACCCAAATCTTCCAACCGTGCAATGAGCACTGGCTAATTGGATCAGTGAATTAAACCTCGAACCCGTTCCGCTCGGGCGCACTTGTCGCGGGCACTTCATTTGTCAGCCTCGAAATGTTTTTTTCCTGCAAAGCACCGCAGCAAGCGACTGACTGCAGGAGACTGATTCCGCAACCTGACCGGGCATGGAATTATCCCTCACCCAGTGCATCCAGTGTCGACCCACTTGAACAGTTTACGGCCGATTCGCGAACCTTTCTCTGATTCCCAGCCGCAGGGGCAGGAGAAGCAACGTTGGCTGTACCACACTGATTATCCCACCGACCGGACCGACGTCTGTTTTGGTCGCTTGTCACAACGCTTGTAGTACTGCGAGTTGGTTTTTTGTTGTGTGTTAATAACAGACGAAATGTTGGTCCCTTTTAACGTCACGGATGTGCACGGTATATACATGGTTCGGGCGACTCGCTGCTACGGCTTGCGAAGGCGCACACCATGGAGCCCACTCAACCACCGGGCTTATCCCTTGTGTATCCCAAGAAGCGCAGGGGAAAAAAGGTTTCGAACCGGGAAAGTTTCCCGGCAAATCCTTTCGCTTCCTTTGCTCGGCTGTACCCGGAAGTTGGGATCGCATCGTGCGACCAAAGTTTCGGATAAATCTGAATTTTCGCGGAAAGCGTTCCATCGAAGCGTAAAACTGGCAGATTTAAATCGAGCCCGATGACAATGATGACGATGGTAAAAAGCGGTTGCCCACTGCGGTCGTCCAGTCAATCACAATCGCCCAAAGTTCCGCCAGCATTCGGCGGGGTGGGATCGAATCCAAAAGGGATTAATTTGATGATTTTTTCCACTTGATCGATTTCGGTGCCGGTTTTTTTTTTGGTAAATGTTTGTACAGTCCCCAACTCCAAACGCAAAAAAAAAACGAACGGGGAGGAACGGAGGACTTTCCATGGATATGCGGGATTTTAGGCCGTGTGCGTGACCGGGGTTGTTCCTTGCTGCGTCGGAAAGGTAATTGGAGGGAAGATACCAGCTTAGCAAAGAAAATATTATCCTTCTCGGCTGTGTGCGGCGGTTTTATGTAAAGCGATCTCTCACTCTCTCTCTCCCTTCGCTTGTCAGTAGATTGGCGGATGAATTTGTTAGTGCGTGCCGTTCGGTGGGCGCACCTGCCTGGAATCGTTGATGAACGGATTGCTGATTGACACAGATGGTACTCGTTTCTTGCCGTTCAATCGTTCGAAGTTTTGTGTGTGAGTGAGCAAGGCCGTGTGCTGCGCTGAGGTGCCCTTTTGATTGATGTCTTTCGGATCCTTTGGGGTACGGTATCTTTCCACCTTTCGGCCGTACCGTAATGACTATTGGGAATGGGAAGTTTTCTAAAATCTGCTTCTCGAAAAACTCATCGTTCGCTCGGTTCAGAAAATTTGGGCCATACCTCGTCGACGTCGATTCTCTCAATGAGTGGTGAATATTTTACCAACAAAATGATGCCCG
Source organism: Anopheles marshallii (assembly GCF_943734725.1). Taxonomy (NCBI): domain Eukaryota; kingdom Metazoa; phylum Arthropoda; class Insecta; order Diptera; family Culicidae; genus Anopheles; species Anopheles marshallii. Next base: position 13,936,358 of record NC_071326.1, on the reverse strand, counting down.
GCACGATACAAATCCTTTTGTTTTCCCTTTCGTAAAAGTATGTTTTATCCCTCGCTGTCACCTGGTGGCCATGAGTCGCATCGTTCCTTTGCTCAGGCAAATTTCTCTGTACATCCTGGACGGTACACACACTCCGTTCGCACTTCTGCCGAGTGGTGAAACTTTTTTTTTTGTGTCTGTTCACGATCGATTGTGATGGATAGTTTGCAGCATATTGCACTGTTGGCCGGTCTGGGTGTGCACCAGCTGTGCACATATTCTGGTTCCGTGCGCCAGGTAGCGCTTCCTTGCGCAACGAGCATAGAGCGAACCGTAGGAAATATCGCAAATCACGGGTGCGGATCCTTCCCCATCAGTCAGTCAGGGTGTCGAAAATGCCAGCTGAGCTACCCGGTTCTAGCCATGGTTGGTGAGAGCAGTACATGTCTCTGTGTGTTTGTATTGGTTACTTCTCGCTGGTTGGCTTCTCAGTGAGTTACAAATCTGAACAATCCCCGGGTGGAAAGCAGATTTTGTTTAAAAAGCACAACAAAAAAAGTTCAATTTTCCCTTCACGATACGGGGGTAAATTCCTAGAATTTGCAGCTTTCACATTGCAAAGCTATTCGCGTAACATTCCACGGGCATCCCGGGAGGTTCTTTTATACACGTTCCTATAGAAGTTTCTTTTAAATGAAAGGTAGTTTTAGACTGCAACTGCAATAAAAAATCATCTAATCAATGCAACCTGCAATTCACATGTTTAAGTTGTACGGGATTCCTATCTGCTCGCATCTTCGACATGTTGCATCAGCAGGCCAATATTGCCGATATGCTCACGCTCGCATGGTACCAAGTGACCAAAGAAATTCAATCCGGAAGGCAAATACTGTACCAAGCAGCAGTAATGCAGGCCTTTCGGTGTACAGTTTTACCCTTGCTGGCTTTCTGATCTCCTTCAGCGTTAAGATTTTTTCGTACTCTTTATTGAAAAAAACAGAATTCTGGCCAGTGCCAATCCCAACAAAGCCAACCCTCTACGGCCAGAAGTTTGGCCAGAATTTGCTTCAGCACTTCCGCTTTACGTTCGCATTCCTGTGTTTGCTGGCGTCTGATGCCTGGTACAGATTACACAAGAAGGCTGGCCGACAGGAAGGGGAAAAGGGAAAGCCAGAAAGACACACAGGTATGTTGGCCATTGGCATAAATCCGGTCCGTTTCTTCCGGAAGAATTCTAAACACACAGCGCTGCATAGCTGCATAACATACCGTACGAAACGCTTTGTGCCCCGATCCTTGGGGTGAATCATGCATATATGCAGCGTTGCACTTGCAACCTGCAATGCTTTCGGAGTAGTGGAGATTCTGCTGCTCCCGAACAATTTTCTGTGCGCTTGCATTTAGTGGAGATGAGGCCGTTTGGGCCGTTCGTTCGGGGGATGTGTTTTTTATGTTTTTGCAAAACTTCTCCGAACGTCAGCTCTAGATTTTGGCCAGTTTCTGGACGTTTCTTGCTGTAAAACACACATCGGAGCCAAAGGGCGTAGGGAAAACAATAGCGTGGCGATGTTGCTAACTGGAACGGAGAAGCATGAAGCACCCATCATAACGTGAGCCTTCCCCAATATTTCGAATACCTAATGGAACTTCAACCTCTATTTCGCCCAGATCCAATTTGGATACGAACCGTTTAGCAGCTTAGCTGGAAACTCTAATCGACTTGAAGTGTACCACAACAATCGGAGTGTATCGAATGTCCCGTAGACTGGCCTTGCGACTGTGTCTAGGAAATTTCATTCTGAAGCGTCCGGTGTCCAGACAATGTTTTTGTTCGTGCTCTTTATGTCTCATGTCATCCTACATTACCCAGTGCTGTTGGCCACATAGGACATAACCTTTTTCCAATTTCAATTGTTTTTTTTTGTGTTTGCTGTCTTATTCTACTTTTGAAATGTCACTGGGTGGTTTTTTGCTGATCGTTCCTTGTCCAATCGTTGGAATTTTTCTTTCATCAATAATTTACATTTACCACTGTTCCGCTGAACTCATTTTCCTGTTCGATATTTTCGATTGCTTGGTCGGTTTTCGTAGGTGACAGCTGCACAAATCTGTCCATCGTGTGGGAATGTTCTATTGCTTTCTTGTAGACACGATTAGCTTGATAGTTTTAGTTGTTCTTTGTATTGTTTTTCGATTGTGTTCCTTTGTCTTGTGCTCTTTGGTTGATTGTTTTTCGGTTGTTTTGATTATTTTAAGATTCTGTTGCAGACGGAACGCAAGTTACAACGCCACACACAACGAGTTATGATCCTGTTGATTGTTGATTTTTATTTAGGATTTAACGTTCTTTGCTTTGCCATAAAACTGAAACCAACGTCGCTTAAATTGCCACCTAGTTCGTGCACCACACAGCACAGAAGGATAATGTTTCGCGCGCAAACTTACCATTCGCTCTAACCAACCGAGCACCACCACATCGAAGTTGATTAAACTCATTTGAATGTTGGCAAGTGGTTTTTGTTTTCTTTTGTCTGGCAAGAGACGAAACATCCGCTTCGTCTAGACAACAATGCGCTACCATCGTCCCGACGTCCAATAAAACGTGACCCGGCTACTACGGGTAGCGCATATCGCTAAAGGTTCTAGCTGCGGCAGATCCATCGCGCTGGTACTGGTAGTAAAAAGTTCTCGTTGGGTAAAAAGAACAGGGGATGATAAAGTTTGTTTATCGTGTGGTGTGTTTCTTTTTGTGTTGCTTATGCTTTATTACAACCATTTTTCTTTGCCACCCAGCGGTGACATTCACGGTGCAACAACACAGTGACGAGCGGATAAGTGGGAAACTATGTTTCAGCAACAATATCCGTCCGGTTTTGAAAGTGCATTATGCGTTATTGATAAATAGCACTCAAAGCAACAGCAACACTGCAGTGTTGGATGGCGTTGTAATGCCAACGGAATATTATTACTTAAATCAAAATCCTCCATTGCGTCGAAGGAATATTGGTGCACGGTCTACGCTTTGGCGTGACTAACAAAGTGCAGCTTATCTCGACCCTTAAGACATTCGGTTGCACCTGACCGGGGGGTACTGGAGCGCACGGCACTCCGAAAAATGCATAATATTGCTGTGCTTGTTATTTGCATATTGCGTTCGTTGGTGGGTCCTTTCCTTGCGATGCCTGGCAAGCACTTCGCTTTGATTCGATTGAAGTACGTTTATCTCAAAATTCGCTGTGGAGCGAAACAGGTGAAGGGGATGGCTTCTGCAATTTTGAATATCCTCACTTTGAACTTTACATTCGAAACAAACATTTCTTTGTTGTTAGTTTCTCGCGTTTTACCATTTGCAGCGAGACCTTTCGTTCTTGTCCATCGTTGCGTTGGTTTTTGTATGCGGATGCAGGTGTATCCAACGGTCCGTAATATTGTTGTTAGTGAGAGAAGCATTCCATTTCTACCTGGCCACTCTGTGATCCATCACAGAGGGCATGTGCCGGTTATTCCGGAGCAAAGATGCAAAGACAGTTTCCCAAACGCCACCATGATTCTCCCGCTGGCTTCATCTGCGTCGTGCTTTTACAGCTTCTTGTGCCGAAGTTTTTCTCACCATCAGCATCAGCCAGCGTTGACAGCAGTTCCGAAGGGAACTGCTAATGCCATAAAGTGAGGCTTTGACAAAATAAAATGAAGGACCCTTTGCCGAGCTTTTCTTCCCATTCCGGTTAGGTGCGCTGTTCGTGGGGTTTCGGATTGGTAGCATTTCGAACGGGATGGATTGATGATTCTGGGGTTGTACAGTGCAGCGTTCTGCTGGTGTTTTTTTTCTCTTCCTGTTGTTCCTCGCTCTTTCATGTGCCCGCACTGTTTCGGGTTCGGGTGAAAGAGACCGTAAGAAAGCCCTCGTTCGTTCGTGGCGTTGAACGATGAATGACGTTAAGAGGAATACTTACCGAAGCTGAAAACTTCTTGGCGTACTTGGTGCGGAAGCTTTTGCTCGAACATTTCACTCCCTTCGCCGTTCATCCTTCAATCAGTGGGCAGGGTGGGTGGGGGGTTGGGAGGGGATGCGCGCGCGGTTTACAACTGGGTTTGGCCCGCGGTGAAGTGGGAAAGACAAACATTTAATGGAATTTTTGTTGAAGAGCTTTTTACCATAAGGAATTTGCTATCAAAATAGAGCGAACGTCCTTGCACCGTAGCCGGTTTCGCCAGCATTTGCCAACGATTGACAGCGTGTTTTTCGTTTGATTTTGCCCAATACCCCCGGATTTCCACGAAGAAAAACACTCAACCGATTTGCCTTCACGGAACTTGGCTTCCCGGTCAACCGTGAACTGGGCAGGGCCCGCCCCTTAACCCTATTTGGTTATTTTTAAAGGAAGGTTACGTTCTGCGTGAAATTACTTGATTTGGTTAGCTGCCATCACTCGAGACGGTTTTGCGAGCGGTTGAATGAAGCTGGGCGGACCATTTGGGGTTGGGTGTGCAAAAAATTTTCATCCTTTTTTTTTCAACCTTGTCCAGCGTCCGGCTGGTCGATGATTTATAGCACAAATATTTGAAACATTTTTCGGCGCCTATTTTCATTTGTAGGGCTACGAAATTCTTGAAGCGCTTGGTGGGGCGTGCAAAGCTGGTCCGGAATTTGCGGAACGGTCGGATGCGCTGTCATGTATCATTCAGCTGAAGCATAGCTGAAGTATGAAATGCCATTCCGCCTCAATGTTGTGGAGGTGGAAGCACAAGTGTCTTGTTGTTGTTTTTTTTCTTTATCATAAAATAACCCCTTTTTCTTATGATTGTTTTACATGCCAAAATCAGCATGATACAAGAACGTGCACCAGTTTTCGCCCTTGATCGATCGCTCCAAATTCATCCGACCGTTGTTGTATCGCACGAAAATAGGACACTCAGGGCACTCAGTTTTCCCATTCTCCCTCGTGTAACATATTTCTCTTGTACTGCTGCACACACACGGACACACACACACACACTGGCAAAGATGCGGCCCAAGTTTGAGAACTCTCGAAGGAATGGTTCAAAAACTTACTCGAGCAACTCGTTGACTCTTAACGCTCGGCAGCAAAGCATACTTTATAGCTAGTGCTACATAAAATCTTCACTCCGGTGGCTGAAAAGTTGAATCATAAACCAACCACCAACAGTACTACGGAGTGGCTCGAAAATGAGGAACTCGTCCGTGTGCTCGAGCGTGATAGATCGTTTCCGTTCCATATTACCGGCATGGTAATGCGCGGCACTGGGCCAGTGAATATGACACACACCATAGATGGTGGTTGCATTGCCACGCCAGTGCTGGTAGTGCAAAGCGAGAAGGACACGTTTGGCACATCCGCAAACCATGCACAGAAATAAATTCGCTACACAAAACAAGCTGAGTAAAACACCATTAACGGTGGATGGCGACAGATCAACACCAATGCTCCATTCGATCCGACCGACCCTACCTTATGGGCTATATTATCGTGCTCCCGTGACATCGTGCTCTCATAACCCCCATAACCCCCGGTTGAGTCGAACGGTCGTCAGATGGGATGACAAATAGAAAAGATGCCATTATTACTATCGATAAATTTCTGCTACTTTTATGGCACACCGATCGCACCAGTAATGGGTGTGCATGGCTGGACTGGCTCGTTATTATTTGTGCATCGCTCCATTCGGGTTTGTTTTATGACTCTCCTGGGACCGTGGAGAATATTCCCCCTCCCCAAAAACTTGTTGGTGGAACGGTACGGAAAGAAAGCAAAACAAAAGTACACAATGTTTGAAAACAAAAAAAAATCTACGGAATGTGTGGCCTTTAACCTTGCCTGACCGCTCGGTAAGGTATGGTACCGTCGATGGCCCATTATTTGTAGCGCGTCGTCTGTGGACAAATTTTATCCATCCGTGGTAATAGTTCCAGCTATTGGCCTGGCCATGCACAATGTGGCAATGCAGGAACACAATGTGGTGGGATTAGTTTTATTAATGGAGGGATACACACCGAAAAACTCCGAAATTTGGCTGTTTAATTGAATTTTTGAAAGAATACGGATCCTAAATGCTAGATTCTCAATTTTTCTCTAAACTTTAAAAAGGAGTTTACTTAACTTACTTACTGAACTTAACTTTTGATACTTTCAAATTATGCCATTTTTTTTTTAAATCCTTCAAACTCATCCAACGAGTTTGGACAATAAAATCAGTATATTGTTCCTGTTGTTCCGTAACCCTGTCTCCGGTAAAGCCATAAGGCTTTTTACATAAGGCATAATTAAGAAGGATATGGTTTGGGAATCAACATTAAAATGGTTTTAAGCACAAAATTTGGAGTTATGTGCAACCGTCGCTCTTTTCCCACCCATTGTGCATTGGTGCTACCGGGGGCAAGGACATTTATTTTCCGAACTTGTCGGATGAAAATTTATCTTGCAAAACATTGAAACACGGCACTGCTGCCGCACGGCTACGGTTGAGGTACCGCGTGTGTCGAATTCGTTACTGCTGCCGCTTCTATTCCCGCCGCCGTTTTCCTCGGCGGCTGCACGGTGGGTGATAAATTTTATCATCATTTTCAGATCGGTGGAAGCAACTTGCTTCCATGCTACCACCCGGTTTTTTTTTATCCTGGACGGTAAAGAGGTGTTCCAGTGCGCTGTGCAAGTTGGTAAATCTTCTAGTTTGTGGCTGGTTTTCGCGCATCGGACCGGAAGGTTTTTTTTCCTGATATTATTAGTCTCGTCCACGGCGAAGAAAATGAGCGCCAAAATGTTCAAATACTGACGAACGAACGAACAGTGTGAAACGAAGCAATGCGAAGCTTTACAATCGCACTCACGGGGAAAATCTTGCCCCGTGGAAAAAGTTTATCGCGTCGGCACAGTGGTGTGTGTGTGCATGCGCCATGTGCTGGCTTCTGTGCCATGAGTGAAAGAGTTTTCTTATTTAAAATTTGCACCATCCATGTGGCACTGTTTTATACGTTAAAAAATGTCGTAAAATATGGCACGGTAATTAACGGCACCCACTGCTGCACCCACCCGATATCCAGCTTTGTTCTGCTTTATCGCGAATGCATGTTGTGCAACCACCGGTTGTGTAGTAACGTTCGGGGGTTTTTTTTCATAATCCACCACAGAAAAATGCAAAAAAAATTAGTGGGAAACGGGAACGTACACGCACAAATTACCGTAGGTCTGGCACATTTCATATGATGGGTGGCGCGAATCTCGCTTAGTCATCTGTAGCACTTAATTTAATTAAAATAAAGACTGCTGCAAACATGGAGCGAAGAATCATGCTGCTTATGCCAGATGACAAGGCACATGAAACGGCAAAAAAACTAGGGACGAAAAGAATGTGTTACATAACGTGTCCTGCTTGTTGTTATCGTGTTTGCTGTGCGTTTGATGATTAGAGTTAATGACCTATGCTCGAATAAACCATTGACGATGAGTCGCATCGCGTTGCAGAATAGAATAGCTTGCGTTGCAATTTACAGCGTTTCGGAGTTTAACTCTCAAAATCGTTTAAATCGTTTAAATCAATTTTGAGCAAAGATTTATGCATAGACATTTTCGAAGCTTTCAGGGAGTGCAGTCAAGAAAGCTTTGCACACAACTGATTTATTCTTGTAAAAAAATCCAGAAATAGGGAAAGATTCCGAGGTCTACCTCGTTGAATTTAAGATTAAGTTTAAGTTTAAGTAAAGCTTTTCTCTGATTGCTGAATGCATTTATCAAATAAAGCTAGCCTGAATCGAGATTTATCTGGAATAATTCGCAATTTCTGGAAGTTTCTCAAAACCAAGCTGATATAGGTCTAAACTCATTCACATATGTACAAACTGCCAATGTATCAGTTCGCAAAGCTTAGAGTTAAATTAGCTTCTTTTTGGGAACGGTCCAGAAATCCAATGTTATTCCAGATCTATCTCGGCTCAGTTTTGTTCTATTGGAACCATATTCAGCATAAAAGCTTCCTGCTATCAGATGCATATATTCGTAAATTTTCGCATCATTTGAACCCGAAAATTCTGTTCAATGTTGATATCTTTAAACAGTAAGCCGGTCCGTGCAAATTAAAATACGTCTGTTTGGCTGCCAATGGACAAGCTAATAAAAACTGCCCTGACACAGAACGACCCTCACCATTGACACCTTTACACCCCAAACAAAGTCAATTGCGTGAAAAAAGAAACAAAAACGAAAGGAAACAACTACAATAGCAAAGAAAAGGCTCCGACACACATCCATTATGTAAAAAATCAATTAAACCCACCGCGTGCGCTGCACTTGCCAGCGATTGTTGCAGTGCCCAATTAATAACATGACATATGCAAATAGCAAGCAGTTTGCCTGGTTCGACACGTTAAAAGTAAAACTACACACACTTACACACACCCAAACATGTGCTTCCCCAAAGTGTGCTTCCCGAACGTTGCGGACAGGCGAAATGCGTACAGCTGTTTGTTTGTTTTCCATCGCCAACGCCATCGACAGGGAACAACTTTACTACACTGTTGCACCTGCGATGGTGCAAGGATTGACCCGCTGTTGTGCCACCGTGAAAAAGTGATCGAACCGTACTCCGTACGTGTGTGTTTCATTTTGGTTTTTTCCCCAACCCATTCCGCGCTTTTTCCACGCTACACCACGACACTGATTGATTTGCATTTGCGCGCAAGCCTGGGCTGGGTCGGGTGTGGAAAATCCGTGTGTGGTGCAAATGGATGGTGAAATAAAATTTAAAAATTTATCTTGCTCCTGCTTGTTTTCCCGCTGAGCTTGGCATGCCTCACCCCCCCTCCCACGCCCATTACCCTACCCGGGGTAGGACATGGATTGTGAAGTTCCCATATGTTTCACCGCTGATCCCCCCGGGGGGCGGAGTTCGACACCCGCGTCGAAACGGGGAGCGCTCAGGCAGTGGGAGGGAAGGATAATATTTATTAGCATTCGACAGGGCGTGGAAAATTAATGAAAACCATCTGGATTGTGTAGCGGTGAGTGTTTCTCGGTCGCGCGGAACTATCGCGCTAGCACATTCGATTTCTTCGCACCGGAGTTTTTCCCTGCACCCTACCCATATGGCGCACATTCAAATAAATCCTTTTGGCAGGTTGGAGGTGCCAGCTTGCGATGGCATACGCCTGGTCGGGCAGTAGTAGCTAAATCAAATATCATTAAAATGTATAGCTTGTGCTGCCGCGGGATGAGACGCGGGCACTCGGGAGGCGAGTTGGCACTAGTCATGTCAATAATTCAATTCTATGGTCGCGGTTGAAGTTCGGGAAATGATGTTTGGGTACGGTTTGGCAGTTAACGCAACTGTCTCGAACGCTGCTCCTCCCCGACCCGGGGTCGTACAGCTAAGCATTTCAAGGAGAGAATCAGGCACTCCGGAAGGCGAAGCGACGACTTGTTTAAACTCACACGCTTTGTTTTTGCATTGCCAAATGCCGGAACCGCACACCAAGGGGGTTTCGCCCCCGCTCGAAACCATCTCAGTCTCGGGGTAAAACTCTACTGCATGGCAGAACTGGGTGACTTCATGAACCGACTTCAAACCTCCAAACCGTACGAAAAGTTACACACTCGGTTGGGTTTTTTAAGGGGTGGTGTACATAGTATCTGCTCGGATCCTCACCGGCCTTCCGCACATAGTTCTACTCCTCGTGATCAACCCTTGTGCGAGTGATCCGGTGCCTTCGGTGTCCGCTCTACCGTTGGCGCTGAAACTAGCTTCCTTCCGTTCGGCACCGAAAGCCACTTGAACTTTCGATGGCTTTTGAGGTGGATTTCGTAGACGTTCGAGAATCAGCGTGCGTGTAACGGGGGTGAGAAGAATATGGACAGCTTCATGATTCATGTGGGTAAGCTCTTTTGCGCTAGGTTTGGGCTACACACTCGAAAGCGCTCTTTCTGCTCTGGTTGGCGTTCGTGGCGTTTAGGCAACATCCGATCGCCCCCTCCGGGAGCGTGAGCTGGTTCCCTTCGAAAGACAAAGAAAGATTTAGCAAACTTCAAAGTTTGTGCGTGGCTTCTTGCGTGGAAATCCAATTCGAATAAATTGGACTTTTCGAGGGTGTCGGTGTGGGGTGTGGAGCTTTTTTTTTGTTGCTTCGCTTTTTGGACAGCGATTGGTTTTGCTTTAAGCGGAGAACTTTAATGCGTGGCAGAATTTGAATGGTTCGTTGTTTTGATCGATGGGAAGTGGGTTAAAGTGTGAAAGTTTTGTGAATTATATATGGGGTTTGTGTAAATTTTGTTTTGTTAAAAGCTTTATCGAGGTGACTACTACAGAGGATGATTTTTAAAAGATATGAATGATTCTAATCTATATGATTTAAGATATAGAAAAAGCATTGATTTTTTTAATTAAATGGAGTTACCAGAGAGATCCGCGTACGTCGAGTCTGGGTGCAACATCGTTTATACATGAAAGTAAGAAATCTTGCTCTGCCCGTTATTATTTAAGGTAGTTCAGACTTTTTGCAAGAAAATAGGAACCAAATTTTGTAAAAAATTGTAGATCAATGTATGTTACATAAATGCTTGAATTTTGTGCTATAAACTAGCACAGCTTTCATATTTCGAAACCCACGAATCTCAGAATCCGCCTGTAATAGGTACCGTGTGTCTTGGGGACTACCTGTCTGTCATGTACAACGTAAATGGTTTATTAGGGAAAATTGCAAGGTTTGTACTGTCATAAGCATCTCGGAAATTTGGTTTATTGACATCTTTTGACACATCCCATACAAATCCTTCCAGGTTCATCGGATGATGCGAATCACAGCGTGCGCGTGAGACAGAAAACATTCACTGTCTGTTTGTGTGCGTATGTGTGATAAATTGTTTATCACACTCACTGTTGTGCATCGTAAGCGCCCACAACAAGGACATTTTGTGTAGCAGAAAGCGGGAACCGGGTGTCTTCGCAATATGTACATGACTGGGTACCGATGTAACCCAACGGCCTTCCCGACTTTACCATACATCATATTGTTGCTTCGTTGCCCGCGACATCGCTACCCGGTGCGCGTTCACGTCCACGGCGTTTCGTGTGTGAGTCATAAATTGTGTCCATCGTTGGCGCGGCGTTCGGCTGTCAGTCGGATTACCGTCCACTGTGGGAACCGCCCCGTTTTCTCTTTACGCTCGCAAAACCCATAGGAGGCAGCCGTTTAGCATCGCGTAAGCGGCTTAGTCCACTACGTGAAGCAGTGCGGCACCACGTACATGCGTACACATTGTAGCCGAGGGATTAACGGGATCAACATTTGCTTGTCCTTAGCCCGGGCTGGGGGTGGGTTTTTACAGCGTTTGTCTACATGACGCGCAGGCCGCCGTAGAGTGTGCCATGTTTTGCATGTCTTTTCGACAAATCAATTGATGTTACTTACTCCTTTTTTTGCGCCCATAAGTTCCCGCAAAACGGCGAAGCTTTCTGGCTTCCGTAATCCTTTTCACTAATCCCTTGTGCCGGCAGGGACACAAACTGTCGAACACCAGTGAGACGCTGCGTTCAGTGCCAAGGGGGGGACCCAGAGTTAATTCGCTGCTGTTTGATTCGGTGGTAGAGGTGATGGGGTTTTTTTCCAGCACTTTTCACTGTCACCATCGGAGCATACGTATCCGATCGATCGGATGCCGGAAAGGCTTCATCTGTCTGTCACATGTCGCCGTACGGGAAATGGGAAAATATGCTCAATTCGTAACGTGCAATAACAGAGACGCAGAATAACAACAACGACAGCGACATCCAAATAACGTCCTTTTCCCAAATATCGATGGTTTTGGGTTTCGGTTTGAAATGCTAATTTTGCCGCTCAGTTCTGGATGATATGCGAGCGAATGTGATACCGGATCGGAACGGTATTTTCCACCTTTATTTATTTACCCGTTTTTTTTTAGCTCGCATACCCCAAAGGACCGTAGTGTGTTCGGTGCGGTGTACCGTGTAGGTTACTTCTTTCATCTTTGAAGCGAACTGTCACGCAATCGAGGGATGCGGACATTGGGGAATAGTGAAACATAACAAAAAAAACCGATCCAAGGAGCTTTTTCTTTCTCGTTCGGTCGTTGTTTGTGGTGGTTGGGTTGTTTGTTGAGCACAGCTCGTTTGAATTGTGCGCTGCCTGATGATCCTTGCCGGAACTCGTCCTTGTTCCGGGGGACAGCTTACGGTGCTGGTAGTAAAACATGCATACGATATTATGTAATACGTGGCGGATGATTATTTATGAGGCGGAAGAACTTTCCAAAGCCACACACACACAAACGCAAACATGATACCCGCTCATCGTTTGACATGTACGTGTTGTGTTGGGAAATTTGATAAAGAGAGGAACGTTACATCGAACGTTTGTTCGGTGGAATATTTTCAACAACTCCAACAACAGTTGGGCCAACCAATAAATACTCATAAATCAAAGTAATCGCGAGCCGATCGTCGACACATGAGTGGGCAGAATGTTTGGAAGAATATCATCTTTTTGGGGATTTTTGAGATCGAGTTCACCAAATGTCGATGCCTACTTTGTGTAGTTTGAAGTTAATTTGCTGCAGGTATCTCGTACGAAACGAACCTCACATGTGGGAAAATGTAACCAAAAAAGAACTCGTAAAGTCGGACATCACAAAGATGAAGCTTCTTTTGAACCGTTTAACAGTGTTCCATGCGCCATACGTTCGTCTGCTAATAACTAATAGACACACTGACACGATGAAAGCTCCCGTTTTATTGTTTCCACTTGCTAATCGGCTCCATTTTCACCTTTCACAGACGATGAACACTCGCACGTCCACGGTGTGCTGACCAGCGACAACCTGTTCGACGGTACGGTTGTCACGAACCTAGAGCAATACTACATCGAACCGGCCGCCCGTTACTCACCGGAGCTCGAGCGGCGGCACGGTGTCCATACTGTGATCTACAAACTCAGCGATGTGAAAATTCACCAGAACCACCATGGTCATCACCGGCCACCACTGAGGACCGCTGAGGCTCAGGGTGGCAGCCGGGATGGTTCTGCTGCACCCGAACGCCAAGGTGCAACGTCCGGTGTGCGTACGTTAAATTTAGCAAAAACCCAGCCTAGCACTAGAATTCAATTCAATCACAACCCGGATGAGAGTGGCCGGCGAACCGAACCGGTGCACAGCAGCGAGGCCGAAGCAAGGCAACATCGCATCGGAACTGCAACGCGCAAAACGCGTAGAAAACGGCGCTGGCTGGAGGAAGAAGAAGTGGTAAGTTAAATCATTACTGGATTGCACTTCCGCACATTCCGTAACTTTCGTTACGATCGCATGCAAAGCAAAACAAAAAACTCGATCCTTTCAAACGACTGCGCAATCATCGGCCACGGTATCGATCGCTTGCTACGTGAAAGCTCTCCAGTCACCAGACTCGGGTGGCGCGTTTGTGCATAAACTTGTCCCCGCTAACTTTTCCACATTATCGAATCTTTCGGCGAAAGGCTTCGGATCGGTTCAATGCGCAACACCGTACGGCATCGGCATTTTCACCTGATCTCGGTTTGAAAGTTTCTCCAGTTGAACCGCCAGCATGAAACGAGCAGCATGGTGCGTCATTACTCGTCCGAGCGTCGGTGAAGTTTAAAAATAAAGATATCAGGGATTAGTTAATTTTATTTTGCAACGTGCTGGTAGGGGAATGAGAATGATGAACGGAAAAGTTTTCTTCTGCCACGCTGTTCGCATCCTTCCCCACCCACACGGTGTGGGGGCCTACGGTGCGGAAAAACTTTAATTCCTGTGGCGTACTAACGGTACGTGCCGACGGGTGCATTTCATTAAATAATGAAACGATGCCGTACCGTGGGGGGATGGGATGTGAGGAGGAGTTAAATCATGGTCTGTGTGTTGAAATCATTCACAGCGCATGATAGGTGTCGACCCAGTTCGGGGTCGGGGTAGCTCTGGTCGTTTCACAGACGACATGTCACTAATCCGAGAGAGATTAACAGAAACATGACACGAATACCATTTATGAACACACCGAAGATTCCTTTGGCCTGTGTGCAACGGTTTGAAGTTCGTAGACCTTGAACTTCAGCTTGCAGCCAATTTCGGTGTCGGTGTGAACGTGCCGATGACCCTACCCTTTTTTTACGGCACGATACCTAAAGCGGTGCGGAATAGTTTGTGCAAGCTGTCAACTTTTCCTTGCTGATTGTCAGTTACCTCGTCAGAGGTTGGTTGAGAGTGTGAAGCACCGACATGGGTCAATTATTTGCATCGATAATCTGGAATGGACGGCGTTCATTACCGATATTGAGCGGATTTGGGAATAGTTTTCGAGGCAAAGGACAAGGAAAGCAAAGCAGTTTGCTGCCGAACCAAACCATCGAAGGAATGAGCGTGCAAAGCTTCGGCTAAACCACAATTTGTTTGCACAAAATCGACTTAGCTAAATCTTGTTACGCGATCGTTATGACGGGGTGCTTCATTTCCCTGGAGCGTACGGAACCTTGCCGTAACGTTACTATTTGTGCCAGTGTGGCTGGTGGAGTTGGTTTACACCGCTTCACTTCTGGTGGGGAAGATGGGAACTAACTTGATTTGCTCGAAATAACGAAAAACATGGATCGAATGATGGACAGCATCCCAGCACTCATGAAGCAGTGTGGTGATTCCATCGATCAATCTTCTGCACGAAAGTGTTTAAAGTGATACATTTAATCAGAAGCAGTACAACAAGCATAGTTTTGTGTTGTTTTTTTTTTTTGAGGAAAACTACTTGTAGTTTTATATTAGTAACTATTTTTTATTAACAGGTTTCTGAATTAAAATAATGTGAAGTTTACTAACAAGAGACATGACTAGGGACCTTACGTAATTGTAGAACTTTTTTAGGAATTTTGTTAAAGAATCATGTCTACCGTAACTCAGGAAGTTGAAATCTTCTAGCAATTACTTTGCGAAAAGCATTTTTGCTAGGAGATTATTGTATTATCCTGCTTGTAGTTTAGTTAATTGTTGAAAGATTGATTTTTACAAGTACTTCTTGAAAGCTGGAGCATTAAGCAAATGCATGCTGACTGCATTTCTCCTCATTATTTAGACAATTGTGATAGTACACCGTAAAACATACATCGCAGAGTTGAATTTCAGTAAGTTCTCTAACATCACTCAACTCTTATCATGTGCATCAATTTGTGTGTAGCATAAAATGATTCCCATTCGTAGCCTCTTTTTCCAGTGCAATTGTTGTCCTTTGATCTGCCGATTAGATGCGATGCTCCGCTAGGCACTGGATGCACGGTACGAAACCTCACTGCTTTCCGGGAGGGGGGGAGGTTTCCCCGCCAGCCCAACAAATCCCAGCTTTCTTGATCAATAGAAGATTTCTTCCTTTGTTGAACCATCGTGCCGGTCCGTTGAACGTACGAGCATCCTTCGCTCGAGGACACGACTACTTCAAATACATGCAAACATCCCGTGCCTGTGCGCCCCGGAGTTGATTTCGATTTCGTTTGAAGTTTGCACCGCTACAATGACGCGCTCTGCCGTCATTGCCCGTGTGGCGAAGGAAATTGTAACCCAATGATTTCATTCCCCCTTTGTGCCGCGGACGGTTGGGAAGAGTTATGCGGTACGACGGTACGTAAACGACGAACGGATATCGAACGATTTTCAAAACGATTGCGTTCGTGCAGAACACTGCGGGCGAGAGTGGCTTTGTGGCTGGCCAAGCACTGGGACGAAACGTAGCGGTACCGGATGCGGTCCGGGTTTTAAAGTCGACTGTATGTGCGCCGTTGTGCTTTCCTTCCTTCTTTTAAATGTTGGCTTTTCGCAAAAGAAATGCCTTCCACCGCTGTAGCCCATATCCGATGCGATGGATTCGAGGTACGTGTTCACGGCATCCCTTCACGACACCGCCGTTTTGTGGGAGCTTGAAATTCTCGGTTCACAAAGATGTGGCCTCCCTTCCTCACGGCGGCAAACGTAAAACCGAACCGAAGCCGAAAAGATCCGTGCCCCATTCCGGTGCACTCCAATCAAGCTGCGGACTAACAGTCCCACTTCCTCCGCCGTACCTTCCCTCCACCGTTTCACCCCTCCTTGGTGGGGGGTTCCTTTGCAAGGTGAACACAAAATGGTGTAGCCGCGGACGAAAATCGTTCACCGTCATTGCCGCCGGTTCGGGTGGATGGCGTTAAAAGGTCGCCCCGGAAAGCAACCGGAAAGCTTTTAGCCTTTTAGTTATTTACAAAGCTTACGCTTCGACGGCGTTTGTGAGTTCCGGGTGTTGTACCCGGCGTCTCCCGCTCTCGGTGGCATCTTTTGTGCATCTCGCTTCACACGCAAGCCATCTGACTCGGTTGGTCACCATTTCTTCAGCAGCCGAATGTGTACCGTTTGTGTGTGTGTGTGTGTGTGTGTGTGCGCCATCCGTCCGGTGAATTTAGAATGGAATGATCGAACCGTACGAAACGATTTGGACCCATACCAGCTTCCTGTCCCTCATCCTTTAAAGGGGCCAGCAGAAAATGGCCTCGAAAGGGAAGCGAAATGAATGTCAAATCGGATTCTGCACCAGACGACACAGAACGACAGACGCCTGTCGATTTTCCCGGTGCGCTCTCCCGCTGCTTTGTGGACGAGCGGTGCTGAAACACGGCCCGGGTACTATTTTTATCCGATCGTGAAGTTGGAAGCTCCTGCGCGTGCTCCCCAAGATCGTTGCCGGCATTGAAAGGATGAGGTTGGGTGTTCGGGGCACAAAACGGGGATCGAAGTGTGGAAACGCAGCAAGGCTTCCTACCGGAAGTGAGGACCGTATTTACATTTCAATGACTCAATTCACCCCTCGGGGAACGCAAGACCCGCAAGCTATTTGCTGAGTGGCACACAGAACAGTTTCTACTTCATCGACCAGATTGCATTACTCGAAGAAAGCGACAATGGCGAACCGAAGGAATCGGGTTGTTCAGTCTTTTATTAGGGGGGTTTTTTTGCTTGCTGTTTGCTTCATCTTGGTCCTCAACCCTGTGCAATGCTCTGCCCGGAAGGGAAACATTGAGAAGATCTCCATCTCCCAAGAACCAATCGAAACCCTTTTGCCATTGTGGCGATACCGTTCGTACTATCTGTGCCACTTAATGGCCACATTAGTGAGTGCCTCTGGACCGTTCAATAAGCAGCCAGCAGCACTAGGAAAACTTTCCATTTGTATGAGTGCATGTGTGTGTGTTTGTTGCTTTCCTACGTAATCTGATTCAAGTGGGTTCCACAGTGTTTTTTTTATGCTGTGTGCTCATTCCATTCCCACAGAAGCACTCCGGATGTTCTCGGTGCCTGCTAAAAGGGGATTTTAAAAACAATGAAGATTCTTTACTGCCTGGTCAGATCTCAATGGGGGGTGGTTTGTTCCAATGAAAAAACATCCCCTTGGAGTCCAGTGGTGGAAAGAAAAACTCATTCTTAACACGCACCTTACACAATGTATTCATAGTGCTTGTGTGTGGGTTTTCCAACACTTAGCAAAATTTGCATTTTGTTTTCAGTCCGATCGGCAAAATCCTACAGCTTTTGGCCCTTACTCCTAAGTGGATTTAGGTTGGAAATAGACTAGAAGCAGCAGTGGTCCGTTTGGTCCGTTTTGTAAAATTTTTATTTATTTTTTCCCTCCCGGTTTTGTTGCTTCGAGTCTTCTAGTTTCCTAATTGCGTTAATTAATTGGCATGCCTGGAAATCATCACTCTTCGAAAACAATGGACAACGCAAGGACGAACTCGACATCCCGGCACCGGGGGGTACTGGTTAAATTGTTATGGATTTATGTGGGTAAATTCCCGAGAGCTGACTAAGCAAACCCATGCCGACGGTGCAGTGGCTCGCTTCCCTTCGATGCTTGCCCGGTCTGTATTGGACGGAAGTTGTGTAACAGGATACCGCAACTATTCTCCCGGTGGCCCGGTCGTCACTCGCTCGCTCGGGAAAATAGGGGAGGGAAATAACTGTAAATTGAGCTGATTAAGGTTGTTGAAGCAAGCAGGCACTAATTGGTTGTTGTCTTCTCTTTATCACTCTTGCGTCACTCTATTGCAGATACAGGAGAGTAGAAACCCATCGCTGCCACTAGATCTAGAAGTACCCTATAACAATGACTACACGATAGTGCGCAGTCACGGGAAGGCGACGAACGTCGGCAGTACCGTAGCACCGGTTGGCACGGGTGCGGCACCTGGCGCCCTTCCTCCCACCCGTACCACCATCAACCGGACGGTCAATCGAGGCATTATTGGTGGAACGGGAATCGATGCACCGATGGTACGAACGACCGCACCGGCAGTAAACAATCGTAAGAACCATTTTCTGTACAACATCTACAATCCGCACGGTAGCGGTAGTACCATCATTACGGGCGGTGGGATGGTAAGCGGTATCGGGGGTGGTGGTGCGGAACAGCACCCGTGGACGCGCACGATCAACATGACCGGTACGAACTACAACAAGGATCACTACGTGGAGATAATCACGAAGAATGGATCGACGCGCAAGAACATCCCCGTCGCGGACCACCCGGATGTGATGGTGAATGGCAATATCAACTTGAACGTGCGGAACGATCTCCACGATCACCATCACCATCATCAGCAGCAGCTGTTGCAGCAGCAGCAGCAGCAGCAGCAAAAGGACCAAAAATCCTTTGCCAATTCGCTGTACGATCGGAAGAGCACTTGTATGTTGTATCTGCAGGCGGACCATACCTTCTTCCAGAAGATGGGCTCGGACGAGGCGAGTATCGAGGCCATCACACGGCACGTGCAGCGAGCTAATCTCATCTACCGGAAAACAGGTAAGTGTTTGCCTATGTGTCAATTGTGTTTGGCCACGAACTGTTAAAGGAAAATTGCGATCGATTTAACGCATATACTGTTGGGTGTTAAATTAGGTTTACATTGTTTTGCAAGAGTTGATACATTACGAGTACATTACGAGTAGGAATAGCAATTCTCACGACGTAAAACTCATAGCTCTTCTTTGTTTTTACATGAACAAAAGAATATCTGGATCATATTGTTTGTTCTCTTAACGCATGGTAAACAAGCAAAAGCGGCATTAAAGCGATGCTGGGATCATGAGGCTGTCTTATATTATGAGCTGCTTCTAAATGGTCAACCCAGAACTCAGGAAAAGCTTCGAACCACAACTCGTTTGGAGCTAGGTTTGAAGAAAAGACCAACTTAAATATGAAATTGGATATGAATGAGTAATCTTTCTACTCATAATGTTCCGTAATTTTCCGTTGTCGAGAGCTATTTGGAGAATTGTGGATAGAAAATTCAATAATTCTTAAATTTTAGCTCGATCCATGCTGGACAATCTAAAGAGTCTTCTAATTTATAATTTTCTGCTAAGGGGATTGAAAATTTGCACGGATCGTTGTTGAGCTAACTTCCAAAAATAAAATGAATTAGTAACAATGAAATGCTGAATAAGTAGGACTTCTTTGATGGACAACCGTAAAAATAAAAGCTATTTATCCACATTCAAGTCTCAAATTTGGGCCATAATACGCTTGAAACTTTAATGTACACCTGATGTGTTGTTACATATACAAGAACAAACATCTTAATTTGCAGTAGAGAAGTTAAACATTAATTAAGCTAGTTAGGAAGTTAAAGATACGTTCGCTTGAAGCAATGAGATCCATGTCAATAATCCTTCAATACCATCCTGATCCGGCCTCAACGGGGTTAAGCAAACTCAAAGGAATCAATTTATTTGTACCGTGCAAATTGCAATACTCTCAAAACAATCTGTTTGCATTAAATTGCTTATTCCATTTCGTTCCGCTGTCTCTCCCCACCGTTGCTCGGAGCATGGAATGTCGTTTCGTTATGCTTGCGAAAATGCATAAGCATATCGTTCAATTTAAGTAATATTTTACTGTAACCATTCGTATCGGAAACGGGACCGGATTTCGGTGAGACATCGGGCTAAAGCAGTTTTGGCAGTGGCAGAACCCCTGACCTTACTACCTCCGTTTTCGGCTGCATTGTTTGGTGCGCAAAATTCACTATCCAGACAATGGGCGATAAGCACTCGGAAAAATAACAAACAAACAAAAAAAACCAGCAGGACTATCATGAATCTCTTAACCTTCTCTGTTTGGTTCCTTTTGTTGCCAATGGAGAAGAACCAAGACCCGGGCAAGTCGAGCCCGGTCGAACGATGGCATCGCAAATTTAACACTGGCGTGCATGCATGCCACAACACAATCCGCTTTGAAAGGCATTGGCACCCGTGCAGCTTGTCGCCCTCGTAAACCTACCCCACACGAGGACTGAAATACTCTCTCGTGCAACGGGTCGAATCGAATCACAAAACTGTATTTGATAGTAGCTTGAATATTTTGGCCCATCTTCCCAGGTCTCAGGACCATCAGGATTGGTCTTTATGGGGTCACGGGAAGGGGGAAGCCGGAAGGGGCCAGATGTGGGGGACTAAAATCGGAATAACTAAACCGAGTCTCGCAGGATCCTCCACTAGCCCCGCCCCGAAACGTACTGCATGCATCACTTGCACCTTGATCCCGAAAGCGCCCCCCTCTCCCTCCCCCCCCCCCTCCGCTCAAAAAAGGATCGGCCAAATATTCCGACAGCCAAAAACTCGTTTATAGCATTACATGTTTTCCGTTTTTGCTTCTGGTCGCTCGTCAACCGACATCGGAATTGAAGTTAGCCCGTGGATGCTCTGGGTGGTGCGGGAGAAAGGGCGGTGTTTATATGTATTTTATTCCTGAACATTTGCAACTTTTCCTCCTATTTCGGAGTTGGCATCGCAACGAATACGTTTCTTGCACGGAATCGAGAGAGGTTTTTTTTTTCTTCTCTCTCCATTTTTCCAACCAAACAAACGCCGCTCGGAAGCGTGTGCGGTGTCAATGTAGCGTTTGTTCCACTTTTCTGTCGTCTTCTTTCCTTCCATAAACAGCAAAAAAACCGGGTTGGCATGCTGAAACGTAACTAGAAACATTTGTTCCAGCGACCAGCGACAGAACTTCTCGTGCATTGATGTTATCATACCGGCTGGTTTGTGTGGGTGTGTGCGGGTGGGAGGGGGCGTCTATCGATAAAAGTGTGTTTGTGTATGTACGTATGTACACGGTTGTTTTTAGCTTTGCTCTTGTACCTCCACTGCTCGTCCAACATGTGTTTTGTTGCCTGTAGAAGATTGCTTCTCAAAGGGTTTTGGATGTCGCAATTGCTGGAAGCCCTGGTAGGTCCCCAACCGTGGGACATGAACGCTGCAGGCCGCCTAACCGGTGGTACGATGTAAAGCAACATCTTCTAAAACGAAGGAGGGAGGGGTTTGATCCTTCAGGTGGTTTCACACAGAGAGCAGCAAATAGCGAGTACTGGGCTGATTGATAATATCGTTGCCTGTAGTAGCTGTATTTCGGTGTGCCGTTCCTTTGTGCTTTCTAGCAGCAGTTCGAACAACAATGGTGTATATAATGCAGAATTCCATTTATATTTTTAACCAGAGCAACATTGCTATGCGGGAAAGAAAATAGAACGACGGAAACATTGGTGAAACACTTTGCCCCATTCCGATTCCAGCGCGGTCTGAATCTCTTGCAAGTTTGACAAAGAAATAAAATAGGCTAGGCGGGTTAGCGTATCAACCCGAGAAGTTGTTTGCATTTTCCGCCATAAGAATTGCCTCATGATAAACAGAGTAAATTTATTTACCATACTTGGGCGAAGCTTTCTTTAAATTCGAATGGCCCAATTCATGAAGGAATCGGTCCAATAGGCTGTATAACTAATAAAAGCTTCGCATCAGTGGAACAAAAACATACGTCTTTGTTTAAAGTTTTTTGTTTAATTAAAATGTTCATCAACACATGTTGTCGATAGAGCCAAAACCTTTAGGACATATGGTGTGATCTTCATATTGTTTTCACCTACGAAATCTTAATCCCAATACCGTGAAACTTTGCCCCGAAATGGGGAATTATTTTTATTTAGACATCTTCACAAGTAAAGCTGATGAAAAAAAAAATCATTGTTTCTAGGTCTATTATATATATTATTCCAGGTATTAACTCTACTTTTAATAATTTAGTCCTCAAAAATGTCCGTTATTTTTAATATTTTCTTAATTTTTTAAACGCTCACTTTTTGACTCGATTTTACCCGAATTTTGTACACTAAAAACACAACATAATTGATCAAAACTGACGGATGAAATGTTACTGGCGCTATTAAATTATCATTTATTAAATTACTATTATATTATCATCTGATCTGGTTCATAACATGCTGGACAATTCAATTTATTCAATAACATTATTTTTGTATAACCAGTGTTAATCAATGTTCAATTTTCCTTCTTTTTTATAAAAATATCTTCCCTATTGAAAGTATTTTGCTGACGCTCAAATGATTATGAAGCGGTATGCCAAAGTTCCCAGCGCTTAATTAAATGACATCGTAAACTCGTCCACCGACGCAATTTGCGTGTGAAAATCAATCAAAACTCGTTATGGTTCACCTACAATACGCAAAACGTTTGGTGGTTTTATCAAACCTCGCATACGGACAGTCGTGCTCGTGTCTTCGTGCCTCCATTCCAAACCTATAATGGGAAACTCTGCTTCAGTGACGCACTTGGGGAAAGGCGTTGTTGTTGTTTTTTTTTTGCGTCGGTTCGACGACATTCCCAAATCCGCAATCTCCTCAATTTCCCGCCCGTCGACACCGATGACATTCGACGGAAGCGCACCGGCATTCCGCCAGGCTGGTCCTTCATCAAATTTTACCGCAGTCATTTTCCGGTCGACAGCCTCCGGGCGGGGACGCAATTGTCCCCGTCGTCGTCGTATCGGGTTTGGCGGAAATATGCCGTACTACTGATAGGCCAAGCGGCTCCGATTGCGAAGCTGAGAGAATTTAATTCAATTCCAGCGTCCACTCAAACGCCTCGACAAGCTCGACACGATGTCGTTACGATGCCGGCCACCGGTGTGCCGGGAAGCGGAACAGAGGATGTGGATAGGGGAAAGTCAATTTCCCACGATGTTTTCCAGATCGGTGGGTTTGCGTACGTCTTTTGATACGCGTCACTCGATGCCGATCAGTCAGATCAGTCAGTTTCTACTCGGGTTGCTCTCGCGCTTACCGTCTGCTTAGATCCATTCATGCTCAATCGGACCGCTCAAAGCGCTGCTTAGACAGGCGTTTGCGTTAGCGGTGCAAGTAAGCACCAAACAAGGAAGAAGGATGTCTAAAATCTTAGCGAACTTGTCGTGTTTGGTGGTGGGAGAGGGGGCGAAAATCGTGTCGTTTAATCTTACCGCCACAACCGCTGGGGCAATACGTTCGCACACCTCATCTTCATATTATCAAACAGCTAGAAATTGGAAATCAACGAGGAAAAATATGCTGAAGATGGGTGAAATTGTAATTTGGCTGAAAAGCTGAAGCGTATTTTTCAACATCATTGGCACCCGAGAACTCAATCAAAGCGTAAAATTGGGAGCGCAAATTGGAGCGGCGGGAAAAGATGTGTCTGTCTGCTACTTTTTAGCCAAAAATTGTTTACACGCACACACCAACCACTGCTTTCGGGGCCAGTGATTTTCACGTTTGCAAATTACTTTGAGTTCGTTGGAATTAAGTGCAAATGCTGGAAATGTTTACTATGTCACTGTGGTGAAGTTAGTTGGAAAAATGTTTGCCCAGCGCATCTATGCGCGTTTGAGACACGTACGACATAAAACGCTGATCGGTTGTGTTAGTTAAAGTCCACGAATTACATCAAATGTAGGTATGCTTTTCTCAAAGGGGGATAAAATGGCATCGCTTTTTTATGGATTAACCAAAACTCGAACAGACAGGTAACACTAAGAAATATAAAACACAACAAATGCATTTTGGTAGACAACAGCTGACCACCAGCTATTGTGAAAACTTTTGCAATACCTGTTGGAGGTTGCAAGCCGTAAAAAGCCTGAACAAATGTTGTTGTAACCATCGAATTTCAATCGTAAAGTTTTTTTTCCCCTTACTCGAATGTTACGCAGTGCGAGAGTAGAATGACAACAAAAACCAAAAACAGGAAATGCATTTTATGTTCTTCATTGCACGTGGCTGTGGTTTTCGGTATCTCTCTGTAGTCTATCGGTTTTAGCAGAAGGTTTTAGTGCCATTTTGATTCCATTGCAATCTAACATCAATGTTCGCAGTTTTTCGGTGTAAAAGCACCACGACGAAAATAGTTGTGTTGTTACTGCTCGAGAGTAAAATATTTTGTTTTGCGTATGTTTAAGCAACATACTTGTACAATATGTTCAAGAATTTCCTAAAATAATGTTGTGTTTTATAAAAGATCCGGCCGTATATGTTTCCGGTTACTTTAACTTGTCATTGTTGTTGGAAATATTTTACCGTAGACTTTAGTATTATTGCGATGGTAGATGAAGCCAGCTATTAAATTAAAGAACGCATATGTAGTCCGCTTTAATTATACCGTGGCATTACAAGCATCCGACCTTTTGCTATTGGGTATTGATGTATTTCGCGCTGTGATTTGCTTCGAGTAAATAAGTAAGTAAATTCAGGTTTTTATTACTATTCGTCGATATGTTTTTTCAATGTGTTGATGTGGTGATGATTAGAGGTATATTTATATAACAGGTTGATACACTACGTGCTAGTGAATAAACTACGATGTATTTTGCTCGATTGCATTTAACGCATGAAAACATCGAATAAAAGCATAAAAAAAACAACATATTTTTACTCCATAACATGGTGTGGAATTGGATTTCCAATTTTGTTGTCGCTATCTGCACGCATACGTGGGAGAAAAAATACACCAGCCATTGATAAGATTAGATCTTGAGCGCAGATCCGATTAAAGCTTCAGCTACCAGGCGCCTCCATCAAACACTTCAACCATGCGTCTCCATTTAGGGCGCGTCAATTCACATGCGATTGATAGAACGCCACAAAAGCCCGACCGGTACGCGCTTACTGTGCGTACGTGCAGCGATTAGATTAGAGGAAAATACACAAACCGGGATGAACCGTTGCTCGCTGTGCACGGCGCAAACCCAGTTCCGCGCTGAACCGAAAGCGCAATCGGTTTGTTTTAGTTTTGCACTGTAATTTTTCGCCTATAAAATGGTACATCCGCTTTTCCAATTAAGTGCACATATTTTTCACCGAAACCACTGTTTGTTTTTCTGCAGCCAACCATTTCGCACCGAGTGTCGGTATTAAATCCCCGCGAAGTGAAACCACTCGTGCGGGTGTGTTAGTCCGATTGGGAGCAAATAATTGGAGCATGAAACAAAAAAAAATGGGCAGGGGAGGGCATAGGACCATCTAATCCGTCCGTTTGATGCACTTTTCGGGATTGCCTACTGGATTGCTTGGGCAGTACTATTTGCATAATTTAAACCTGTTCGAAACGTGACTTCGTTTGGTGAGGAAAGATGAAAGCGAAAATGGTTTGAATTTGAAACTGGAAAAGAATAAAAATGATACAGACAAAAAAAAAATACACACACCATGATTATCTGCAGCAACCGTTCACTAGTCAAGGCGTGTTGTTGTTAACGTAGCTGCCATCAAAAACAAACCACTCGATCGATACGTTAGGATTAACAAGCCCGTACACTGTAGACCGTTGTCTCCGTGCCGGCATGTTGTGGTGTGCCAAAATTTATTCCATCTCCCTGCCATCTTTGCAACGAACAACACGACCAACCTATCGGCGACGGAAACCACCCATTTAACATCGAGCATGTTAACGCCCGCCATCGAGTGGGCCGAACTGCTGCCACACTGCCGTTGATCGAAACCAACCGGCGTTGGGGTAGGCGAATGTTTCTCAAGTGAATAATAAAGTCCTGAAAAACCGATAATTGTCTTCTGGCACTGACACGAGCCTTCGGGGGGCCGTTATCGAACCACCGAGTCCACCGGCCGGAGCTGTCCTCATTTAGTGCCGGGTGACGTTTCTGTCAAAGCTCGTCTCCTCGGCTAGCGTCTGGTCGAATCGAAAGCGCAGAATGAAGACAGCCAGCATACGGCAGGAGTCGGTGGTCGGTTGGTTCTCGCTTTAAGCGAAACATGCCTAGCATAAATTTAAAATTATCGATTGGTGGTTCACGGACAACACGGGCTCGATTATGTTCGTGTGGTTTTGCTGCTCCGTGGTATGACAGCACGAAACACGGCCGGTACCATAAATTGCAACAATTTATGGTTAAACATAAACAACCGTAAAGCCCCCGCGCGTAAGCGGGATCAAAATTGAGACATTGGGAGCGCATTTTAATTGTCCGTCTGCATAATGTATAAAAATCGACACAGAAGGCAAACAAAAATAAATTGCACTGCCCGATACAGTGGGCAGCTTCCGGCACCGAGAAGATTGGGTGCTATTTGGTGGGATTTTGCAATTAAAATTTATACCGAAATGTCAATCATTGCGTAGGACACTGACGCTACCGGACGGTTGATGGTAGATTCGTAATGGTGAACGGAAAAGCGCAAAACGATACATATTTCTTCATTTGTGTGCATTTGATTTAACAGTCGCACGGCGCCCTGAGTGGAATAAATTATGCGAGATGCCTATTGGAAATGGTTACGGTAGAAAACAAAGTGCCACAAATCAGTTAAATGTTGTACGGCAATCGTATTGATGATGAAAATCGATCTGTTAATTATGGGTTTACACACGGCTACCATAACAATGAACATATGGCAAACAAAGCACGTTCCGCATCTTATGCATAACTCATCAGCGGGATGTAAACCAATAGCTGGTAAATGGAATAATATTTTCCCATTAACAAAAGGCACTCTTATATTCCATCATGCAGTGCACTGTTAGCTGATTGTTCTGGTTAGCAATTTTACCGAAGGGTTTGTACTCTACTCATGAAGTTGAAAATAAAGCTAATTGGAATGCTGCCGGTTCAACAAGTTAATGTGCAAAACGAGCGCATTACATGTACAGCATACCTTTTTTGCCTTCTGTTCTCGTTTAAAGCTATCCTTTATTGTACAGAACAATAACCGCTCTATAGACGTTGTCACCTATTATACTGCACAAATCCATGCAACAGCTCCAGCTGTGTATCACCACAAATGCTTCTACAATGCCAATCGAACCGTATAAAATCTAATGAGTAATTTAAACCATGACACTCACATGAACGAACGGATGAAAAAAACAAGTATTCTATCGTTTTATACACACCAGGAAAAGGCATCTTTAAACCATATTTCTAATAAGTACAAGAGCCTGACTGGGTGTAAAAGTGCACTCGTGGCATCTGAAGAGTCCCAATACGTGAGTCCAGAAGCATGCAAGTGTGTGAGCACGTTTGGGTGGCTCATGTAAAAACGCTGTGATTAGAAAACCGCTTCCTTTTGTCGTACCATCGTCCCAAATCCCAACGCAGGGTTCCTATTCTCCGGTTAATTCTGTACACTTCTCGTCGGTAAACCGGACCTGTCTCTTGAGGCCAATCGATAAATTTAACTGTGACTTTCAATGGTGGTTTCCACCGGGGGGTTTACCCCCCGGCCCCCTTCCCCCTAATTTTGCCACACACCCGATGGGCTAAGCTTACATCCCAATATAAGCACAAAAGGCTAAGCCTGTTTTAATTCGTTTACTCCTGCCAATAGGCAAATCTGAACCAAAAACCCCAACATGTTGGTAGTACGCTCTCCCAGGACCACTGCCCTAATGGTTGGGATGTGGAAAATTGTCCCCCCGGTACGATGCGACAGGTTGGCTGTGCTGGATTTGTGATCCGAACGGTAACACAATGGTAAACCATCAACTGCATCAACGAACTGGAAAGTGTGCTTAATCGAAATGGAAATAAATACAGGCTGTGTAACCATGACGGGCGATACGACTCCGTCCGGTTGCGGTGGTTAACGTATTTTTAATTGTAGTGTAAATACAGCAACGTGTACCACAAGCTCTGTTTGATGTTGAATATGACTGGAAACTGCAACAATTGTAGGCTATGCTTTCTGGTTAAATTATGGTATAGAAACTGTAGGTGTAAAATGGAATCATGCTTTATTGTTTCACGTTATTGAGGCTGGTGTTGTGCTAGAGTAAAATTATTCATATGAATCTTCGATTATTAAACGATTTATGATTCATGGTTTTCTCCACATTTTTTATTGAACGCCTATTTCCTTTCTACCTTCAGAAATTATGATTTGAGTTCATATGGAATGGCGCAAGTACCGCTTGCCTTTAATGTAATAGCCAGATTGATTCATCCTAATTTTCCTGTTTGATTGTTGGGGATGTGTACTGGGGTGTGGTGTATTTGGTAGTGGCACATGTGTCCCACGTGCCCAGCTTTGGTTTAACTTTGCTTAATATAAATAAAATTTTACTGGCTACCATATAAGAAAAACATTTTCTTTATTTTGTTAAAGCAATGAAAGGATTTTTTTACGAAGAGGATTCCAAATTATTTGCAACAATTAAAATTCTTCTCTTTCACAACTAATCGTTTGCCTTATGCTTTGAAGCATAACAATTATTATATGATTTATACAATTAACCTTCCTTCGATTACTAAACTGTTTAATTGTTCCATCACAATTGCTGTCCATTATGGCATTGTAGCACCTTGCACCTTGCGAAATGAACTTTCAAGTGCACTAAAAGCTTCGCTACCAAAAGGAAGAACACGTTTCTCTCTGACACTTCACTTCATTTATAGACCCGTAGCTGAAGCGCCATTTCACGAAGGTGCCAGAAGAAATGCAAACATTCAACAAATGTCATCATACTGTTGGGCACCTTTTGTGCTTGCCGATTTCTTTCTGCCTTACCAACCTTGGCATAAGTAGAAAGCAGGCGGCAGGAAATTGTCACTCACAGAAATCATCCGAACCGAGGGTACGCCAAAGGGCCCAGGGATATTTGATGAGGTAGACCCACAGGAATAAAAGCACCGAGCTTGGGATGCTGATAGCAGCTAACTCGCTCGTGAAACGGGGACTCCCGTCTTATCCCGTCAGGTCCTTTGCGTGGGTGTGTGTTGCTTAAGGTTTTCTTTCACCTTTCGACTTCTGCAGCGCGGACTGGAGAGCGGGATGGAATGGGCAGCAGTGCACACACATTCCAAGCAACATCAACAAAGTCATTGTGAAGAAATTCATCTTCCCTTTCGACGTCGTCGCAGCAAGTGGTGAAGCAAAAATGCATTTCCCGCGGGCTATACAGTTGCCTCCATGGTGCCACCCTTAGTTGGCGATGTGACGCCACAGGAGAGATGGATTAGAAAATTCGCCACCTGTACAAATGCACAATATGCGTTCTTGGGCGGATTGCAGAATTTTGTGTTCAAATGTAGTAGAGCGATGGAAGGAATTGTTTATGTTGCGAATGTTTTGTGGTTTAGTGTCATAGTGTTTGGGGTAGGTTGCGGTAGTGATGATACCGCAAATGATCTCACAATTGCCATTTTGTGATGCGATCTACATTGTTTTACAATTTTAGCATAGAAATACATAACAATGAATAAATTATATTCATACCAAATGATAATCTATTTGTATTTTAAAATTCATTTTTTATTTCTTCCCAGATTTCAATGGTGATGGCAAACCGGACAACATTACCTTCATGATCAAGCGCATCAAGGTGCACAATCAGAATGCGCTGAAGGATCCATTGTATCGGTTTCCCGGAAACTACGGTGTGGAAAAGTTCCTGGAGCTATTTTCGGGTAAGTTTCAACGCTCACACTATGGATGATGCGTCCTCGATGCTACAGGATTAGCTACATACAAGCCTGTGTTTGTGTTTATGTTTGTTATCTAACCAAAGCAACAAAACCCGGCAGGTTACAGGCCCGTGTTAGGATACACATTTTCACCCCAAACGTTTAGTGCACTCTGAAGGATATGTAATAAAGAAAGTATCAAAGGCTCGGCGATGGAATTGATCCAATAAATCCAAATAATCCCATCGTAGTGAATGAACGACGCGCGCGCGCCCTGTACGATGCGTTGGTAGGGGGAAAAGGGGAAACCCAGAGTGAAATGGCGGGGTTAACTTCGTTCGGAAATAAAAGTCAATTGGGGGAAAACCGATGACTGTCAATGCATATTTTATCGGTAGGTCGTTTTT
Source organism: Anopheles marshallii (assembly GCF_943734725.1). Classification (NCBI taxonomy): domain Eukaryota; kingdom Metazoa; phylum Arthropoda; class Insecta; order Diptera; family Culicidae; genus Anopheles; species Anopheles marshallii. Next base: position 13,906,185 of record NC_071326.1, on the reverse strand, counting down.
GTGGCACGTTCGAATGTGTGGATAAAAGGTTTTCCCTTAAAAAAAACCCGCCCCTATATTCAGCAACGTTTGCGTGTGCTGCACATTTTGTACTTAGGTCAGGGGCCCGTATTTCAATCCAGTAGGTATGGCAACGGGATGGAAATGAAGAACGAGAATCAATGCCAACTCCGCTTCGATAGTTGCTCGTAATGGCATACATGCTAACGTCTCGTTGAAATCAAAGCATATCGCTAACGAGTACTTTCATAACATTTCTTTTAATAAAAAGAAAATAATAAAATTAATTTTGAATTTTGTAAAATTTTTCACATTTCAATCACATTAAAGATTTTTTTATAATACAGATTATTATATTGTACAGAGTACTTCCCACTGTTCCTTTGGGAATCTCGCTCCAATTCTTTATTATTCTTACATTATCTAATTATTTTAATTCTCACATAAAATCACGGAATTGGACTGACTAGTTTCTTGAAAAATATCAAACTTGTAAAAGTCTAAATGTCTAAAAGTCAATCTATGCTGTAGTAAAATGGCAAGAAAGAGAAAATTCTCTTCCCAACCGCTTATATATAAATTTAACCCATATACACACTCATAATTGCAGAAAATTGCACAACCACTTCCCAAGGAACTTCCCAAAACAAGTAAAAACGCACACTTAACACATTTTGAACCCTCTGTAGGTTGTTTCCGGTTGATAGTTTCCCTATTATCAACCGTAAACCATATCACTTCCTTGCGTTTTACCGTGCATTTACGCTCCCGGCAACAAAAGTAATAGGACGGAAAATTGCACAAATGATGATTTACCATTTTCCATCCAATTTGGGTTGTGATTTATGCTGTGCGACCGCCGCACCATTCCACACCAAGCGTTTCGTACTTTAAATACATTACTGGGTACGACCGGCGACCACAAGCGAACATTCCGAGAGCGCATGAATAGATGCATGTAAAGCTGCAAGGCTGTGCGCTCGGGAAGACTTCTTTCTGAAACGGCCTCAGCAGTCGGTCGCGTTAGTGCAATAGTGTTAGCGATAGCGAGCTGGTTACGTTTGCAAGCATGTTATAAACTTATGAAAAAGAAACATAGTTGCCTTTCCCCTTTTCTTTGCCTTGGTATATTGGTTTACGTTACGTTACCGAATTTCGATGGTTTATTCCACTTCATCGATTATAGACACAACTTTCGTATGTTGGCACCATGTACTTAATGTTCAGATATGCGTCCGGTCCTCCGCATTGTTCCAACTGCTCGAGGGTAACGTTGACCACATCACCGATCCGTCGACCGCCGCGAAAGTCAATACGATCGCCTATATTCACACGTCGCTGTTTGTAGAGGTTCAACGTCGGGAGCAACTGTCTGTAGTACGGAACCAAAGCTATTCCAATCGAAGGACCTGGTGGAGTAAAAACATTAAACAAAATTTACATTAAAACCCTCGGCCGCGTACTGTTTGTAAAGTGAATGAACTTATCAATTTGTCTGGTTCGGAAGCGCTTTACAAAGCATTCCATTTTGCCCCAATGTTATCCCGTGTGGATTGTATTTCATGCATTCCATCTCAAATGTTACGGTTAAGCAAAAAAACTCGCAATGTTTGCTCTACCGTTTGCATTACAACGTACTGACCTCCGCACGAACCCAAACTCGCTGGCAGACGCCGATGGCAAATAATTGTCCATTTGCTTGGTTAACGTGTTTTTTCGAGTTTTCGTTTTTTGGTGAGTGTTGGTCTGCCGCAACTGAACCCTTCTACGACCGTACGACCAAGTACGCGCAACCCCTAACCAAATGATGTGTCGTTTTTTGTCGACATAGTTCGACCCAGGGTTCGATGTGGGAAAAATAGCGCTCAACGTCAACGTTCCGCTCTTGCATATGAAAAACTTTTTCTTCCAGTTGTTTCCTTTTCGCATTCCACGAGCAGCCAGTATGTGTGTGTATGTGTTTTTTTTTAAATATCTCTCTCTCTACAATTTTCAACTTTCAACTATGCCACCCCGATTTAGCACATTTTGCTAGCAATTTTACGTACGCTTTACACCAGCGGTGCAATCTCGTTCCTGGTGCCAGTGCTCCCGGGCACCTGTCCTTGTTTTGGAGTTGCAGATGGAATGAAAACGGTCAGCTCATTTAAAGGCTCGAACCGAAACGACATAGTCAAGGCGCACCAGGCGGACGGGAAATTCCGTACATATTTCCTTTCATTTTATCTATTTGACTTTCGGTGCATGGAATATGGCGTGGTGCTCGGTGTGCAACTGGACATATACCTGGGCGTTGGGAAATTCATTTTTATTTTATCTTACCGCTTACCGTGCTTAAAGCAGAAAATCGTCCCTGTGCAGAAACGGTGGCTGCACGATACCCGTGCACAAATTCGCTCTACAAATTTGCACTGAACCTCAACAAACCGTACACATACACGCCATTACCGCACGTAAAATGTTGTAAAATAATGATGGGCCAACAGTAAAAATCATAAAATAATACTGCCACCATGACCATGTGCGGGTGTGTGCGGGGGACGGAGGGGGGACTGTGCGAAAGTGTTTCGCTTCAACCACGCAAAAGAAACAAGCGCGAAACGACAGAGCAAATGGTACGAGAATTTTTGCGGTTTTACAAGGAGTTGAACAAAGCTGCTGCACCGGGTACACCCGGCCCGACCAGACCGAAGAGACAGACTGCCCGAAGGCGCAATTTCGTGCTATTGCTACAGCACGATTCGCTCGGTACGGGATTCGAGCTCCTATTCGAGCACGTATTCTTACTGCTTTTTGTGCATCGTTTACATCGCTGCCTGGCCGCTTCCGGGAAAAATCACTATTTACAGATGAGGACGAGCCTAAACAATCCCTTTGGCCGGGAAGAGCGTAACAGGGGGCCACCGTCCGCCTGATGGGAATATTGTAAGAAAAACAGTACCAAGGCTATTATGTGTGCAGCATTGTGTTCCATTTCAACAGAAATGTCCGCAAAAAAGGCTGCCGGAATGGGATTTGGCCGGGGGGAGGATGATGAGGGCAGAACGAGTGTAAAATTCTTCGAAATGGTTAACAATTCGGTTGCGCTTTTGGAGTTTTATTCCTTTGTTAGACACACAAGTAACAAGGGTTTGCTTGGCAAAAGGATGAAACTGCCGTTTGGATAAAGGCGAGTTGTATACTTTGAACAACTGGAAGTTGTAACGGGGATAGAATGATGTTTCCAGATACCGTTTTAAACATCATCATCTTTTTATAGTTTGATTTTACTGTTACAGAGATAAGATAGCATACGCTGTAATAGATCATATCAAACACACAGATATCCAGCACTTAACGATCATCATCAAAGAATACCATACGTTGCGTTGGTAAATAATTAAAGCAAAGACTATAAAAAGATCCTGAGCACGTACAATTGTTTGTTATAAGCATCGTTTTAACTAAATTACACATTAACGATTATTGCTGCGCTTTAGACTAGCTTTTCAGTGAACAGTTTCAATTAACTGTCGGTGAAATGTAGAACGAAAAAAAGAAATAAGAAAGAGAGAACCCACCACATCCGCCAATGCCACTAACTCGGCCATCATTCTGCAGCTTCATTTGATTTGGTTTGGCACGAGGACGAGGAAAGCATAGGAAGAAAGGCGTCCCATCATGGTACCACCGGTACTCTGAACCAAGCGACACGTTTGTCATGTTTCAACGTTAATGGAAAATTAAAATTTAATTTCTCATCCCCTCCCCCCAATGCGTCCCACCCCCCATTTCTGCCACACCCGGCAATGATTCTCTTCTCGCACGTGTGTAAATTCTTCCCAAGAGGAATCTAGCGGCGCGTGTGTTCGTGTGCAGCAGTATGTGCCGACCATAGCAAGTCAGAGAGCGTACTGTAGCCGGTGTTGGTAGAGAAAGACGTGAGAAAAAAAAATAGATGATACCGTTTCCACGGAATGGTGGGAAACCCACTTGCCTAATGCAGCGGTACCCAACTCAGCGGCTTCACTCCCGATTCCCTGGAGGGCCGGGAAACTGTCGAAGCTTTCCAAGATATTAAAACAATCCCAACAGGTGCCAGGACCATAAAAACGCTATCAGTAAGTAGCTGCCTTTCCACCGTTTGCCTGTTGTGCACACCTTGCTCTTGCTCCCGCTCTCGGTGTTCTATTACAATATTTCTTTGTTTTAATTTCAGTTTAACTCGTTATAAACAATATTAATTAAACCCACGCCGCGCACGTTGCCGTCAAAGTTTGTGCGAGGTGAGACAGTGGAGGTGTTCCAATGTATGTGTGGTAAAAGCCATCAGCACAACTAGGATTGGTTCAGTATCCTTCCTCGCTATCGCCAATAGGACCAATAGCTTTAAGCGATAGTCGAATGCTTACCACGTATCCAAGAATTCCAATCAAATGCCCAATAAAGACACAATAATAGTGCAAGACAAATGAAAGTAGATGGAATTGTTTTATCGTATTCCATAACTTAATTCAATCGCGAAGATTGGAAACGATAAATATTGGAATAGCTATAGATAAGCAATGATTAGCAATGATTTACAAGACGATTGATTGCCTTAAGACTGCATCTTTAGTAGGAACAGACATAACAGATGCTTAAGGTACTATGTCGATATGTGACTAATACTTCGACAAAGCTAGACCTCCTGATTTTAAAACACAAAGCGCCTCCATTTCCTATCGGCAAAAGAAGCTACGGAATGTAAGAATATCCCAAGATGTTTATTATACTGTTAACATTTTGCTCAAAATTAGGCGAGCAGCAAATGTATCAATTATCAACACAACATGCACGGTGAAATAAAAACCGAAAACACTCCCCGAAACGGGCTCATTAAAGCGTCACGATAAAGCAAAAAAGTTCGTTGCAAAATCCCAACACTACACTCAAAAACCCCGTTCTTAATCCAACATCCGGTTCCCCTGTTTCAAACCCCACATCAACTCAAGCAAACTAACTACTGTTTTAGGCAACCGAGTGTGCCATCAACGTTGGGTTCGCATCAGCATTAAGCGATACGGAGTTGCTCTATTCGCACCGGAGATGAGTCAGACGGCACAGCACTCCCCCTCCGGCGCCATGCAGCCCGTTCTGTACACATCTGCCTGACTGTCATCTTCGGTTTGGCAAAAGATGCTCGTCTAGGAGATGGAGAGACCAATCCGGACTGCCGCCCGTTTTACTTACCGACTCGTAGCAGCTGCTGTAACGCTCTTAATGTTGCAATTATAATGTCCGGATTTCTCGTATTCAACGCCTCGCGCATCGGCAGTATCAGCAGGGGGATGGTTTGGAATATCTATGCGTGTGGGTTCATGATTTTTTTTGTTGCAGAACGGCCGTAGAAACAATACATGAAACAAAGAAAAGAAACGAAAATGGCAGCGTGAGCGTGTGTGTGTGGGACTGTTTTGGGTAGAATACGTAAAACACCGATCCCATCTCGAACGTCATTCATTACAATCACCACCAACAACCAAATGGAGCCTGGAAATGGAAATCTAAGAGATTATGATAGCATCACAAATCGGTTGGAAATAACGACCGCAATTATAAGCATTGTGTGTGTGCCCAGCAGTAGCCTGCCCGGGGGGGTTGATGTCACTTGAGTTGAAACCGAGCAAAAGGCTCCGGCTTGGGTCATTCTTTGCCACTACCAGATGCCGCTCCCATCGAAACAAGCGATAGGCGCTCTCGTTATCATTATGGGGCACCCTACAGAAGTGTCCCTTTAGTAGTCGCACGTACCCAGCATCGGTTCGTGCCTTCTCAAGCACTAGAAAATCCTATCTCTGCCCATCCGGGCGGTCTTCATAATAATCTAATCGTGGCACGGTTCACTAAGCCTAATCCCGAGAGTGTCCATGGAGTGGTTTGTTCATACCGGCAGCACCGAGAACCGCTCAAAGTACCTTAGAACGGCATTTTTTGGGGGGCTGTTGGAGAAGCGTCCTGAAAGTAAATTAATTTTTTCATCCAATTCCTTCACATTGCCTGCGGTCAGCCATGACCCCGCGCCTTGCGACGACGGCTCAACTAAAGCTGGCTGGTAGCCTGCAAAGCACCCCCTGCGGCGACGCTTTCAATGGGGCACAGGATTGCCATGCAGATGATGGGCTGGATCGTGCCGACCGTCCAAGACTTCCTGTAGCTACACAGAAGGCGGTACCTGCTGTTGATGAGGCGCCGGTTGGACCCCATCATCAGCATTACCGTCGGCCATCCTCAATCAGCTACAGCACCCGTCGCGCTACCACGCGGTGTGTGGCGCACGGTAAGACACAGCGCGCTAATCTACATCAAATTAATTTATTAAATTATTTACCATCATTGAGTCGGCTGTTTTCTGAGCGTAAAAATCAAGAAACCATCTTTTTGCCCGGTGACAACCAAATCCGGTAGGAGGGACTAGTGGGGGTGCTTGCTACGTCTCGTCTTAGCCTCACTTGACCGGCAAGTTCATTGGCCAGCAGCACTAGCGTGGGAACCAGAAAAGGGATAACCAGGGAAGTCAATCTAATTTGGCCAATTCGGGCCATCTTGCTTTCACCGCACGACTTTACATCACCGGCGGCAACTTGGCGGCGACATTTGGGGCAGCGGCACCAATTTGCCACCAAGCTGAAGCTCGGATTAAACCCACGGCCAAAGTCACCGGCTCATCAGCACCGTACGGCAACAGTGGCGGTGCAAGAGATTTCGGTCCCCAGCAGGATATCTGGATCGACTCTCGCTGGCAGGATCCGAACGATTGATGATCGTTGGATGATAGCTTTTGATACGAAGGGAACAAGTCTTTGAGCTGGAGTACATTGAAGCGAAGGGAAAAGTTTGGTCCATTAGCAAAATGATGCAAATTCTCGCAGTTACTGATACTGGTTTGTGGGAGGTTTAAATTTTGTTAGTTGCAAGTTTTTCCATCGTCAACTTCTGAGCTCTCAATCTTTACAGTCAGGTGTTATAATGCGACCATTAATTTATGTAATGCAATTATCCTCACAACAATCGATTAGAAACAGTTCTGGAGGAAGCACTTTGTATCTAAATTGATAACTTACTTTCTCTAACTACCGAAGGAAAATCAACCTAGCTAATGTACCATTCCATATCCGCTACCTTCAAATTCCCATCCCGCGCCGTTTGGAAATCGGGCGAACGTTCGTCCGAATGTATCCGTCCCAGCTGGGTACGGTAATTAAGCATAATACAAAAAAGTTTATTTTAAACGCAAATCTGATACAATGCCATACTTTCCGTTGTCAATCGTCACCCCACGGGTGTTGACTCGGTGGGCGCTTGACGAATGAAAGCCGGAAAATGCTGTGAATCATGGTTTTGCATGCAGCTGAATCATTAATTCCAACGTGCCACGTACCTGCTGCCGTTCCCATGGCAAGCCCCGTCCAAGCGGTTTGCATAAATTCAGACCAAACAGAGTCTTCCCACGCATGTTGTCTTTCTTTCCAAATCGTAACACGGTTTATTATTACCCGCCACCCGCCAGTGACCGACCGGGTCTTTGACAGGCCCCGTTACTAGCGCGGAAGAGACGGCAGCCCCAAGGCGCGAAGCCATTTCCGAAGGCTTGCCGTATCATGGCGTGGAAAGAAAGCTTCATTTGAATGTTAAATGATTTATGTTTATGCGATCACCGTCTGGTGGTGGTGCCGGCCCCGTTTCCCCATCCATCTGGGGATTATTGTGATTGCTCACTCCGGGCGGTACGGTGGGTGGGGCAAAACTTCGACAGTTTTTTGAGAACGTTCCACACAAATAAGCGAACGCCCGTTTGCTGGTGGTTCTCGATTCGATTGCGGTGCGCAATTTTTCGCCTGTGCACTCATATTCGTACACCATCGATCTTTGCCGGTGGTACGAGGTTGTATGAGAGGGTCTTGGTGGGCGCTATACTTTAAGAATGAGATCCTGATCAGCAGATCCCGTTGGCGTTGGTTCCCAAAAGCACCATTGAAAATAGCATTGGTGACGTTGATTTAAGTTTCAACCAAGCACAAGAGACCAGAGAATACCGCAAGAAGAAATATATTTTCACCCAACTTGTGTGCCCAGGTTTCGCCCGGGCCGTGCCACTTTACTACGGCTTAGATCCTACTTTGGCTTGCATATTCCGTGCTTTTGCCTGCCGCATCGTACCCATCGTACCCGAACAGGGTCAAATTTTGCAATTTCTTAACTCTCATTATGATGAATTTGTATGTAAATCGTGGCAATATTTGAATATTGTTATACTCATTTCACGGTGCGCCCCAAAAGTTTGCTTCCCGGCCCACACCCGTACCCGGGGATGGTGTACCGCGCTAGCATGGCTTTTACTTTTTCATACTCGATGCCGACAACTGCCATACTCCTAGGTGACCTGCGGACCAAATACGATTCCATTCGCTATAACGCTCAATGGAGGCCAGAAGTTTCCGTACCCGAATCGAACACTGGGACCGTGTTTGTTGTTGTCGTTTTTGTCCCCCGTGAGTTTGTCTCGGTGTGAATGGCGTAATCCTTAAAAAAATGTACCATTGACAGCTGGTTGTCTTTGCACCGTGTACCAATTCGCCGAACCTACCTCACCGGAGTTCTCCAAAATGCCTTTGCAAGTGCGATAGATTTGTGGCAAAAGTTAGATCTAATTTTATATTCGTTCTGTTTCTTTGTGCACGGATTTATATGTTGCTTTGTCACGGAATTCACCTCGGTTAGATGAAACATCGACAAAACATTCAAGAGGAGCATACCGTACAGACGAAACCGAATTTAGTATTAAAATCCTTCTTCGGTTGCACACATGTTTGCACATTCGCGTGTGCCAAAGTGTTTGAATGTCACGGTTGCGGAAATTCACATTAAAAATAGAAGACTTGACTAAGTCCCCAGAATAAAGTACACTTTGCGGTTCTTATCATTTGAAACGGTGCTACAGGTGTGTTGATTCTCAGAGGAAATCTGTGTGTGGGGTATTTTTGTTTTAGATGCCGCACATCAGATCCAGTAAAGGACACCTTTCGCTTCCACGTAAACTCAATTCCACGATGATTGGTACACAATAATTAACTTTGAGGTTATGCTGATTGGAGATTTCTCATCATCTTCATATCTCGCTCCCACTGGTAATTCCCACAACAACTCCGCCGAGGCCCTACCATCTACCATGCGCTGCGCAACATCTCAAGATAGCCGCCACTTCACTCCGCCTAGGCAACGTCCAGATATTATGCTATTTATATTCCATTTGAGTGACCTCTGATGAACTGTCAAGTCCCGAGGTCCCTGAATTAATTTTTCGCTTGCACATAAAAATGCACTATGCAAAAGTTTGCCTCGAACCAGTGCAAGATAAGCCGAACCAGCGCAGCAGTACCGGCGTGCAAGTAGCACAACACTCCATGTCTTCATCTCGCAAGAACCGCTAGAACCGCCCGTATTTCGTACGCCAACCCTCGTCCGCAGGCCTTTGATGATTGAGTGCGATGATTTTCTATCTCATCAGCTTTCCACGTCATTTGTTGACGCATTGCCGACGGAAAACGAGGTCAACGAATGGGGCCGAGCCAGGAACAGGTCTCCGTCAGGTTTTATGTTTTACGATGCCCATCGGACACGGGTAAACGTGGATGGGACCATGGCTAAAACTGTGCAAGCCTTGTACCTAGCGAAGGCTTACACACGCGTCCAATTTTACAACGGCGTACCGCTCTGTGTTCCTGCACGTGTAAACCATTTCCAGTAGGCAGAGCCTGAAACGTAAAGAGCCGTATAAGGCTTCCACGGGTTAGCGTGAAGGTCAGCGTTAGTGGTGATGTCGACCGTCAGCAGTAACAACATCCACGTGACGGTGATGATGAGGACGATGATGGCTAGCATAGCAAATTATCCCTTCAGTGGCCGAGTGTGGCCATGGGGCTTAATGCAAAAACGGGGATTGCATTCATTGGACAGGACACAACGGGTAAAGGCTATGCCTCGGAAGTATCACGTTGCCGTTGTTTGGTGGACAGAGTAAGTGACGAGTTGGACACATTTCTGTCTGTTCCGGATGCATGTGTGTGTGTGTGTCTTTCTTTTCAATTCAACCATGAATCCGACACATTCCCTAAAGGGAATGTTCACATTATCTGCACTTGCGAGCCAACAAAAAAACAGTTGTTAACAAAAAGTGAACCAGAGTGCTGCAACCCAAAATCTGCCATAAATCTTGTTCCACTCAAGGGACGGCATCACGAATCGGACAATAGGAAAGAGCTAACAACAACAACAAAAAAGAAGCTAGTTTCCGGAAGCAAACGAATGCGACATCCCTCACTTCCAAACCACTATTAGCCATTTGACGAAAAAGCATCGGTGTCCATCCGGTCCATATCCCGCCAGCACACCCGGGTGTGTTTTTTTGTTCTGTGTGCTGTCTCTTGTTGAATGTTTCAGCACTCTAACAACCCCTTGCCCACGCCCGTTCTAAGCGCTCGCCACGAAGTCCCGCAAGTGTTCCCTGCTCGCGCACAGTACACGGGGCTAGCCCTCTCGAGCCACAGATTGCATTAACGTCTGTCATCGTCAGCATGAAAGAACCGGGATCACTTCCCGCGCGAATGTGCAACGGGAACACATTCTTCATCGCTACGGTGCTGCGCTGGAAATGCAATTTCACAGTCTTCGCTTATTCATACGAATGGGCTGGATGCACTTCATTCACTGTGTTTTTCACTGTCACCCTTTCCCACTGTGCGTAGTGTTTGAATGTGTGGGTGTGTGTGAGTGTGCTCGCCCTGTTGCAACTGAGCGCGAATCCTGGAGAATGATTCCTGGGCGGAAGCGAAGCAACAAAAAAAAACTTTTTGCTACACAGCTTGTGCTTTACGACACGGCAAGTGGGATTCGTCTACGGCAATTCATACTGAGTAGATGATGATGCCGCCGGCGTGCAACAGTTGGACATTCCTTCTTTTGTGTGTCGCGTAGTTTCTATGGCAATTTGTTCCACACACACATGCTAGTTTACTAGCGAGTTGAATATATGCATCCATTTTCGCTGTACATACATGTCCAGCAATAAGATTAGGGATGAGAATTAAGCTTCCACGGGATAAGTAATTCCTTCGCAGTATGTTCAATATTAAAAGCAGTGCATTTAATTATGCATTTCGTTGCGACGGGCTCAAATGATATTTAATATGGTTAGTCTACAGATTATGCAGGAATTCATGTATTGTTATTTCCTTTAAATTACCACTGTCTCAAGAACTTTATGCTAGATCAAGGTGGAGAAATTCGAGAAATACTATATGGGACAACTAACTGATTATAATTTCAATTTCCCACATCTGCTCCACTAGAAATCAGAGTGCCTAAATATAGCTCTGCGGGTTCTCAATAATTAACCGTAGACTAAATCCTAACATCCCTAACGAATGTCAAGAACTCCCCTCAGCTTGCTGCAATTCATCAATCATTAAACCACACACACACGCACACACTCACTTACCTGCCGTTCGGTGCCAACTCCCAGCAGGTCGCACACACCGTGGCGTGCAAATTCTCGGTACGGAAACGTGGACTCGCACAACCTGCAATTATTGCACCCACCTTCGTTAGAGTGTCGAATTTGACGCGGCACCGGCCGGGCTCGACCGTTTTGCTCCACTTACCCATCGAAGAACAGTGGCAAATAGCGCTGATAGTTAAGCTGTTCGGGCGGTGTGTGCCACTTGATGAAGTGCTTCACACACCGTGGTCCGTACTCGCGCGAGACCGGTATATCGCCGCGCAGGAAATATCGACGGAAGCGTGAAATTCGTGGCCGCCGGATGCAGAACAGCGGGATGGTGCAGGGTGGCCAGACGCTCGCACAACACTGTCGTGCCTGTACCGTGAATGCCGGCACGTGACGGAGAATGTCGGGACAAGTGCGAGCTTTGCACCAGCATGACATTGGATAGCAGGCGGAAATAGCTTCAACCGGGACTGAAAAATAAAGTCAATTGGAATTTGGGAATCACTCTTTTTCTTTTCGCAACTTAAGTAACTATTTCACGAATTTGGAACACTATTTTTGGACAGAGAATTTTGATGTTTTTTTCCGAATATAAAAAAAAACTTCCAGAGGCAACGGTTACTGAGTGAACTTTGACAGTTCACAGTTTTGTGACGCAGTGTTCCATGTGGAGCCACTTTCCAAGGACTACTCGATGCGAGAATACTAATGCGATATGTTTTTTTTTTTATTTCTTTGCAGAGGAGGATTACGACGCGTTCTGCTTGGCGTACATGTTCACCTACCGCGACTTCGAGATGGGCACCCTCGGACTTGCCTGGACCGGCGACCTCAAGAACGCCGGTGGCGTTTGTGAGAAGAACGGGGTAAGATATGATCAGCTGCATCTTTAGTGCTTTTTGTAATTTATATTCCACAAACTGATGAGCTTGCTGTACAGATAATCGGTATCTTTCCGGCATATCGTGTGCATTGTTGGAAAGCAATGAGAAATTTAAATTTCTTCCCAAACGCACACGGTTTATGGGCGTTCTGTAATTGGGCGTTTTAATCTACACAACACAGCGAAAACGAACCCTCAAAATGGCTTTCACCCTATCAGTAGATCCAATTTAGCACACGGTGCCGATGTGGAAAATCCTGCGACCATCTATCGGTAAAGATCGGAAGCCGATGGATACCGACCGATCGGAAGCTACATCAAATTTAATGACCACTCATCGTGGACCACCCGCCCTCTGCATACGGGTCGGTACTCGGTAGACCTTGGAATCTTTGGCTTACCCTTCGGCATCGTCAAAGCGCTCGGACGGGTTTTTTTATGATTATTGGCTCAGACACGGATGGGCTGGAAGCTTTCCATTAAATTTCAATACCATTCGCTCTCCGCTGGTGGTTGTGTGCAAGCCGGCAGACCTATGAGTGTGTGGGTGTGTATGTGCGTTTGTATATCTGAGCGGTGGCTTATTTTATGTGCCAAAAAGGACTCTCGTACCTCGTCGACGATCCGCACCGGCGTAGAAATGGTGGTGAAACGGGAAATTTTATTGCTTTGCGCGAGAAAGACTTCATCGAGTCAATAGAACCGGCTCCTCCGAATGCGAGTGGATGAATGGAGGGATTGAAGCATATGGATTATTTGTCGACAGTCAGAAAAAAAAACCTCCATCCGCTTTTATCGTACAGCAGTCGACTCGTCTTGCTGCCACCGTAGCCGTGCTCGGAACGAAGGATTTGTAGCGATTGATCGTTGCTGTTTCGCTAGAAGAACTAAGCTTCTAAAGGGGAAGGATTACCGAAAGCAGCCAAAGCGTTTTATTTCAGTTTTCGGAAGCTTAGATTACATTCCGTTGGAAAAGGTGTATCACGCTGCGTGGCTTCGGTAATGAATTTGAATGAAGCATCTTAAGTCCACGTTCGCGTTGCAGCATATCTTTCATGCAGATTTCCCGAACCGGTATTAAACTTCCGATGTTTGTTCGCTCACGCTGTGCTGCTTCCGCTTTTAATTAACTAACGCTAGCTGATACGAGAAAGTACACACCCGTTCGTGGAGAGCAACGAACAGGAGTCATTCGCAATTCAAATCAGAAAACCCTTGTAGCTCATTGCAAAACCAGCAGTGCAGCATCGATAATCGTACTGCTATCCCTGTGATATTGATAGACGAGTGCATACGGTGCAGCACAAGCGCGTTCTTTTCATAAAGCCGTTTTAACTCTTCGGTATGTAGAGGACTTTTTTTTGGTCTAATTTTCAATGCACTCCCAACTTCGACTTTCCAAAGCAAAAAAAAAAAGGTGACAACATATGAAGCGCATGATCATGGCGCAGGAACAAATTTTTCATCACTATGAAGTACTACGGTTCGAGTGGTCATATCATCTCTATCAGTGCGCCACTCGGCAGAACGGTCGGCACAAAGTTGAACCCGTGTATGGATGAGGCGGAGATACGGTTAGGTTCCCGACCGCATACTCTAGCAATGCCACCGACTCGGTGGCATCAGTCAGAACATTCCACCGATGCTTCTTCCAGGGTGATGCGTTTTGGAAAATGCATGACATCGACAGGGTTGTCGCTGTTAGCGTGTACTGTCAACAGCTAGCTATCCCTCTAGCTGCATCGCCACCCGGGTGGCATCCATTGCTATTTATCTTTGCAGACACTGCACTAGCCTCGAAACTGGCGCCTCTATTGCCTGTGCGTTTCCACTGTCGGTACAGTGCTAACTTTTTAGCACCGAAGAGAACCAGCATGCCTCGGACGGTATGATACGGGGACATCAGGTCCCCATCAGTTTCATGTATAATCATTGCCTATTCTTTCCTTTGGTTGTAGCACAAACAATGTTGAAAGCTTTATTTTACTACAATCCCAGTACACGTGGCGCGCAGATCGCTCTATGAACGACGGTGACGATTGGCGGTTCGCGTGCGCTTGTACAATCTTCCCAGCACTGTTGCGAATATCCAGCGGGGTTATTGACGTGCAGCGTGCGTCAATCCAGAGGTCGAATGGAACACAAAAGCAATAGAGCGCAGAGGGCAACATCGCGGTGCCATAAAACCAGCAACTCCAACTGTTGAATATTGTCTGATTTTTTCACCCAAAACTAACTCCGCGGGCACTATTTTGACTCATTAGCCGTCCGACTGGACGACTTGGACGAGAAATCGTGGAGTGACCGCATGTTCCTAACTACCTCGCTTTTGAATAACCCGAACAAACACGGACGGGACGACAAAGCTCCACTTACCAGCTGTGGACGTCGTGCCAGTCACCGGGAACGTTCGCTTAGAAGCCTCATCGAAAGGGAAAGTTTACCACGGCACGGTAAGAATTATTGGATCCCATTTCTAGCCCGTACCGTGCTGTGCTTTAACAAGTGTGGCCGGGACCAAAGCCCGGCTGGAAACAGATGACAGGTCGTAAAAAAACTGTCCTCCGGTCGGAATGGTGTTGGGTCCGACCAGTCCGTCCATCCTCTGCTTTGGTGGGTGAGGTGAGCGAATTTGTTAACTTTTCGTTTTTCATCCATTGTTCTAAACTGCCATTTGTTGCCATCCGTTTCATTTATGCTGTGCAAGCTATTGTGTGTGTGTGTTGAAGTGTTTGCCATATTCTAAAATTTAGAGTAAAAAGCCCCCCGGAAAAACAAGCATATTGCTTTTTGCATTTCATTTCTCCTTCCTTACCGTCGCAGTGAAGTCGGTCCGGCACGGGGTCCGGTCTCGTCCCGGCCAAAAATAAAAAGGTAGGTGCGCGCAATCTTTTCAACACCACAATGACAAACATTCTTTGCGGCTGACGAGGATAGATGGGCTCGCAGTGTGATGGGACGGGGATGGGCAGCAAGGTGCATTAGAGATAAAATATTCCGCTTGACTTGCGCCGATCTTTACCGTGCCAGTCACCGGCGGGGACATTGTGTAACTTTCTGTCCCGTGTTTATTACAAAGTGCCAATTTGTGCGTTGTTGGCTTGTTTTCGGTGTGTTGGCTGGTGTGGTGTACGGGGTGGCCCAGCAAAACAACAACGGACACGCTAGATAGCACCGCACCGGCAACATTAGACACGATCCTAAGGGTTCTACCCAAGCGTCCCCAGCCATTTGTCACCCGGTCGGATGGTAAAGTTGGATTTATCGTACCTTTGGCGGTGAGGGTTTTTCTGGCAATATTTTCGTTCTACATTCTAACGATTTTGCTACCGGGGGAATTAATGTTGAGTTTTGCATGTTCCAATTGTAACAGTATCGGGCAGCTTTCGGGACATAATGTCTAGCTGTGAGCCGACATCGGCAATACCGTGTACGCTAAGAGATCTCTATTAACTCACCAGCCCTATATCGCAGATTAAATATGTTTAAGAACATTAGTGCTGCTTCGTTTTGCTACATTTAAAATGAGATAATAAAGGTAACAATGCAAAGAGACAGATAGAATTGAAGAATTGTTACACCCTTGACTCGTGGTTCGTGCGAAAGTCGGTAAGCGATAGCGTCTTTGTGCTGAAAAGAAACATCTTCAATCTGTTCCACCTAAAACCCAATGCCCTTTACCATCCAACCAGCGTCATCCATTTTCAAGCTGCTGCAGAAAGCAAGAATTGTCCCTCGCCACCTTTTCCACCCAGCACAACACCATCACACCGAGTGCAATAAAACTGCAGTGGAGCGCAACGAAAAAAACAAATCCCACAGCTCAGCATTACCGTGCCATGGCCCTTGCTTCCCAGCTAGTGCGACAGCGACCGATCCTTCTAGTCAGCGTGGAACCGCACAAAGAAACAAAACATACCGGGCCTTGTCCGTCGCCTGTGTCGCACTGTGTCACCCCGGGTAGGAAATGCAATTTCCGTCTCAATTACGGTGTGTCAGCAGTAAGAGTTCGGGTTTGAAGCACCCGCTTACGAGAACGTATTGTTGTGTGTGGCGTACTGGGTTGAAAAAGGGAGAAGAAGGAAAAAACGGACGAACTGGACACTATTCCACCATTCCACAATTCCCAACTTCCCAATCCTCGCTCCCAGGACGATGTTCGAAAGAATTGAATTTTAATCCAATCTGAAAGCGACTAAACTTTAGCTGATTGTATCCATTGCCGGGCTGCTGCAGATTGGGTCAGGGCGTGGGCCCCGGTAGAGCGAACACCATTTAAAGCAGAGCAAAGCATCAAAAGCACCGAAGAAAGGGTGGTGATCTATCGGAACTTTTTGGTCTTCGGACTGGTTCTCGGAATGCTTAGGAAAGGCTATCGAACAGGAGTTGTCGAACGCTTTAGTTTTAATTAGTTTTAGTTTAAAGTAGTTACTTAAAAGGGTTTAGAAAATAGCTGAAATATTATCAATTGCTTTCTTACCGGGAGATCTACACTCAGAAGCAAGGAAACAAGGGTATTTTTGGGAAATTCTTAAGCAGAGACTATCTTATTTGTTGGATAACGCCATGTGCGGTCATTCAAGGACGTAACTAAAATAATTGAAAATACATCTGAACTATTGCTTTTACAAGACTTTTTCGCAATTTCGAATCTGCGGGATCCATCGGTGTTTCGCCAGACATTGCAATCCTAATGTTTAAAAATATAAAGTAAAAAAAAATACCATTAACTAATATTTCATGCGCCGAGTCTTAAAAATACTAAATTTTATGAAATAGTTATTGCATTTATTGTTAAAATAATAACTTTTTATCACACCTGATTTTCTGACCATTTGCTTAAGGTTACACAAAGTGTTAAGCATAAGTAAATTATGAATTATGAAATTGTGGGGTTCTGGATACCGATTTTCTCAATACGTTGTTTAGAGGCAAAACACTCGTCAACATTTATGTTGGGTCAACAACATTTGAGTTGTAGCTTCGTTATCTGGCGGTTTAGTGATACGATTTTTTTACCAGCTGTTCCTTACACCTAGAGCTTGAAAAAAGTAGGAGTAAAATACTAAAATGCGTTTGAACTTGCTTGATATCTCTTCCTTAAACAATTTCTACTAGCCATATCAACATCTTCATTGTGTTTCGCATTTTACCCAAAGTAAACTAGGCTGGAATCTAAAGTCGCTTTATTATTGGACTCATATCTGGATTAAGTATTTGTTTATAAAACAACAAATTTAACACAGTTATTTAACAAATGTCTCTATGCACAGAAGCAAATAAACGAGTAAGCAAAATTAATACAATGTCACAGCTGTACAAATCGTACGGTTGAACATTCCAATCCTTCCTCATTTTCTGCACCGTTGGGCAAAGAATAAAAATCCCTCCTCCTCCGGAACCGCTCGAATTAAATAAGCCCACCACAGAACGAGTGCAAGGGATGTCGTACACAGCAAAAAGAATACGACGATACGAATTCCGGTTTTCCCATGCCCGTTCGTCATCGTCAGCGGTGTCATCAATTTCCACTAAGAGTGACGCCAAAAATCCCTCCAAAAATATCTTCAATTTATTGGCATTTCCTTCGCCATTATCCGTCATCCAAGTGCAACCGCCGGAAGGGAAGGCAGGTTTCGTGCGGATCGGAACGGTTTGGCACATTCGTGTGCGAGCAGGCACGAACAAACCGCAGCCTCTCCATACACACACATACACACACACACACACAACTCACGTCCGGGTGGCCCGATGCTGATATCTACCAGTGTCGATCGATAGTGATTTATATGGCTCGCGGACATTTTTCGCATCCCGAACGGCTGAATTACTGCTTCCCGGGGCTACACCCATGGTTGGCCCGGGCCATCGTGCTATAGCGTCCAATCCAACCAAACCACGGCAGGCCCGTCTTCCGTACGGTGCGTAAATGTTTGCCGAATGTCGAGCAGAGCGCGGCCAGCGCTTTTATGTGAAGTGAGGTGAGAAATGTGAATGGAAAAGTGGCTGACTTTGGCAAGAAAACGACCCACCATTGTCATCATTACTGCGCGCGGGGGAAAAGAATCAAGTGCGGAGAAGGAGGCGAAAGAGCGTAGGAAGTGGAAGAGCAGAGTAGTATAATGCGCGAATTTTCCTGCCCGAATTTTCCACATCGTCTTCAAGAAGCTGGCCGGAGCAGCAAGTTGAGCTGCTCGGTCGTCAACGCCATTTGCGATTGCGAGTCAAGATTGGCCAATCCGGCCAAACGGAGGAACACAGCACTGTGTACCGTACTGTGTGTGTGTGCTATTCGGGCGGATTGTGGCACTAGCAAATTTATGGCAACCTTTAGCCCTGTCTGAATCGAAAACCAACCCTCACCGTGCGTTCACTTGTGCGAGAGAGCGCAGTAACATCCCCGTCCTCATCCCGGGTTGGAACGGGACAAAGAAAAATAAAAACCCCTAAATACTTCATCGTAACGTCGAGTGAACCGCCAGCCAGCCATTGCAACACTCACTGACCAAGCGTCGTCAGTGA
The DNA here is from genome assembly GCF_943734725.1 of Anopheles marshallii. NCBI lineage: Eukaryota > Metazoa > Arthropoda > Insecta > Diptera > Culicidae > Anopheles > Anopheles marshallii. The sequence goes on along the minus strand of NC_071326.1, from coordinate 13,887,256 downwards.
CGGTGGCACAATACAGATAGTGGTTGCCCCGTGAAACAGTAGCAGTACTGCTGGTGTACCGGAATGGTTCAAAAGAAGCAGAGTGCAAGTACAAGTGTTGGGTAAATTCAAAACAACACAAAAAAACGGAGCATGAGAACGGCTACGAGAATCGAATAGAGTCATCCATACAACTTTTATGGACAGAAATGATAATTTACTACTCTCCAGAGGCGGTTAGTTATGATAGCTGGCTACCTCGTTGGTTTTCGGTTGGGGATGTTACCCCAACGTCGTCAGCTGGACAGCCACACCCACACCGTCACCATTCACGAACGGCACACGGCAACACTCGGTCACCCATCATAGATCGTTGGGATTTGATTTACGCTTACGCTGAAGGTAGTAAACTGCAACCACCAGGAAAGAATACAGAAAGGACACTAGAGCGCACACATGCGATCCACATGACCGTCGTCAGGACGATATCCTTTTTTTGTTGTTGTTTTGTTGGGTGCTTCGAGAACACAACTTCGGCTTAAAACTAGTTGACCAAATTGTACCCGAACCGAAATGTGTCGATGTAATGCCTTCTGGGAGTCCAACTTTCACACCCTTTCCTGTATGCGTATGTTTGTGTGTTGGCGTGGGAATAACAAGGGTCACCGGGTATGATTGAGAAAAATGTACTAATTGTAAAAGTTTCACACTCACCTTCACCACAGGTACTACAGAAGGTACTAACCGTAAACAAACTACAAACATTAACCGATAACAACCACCGCAAAAAAGGGCGGAAAGGGGGGGGGAGGAGGGACTATTTCTGGAAGGGAGAATTGCTTAGTAACACCTGTGTTGGCACGGTGCAAAAAGTATTTCCATCAATGGCCGGAAGTGTGGAAGTGTGGAACCATATTCGTCATGTAGAAAGTACCAATTAGTAAATGGTTGTTTGTTGTACGTCCTTTGCTGGGCGATGACCACCTAACGCACACACACGCACATATAAATGTGTATATATGCACATGTGGATTTTAAATTAAAAGTTATAATTGTACAGTTTTTCGTTATATTTCCACTCGTTTCTACTATGTTGTCCACTTGTAGCTTTTTTTAGTACAATGTTAATTAGCACTCCATTTTTTTAGTACAATAAACATATTTTGTTTTAGTTAGTGAGAAGTTGCGTTAATAACATAAATAGCAATGATTTTTGTGTCCTTTTTGTACCAACGTTACGTGAATGAATGCCCAGTGAGCCAAATTTCTTAAAATTACCCTTAACTCACCCTAATTTGCACATAGTTTTGTAGTGTTCTATTTAAGAATCTGTTTTTGCCAAACCGATGTTTAATTCGTTAGAGAAACGTTTAAAAACCTCGCCCGTACATTTCACATCATTTGATAGAAAAGCATGCCGTGAAACAGACACATTAAAAATTACTTTCAGTTTATCAGGGACACGGAAAACTGTACTTGTAGTTTCGTTATTCGACTTTTTATCCCAATGCTCCAGCGATCGGTCCCAACCGAGCTGCCAGGAAAAAAAAGTTGTATGTATTTCACCGTTCTTTGTTGTCGTACCTTTTTGATGGTCTATCTAAAAGGGATCACGCTTGTTGTGCATCTTTTTTCACACCCAATTTCCCAGATGGTGCTTTTGATGCTCTTTTTGCGCTTAAAACTGAATAGGAAACGAACTTTCTGCTGTGAGCAGCTGTACTCACAATCAGCAACAAATCAATGTCTTTCGGGAGGGGAAACATAATTTCCATTCTCGTCTAGACAACTGCCAACTAGCATGCCGTGTGGTGGGATTGGCCTTGTGTGAATCGTGAATGATACAACTGGGATCGTAAAAAAACGTAAAAAATCTTCTCTTCTATCGACGGATTCTAACGTTCCGTTCACACACACCCACGAAACGTTCCTTCTCAGGTGAGAAAAGTCGGTGCTGCGCTACGTATTAACCGTCTGAAAAAAAGAAGGATACAGTCCTGGAGCGAAACGAACTTTTTTTTGTTATGGTACGGCACCAACATCTACGGAAGAGTGTATTTATTTATTAAAATGCACATCACATCCGCCGGAAGCGAATACACCCCTGCCCGACTGGGTGCGAAAGTATAGCGAACGTAACGAACGTCCTAGCCCACAAGCAGAGCTGTAAAAAATGCTAAAAACAATAATAAAATTCCATCCGAGTGTTGTACCGAGGAACCAGTGGTAGCTGCAGGAGACGTAAAAATTGCAACAAAATAGACGGCCCGTTCATACACCGGTGCTGCACCCTCAGTTCACAGCGTGATGACGTGAATGCTGTGACAGGAAGATGGGGGGAAAAAAAACAAGCGAAGCCACGGAAAACTCGTGCCATCCTTACTGGGGATGCACGGAACCACACGACCAATCGCACAGCGTTTCGACACATTCTCTATTCTTCCCTGGCGACGACAACACATTTCCATTGGGAAGAATACACCTGCGGGCTTGGCGAGGTAACTATGGCGTACCGGATTATGTCGGAACTTCTAGGCAGAGCTGGAACCCGTACATGTAGTCGAACGGAAGCCTAAACAATTTGGCCGGTACTGGTGGATGGGTTTGCTGCTGCAGACCTGTAATCTCTTTGCCAAACTAGATGGCTAGAATTAAACTCCACTATTGTACGGAGTGTGAGTTGTGCGGATGCAATTTTAATGAATTTAAAGTTCATAGCACATTATGGGCAGTGGGCTCAGTTGGAGTGATTGGAAACACACGTCACGCACATTATGCTTATTTGTGCTAGTTAAACAGTGGTGGTATTTACGATAGGAATTCGCTTTTGTTTTCTAGTTATTTATCTTTATTTGAAATATTTCCCAAATGTTGACCATTGAATAAAAAATTAAAGAATAGAGTGGCTGGTGAAGAGTTAGCATTGCCATTGGCTTCTTTTCGATTCAATTCCTCCCTATTTAGTAACGATTCTTGGGATGACAACATACTCTTAATATTACCAAGAAACAAAAGAGTATGTCAATATTTTCCCAATAATCTTCACATACAAAAAAAAGATTATCCATTCCAATAAAACTATGGAAGATGTATAACTGTTTATGTTCAATTAACTTTGGTCATATTGTCCATAAGGCTTTTCTGCTTAGTACTTTTTTTTTCCTTTTCCAAAACATATTACTTGAGTTCATCAACCTGACGTATGACATGAGAACCAAATTTTCGCCCGCATAAATAAACGCCTCAAGATGGAATCTCTTTATCAGTGGAAACAAAATCAGCTTGATGGCATCCCACCCAACCAGCCACCGCTTGGCACAATGTAGAATTTTATTATCATTAATAAGCCTTGTAAAAGCGCACGTACACGCACCCGTTAAGACGCTCCACCCTAGCGCCCCTTATGTGATAGCTAATCGTCGTTTCGCCCATCCCGCACCGTTGCGCGTCGGTCTTTGACACTCGGGCGCCCGCGTATCAGAAGTAGGCTGCAAAGATGACATTGTTAGTAATATTTTATAACGAAATCAAATAAGATGCGAAAGTTGGTTGGGCCATCATTTATCTGAACCATGGGGGTTACACGGTTGTCCCACGGGACAATGGAGTTTTCTTTCGTTCGGCGTTCGAAGGGCTGTAGCGAACACCTGTACGCTAATCGAATCGTACCGGGTAAAAGGTAATCTCGTTTGCCTTTTGCTCTACTCTCATGTCAGTGTCAAGTGAAGGACAGCATGAGTGAAGGGTTGCTTCCGCTGTCTTACCATGCGTACGAGAATCGATTGGGTAACTTCAAGCGTTAAGAAATGAACGCAAACAAACACGGGTTTTGTTGCTGTTGGGGGAACATTGCCATCTTCAGTTTAGAGTTGAGTGAATGTTGCTACCAATTTTTTGTTTCTTTCCTCTCTCTCTCTCTCTCTCTGTTTCACAACTGACAAATCCTTGACATGCTGCCAAGCTTCTCAATTTTTCGGTGAATTTTTATTTGTTTTCGTGTGTTTTCCAACTTCATTGAGAGATGCCAGTCTGATGCCAACGGCCACAAATGAACGCTGGAGAGCTTGCTGGTGAACTGTGTGAATCAGCGGTTGGTTACAAAAGGTCATGATTGAACGCACGATAGGTTAATGGGGAGAGCGGGTGGTCTAAGCGACTCCCCCGAGAGATTGTGGACCTGGCACCAGGCACGGACGGAAGGCACGGAGGCGTTGCGAGTCACATAAATTGAAATGAAAACTTTTCCGCTTTTTCTTCATTACGGAATTCGTCCCCTGGGATGCACGGCCAACCGTTGATTAATGGTACCGTGCCGTCGAGTGGACGGCAAACGACCGTTCCTTCCCATTTGAACGGTTTCATCGAATGAGGAGCGCACAAAACACAGTGGCGGAGTTTCTTGCGTAAAGAAAAATATTAAAGCAGAAAATGTGCAATGATACACTTTTTTGGCTTAAGTGCAAGGACTTTAATAGCAGATAGCAACAAACGCGTCTCAAAGGGGCGGAATTCGCCGTGCCACCTTTGGCTTAAAGGACTTCAGAAGTTGTGGCCAAATAGAGGAGACACCTTTGATGGTTCTCAACACAGTTTCCTTTTTTGCCCATGATGAGTATTCGTTCTTCACAGCAGTATGCTTCCCATATGACCACAACAATGTTGCTCTGCAACAAATCAATATCGGCCATAGGTAATACATTATTTACAACCCAAACGCCATACCGGATGGGTGATTTGTTGTGAGACTTTCCCAACATTTATATCTGCTCCAGCCTCGTCGGTTTACCGGTGGCAAAACATTCTTTGATTCGCAATGCACCTCAACTCTTTGTTGGGAGGATTCTGCTTCTTACCTTACCTTGGTTATGATCATTTTGCGCATCCTGATTGATGTATGGAACATAAAATAAAACATGACTTTTAAATCACGTTTCCTGCTCCTTTAATAACCATCTATCTGTCCCCACAAAAAAGTTCTTTGTTCATATCGTGCCATTCTGTGTGCCCTTTTGCTGACCCTTTCTTTGCCAGCGTCAGTAATTGAGAAGGATGTTTTACTTCCTGCTCTTAAGGGGGTTTTACACTCTGGTGGCATAATAAAGTGGGATTTTCGGGATTTATTTTAAAGATAATCATAAAATTTATGATAAAAATAAGTAATACTTATGTGCATTCTGACGTTTCTGGAATACAAACAGCATTTTTTAACCAAGAACTCCATCGGGAACTGTTATCATGAGCAGCCTAGTGCCTATACAGGTAGTCTGCTACTCGGCGGGTTTTATAAATATCGCATTGTTAAAGCTAATATAAAAACAATATGTTTATAATAAATTTTCTGTTCTCCATTGTGAAAATTGAGGGTAAGACGGATATTTGTATGTGTAAACATGATCAGTTGAAGAAACAATCAATTTTTCGAGCCCAAGTATGTAACAATTTGCTGTACTAAAGCTTGCACGGAGGGGCAATTTTTTAAGAGATCTGAACAATGTTAGTAAGATATACAAATTTTACTCAAGAAGTCAAACACTTTATACTGACTTATACTTACTTTACACTGATTTCACAATTAGAGTGTTTGAAGTTAAGATTTCCTTCGATCACTTCGGAACGGAATGGCTCATGAACTTTGGGTGAATTGTGCTATAAAACATTTTTAAACCAAATACATTTGATACTGTGGAACTTTGTAAGTGTACCACCCCCTTAAATCATCCATTGCCCGCGCGTGTGTTGGCTGCGGTGTGACTTTCATGCCCTCATGCGGGCTTCCTCCTTGCAGCATTTGGCACATCTTGCGAGAATTGCATCCCCTGCCACCAAAGGGAGATCATAAACAACGTTAGAAACATTCCAGCACGTTCAATGGGCCACCAGGACTTTCCCTTTTTTTTTTGTTTCACCTACCTTTCTTCCGGAGTTCTTGTTTGCAAACTCGGTTAAGGCACACGTACCGCACGAGCGTGTACGAATGCGTGCACGTAGCGATGGCGTACTGCCGCGACACAGTCCACCACAGGGGATGATACAAACAAAAACAATTAACAACGAAGTGTGGCACAAATGTTTGACAACTGCGTCTCCGTCCCGTGTACCAACGGCCAGGACCGTCCGTTCCGTTCGGGCCGCCCACAGGCCGTACCTTTGTGTAATTGTACGCCGTATTTGTTTGGAGCGCTCGTCCCGTCTCGCCCACGGCGAAAGGATAAAGCAACACGAGTCTTGAATGGATTCTTGCATGACAAGTGCCACTGCAACGATAGGCGACGGAGTGTGATACACTTGTGTGGCAGCCAGAGTAAATGTGTGCCTTTCGCCCGTACCACCTTCGTGTGTTGGGCAAGTAAATTGAAAAGTAAAAGACAAACTGGGGAGCCTGTGGAGGGGGTGGGGGGGTACTGTGTTTGGAGGGCCAGATAAACGGAAAAATCTTAACCCAAATCGCACACCCCCCCGTGGATGGCGAGCCGTGTGACACATTGCTGGTGGTGTTTTTGTTCGCAGCGAGTTTCTTGCGAACACACAAGACAAGGGTTCAAGGCAGTGGTAATTTGAGTTATGCTACGGATTGGACGGACAGGTGAGATTGTTTGTATCAACAAAAAGTTTCCAACAGTTTGGGAACAGCTAGAATAGAGTGTGAATTGGTGCAAAATATGAGTGAAAGGACAAAAAATCCACGATTCTGTTTTATTTTATAAAAAGACTTCTTATAGAATAGAAACAACTGCCTAAAAGAATCGCCCACAGAGGATGCTATTTATAACACAAAACCGTCAACAAATACAGTATAATTAAAGCCCAGTGTGTTAGCTTTTTTTATTACACACCCACTGTTGTAGGTGTCGGTTTTATGAGTGATCGCGTTGCGCACTGGATCGAATTTAATGCTTTTAGTTTTAATTACTGTTTTCAGCTTTTGAAAAGGCAAACTTTGGTCCAACTTTTACGCTTTAACAACATCCAGCGGTGAGGATGGTCCCTGCCCCGGCTGTGGGATGTTATGTTTCTTTTCCCGTGCTTCATTAATTATGCATCATCCCACTACCCGCCGAACCTACTACAACCGATCGCCGGGATCTGTCGGTGTAACGAATGCATCCGGAACCGGGGCGGTAGCAAATTGCAGAATACAAACATTATAACACCCGTGGATCATCATAATTTGGCAACTGTTTTTTGTTTTGTGTTTTGTTCCGGTGGTTTGGCGGCCGTACGACGAGATGGTGCATTATAAATAAAGTAAATTGGGTTTTTTGCTACAATTGTTTTACGTTACTTAACATTCATTGGATACATGCAGAACCATTGGAGCACTCAGAATTGAACATGGTACGAATAATTTATGGACAGATTTTAGCCATTTCTCTCATATTCTGGATAGTGCCAGAGTAAAAATACTTAAAAGGTGTTGGGAAAGGCCATGTACAAAGTAACTGTATCATAACCAAAACGATCATATACAGTGTTTTCGAGTTTAAGTGATAAAATTTGGAGTCTTTTTAAATTCTGGTTTCAAGTTTATCTAGCATGTGTATGTGACATCTGGAATCCTTTCCCACTGTTTGAATTTTTTGCAAGTTGAAATCGATTCTGTTCAAAGTGTTCTCAACTTACACAATAAAAGCTTCTCCCAACGGTTTGAAAGCTTCAAACTCGAATTGATTTCAAATCCCAAAAAATCCAGGAAACGATATGGATGTGAAAATTATCTCCACAAATCCCAATTTAATTTCAAAGTTATTCAGAAATTGATCCAAATTCATCGTTTCTGGTACAAAAACCCCTGTAGCTCTCTGTAAATAAAATTTAGAATCGTTCACATCAATCGATATTCATAATAAAGCAGAGCATAGAGCAAATTGTTCCAAGATTCCAGAAAAAAACAAAATTCGAAGTGATATGTCTATTTCTTGGAATTTAAACTGGCAAGTGAATTATTAATTCCCAGCCAACATGATCCAACTGTTTTTTCTACTGCATTTGATTACACAATACCACAACAACAATCTCATTGAACCACAAAGGAACTGCCCGGAAATTATCGTTCCCCGTTCCACTTGCACGTATTTGTGCGCTTACCACTTAAGTACAAACTCTGTGCGAAATTCGATTACAAATGATGGTCCGGGTCCGTCAGTTCACGCCTCAAATCTCCATTTAGTGCATAATTCAATTATACGCATCCTGCCGACACCGTTCGGTATTGAAACGGGGCAGGCAAAAACCCCGGTGGTAGGGAACGGGGCAGCTGCCCAAGCCGAATGGCCACCCGCCGGTGATCGCCCGTGCAAGTTACGCGAATTGAACCGTTGCCGGCGCTTATTTATTTTTCCAAACCATCCAAACCATAAGAAACCCCGCAACTACAACCCACCGAGCCCGTTCGCTTTTTGCCCGGCTTTGCCGGCGTGTTTGTGTGCGGCTCGCGTTGAATTTAAGGGAAAGAAAATGGCCCCAAGATCGACTGGATGAATGGTTGGAAGTCCAGCTGCCCGGACTCGCGGTATGATATAGCATGTTGTCCGACGAAAGCACGAGAGACACGGCGTAGTGTATGAACCATTGCCGGGTATTTGTACCATTTATGCGCAATTTTTGGTTTCGTGTTAATAAAAGCGAACAAAGTTCGCCGGGAAGTGGAGAATCGCGGAGTAAGTGATGGTGTGTACGTCTGTGAGGTCTAATTAAAAATAAACGAACGGTGCAGAAATCAAACAAATTAAGAAAAATAGCCCCACAGACGCTGGTGGATTCGCTTGGTTCGTGCTCCGTACGGACAGCGGAAGTGCGTGTACTATTTATTTATGGGAACATTTTCACCGTACCCACTGGTATTGGGTACCGTGGTACGGTTAAACATTTATAATGAGAAAAGCTCGACCCGAGCAACGAAGAAACGTAGTTTAATGAATATGTTTGCAAATACTTATATTAGTATTACGTGTTCGGTGCAGGGCTCGTGTAGTCTTGCACATTTTTTTGTACATTTGGTACATCTTGAAAACAACACTCCTGCTCCATGACATTTAAAATTGTGTATATACAAATAATTTCACATAATATTTGATTACTAACATGCTGAGTAAAATTAAATAAGTGAAATAAAATCTCCAAAATGAGTAGTTATAACTTATTTGTGATGTAACTTTCTCAATATCAAGCTATTTCTATTTTTATTGTCCTTTGACATGACTGCTTACCCTACCTGGTTGATGTGAGTTGAATCCCTTAAGAATCTTACTCATAAATGAGTTATTTAACTCACGTACAACAACTCTTTTTGTGGTGAGGTGTTACACTCATTTCTAAACAGGAAATGAAAATTTGTATCTTTTTTAATGTTTTAAATTTTGTAGAACATCGTTAGATTCTACCTCTTCAATTTTGCCTTTTTATCTAAGAATTCTTTATGTATTTTGTGAATTTTTAAAGCTTCTTCTTGCTTTCTTAGTTATAACGTAGTTCTTTACGTTAGAATCGCCTAAATCATTTAATTCATAGCACTTAGTGTTGATGCCACTGCCATAAAACTGCTCCTACACCAACGACAACAACAGTACAACACAAAACCTTGTCTAGCCACAGCAACAGCCGCCTAAGCGAAAACGAAACTAAAACTTCAACAAGAAATCATTAAAAAGGATTCAAAAGAATTCTCAATGCTTGCATCATCTTTGAAACAATACAAGATTAACAAAATAAAAAAAAAAACCCCTCGGAAAAGAGATGAAATTGTCCGGTCCGGTTTGCTAATCAGTTCCATTTCGTTTTCATTCTTCTCACGGATGGTGCAAGCGATAACGGTGGCAAATCCTCGTTTTTATGCCGACTTTTGTTTCTAATTTATCCACCATCGTTTCGGCAACCAATTCGGGAGAAGGTCCGACCGAAATGTGCCGACGAAAAGTCATCCGCCCACCAGGAGACACAATGTGAATGTGGCTAATGAGCGAAACCCTGCTAGCCCACCACCCCGAAAAAGGTTGGAACGCACCGCGCAGCGCGCTTTAATTAGATGCACGGGACGCCGCAACCGTAAAGAAGGGGCTTTGGAAAATTGGAATCCTCTGCACAGTCGTGACAACCGATCTTCAGTACAGTGAATCGTCTCGTCGTTATCCGTGTTTGATGAACGCCTGGCAGAGCTGCCAAAAGGAGACAAAAAACAGGGATTATAATTACGAATACACCTGGTTGTGGTGGCACATTTTTTATGTGTTTGCTTTTTATAGAGTTATCTGAGTTTTTCCTCTTTCTCTCTCACTTATCTACTTAGAGTGACTTTCCTTTCTGCGGCGAAAGCCAAACGGTAGCAAGCACGGTAAACGAAAAGGTGTTTTCTTCGCTCGAGGAAACGGATTATCGCCTACGATTGTGGTGAAACGATTAGGCAGCCTTGTATTTACTGCAAGGGTCGTGAAAGGGGTTTGTTTTTTTGGTCTGTAGATCACGTTCTGTGACGGGATGACTTGGTTAAATATATTTGTTATCCCTTTGTTGATGGAGTTCCCTTTGAATGTTACTTAAGCAGGAAATGCTTTCGACAAATGCGTTCGGTTATTATTGGAAAGATGGTTACCGAATCTCACTTATTCTAGAACTCACGGAAAACGTTCGAGGTAAACTATTTAAAGTGTCTATTTCAACAAAATAAACCAACAAATCACGTTACGAAAATTGTCTAAAAATCTTTCCCCTAATTAAATTGTCTCACAATGAACGCTTACACACACAATCAATGCTCTAAATTTTATCCATTCCTGTCGCTATCGATCGAATCCCTGGTGGGGCATTGATTAAATTCCAACACCAACCAACCGTCAGCAGCTTCCAGCGAAAGCTTCCTTCGCCCAACGCTCAACAAACCGATCGGGAGTGGTTTCGCTAATTCAAAGGAATGCTATAGCTGTCAAAACAGTGAACCACAACGAACTTCAACCCTCCCCTGGATTCCACCAGATTCGATTTGTATCGAACTGCACTTAATCAATCTGCCACTATATCCTTCTCGCTCGCTCTCTCTCTCTCACACACAATTCTTTCCCAAAACAAACTACGCGCCATGTTGTTTTTATTGGATTTGGCTTACTTCTCGGTGGTTGTAGGTCGTGTTTCATGATGATGAGATGAGGATTCTAGGCGCTTCCTGCTTGTCGTATCCTTCACAACGACATCCGAGTGACGGTGTGCCCCTTCCCCCTAGGGGCAGACAGCCGAAAGACGATGATGACTGATAGTTTTTCTATTCAATTACGTCCAAATGAAGCTGTCTCGTTAGCCACACGATAGCCACAGAGACCGGGTCGGCAGGAGGAAACTGTTTGTGTGGTTTGGGGGGAATGGTTTGTAGCGGTCGCTCCAGAAATTCCGGGGCCAAGATCGAGACGCAGAAATCAGACGCTCCGGCGGACGAGGTGGGATTTTTTGGCAAGATAAGATACATCCATCCAGCACGAAAACGATTGAGTTACAAATTAAGAGTGTGGAAGATGGAAGCATATCTATCATTCTTCGGGCGGGAAAGCGTGCTCCGTACACCCGAAAGATGGCGTTTGCTCGCTGCAAGCAGCGGATTGATGGATGGTGATGATGATGATGATGATGGTGAATGTGTAATTTGACTAGCATGCTCCATCGAATGGCCGGTGGATCGAAAGAAACGGACGCTATTTCAAACGCCGATGACATTGATTGCGTTAATTTCTGTCCAATTTCGCGGGACTGTTGGTGATTGGAAAAAGAAGCACTACGCATATTCGGTGTTCGATTCAATAGACTTCATAGAGACAAATAACCCCAACGACTTATGGAATATCATCATAAATAACTAGCTGAAGAGTATAAACTATCCATCACAGTTACGCTACAGTACGGTTGCTATTCCGTGAGGTTTAGGATTCGAAATAATGGGTTCTTTCAATTTGCTGTGAAAAGTTATTCAATACTCGCCAACATAATGACAGATAAAATGACACGAACGATACGTCACGCATGGCCGGGGGATAAGTGTCAAAGAATACGGAAGCCATCCCGAAAGCACCACGTCATAGTCACGTCAGTCATTGGGTGGAATTGGTATGGACTCCCAACAAAGAGCTTTTCTTATCAAGTGAGAAAGTCATTGCTGGATTCATTTCGAGTTGAAGTGGCATTACGAATCTCGATGGCAAAATTCTAAGCTTGGATGAACACGTATGAAAGTAAGGTTTCATTTCGAGGTTTCATTTCAAGTGAACTGGAATTGGGACTGGATTGAAGCTGAAGTAGTTGTAGATAGACATGAAATCTCCATTAATCTTTCGCAACCAACACACACGTCATGTCAGAAATCTTGGTCAGCCGAAATGGTCCCAACTTCCATCGTAAAATTCAAATAGTAAACAGTTTACAAAACTTTTATTAAAGGCTAGAGTACTTTTGGCTTTTGTGAGGTGCAATCTATTCTCTGTAAAGCTTTCTCAACCATATTTTCAAAACATTCCGTCCTGATGGATGACCGACCAGTACAGCTTTCAATCAATTTAATTAAGAACAACTTTGGCAGGCAGTTTAGTAGTAGCTCACATTTACTTTTACCTGTTCCACTCGATCATGGTAAGAATACAGCAATGCTGTAGCAACTCGCTCAATCCAGCTCATTGGCACACTAACAAAGCGCTCTCAGTTGCGTCACGACGGTGGGGTTCGTTTCATGCCAATAATGTGCATCGTTCGGTTTCGTTCGTTCGCCTTGATGGCATCTTACACCCTTCAGCAAACAGAAAATCACTCATTTTAAGCTCTTGCCCTGCCCTCGAGTACAATGCAATCGGAGTGGAACTCACAGCATTTTCACCGCTTTCTTTTTCTTCCTCTTCCAGCACTACCGCGGTTCGCTCAAGTCGCTCAACACCGGCATCGTCACGCTGCTCAACTACGGCAAACACGTCCCACCGGCCGTATCCCACGTAACGCTGGCACACGAAATCGGACACAACTTTGGCTCACCGGTAAGTAGCGGATCGTCCACTCCACTCCAACCATCCACCAAATTAACCTCCCGCTAGGGGGGGGGGGGGGCGATTGTTGTACGAAAAGCCAAAAAGCGCTGATTCCCTTAAAGTCCGTTCCGTGTTTTCGGGCAGCGCACGATCATTAAAACATCAAAGAGGAAAAGCGACCAACAAGCTTGACGCACACGGCTGGTAGGGAAAATGGTTCCGCGCCAGCAAAAACCCGGTCCGGAAAGGTGACCGGGTTTCCGTTTTCTTAAAGGATTAAGTTCAAGTAACGAATTCCGGGCAGGCAAGTTGGGTACCGATATAACGATCCCTTTGCTGGAAAGTATCACCGGTCTGCTCGTTATTTCAGCGAACATCAGTCACCTGCTGATGAGTTGGTTATTTTCCGTCTGTTTTCGATGTGCTTTCGTCTAAACCTCCATAATGACTGATCACTGATGCCTGACAAAGCGAACGCAGCATAAGGACCTTATCGTGTTGCTCGAGCCGTAGGAAATACTTAGCCATTGCTAACTAATTCCCCAAAGACGTATCCCGACTGATGCAGCTTGGGCAGCAACGATCCTTTTCAGCTTGCCTGGGTGGGGTTTTTTTCCTCTAGCCCAGGTGGTCACGCTTTACCATCATCGTAGGCCCCAAACACACAATTGGCATCGCATTCATATTGCTAATTGAACGGAGCATTTTAATTCGATCCCATTCAATTAAACATCTCCTTGCATGCGATTCGCAACGCTTCGTCTTCTGCTGCTGGAAATTAATTTCATCTTTCTGCCGACCTTCTCTCATCACTCCGACGTTGAGGTAATTCTGGCGCTTTCACCGGAACGATTTTGATTGCATTTCTTTAATTCGCTTCTCCTTTGCCGTTCGTTCGCTGCTGAGTCCACCATCGATACACCGTGACCGGGGCTGGTTTTCTGTCTTTTTTTCCCCCTATTTTCACACCGCGTTGTCGCCAGCTTTGATATCCTTACCAAAGTGTTTATCTGTGCGGGTTTTTGTACGGTTCTTTGCCTACGTTCTGGACCGTTTCTGGCTATATTTTATTCAATTTCATTCTCCGGCAGACGAAACGCTGCACGACCTACGATCAACAGCGGTAAGAAGCTAAAATGCTGACAAAATAAATAAATAAAAGAGAAATAAAATCCAAAACACCGGGCCGGTAACGGGCGCACGGCACTCCTCAGCCACATCGACGATCAATGGCGACCTTCGAGTAGCACCACGATTGGCGATACCAGCTGGGACCTGAGAATCAATTGTGTTTCTGGGCTGTTTTCTTTTGGTACACTCAAACTTTTTTCCCCATTTTCTGTTGGTTCGTCAACGGAAAATCGACGAGGGCAACTCGCTCAACCGGACAGGGGCTAAATTGGCGACTGGCAAGATCGCTTCGTCTCAGTCTTTCGCTAATATAATACAACACACAAATACACATTAGGTCCTCTTCCTGTCACGAATGTGAAAATATCGTTCAGTTGTTGTGCTTATGGTAACATTTTTGTGTGAATTTCTCAATAATTGATGGACAAAATTGGTGTCAGTTCTCTTGAGACAGTTTTTGTTTTTGTTTCCGGTTCGTTTGTAGAGCTTTCTTGTGACATTGAATATAACCCGCAAGAAAAAAAAACACTTTTGTCCAACGTTCTTAAAGATAAGCAGCTTGAATGTTTGCTCTCGCTGTCGCTCTATTGTGTTTCTACAACACTTCTTTCATCCCATAGTGGTACATCCGAGCGGCTTGCAGGAAACAAGAAATCCAGTCCATCCAAGCAACCAATTGCTGCACACGGTCAAATCCACCGATAAAAGATAATACTTCACACCGGATTCGGCACGGCGTTGCTCGTGGATCTTTGTCCTCGTTGGTCGCTGAAATTGATTTCGTCTGCCATCCCCTCCCAACCGAGGAGGGTAATCGAACGCCATCATGCCGGATCGCACCCGAAGAACCGATCCAAACGTGCCTTTGACCGTACCGTGAGCCAAATTTTGTGGACCGAACCACCCCCGAAATGCATTTTTCGGGGGAGATTCGCTTCTTTTCTTTTCATCAAGGAGTTCCAAGAACACGATAGGTTCTTCCTCCCAACGACAAGTTTGTTCGTTGTGCGTTGATTGCGATGATGAAACGTTTGGTTTTGGCGCTTCCGTGTTTTTTTTCGGGTTCCGGGTGACGGGTTCATCCCCCAAACCTCCCCCATCCCCACCCCCTCCACGGAACTTGGACACCGTGTCGAAGACGTTCGAGCAGGGAGCGAATTTATTGACACGGAAATAATGGGCCTAATCCAAGTGTAATCAAGATTTGGTTCGGCAAAACTTTTCCCCAAAACTTTCGTGAGGCGCCACTCCGCCTTCGGGGTTTCCCTCCAGTTCCATTTCAATTTGGGCTGTGGGTGATCTGTCCGAAACATTTTCGCTCCTTTCAAAGTGAGCATACAAAAACCGAGAGGGACCATTGTGTCTTGTGTGTCCCCCCTTTTTGCTTATCAGCATGTATTTTATAACACAAAATAGAGAAAATGTGAGTGTGTATGTGTGTGAATGTGTGTGTTTTTTTCACTTGATTGAGATGGAAATGATTGAAAAGCAGGCAAAACTTTTCACTCTTTTCGCAGTGTTCTTAATTTCATTCAAATCCTCCATTCAAGTTTTATCCATCCGCATTTTACCGGGTGTATTCATGCGAAAACCTTTATTCAACAAGCAGAACGGGACGTGTGCTTCGGTTTTGTAAAGTTACACAACAACACAAAAAAAAACACCTCGAAATAAACTATTCCCTTAAAATACGGAATTCATAAAACATTGACTGCGTTTGAGGGTGGATTCGTCCGATAATTCCTTTCACTGCACACGTTGCCGCCTTGATGGATGCCACCCAATTCCCTGCGATTCGAAGCGATTCATTTTGGTAGTTGGGGGTTTTCACTCTTGTTAATGGTTAGTACAAAAATGCAGCTGCATTTAACCGGGCAAAAAGGGAATGGAATGGACTTTTTTAATATTCACGTGCACGACACGGATGCGCATCGCATGGATCGTTTTGTGGTGAAATATGGGGGGAGAGGAAGCCAAAATAAAAAGTGCAAAAACCGGTGATATATTTGAATTTGAAGCGAATATGACGGAAACGGTTGGCCTGCCACTTGCACAATGGGACAGCGCTGAACAAATAGATGGACATTTTGTTTTATTTTTTATCAACTATCCCGATTTCATTAAAACAAAAAACACGTAATAAAAATCTTCGGTACACTAGGACTTCCAGATTGCGCCAGTGTACCACACAGAAGTGTCCACTACAGCTGTCCTCTTCGGGTCAGCGTGCGCGGGCATTACACGCGATTTTTGCATCTGCGAGCTGAGTTCTGTTTCATTCATTTATCAGATGAAGTTTAGTTTCCTTTAATGTTCATTGATAATGGTTGGCACACACGAACCTAAACAGTTTGCCGTACTTACAACCTAATAGTATCATAGATGTAATTAAATCTAAGCAGGCATTACACGGACAGATGTCGCAGATGTAATTGTTGTATACAAATAAATGAAGACTAGCAAGAGCTCAACATCTCCATGACTTTGTTGAACTCAATCCTCATATGAATCATGACAGCCAGTCGTTCCAGATTCAAGATTGGCCGAGCTCGACATTGAGCGGTTTAATAGCGGGCGGGAGTGTCAGTCGTCCTCGAAGTTGAAGATAGTACTGACGCAAGGAGATGGAACGTCGAGACCAAGACGAGAGCTGTCGGAATCAATACTTCCAATCGTTGAATGGCTTCGAGAGCAACAAAGAGGCCTGAAAATTCTAGAACTGACCGTACAATAGCGCAGAGTCCCGAAATTTCTCATGTATCCGTATTATCCGAAATAAAAGTTGACACGCACATTGCGGAGTCGTGGAGTACTCGCTGCTACTTGCCAAGTCTGCTGTACATTACATTCAGAATTATAAGAGAGAACTGGGATTAGCCAACTAAAGAAGGGTCGATAATTTGCTTTGCAAAACATGACACCAAGTTTAAGAAGTTGAAACTCTTGAATTCTTCAATCAACTGTGATAGTACCTTTAGCTTTACGTCAATCTACCAATCAAACCAATTTGGACAACTAAAACATTTTTTTCCCACCGATATGTCCACCCTGAATCCCAACGTGCACCGGTCGATGGGTAAGTACCGGCACGCGTATCCCTGTTGTTTGCTGTCCCTTGCCGGGTGCTGATGGCCATGCAATGAATGAAATTGCACCAAAGCGCTAGTGGTACCCAACGGAATGGAAATAGAATTCAAGAAATGAAAGTACCACACGTCTCGTCCACGGCGACGGTGAGGCAAAGCGTGAAGAAGAATGTTGTGGTGGTGTGAAAATGAAATGTACATCGTAAGTGGTGGCACTTCATGCATTTTCCAAATCACAAACACACCCACACACACAACCGTACATACATTCAGCCTTTTTATTTTCTCCATTTAGTTAGAGTAGAATAAAAGTGCTCTCGGCTTTTCGGTCGCAAAACATGCTCACAAAAAAAAAATCATTTCCCAGGGAAAACCACACGTAGAAAATGATGGCGGATGCGGAGTTTTCCATGGCAAAGGAACACCCTGTTTCCCTGGCGCTAGAAACTGTTGCCACACGGCGTCAACCCAATTCCGAATGGGACAAAGAAAGGAACGTAACTGCATGCCCGTTTGCAGCATGTGGCCGGCTGTGACCTTCTCGTTCGCTTTATAAAGGGTCGAGTTCCAGCGGTTCCACACACTCCAAGCGCTCGTTTGGGATACCGCGTGCAGCGACCATAAGGACAGCAGTGGGTGGAAATCGGCCACGAACGGATACGAACCTGGCGCAGTGAAAGGCAGCATAAAAATGACGAAAAATCGTAGCTGACACTTGAAACAAACGAGGACTTGTTCTGTCACGACCTAGATGTGACATGCGTTTTAGTATTGCTTCTGTGTGCTGGCCCCTCCCCCACACCCACAGCAACCACCTTTTCGTTCGGCCTTTGTTTGTTCCGATTGTCCGGAAATGGAATAGAAAGTAAAGAAGGGACCAGAAGCCGCACCTGTCGGAATGTGTTTCTGTGTCAAAGCGTTCACGCCACCATCTTGCAACGTTGCCCTCATGTGTACGTTTGTGCACAAGAAATTCCGGATCCGGTCGGTACGGGAATGGTTTCGAGCTGATCTGGGTGGCTTGCCGAATGGGTCACAAAAACCTGTTGTCAGGACATCTGTCAGGACACGTTTGTGACGATGACACCACCGAGCAGCGTTTCATCGGTGACCCACTTCCGCGAGCCGACCTCGTTTTTGTTCGCCCTCCCGTAAGGACACACAGTCGGTTATTTAATGAGCGACTTTCGTTGTCGCCGTGGTTCCATTTCGTGTCAACAAAATTTTTCCCATTTGCCCAACGAGGACGATGAGGATGGGTGCTACCACGTTCGCTTTTCTGTTTTGAACAGTCCGGGCTCTAATGCTTGCACACTTGCAATCTTTTTGATAGAGCGAGTGTCAAGTTGCAAGTGTATAAATATTAATTAAGCATCATAGTGCATACGTGGTGGTGGTAAATGTTGTTGTATGCAACTTTAAGTGAAAGATCTTTATAAGCAGCTAAAAATAATTGCTGACCAAAGCAAAAATAAGACGTATGAATTACAGTTTTGTTGAGTTGCAAAGCCTACTAGAGGTGCATAACTTGAACATGTCCGGTTGGAGTATTTGTCATTTCTTGCCGGTTCCTATTCATTGGATCATTTTGACAGATATGTCGTTTTGTTCGTTGTGACATTAGACTTCAACATGCATCAATTTCATTTCGCCCAAAAAGAAGTGTCTTCATAGTGTATCATGTACAGTATGTCGATTTTCGTTCCAAATTATGAGCATTTGTGGCATTCGCTGCTTTTGTGTTTTCATTCGAAGGAAAAGCTGTCGAAGCACATCCTTTGCTGTTAGAAGCTTACGGTATACTTGCTCCATCCGTGAAAACATGTGAGAAGTGGTTTCGGCAATTCCAGAGTGGTGATGTTGATGTCAAGGGCAAAGACTATCCAAGCGCTGCTGGATGCAGACCCTAACCAAACTGGACATTGGATTTGACGCAAGTTACGATTTTCCAACGTTTAAAATCGGTGGGTAAGATCCAGAAGCTTGGAAAATGGATTGACCGAAGGGCAGATGGAGCATTGCTAATTCGTTTGTGGAAATCATCTTCAACAGCTCCAAGTGAATTCATTTTTTTATCGAATGGCTACTGGTGATGAGAGATCGATTTATTTTGAGAATCCTAAGCGTAAAAAATCGTGGCTTTCACCTGGTGAAGCCGCCCTTTCCGCAACAATGGTGTATTGCGCTTCTCCGAATATGAAGATGTCTAAAAATGGGTCGGCGAATGGTTTTCACCGAAGCCCAAACAATTTTATTAGAGTGGGATTCGCAATATGCCTGAGTGATTGGAGAAATGTATAGAAATCAACGGGCACTACATTGAATAAATAATCTTATAGTTTTTCCGAAAACCGTATTTATTCAAAAACCGGACCATTTCAACGTATACACCTAGTATATTTAGTGTATCTCAAGATTCTTTCAAATTTTGAGTTGTCTTGGATGTAGGTACAAGATAGTGACGTTGCTGATCTTGACTCAAATGTGGCCATGCTACATGTACGCGTGTTTCAGTCTTTGGGTTTACTTCACCCAATCCATCCTTTCTGGTACATTCTCATCCTTTGAGTCTAGTTTAGCTATAGATAGAGCTTAATTTTAGGAATTAAGCTAGTTTTGCTAAACCCTATGGGACAATCAATTAATAATAATATTAATATTACAATACAGTTGCATTATTTATGGAGACGCCTAGTACCTGGTAATACAGCGTTGATTCGATCGGAGATTGCTATAGACCCTCCATCACAAACTTTCGCATTTTTTCCATAAACTGATTGTATAAACAGAAAAAAATCGAAATAGACAAGAAAAAAAAGAATTTTGCACCACATTTCTCTACCAAATTGAACATACGCTAATGATGTTTAAATAGTTAGTTCAAACGGTTATAAAACGTGCAAGAAATACTGAATGTTTTCCATAAATGGGACAGACAAATCTTAAGCACTCCTGTATCCTGTAGCCTGTATCTACCAAATAATCTAAAGCTGAGCTAAATGGGGATAAGTCTGGACACGTCAAAATGCATACAAAAAAAAAATATATCTGGCCAAGAGTATGATACCGGCCAATCTTGATTTCGGTAACATTTTCCTCAGAATCCATACAACATAAACACTGAACATTGTGAACTTTGTTCAGTTAAATTAGTAATTAAAATGCCAATGCTTGGTTGGCTGTTAGTAAATCAAAACCCTTGATGGAAAATAAAAAAAAAATTATTACTTTTTTAGTAAGTCTTCAGAATAATCTAAATTTAATGTCCAAGAACAATACATTTTCGTCCGGCAATGCTATTAAATTTAATTAAAATGCATACAAATGATGCATCCTAAATTTAATATTTTAATGGAAGATAATTTTAAAAATTTATACTTATACCCCCGTAACATTCAATTTCAAAATAGTAACCCAATACTAAGGTATCCTTCGATACCAACAAAAAACAGTGTAGTTACATATTCTACAACTTATCTTATCATAGGACAAAGTTTCTATACCTGCAATGCTAATAAATTGGGTAAATAAAGAGCAAATAGACAGTAACCGTAAACAATAAACACATTCCAGGAGCGTCCCCACCGCGTACCACGCCACACAAACACACAATGCATACGGTCCTGTTCATACTGCAATTTCACATGATGAATAAGCGGTTGTAATTGTAATGCGATACACCATATATTCCCAGCGAAAAGAGTAACTTCCGACATTGTCCCCACGTAATAATGCTCTCTCGCATGGTTCACGCTCATGATGAAATGGAGGCAAATTGCTGCCGACGTGGAACGACGCGGTCTCCTCCTTGTTTGACTTCGCCACCGCTTTTGCGAAAAGGAAGCAGCATCGTTGCCGCTTATTATTGTGTGTGTGAGTCGGTTGCTGTTCGAAAAGACTCGAGCGCACTTGAAATGGCGAACAATGGCGACCCATTCCACTTGCGCACAACAAGAGGAAAGAAATACACTAATGAAATCCGATTTTCATACACAACCTCTTAGGATGGATACAACAAGAGCACAGGACGGAAGACATATTGCCTGCTGGCTTCTCCCAGTTTGTGTCAGTGCTCAATCTGCAACAGTGGGGAATAATTGATAGAATAATAATTCCCAAGATTTAAAATCTCGTCCCATCACGCCTGCCTCAACCACCGCCACCCGGCGAACGTGTTTAATCCAGTGCAGATGGGGGAAAAAAATAAAGGATACCTTCAAAATATTGTACAATAAATAACAGGTACCGGGGGTTGTTTTACGAGGCCCGCACCCGCCCGGGGGGTGATTATTCTTTGCCATTCTGTTCTTGCTGCATACACACCGTGGCCGCTGGTGTCGCTTCGAAGCGTATTACTACGTCCACCGTCTCTATTGCGTGATCCGTCTTGAGGGATTTTCCCCAGTTTGAGTTAAGAGGGCCATCTCCTCCGTGGACGTGATTCAATCCTCGCAAAGAAAGTGAGCTCCACATTGTGCCCAGTGCCACCAGGGTGTGTGTGTGTGTGTGTGGCGCGGCACAAATAAATACGGGAGCGGAAAATTTATTAGTCACAATTAATCGTTTTGCTGGCGAAGGACGATGGTGGTGGCCAACCAAGCAAACCCGGGTTCGGACGGTCATTAGTGGAAGCTGAAAAGTTTACTGGAAAAGATAAACATGAACGAAACGAGATCTTACTGCGAGTGGGAGAGGGGGAGGGGGGGGGGGGGGAACTGACAGCACGTCGAGTTTGACTGGCTGGCGAAATGGGAAATGGGGAACAATAGTGCGGGAAGGGTGGTGAAAGGGACCGGCAAAAAGAAAAACATCCAACCAGCAGACAAGTGGAGTCATTGCGAAGAAAGACCGATGCAATGGAACCTCATCTTCGCAAATTGCAACTGGTGTAGTTGTACGTTCCTGGTCGCTTTTTCGTGGGAGGAACTCAAACAAGTGTTACTCATTTATAAGACATACCGCTAGAATTGGCTTGCCAGCGCTCAATTTCCTTGGCGGTGGATGGTGCGCGGTGTGTTGGTGGAGGCACGAGGACATAAAACACTTTCCACCCCCCCACTTTCTGTCGGTACGCCAGCTTGTTTGTACGAGGTACACATGATCGTGTAGCTCCGCCGTGTTCCGTTGAGCGCAGCGGGATAATATGCGAGCTGACGTGTAGTGATTAGCTTTGGGAGGAGTTTATTTTTCAACCACCCGATCCCGGCAGCTGCAGTTGTTTGGTTGGATTTGTATAACATGCAGTCTTCGGCCGGCGGGAATGAACGGGCGCTGCACACGTTTCTTGCAAGTAGTTGCTAATGAGTTTGGTGAATAATCATCCAAACGTTACACCAGATTCTTGTCAAACGGGCGGGAAGTTGATCAGTTCTTGCTTTCCATCTATTTTTAAGCTGATGGGGTTATTTATTGTTTAATGTATAAGCAGATAATTATTTTAAATGCAGTTTCTAATTCTAAACTACATTATTGTCAAAAGTCTACACGTCTTGATTTTTATTTTCAATTCAATTCAATAATCCGGGCAACTGCGTACCGGTTAATCGATTTCCACGGATAAAAGGCCCTACAGCTTTGTACGTGCAATAATTGAGCATGAAGATGTCAGCTCCACGTTACGACAACTCAAACGATTTTAATAATCGAAGCTATTGTTTATTAAAAGAATGGACCCATTTCCAGCGAGTTTAAATATATTTATAGAAATCATCCCATTTCCCATAAAAGTCAAAATTGTACTACTAGCTGTCATTTTTCAACTCACGGATAATCCACCCGCCGGTTAATCAGGTTTCGAATAATTGACGTTCTACTGTATTTTTAAGCATATTTTAACGCATTTAAAAATAACAGGCAGATAAATCTTAAAAGAAAATATTTTTACGGTTAAAACCACACTAATATAATGAGTAATATGAAAAATCACACAATTGTTTGTTATAGGTTAAAGCTTTCTAGAGAAAAATGTTTGCAATGCGAAAGGGAATAAATTCCCTTATTCGTATAATTCGCAACACGCTCTATCACAAACGCAATTTCTTTCACCCTTGGTCAACAATTGCAACCAAGCAAGGAAAGGCTCTGCTTCGTAATGGTCCATTCTTCTAAAGCCACGTAGAAATTAACCGCGATTTAATAAACCAATTTCTAATTCAATTTCCAACCATCAACATCAACAACAGCGCAAACGTTTCCACAGAGCCAATCACAATTATAAATGCATTCCGGTGCACTGCAATGCAACGGCACGCGGTGTGTAACTGTGCGTGGCGCCATCTGGTACCACGGGCAGGAACCTACTGCACATAATTGTGGTTGATTAATTTCCTTCCCTGCCCTGCTCGTAATTGCGGCCATTAGTGCGAAATTGCCATATTTCACCGCGATGGCCGTGTGCTCCAACGGGGTTTCGACTCGCTTCTTTTATTTACATCTCTTCACTCACGCCCGGGTTGGTGCTCTTTTTCTCCCTTTTGTTCCACAGCACGATCCGGAGCAGTGTACACCCGGCGGGGAGGACGGTAACTTCATCATGTTTGCACGCGCGACGTCCGGCGACAAGCGCAACAACAACCGCTTCAGTCCGTGCTCGCTGAAAGCCATCGAACCGGTGCTGAATGCGAAGGCACGCAGTGCCAAAGGTTGCTTTACCGGTAAGTGTTGGAACGCCACAAACGCCTGGCAGATGAGTCGGCACCATTGTAATGATCTATTGTGTTGATTTGATTCCCACGCAAACAGAACCGCAGGAAGCCATCTGCGGAAATGGTGTGGTCGAACCGGGCGAACAGTGTGACTGCGGTTGGGAGGAGGACTGCAAAGATTCCTGCTGCTATCCGATGTCACGCCATCCTCGCTTCGACCAGAAGCCTTGCACGCTGACACCGAGGTAAGTGTTGCTGTGCAGCGGCGTGAGAGTATCGGGGACTGATTGGCACTCGTTTCCCATCCGCAGGGCCCAGTGCAGTCCGTCGCAAGGACCGTGCTGTACGCTCGAGTGTACGCTCAAGCTCGGCGACAAATGTCGCGACGACAACGGATGCCGCGATCCGGCCTACTGCGACGGCCAGATGCCCGTCTGCCCACCGTCCATCAACAAACCGAACAAGACGATCTGCAACAAGGAGTACGTGTGCTACATGGGCGAATGTACCGGTTCGATCTGTCTGGCGTACGGGCTGGAAAGCTGCCAGTGTGCGGTCGGACCGGCCGATCCACCGATAAAGGCGTGCGAACTGTGCTGCAAGCAGCCGGGCGAGGACAAACCGTGTCTGAGCTCGTTCGACTGGAACGAACCACCGTACGATGTGCCGGACATGTACGCGAAACCGGGCACACCGTGCAACGATTACAACGGGTACTGCGATGTGGCCCAGAAGTGCCGCGAGGTCGACCCATCCGGTCCGCTGGCCACCCTGCGGAAGTTGCTGCTGTCCGAGGAGAGTATTGCGAGCTTCAAGAAGTGGATCCTCAGCAATTGGTACACCGTCGCGTTGATCGTGACCGCTGTGCTGGTACTGCTGGTAAGTGTTGCGCGGTCACCTGCTTGAACATGGCACACGGGTTAACCTTTTTCTTTGATTTCGATGCCGTGCGAATAATGCCCGAAAGCAGAAAGTTCGTCGAAACGTGCGCCACTGGAAGGACATTCCGCTGGATATTGAGCAATATTGTGAGGACAGAGTAGTGTTTGATTGTTCCGCTCCTTTTACTCGCTCGTTATCGCTCACAGACAAGGTCATTCTTCCCTGTATTGCTAGACGTGTAACGGAAAACAAAGCGCTCGACATGTCCTTTTGAATTTTTTTACAGGAATTTACGAATTCCAGTGATAAAGTTGGAGCCCTTTTCGTATTCGTTTCAGGTTGAAGTAGACTGTGTGCAGGTAGATGTGGAATCTATTCATCTTTATCGAGCTTTTGCCTCGAGCTTGGTTTTAGACCATAAGTCTCAAAGTTTTAAGCATTTCTAGATTACGTTCAAGTTAAACTGGAATTTGTTGAGGTAGATCTGGACTTCGTCACACTTTCTTAAAGTTTTGCAATCTGAAATTGGTTCTGCTTGAAACACACACCGAAAATGCTTAGGAAAGTTGAGAAAATGTGGAGCAGAATCCATGTCAACTATCAAGCAAGTTATAAGAAATTGGAAAGGATTCCAGATCAACCACGGCACAATCAAGTGCAAGTTGGAAACCATTAAGAAACAGCTGAAACTTTACCACGTGCACTTCAAAAGCTCGATGCTGGACATAGTTTACTCAAGTTTTATAGCTGCAAAAAGCTTTGCAACGTGACAGATTAACTGTCAGTTTCACTTTAGCCTGAACAAGATGCACACCGTGTGAAGAATTCCACATTCACCTTCACTTGAACGTTAAAAGATTTTCGTAATTTCTCCAACTTTTTCACTTCGAATTCGGGTAGAAAGCCCTGCGAAACCTCTCCTTGCCCGGAGTGTCCTTACCAAATTGCTAACCACCGGCTTCATCTCATTCCCGCAGGTTCTGAGCGCGAAGCTCCTGGGCAAGCGTACCAATCTAAAGCTGAAAACGGTCACCATCATACACAGCGCCACGACGGAGACGGTCCGCCTGCCGGAGGACAACAACGGTGTAATAGTGCACACGGCCGTCCGCACGAAGGTGCCGCTCAAAAAGAAGGTACGCGGCGAACGGACGAAACCGTCGGCCGCGGGCAAGACCACCAAGGGACAACCGGTGGGCGCAACGGCAGCAGCAACCACCGGACCGGCGGCCCAACTCCCCAAACAACTGCTAACCACGGTGAACGGGGCGACCACAACCACCACCGCCGTGCTACCGTCCACCTCCAAGGAGCTCCAGCAGCGCCAGCAAGCGTCGGGCACGGGCGGGCCGGCCACCATCCCAGCGACCGGTGGCGCCAATCCAGCCACCATAGTCATTAAGCAGGTGAAGCGGCACGTTGGGCGTACTACCACGACCACCACGACGGTGGCCGGCGCAACGGACAGTCCGAAAAGGTTGCTGCGCCGGAAGAAGAAACGGTCCAGCGCACCTGCCGCCGGTGGACCGTCGGACGAATCGCCCGTCAAGGAACCGAAGCAGCAGAAGAAACACAAGAAACCGAAATCGAAGCATAAAGAGGTGATCGACTACTCGAGCCGCAACGCGTCCGATGCGCACAGCCACAGTAACACCTTCGGGAAGGTTCACCGCTGGTTGCTGGAGTCGCCGATCGTGGCCACCCAGCAGTCCGCTGCCACCGGTGCGTACGGCCATGCGTCGGCCGTATCGAACATGCTCAGCAAAAGTCAATCCACGCCGGACCACCTGACGCAGGGCCAGCAGACGGCGGCCGGTGCAGCCGTTCCGCTGGCCCAGACCGCCGCCACCCGGTCGCCGAAGAAGGCGCGCGTGAAAACCAAGTCCGTCGGTAATCTGAACGAAAAGGTGCGGTTGCAGGTGGTTTACAAGCCTCCGTTCAAGTTCAGCCTGAAACTCTCCAAAACGGACCCGTCGGCGGTGTCGGGCGTGAAGACACACGTCGTGCCGGGACCGGCGGGCGGGAAGCGGAAAAGCCGTCCACTGACCGACCGGAAACGCGTTGGACCGGGTGGTGTGGTGGCGGGTGGTGAAGAGCAGCCACGCAAACGATCGGCGATCCTCGTCCGGCAGCAGGTGTCCGTGGCGGAGGAGAAGATACCCATCATCGGTAATCCGCTGGCCGAACCAAACTATGAAACGCTCAACCCCCGACACGGGCTGCCCGGCGAGGAGGAGCTGCCCGGGGCGGATGAGTCATCGCACACGTACGAGAACGTGACGTTCGGCCATGGAGATGAGCCCGACTCGATGATGGCCATCACCACCAGCTCCACATCGCAACAGCAGCCCAATGTGCCATCCATCAACACGGCCACGTTCCGGATCAGTCGGAGCGCCAGTGGGACACGATTGCAGAACTCACCTTCGCGCAGCTCCTCGCAACAACCGCGCGGCAGCACGTCGAATCTAGCGGCCGGCGGACACCACAGCAACAGTGGAGGCCGCGATCGGCAGCGTCGTTCCAGCGTTCACAACAGCTCCACCAGTGCGTTCCGAGCGTTCGGCGGTGACAGTACGGAGTGTCTCATCCGGTCCAGCACAACGAACCTCGCCAAACCCGGCCACGGTGGTAAGCGAAACAGCTTCGCGGACAAGAAGCGTTCCAGCTCCACCAACCTAAGTCGCCATCAGTCCGGTTCGGCATCGAACCTGCATTCGCTCAAACGGCACGGTTCGTCCAGCCAGATGCTACAGCAAGACGCGACCGGAAGTCGCCGGAATAGCATCACGCAGCCGACGAAACTGTCCCGCTCGGCGTCGAACGGCCAGGGTACGATGGGGCGGCGCCATTCGGGCGCTAACAATGGGACGCTCGGTAGCAACAACTCTACCAACTCCAGTAACGGCAGCCATGGCCACCATCATTCGCACCATCACCATCACACCGGACAGCATCAGCGGCGTAGCAGCGTAGGTACGGCCGGCGGTGCGAAACCGACGAATCAAGCGCCACACCAACAGCAACCGACCCTGGCGCGGCAGACATCGCTGAACGTGAAAACGAACATGGCGGTCCAGCCGCATCACCATGGCCGTCCGCACACAGCGACGTGTGCCGACGATCCGAAGACGGCCCAAAGGCCGTTCGAATGGCCAATGGTGTTGCCGGGTGGTGTGGGTGGCAATCGACGTCCCCACGATGAGCCGCTTCCATCCGATCTGGAGGTGATGGTTTCGGACGTGGAGAATCTGGTCAGTGATAGATAACAAAGTTTTTCACATAACAATTAGCAAAAGTGTGCGTGAGAGCGAGAGAGACAGTGTGTGAGAGAGAGAGAGAGAGCTAAAAGAAGATATTATGGATGCAAACAAGTGATATGATGGATATAGATGGGAGTGGACAGAGTTAAGGCAGAGCCCGAGTTTTTAGTAGGCGGTGGACGAGAGAAGAAAACGAACGAGAAAAAAAAACCCAGAGCAATCTAGATGAGAAAAAAAAATGACAGATGACAAACACCATTTTCGATTGTCGATCAAACACAAAATGCGACAATGATGGTGATTGAAGCTGGTTGATGAAAGCTGGTGGCTTGTATTACTATTTTTAAAACACCCAAACTCTAGCTCCATTTTTTACTCCCTCTTCTCCGAACAATCAATATAGTTTGAGCTGTGAGTAATAAGAGGAAGGAGAAGACAGATATTGAAGAAGATATTTACATCCGCACTGGAAGAGGCTCGCCTACTCAGTTCGAAACCTCCCCTAACCTCAGCAACGCTCAAGCCACGTGTTCCGCGAAGAGTACATGGAGACGCCCAGTGTTTTGTAACAATTCGTTCAAAAAAAAAACAACGCTATGCCGGTAATTATGCGAGGATAAGAGTCTCTCGCCATCATTGTCCCCAAGGTTAAGAAGAAGAAAAGAACAAGAAAACACAAAAGAAAGGTCAGTGTACGAGTGTACGAAGGAGATGCCGCCATGTGGACTGACGTATTTTATTGAACTTACGGTTTAAACAAGAAGTTTTGTTTTACGTTTGTAATCCGTGCCAATTAGAAGCAATTCTTCGCAAACAAAAAACACACACATACAAAACTAAACTCATGCAAACAAACAAACGCTACGCTACTCGATGTCTGCCTGTAACGTAACGTAGCGTAACAGCGTTACGTTACTCTGGTTGAAGTAATAATTGTAATGACAGGGAGAAAGGGAAAATAAGCCCGCACCAGAATCAAACGGTAGACAGGAACTATTAGCACCAACATACACATACGCCTCCTATAAACACACGCCTTGAATGTATGTGTGTTTTGGGTTTGGTTTTTTTTGTTGTTGTGTAACCGCTTGTTCTCCGCGCTTCGAATTTCCGGCGCGAATGCGATTGGGTAATTTCATGCGAAAGCGCCACGTCTCCGAGTGTCTATATTCTGCAAGGCTGATTAAAAACAGAAACAACCCTCCACTCGATATCAAAATCCTTTCTTCTACCCCGAATGTCTCCCAGCCCTGTTCGAACGCATTTATCAACCACTCCCCTATGACCAAGCTAACCTGTACCGACCTGTACGAGATCATATCACTAGAACAATTTTTTACCGTAACCGTCTTTTGGTGCAATGCTGTGTGAGTGGCTGTTGTATATTTTTTGGGAACTTTTTTTCTCATTCGGTTATAGCTCGCGAATGGAGATGTGTTGGAAGGTGAAAGCGTATCACTTGGAAGTGGCTGCATGTTGGCCGGCCGCGGAACCGTAGTAGTAGTAGAATTTAATCTGCCAAACATCATCGTTCATCAAATCAAAACCCCGTTCGAGGCGTGGTATAGTTTTGTTATCCCCCGAAACACCAAAACACCATCACCATATTGTTATTGTAAAATGCAAAAACAAACACACACAACACGTCCTGTGCACTGTGCATTCCGATTAGCTAGTGACGCCATATTGCATTACTCCACCCCCATCCCCGACCCACAACCGGGGTGTAAGGTACTCAAACACATTCCACAATGCCTGCCGATATTACACTGCTACACCAGGAACCGGAGCAGCAAATGA
This sequence comes from Anopheles marshallii, assembly GCF_943734725.1. NCBI lineage: Eukaryota > Metazoa > Arthropoda > Insecta > Diptera > Culicidae > Anopheles > Anopheles marshallii. Next base: position 13,857,485 of record NC_071326.1, on the reverse strand, counting down.
GAGCAATTTTTGTAAATAAGCGCCTGATGGCAGACAAGGAAGGGGGGCGCGTTGTTGAGGCGCGCGCCCAGTAGGTGTATTTAAGCCGATCGCTTTCTGTGTAAACAAATTAACTGTTGCGCTACGGGGACACCTGTGGGACGTCCCTGCATCTCCATCCCCGCCCAAAACCCCCCCCCAACAATACGTTCCACAACAACACGGGTGGGATACATATTACTAGCGTGTAGAGTAAGGCTGCAGAAAGAAAAGGGATGAAATCGATGGTAGAAGTTGGCGGAGAAGAAAAAGAAGACAAGCGTAAACGGGGTATGAGAAGTAACACTAATAAGAAACTAAACATATAAGATAAATGTGATTCTAATCTTATAGAAACTCATAGGCTTAAGGTATAGCAAGAGTACGACATCACTAACAAACAAAAACAACCGCAAACAGTGTGCGAAAACAGAGCTGAACTAAATGAGAGTGCGAGAAAATTGAAGCAAAATAAAGAAAACAGAAACAAAACAAAGAAAAACACACAAACACCTGATGATGCTTTACTTGCTGAAACGACCGACGATGGTGATGATGATGATGACGAAAGGTATGTGCAATTTAAATATTTGTGATGTAAATGATACAATGGTTTCTATAGTGTAGCAACGGAATTCCCAAGGTGGTCAAACTGGCTGCCTACTTAAATTAATATCGTGCTAGTATATTATTTCCTAGTATATCATTATAAGAGAATCAAGAAAAAACAAAAGAAAACGCAATGTACTAATTTGTAAAGCGACCTATATAGGTATATACCTGAACAAATCCTCTAAAAAGACCGCCCTAAACTGTAGCTGTTGGTGTATGTTTGCTTCAACATTTCGTTCTCGTTACCGATAGGAGCGCCCCCATCTGGCGGGAGTTCAAACCACAAACGCAACTGAAACATGCAAACACCAGTATGGTAAGTGTTTTTATGTTAATTTATTTTATTTACCACCCTCTTTCAGCCTTTCCTTTTTTCGTGCGAGATACTAAACTGATTTTGCACTGCTTTCCCACCATTGGAACCCCGCTCGGATTCGTAGCGTTGGAAGCGTCCGACCGAGCTGGTACAATTAAACAAAACGCGATGCATACCAACGAGAGCCAAACGCGTATTCCAACCCGCCCAGCGTCGAGCAGATTGGAATGCAATTGCATCAGAAGAAGAAAGGAAGGTGCACCGCCTCAAATTGCCTTATTCTCTATGCACAAGTACGTATAACGCTAGCAGTCCCAGGATACCGTATTTTAGCTTCGGATACTCGTTCATGTAGATCGTGATCATCCCCACGTACGGCAGGAACCCTCTTGCTCGGCCAACGATGTCTTTCTTTGTCAGCCACAGTTGCCCCGGTGCGTACAAACCCCGATCGTCGACGGAGTTATTGTCTCCCTTGGTAAGGAATTTCACCGTGCCATTGCTCCTGTAAGATTGTCGGGTGGAATACCACAAACAAAAATAAAAGATTGTTACGGTACACACTCGGTGCGTTTTGGGGGACGGAACCAACCCACGGTACATACTTTTCGTGCAGCTTAATAACTCGGTGAACGATCGGAATGTCGCGGCCCTCGATCTTGAACACCACAATCTCTCCAACGCGTACCGGTTCGTCTTGGTTCGTGAGGAATAGCAGGTCGCCACGATGGAAAGCCGGTTCCATACTGCCGCTCAGCACGACAACAATCGGTGACTCGCTGCCCGTCACCACCATCAGACCCTTCCAGATCATCAGTGCGGACGAAACGATCATTCCGAAGCTAAGCATTTGGAACAGGAACTACAAAGGAAAGGCCAAAACGTTTAGTCCACCCATTGCGGTCAACGGAACCACGGTTACCCAGAGCATTGCTCGCAAAACTCACCTGTCGCTTGTCCATTCGCTGTACGCCACCGGCGAGCCCGCTCAGACCCAAACTATCCATCATGCCCATCGTCTTTGAGATCCTGTGTTCGCGCAGTAACCGATGCAATTGCCGATCGAGAAACACCACCAGCTCACTCGTACTTGGTTAGCAGATTTTTGTTACCGTTTCCGTGATTTGTGTTGCTTGCGTTCTGCGGCGTTTCCGAACACGACATCAAAGTTCCTTCTTCTTGTTCTTCTTGCTTGCTTTGCAGCTGTCAAAATATACACGTAGTCAAGCTTTGACAGCTTGCAACCCAGATTTACGTTGCGTAGAAAACAAATTGTTATTTTCAGTAGATTTGCATTCTTTTTACGATAACTTTTATTATTATCGAAGCGATACGGTGTTTTTAAACCCGTTCAGAAACTGTAAATTGAAATATGGAGAACACGACGCGGTATCATAAACGAATGTTCGAACATCGTTGCCGGGAGTTCGAAATCATCTGTGGTAATTTGATGTTTCGAACAAATCAACCCACAGCTGCAGTCATTTTTCAAATGCGCCGTTTTATACAGCAGATTTATTTTTAAGATTTTTTTACTAAAAATTTTTTTAAAAAAATCCGCTATATCAGCTTTTAACTTACCGGTATTGGATAAAAACACATATTTTGGTGCACATACGAAAAAAGAGCAATGAAAAACAACTTCTTACAATTCATCTCTGAGCAATTTAAATGATAAAAAGTTATCAATTCTATTGAATCAACCGACAATTGAACATTTACGCAACTTTTTTATAATTTTAAACTAATTCGGACATTTCCAGCACATCAATAGGCTGCATTTAATGTTTTTCAGTTCATTAGGCCCGGGTCTATGAAAAAGTTGCGGCAGCATTTGTGCCTTGGCAACAAACTGATGTGGTCTATGAATATCATAGTTGCAACAAGCAACAGTGTTATGTCAAATTGAAAGATGTCATCTTTTCAAAATAAACAATGGCGTTTATTAGCAAATCAACAGTTGAACAATAAACACGGATGGAAAACGAGATGGAAAGTGCTTCACCCAATTTAAATAACTTTTGCACGCTTGAAGGAGGATCGTCAACTTTGATGGTATGCTTGATGGCAGAAGCAGCATTGCAGAGACCGGGAAAAACTGCTCTGCTGCAAGAACGTGGCATAAAATGTGAATTTTCAACGTTGTTCCCGCAATTGCTTCGCGACCCAGTAAAATTTCATGAATATATGCGTATGGATAAAGGAACCTTTTTTTATATACTTGGTTATATAAGGAACAGCATAGAAAAGGCGAAGAAAAACAATGCGTACATCAGTCCTGAGGCCCGGCTCATGATAACCTTAAGGTAAGTTTATTACTGACTCTTGTATCGATGAATTCTATTCACTTTCCATTCGGGCCTTGTATTGAAGCGTATACGTATACGAACTTATACATCTGCGTGGTACAAACAAGCATTGAAAGCTTGCGTATATTCAAAATTTTTCTTTTATCAATGGTTCGCAGCGCGATGCGATTTTGTAGCGGTCTTGTAAAATTTTTTCGACAATGTAAAATCTTTATACTTTTTTCTACTTTATAGGAATTGATCCCTAATTGTTTCTTTCATGCTAAATTGAAGTATGAATACAATACATTACAATACTTAAAGAATGAAACAAAAGTATTTATTCGTCTTCCATGTTTTGGAATTTTGAAATTACTTCCATAATGTTCATGCGTGCTGCAAGCTGGTATTTTTTTGGTATTTCTTTAAGAGGTTCTATAATGCTGATAGCAAAATGGTATTCGCTGTCGTTTAAATTAAACCTTTCTGTCTTGTCCTTTTCTAAATTCAATAACTCATTTGCGATGGAAACAAGATCTTTTTTAGTACGTATGGCCGGTTTACTTGGTCCTGCCATCTGAAGCATCCTAGCGGGAGTTGTAACATCTTCGATGTTTTCAGTATCTTCGTCGGTTGACATTTCGAGGTATTCTAAAAAAAAAGTTAAGTTCAAAATTACAATTATTTAATTATTTATTTTCACTCCAATTCAATTGTTACCTTCTTCCATTGCTGGCATATTTCCCACCATTGGACGCGATGCGAAAACATCATTTAAAAAGCTCAGTTGTTCAAAGTGTTTCCACTGCTTGTGGTTGCTTGCAGCCGATCCAGTTATTCGATTCTTTTTATTTAGTTCTCGCTTGTACTGGCTTCGCAACACGTGCCATTTCTTCTTCAACATGTCCACTGAAACAAACAAAAGTGTGGGAATTATCATATTATTTATTCAAATTTATTTTTTAATTACAGATATCTTTCAACTGGATTAACCTTCTGAGCTCTTTCGTCGTCGTTTCGTATCTCTCATCAAGCAATTGCTAGTATAATCTACGAAACGTGTGAAGCAATTTGGAAAACGCTGCAACCAGTACATATGCCAGTACCAACGATTGCTTCATTTATGGAAGTATCAAGAGATTTTGAAGCGAAATGGAATTTTCCTAACTGTATTGGGGCCATTGATGGAAAACACATCAGAATCAGATGCCCATCGAACTCTGGGTCAACATTTTTCAATTATAAAACTTTTTTCTCCATCCATCTGCAAGCCATTTCTGATGCTAATTGTAAATTTATCACGGTGGACATCGGAGATTATGGAAGACGATCTGACAGTGGAGTATTTGCTAACTCTGCAACGTATAAGCATATCGAAAATAATACATTTAACATGCCTCCTCCTAAACCCCTGCGAGGAACTTTTTCCAATATGCCGTACGTGTTGATTGGTGATCAAGGGTACCCATTAAAAACTTATTTAATGAGGCCGTATAGTAGTGGGTTGGACGAAGAAAAAGAATCATTCAACACCACATTAAGCAGAGCTAGAAAGACAGTAGAATGTGCTTTTGGTATTTTGGCCTCAAAATGGAGATGTCTTTATAGTCTCATACAAATATCACCCAAGAATGTGGATGTTATAGTAAAAACAATGTGCATTTTGCACAATATTTGCATTGATAGAAGAGTGATTTTAGACACACAGTTATGGAGCGATATTTTGACACGGTCTGTACCTAATAATAATTTAAGGGCGAACAACCGAAGTAGTCAGTTAGCGTATGCCATTAGAGAAAACTTCAAACGTTATATAGTATCAGGCGCAACCGTTGAGTTAAACATATGAATTCAACACAAAAATATTCCGATTCAACTATATGTCTATCTAATTTGGATATAAGATACCATTACTGCCACATTTACTTTCAGAAATATTATACTGCAACAATAAACTATAAGTTACTTAAGATATTTCTTTTTCATCATCACGTAATCACGTGTAATCATCATGAATGTATGCATGGTCTGCCTGGGTAATGGTCCATATTTTATCTACACTGGCTTAAGGAATGGTTATGTTACACGCATACGCGGAAATTTGGAGACTGATAAATAAACTGCCATGCTACGCACTTTGACGACTACCTTGCGGACAGGGTCCCATCTTCTGGCAACTGAAGAAATGCGAAAATGTTATTTATGGAAGCAGCGCTTCTCGACAAAATATACGCACGTTGTTATAAAATTGTATACAAGCAACTACAGGCATAATACACGACCGGACTTTTTGGGAACACAAATTTGGACAAGCAGAATACGGAACAAACTAATCGACAAAAGCTATGCCACTTTTATTAAATCATCTATATGACCACGTTGATCTTCTAGATACTGATTGTGTGGGTTTTCCTTTCACCTTTTTAGGTGTAAGGTGGCAGATGATGTACATTTTACTACCATTTTCAGGAGCTTGTAAACACTATTCCTTTTATTCTAGTTTGTAATAAAAAAAAGCTTGTGCACATTACAGCGACCCATTACGTTCTGTGAAACCCTCAGAAGATTATTTAAGTTAAAGCTTTCCTTTGATACGAAACGTAAAGTGTCAACTTTACCTGATTTGGGAGCCTGAATGTCTGAATGTCGTTTGAAACTGAGAAACTGCCCAAAATTAAGCCAGTTCGATCAGAATTGCTGGCAAAAGGAAAAGCGCTGGGATTAGAACAAGTTATATTTGGTTTGTTTTAATCACATGCGAGTGCATTGGGAACAAATGTTTCTTTGATACCGTGGCCCAACCACATAGTTTCAATAACTATGACAATAGTAATTTTGCACAGTTTATACACTACTTGAAAATCACCACACGCTAATTATGTATAAACTTACCAGGAACATTGGTGATTTCTTGAATTTCCTGCCAAAGTTTCTTGTCCGAGTTACGAATATGATACTCCTTCAATTTGGTATCCCAAATCGCCGGCCGTTGTTCAATCAAGTCGATGAATAATTCCTCGTTCATTGTAAACGCACTTGCTCTATAAACAAATATATGATTATGCGTTTGTTTTTATGACTAATTTTGCCACATGAATAACATCTTACCTTAAATTTCTTTCGTGTATTCGTTTCACTGGTATATTTCACTGGTATATTGCGCACATGAATACAGGCGGTTGAAAAATCGAATTCGCGGAATTTCTAGCCTTTGTACGTGTTTTGACAGCCATCCATGGGTGAAGCAATAACATATGGGCTGAGGTGAGCCAAGTTTCACCAAGGTATTTAGTTGCAGGAAGATTCGAACATGAATTTCGAATGCTGCGGCAACATTCGAAACTGAAACAAATCGGTTTGTTCCTCTTGCAGCAAAATTCTTCTTGCAGCTTGAATTTGACATTTCATCCATACGATTTGGCAACAAAAGTGCCCGCAACATTTTCATAGACCCGGCCCTTACGCAATCGAACTTATCGCAGCTTTTCTATCAAGCTTTGCATACAATTGTACATGATGGAATCACAATCTGCATAATCGTCTGCCAGCTTCTGACCGAGCACTGCCATTGCCGGATGCTCGGGAAAGTACCGGGGTGCGAGTGCGGTGAGAAACACCAACATCGTCTTACTGACCGACACCAGCGCTTTGGTATTGTACACGAAATCGCTCGATGCACTGGAACGTTTGGCGGCGAGAAGACTTTGCTGCTGCTCGTACTGCTTGAACACGTTGATAAACTCGACCAGATTCGTCTGCAGCCCTATATGGGTAGGCCGGAGTGCTTCCGGTTCGACCGGGAACGTGACCAGTATGAAGAGTAGATTCACACCCTACAGGAAAGAATAGCGTGTGGTAAAGTGGATTCAATGAAATAATTAAAAGCTTGCGGTCAAAATCGAACAGTACAAGCCGCTGTACGTACATGGCAGTATCTACCGTGATCCCTCGAACTGCCCTGACATTTGAGGGCTTCGTGGGGCAGTAGCTGAACGATCTGATGCAGCCAACGGTAGTACCGTCGGTTGTGGAACCCATCGAGACAATCCTGCCGTAGCTGCTCGCAAACCGGTTCGTACAGGTGACACTTTCTGTCGATCGATTGTATCTCGTCCAGCCCGTCGATGATGTAGTTGGGCAGATCTAGCGCGAGCAGCTTCACCAGATACAGCAAGTAGATGCGGGACAGGTTGTGCTTCGTTTGAAACGTAAGCCCGTTCAAAAGCATCTCCATAATGTCGTCCACCGTGCTCCACTGTCGAAATGCATGCAAAACGCATGATCGCTTCAAAGTTTAAGATCGCAGACGCAACAGGCTAACCACACCTACCTGGGTAAAATCATTCCGATCCGCTTCCTCGAGCTCCACGTACAGATAAATGCATTTCCACAGTGCGTCCAGAAACAGTTCCTGGTTGCATTTGTTGGTCAGCTTCTTCGCGTTGTTGTACACCACGTGGTGTATGTTGGTGCGCCGCATGCACGATCGATGCCGCGGTCCCAGCAGGGTGCAAAACAATCTTACGCCCAGCCGCTGATAGGCGGGCTCAGAGAACTCCACCAACGTGATGGCGACCGAGAGAATGTATGCCGCTGCGTCATCGTTCAGCTCCGGTGGGCTAGCAACGTGCAGCGGGTACGGACCGTACAGTAGCTCGATCAACTGCACAAACCCTGTAACGTCGGCCGGATGATACTTCCATTCGGTCGCGGACAGGACCCGTCGATAGTGGCCGTACAAGCGATGCCAAACCCGATCACTGCCCCTGTCAGTCAGCAGTTGCTCCAGTTCGTGGCCCTGGTAGAACAGTGCGATACGCGCACGCAGTGACGCCTGGCCGGTGCGGTACTCCTCACCATGGTCACCTGCTTCCCCTTCGACGCCGTACTGTTCGGCTATCACGAGCGCTAGGTTTGTTTTGAACTCGACGTTATCGTCCTCATTGTACGCATCGTAACCGGTCAGTAGCGTGCCGTGCTCGGCCAGCAGATCGAACACGATCGGTAGCGTACCATCGAGCACGTGCAGAAAATGTTCGAATGTGGCCCGCTCTAGCGGACCGTCGTCGATGCTGGCGTCGAGCAATCGGGGCACTTTGCAGCATCGGATCAGTTCCGTCGCACGTTCCAGCGTTGCTAATCGGACATCCATATCGGACGGTGACAGGGGTGGACAATTGCCGAAATTGCCGCTGGAGGGAGGGCGCAGACACAAATGACAGCCGAGACCAGCCGGTTTGAAGCGTGATAGTGGTGTCCGCTTATCACAGGCTGAAACAATTAGAAAACAAGACGAAATTTCAACTATATGCTCCAGATTGCTTATCACAATTGATGTCGACCATTGGTCGGTCACAATCGGGTGGTCGTAAATTTTAAATAGAAAATCTCTTCATTAATCAACCCATAAATTGGCTGGCGGGTACCGGACCCGTACAGATGGTCCGTTTCAAAGTTCGCGTTTTTTTTTTGCTTCATCAAGCTTCATCAAACAAACATACTTTACGGCCTGTTTTATGTGTTTTAAAACAAAACACACACAAAAAGCATCGGACACAATGTTAAGCAGAAGGTCAACTGCGACAATCAGTCAGTACGGTACTGGTCGTGGGTCATAAAATTTGGAAACCTTTGCTACGGGGCACATGTTTGACGGATGAAGAGTTTGATTTCGTGGGGGGTTTTTTAAATCAACGAGCCGCGTAATGAAATTTTGTTTTTCTCATCTCTTTTTGGCATTAAATGTTCGTTTTAAATGCAATGCACATCTTAATAATAAGAATTTAGGAGCTTGAAAATCTTCTCATCTCGCTTTGATTTAATTCCAATCGTTATGTGTGGTGTGGACATCATCATCATCATCATTAATTCGGGACCTGCCTACCTTTACTGAATGGCACCCATTTATGTATCGACGGTACAGGTCTGTGCAAATAATAATTATGCCATTAAAACGCAAATAAAGCCTCGACCACACCGCACCCGACCAGTTGTTGATGAGCGCACCCTCAACGGGAGCTTGCGTAACTACCGTCGCCTACTACTATTGCGATGTCAATTCAGTGTGTTGAAATTCTTTGTTTGCTTTGATTTTAAAATTCTTGTTCTTTTGTTTTTCTCTCAGTAGGCCGATCATTCTGGGCATCTCTGTGTGTTTTGGTTTGGGTCGAATCGAGATCGCCAGTGTGCCACATCCAACACAGCTCCACTACATTCAACAGATCTCCGGATGGTATCCGAATTCTCCACGAAGAAACATCTTAAATCAATGCTATAATTTAAACGGGGTTGAGACAAAGACGGTGAGTGTCCTTTCCAGTTCCCTTTTCCATCTCGCATCGAAACCCCTTCGGTGGATGAGAACCTTGTGTAGAACGAACAGCGAGAAACACACACGGTACGGCAATAAGATTAAGAGTCCGAAACGCATTTTCCGTCACCATGGTAACGAAGTTGTTTCAACCACCAAAACTGTACCACACAGCTATACTGCACACTTTTACGCAATTGCTGCAACGAAGAACCCTTCCCTTTCCATCGGCCAAATGGAACGATGCTTACGATGCCCTTCTTAGGGTGCGGATAAAAAGGGAGAGAAAGTATACTGCGAGCTATCCTTTTTCTTTGTTGATGCGCAGTTTTTTTCTCGATACGCATCTCAATCATCTCTTCAAGATTGCTGGAATACACGCAGTGGTTCCTAACCGTAAGGTGAAATTACACGGTTTAGATATTGGAAAATAGCTTAATGTTAGCATGTTTAGATCATGCTGAATAAAATCGGCAGAAATGAACCCCCATCGAGATGTATAATAATGAGAAATATGATCCAATTATTGTATACACATTCACGAGAACTTAAATATAAAAAGGATTTGCAAAAAAAAAATACTAAATTTTACCATTTTATAGCCGCATGGACCAGTTGACAAGCACTGAGTGCTGGAGAACCGCATCTTCTAAAACCGCACTGCGCGGCACCTATTCCGCCCGGTTCCTATTGCGCCCTGAGGAACGGTGCCGTTGGATATATTGCGCCTTCTAAAAATACGCTTCACTTCACATCACCTCCCATCGCGTGTTTATGTATTGCTGCGCTCCGCTCGTCCTCTGCCAGGGCGGAAACGCATCGCATCGTACACAGATCCATCTGGTACACTTTTGGAGACACAGAACACTCGCACACACAGCCCCGAAACTGAGGGAAACCAACACGAAACAAAGCGGGTACAAACAGAACGAAACTACGACATCGGCATCGGTCATTTATCCGATTCGGGCCACAACGCCAATAGCCAGCCAACCCATGCTACGATGTCAGCAGTGGCATTCAGTCGGTCGTGAACATTTGTCGAATTCGGAAGATTAAATCTCAACACCGGGAAGTGTGCGTGTGTGTGTGTGTGTTGGGTTGTGATAAACGTTTTTGATTTGGCGTCTAATTATCCACCTCTTATCCGTGCGGTCGATCAACTCGGGGTCGTTATCCGGTTGCGCTAAGCATGATATTATCAACGATGGATTTAATTCTAGCGGCACTGGTCGTACTGATCGTTTCGTACACGATAAGGTACGTGCTGCACCGTCCATCCGCAAGATTTCCACCTGGACCACCGAGGCTTCCACTACTCGGCAGCTATCCATTCCTGCTGGCACTTAACTACAACCATCTGCATCGGGCCGCTGCCAAGCTATCCCAGCTGTACAACAGCAAACTCGTCGGGTTGTATCTCGGCCCACATCCAGCGATCGTGGTGAACGATCACGACACCGTACGTCAGGTGCTGCAGCGCACTGAGTTCGACGGGCGGCCAGACCTCTTTCTCGCCCGGTTACGCGACGAACAGTACGCACGACGAGGTAAATGGCACGATCGCACGTTTTTCCCGACGGCTCACACATTTTCTTCCAGGCATTTTCTTCACCGATGGCGACAGCTGGCGGGAGCAGCGAAAGTTTTTCCTGAAAACGCTCCACGAGTACGGTTTCGGTAGGCGCAGCGATGCTGTGGAGCAGGACTTGCAGACCGGTCTGCTGGAAGTGATCGCACTGCTCAAGGACGGCCCACAGCACGAACACGAACGCACCGTTGTGGACGGTACGCCGACCGGAAATGCCCACTGTCCGCAGCTGTTTTTTGCCCTCTACTCTAACGTGCTGTTGCGCATGCTGACCGCAACCCGTTTGGAGCGGGAAGATCAAGCGGTGCTGTTCGAGTGAGTAACACAACAATGAAGTTCCGTGTGGTTTGTGCGGTCGGTTTTGGTTAATTTATTCATGAGCTGGTTCCCACACACACACACACACACACACACATACACACACACACACACACACACACACACACACACATCTAGTGTGGGCAAATGTTCGCTTGCTTTCCATCGGCAGGGTGACGATTATGGACTGGCGTTAAGCTACATCCCCTGGATACGGCATGTGCTGCCGGGATGTAGTCGCTATCGCTTACTGAGGCAGGTGAACCAACAGGCGAACGGCGTTATTCGGGCGCTCGTGGAAAAGTGTGAACAATCGTACAATGAGGATGACATCCGCTGCTTTATCGATGCGTACATACGTGAAATGCGCCGTACTGGCGGCAAGCCGACGAGTGGCAGTGATGCATTTGGGTTTGAATGTAAGCTCGTGTCTAAGAACGATCGCTACTCTAAACAAACTGACCGATATCTTCCGTCCCGCAGATGATCAACTCATCATCGGTTGTGCTGACTTCCTGGTTCCGGCGTTTTCTGCCATACCGGCCAAACTTGGTCTCATACTGGAACGACTCGTAGCCCATCCTTCCGTGGTGGAACAAATGTACGCCGAGATCGAGCAGCACGTGGGTCTAGCGAGGTTGCCCCTGTTGGACGATCGTGCCCATCTGCCGTACTGTGAAGCCGTCCTGCGCGAAGCACTGCGGATCGATACACTCGTACCGTCCGGCATTCCCCACGTAGCCACCACCGATACCGAGCTTGCCGGGTTCCAAATTCCCCAGGGCACACTGATCATCAACGGCTTGGATTACGTCAATCATCAGGAGGATGTGTTCCCGGAACCGTACACCTTCCGCCCGGAACGGTTCCTCAACGGTGAAGGTAACCTGGCCCCCGAACAGGATCGTTCCGTACCGTTCGGTGCGGGTAAGCGCGTTTGTGCCGGTGAAACCTTCGCACGCAATGCGCTCTTCCTCACGATCACAACGCTCGTCCAGCAGTTCACCTTCACGGTGGAACATACACCCGATCCCGCTCGTCATTTGACCGGTGTCATCCGTACCGCGCCAGATTTTAAAATTAAGTTTACGGCTCGTTAGAAGAGCCGGGTCCTGTGCTTGCTTTATTGTCACATGTGAACCCATTGTTTAAAACCTTCAAAACTCTCAAGCACAGTTGACTTTGCAGACGTTTGTGTACGTTTTCGCGTGTGTGTTTATCGGTAATCATAGTGTGTAAATGGCAAATACTCGCGCAATGCAAATAAAATGTGTCTGTATCACCAGTAACATTGAACAGTTGACCGCCCCGGCTGTAGCGCTTGATTGAGCTTGTACTTAAAGCCCCTCGGCGTTCGACACCACGTTCCGATATCGATGGCAAACTTGAACTCATTCGAACTTACCTATTATTAGGGTTGTTACTGGGGCGCATAGTGGTACAAGAAGAGTTGAAGAGCTGCATTGTCAGGAAATTTCAGATTATTGTCCAAAATGGCGAGTATTAACCGAACCCTTTTCTCTGTTTAAGTTATAAAACAAACAAAATAATTAAACAAAATAAAAGTACTACTTAAGATCTTATTAAGGCACTTCAAGTCAATCGGTTCTTGGGTTGTAACTTCATGAATATTCAAGATATTGGCAACTTTTACCAATTATTTAGGAGAGCTTCTGCTTCAAGAACCTGCAGATGCTACATAGCGACTTCCTGCGATTGGTCCAACCGTTCCGTTCCAGTGCTGTCCGACAGTCCGACCCGATGCTTTGAATGTCCACCGAATTCAATGTAATCGCTGATGTGTTTCAGTTGACAGCAGGGCAGTATTTTATCGCTTCAACACTTCAGAAATAGACTTCGTCCCGTGCCTTGGCCGTCGTCGTAATTCTTAAGGTTGATTCAAGCATAGCTTTTCCTCTTTCGGTGGTCAAGAGTTAACATTTTCGGACGAGATGCTCTGTTCGTGCTACAGCAGCCACATGATGTCCAACATGATGGTAAACTCCAACATGAAATATTAGCATTCCTGAATCCAATATGCACATCCCACGCGCCCCAAATGCATTGTCCATGATGATTGGGGGCGCAAAGCTCCCAGACACGGACTCTTTCCTTGGTATTCTTTGAAAAACAATGTCAAATAGCTTTACGACAGTAGGTTGAAGCCTGTAGCTCTAGAACACCTCTACGGAGATTGAACTACTACGTGGTGATCAGCAGGACGGAGCATCAGAACATACGGGCATTTGGTCCACAACCTGGTTTCTGTACGTTTCAGCCTTCTTCTTGGACAACAGTTTGTGGATTGCCAGATTCCAAACCGACAGTCGATTTTCAACGAATACAAGGACATCAATTTGGACCAGTTCCAGACGGTAATTCTCAATTCTCGAAAAAAGATCCCCTTGCAAGTCGAGCGTGCTGTTTGTTTCTGGCTCGAGTAACAAGTGAAGCTCGTGAAGTCATTACCCGTTAAAGATTAATGAAGATGTCTTCTTCTTCTTCCTCTTCCTGGTGTAACGACCTACTAGGTCATGGCTGCAATTTCTGGCTTACTAGACTTGTTTTACCAATAAGCCGGACTAAGGACTAGTAAGGACTGACTTACTTCGAGGGATTGTTCCGGATGGGATATTGGACAGGTTCTGTTATGGACGCCGCTACCAATAAATCACCGACGGGACCGCCCTTAATGTAGATTAAAAATCACGAAAAAAATCATCTTATGGTCCAACAGCATCTATGCACCAACTCGACCGGTCTGGTCTCGAGACATTCTGCGTACAGTTCAACCCCGTTCCGGTGCAGGTCGATGCTTCACATAGCTGCTGAACTGCGAAGCGTTCACCTTCGCGATATCATCGCAACGCTTCAAGGTTAGACCCCAGCTGCTACCGTGTCCGTCGTATCCTACGAAACCGGGTGTTCGATTTAATAGGTTTGTGTTCCTTCGGTTTTGTTTGCCTCGCAACTAGACCTCGGGTCACGGGTTGCACAGATAAAAAGCACAATTCATGCTGTCCTGCTTAATGAGTCTGGCCGTATGTCTCCTTCCGCTTTCCGCAAAAGCACTAATGCCACACGAAACCTCATGCTTCAAAAGCACAAGTCACTCCAGATGCGAAATTTCGATTCGACAATTGCGTCTGTATGCAATTTGCGTGCGCGGACATTAAAAACTCGGCTCCATCCAGCAGCCCCAAATTCCGTCGCGATAAGAATGTTTACCATTATTGAAAAAAGTTTCGCAAAAACAAATTCGTTCCATCGTAAAAAACAAAAATTAATCTCCGTTTTTTGTGTGTCGCCACAAACAGTAGCCGTCATACAGAGTCTACCGAATCCGATCGTGGCGACGGCGTTCCGCTGTGTGCTCAGACAAATAGGTTAGTTACATGAAAGCATCTTGTCAACCGTCAACTAGTGCCCTAGCGAGATACTGGTTGTACTTCATCGCTTCACGATTAAAAGGAGATAATTGCATGCGTTTGATGGATGAGTGTCCACACACACACACACTAGCATGTGTGCACACACGGAACTACTAAACGACCACATCGATGTGTTGTTCGCGCCCTCTGAAGGGGTATTTTCCTGTCCAACTGAATGTGTGTGTGTGTGTGTGCGCTCCCGATCACCGGGGTGGGGTGGGGGGCGGCGATGACAGGTTGGTTATCTCGTTATAAAAAGTCTTCAGCAAACCCCGAACCGGTTCAGTTGCCAGTGAGAGATGTTGGCTACCACGACACTGCTCCTGTGGGGAGTGGCCATCTTGTTGGTGCTGGTTCGGCTGCTGCGATCACCGTCCAGCCGGCCGGGGAAAAACTTTCCACCCGGTCCGCCCGGCCTGTTCCCCGTCTTGGGCGATTACGGACTGCTGCTGCTGATCAACTATCGGCACCTGCACAAGGCGGCCCTCTCGTTGGGCGATTTCTATCGTACGAAAATTTTGGGCATTTCGCTCAAAAACTTCCCCTCGATCGTGGTGAATGATCTCGTGGTGGCAAAGGAAGTGCTGAACAGTAAAGTGTTTGACGGTCGGCCGGATCTGTATCTGGCGCGGTTGCGCGATAAGGACTTTAACCGGCGTGGCATCTTCTTTACCGATGGGCCCAGCTGGAAGGAGCAGCGTTGGTTCATTCTGCGGTATCTGCGCGATTACGGGTTCGGTCGGCGGTTTCCGCAGCACGAGGCCGAAGTGAACAGTGAGCTGCTCGTTTTGATCGATCTGCTCCGGGACGGACCGAAGTATGAGCATGAGAAGGAGATCATGCGCGACGGTTACGTCAAGTGTCCGAATGTGTTGTTCAGCTGCTTTGCAAACGCATTCCTGCAGATTATGTCCGGCGAACGGTTAACGCGCGAGGAATCGGCCGTGCTGTACGAGTGAGTGCATTCTATTTCTACGATGTGAAAGAAAACGAGCGGTTATTAGTGTGTGCTGGGACGGCGGCTAGTGTCATCCGTGTCCGATTCAACCATCCTCAAGCATTCCTTTTTCGCTTTGCCCCTTCGCAGAACCGGCTCGAACGCGATGATATTCCAACGGAACGGGGACGACTACGGTACGATACTCAGCTACTTCCCGTGGCTTCGCCACGTCTATCCCTTTTCGCGCAAGTTCAACACAATCCGCGAGGCGAGCATGAATGTGAACGGTTTCATGCAGACGATCATCGACAAATACCGGGACACGTACGACGAAAACCATGTGCGTTGCTTCCTGGATCTGTACTTCCGGGAGATGGTGAAATGCACCCCGCAGGAACCGAACTTTACCTTCCAGCGTAAGAATCCGGCGGCCGCCCGTATGCTTCTCGCTGCAAATCCACCACTCGCCCTTTCATCTCTCCATTACAGAGGATCAGTTGCTGCTCGGTTTGGTCGATTTCTTCTTTCCCGCCATCTCCGGCGCAACCACCCAGATAGCGATGCTGTTCGAACGGTTGCTCCACAATCCGCACGTAATACCACGGATCCAGCGCGAAATCGATGAGGTCGTCGGTCACGGACGGCTGCCCACGCTGGACGACCGTGCCCAGCTCTCGTACACCGAGGCAACGTTGCGCGAAGCCTTGCGCATCGATACGCTCGTACCGTCCGGGATCGCCCACCGGGCACAGGAGGAAACGTCACTGCGCGGGTACGACATCCCGAAGGACACGTTCGTGCTGATCGGGCTGGATGCGATCCACAACCAGCGGGAGTACTGGGGCGATCCGGAATGTTTCCGGCCGGAACGGTTCCTCGACGACAGCGGCAAGCTGTGCCTGGCGAAGGATCTTTCCGTGCCGTTCGGGGCCGGGAAGCGACTGTGCGCCGGCGAAACGTTTGCGCGCAACATTATGTTTCTGACGCTGGCCGCTTTGATGCAGAACTTTAACATACGCCAGCCGCCGAATGCGCGGTTGCCGGATTTGAGCAATCGGCACACCGGTGTCATTATCACGCCGGATGATTTTTGGTTAAAGTTTGTGCCGAGATGAAGCCGATTGGGTGTTTTTTGTTTTGTCTTGTGACATATACTTAAAGTGCTATTCTCTATGTTATTCTACGTTATGTACGGACACTCGCCAACGAGTTTAATACGTTTCAGTGTTCTGCTCGTTGTACGGGCGGTTATTTCCCGTGCAATTTTTCACGGAAAGTGGCCATTATAGTGGCCATCCAAGGTGCAGTTAATTTGTTAATCGACCTGATATAATATGAAAAATATACTCGCTTATTAATAATTTCTCGATAATGAACAAATATTGAACGAAAATGAGAAAAAGGGTCTTTTATACGATCTTCATCTCTGTGTCTCTTCAGTACTTTCAGAATGTCTTCGGTTGCAAGGTCTAGTTCAGTTCGTTAAAAAGTTGGTTCGGTTGGTGGCAATGATCGGAGCTGCTTCTGATCATTCCATATGAGTGAAAAGCATCTTTCATCATCGACCTGAGCTTAACTTCGACGACGACAATTCCCAGGAATTATATTGCTCAAAATTCCATTTTCGAAACTTGACCCGTTGAAACGAGTACTAATTTCGTACCGTTTTGGTTTGAGATCTCTTTGGGAAAAGCTTGATATAAATGGATATTTCTTATGAGGGAATTAACAATAACCCCAGCAGTAATACTGACGAAATCCTCTTAGGCATTTGATGGTATGGAATTTATGAATTTTTTTTTTTCCAATTCGACGATCGAAGCTCTGACTACTAGGGAACTTGTACCGTTCCAGTACTCATACACACTTCAGATGTATGGACTTTAACCAACACTGACGAAACTCTCCCAGTTGCGTTCCAGACCAAGACGGCTTTCTCTCTCACTTTTTTCTCGGTGTAACGACCTTCTAAGGTCATGCCTGCCATTTATGGCTTACCAGACTTGATTTTACCACGTAACTGGATAGTCAGTCCTTGCTACAGGAAGATGGCTGTCTATGTGTGGAAGTTACAGTGACGAACTTTATTAGCAGCAGAAGGAACGCACCGTCTTACAGTGAATAAGACTCCAATGACACGGTTACGTAATGCGAATGATACCGGACTACCCAACCGGTAAAATCGTTTCGGGTCGTCGATATGGACGGAGGTGCCTTAGTAGGTCCATCTTAAGATGGAGTGCTGACGTTGATACGTCCGACAGTAAAGACCGAAATATTAGATTGCCAGAAGACGGCGCTCGACCGTGATTGCAGCAGGCCGCGAACGCGATACTACTGTTTTTAAGATGAACTATTTGTTATACGATACAATTAAAATATAATAAAAAAAATGCATGATTTATGGTTCCTCACCCAAAACGTCCATGAATGTCAGTGTCCGTACGCGTCCGCTTAATCAAGTTCAAATTTGCGGTACGTTGCGTGCTAAACGAACGTTAGCCCATACACCGTGGTGCAAAGCGAATCAATTGTGGAACTAGGTTTATAAAAGGGGGCGCATAGTTTATTTTCAATTCACTTCTTCAAACCGATTCAAATGGCTATCGTAAGTGCGTTTCTTTGGTCCGCGGTGGTACTGTTGTTCGCGTACCGGTTCTATCTGCACAACATTAAACGGCCTCCCAATTTCCCACCTGGACCACCCCGGTTGCCCTTCCTGGAAGATTATGGACTGCTGTTACTGCTCAATCATCGCCATCTCCATCGGGCCGCGCACAAACTGGCCAGGTTCTACAGAACCAAAGTGCTCGGACTGTCGCTGGTAGGTTACCCAGCGCTCATTGTCCAGGATGGTACCATTGCCCGGAAGTTGCTGGCACGGCGCGAACTGGACGGACGTCCGAATCTCTTTTTGGCGCAGATGCGCCAGAGAGAATTTAAGCTACGCGGCATCAATTTCATCGAAGGGTCAGCCTGGAAGGATCAACGATGGTTCTTCTTGCGGCATTTTCGCGATTATGGGTTCGGTAGACGGTCGGAGCAATACGAACGGGAGGTGGAGGACGAACTACAGAAGATGGTGGACCAGCTTACGTCACACCAGCGGTACGAGTACGAACGTGACTTTATACAACCCGATGGGGTGGTCAAGTGTCCGGATGTGTTTTTGATACCACTCACAAACATGTTCCTGCAACTAGCGATCGGTGAACGGTACGATCGTGCCAGGGCCAAATCGTTGGTGCAGTAAGTACAGCAATGATCGAATGGTTCCCCGTCCTCTATAATCAAATGCGATCCCATCGTTTCACAGAGCCGGACGAAACGGACTCCTGTTCGTGCGAAATGCCGACGATTACGGAACGGTCTACAGTTACTTCCCGTGGATACGGTATGTGTACCCGTTCACGATCAGATACAACAAAATCCGTGATGGAATGATGGGGGCGTGCCAATTCCTGGAAACGATTATCAACAAGCAAATGCAAACGTTTGATGCGAACAATCCGCGCCACTTCGTCGATGTTTATCTGCGTGAGATGCAAAATCATGTCCCACAGGATAATGAACCAACGTTTCAATGCAAGTGTGCTGGTAGAAGTTTAAATATAATTCTCTAACCAGGCTCCTTCCTTTTGATAGATGATCAGCTAGTGCTTGGACTGGCCGATTTTATGCTTCCCTCCACTTCCGGTACTGCCGTGCAACTATCAATGCTTCTCGAACGACTGCTGCTTAATCCCGAGGTGCTACAACGAATGCAACGGGAGATCGATGATGTTGTGGAACGGGACCGTCTTCCGACGCTGAACGATCGCATCAATCTACCGTACACCGAGGCAACGCTACGGGAGAGTATGCGGATAGATACGCTGATCCCTTCCGGAATAGTGCATCGGGCGCAGCAGAACGTCACGTTTGAACAGTACAACATACAGGAGAATACACTGCTTCTGTTCGACCTGGACAGTATCAACAATCAGACGGATGTGTGGGGTGATCCGCGCACCTTCCGGCCGGACCGTTTTCTGGACGAGACTGGCAGCCTGGTGCTCTCCAAGGATCGCTCGCTTCCATTCAGCCTAGGCAAACGGGAGTGTCCCGGAAAGACGTATACACGCAATACAATGTTTCTAATTGTGGCCACACTTGCGCAACGATTCGATCTTCGTCAGCGCGATAGTGATCCTTTGCCGGACATTTCGAAACGGCGCACCGGTTTGTTGCACGGGCCGGATGATTTTTGGGTGCGATTTGTACCGAGAGCCGCCAATTGAACATGAAAAAACATACACAGCTATAAAATATCGCTGGTTAACACATTTTTACTCACCTTTTGGCGTCCTTATGAAAGAAATCACAGTAAATCACTCATTTAAAACCCATCTCAAGCTAATCGCTTGTTTATGTTTAATACTGGAATTAACTGATGCAAACAAATATGCCAAACTGCATCAACTGTGGTACCCAAGGAACAATTTTTACAATCCTAGGATTATTCTAGGATTCTACGACTATTCTAAATTATCCTGGGATATCGGTTTAAAATGGTAAAGAAACCAAATATAATCGATCAAGCAACGTTTATTTATGCTATCTATTCAAAAGTTCGCAGGAAACTCATCGGAATTGCATGCTACCGGCGTTCTTTGGCGGTAACGGAGCTGAATGTGTTTGCGTGTATGAAGCGAAGTGTTGCAAGGATACGCATAGTGTTTTGCAACATCAATAAGTGTTTAAAATAGGAAAAAGGTGAGGTAATCAACTCTAACTGTGTTCTTATGATAAATGAAATTAAATCTCTATTCATGCACTAGAAAACGTGCATTAAATAATATAAAACATGCTGCATATTTGTATCTACTCACATACGAAAAAATCTGTGGTGCAAGCGCAGCCATTGTCGCCGCTGTCGCGAGAAAATGAAAGCCAAACACCGGGACGGCCCCTTACTCGTTCCTTCCACACTTCTCTATGGACCGAACAGTGCTGCTGTTTGGTCGATAATTTGGCCCAAAACCGGCCAATTTTTCGCTTCGTGGGCGCGTTGAAACCCGAAGCAGCATCTCGGAGTCGTTGCGCGAAGTTTGACAACTGAAGCATGGTTTGTTTGGATCGCATCTGTCAACGCGCAAATCGTGCTTTCTTTGCAGCAAACAGAAGAACAAAAAAACATTAGCGGCAGAAAATAGTTTTGCGAAAGCGCATCTTCCTGTTGTTTCTCGAACGTTCGCGTTGATTTAACAAGGATAAAATTAACGAACACTATAATACTTTTCAGATTGTGCATTTGCTGAAGTTTTCGTGTCCCGTATCGACGGAATACCATAAACGGAGAAAAATCTAAACACGAACAAAAGTACGATCCGGAACCATGCCGCCTACGGTCGTCTGTTACAACAGAGGATGCGGTCAAAGCTTTGACCCACAAAACAATAGCGAAGGTGCGTGAGATTCACACATTTTTACACAATCTATTTGGGCTAGTTTCTCATCAAGCATTCATCTTCAAGACTGTGTTCATCATCCCGGTGTGCCCTTTTTCCACGATGCCTACAAAGGATGGACGTGCTGCAACAAGAAAAGCGTGGACTTTACGGAGTTTCTCAACATCAAGGGTTGCACCCGTGGGCTGCATTCAAACGAAAAGCCACCAGAGCCAGAAAAGCGTAAAGAAGACACTTCTTTGTCGAACGAAGCGGCTCCGGTTGAGGTGAAGATTCGAGAACCGATTCGTCCCACCATGGAACGTCCCTCATTCGAGACGGCACTAACCTCGTTGGATCCATGGGTAGCACCGGCCTTCCGGAAGCAGATTGATGAAATGCCAGCTGTTGCTGTGAAGAAGAAGACGCCCACTGATATCGCTGCTATCGAGGCTGGGGCGGTATGTAAGCATGGTGGCTGTAGCTGCACGTACGAGGATGCCAAAACGAGCGATGAACCCTGTGTATATCATCCAGGCGTACCGATCTTTCACGAGGGGATGAAATTTTGGTCATGCTGTCAACGGAAAACTTCCGACTTTACTGCCTTCATGAATCAGGCCGGGTGTGAAACGGGCAAGCACCTGTGGGTCAGTGAGGAAGACGAATCGAAAACGATCAAGTGCCGGCTGGATTGGCATCAAACGGCCACTACGGTGGTGGTGACGGTTTATGCGAAAAACTATCACTACGCCAAGAGTTACGTTCGTGTGAATCCGATTCGATTAGCCATTTGCTTGGTGTTTCCGCAGCAGGATGGAAACCAGTACAACGTGGATATGGAACTACGTGGGGTAAGCGAAATTCAAAGCTTAGAAGAGCGGAACTCGTTGATTAATATTGTTCCTCTACAATCAAATTTAGGTGATTGATGTGGCACAGTGTAAGGTTCAAATGTTCGGCACAAAAGTGGAAATAACGCTGGTCAAGGGAGAAGCAGGTACATGGGCCAATCTGGATTTCCCGCGAGCGAAAAGCGGCGAGCAACAGAAGCAAGTTACGGTCAAAGCGGACAGCAGCAGCAATGCAGAAGACAATGATTCTGACGTGGATTTGGAAGATCTGGAGCCAACGATGCGTACGGCAACAATAACAGAAGTAACGGAGTAAAGGGAACGAATCTTCACTGCAAAACACAGCGATCGATTTCTGCTCCTATTGTGGGACATGCCTCCGCCGAAGAATGCAATAAACTGGAACAGGTCCCGTAAGGTATAACTTTCACTGTATTTCGGCAGTTCACAGTCTTTTCAAGCAACAAGCAAACTCCATCCGACATTCATCCAACACGCCTACTCTGGCACATAATCCTCATCGTCCGTGTCGGAATCCAGATCAAGATCATCAATGTTTTGGAACAGCGACTCATCGATACGCACATTTTCGATCGATTCTCCCGCATCCATGAGGAACTTCAGGTCGGACTCGTTGAGCGTATTGTCGTTGAGGAACAGTTCCCGTCCAGTTAGCTTGCGCGACTCGGCCGCTACCTTTTCTTTCCGCTCCGTAATGCCCATATCCTGCTCGAACTGCAGCTTCCACACCATGAACGATTCCACCGTGACGCGCGTTCCTTCGAACTTCTTCATCTCTTCCTCTTCCTTCCTTCGTTTCGCTTCTTCCTTGGCCGTTTCTGCCGCATTTTTCAGCTCGTCGTACTTCACGTTCAGCCACTCCTGGGCGGACGATACCAGCGAGAAGATCATCTCGATACCGATATTCTCCTCTATCGTTTTGTGGAAGTGTTCCAACAGTTCCTCCTCGTAACCATCGTGGAAGTTTGACGGTTCTTCGATCTCCACCAGCGGTGCCGTGTCGGGATACTTTTCTGTGTATGTGAACAGCAGCTTGCAGGAAAGGCCTTCGGTTTCTACCTCCGGATCGTACTCGGTGGTCGCGATCGGTAATCGGAACTTGTGCGGTTCCGTTTCCAGCACTTCCAGCTCGCCGCAGTAGATCGAATCGAGCGCTTCGATTTCATTACATTGGTCCTCGCGGTGATTGCGCTCCATCGGGCAGGCAGGAAGTATCGGTCGGGCGGGTGCTGCGTTGCGATGTCCTTCAATTTGGGAGGCAAATTTCACATTTGTTTATTCGTATTCCGGCTTGTTATTTTGCCCGAGCAAACACACGGCAATATTGCAGCTGCAAACTGTCACACCTGACACGTCGAGAGCTGTCAATTTTGACACAGCGCAAAGGGCGAGAAAAACATAAATAATCGCAATCAAAACAACGTTCTGCGGGCCTCTCAGCTGATGTTTTACGGGAATGGTGCACCGAAACATGGAGATTCGTCATATGGCGTTCCACCTGGAAACGCTGGCACATATCCTGGACACCAGCGAAGGTTGGCGTGATTTTCTGTACTTGATTCCAAGGAACCTGGCCGATCTTTCCAAGGAGGAGTACGTACTCAAATACACAGGTTTGAACGAGAGGTGAGTCATTCTTGCGTGGCTGCGGTTCTTTCAGCCAAAATCCAGTACGTTAAATGTGCCGCTGCTTATCGGGCGTGTTTTCGATTGTAGCATTCTCGAGAAGGAAAGTCAAAAAGGCAACACATCCCCGGCGAAGTTGCTTCTCGACGAATGGGCCATATCCGGACAAGTGCGACCAACGGTCGATCATTTGCTTACGTTGTTGGTCCGCGCCAAACAGATCCGTGCTGCAGAATATGTGACAACACTGCTGAAAGAAAAGCCTCCCGCCCGACCGAGCGATGGTCCGGGTGCGCCGATAGACGTAACAATACCCGAAGATTATCAGACGGAATCGTTGCTGAACGGAATGAGCTACCCAAGCTCGACCATCTTGCTCAACGCAGAATCGATGACTATCGACAACAACCGGGACTATTACGATAAAATGTGCCCAATGAAACGGTTTGAAATCAAGGAAAAGACTTCATCCATTGCGGATGGTGAGTTGCCAGTGTTTTCGTCCAGCAACAACGATACCCGATCGAATGGTTCGGATTCTTCTGACATACGCAATCCGGTAATGGTGGAACGCTACCCTGGGCAACTTCCCGGACCGTCGAGTCCAAACAAATCACCTTTCAAACCACGTGAGGACGTCGTGCTGAAGGGTCCGATGTCAGCGAACAGATCACCGTTGTTGGACGTCACGCCGGACGGTAAACA
The DNA here is from genome assembly GCF_943734725.1 of Anopheles marshallii. Taxonomy (NCBI): domain Eukaryota; kingdom Metazoa; phylum Arthropoda; class Insecta; order Diptera; family Culicidae; genus Anopheles; species Anopheles marshallii. The sequence continues at coordinate 13,833,026 of NC_071326.1, read as the reverse complement.
GTCACGGGAGGCTGAGTCGTCTAAACTTCAAAACGATCGCAACTATGAGCAGGTGAATAAAGAAATCAACGAGCCGAACGCTCCAAACCTATCCATGCTGGGCCTGGCAGATAGCGTGAAGGAAAACAATGGTGCTCCTGAAGGACAACAGAAAGACATTCCGGCCATATCTTTCTTGCTGGGATCGGGAATCGATTCAAACAGCGCAAACAATACACAGGGCAATATTCCAATGTGGTCTGCGCTTGTTTCGGATACTAGTTCGTCCAGTACGCTGGAAAGCGGGAGAAGCTCTTCGGCAATAATACCCCCAAGTGGTGATTCCGTAAGTGACTTGATCAAGTTCCCATCATCCGCTTTGATCATTGCCGAATATCCTTACGAGCTGCTGCGTAACGTCACCGACGATTTTAACTCGGCACAATTCACCAATGGAAGCCTGCTTGCACCGGACGGTCGTTCAATTGGTGCCGGAGGTTTTGGCGCAGTATTTTTGGCGCTCAATCTCACACCATCCATTCCCGTGGCAGCAGTAAAACGCCTCGATCCGGACAAGTACAAGTTTCGGGAAAAATTCGATCTAGAACTGGCCATACTTTCGAAACATTCGCATGCGAATGTGGTCCGCCTGTTAGGTTCCAGTTCGGACGGGCCTCAGCTGTGTTTGGTCTACGAGTACCTGAAGGATGGCAATTTAGAGACGGCTCTATCGTCAGTACGTACCGGCCAGCGACAGATGGTGGCCGCAGTGCGTCTAAAGTACCTGCAAGCTATCGCCAACGGAATTACATTCCTGCACGAAACAGCCAAAATCATTCACCGTGATGTGAAATCGGCCAACATTCTGCTGGACGGTTCTGTTGCAAAGCTGTGCGATTTCGGGCTGATCAAGCGTACCAGTTCGCGCACGACGACCAGCATCATTGGCACGAACGCGTACATGGCACCGGAGGCGGTGCGTGGCGATGTATCACCGGCGCTGGACATTTTTGCATTCGGTATCGTGATTGCTGAAACCGTCACCGGCGAACCGGTGCTGGCGGAGAAGGAATCTCGCAGTGAAATCGATCTGGCCGGTTACATATGCCGCCAGAGAGCGGAAGGGCGAGATTTGGGCTCGCTCGTTGATGGGCGTGCCGCGGGTGGCAACAATCAGGACCAATGGTATGCAGCCGGAAGAACACTGTTGGAGATTGCGATAAAGTGCATGGGCGAAAAGTGGAGCCGACCGACCAGTGGTTCGCTAGCGGTTGCGATAGCTAGCGTACGGTTAGTGCCTTCATAATGAAAGGGTCCGCATACAAGTGCAATTCATAATCATCTAGTGTGACAACATTCGTGCAATATGAGGGTATTGGCTGTTCAGTTCTGTTCCATCCATCCACACGCACAAGAAATACTCCTATCAGCCAAGGATGCTATACAAATTCTTTGCTGCTTTTATACCTTTACGACGTATATGTTGGCTAACGTAAGATAGAATAGTCTTTTTTGTTAAATTCTTTTATATTATAACGTTAAAGCTTTTATATCCTTAACATACAAAAAAAAAAACAAAACACTCTCCATTCAAATGTGTGTGAAAAGCGTAAGGCAGAGTGCGTTGGCAATGGCTAGTGGCGTTTTACATCGAACGAATGTAAACAACGTTTATGGTTAGTTCCTTAAAGACGAATAAACCGCACAGCTCCAAACAGCTGACCGTTACATTTGAACCGGTTCATATAATTCAATAACTTGCCAGCCTAGCGGTAATAGAAATCTATAACCCTCGATCCGAAAATGTGACCATTTGATTCGTTTGGCGGGAATCACTCGAGTGTAACACGGGCCCAAAACGCACTATCCTTTCCAAAACTGTCCAGCGGCTTGTTTGGTATGCATCGACGACTTTGCTCCGTACCACGCGACAACGACGAACGGCAGATACGAATGTTGCCTACCCCCCGATCCCAAGCACGCGGTCACAGTGCGCGTGCCGCCCTTCGTACCTCGATCCGGTCCATTACCTTCGCGAGCTTAATTGGTTTTGTGGTCAGTTCAGAAGATCTTTTGATCACGGCCTCGAAATCCACACGCGGGTAGGCAGGTTAGAATGGAACCCGCTTCGGAACGGGTCACCACTTAGCGGGGGGGTGATTAATGAGATGAAATAATTTACCAACGCTCCGGACGAACCTAGCCGGTCGCGCAAGATTACTGCGGTACGGCGACCCTTCATATAACAGTTTAATAACGGTTGATTGAGCCCGTGTCTGTGTCGGGTAATCGATCGCGATCGCAATCGACGGCTAACAGGGCGTAAATCAAGCACGAACGGGACAGCGCTAGATGGAGCTTGGTGGTGCCGGTATGCCGGAAATGCAACCATTTCGTCTGGGAAACAACACTGCACGTGTTTAATTGAGCCAGGACGATGTTGTCATCGGTGCGTGCGACTGTGCGGTTATGCGGTTACGGTTGCATGTTTGTTTTAAGGGAGTAATTAAGGTGACGAACGTGCGTCATGAAACGGTGGCTGGGATCGATCATTAGGCGGCTTGGTGGTGACGAGAAACCCTTCCGTCGCAAGGAACTCGATCGGCCCGAAGGTCATCACTGTGATCTTGTTCGTTCGCGAGCATCTCGTGCATTTGGGGGTCATTTCCGAGTCGAGAATCCTTGCCGTCGCTACCATTCGCGTGGTTTGCGGCGCGCGTGCCGTTTGTCCAAGGGTCACAAGGAATATGTTGCTGCCGTTGTCACTGATCTTGTTGATCGATGCGGTGCTCTGCTTCCTTGGAATGCGAAGCCGTTGACACGCGATTTGTAGACATCTGCCGCTCGTTTAGTGTCAATTATGGGTAATCGAAAGGGAGAAAACCCTCAAAAGTGCTGTGTTGCAACCGCACAGCTAACCAGAACGTAGCTCTTCCGTTGGGAATATTGGTAAAAGATCAAGCGGATCAGCTTAACCCGATCACGTGACGATCACCGAACTTTTACGCTTCATTTGACGGACGTTCGGTTGTGGCGGGGTCAAACTATTGCACAATCCCGACGTGTCCGGTAGTAACGCCGCTATAGACGCCGGATCTCGTCGGTCCCTTCCACACCTTCGGCAACCGCCACTGCCGCACCACCTGCGTGTGTAGGAAAAATCAAGTTCGTGTGATTTTTATGAGCGGAAAAGCTTCATAATTCATCGTGCCCCAGACCTAAGACCCGCGGGCTCGAACTTTGATTGCTCGCCGGTCGATGGCTGTAGCATTGATGGCACTCGCGATCTATCACAGTTCATCGGTTATGCGTGTACGAGCTGCAGACGGGTGGTAGCGCAAGAGTGCAACACTGCATCGCGAAGTACGTCTGCACCGGTACCGATCGAACTGCAACGGTTGAGTGCATCACTTGGTTTGGCAGCGCAAGAATTTCAAGTGCAATGTCAAGCGGAGAGTGGGTAGTGAGGCAACTCCAGCACCAGTCTAGAATTTCCTTTCCCTTCCGAGTGGATCAACGGTGGAAACTATTGCCAACCTTGTCCAATCAGACTCCCGACAAGAACACCTTTCGCCTACCCTTTGAGGGAGGCATCTCGTGCGCGGCTTGGAGTAACTGTCCAGGCGATCGAATCCTCGGACCAACTCGAAGAAAAGGGAGAATGGACGCCGTTCGTTCCGGAGGCCAATTAATGCACACATGCTTCGCACCGGAGAGTTGCTGTTTGAGTTCCTCAAGAATCGTTCCGATCATGATCTTCACCTTGAGCACGGAACGGAGACGTGCGTTGTTAGCGCAAATGCTGCTAGGTTCAACGAACATGCACGAATGGCGGTGGCCGTTCCGTCCTTGGGACGGATTTCCGCAAAGAGCTCACCGGTGCGGGCCAGCAGCATCCATTAATCGATTTCCCATCGATCCTCCGCAGCGCAGACATCGACGCTTCTCGGCCGTTCTAATTCCACCGCGCGCGTGTGTGTGACAGTGGGACGACCTCTGCTGCACAGTGGGACACCCAACCGCATCTAATGAGATGCACTTGATTTCGGTCATTGTCTCGCGGGTGCATACGTGAGCGAATGGACGGCAAACCGGGTCCCCGGTGCGCGCGGTAGTCACTTCCGAGATTCGCTTGCGAGCTTCATGCCGGCCGAGTCGCGGCTCTACACCCAATGACCTCGCGTGCACCGAGGGCATGCTGGCCCGGCAGCTTATGTGATGCCTCAAAGCCACCCTTTGACCGGTGCTCAGGGCTTTTCCATATCGTGCCTGCGGCTCGGTGATAACAATCAGCGACTATCGAGCATGAAGGCGCCGCGATACGCATGGGAAAAAAGCCGCCGCGGTGTGTGTTGAGGGAAACGGTTTTCCTAAGCCAACCGAGAACTGGGGGTTTCGTGCCCGACAGCGATAGCGATCTTACAGATGGATGGAGCCGTTTGAGGAGCAAATGATGGACGGATGATTCGGTTACGGAGGGCGGTGAATGATTCACTGCCAACGGAGGTCTTCGGAACCGCACTAACTGTAGCAGGTGCCCGGCGCGTTCGAATGCTTGTGTTCGAAGGTGAACAAATATGGACACTAAACGCGCGTACTACAAATGGGTTGGCGCATCATGAATATTTGAACAGCGCAGGCACGGTTTTACGCGCCACAATCAGCTGATAAATCTGCCAAATTATGCATTATGCGCTTCAGTTCGGAGGGCCGTTGCCAAAGTGGAGCGTTTACAGGGCGGCCACGTGTTGCTTTTGTTTTGGCAGCCAAGCGAAGAAGGTCATGGACCGTTTGGGATCTAGCCGTTAAGTACTGGGATAGTTGTGGGTAGATAATGCCATCGGCTGAAGGTGCCGGGAGACTTGTGCGTGAGGATCGGCGAGAAGCTTTTATTTGGAGGTAATTTAGTGCTTACAAGAATATTGTGTTTTGTTTTGATAAGTAGTTGATGGTCAGAGGTCACATTTAATGAGTACCAATTGCTAATTTATTGGACCCTCTGTACAATATGAAGCTCATCTATAATTAATTTTGAAGAACTTACACGTCGTTCGAATATCCGCCCCATCAAAGTTATCAAAGCCGTAATGAAAACACGCTATTAAACAGCTAAACACGATGTTTATGTTAACACAGTACTTTGATCACATAAAAAATACACTTCCACTTGAGAACTGATAATGAGCCGTGGTTATTAAGAGCGACATTTCCTATTTCGTTTTTTTTTTGAGCTGATTTACCCACAACTTCTCACACATCCGGACTAACGGTTTGCTTTAATGTGATTTAGACAGCAAAAAATGATAGGCCATTTAGAAACAATTCCGCCGTCAGATGTGATCATGCTGAAACGCGGTTGAAGGTCTTCGGCATGCTATCCTCCATTTAAAAAGCAAAAAAAAAATCCAGTTGCCAAATAATGTGGTGGTGCCGCGTTCGCCGTAGTTTGTTTCCCTGTGACATGCTGCCGCTTGCCTCGCGTTATTGTTGTTTCCAGCTGCTATTTCTGTTCTTTTTATGTTTTGTTTGTTGTACGGCCGTTTTCCATCAGCACCACGCGATGCCCAACAAAACCGGCAACCGGTAAACGTACGTAGCACCGGGCCCGGCACAGAGTTGACGGCGACACAGAGTTCGACGTTCAAGTTCAAGATCGGTCAACCGTGTGCGATCGCGGCTGGTCGAATTTGACTCACCCAGCGCCTCGGAAGGGCCCTTGGGGAGGGGGGTTTGTGCCCGTGGTGCAGATTGGTGGTCGTGTGGATTGCGAACGTAAACGTGCGAGAAACGATCGACTCGCCTGTAACCGTAAAACCTGTTCCCGCTCCACACGGATAAAAAAGGCCCGGGTGGTGTGGGGTGGGAGAGTCTCCAATTTTGAGGGCTGTTTACCCCTAAAAACGCACGATACGATTCTTTGGCGCAACTACAAATCGTCGTCGATTCCGGTGACCCCCCTCTCGCTTTGACGCACTTCAATCAGTTACGGAGCAATGACCCCAAGGCCACACCAGAAAGACATCAGGAAAATGTTATCCTGTGCCAAAGCAACCCACTAACCCAACACGCGCATTGCGACGCGTTTATCGGTCACAAGGATGTCAACTCGGCTCAAGGGTCTTTGCGAAAGAGAAAGGGTTTGAGCGACACGAAGACGAAAGAGCCACACATCTGGTTTACATCAGTGCCGGTGGGTTGTGGTTTTGCGGCCGGGCGGAATAAATTCTCGGCCGGTTCCTTGTTCCGTCTACGACGGTACGTCACGCATCCGCTGACAGTTTCAGGTTTCAGGATCAAGGCAACGGTGGCCGTTGATCGTTAAGTCACCGGAACACTGGACCGCCGAGAGTGTTGAGTGGCGGGCTGACAAGGCGATCGGCAATCGGTTTGCTGACATCGAAATTTTAGATCGACCCGACGAAGTTTATGGACTGAAACGGCTTCCGAAAAAACCGGACCCACATCCTACCGGGTGGGAGGTTTTGATAAATGTGCGCGCTGACTTTACGATGCCGCCAGGGAACGGTTGTCCACACGGTTGCGCTGGTGATCGACGGGCGGTGCCGTGGTGCCCACCAGGTGTGTTGCGGTTTCGAGCGTAGGCAGACCTCGATCGTACAGTGTCCTTTAGCGCACCAGGAACACGACGCGTTAGTTGCGTTGCGAAATCACGTCAAGCGACGGTTTGTTGTGGTAGGAAGCGACATTGCCCCCAAAATGAAATGTAATACACCGCCAGATACTTTCAATGGATTTTTTGGAAGGAAAAAGGAAATGATTGACGATCAATGATCGGCGCTCGGTGACCGCCAGCATCGGTCACCACATTTCCGTGGGTGGTTAACATGACATTTTTTGTTTCTCTCCCTCGCTCTCTCTCTATCTCTCTGTCGGGACGGTGGTTTTTTGATAAGCCGTAGCACGATCGTCCACTGCACGGAGTTTGGAACGGATTATTCCGGTGTGCGGTATGCGGGTGCTTGTAATGTCGGGGATTAATTGGCAGCTTTAATTAATGAGCAGGTTGGACGGTTTGAGTCGCAGGTAGGATGGTGTTATTTATCGTTGCTTCATCAGCTCAGCCGGTCGACTGATGGAGCGTTTCAATATATGGACGATGTAAAACATGTCAGTTTATGGCCGTATCAAGCCCGAAACAAGATAACGTTTGGGGTTTTGCCTTACGATTTGTGTGCATTATGTGTGAGGTTTTTATACCAGGTTCCACTGTCAGTTTTGGGTAATCGGGGAAAAATCTATATTTTATTCAAGCAAAATATAAGATTCAATTTGTTATCGTTTTCGGTTCAATCGGGCACTTCCAATAAATATTAAAATATTTAAATCATATACGTCAGATACCAACGCATGACGTCCAAATAACACTTTTTTAGTACGCTAGCAGTTTTAAGTGACGTATGAGTTTGTTTTTGTTGCAGCAAAATACACTAAAGCCCTGATCTGAATAAATATGTAAAAGTAAAACGATAAATCAAATTTACATTCAAGGACCGCCCTTATTGCATTGCATTGTAAACTTAACTCACATAGCGATTAATTAGTAATGTATAGCGTAAGCACATGATTAATGTGTGCCTGTGTGAGTTAGCGCATTATTATTGCGTGATTTGCGATTTGATGATTTGCGTCTATGAATGAGTTTTGAATGGGAATCTTTGCAATTCCGTATCCCAAGTCGAAAGTTACAAGCTTATCGTTTGACTTCATACTTTCGAGCCATCACAGTTCTTAATGCCGCCTTCAAGATCCTGCCCCGAATTCTATACTGTAGATTGACGCCCCCTTGCCACGGATTTCGCTGGAAGCTACTAAGCTGGGTTTGTTGGAGAAAAATCCATCGCCGACTAAATCCTCACTTTTCGGTCGACCCTCCAGAAATGCCGGGAACACCAGATCCCAACGCACCATCTATTCATTGACTTCAAAGCGACCTACGACACCATAGATCGGTCAGAGCTATGAAACACAATGCAGCAGTACGGATTTCCTGGGAAGCTATTGCGGCTATTCAGGGTCACAATGAGTGGAGTGCAGTGCAGGGTGAGAGTCTCCAACATGCTGTCGGAACCATTCGAATCTCACCTAGGACTCTGGCACTGGGAAGGACTCTCCTGTCTGCTACTTAATATTTCTCTGGAAGGTGTCATGAGAAGCGCAGGCTTTGATATCTGGGGTACGATTTCCACTCGGTAACTTCATTTTCTTGGCTTCGCGGATGTCCTAGACATAATCGGACGGACATATGCCGCGATGTGCGAAGCGTACAACCGACCGCAACTTGATGCTGGAATGGATTGAGGATCAATGAGAAGAAGACAAAGAACCTATTCGTCGGAGGCTCTGACCCTGATAGAGCCTGCCTGGGGAGTAGAGTATCAGTTGGTGGTGACGATCTTGAGGTTGTCTAGGAGATCTGCTACCTGTCTACGATCGTAATTTCGAATACAAACCTGAGCAACGATATGCGGTGGCGCATAGGAAGTCGAACCTACTATGGGCTCCACAAACTCCTACGTTCGAGTTCAGTGGAACAGACTGGCGAACTGGAGAGTAGCGAAGGCCGCAAGGATACGATCCCTGGGGCACGTGATGAGGATGCCAGGCTCATGCCCCAACAGGAAGATGCTCGCCAGCGAGCCGTTCGGCACGAGGCACAGAGGAGTGCAGTGAGTTCATTGGCTGGAGCAAGTGGAGCTGAACCTGTTGGAGATTGGGTGTTGTCAAGGGTGGAGGAGAGCAGCCTCAGAGCTAAATTCCTAGCCATGTCACCACGACGTGCTCAACTGTGAGCGTGTCAAGAAAAAGAAGAAGAAGAAGATTCGATTACATGACGATGCCTGGTAGTTTAATAATAAGGGCGAAGATCTTCACACGGCAGAACTGACACTAAAACCCATATTCCAGAACCGTTCCCCCTACAGCAATAGTAAAAAGATCCAGACTGCAGACATGACGTAGTAACTCGTTAAACCAAGAAGAACATGGAAAATCCTAACTGATTCCCAATATTAATATGTCTGGCAGTAAATCTCTCCAGACAAGTGGCTTCGTGCGAAAACAGCATCAGATCTCTGCTCTTAAATGGCTGGAGATCCAACGAGCTCCGAATGAATATCCGAACGCCCTCCCACCTTGGAATCTAATGGTGGTACTAATGAGTCGATGAATCAACTTTTAACGTCTAACGGAACGCGGATCTCGGGATTATCCACCGCTTCAAATCGTTCGTTCACTTCCGTCGAACGCCCGTCGAGACGGCCGAGAAGGGCAAGGGAACTCCACTCCACACGGTGTTCAATTACCAATCTGAAAAATGATCGTTCCGGCAGTGGGATGGATCGGTGATACCCCATTTTAATGCTCCACTCACAATCGGAACCAAACCGGTACGGTTTCCGTACGTTCTAATGTGAGGCGGTTGGGCCCAAGGTCGCACGGCCGGTTCTGACTCTCATCCTCGTTTTGTCTCAAAAGCCCCAACGAGCACAATTGGTCGGATAAGGTCCGGGTTCTGGATCTGGACCCCATTCGCATCCGACAATGGGTGCCGAGAACGGTGTGTTCAAGGCTTTGCGGGCAGTAAAAGAGGAAGTAGGGGGTTGCGGGTGAGGTGGCTCCATCGAAGAGCAAGAAGTCACGTACGCCACCGGTGATCGTAAACGTGCGGCCCAGTCTCACTCAGATCACTTGCCCTCTCTTTCAGGGGGCTTTTAACGCTAATACACCTGCAATAGATGCTAAGTAATGCGTTTTTTTTGTTGCATTTATATCAAATGCATCTTCCTTTGCGAAATAGCGCCACAAGAAATACTGAAATGGTGTGCAATGTGCCAACAAAAAAATTAAACCCCTATCTGAGTTTTTCACTCTCACACCACTTTGGCCACCGCTCTCCGTTCACGCGCATTTCCTGATTTTTCGCATACTCCCGCTCATAAAATGCTCACCAATCAGTGCGTTCTCCCTCTCTGACTGTCTCTCACCGGGTACGTTCCTTCTCCTTCCCACCCAATGTTGGTTTCACAGAATCCACTCCGGCCAGCTCCACCGACGATCGTACACGCGATCGGCGCTCGCTCACTCTCTCGCTCGCCCGATCGGCTCATCGCGGAACCGAATTGAACCTCGAGCGTAGATTTGGCGCGTGCTGCCTCGGTGTTGCATTTGGGACCGAAACGGTTTGGAGCTGTACGGGCTCGGGGGGGCAGGGGGGGGGGGGGTGGATACTGGTACGCCCAGTGTGCAGACGGTTGGCTAGTTGGTCGAATGTATAAAATCACTTCACGCTGGCTACCGACAGATCATTCCACGCTCAGTGCTATAGCAGCCCGGATCGCAACCATCCTAGTCCCCTAGTGTGTGGTTTTATTCTTCCTTAGTAAATCATACCGATCATACCCCACCGTTCGGAACCTTTTCCACCTCCCATCCCTTTCCACCGATCGTGCTGAAGCTTCCTGGCCGACGGTCCCGAACACAGTGTAGCAACATAACCAACAGTGAACAAACTGTGATACCTCCGTCGTACATTGCGGTGTCGTGGTCGAAGTTCAAATACACATCACTATGAATCTAGTAAGTTTTGGAGCGAACTTTGTACACTAGCTTTAAGCGCAAAAGGATGTCCAAGTGTTTCAGTGCCCGTTAAGGTCTTGTGAACGGTCGGCAGTGTGTTCCAGTCGAGGGGGTGCGGGAGGGATGAAAATAGTGAAACTGTCCGCTGGGTCGAACTTTCAAACGCGATATGGTCCATGCGTTTGCGGCACACGCGGGAAGAGATATCTCCACCATCCACGACCCGGCCGTGTCCGGGCTGCATTTTTCCTTCGCGCGGTGCCTTGCCGAAGGCGAAGATCCGTGATGCCCTCTTGCCCATACGGAACGGAAAGTGGAGAGTTTGCTTGGTAGCGAAGTGTGATAAGCAGCAGCCGGACGGAAAACCGAACCCATCGAACATTGTTTCTTAATTTTATATTTGGAGAAACACCCTTTTATTTTTTCGTTGCTGCTGTTTACTCCTAATCGCTGGCGTTTTGGTGTGTTTGGACTTGACTCTTCTCTTCCACGTGTGTCCGTATGTCCGTGTGTGTGTGTTTGTGCTTGAGTGAATGTATTGTGTGTGTGTGTGTGTACGTGCACGGTTATGAAGTGCGTGGAGCACCGTGGTGTGCGCCTTGTTGGGGGTTGAAACGCCGAAACAAACAACCGCCAAACCCGTCTTATTGACGTGTGGAAGCCAAATTGCCAACACCGCCCGGTTTGCGTTTCCCATGCCTTCCCGATATGCGTCTTCCCTGGGTGGGAGCGATAGCCATAAATGTGCGTTAAACAACAACGATAAAACTTAAGCTGGAGAGATTGAATGGATTGAGTTTGGTTCGAATGATTAGCGAACGCGCTTCCGGATCGGCAAACTCCCCCCCCCCCCCCCCCCCCCTCATTCGGCTGAAAATCGAAGCCACCAACCACCTTCGTTTGATTGTGCGTGTTATTTCTAACGGCCCCCTTTGCGCAGTTGACCTTATGCGCTTTGCCTTGTTGGCCGTTCCGTTTGGAAATGGTTGAACCCGTTAGTTCAATTTCATTCGTTTTTGTTTTTTTTTTGCGATCGCGAGTTTGTGTTCGTTTTCCCACAGCCCAAAATGCATCTGATTATGCACCGGAAGCGCACCATCTTTAATAACATGCCCAGCGTCTTTAGTTTTTGCGAATGCTTAAAGCAATCGTTAACCTTTCAGGGAATTAAATTCATGCCACGAAATTGCGATGTACTGGGGGAGCTGGCGCCCTTACGATTGGTTTTCCAATTTCCAAGGCTGGAGCCTGTTGCCCGTCCGGTTGCTGTTGTCCGATCGACAGACCGACAAACCAGTACAAGGCGTAAACAACGAACTCGCACTTGATAGTGGTGAAGTAGACAAAAAAAAAACATTAAACATACACCCAAACACCGCACCGCACGCACGGTAAGGTTAGTCTGTTTCACTTGTTTTCTGCGGCTGCGTACGAATTTCACACCTCAAAACAACAAACGGACCACATGCCCATGGCCCCGGAAAGACAGGTTTCTGTTTTGTTGTTGGCGAGCATAATGGAAAATCGAAAGGAATCGCAATCCCCGCAGCATCGTTTGATGAGCCCGTTGACCATCGGCTCGGAGCTGGACTCGTGGTAGAACGATCGTGTGTCTCTGGACGATCATTGCTTAAGCACCAGTTTTGGTTGCCTTTTTTTTTGTTGCTGGCACCATTATCCAATAAGAAGGATTTATGATTGTTTATCAGATAGCCGCATTAAACAAAACAAGCTCACAGAGCTATCTTACTCGATCACCAGATCGGTTGGCTAATGGTCCAATTTTGCTTGGGAAAATTCTTAAACTGTCCATCTACCGGTCCATTCCCACCGCATTGTCTTGGGTGAAGCGTACCTTCACCCGAGGGCGGGAGGTGAAATATGCGGCGCATCGGGTTGACACAAATTCTCCCCCGCGGAGGGGGATGGGCTGCTTTATTGCAATCTAGCACACTTTCGATCTCGTTCCGAACGTTTTCGGATACCTGACCCGTTTCAATCTGGAATTTATTCGGAAAACCGGGTGCCATATTTTACGCGAGCGTCAAAATAAGGGTCCCTTTTTCTTCGGTGGTTCAAGCAAAAGTGAAATTTTGATTAATAAACCCCCTAATCAGCATACGCACTGCAGTGCGGCGTGGGTACGACCCTCCGAACCGCGTCACCGGAAGCTCTCCGACTCGGAACTGACTATTATCCGTTTCCCGTTACGATTGATACGATCGGCCACTTTCGAAATGGTCCACCAGCATTGCTTCCGAATACCGATGCCATCCGATAAATATGCGTAAAGGGAGTAGCAATTGAAAGATAAACGATGCCGCGTGCTGTAGGGAAATGTCGTACGATCAGCGCATCAGCGTTGATTTGTGTGGCCCTTCAGCACCACGCACCATCTTTTCTACAGTGCGTTGTTCCCTGCAAAACAGGTAAACAGGTTTGGCTGTTTATAAAACGCCACACTGGCGCACATGCGGGCCGATCGGTAAAGGTTTGATTTTCCTATTAATTTTCCCACTATCAATCGGTGGACCGCAAGTACGAAAGCACACCGGTGACGGAACCGGTTTGGAAAAGTGAAGGAACGGAGGAAGAAAAAAAAACAAAACAAACCACAACGATGCATCGACGATCTAATGGGTAAAGATTTCCCTTTTTTTTGTAAAATAAAAACCTGAACCATTCAGACCGAGACTGGACTGGGAAGGCGCGAGTTTCCGCGAAGCCACCACGGAGGAACCGAACCGCGATGGTTTTTGACCTTTCCGACGCCCGGGGGTGGGCAAGAAAATGGAGGAAACGAAAGGAAATAAAATAAAGAGAGCGAGAGAGAAAGAGAGATAAAGAGAGGGGAAGACAAAAAATGAGAGTGAGCCGTTAATTGTCATTATGGAATCAGCGAGGCGCACGGTTTTCCGCAGCCTTCGTATCCGTTTGACCTTCACAGGAACAGGCGAGACAGGGTGGAAAGAATGGCCAGACCGGGTTGGTGGTCGCGCAGTCGCGTTCACATTCCGAACGGCACACAAGTTCACAATGGAGGTCAGTCCAGCGTGTGTGTGTGTGTGGTGCCGATTTGTACGCGGATACTCACTCGACACACATGACAAACCGTTTCGAATGTTTCTGACGCATCCATCGGAGTATCGCGCTTAATTAAGGCACATTAAGACACACACAGGGGGTAGGGGTAGGGTGCCACAAAAAGAAATAAAAACGTTTGGAAAAACGCTACCCATCTTGAGCAGGCTTGAGACCACCGCCACCAACCGGCCAAGGAAGCTGACCGACCCTATGGTGATGATGCGTCATTGACATTGATTTTATGATTAGACGGTTGGCGCGCGATTCCGCGTGTATGTTTGTGGTTACGATGGTGCGATGTAATGCAGTGGGGAAGGTGGATCGGTCGTTACGAAGGGCATTCGGTGGCTTCGATTCACCGCCGAATGATGGGCAGAGAGGTTAGGCCGCCCGATGACACCGTTGGTGGGTCAGTAGAACGGAAACATGATCGACACGCGATAAATCCACCATTTTGATTCGATCCGCCAAACAACATTCATTGTCATTTATCTTTCTAAAGACACCATGCAGTTCGCTTTATGTGAAATTGTCACACAACCGCCACTATTCCCCTCTATCTATCAATAAAACATGTGTCTGACAGTAAAAGTGGCTACTTGAAAAAGTGCACTTAAATTGGCCATTTTTAAACACAATTAAGATATGCATCGAAGACGAGTGTGTGTTTTCGCTCGTAACCCAACGCTAATGCGTGATAATCGCCTTTAAAATGCGTGCCATACAGATTATCTGAAGCGTGAAGCCGCTCGAACAATGGTTTGTTCGAACCCGCAGCACGAAAGACTTCAATTCGCGGGCACGCGTTTTCAAGCGACGAACCTCGCTCGCTCGCCACTGTACTTGCACCGATGCTCCAACAGCACTTGAACGCTGAATTACCCGAGGCATTTGGTGGCCGGGATGCAAACAATTTCGACGACCACCGAGGGTTAATGATTTCTGCTTTTACCTCCCGCTTCTTTAGAGGTGTATTATTATGGGAGACAGTTAACCGAAGGCGAAGGGTGATCGTCCAGCGAAGAAAAAAAAAACACTATCCCCAGGTTTTCCATCGGGTTCACAGTGTGGATCGACGATCGGCATAAGTCGCATGCCTACCGGGCACGATGTGTGGCGAAGGAAATTGTCAGCAAATTCCATGTCGTTGCCACTCGCACAGCACCGGGGACGGTAACTGCACCGACACGCAATACCGTTGGATACGTGCATCCGTTTCGTTCGGATGTGAACTAACTTCCGCAAGCCACGCCGTACCGTATTGATATTTAGCTTGCCATCTTCCAACCTCGGTCCCCGTTTGGATGCGGTGCATTCCCTTGGGCTGTAGGGCGTGTGTTCAATTTGCGCACACCAATTTCCTGGCCGCTCGACCGTCCCAACAGAAATTGCCCAAGAGGAAATTGTTTTCCACCACGGGGAAACGTGACACGTTACTTCATATCTTTGTCTCGCATCACAGCAACCTTTGGGAGTGTTCGTTTTTTGTTCTATTGTTGTGCGGATTGTACCAATTAGGCTACAGGGAATCTCTGCTTCACTTTCGGTAATCGAGAGAAGGGGGGAGTTGTAATTTCCATTTTGGGCAACAAGCAAATCAGACCCAATAAAACAAACCACCCGAAAGCCTTAGTCCTCCACCTTGCTGCAGGCGTTAGTAATGCGTATGCAACGGGTTTGCATGGTTGCGCGCAAATTCGTATGTTACGCAGCGGCTTCGCTTTTCACTTTCGCGCTTAGCGAGTGGTTAGTGGTTTCACACTTTTTTTTCGCGAATTCAGAAAGTACGCCCCCCCCCCAAGCAACAACGGGCAAGGTTAAACAGACGGTGGGTAGAGAAACGGCCCCGAAATGCCCTCATAAATCGTTGGCCGTATTTCAACAATGCGAACCGGCGTTGTGGCCATCCGAAAAACACCGACAATCGAATCCCGGCGCCAGATTTACTTCACTCAGCCTGGCATTACGTCAAAATTTGCAATCATTACGCATATAAGGCCTTTGCGGCGCGGATTTGATTAAACTGACGCGAGCGAGCTGGAGCGCACGCGCTCAAGAATTCGTGGCGCTGTGGTGATAGTGATCAGCTGTAAAAGGCAATTAAAGGTTTGATCACGTGTTGCCTTGCCGTACGCCCTCCTGCGAATGGGTTGACCGTGTCCCCCTTTCTGGGGTGGCCATGTTTGCCAGGGCAACAAGCCGGAGAGCTTTATGGTTTCCGTTCGAGCTTTGCCATTTCGGCACTCTCCGAGGATCGGTATTTCAAAGTGCTTCGGTGCTGCCCGTGGTGACGTCCCTATAATTTATAGCGCACGACATTCTTAGCGTTCGTCTTGGAGTTGGAGCTCCCGGTGCAAAGGGTCCTTCATTCTCGCACCTAGTTCCGTTCCGCCTCGCTGGCCCGCTGCAATGCTGGGAATGGGACAATGAGACTGCCGCGAGCGGGAAAGTACGGGCGGCTAATGACGCAACTGGTTTTAGGGCTAGTTGGAATGTGGCACTTCCTCAATTAGGTACTGGCAGTGGCCACTTTGCCGCGGTCCCTTCTCTTCCCTCACGGCTCTCGCATCGTCATGCGTTTGCTAAAATGGAAAACAATTATTTTCTAACAGCGTACACACGGGCCTGGCAAGGGATCGTTTTGTCTTTATCGTGTCGAGTGATGAGATCGGACGCGAGAAGAAAGTACATCGTTACTTTCGAGCCGAGCACGTGTAATAGCCGCAGCAGATACTTCCCTATCGCATCACTTGTGATGCGATGGTGTAATGGCGAAGGTGTTTAAACGATCTGGCCGGCCACACAAACACGTACCGACCGGTTCCGATTGTGCACTTGTGCACAAACCCTCCGCTTCCGAGCGTGTTCCGACGAGATAATTATCGCGCACACACACACCATCCACCCCTTCACGCCGTGCACGGGTCGTTGTTGCATCGCGGTCGCCTTGAGCAGTGAACCGGCAGTTAAGCCGATGTAAATGTATCTCAAGGTTGGCCAGATGTTGTCCGGTGCGTCCCGACCGACTCGACATTTGCATTCCATTCCGCCGCAACACGGTACGTTTATTCACCTCTGGTCGCCGTCGTGATCGGGGAGAGGCGAGCCAATCGGCATCCACGGCAAACCGATCGGTGTGCTGATCGTGACAAACGCATCGGACAACGTTGCGTTGCGCCAAGATTAATGAATGCGGTGCGTCAATACAGACTGTGACAGTATTTGCTGGAATGGCCGAACGAGAAGGCAAAGCACAAAACAAAACAAAAAACAAGCGAAGCGAACATCGAAACATTACACTGTAATTAAATCGCTTTTTTTTTTGGGGGGTGATATATGCCCACGAAAGTGCGTGTGTGTGTGTATGAGTGCGGTTTTTCTTCTTTGTGATAAATGATCGCCGAATTGTGTTTGGATGGATGGCGCATCAATCCGGCACAGGGCCTTGACTTTCGTCAGCGTTTACACTGCAAGGACGATCGGCGATCGAGTATCGTGCGGAGGTTAAGGAGGCCTCTTTGCTCGACTCCTCTTCACAGACGCTCTGCCAAGGGAAGGGGTGAAGGAACCGCGTCATTAAAAAGCACCTACCTGCCTAAACGTCTGGTGAAGGTGTTAAAAGGCTCGTGGTCGCGTTGGGTATACTGTCTGTTTTTGTCTATCCCTTTCGATGAAGCCACTTTGGGTTTATGGCCTTGGGGGGTTTCGATCGAATCCGAAGCAGTCGTTCGAGTGAGGGCCCCTCAGGTCGTCTTTCGTACGGCGTTCGGCATGCAATTTCGTAACGGTTTTTCACGCTTCCACCGCACCACCAGTGTGGGTGGAAGGTGTGATACACATATTGAGATGGAACCCCATTTTTACGACGATACGTGACAGTGCCGTGTCGGTGTTCGGTAGCGTTGAAGAAAGGCAAATAAATGCACCCGGTGTTACCACGCTTGTCATTGACCGTTTACGTGTGAGTGGAAAATCTTCCACCCTCTCGGTAGGCATTCTTCAGCGGGGGTTTTGTGGGTCAAGTTTGCCCAGCTGATCGTGGCGGGAACGGTGCAAGACGCCCCGGTCTTTCTATCGCAATTCTACGCCCAATCGAACGTACGGTGGCCAATTAAGATGCATTACACTCGAGCTGGCCACATTGGGTGGGAAAATGAACCGGCCCCCCGTTCTCCCCACCTAACCGTTCAATCCCTGCATCGATGGGAAGCAAGGGTTCGTCGCTTTCATTGCGCCCATGTCCAATCGGTTTCGGGTCTGGCTGTGACAATTGCCATTGATGCATTAAGGCCCGGGGCACGATCAACAGTTGCAAAAAACAAATCGAGAGTGCTGTGCAAACAGCAATAGACAACCAGCGCAACCTCAGCTGTCAAGCTGTCAATGGGGTTTTAGCACATGGAAATCACCGCTAGCCGAAACGGAACTGACCAGACCGGATCGAAATGAGCAGACCGCAGCATAAGCATATTGAAAGCAGCCCGGCCGTACGTCGGCTTAGTGTCGTCGTTCCACACGGCACATTCGTACGACCATTTCCTTCCAGGAAACGACAGTCAACAAGATGCAAAATCGACCGTGGTGCGCGATGGCTTCTTCGGGCGCGAGTAGCGCGTTGGTGTCCACGCGAATGTCCAGCATAATTTTCGCACCAAACAAAACGGTACCCGATCACGACACGCTCGAGTAAACATCGAGCTACGCAAAGAGCGACAAGCAAAAAAAGAAAAAAACAGACATTGATGATCGTAAAAAACGTAGAATGCGACAAGTTTACGGTGTGTTTTTTTTTTGCGTTGCTCAACCGACTTTGCGTCCCGATCAATCGCAATATACACACGTACGCTCGGTACCGCTGACTGGCCATGGGATTTTAACAACCGTCCCATCACAACCGTTGAAGTAGCGTAGCGGCGAACAGGCCTAGTAACGGACGCTATTAACGACACTCAATTGGTATTTTCTCATAATCGAAGCCATCTGCTCCGGGGGCCACCATTTGCAATATGACTTATATTGCTTTCCGGTGTGTGTGGTGAGACGAAGGGCAGAAACCGCGTGAAGGGATGCACTGCAGAACAGGTGGTAATAAATAGATCGTAATCGAGGTGTATACATTCAGGCGCACACGGTCCCCAACAACCGTGACGTAAAGCGACGTAATAAAAACGGGCCAAAGTCAAACAAAGTACGCCTCCGTTGTGTAGCGCCTAAAGAATGTCATTAACGTGCGCGATAGCGAACCGCAAACCACCTCCACTGCTGTGCTGGCGCCGTCCAATGCACTTGCGGAACTGCTGCGACCGTTCTACCCCACACCCGTCCGGTACCCCCCCTCCTGTGGAGATCATTACGTTCGAGAGCTTAAGTTCCCAGCAAACACCGAAAAGGCCTTGCCGATGTAGGTCAGTAGCGGTATCGGTCGACACCGGAGCTGGAGTATCGAACCGGCAGCCACTTCCCCAAATACCAAATCAGATCGAACGTACCGAAAGCACCGCTCGAATTTCTGTACATGTGTGTGTGTGTGTGTGTTTTTTTTTGTCTGTCGGGGTTTGTTCTACGAACAGTGCGTCGATCATGTTTCATCTTAATTCCACTACAAACCGTGACGCCACTTGGTTAAAACACCCGAGTCGATCCGCCGGGAGAGAGAGAGAGGGCCCCACAGAGCACGGGGACAATAAAAACGAGCTTTATTGAAAAATGATGAAATTCCAGCAGAATTGGACAAGATTTGTTCCTCTCGCTCGGCGGGCTGGGGTCGGGGATTTACAAGACTACCACCGCTTCAAGATGAAATATTATGCAATTGGAGCTGTTGGCAAACGAGTGCTATGGGGCAGTCGGTCAGCAGTGACTGCGCTGAGGGGTACATTATTGGTATTGGCGTGCAGGGGGAGGGATTCGTTCGGTCGAATGCGAGTGCCCGGTGGAAAGTTAGCCGATCTCGGTTTGATGATCACTTTCAGCCTGCTTCGGGGCGGAGACGGTGCCGGTGCCGGAGGTGCGACACGAGATTCTACACACGATCACGAACACCGGTGCGGTACCGGTGTACGCTGTAACGCTGTCAAAGTGTCAACCGGCTCCCGATGCTTTGGCAGCTCACGATCACGATTAGAACTGCCGACGACGTCGACGACGATCAGGGCTGATGATACGGAAATGAGCCGAACAAAAGGTTGATCCTTTATGGCACGCGGGCGAGTGCATCAAGCTGGTTACACTAATGGGCTCCGGGCAAGAAAACCGCCGCGTCTCCACAAACGGGATCGTCAGTGTTTCAAAGCGGACTGAGGAACGTATTGGATGAGTATCACTTTTCTGGAAACTTAAAAGCACTCCACGCGTGTGGTGCTGATGGTGAAGAATTACTTCGCAACACCCCCGGGAGGGTGGCAAACATCTCCCGAGCCCCGAAGTTATGCCGTGCGCCGTGGTGTGATGTGTTCGGTTCGGTAGAATTTATTTCACCGGCAGGCAATATTTAATCACCAAACGCTGTTACGTAAACCGGGCAGGCGACCATGTACGATTGTACGATGGCGGTTTGGCACGTGGCGCGTGTCGTGTGATAGTGCATTCACTTTCTTGCTTTTTGGGAGCGCTTAATGGCTTTTCACGGGTTGCCAGCGGGATTGAACCTCCTGGTGGAGTCCCTTTGAAAGATAAAAAAAACGTGGCACTTATCGCACTTGAGCCCGTAAGGAGAACGCGGCTGAAAAAACCATGTACCGGGTGCTAGTCATAATTTCCCAATCCTTCAGGGCACCATTATCTGGAAGTAAAGCTTTTTTTGGTGTGTGTGTTCGCTGTACTGCATGCGTTCCCAGAGCAGCAGTAGCCTTTACTCTGGCTGCGGTATTATGGCATAACGAGCAGACACGGTAGCAAACACGGTATACAAAGCACCAGCCAATTCCCTCGTTCTGGCACGATCTAGCTGCTGCCTAGAATCTTGTAAGCAAATTAGACCACCGCAGAGTGCTACGAAAGTGAACCAGGTCACTATTACCTCATGGCGATCGCTCGAGAGGGTAGCAGAAGTAGGAGATTTGGCGTATTATTCACCCAATTCTACCCATGATCTTGCCAGACACTGCACTACCGCACGTGGCCGCATTTGTGTGGCGATCTTGCCCGAGTGTGTGGAGTTAACTAACTCCCCTCAGTCGCAGGCTACTCAGCCACTGCCACTTGAGAACGGGGTCTTGGAGAGATACAAACAAACCAACAACGAAAAAAAAATCGCACAGATACACATAACGGAATGTGCAGAGGCCTCGAGAGCACCAAGCACCCTTTGTTGAAGCGTTGTTGTCTGCGACTTCCCGATCGGACGTTCGGGAACCGCGGTGTATCTCGCACAGGGATCCAGCTTTATGGGACTTTCGCTTTCGCCACATCCGAACCGGCACCGGCGGAACAGGTTGCTGCCCGAGCCCTGCCGTTGATGCCACTTGTCGGTGCTTCCGGGCGGTGGGAGCGCCCGGTTGGAAATCCAGTTGAAATCGACATTGTGCCAGCAAACCGATCGATACCAAGTTTTTGGAAAAGAAAGTGAGATCTTCGCACACAATGGAACCGATGTCCGATGAAACCGACCCCGGTCCGACCGGCTGGGCAAATTGGCCGACACGTTGGCCGCTAAAATCCAGCTCACCTGATCATTGTGGCCATTTTATGATCTTATGTTTCGCATTGAGTTTCGATTCGAGCTTGTGCGCACCGGCTGTTTGGCTGAGGTAATCCGCAAATCTGTTTTCACACATCGCTAATGTGGTTTGGCCCGGTGGCGGAATGTAAAGTTGGGCGGGCGTTTATGTCATCGCGGAAAGCGGGAGCGAACCGATACGCAACAATGGGTGGCAACCACGGGCAAACATCATTGGTACCGTTGGTCCGTTTTGCGGTGCGGCATATGTGAGCACGACGCTGATGAAACCTCTCCTCCCCTCACCGGTCCGGTTTTCGGGCGGAGCGTGTACTGACCGTAAATGAAAGCAAGAGTTTGGAGCCAGCTTTTCCGTTTGTTTCAACAAAGCCTGTGAGGGGAAAACCGCCGGGATGGACGTGGTGAGACAGGCACAGTGATCGAATCATCCGCCGTGGTTGCGCACCGCCGGTTTTATTGGAACGCCTCGGGTGCATGGGTTCCGGGAGCTTGGGCCCGGATAGCATCAATTAGCAGCATGACGATGTGCGTTTGGGTGTGCATATTAATCATATTGCCTAATGGGCCACGCGTGATCTGCCGGCAGGAAACCGCACGGAGCAAACGCTCACTCGGAGACCCCATTTTTATTGATCTAGCTCGAGCAATCGGTTGGCGTGCGTGCGATCGCACCCCGATGGGAACAATAAACAGTCTTTTCTTTAATTAAATGAGTTTCATCACACAACTCTGATCACCGATTTGGTTCGCCTTTTCGTTAAGCACGCCACACAATGAAGCGCATAAATTGTACGATCAGATTGGAGTTGAATATTGGTTCGAAATACCACGTTAATCATCGAATCAATTAGTGAACCAGTGCAATTTTAGGTTGTTTTTCTTTCGTTTTTCCTTGAGGTTTGTGCCTCATTGCACAAAGCAACGCAGCACGGCGCATTGCTTCCTCACGAGGCACGAGGTTCTGTTAGTTGGACAGTTAGTGTGTTATCCACAAAATGGAAGATAACCGAAAACCGCAATGGATTCTGGTTCAGTTTCACTCCAGGCCGAACGCGTGATTATTGCAGTTTCACCGTTCTTGCCGCGTTTGCCCCGTACAGTGGATTAGATATGGTAAATCTGACCTCCTTTTGATAGTGAAGCTATCGTTATGCCCAGATCGGTTGGTGGGCAGCAAAGAATCGTGCAATAGACTGTGGCTTGTGGTGAAGATTTGGTCTCTTGGTTGTTCTTTTTTTGTTGCCACCTTTTCGGTTCATTCGTAAGGTCCGTGCTTACTCATCTGCTCAATCATTATGCTATTTGTTGTGTGTGTGTTTTTTTTTCTATTAATCCTCTCCTTTTTCGCATATATTTAGCACCACTTTGCCTCATTACGCTCATGTGTGGTTTTATGTTTTCCTGTTTCTTCCCCGTCGACAGTTCACCGTCTTCTTTGCGCTCGTCCTGGCCGTCGCCACCGTCGCCGGACAACGATTCGGGTTCCCGCACACGGCCCAGTTCGGGCTTGCCTCGCTGACCGGTGACTTTGGTGGACCGACCGCATTCGGTGGACAGGATTTGTCAGGTACTTTGAACGCTGGTATCAGGGACCCAAGACAGAACCGAGGTGAGTGGTTTAGATGTAACCGGTGCGTGGGGTAATGGGGTAGGAGGGGATGGGCGGGTTATAAAGCAAAGGGTTGAACTTGACCTGACGTGTCGTCCTAGATAGAGTGGAAAATACAGGAAGACAACAGCCCGCATGAAAGTGCTCTCCTTTGTACGGCATTGCGTTGCGAAGGAGGCAGAAACCCAATCACATCAATTCCAAACAAGGTTTGACGTACGCTGTACAGAGCCAACCATTTGCATAAGCGATCCCGATCGGAGTTTGATTTACGTAGGACCGATCGGACTGTTCGGGTAGTAGTGCTTTGGCTAGCATAAGCTGGGCAAACACTCTTCGCACAATTGCGAGCGGTGATGCATTAGAACGAATCTGTAGCATAGTGTGTGACCTTTAGACGAGGTTGAGGTGGTAATCGTTCGCTCTAGGCACATTGGTATATCTCTCCCTCCCTTCCAAAACCAACCGGTTTCCCTTTTTTCGCTCCAAAACTCCTCGTGTGATTTTTGTGGATCTGGACCAACTAATCGGAATAAAAAGGCAACGACGGCAACGACGGAGATTGTACGAGATGGAAAGGAATTGTACTAAAAAAAAACAACAACTAAATCAAACCTTCCCCTCCTGGCGGGATCTCGTATTAAATTACTGGGTTTGACTACGAAATGATCGTTATTTGCATGTCGGCACCGTACAAGGCGCTAAGTATGGGGTTAACCGTTACGGTAGTTGACATTTAAAGGTAGTTTGAGTTTCTGGCATTACTTTTAAGAACTGCTGCGCTGTGGTTTGATGACAGCCAGTGTAGATACATGGAACAAGGGGTGATAGATTGAGTGAACCAGCGTGTGATGCTGATGCCGGAAAAGGGGTTCCTGCAATTGCTGGTCTATCCTAGTGACAGCTGATCGGTTTGGTTAGGGGTTTTTTTTTTGTTGCAAAATAGACGTAACGGAATGGGAGTTCGTTTTGGGAGGTTTATGTTTGTGTTGGATAAGATGCGTATTTTTTCGTTACCTTCCAATATTAATCTTGATATTGTACTCGATCTTCACAACAGGACCCGTTGTATTCCCACCGGCACCCGCTGATGCTCCAGTTGAGTCGAGTGGAGTGATTGTCGGTGCTTCCGGATACGGTTTCGTGCCACCGAATACGCCCCAGAGTAAGACCGAATAATATTTGGGCGTTGCGCCTCGTCTAGATTGACAAACGTGCCTATACTACCCATACACCCCACTAACACTTGCCACGCTTTGCCCGAATCGATGCGTTGCGCGTCCAACTCTAACCGGGAGACGCAAAGCTGCCGTTTGAGTGTGTGCCTACCACTACTACTACTACTACTACCACTTCTATTCTGCCACTAATAAGCTACACCCTCTTCCTATGCTAACCCCATATCTGGCCCGGTCCCAAAACCGCCACCCCAGTACGGGCGAGTGGGAATCTTGCCGTGTGACCCTCAAAGATCGAAATGTCTTAACCGAGCGCAAGCGCCACAATACCGTGGGACGAGAGAGGGGATTTACAATGTACATAGTGCACATCAGATATAACCACCGCCAACCCGCGCGTCTCTCGAGCGAAAATGCTAAACAAACAGCATGATTGCATGCCACGGTGCTTTCAATTAATACAACCCTAATGAGCTAAGGCATGGTTGGGCCGGCGAGACCTTCCCCCGGTGATACTAATCGTGGCATGCAGATGGAGCAGTGCAGCGGCGACCAACACTAAACGAAAGCATTACACACCGCCCCGTACGTGGGAAGAATTCTTGTAAATATGCACCCAACTATGGACGTCAAGCTCCGCAGCTGGCCAAACTTACCAAGGCAGCCAGTTCCGTCCCTCTTCAGATTGCCATCAAACTAACATAACGGGGGGTAGAAACGATTAGTTGGCACCACTGGCCGCTTTTTCCTTCCGCTACCATTAACACCGCATTGCCGCATTTCTAGTACTCCGGCCAAGTACTAACCATTTCGAACAGCTAATGCTAACATATCTGCCAGCATATCGGGAAAGCCGTCCGCCAGTACGCAGCGTACGACTCGAGACTCATCCGTTAAATTTGCTCCCTCGTCTAGATTACTACTAAATAGCAACGTCACAGCCCCAAAAAACCCAAACACCAACCCATACCCACAACCCTATCCCACGTTCCTACAACCCGACCAACGATCCACCGATCCTTCTAAACGGCACCGATGGGATGCACAAAAGCGTGGGTCAACGGAAGTGAAGTGATTCCCCCCCACCCCAACAAAACCACCGACCGGAACCCGGGACCCGGGGACACTCTAAGCCCTTTTCGGAAGCTTTATCTCTCTGTGTATGTGTGTGTGTGTAATTCTGTGTGTAGTGTACAACCTCCCATGTAACTAATGCGGTAACAACCAACCCTGCGTACTGTGGCTTTGGTCCGAAATCCCTGGATCGACGGTTGAGGGCCTCCAAAAAACAAACAAAAAAACACAACATCTCCAATGCGTGTTTCTTTCCCCCCCTTTTTTCCAGATGTGAATGCGTTGTACCGAAATTTGCGATATTTCTAAGTCACTGTACGTTTTGAATTGCGCACAAAACTAGCTAGAGTTCAGGCATCACGCACGTTCTCAGTTTTCCGGCAGCAACTTCAAGGCTCAAGGTTTTTCAAAATTTTTGGCACACAAAATCAGGCACATCAGCAGATAGATACGTAAATAGGCGAAGCAATGCAAGGCGGGTGCACCGTACGAGAGCACACGGTTACCGGTAGAGTTAGCACACTCCATAGTCCACGGTGTACGCGCACTGATCAGATTAGGCTAGAACTCCTAGAGTTGATTCTTACTGAGGTACTCGCGAAGGATGGTGAAGGAATTTGATGCCATATCAAATTTGTTGCTCGAACACGTTGGAAAGTCTTGTCGCAGAATGGTTCGGTTTGAATTGTGGCCTTTAGACGTGGGGCCGTTTAAACATGCGGTAGGATTGTGGAGAATTTATTCTCCAAACGCTGCTTGTCTGAACACCGACTGCTACAAACGTCACAATTTGAACCTGAGCCATACATGCCTTCATCGACCGATCCCTACGGTACTTAAATGCTAATGTTAAATGCAGTACGCGGTGTATTTAAATGTTCAGTTAGTCATCTTGTACGGGCACGATCCAGCCAGTGTGTGGCCACAACATTAGGGAACTTTTTGCTTCTTTGTCTCTTTATGCAACGCAATCAATTTTTCTCAATCTGCATCATGCAAAGGATATTTATTTGTAAAAAGATAATCAACACCCAAACACTCACAATGTGTGCGCTTCGCTGCAGTGCTGCCAACCACAAAACACACCCCCCTCCACCACCCAACATAACACCGATTACCCTTCCTCACTCCCCACACCCCAAACTGTACAGCCCTGCCACCCACCTTTGTCAACCAGTATCCTCAAAAGAAAAAAAAGAAAACCCCACACCCTCCCACACGGAAACCGGTTGAGCCGTTTCTTTTATGAAAATAGATTGTACAAAGAGCATTAAACAGAAACAAAGTCTAGCACGCGGCGGCCCGGTTACTATGGCAGCGAGCTAAGTTGTAACATGTATAGCCTGTAACATAATGCAAACGGAACACTATCCTTCCTTCTATTTTTTTGTTTGTACAAAAGCAATCCTGTGCGAGAGCGAATGTATGTATGCGTGTAGGCTAAGTGTGTGCGTGTGTGTGTTGAGCGAGCGAACGTTTAGAATGTCCGAGCAGGTGCGTTACGCCGCGCGCATGAACGAGTGGGATTGAAGTTTCCGTAACACACCTGATCGTTTCCTTCTGTACGATACTTTACATAGCAATTAAGTGGTATAACTTAATAAATTATTGTATAGATGACATTTAAAGCATTTGCTGGTGTGACATGTTTGATTTGGTTGGGTCCGGGGGTTTGCGGGGTAGGATATAAGCGTTCGGCGGCGATCGATTTCGATCATTAATTGGTAGTTGAAAGTTGAAATTCCATCCCGTGCGACTTTGTGCGACTAAACCTCCCCCGTGTGTAAATAAAATTCTCCCACTCCTGTCGTCTGCTGCATGTCAGCTGCAGCAATCTTCTGTTTCTATTCCAAAAACACATAACCACTGTGAGGTCGTTTCTGGGCGCTGCGGTCAGGCTGTGTTCCCGGGTATTAAC
Organism: Anopheles marshallii; assembly: GCF_943734725.1. Classification (NCBI taxonomy): domain Eukaryota; kingdom Metazoa; phylum Arthropoda; class Insecta; order Diptera; family Culicidae; genus Anopheles; species Anopheles marshallii. The sequence continues at coordinate 13,805,910 of NC_071326.1, read as the reverse complement.
GAACTTAATGGAGCAACGGCTTAGCAACAGCTGAGCGGCCGACGATCGATCACTTCTAGCGCACATTCTTATGCGTTCCCCAAGGTCAGTGGTCGCAAATTTTCGTCCGGCCACCTGAACTAAACTCGAGCACTTCCAACCAGTATCTGTTTGTTGCAGTTTGTTCTTTGCCGTGTCGGTAATCGGGGGGGGCTTTTTTGTGCTGTTTGAACCCTTGCCATGCCGTGCTTTCGCAATCGCGTGCTGCAAGGAAGCTGATTGGTAGTTTTCCTTCCTTTTTGTCCACTCGCGTCCGTGCGCAAGCTGTCTGCGGGCATGCGAAGGTGTGCCGTAAAAACCGTCCTGAGTGTCTTAGCTTCCTCGTCGAAACAATCTCGCTAATCTGTTGTGTAGGATCGCGCCCTCTTCTTCAGACCCTGCGCGGCCGGGTAGGTTCGGTGGCACGTGGCAGTGCAGGAAGGCGAATGTCTGTCGCGTTTCGATTGTTGGCCACCGAGCCACCACCGGTTGCACCAATGCTGGCTGGATTGACTTTTAGTGACATAGCCGCGCTGCAAAGTGTCGTTAATAACAGTGATCCTCCCCCAATGTTGGCCCTGTCCTGTGGCTCGTTGGTATGCCGTTCGGTATGCTGATTGATTGAGCGGCTGTTTTATTGTGCAATGGTGAGGTACTCCGCCACCTTTTGCATCCCTTCACCCCTCCCCCCCTCTGACCACAGGCCATTGGTTGACCACATGCTGACACTGGCGCAGGTGGCGCAAACATTGTACATATTGAGGGTGCGAACTAACCCGAGCAACTTGAACTTGTACAGACACACGACTTACATCATGCCCAGCATGGAGGAGGAGAAGGTGCCAAACGTACATACCGTGCCACATTATGACGACCACCCACTCTGACTGACCTCGTTTACAGAATTCAGGAAAAAGGCCCCACCGTTCCGATATCCGCTAGCACCCTGGAAGCTGCCGGTTCCCTCATCCGGAACGACCGGTACACCTCAGCGACCGAAGAAGCCGGGCATCGTGAAGCTAACGCCGACCGTGCCGATCGTCGGTTACAAGAAGCCGACACCAGCCAAATGGTTCCGGTTCTATAAGGGGCCGGGTACACCGGCCGTCCGGAAACCACCACCCCTTGCGCCGCCCGGCCCCCAAGGGTACGGTGGGGCAAATGTGTTCGTCAGCCGTCCCAAAGCGATCGCCCCCGTGAGTACCAGTGTGAGCTACGCGACGAGACATTAGGCGTCCGCGAGTGGAGCGACTCGATTGAAATGTACCAAGGACGTGCAGCAGCAGGGTGATAATCTGTTTGCTCCGATGCAACGATGTACATACGCGAAAGAGCTGCAACGGACAGTGGAATGTTCGCCATTTTACCATTAGCATTGTAGTTAGATTGTAGCGTGAAACGAAACGGAATGGATGAACGAATTTCCGTTCAAATGGTAACCAATGAAATGTTGTTTAATATGGTGTAGAATAGTACAAAATAAATATGAAGTTATGATATCGGAGTCGCGTTAATTTTCCTTATTTTTCCATATTTTATAAAGAGAATGTTTGAAAATCCGAATATTTTTGCAAACATTTTCTTTGCTATAAATAGAAGCAGATTCAATCATAAATATCAATTTGCAGCTAAGGCTAAATATACATTTTTGTGTTAGTACAATATCGTTGTTCTTTACAGAGCAATTTCTACGTTTCCTTGATTTTTTATATATCGATTGCTTGATAGTCCTTCACATATGAACACAATTAAGCTTAAAGAGCTAAGGGAAGAATTTTCTTTTTTTAAAGGATTTTTTTGGTTGAATAGTTTTTAGTGTGACAGCATTCATATTTTTATTTAAAGCAAATTTTATTACACCGAAACGTGAGTTCAACCATATGAAATAGAATTCTGCTTGAAACCAAACGCAAGCTTTGAAAAATTAACCCCCTAAAGTGTATGCAATACTACAGACAATTGAATTACAATGTATGCAATCCGCTTCACACCTTATTTAACTCTCGCGTTTCCGACTGAACGTGTTGTGTCTCTTTCGCACATGTCTGAAGCAGGGGTGCTCAGCCACATTCGTACTGTTTTATTTATCAAATTAATAATAGCTCAACTAATCATCATATAGCTACTTTATGTTAGTCGAATGTTTGATTGTTTCAAGATTTAACGAATATTTAACTATATTTCTGTCAAGATAGCACCTTTACCGGTATATATATTTGTTATATGTTTGTAACACATACGAAATAAATAATATGAAAAAGCATGAAAAGTAAATATTCTGCAACATTTGGTTGAAATTCAATTTTGTTGTTGATTTTGTTCAGGCTGACAATAAATTTTGTTAAAACAACATGTAACAAAGTATGTACTACAAACTTTAGAAATTAAGAATGTTTTCGTTTCCGAAGTGTAATAAAATGTGCGGAAATGTAAAAAAATATAAAATTTCGATATGTGTAATTGCTGTCACTTACAGTCACGCTACTTCAGTAGCACCTCCATAGTTAATAAAACAACGTTCGGGGTTTGCAATAATTCTTGATCTCCATCCACCTTCAGTCACACGTAAAGCCGTAACGCAGTACGTTGCAAGATAAAACACCTCCTTTTTATGTATGAAGGATGCAGCATGCCACAAGAAAAAAAAACCCCCTCAACCTACGATTCCTTTTAGGTTCCGACGACTGTGCGGCACATTTTCGCGCCACTATGGCAACTATCGCTGGGAACCAAAACTGTTTGTGACGATCGTAAACGCCCGGTCGTAGCAAAACCTTCCTTCATAGATACGAGGCGGTTCCGGTAATACGTAGACAATTGAATAATAATAATAATCTCCAGGGATAATAAAACGGAAAACTCCGGAACAGGGCCGTCCGAATCTTCCGGGTGTGCAAAGGGTTTGTGTGTGTGTGTGTGTTTGCTCATGATTGTCAGTCCTGGAACAGATACGGCACACTGGCTCCGGTAACCTTATTCGCAAAGGACCAAACAGCAAGAGATAGTCATGCAGCCCTGCTTTTATGACATTTTTTGGAGTGAGTGTGCTAATTTTATGATCGTGTTTGGTTCGTTTTTAAACATTTTTATCACTTCCTCATACCAACCGTATTTTTATATTACTTTGCTATCGAAAAGGAACACACTGCGACATTGTGTGAGAACGAATGGATGTATCAAAGTGTTTCATTTGGAATTATTATTTTACATAACTAAAAATAGAGATTCTTCTTCTAAGAGATTCTTCCAATTACATCTAATCTAACTGGAAACTGTACATAAACTGATTCTTATTGATTGCATGACTTCTTAAATTAAGCAAATTATTGCCATCGGTTACTTCTAACAGCAACAGACGACACCTTTTCGCCCCAGCGCACCATACCGCCCTGGATCTTAATTTGCCTTAATTTCCACGACATTTACGGTTCAATTATGGCGAGACTTGCGAGACCAACAAATTACAGCTCGCGCAGGGCGCAAAAGTTACGCAAACGCCAAAAGCACGCCACTCGCTCGAATGGTGCAACACAGAACAGATAGAGCGTTAAAAATTTTCGTGAGAAATTTACAAGCCATTTTATTACCCTTTCGCGTCGTTTGCGAGTGGATTCATGTGCTTCGCGCTTGCTGCTTGCAGGACATTGGCACCACCGGGCGGCACCCGGCGGCCAAACTCGCTTCGCACGGGCTAATCCTACGGTTTCGGATTCACCTGTTGACTGTCGACTTTCGCCAGAAACGGAGCGGAATGAACGGTGAATCGAAGCGAAAACTTTCCATCGCTCATCACACACACACACTTACACCCATCGAGCCACAGGTTGACACACCGGCACCCATTCCTGGAATGGCGCACCACCGTGGGGAAAATCGTGTGGCGTTAGCGATGCGTCGCAGTCACGGCAGATCCGAATCCTGTGCGTCCGCCTGGTTGCGAGATGTCGAAAGTTGTTCGCGGTGTCGTTCCGAGTCGTTTGCAGTTCGTTTTTGGTTGTTTTCGGGTTGGCCACCCGCCCGCTCGGTGGTTGGTTCATTCGCTCGTCGGTGGATTATTGTACCCCGGCATGCTATTCCTATCGGGCGGTGTTATCTGTGCTCATTTATTAGCGCTGATATGTTTATAATTGGATGGTTTGTTCTGGTGACTCTGGGTGGCAGAGCTTGCCGAGGATGCATCGAACTCTTCGAAGAAAGCAGCGGTCGGGACGGTAGTACCAGCGGAACGGACTGTTGCGGAGGCGCCGAGAAACAAGTGGCGTCGTTGAAAACAAGTTCATAAAACATTTGATTAAAGTTGATTTGTACGCTGACTGTGTGGCATTGTATTTTATTGGTTTAATAGATTGTTGTCGGTAGCCCAAGTTTATGAGTTGACATCGTCCTGCTCCCGAGGAAATGCCACAAGAATAACAGCTTTTGTTTGTTTATTTTTTTGAAGGTATGTTAATACATCAGTTGTTAACCACAATGAATTTCCCTTAAAAAAATTCATCAACGTACAAGCAGCAGTGAAAAGAATTCACAACAAATTTCCGAAAGTCCGCAAGAGTCACACAAAAACAATCCTGATTGTGTCCATCATATCAATTTGTGCGCAACCTAATTGGTGTTGTTCACCATAAAGAACGAGCCAAATAAATTTTAATGAAACCCACAGTTTGCAACAGTGTCGCCCGTAAAGAGTTCACGTACCACACTTTAATGCACTAAACTACACTATAATTCCAAACCCTTCGGAGTGCCAGCGGGTGTGTGCATTACTGCCGGCGTAATGGTTAGAAATGGATCCTTTACACCATTTGATCCACAGTTTTATTTGTTCTGGTAAGCATTTTTACATGTATCCCGTTCGTGCACCGTACCGCCAAAACAAAAAAAGGGAAGTCATCGAAATGAATGACCATCGTGTGCAGCTGCAGCTCATCCTTTCGGGTGCCGGGTGCGATGACCCACGGTCCACACACTAACCGGCGAAGGGTATTAGCACAGTTTTGACTTAATGGCGTGATTTTATAAATTTTACGTGTCCGCTTGCCGTTACTTAGGATTCTGGCATTCCGCCGAGCGAAAAAAGGTTCGTTCTTGCTTGCGAGAGAGAGTGAGAGAAAGAGAGCGAAAGCGCGCGAGCGCACGTGCTGTGTGAAATGCCAACTCGGAGCGGTAATTAATCGGATTACTTTCCCGTGACGCCCCTGCAAACCCTGTAATGTGTTGTCGCCGTGCTGAAAAGTGAGATCTGCGTTTTTTTTATTGGTCGAGCCAGTGTTTGCTATCAAAGATTTCTAATCCTTTCGTGTGATGCCAGCACAACCAGTTGCCAGTGTGACCGGCACAGCAGCTAAGTGCCCCGTTTTTATGGATGTCGGGCATGTTGCTTACCGGCAATTAATTGAGCCATTCGTTGTGACCTTACCGTGAATCGGTGTTGCAGCACCGGGCAACGGGGTTTAATGTGCAACCGTCTGAGCAACGATCTATTGTCATTCAAATGATGGTGAACATGCTGCAGACAAGCGTTCGTCGAGGATTTGGCGCATGGGTATGGTCAATTGAACCGAGCCCTCGGGGCGTCATCGACCGGCCCAGCAGGATATACGCAATGGGTATCGATTGGTCCATCCGTCCGAAAGCTTGATTGACCTCTCGAACCTCGAATTTTGATGAGGGACGTACTATTCCTAGTTTGATTTCGGGGCTATCAAAATGATGTTGAATGAGAGGTGTAACTAGCATGACTTAAATGCGGACATAATTTGGCACAAAATTACACGCTTCCTGTTCAACGGCGACGTAATTTTACCACGTTTGAGATTGGAATATTTCCATCACGTTTAAACGCGTATGTTTTAGGTTGAAAGGCTCCTGTTAAGCATGGGGTGATGATGGTTGGTTCTACAAATCTCATGGGACGCTAACGTCCGGCAAACGTGCAGGAGTCCATTTTCATCGATTGCTGTGACGATGATGGATGGATGGATGGTTAGATGGATTGAGTCGGTCTTTGGGTTGACTCCGATTTTTTTTAGTCACGTTTCAAGCCTCTACCTCTACTGCCCACTTACGCAAAAGGGTCGACCCGGTAAAGTCAACCAATCGTTCGAATTATGTATTCATGATGTTAGAACACCATGCTAGTATGGTTTCATTTTTGGCTCGCCCATTCCTTACGGCCACACGCCCGTAGCGAGCTAAAAAGGATTCGTCCGAATTTGTATTCTGTGGGTGTCATTGATCGGACAGGATTTGCGTTGCACGCGACGTTAGCAGTTAGCAACAACATCGTCCCCCCGGTGTACAGGCAAGACAAACCCATTTGGGCTTGTTAGTAACGATAGATATTTTAGATCGCTCGGAAGCATATTAAATGCATAAAAAACCGGATAACGGAAGCGAGGCATATGGTACGAGTAGGGATACCGTGCTTGGGATATGGCACAGGGATGGAATTCTTCCCGCGTGAGGGTTTTAATGAATAGAATACATTAAACTGGCTCCTGCTCGTTGCGAAGCATGGGTCCAGTGGGTAGGACACTAGGAAGCTGTGGTCTCGTTTCTCCCGTACCGAATATGGCGGTTCCATATATCACCGTGGGCAGAACTCATTACACAGTCGCCTGGTTCCCAACATTCCACAACCCATTCCGCGCGGCATAGTTGGGCTGGCTTCACCCAACAAACGAAAGGAAAAGCGTTTCGAGCGATTAAAATTAAAAGCGCTCATAATTATGCTGCTGGCAAAAATGTGCGTTAAGCTTGTTTTTATAGCGGCTCGGTCTCCCGGCCGTTGGACACATTCCGGTGGGAATTTAGCCATAACAATAACTATTACGCCCACCGTAACGGGTTGGGCAAGGTGCGTTACCGGACACGGTAAAGACCAGAACTAAGGTTCCCGGCAAACCGCATGTTAAGGACAGGGTAAGCTCCCGGGCAAGGATATGAGTGAGTAGAAATTAACATAATTATTCAATTGAAAGTATCGTCCGACAAACAAATTGTGGCTTGAAACAGTGAGCCGGAACATCAATGCGCCTAAACGGTAGGCAATCGACAAACACCGTTACCGTGTGGATGTACCGGGCCGAGGGTTTAATTAAAATCGTTATATTAATGATTATTATTCATATTTTTTGCCACCCTAGGGAAGGGATGGGGTTTTGCGATTTTTCCCGGCGCATTTTCTTTTCACCGTCGATGCAGACATTCTTTAACCCGGTTTGACTTCTCGACTTTTTCCCGGTCGAGTGTGTCGCGGCCGAGTGGCAGCCGTGGCACATCTGTTACGGTTTTGACGATGGTGACTCGACGTGTTCTGTGCTTGCCCTTTCTCCCGCCGTTGGCCGTTGGGGATCGATGGCACTGTTGCTTCAGATGGTACCGTGCGGACAGTCTTCAATTTCACGGCTGATGGTTTCGTAAGTGGTGGTGTAATAAAAACAACGCAAATAGCCACACAATCCCTTGATTGACCCAGGCAGTTCGCGATGGCTGGATGGTGCGGGTGCTCACACTTGACAAAGGGCACTTTCAATCAATCACGTCTGCACTCTGAGATGGTTTAAAGGCTGATTTGAATTATGCAAATTTTTATTAACTGGTTCATTTAAACAATATGGGTAAAATATGTGAAAGGGTATGCAAGAAAGGATGTGTCAAAGTTCTAGCAAAAATAAAACCAATTCCAGCAACAAATGGTATAATACGTCAAGTTTCCATATAGGTAGTCTTATACTTACATCAATCCTACGTGGAAAAGCATGTTGAAAAAAACGAATTCTCTAACAATTTCACGACTAGGAATCACCAGACATTTCGAACAAATATTAATAATATTAAAAATATATTCACACCAAGCCTTACTGTTCATTATGTTTGATACTTGCGCAACATGCAATAAAATATGTTTGGGAATCCTTATTACTTAAGTAGGAATTTAACATAATTTTTGTATTCCTTTAGCTGTAAAGTTTACTCTTATAACCCAGATACTTAAGAGAGTCCTTCAAATGAGCTTCAACTCAACAACCAGTTTAATAATTGATTGAAATCGGACGCTTTTTACAGAACAGTTTTACAACTCCAAAATATTGGTGACATATTATTTGTTCTAAGCAGAATAGTATAGAATATCATAAATACTGATGAGCAATAGTATTAAATTTGTATAAATATGGATTTATAGTTCAAACTGCGCCACTGACGAACACAACAGATGTGTAAACATGTCGGTTAAAACAGCAAGTCAATCACATTGAGGACCATGCGACAGTGGGACAACGCTTACAACCCGCGGCAAGTACACTTGAAAGACCCATCCAATCATAATTGCATGTGGTAATAAATATTTATTTGCATTATCGAAACAATTCCGTAGAGCTTCGCCTCCAGAATCCCTCCAACCCTAACGAAACCGAAACCACCGGAAAGTGAAACCAAACTTTCCCTGTTTGACAAGTCGCCAAATTCACGGCCCGCTCGACAGTTGACAGGCGTTCTCGAGGACCTGACCAGGGATTCGTTATGCCAGCCGTCTCAATGTCTCACCCGCCCCCTCAGTCTCAGTGAGGCCGCGCAGTGAAGCGAACGATGCGAAAACAATGCCACTGACAGCGCACTGGCAGTGAAAAGTGCGTTCCAGCATTTTCCGGAAGCTGTCCACGATGGTTCCGGCGAACCGGAATCGGGAAGGATAATCCCCGAAGGAAATGCGAAACGACACTCCACAGACTTGAGATGTTGTGGACGTCGGGTGGGCCGGAGAGACGCAAAATGTATCTGCTCCGTCCATGATTCCCATCACCACCATCACCATGTCCGCACGATTCGTTCTGTCGGTCGGATTTCATTTTTATGATTTGATTTGATTCCTCCATTGTCTTCTCATCGACCCGTAGCAACATCCGGAACGAGCATGGAGCCACAAAGGGACAAAACAATGCATTCCGCTGCGATGAGAGCATAAGCGCACGGGGTGGTCCGGGAATCGGTCAACAATAACCTGCCAGGAATGTTTGTTTCTGTTCAGCATTTGATTGTGTGCATGTGACTACGGTTGTGTGTGTAAGATTTTGGCCCCGAAAGTGAAATCCTTGTCCACGCGCAACGGATTGCTTTCGCTGCCGGTTGCACATGTTGTTATGGGATCGGCAGGGATTCCTATTGTTTAGGTCGTAATGTAATTTCGTTATATTAAAGCTGCTGCAGAGAGTCGGTTCCAGCGATATGTCGGGTTTGGATGTGGACGAATATTGGGTTCGGATTCGAATTAGTTGACGGTGGAGTTTGATTTGCGGTACAAATTGAATTACCATTCGCTTCCGCCGCTGTCCAGCGGGATGATAGTTGATATTAACGATAGATAGGAGGGCAGCAACATGAGGGAGCAACATGATAGTGGATCGTATAAAGGGCTGTATAGTAAATGCAGAGAGTATTAGCGAATTATTGTGCTTCAAATTATAACTGAACAGATTATCATTTCGAGGTAAAGTTAAAACAAATCAAAACATGAAAAGGATCTCATTCTTAATCTGTATAGAAACATGGTTTTGAAAAGTATTTTTTTCTAAATTAAGATATATGCTATAAATATGTATTGGTTCAACGTGTAAGGTTAGCGAAATTAAAGGAGTTTACTATCCATGAGTAAATTAATCAACTATCTATTGAAATAATGAAACCTGATATGAAGAAATGCTCACAGCAAAAACAAAAGCATACATAAACAAATATTATAATTAAAGAATATGTATTCAGGACACCTTAGTGAAGTCTCTCTTGGTAAAAACTCGCTGGAAGAGTTGAGCTTGTCCTGATGTCACATCAAAATAGGAAGAAATTCTTTAAGATTCCAAAACAATTTATTAAAATATTCAATTTAAGTTGGGAAAGGTACATGCTCCTGGCATCAATGAAGATCAACCAAGGCAGATTAATGTTAATAAATAAAGCCTTATACAAACAAAGATAAAGTGTCCTAAAAATGAAATTTTTAATGCTGATCCTTAACATTAAAGCTTTTGAAGTTAATTTTTTTGACTAGCCTAGATTGGTGGAATTACGTGAATTCTTTGCATTGAAGAATAGTTGGTGAAGGACATTTACATGCTCATTCTTTCGCATGAACTCCGAACTAGATGATGAAATGTTTTTATAAGGCAACCACCGATGTAAATGCGTTGAAATAATTTAATATATAATGTGAATGAGATAAACAAGAACTCTAACGTAGCTGACAGTGAAAATAGTACAAATATAATTATAGTTCGAACATTAAATCAATGCTTTAATGTATTGATTAGTAGGACAACTTATGAGATAAAACAGTTAAAACTACTCAATACAACATCGGTACAAACAACGGTGAAACTAAAACAAATATTTAAAAAAATGACCAAAATTCAGTTCAAGTTTAATGAAACGATCAACTTCCTAAGTCATTGATGTCAATTTAGCGAAGCAACAAAACAGAAAAAAAGCTTCTCCAATCGATCATACCAGGTTAGAAGCAGCAAAGTTAGCGGAAGTCGAAATAAGATCTAAAAACAGAACCCAGTAACGTAATTCCGGAATTTAGTGGCACCATAACGCAGCGCGGCCAACAACCGCACGGATCAGATCAAAAGCGAAAGCGAACGAACGAACGACTATCATAACATAATCAATCACGAACGATGATTTCCATCGACAGTAACGATGGTTTTGACTAGTGAAGGAGAAAAAAAAACCACCAAACAGAGAGTAAAATCATAAGCCAAGTAAGGTGAAGCAAGAACGTGCATAAATAACCTCACCCGAACGGGAAGGAGATTGTTGCCGCTGAAGTTTCACCCAAGCAATAGAATCACACATGCCATGCGAATGAAAATGTTTCCCTTCCAACTGCGGGTTTTCCATCGCCACATTGTGTAAGGATGACAACTATCATTCCCTTAATGGTGGCCCTTGTCTGTGCCGTTCGCCTTCAACGCCTTTGCTTTGCGTGGCAAAGTGAGCACGGAATAAAAAAAAGATCGGCAGAACCACCGCACACACACACACGGCTATCTTTATCGAATTCGTTGGCAATTTAGGATGCGAAATGAACCATTACAACGATATCATATTCAAATACTGCGCCGCATATGACAGCATAATAGTGGCAACCTTCGGATCGTTTCGATTGGGGCGGGCGGTGTTGAAGATTCCCAAAAAAGGATGTTTGATTTGTTTTCGTTGTGTGTTTCCCGGGCGTTGTTGCTCGCCAGAACATGTGTATGTTTGACTTTTTTCCGTTGGAAATTTACGATTGCACGACACATTGCGCACATTGCGAAATGGGAATGTATCCATCATTTAAATGAGTGCCATTCATCTTAATAGCTGGTGTAATTTTCGATCCCATCCTGCAGTGATGTTATTTTCGACGCTTTAATAACGTAAACCAGATTGTTCACGACGATAGCATCCGTGAAGGGCATTTTTTGTGCCGTTTTTTTATGCGTTAATTTTCCTCGGCTGTTGACTAGCGAAACAAGTGCATTGTTGCTGCTCACAATAAAGGGGGATTCTGTGTACCGTCATCGCCGCCGGTTTCTTTTATTTCTCATCAAGCACAAGCGAAACGTAAAGGTTTATCTTTGCAGCTGATATTACTGGCACCGTCCCGTTCATCTCCTGCTTCGCCAGAGTTGTCTAACTCCTTTCGTCCGGCTAACCCCCTTTTCCCACGTCGAATGCTCGTTGCGTTTCCGCAAAGTTTCCAATCTAACCGAACTTTTTGAACCACCGGTCGGGTACGTACGGTCAGTGTACCTTTTGCGGCGCGGCAAATGAGGCCGGTTGGCGTTCGCGAAACGCAGTGAAGTTGACAGGCAGTCTGAAAAGTTTTTGCCCTCTCATCCGGACCCCTTTTTCGTGGCCGCCCATCGGCAGCTTTCCGCATGGTGGTAACGTAAAAACCTCCGTGGGCTGGGTGAAGCTGGTAGGTGGAATTTTAATTTTTCTTAAAGAGTTTTCACTTCCCACTCTTCTTCTAATGTCATCCCGCGGGAGGACATACTGAGAAGTGAGCAACGGAATGAGTGTGTGTGCAGGCATTGTTTGGGTCGTGGCCGACGTAAAAAAAAGGAGAAAAGCTCCCTGGTGAACGGGTGATGTTCTTTCTTTCCGATTGTTTTCCACCCCCGGCATGCAGCCACCGGAAGGTGAACCCCTAAAAATAAAGTTGTTGTTTCGTGAAATTCTTCGGTTTTCCCCGGCCTGTGATGGTCGGTGGAAAATTGGCCACGGGTGGAAGGAATCATTGCTCAATAAGGAGTGTGGAAAAGTTATCCTTTTTTTTGGTTTTTTGTTCTCCTATGCAGCTTCCAGTCGAATCGAGGACAGATGCAAGAGAAAGGGACCGGTCGTGGACAGCAATGGAATGCACCGTCGAAGGAAGGAAGGAACTAAGCATAAGGCGTAGAAGAGTGCGATAGTAAAAGAGAGGAAACAAACAGCACCATGATAACGGAGGAGTTTAATTTAATTTAAAATTATCTTTTTTTCCTCCTTCGACCGGACGACTTTCCTTTCTTCCTTGGTTCGCATCGTAAGGCGCGCCGGAATTCTTTGCTTCTCGGCGTATCCCACCGGGACCGGCCATAAGACATTGCGGGGCAAAGCGGGGGCAGGTGGTAATGAGGCGTATTGTGGTAAGGAAAATTTTGCAAAGTTTTCTTTGTCTTCCCGCTGCGTGTCGATGCACAAAGGACCTGTGGGCAGGTTGTTGCGATTGATGCAACCGTTTACTTTGCAGCCCGGCTTAAGCGTTCTAAAGCATGTTTAATGAGTGAAGGATTTAGCGTGCGTTTTTTCGCTTCTATGCGCTTACTACACTACTGTTGGATGGGTTTTAAAGCATTGAAACAGAACTTAACAAAAATCAAAACAAAAACTATGGTTTAATGTTGGAAACCATGTAAAATGTTATACAGTTCGACATAATAGTTCGACACCCTTATGTAGTAGTGGATGTGAATTTAATTTTAGTAGATTTTGGATTAGCTTGCACACCAACTTCATACCGTTAATGAGACAGCAAATAGCTTTGGGTCAAAATTAGTAGTAGAGCAATTACTTATAACTTAAAAGGGTAACATCATATAAGGTACAATTTATATTCGTTTGAAAACATCTACATTCTACTTTCCAACCAGTGAAAAGTCACCTTAACATGGGTATATTCGACCGAGATCAGCCTTATTGTAGAATTTAATTTCACCAGTCAAAATTCAAAGCACAATGTCAACCCAAAGCTGAAAGTTTAATATAATTTCCATCTAATTTTTTATCAGTTTATGTACATAACAGCACATGAAAAAGTGTCAGTTAAATCTCTACTATTGATTGTTTAAATGTGTTTTACCCCTTGTTAATGGCTTGAAAGTAAGCCACTATATCAACAATGCGCATCCCCATAATTTCTCCTAAAGGTTATTTTGGAAATCCTTGGTGAGGTTAAATTTATCTACAAAACAATCTAATTTTACATACAACATACAAACTACATACAATTTTACCAACGAAACGAAGAAAATGACCAAACAAACTGCAAAAATTTGTTCAACCGTTTACTTAGTCACCTTTTTTCCGAAAAGATGGCATGTCCTTATTGCATAATTGTTTCTTAAATAACAACTCAAGTGTCCCTTTGTGCGTATTCCTTCTGGAAAAGGATAGGCACACGATTAAGGGCACTTTCGACAGGGTTTGTGTCGGTAATTGAAATGATGTTGTAAATTAAATTTACTTCCATTGCGTCCCTGCTGATGTTACCTATTTCCGTATGTGTGTACACACACACGCACACATCACGTGCACCACCACTACTACCCTACTGTCCACCGGGGCCACATACTCAACCCTATCTTCCTGCAGCGCATTATTTCAACCCCTTTTTCGCAGCGACACACGGTGACCCGCGAACGCCACCCACCCAGCACCTAAATCGGTTCGAGATTTATGCTCGCCTGCCATCCCAATCTGCCCGGTAAAGCAAGCTACATTTTCATAATTCATTAAACTGGATTATACGGCACTTTCACTGGCTGTCCACGGCCGTTTTGCCCGGCAGCCTCGAGTGGTATCGCATGCGTACCGAGGGAATTTAAAATTATGCTCCATACACACATAAAGCACGCGTTCTTCGTTTCCGTCGGTGCGCGCGAAACGCGCCCTGCGGAGACTTTTGAGACCGATCGAAAAAAAAACAAATCCCCCAACCACCCGCACTGCTATATCCATATTAATGTCGATATTTCATTTTTTATTGCATCGGCAAAATGGTAAGAATCCTGCCGGGACGCTCCACATGCCATCGTCGAGTAGGTCCTCCAGAGGTACACGAGCACCGGCGTGCCATCTTGGAAAATGTTCGACTTGAAAATCGAAAATGCGGTGAAATACAATCATTGGGATTTGTTTCACTCGTTCGCTCGCGTCCCATACAGGGTGCCTCCCGTCGTTCGTACGGATGGTAGAATAAATCACAACCAAAACCCGACCATATAGACACGCGTCCTTTTTGGTGCTAAGTTTGCGGTTGAGATCGTTGCTTTTGCGGTGTATCGGTATATCAGCGTCCGATGCTGTAGCAACTTTGGCTTAAACAAAGTAACACACACAAAAAAACAATCAAGGGGAACGACTCCGATCGGTTGGGAACATGTGAACATGGCGTGGTTTGCGACACCGGCAAGGAGCGGTATAAATTAAATAAGTTTTTCGTAAAATAATTTACCATGATTTATGCCGGAACGAGCGAGTTTCGTCGGTAATCCTTTCGGTCGTTCGGTCGTTACAGTTGATTTCTGGGTGGTCTGGGTAGCCGGGGCATGCCCTAACTTGTTGATTGGTAAGCGGACGTCCTACGGGCAGCGCTGGTACAAATATCCTCGCTCGCATCCATGCATAAGAAAGGATGTGGAAGGATTAGCACAGTGTGTTTCGAACCCGTAAGTTCGAACGTTTACCGCTTGCGGGAGGAAACTTTTCTCGGCTCACATTCCTCACGCGTGTGGCGATCCTCGTGTACACGGGATCACGTTCGACGACGTGTAAACATGGCGTGGACAAAGTCCATGGTGTAAGTTTTGCAGTGTAGTGATTAATTGACACTCGATTAGATCGGGTCGGAAATCATAAGTCGGTTCGTACCGTGCTCCTCCGGATGCGAATGCAGGACATTCCAAGGTGTTTTACGATTGTCCGTCGGTTCAGTGGCAGTTCAATGAACTAATTGTCTCGATGTTATGAAGCAGCTTAAAATGAAACAAACTTTAACTTAATTTTATACTGTTGAGAGCAGATTATTAAATTTGTTTGACTGCACTTTTGAATTTTACCACATATTTACAATTCAATTTGAGAATAATTCGAGATAAAAAGGACCTTCGCTTCTTTTACTTCACGAAGAACACCTTGGTCCATAGCACTTAATTCTAATGGAGTCTAATTGTCTAATGTGCATTTCGCATTAGTCTGGAGGCATTTCCTGCTCCCAACAGTGAAAGGGAATAGAGCTGGGCTTGAATGCTGGACGTTTCATCGAACTCTCTGTTGTAATAGTGTCTGGTCAATAAAATCGTATGTCAAACATGTCTCTTCATAGGAAAATATCTTATGATAAACTAAGAATCTGCTCAAACTATTACAAAACCCTCTTCATTTCTCGATAACCGAGATCGGACCTGGAGAATCCTTTTTATTAATGATTATTTTATGGCAAGAAAAACAATTCGTAGATGATAACTCTCACTCGGGTGATACTTTATTGCGTGATAAGAAAGAAGTCACACAATGGAGAGTTCTATTGGAATATAATCAACATGTTCCACAAGCTAAATGTCTTTAAACAGCCACCACAAATTTGCGCTCTGAGAACGAACACATGTGTGGGAGGAACATTTAATGAACTGTATCAAGATTAAAGATAAGTTTTTGTAAAGCCCAGCTGCCCTGAAAGTACACAACATATCCGATCCTATTTCACAGTAGAGCCGAAAGCATAAAGCTTCATGTATCTTATTACGATTTCCCATGTTATGATGTTATCTGAGCGTATTTAATTATAATCATATTGCGTAAAACAGACAACTTGATTAGCATTTACCATACCATTCTTACCGGCCAACCATAAATGCCACTCACATCCTGCCCTTCCCTGAGACGTTGAGATGAACGGGTGAGAGAATTAATATCGCTTAGCAGGATTAAAATACAGCTTGCCGATAGTGTCGTCGTTGTTTTACAATCGTCTCTACAATAATAACAATTCTGCAAGGGGACACATTGTACTCGGCCGACGGATTTCGCCTGCAGGGTCTATCCGATCCTGCTGTGGCCGTACGGAAATTTTCTTGGTCTCCGGTCGAGGAAAACCAAACAGCAAGGCTTGCCAGTGCACAAACTCTCGGCCGGTGGTTGGTGGTTTAAACAACTTTCCCCAAATAGCGACGACGATTTCCCACTGTCATCCTGGCCCGAGGCCAAACTAATTTCCAACCTGGCCCGTTTCCGGATAGCGGAAAAATTGTGTTTCTTCTGTGCACGCGCCAGCATGCATGTGTGGCAGAGAGAGAGAGAGAGAGAGAGAGGTGGAGAGCGAAAGGTTGTGATTATTGTTCTTTCGGGTTTGGTCGATTGCAAACGCTCCGAGCGAACATCAAACGATCAACGCAGGGAAATTCGATCAGTTCTGCAATGGGACTGCCCCGTGGGCAAAGTGATTCCTGTTCCGAAATGACCAAGGCACACGGAACTGCAGGTAGGTTATCGGTCCCTGAAGGCTTTGCCGAG
Source organism: Anopheles marshallii (assembly GCF_943734725.1). Lineage (NCBI taxonomy): Eukaryota > Metazoa > Arthropoda > Insecta > Diptera > Culicidae > Anopheles > Anopheles marshallii. The sequence goes on along the minus strand of NC_071326.1, from coordinate 13,789,071 downwards.
GTTGAAGTGTATGTCGTCATGTAATCGAACCCCTACTTGACTGGTGTTTGGACACGAGCAGCCGCTTGAGCATCATTATCATTCGCTAAAGTGAGCTGTGTTCGATCTGTTTACAAAAGGGGCCCAATGTAAACTTTGTGACACGAAACATTCACGTGTGCATGAGATTTTTGTCCTCTGAAAAGCGAGAACTCATTCCAAAAAATACATCATGATGCCCAGCAGAACACATACAATGTTTATTAAATCGACTGTAAAGTTACACAATAACTTCTGTAACTCCCTTAGAGATATTCGCTTTGCTCTAGGGGATTGTATTCTGATGAGCGATGAGGAATTCGCATACACAACATAAACAAAACATCGCAGAAGCATTTTAAGGAAAGAAAGAAGTCAAATGAAGTCCGTCCTCCTCTATATATTGCATGACGTCGTACGCAGTTTAGCAACAATGATCCTCTCCACGAATGCTTTCGTCTGTTTAATGTTGTGGCCAATCTATTCGATTTCGATTCCTCTCTTGCTGCATTTCGGGCTCGACTTCTATCCTATGCTTTTCCAAATCTTGTATTCCCGTGTTTTCTCCCCGATTCATCCGTTCCCATTCCTTAAGTTTACTTTAGTTTTAATTTTTAGTCTTAAGTAATTTTGTTTTTGTTAAACCCGCGTGTCAGACAAAATGAATAAATAAATGAAATGAAATGAAAGTCAACTCCTACGATAAATTATTGTGGGCTTTTCATCTGTTTTTCCTCTCTTTAGAAAGGCTCAACATTATTCGACATTGTTGACAGGAATGGATAAAAATATTAAGTCTCGCGAATTGACATTAAATGTGGCCTGAGGTCCGTATTATGCGGTAAAGTTTGGGGCGTTCCGGTGATGTATCGGTAGTGGCGCCAGTAAATCCTAAGTACGCAGTACTAATTAGGACTTCGACTACGGAGTAAGTAAATGTAAAAAAGGAACCACAAATGACAGTGCTACAGCACTTGAGGTCGTCGTGCCTATAAAGGAGATGGAGAGGTTCGTACAAATTGTTCATCTTATGATTGAGAAAAAAAAGCAATCCGGTGCTGGAATTCATAATCAGGAGGAGGTTGAAGGTTACTCACTGAAATAATATCCTAAAAGTTTTAAAATGATTTCTTCCTTAATTTCATTAGATATTCAACCCAAGCTAATAGAATAGTTAGGTTACGCTTCTAACATAATCCATCCAACGTTATAGTTGTCCTGAATTCTAGCTATTTTACAAGAGAATATCTATTAAATAAGTTAAATGTGATTCAAAGCAGCAACGAGAAAGCTTTGCTATAATACCAGAAAAAAAAACGATTAAATACAAATTATCATCCGGATCCGTTTCCGGGACGTTGACCGATAGCAACGCCAGCTTTACGAACCATTTATCATTCCAAATCCCGGCGTGTCATTGCTCGGGACGATTTGCAAGCGATTGCCACAAATTCCAATCTCATCGTGCACAATTCACGTGCCATCGCAGCCACCAAACATCGGGACATAAAACCGTGGCCAAGTGCAAAATGCAACACACGCGGAACGGTACACCGGAACCCAATCATGGGGTTTGTGCTGCTTGTTCAAACAGTATGTGATGTCTTAACTCCTTCGTGTTGCTATCGCTTGGAGCGACCGTACCACCGTACCGCACGGGGTGTTCATTCGTGGCACCTTGCACCATTAAGTTTTGGCTCTTTTTTGCTTCGGGGAGCTGTGCTTACACAGGTATCAAGCGAAGAAGATTACGTAAAAAAAAGGAAATCAAAAGGGGATGTTACTACCACGACTCCGTTCCGACTCCTCGACACTCCTCGAACAACACGGATACTTTATGGTCTCCTAATCCCACATTCCATGTTTAGACTTTCCATTATTTTCCATTTTAAAGCGCCAGTCCCCGGTCCAAACGCGGTGTGGCGCACCTACAAGCTCGTGGTGTCCAAAAACGCGTCCCGGGTTGAGGTAAGTTTAAGCGGAAGAAAATCGAAACCACTCGAGGGATCGGGCGCGATTTGCAACCTACTCCAGACACTGAAGCCATACCGGCCGGCAGTGGAGTTGGTGCCTTATTCCGTTGTTCTGTAAAATCAGCGTTGCCGTCTAAAGCTCACGTTTTCCAACCCATCTTGGCGTTTGATTTCACTCAAGGAAGTGTTATCCTCGGATGTTGGGAGGAGGTCCTACCGGGCGAGCACGAAACCGGGGACAGTCATAGAAGATTGTGCTCCTTTCCGTCCGCCCGGTTCGTTTGGTTGATGGAGCTGGTGAAGAATGGAACAAGAATGCTGCGGGCTAGATGAAATGCACACAAACACAGCAACTATGTGCCTTTGGCCGTGGTTCCGATCGATCCCTAGATTGTGAGCTTCAGCGTAACGGAGTGAATGATTTTTCGCATTCGCTCCAAACCCCAAACCGTCAGGATTCGGCACCGGGATGGGTCGAGCCGGGGCGGTTGGGTGCGGTGCGCGGTGGCAGCGCGGAAAATAGATACACCATCCGAGATAAAGAGTGTGTTTGATTTTCGTGCTTCGACAGAGCAGAAGGAAACGAACCTTACGGTGCTTTTCTTTGTCCTGCGGCACGATGCTCGGGATGCCAACCCAACCGTTTGCGGTCGGAACGATGGCGCATGGCGCACCGGGCCATGCGGGAGTGTGGGTAAAACTATCGTGCTGGAACCCAAAACCGCCATTGGCGTGGAATTCAGCGAAACCATCCTCGGCCCTAGCCTGTCAGCACTGTTAACAAGCAGCAGTGTACGGTGCTCCGGTTGCTGCTGTGGCTGGCGTCAGTTGGGTGTATTGGCATTTCGCCGCATCTTCGACAGCTCGGTAGCACGCGGGTAGTCTTTGACCTCTTCCCGCCAACGGAACAAAACACTCCCCAGCACTGAAGCGTGTGTTTTATCAATTTCGAAATTTCAAATTAAATTTTACGATAATGTCTTCATAAATAAATGCGCTGCTCCTGCGCTCGAAGCGTAACCGATGAAAGGTCCAGCTTACAAATGAGTTGAGATCGGAATCCGGCAAAGGAAAGGGAGGGGAGGGAGGCGGTTTATGAGTGGTTCGACTTGGACTTGTGGGCTGTGACATTAACTCGGCAAACGATGTTGTCTGCAAGTTGCTTCTGGTGCCGGATGAACAGCACGACTTGACCGGTGGTGATCGGAATCACATCAAATTAGTAGCTGATGCAAGGCACCCCGGGGTGGTCGGTATTTCGGGGGTGGGGTGACAAACGTGCCATCGTGCTGTGACCGAGATGACTCTCCGGTAGTGGCCGGTGGCTCTGTATTGACCACCACATAATCGCCATCGTTACAAGTGATTGTTCGATTATCGGACCACCCTGTCCGATCGGGGGGGGTTTTTTGGGGGATGATATCGGTACGGGATTATGACAATCGGAGTGGACACTTTGTGGCACGATTATGTCCGGCATTGAGACGGTTGGAACACTTGAAAATGAGGTGTTATTTGTAATGAGCTATATTGAAACACCAGTAACCAGTATTTAGAAACATGAACGTCTTGATTGGGATTGTATTGTCGATTTCATTGGATTTTAACAAGGTTTTCGAGTTCACGTGGTAAAGTTGGAAGCGTTTCTGCATTCTTTTCAAGTTTAACTGGACTGTGTTCAAATAGAGATGCAATTCTTCTCACTCCGTGAAGCCCTCCCTTCCTTCCTTGAAGCTTTCTCAACTGATTTATTCGTCAGATCTGAAAGCTTCCCACGGCACCACCTGAACTCGTAATGCCTGAACTGTTGATATTGAAATGACTATTTAAAAAAATGTGATTTAGGGATGGATAAAACAAGTTGGAAAAGATAAAGTAAGTAAAGCTTGGAGATCCATAAATAATATTTAAACACTTGCGATTTTGGAATTGCTTTCTTTGTGTAATGGATAAGACCCAATGGTTCGAATCCCAACAATTAATGAATGTCAGCCAAAGTATAAGAAAAAAAAGGATATCTTTCTTTAAAAACAGTTCTAGTTATGGACGGCATTACTGTACCTAACTGATCAATCTCTATTTGAGTGACATTACTGCATTACTTAATACGGCAAATAAACAAATATAATTTGCACTCCTGCTGTTACTGAGGATAAAAGTGCTGTCCTAAAGTTTTACAAACAAATTATATTGAACAAAATGTAATATGCAGTTAAATCAATTTGTTAGCTGTTTCGATTGTCCGGATAGAAATCCACCCACCAACACTCATCAGACGCACATTCAGTCAACCGCCAAATGCAGTCCAGCTTCCTGGTGCACCACAATGCAACCACAATCGCTAGTCTAGTGGGCAATTATAAATCTACCAATGCTTCTCCAAAACCTCACCCAAACGCTAAAATCGCACCGAAAATGTGGTTGTCCAAACTTTTAGCTTAATTTTACGGCGCATTTAACACCACAACCAATCCTCTTAAAAATACCATTTTCTATTTCAATCACACGCCTCATTGCACCGAGTGCAGTTTTGCCCAGTGTACGCAAACAAGCGCTGGCACACATGTACTGATTGCATGTTTGGTTGGTGGTAAAATGCACCTATTCATACCACCACCCCCCCATCAAGCTCTCAAAGTCGAATCAAAGCCATCGGCAAAAATTAATTGAACACAACGCACCGGTTGAGCTAGCGCTGCTACAGTTTAGAGACGGTTAGGCAGGACAAATAGTGTCGTAAACTTTAAATGATTACGCTGATGATTGTACGTGCCGAGTGGGGGAGGTTTGGCAACCAAACGCACTACAAGGATCAGACGCGTTTAAGTGGGTGGTGGGCAACACCGAGAGTCGCCGCGTCGTGCGTAATTTTAGTTAATTGCAATTGCATCACATTAGTTGCGAAAGCCTACCGCCGCACTTCCGCCGTCCAAACGATTGTGCCAGTAATCAAGAAATCGTGACAATGCAATTGCAAAACGTGGCTGTATGTGGCGTTGCGGGATAAAGCAAACAAAGTAGGCAAGGGTAAGACGGGTGGGATCCCGGTACACTTTGCTCAAACGCCGATACATCCGGGCCCGAAACATATTCGCATGGGAATTTATTCTGATTCTTCCCTCGCACCATGCGACATGTTTCCGTCGGTGGGACATGTTTTCCATTAACGATTTGATTGATTACCTAATGTTGTAGAGAGCCCGGGGCAGACGGGGGCAGAGCTGGCTTTTGGTGAGGGATTTTTCGCATCAATCCCATCACCACACCACACCACCAACGGGCCAGGATTTGCTTCTCGCACCCACAATCAGCTCCGCGGTGGCCGATTCCATGCGTCCGTGTGTGTCGAACGGAATCTAATTATCATAGGCGTACCAGATCGGGTTGGTTCGAGCAGTCGATGAACTGGCTGCTGGGTAAATTGGCCGAAGGAAAATGTTCACCCAAACGGCTTATCGCTCATCGGCCGAGTGGAGGGTCTGAGCCCGGGAGGATTGCACTGTTTCTCATTGTCATCCTGATTTCATCCCGCGTCCGTTGCTTGCGGATGCTTTCGTCATCGGTTAAGTACAGCACGCTAGACGCGACAGGTACGGCACTCCTCAAGGAATAACGCCATTTCTTCTGTGCCAGGGCCAGGCGCGCGCGGTGATTGCTCGATTTTTCGCCCGCCGCTCAAGCGTGGAATGTTTCACCACGGCCATCGCTCGGTGGTGATCTCGGTTTCGGAGGGATTTAGCTTAAATACTCGTGGGATTTGTCAACACGTTTAGAATCAGAGCTACTTAGCGAGGCGGCGGATAAGTTCGTGACTGTACTTCCTTCGGCATTCTTTCTTTTCGGGGTTTTTACTTGCGGAATGACTCTACCGTTCACGTGATGAGCTATCTGCGGGAAAATGGCCAACGGTTTGTTTGCCGGGAGAGGGACGTTTTTCGGCGTCCCATTCATCCGTCGCGCTTGAAATCGCGATGTAATCTTATTGTCCTTTAGCCGAAACGAGTGTTACGGCGCTGGAATTTGCTACCCGAAGAGAAATCGACTACATGACAATCGGAATCGGTGGCTCATGTTCAATTATTGCTTATTATCGTGCAGCGTTGGCGCTACGCGATTGATTGCCGGATTGCACATTTGCCCGGTTCCGTTGCGTTACCCTGCTTCCGTGTCCCATTCATCATCCGTGGGCACCGTCAGAGTCGTCATTTCGTCGACCGGCACACGATGGTGAACAGTGTCCTCGAAATGGAATTTCTAATGAGGTGATGTGACGGAGCGGATTCTGCTGACATCGGATTACGGATTCGTCTGTGCACCTGTGCGAGGGTTGCCAGGATATTTGCTGTCGTGCCTTTGCATCGCTTTAAGCGCTTCCACGCCTCCGCCCATGCGGTGCAAACACCGCACTGGTATGCGATTTTATTTTTGATTTGATGAATTATTCTGTTTAGATTGCTTTCGTGAAGGTTTGTAGGGCGTGCGTGAGGATTATAATACACATCAACGTGTGGTGATGAATAGCTAAGACTATTTTGAAGATGTTTTACGCGTACAGATGATGCAAAAGCTCGTTACAGAAGAAGATTGTTTGTACTGTTACATATCGCATTGTTTGATGCAGTAAATTTGGTCAAGTTGCTTACATATTTTTCATCAACTCATCACTAAAATCACAACTTTAGAACTTACTTAAGATATTTATTTGTTTATTTGATTATATGTCCAGTCGACGGACTTTACTGGCATAAAAATTTGACTAACAACTGCTCGTTTGTAAAAATCGTCGCCCTTACGCACTTAACTCAGAAGCATTACAAGAATCCCAGTATCAATTGCTACATTAAATACCTACTCGAAAAAAAAACACATAAATAATCACACGTCACCGACCAGCGCTGCAGGACGTGCCATTAAAAAAGAGACAAGGAAAAGAAACATTCGCGACACTTCAACCGCTTGTTTCGTGGACATTCGGCAGCGCAGCCCCCGGCACAGTCGAACGGAAATTTCAATAACATTCCAATAATTATGATAAATCGACACTCGATCTGTGCGAAAGTGTCGTACAGCACAGGCTCCGGTCCCTTCCTGTTTACACTTCCCCATTCCCCCTCACTCTCGAGTGGGTCTAGCTCGTTCATTAAATGGTTTTAATCATGTCACCAACTTCAGTGTGACCCTCGAATCACGGAAACATCGGGCACGGAATCGCAGGGGCTGCTGGATCGGGTGTCGCACGGGGGTTGGTTTATACAAATTCGAGATTTATTTATAATTTTTATTTATTATCTATCCACAAGGCGCGTATGTCGGTTTGCGAGGGATAAGTCCGCGTGCACGAACGGATCATTCATAATCATTTGCGTGTGCCCGGTGGATTGCCATCGATAAGGGGCGAAGATGCGGTGCGTTCACCGCCGGGGCTGGTTTGCCAAGAGTCCTTACGCATCGTGCCGTGACTGGGTACGCGATGGGAAGTACCAGTTCCCTTGGCAGTGCAGTTTATTTTTCCTCATTACTCCCAGTCGGTTAATGTTTCTATCGCGATGCGTTCGTCGGCACAACATGTTTACTGATATTCATTTGGGATTTGGGAAGCAGAAAGCATAATCAAAGACAAGCGACGTTCGTTTATGATTTTATGGTCTAAATTAGTGTTATGTTTAATTGCGAAAGTTTCGAGAAGAGTCATTCCTGTCGTAAGTCTGATCTCAAACGATTGATGAACATTTGAAGATTTTAAATATTAATAACTACAATATTTTATGGTATTACTCATTTCATGTTTAAGCTTCTCCTTTTTTATTCTTCAGAAATATAGATTCTTCAGAAATTCATGAAAATTTCAGAAATTCTCAACTGAAAAAATCTTTAAAGATTCAAATATATTCGTTATAATTATTAAAAGCAATTGATGCGGTTAATAGATTTATTTAGTTTTATAAATCTGAATCAGATTCACCCAACAACTAGCCTAAACTTTTCTGTTCCGATGCTGTTTAATCGATTTTTGTTGCAGGATTTCGACCATCAAGCTATATTCCACTCCTCCAGCAGTGCCCTGTTGCGCCGTAAAACTCCTCTGTCGCAATTCGGCATCCGATTTCTCAGACAATGAAAACCCAACCATAAAACACATCTTCCCCGTCGGCTGTCCCCCTGTTCGGAGCATTCAGCACCCGAAAAACCTAAGGCGATCCCTTCTAATGAACATTAACCGATGGCTGTGGACAAAATATGGCGCGCCGGTATTTAAAAAGGGACCGGCCACGCTTTAAAGCACCAGGAAAGCGCCCATTTAATGTCTTCCTGCACTGCACGGCACCGTTCACGACCCGCTTCATCCGTCCCATTGTTCGAACGAGCAAAACATGGAACCGCTTCCAGGTCGGGTGGGATGAATCATAATTCAATACGATCATGCTTTAATGACGAGAGTCGTTTATAAAAATAAGCGGCACACACGGAAACATACACGGTGGGAAATGCATCCGGGAGCTATGGTTGACACATTGTCCTGCTTATTTTGCTCGGTTGCTGCTGAAAACCACCATGTAAGGCTCGGGTGTAAGGATGCTTATAAGGTGATTTATACTGCAAGCTACGAGCAAATAGTATCATCGAACGTAATGTAACGATGGAGCGTGAAGATATTAACAATAATTTATAACGGTTTAAAGCCATTAAAATTCGTCAAAATGCGACATTCAGTAGCAGTCGGAGGGGGTTTCCTTCTGTGGAACCGCTAACAAAATAAAAGTTGTTTCAACTGGTCAGAATTTTAGTGACTGCCGAGGGGAGCTACGAAACGTATGTAAGTGCACTTCATTTTCCTTGTCCATGATTAGTTTTTAAGCGTCTTTAAAGATTTGTTCCGTGCTCCTCTATCCCTTTGGAAATCGAAGCTTTAAAAAAAGAGCTGCATACAAACAGCCTTGTTTGTTTGTTTGTTTGTTTGTCTATCAGTCTGCTCGTAAAAGTCCTCACCAAATCACTCAAGACACTCGCACCCCCAAATACGGTTCGTTCGCTAGCTTCCGTTGCCTAACGACAGCCTGGTGGCTACCCAATCGAGAATAATCTCCAACGTCCGTACGTTGCACTGCTCCCGAGAGTGTCATCCACGTGAATACGTTTGTTTTCCCATCACTTGTGAGTCGTTCGTGTCTGTTTGCGCGTGTGTTTACGTGTAGATTGGTTTTAACGTTTGGTGCTTACCATTTGATGGACGGTGGTCGCTCGTGTACCTAAGAACGCACAGCTCGCCGAAGTCCGTTTTCTCGAATTTTGAGAAACGATCGACTAAGCATTCACGATTTTTCACGACACCCAGCGGATCGGCGATGCGATTCTGTTGCATACAGCAGCGACCATCCTCGTTGCGGATTTTTCTTACACAAATGTATCCCCGTGCGTGTGTATATCGATGTAGTTTTATTGCCTAGGTGGCGTGGAGGTAGCATCCGTGTTGATATGGTATGTGGCGCGATAAAATTTGAACGCCACCGTTCGTTATTGAATATACCGCGGAGGATATAGTGCTGCACGCGGTTGCTAATAAAATAAATACGCAGAACGTTGAACGGCATAATTGGATCGTAAAAATCTCCCGCCAACCCACGGGCCACGGGTTTCTTTGCCGGCAGCATCAATTATTCCACCATTTTCTGGTTTGGAACATTTTCGGTTGAGACTGGCTGGCCGATGCCGGGGGTGGAATTTAATCGATGCTTTAACGGCCATTTTCGGGAATCGAGCCACGGTTGGTGGACGTACGGTGTGTTAAAATAAACAAAGGCCAGGTCAGGGAGAGAGGATATTGTAGGTTGTAAAACACGAAACTGCACAAAATGCAACGTGTGGTAATCGCCAATTAAACGAGATTATGCCTAGTGAGCATGGGTGATAAAAAGTTCGGCCAATAGTGCACGCCACGGTACTCGGTGGAGGAAAAATACATCAATGAAACTATAGTAATTGTTCAAACATAGCAAACCGTTGGAAAACGGCATTTTTTTCCTAAATTATACACGTGTACAATAACTTTGTTCGACAATTATGATATTATAGAAACCACATAAAATAAAAGAATTGTTGTGTTATAAGTTCTATGTTGAAACATGCACAACTATTGGTTCATGGATTCACAATTTGTGTAATTATATTTCGACTTTTAATGTTATAAATTAAGCCCTTAAATTTGTTGATTTTAATATGCTTTCAGCCACATAATTCCTCGTAAACAATTTTGATAGCTCATTTTCCAAACAGGCGGGCTATTTTAGACAAGAGTTGTGGCAAATATTTGGATTTTTTGGTGCAGTATCTTTATCAACTTCAACTAAGGTGAGAGATGTTCAAATTTTTGTACTGCTTTTAAAGCTGCCTACAACTGGAAAATGGCGCGATCCTCGAAATGTAACCCATTTTATCCCCACTGACAGTGGCACCCTCTTTCATCATTCGTTCTAAACTCCGTTCCTCTATAATGGGCAGGTTGTACCAAAAACTTTTACTTAGGTGTGATAAATTCCTTGGAGGCGCTAAGCGATATAGTAGCTGATTTTAGCAATTGAATTAATTACTCCAAGTTTACGAGAGTTTTCCCTTTAAATTTTAGAGCTAGCGCGTGCGATTGAAATGTTTTTGACTCATTACAAGTTTTTAAAAATTTCCCAAACGATTTGCTTATGTGTTCAAACAAAGTAGTGTGTTTTTCGTTGTCGTTACTACCGGGTCTAAAAAAAAGGAAGATCTACCTCCAGGAGTGTCCACAGATGGGTCTGTTTCTTCTATAGAAGCAATCTAGGTTTGGGCCACAATTAATTTTTTTCCAAGCGTGATGCGAAGCCAAGATGCTCACTTTTTTATTCACTGATAAAATATCCTTCCAAAGCATTCGAATAACAGGTCCCTCGAAAAATACTAGGCTGTTACAGAGGTCAACCAAGTTATGAAGAAATAGTGAGTTTAAGTACAGAAGAAAGTACAAACAGAAGTTGTAATAATGTAAATAATCTACTAAGTGGAGTGAAGTGTGAGGTGTACACTCGCACCTATGGTATTGAAGTTGAATTAAATGAATATGCCAGAAACTTACTAATGGTTTATATTGTATTGTCTGAATGTTTAAAAAGGATCGGTTTACTGGGTAATGTTCTACCACCTATTCATCGATGTCGGACACCCTTTATATCTTACGAAATAAAATGAAACATACTTTGTTGAAGAATGTTACTACATACCGATGCAGTTCAGTATCGGTTCCTTGGGAATAAATAATCTCAAACGAGAAGGGCGAGAAACATCCTCCTACCATCGTGTCTTTATAACATGCTCTGGTCCTTAAAATCGCCCTCCCGAGGTATTCCTTCGTACACATCCTTACACGCACCGTAAATCAAACAACCATCACCACCATCGCTAAACCTGTGTCAAGCGATGACGCTGCAGCACATGCACGAAAACCAGGCAAATGTCCTTTCCTGCGCGTCCCTTTCCCAGCGGACTCTGTCTGAATGTCCCTTGCGGGCTAGTGTTCTTGCGCAGCAATTCCTCATCGACAGCGCCAGAGCCAACGAAGGGTACGTCTTCCCGCTTTCATAAATAAACATCAGCTCCACTCAGCGCTGTGACCGTGCGACCATCGGCAGCCACATTACAGCGATGTGTTAATGGCACGCGGGTCGCGGTTCGGTCCTCGGAGCGTGTGCAACCGTGCACAACAGCTACAACGCAGCACCATATTGATGCCACCGGCACAGGACACGCCAATAGGTAATAATTTTTATTCATTCCAGCGCGTGAAGGAAAAGAACTTTCTCCCTCCGGTGCCTTTTTCTGGCGCGTTTGCTTTTGGCAGGCCCGGCCCGAATGGTGCTCCCGGCAGCACGAGGGAGGTCAGTGAAAACAATAGCAGCGTACGCGGCGTAACAATGGCGTAATTTAGTGGCATCTTATGCAAATTATTGATAGAATGAGCACACTGAAAGGAGCGCGATGGTTCCTTTCGCTACGCACTCGCATACAGTCGGTCGGCCGAAATCAGCGAGACCATCCCGGACGGATGGGCGCAGGGAACTCGTGGACGTTCAAATCACTTCCGACAACGTCGCCCCTTTACCGCCGGATAGCAGGTTTTGAGTTCCTTTTTTTTAATTTGATCCGCACTTTCAACAGAACACACGATGCGAACGGAAGTGGTCGAACCCGGACGGACACAATTCCGTTCATTCGCATCATAAATTATCGTATATTAGGAATAAGCGCTGCGCGCCAGGATCCGTTTGGTTCCATTTCCGGGCTAATATTTTGACACATTACAACACATTTCGCGGCTACGAGTGTATTAATTTGGGTGCAGTGTTTCGTGGGGGGCAAGAAAAAAAAAAGCCCCTCCTCAACGCACTGCACAAAGCAGAGGGTTTATCCTTCATTTGTTTTGTTTTGTTAGCTTGTTGGTGGCAAAACAAGGGGGTCCCTTTTACGAATCGAACTCGGGCACAAATGGTGAAAGTTTCCTCTCGCAAGCAAATACATTTTCGTATCGTTAGCGCTTTCTTATGGTCGGGGTTTTCTTTTTTTTTCATTATTAATTCTAGAACCTACGGACGCTGGAATTGTTAGCCCCAAACCGATGGTTATGGATGATTTATGTTATTATTTTTAATTTCGATGAAAGTTTTATCATTTTCCGTACGCAGCAACGGCACAACGATGCGACGACAGCCGAACGAATGTTGGGGTGATTTTTTAATCATGCCTGCTTTCACTTTGGTTGCCTGTTTGGTGCGGCACGGGAAGAACGTGCTGTTAATCAAGCTGCATCCGTTTTGTTATAAAGCGACAGATCAGGGAGAGCACAATCGTGAGCATCGCGGGATGTTTCGGTATTGCTTTATTAAGGTATGAACGTAAAACACATATTAGCTGGACAGTGAGGTTGTTGCAAAATTGTTTCGCTTTATGTCTAATTATGGTGAATAAGGATCAGAGTAATGGTTCATAACATATTGGTGTTTAATAATAATGAATATTATTTAATTTCTACACAACATAAATTAACATACCTTTCGAGAATGAACGAATTTTTACGTAAAATTCACAATCAATCTGCGCTTTACGTCAACACCTTATCTTGCTTTCCGTGATGTGACACATTAATTACCAACAAATCGCGCCGGAAGCATGGCCCATTCCCAAACGGCCAATTTAATTCGGGCCAATTTGCAGATGTCCAAATTCGTGTAATCATAATGTCCGAAGTACGCGCCAATCGACACGAATGGAAAACATTGAGCAACGAACGAACCATTCCCCAAATCACTGGTGGTAGAATGAAGTGAAATGTCGAGTGAAAGCAGCAAAAAAAAAAACACCCGGTAAAACTTTGCACTCACTTCCGTTCGGTATCGCTGTTCGGTGGTGTTGACTTTCCAAGTATGGTTCAACGCGCACCACGACGTGACTTCATTAATTCTACAGGATATATTCTTCCACGCTCCCTAATAATCGACTCGACTCTCGGGCTCGAGGACTCGGATGGAGAAAACGGACAGCATCGCGGTACAGCACCAGTACAGATGGCTTTCGTGTTGCTCACCAATTCGGATGATCGCCCTCATACTTGGTGCCGTTTTTATGCGAATGTTATTCGGGCATATGCACCGTAGTGTAATAGCTGCTCTAGAAGGTTGCTGTTGTTGTTTTTTTATCGAGCTAGCTTGCCGTTTTGCTTCCTTCAATGCATTCTAAAGCAACACACCCATTATCGGGTACGACCGGCCTTTCACCTCTGCCTGGTGAGCCGTGGTCTCAGTGACGCCGATCCTGGTGGACCCCTCCCTAGAATGCGAAGAACCATCGTTCCCCCATCTGGGACGGTGATGAACTAAATTATTAATTAGTGTTTTACGGGTAAATTAATTTCTCCCTGCCAGGGAAATGTTTATTGATGAATTAGCAGCAGTAATTTGCGTCCTGTGCTTAGGTTTTTTACTTATTAGAGTGTGCAGTATCGAGAAAAAAAACACTCCAACAAGACTATTAAAAACTGAACCGAGAAGAAGAAAAAAAACTAGCACACAGCATTTCACCCAGGGTTGGAGAATATTATGCACGAAAAAAAAAAACGAAATCACCACCGACGTACATTAATGGTAATGAATGGTACGTACTTGAGCCCGTCAAGCGCGAGCCGGATGTGGTAAATTTTATGTCAAAAAAATGAATTGCAATTTACAAAAAAAAACACGCACACACACCAGCCAACCCCCGAATATTCACCCAAGTGTAAATTCATCCACTTCACGTCACGAACCGTGGCGAGTTTGTGATGGTACTGCTGTTTTTTTTCTCCATTCCTTTTAGTGTGTCGTCAATGCTTTGTGTCTTTCCCGATCGTGTCCGTGAGATATAAACCCTGCATAGCTCCTACCTAATGTTGTCTTTAAAACAGAAAGAAAATTTTGGGTTTGTTAACAGCAAAGGAAAGAAGCTCCCAAGTGCTGGCTCCACTGGTTTGGCGGCACTCAAGTCACTCGGAATTTTGGCTCGGAAGTATAAAGACATAACAATTATTTTGGCCATTGTATTTCACCTGCACCTACACGCCAAACGTACGGAAAGTAATGCCAATGCAGCATAATTATGCACGCTTCCCGCAATCCGTTTCCGTTGCTCCGTTTTTTTTTTCATCCCCCGGCTTGGGTACGGTTAAACAACGAAGGCGCTTTCGGGAATGTAGGTTTTGCATTAATTTGCAATGGAATGTTGTTGTTCGAGAATTGAGGTTAAAGGAGAGCCCCGTCATCCGTCATCCCCCGGTTTGCCCATATAATACACAACAAAGCGAGCGCCAGTTGACGGAAAGGAAGTGGACGAATTTACATCGAATGCGAAATGCATTGTGATCGTAATCTGACGGCTAAGCGGTAGAATCCCGGTACGCAGAGGGGTTAAAAATGCGCGACAGGTTTCAACTAGTGGTGGGTCATACGATTCATTTCCCGACCCGATCCGGAGTCGGCATGTCGGAATCGATTCCGACCCGTAGGTGCAACGGGTCGGAAATTTTTGCGAAGAGGAAGGGGGTGGGGGTAAGGAGGAAATTCAGAACGTGCTTTAGACCACCTAAGAACTATCATAAGTGAAATAAGAATCTATTTTCAGCAAATCGATTTTGAATGAAAACCTACTTCAACCCATGAATCCAGGAAAAAACAGCGCGATTCTCGACGGGATCACTACAATAGTCTATTTTGGGTACATTGTTGGCCTAATTTCTACAAGCAAAAAAATGTTAACTGCATCTAACACCATGAAAAGTGATTATTTTATATTATTATTTAATTTATGATCAGTTTTTGCACACATAACCCGTCCATGGCAGCGAACTCCAACCCGAACTCACTGCACCCACGGGTCGGAGTCGCTTATGGCAGCGTGCACCTACTGGAATCGTTGCATCTACCGAACCTACTCGTATCTTTTCGGGTCACTTACGAATGCCTCCGACCCGGCGTCGGTTCGGGTCGACCCGCCCATCACTAGTTTCACCCCAAACAGGGGTTTTGAATGCAACTGTTTTCGATGTTGTTTTTCGGTGCATTATTTTACCATTAGTCATTATGTTACGAGGTTTCCCAAACAAAAAAAAAAACACACACAAACGTCACAGTTTGGTGAGTTCCTTTCCTTGCGACTTTTTGCATCCCTTTAGCCTTACAAAGCACAAACTCCCGTCGGTGGTCTAAAAGGGGTCAGTCAACTTTACGAGTGCGAGGTGCTAGTGTATAAAATTACAAAATTTCGGTACCTTCATAAATTGTACGACTTTCCAATATAACCGCCGGTGGAAGATACGAACTACTACAAAAACTCCATCCAGAATCAACTTCTTCGACTTTGCACAATAAAAAAAAAATAAAAACGTATACAGAGGAAGAAAATCCGATGACACCGCGGATTTTACTAACCGGTGCAAAAGGTCGGTGTGGTTGCTGCATTCCACAAGTTCCTTGCACCCCATGCGTCCCGTGTCAAGAAGTGCTGATAATTTGAACTATAAAATTTCATATTTCGCTTCACCGACCGACCGAATGTGTGTTGTGGCACACACACACACACACACACCAGTCCAGGCACACCAATCCTTGAATGCCCAGATGCATTCCTCGGGAGGAAACGAAAGTCTACAAAGTTTACGAGTGCCGATGAGATGTTCGTGCCGGGAAAACAAAGGGAACTTTTGCGCCACGGCAAAGAGTCGTTTACTTGTAGCGATATTGCGACGCAATTGAAGTTGAGATATAAAATGTTGACCCAGCGATCTTTGCCGTGCGCATAAACACGGTGGTCCATGCGGTTGGCCATAAAATAAGTTTTCTGCGATAGTTTAATTTTGAGTACTTAAGGATATACAGCAAACCACAGGGTTTTATAACCAATACTACAATGATCGACAATTTAAGGACATGTTTTACAAAAATTGTATCTATTAGCGAAAATATCTCATAGTTACAAACAGAAATAGTCACCTTACAGTTCTTATCGAAAACAATAGATTTTGGTGTGTGCACGTTCTGCACGTCCGTAGTTCAGATACCCTGAGGACGGTTTGCTCCAACAAACTCGGCAAAACAAACATTCTCAAAGCGTCGCCTCAAATCGTGCTTTAGATCAGGCAATCGTTTCGCCTTTCCCGGCAGGGCGAACTTACAATTGACAAAAGTTTTCATCAAGTACGGTACGAAACGGTTTCCCGTTCAAAACTCATATGCTTTTGCGACATTTCCTCCCAAAACGCTGGGTTGTCTCAATGTTGTCCACACCGCGATGACACCCATCCAGGGTGGCATGACCCCTGGCGTTTCTCATCAAAAGGTGCATCGAAATGTACCATCCCCGGCCGGACGGGGGTTCCACCAACGCTTTTATGATGGCATTACAAGAAGAAATTTCATGCAAGCCACTTCAGCTTAATCACTGTCGAGCGGCAAATACTGGCCAGCGACAAAATGAATATAAATCCACGTGTGCTCCCGGGTTTGGGTTGGGCGTTCCTGTTCTTAAGCGGTACGAACCCCAAGACGGTACGAACTAATAAAAAGCATCCTGAACCAGGTTTATCCCTTCATCAAACAACAATAGCGACCAACAATGGACAGGAAAAATGACACTAAACGTACACGGAACGCGACAGCAGACATTCGGGTGGTCCACCGAATCTTCGCACACATCGCTTCCCACTTGCCTGCCGCACCATGGGAAATGCGGTGAAAGAAAACGTCACGGTTGTGGGACGGGACGTGGCCGAAAGTGAAAAGGAAACTCATAACCATTGCAACCTCTTGCGAACATAATCTATGCAATTAAACGAATTGATGATGGTCGTAAAAAATATTGGACGTCATACAACGCGCATGATACAGCCTGGCCGAAACGTGTGTGTGTGTGTGTGTGTGTGTGTGCTCGTTAAGATGGTAGATTTGTGCGTACTTGAATGTTTTCGGTGGTTCTCCTTCCTGTTACGGTCCTCGGCTCGGCACAACTCGACCTCCGGTTTATGAAGTGAGGAAAATTGATATTGTTGTCCACGTCTGCTGATTCTAGTTTCGTGCCCGTTTAGCGTTTATCTTAGGGTGTGTGCTGCATAATATTTACGACTTCTTAGTAGAAAACATAGGACCATAATAATGAGTGGAATATTTTGCTTCACTCCGCTTGGTAACTTTTTGGAAAATAGAAAATCGTATCAAAAATTATAATAAATTCAGCCTTAAAATTATGATTGACAATATCTTAAGCAATTAATAAGAGCAAAAAGTTATATAGGGAAGTGACGAAAAAGTTACAAATGAGTAAAGAAATAGCCTAACAAGGGTAATATTCGACGCATCAATACCTAAAGTTAATGTTGAATGGTAGCAATATATCCTTCGTTTCACGTAGAGTCTCATCTTCGACTTGATGTAGGATTAAGTTGATCGCAACATTTCTTAACCCTGTTTACCACAAAAACTCAAGTATTAGCTCATTGCATAGTTAAGCTTTTGATTGCAAGAATATTGTAATAGCATGAAAGTTATCCTGAATTCAAGCGTTGTGCAAGACGTTTAAACGAATTGTTGGTGCTGATGTGACTTCTGCTTCTTCATGCAATAGATGATGAAAACTCCCATCTCGTATCCCAGAATTGGTGTGATGTGGACAGAATATCCTTTGAAGTATTTATGAAATAACCGTGGTTAATACAGGATAATAATATCAACATCTTCTATTTGATTCAAGTCAAGGTTTTAGGGTGAATTTGAGTGTAAATCTTCATGTTATCGTTTATTTCCTTTGAAAATTCGTATTTTACTTTAATTTCTTAAGTGAATTAGCGTTCTCACTTTATTTTTTGTGAAAAAATAAATAAAAAAAATCCTTTTCTCACTTTTACTACTTTCTTTTCTTACTTGAAGTATTCCTATATAGAGTTGATAAATAGCATGACTCTGTTAAAGGTTCATTCCTAAGCTTAATGAAAAACAATATCTTTCAATAAAAGCCATTTTATGATGCGTACTATTACAATAAATTCAGTTCATATGCAATAATTACCTCACATATGTAACAACAATGGCTCAGCTTTTCTAACGCGCACGCATATAAAAAGAAAGTGCATGAGTTATGTAGAGCATTTCCCAGCATATTGTTGCTACCCTTGTACTGACATTATAAATAATGACGGTATTACTTTCAATTGCCCTTTTGCCAAACACAAAATCACAAACACCACCTTTAAACACCCAATGAATGGCTCATAGTCCCCTACATGACATGATCATGTTGCATTTCAATTGACATTTGAATATCCATCCATGGAATTAATCGAATTGAAGGAGACAGCGAGAAAAAAAAACCGTGAGTCCCTAACTGTTTATTGCCATCATTGCCTGCGTCTCCCGTTCGTGGCATTCTGTGGCAAAGACCCTTCATTCGGCGCTGTACACGGCGATGCTGCACGCCGTGCAGGTATACGGAGAAAAGCAGGGACACAACCCCCGGTGATGAATGTTATAAACCCACCGGATTTACGGGTCGCACCGGTTTTTGGGAAATGATTTTGAGGTTCATTTAGCAGAAATGCCGTTAAAATGGAAACATGTTGCTAGTGCATGGATGTGCGTTGTTTTTGTTGTTCACATTATCGAAAAGCACACATCGTTACTTCCTGTTCCTGTTATTTCGAATATCATTCGTACCATTCGGTTTGGTGGCAGCCACCGAAAGCGTGCGGATGGATGGTTGTTTTTGCATATGTGCTCAAACGACCGGTAAATGTTTCCTTTCACCTAATTTGCCATTATTCAAATTGACTCGATCAATAGTGTGCGCGAAATCTGTTTGGACGAATCAATTACGTGCGTGCCCGTGCAGTGGCAACAGAAGGGAACACACGCTGAAGAAGGGTCCATTCATTTCCAAGCGAAATGCAAAAATGCTTTTACCGTAGGCAAAAGATAACATAAGTTCGAGAAGGGAATGCTTAATGCAAAATAATGGAATCACTCCAACAAATACAACCGACATCCCGAGTGCCTTTGTGAGGTGAAATCACAAACATCATCGGTCAAAAACCATACCGACATTACGCGCAGGGAAGACATCAAAAGAAACAGACAGGTTGGTTTTGTGCACCGTATCCTTCTACGCACCAGTTTGCCAATTTATAATGCAAATTGTATTTTGTTTAAATTGAACCCAAACACAAAAACAGCAAAAGTTGTACCCCTTTTTTTTTGCTTGAGATTAGCTTTCCGCCTGCACTTTGCGTGATTCTGTACTAACAAGAGTGGGTTTTCTTTGCAGGACAGCGTGTCGTGAGTCTGCAATTGGAGTGAGGTACTCGTATAGGTTTTTACATAGTTTTTTTTCAACTTTAAACTCAAGAGTATACTTCCTCCTATCCCTACATTCCTCTAACATTTTGCTTAAAGGCTCTCCTTTTTTTTTTTGATCACCGATCAATGTTCGGTTTTAATGTAGGAATATTTGCAAACATGTGTACCGATGCAATCGGCACAATTATTCGCACAAACTTTTTCCCCCTTTCCTGCTTCCTATCGAAGTTTGGCTTTTAACTATCTCGTATCTCAATTTCAGCATCAAGGTACGTAATGGTTGAGCTGTCAATGCACGGAATGGGTAAAGGGATGTTTTGCATTCACCTAGCGTGTAGTGTTGTATCTACTACAACATGCCAACCCAGCTTGCGACTACGGCATCGAGATGTATCCAATTTACATGCATGTTTTCACCGATAATTTATTGAACCGTAAAACGTAACTCAAGCTAAGCATGCCGCAGGCACTGCAGACGAAAGACCGGCTGGCAGAACGGACCCCGGTACGGGGACCGCTACGTGCGACATGGTCGGAAGGTCAATGACGGGAAATCTTAACATGCACGGGCGGGCAGACAAGCAGGTTGTGATGTTTTCGGAATCGTGATTTGAAGCTATTGATGCCGTTGGAAAATTGGAAACTCCACACACACACACACATACACTACCAAATAAAACCGGATCGGATATCGTTTCCTTTGGCGCTTTTAATCTGGCCAAGATTTATGACTTGCAATGGGAAAAGTCGATTTTTCATTTGGTCCCAGTACGGGTCAAACGGGGACCCATCTAGAGTGAGAGTTGGCTTCCGCAAGAGGTGGGCAGCAAACTGCAGCATCACCTCACCGTCTTATAACGCTACGCCGAGGGAATGAGTTGAGTGAGTTGGGATGGTTTGATAACCTTCTGTTAGCTGGACGACCTAATCGATTCGAATCGAAGGATCGTTGCAAAACGTTCGATCCTTGGAGCCCGGTACAATACGGGTACAGCCCAGCGAGATGTGCGAGAAAACAAAAATACGTAAAGTAAAAACCCCTGGGGAACTTTCCGGGTTTTTGCGGTGACGGTTCAGTGACTTTGATGTTTCAATTTAAAGTTTTATGTTGCCGCTTGGTAGTGAGGTAGCTGCGTTGCGTTAGCTACCTCTGGTATGTGTTAGCGTTTTCCTTTCACTGTATGACTACGTTCACGACTATCAATTTCTAGTTGGAGCTATGGCGCAAATGTATGTAAATTAAAAATAGTAAGGAAGCGTTTTTTACTTTTTTGTAGTGAAAATAACATCGTAAAGTTCTTCTAATGACAGGGTTGGTTTGAGCAATAAATGCAGAATATCCTAAGGTAAAAAAAATATCAATCTATAGCGCCTTATACTTCTTATATGCAAAAATATTATACAAGTGTTCAACACATTTACCTATGCCCAGTCGAAATTACTTTCTTCTATGTGGTTCGACTAAGTGGCTTACTACACTCGATGTTGACTTCCAACTTCTCTGAGGTTCAATTTAATGTTTGGTTAGTGGTTGATTATATCAATTAATTGGATTTTCCGCAATGTTTTCAGAATTCCATCTTGTTGCTCTTCGAAAACTTCAACAACTAGTGCCTTTCCAAATCCTCCAAGAATAACCCCAGTAGCGATTCATGCGTGAAACATAGGCAGATCATGTGTCTGGTGGTCTCCGATACCTGGCAATGTACTTAGGTTGCATCTTCACTCTTAATCTTAACTGAAATGTTTGTTCCTTGATGTTTGTTTTGAACCGGAGTTTGGTATTAAGGGTGGATTAGAATTTCTCAAATTTCTTGCAATATCCAGATGCAAATAGTGCATGTATCTATCAAACCTTTGTTTTATGTCTCTCATCACCTTGACGTTAGCTTTGATAATGGGCGCATCCTTTATAATTAAGTTCCAAATGTTTAAAATGGGCCTTTTTGCTTCCTAATTCACTTGTTTTTCGATAACGGAATTGGACAACCTTTCAAAACACCAAATAAAGCTTATTGCAGTGCAATAGATTACAGCTATAAATCTAGCTATCCTTTCTACTTTATTATTGGCTTAATAAACATAAAATGTTATCCTGGCGAACGTTATCATTCGTGTACTGCTGGTCAGAATAAAATTATCACGATATAGCGCCCTCTATTGTCAAAACTATGAAGCAGACTTTCAACATTAATAATCGACAATATTGACGCATTATTCCATGTCTGTTATGTCTTATGAAAGACTAGAAATTGCGTTTTATCTACGAACGTAAACATCCTTTTTAGTACGGTTTGCGTTATTCTATGTAAAAATATACAACTTAAAAAACACAAGTTTAAACTTCAATGACTCTTACTTACCACCCCAGCGAAGAAGAAATAAATCAATTTCACTAGAAGCAATTCATCAAAGCATCCGAGGGAAACGCAAACAAGCTTAAGCTTACTGCAGCAATGCACTTTTACGGTGCACCAAACACCGACAAACGGCTCACAAAAAAACCAAATCCAATTAGGATGCCGTGTCAATAATGTTTAAAAAGGAAGTGCTAAGCGGAGCGAAGAAGAGCGGACCCGCGAAGAAGGAAAACACGTGAAATTCTCCACCTACCAGTTTTTGACGTGACTAGTGCAAATAATACGAGAAATGATTTCAGTAGCAAGGAAACAGCGATGCAAGGCAGCCACGGTACGAAGGGAAAAGGACGAATCCCATCCCAAAAATTGCACACTCGTAAAACTGTGAACCGAAACGAAACAGCATCCATCAGCGTTCCGTATGAATCAGCATTCCAATGCAGCTCACCCAAGCGCTCGATCAATAAGAGGATGGAATAAAAAAAAAAACAGACACAACCGAACGTTAAAGAAACCTTTACCTCGTAAAACTAACAATTTTATTTCCTAGCAAATTAATGGAAAAAATGATAAGCATAAAGAAAGAGAGCGAGAGAGCGAGAGAATGAGAGAGAAGTATAAAAAACACAACACAGCATTCATATTCCTGTCCTTGGCCATTCGGTTCGAGATCAAATAAAGGAAGGAATCGTAAAGCAATCTCGTTCCGTCAGCTGCTGGCAGAGTTTCCAGTTCGTCGCATCCCTGCTCTCTCGGCACCCTTAAGCTGGCCACCGTTCCCGGTGGTTGTCATTGGGAAATGATAAAAAAAAACGCAACCAACACAGTTTCCCAAACTGCTGCAACCACTTGCAACGGTGAACATAAAGAGAGCGGAACAAAACAGAACCAAAAAAAGAAAGGAAACTCCCGACCAAGAATAGAAAAACCCATGGCAATGTGCAATGGGAAAGAATGGCTTAATAATACCGAGCCCGAACTGGTGGACTGGTGTGGCATGAAGGATGGGAAAGGGATTTTCCACCATCAATAAAATGAATGAGTAAAAAAGTATGCTTTCATCAAGTGAATGAGCCAGGATGGGCTTCTGTTTACGCTGAAGCAGTGGAGCAGAATTCATGAGAGCATGGGAATGACACTAGCTGCAAAAGGGATGCACAATAAAACAAACATTTTAGAATTTTCCCCTTACGCTGTAAATCCGGGCGCAA
Source organism: Anopheles marshallii (assembly GCF_943734725.1). Taxonomy (NCBI): domain Eukaryota; kingdom Metazoa; phylum Arthropoda; class Insecta; order Diptera; family Culicidae; genus Anopheles; species Anopheles marshallii. Next base: position 13,765,621 of record NC_071326.1, on the reverse strand, counting down.
CCCGCTAAAGAGATAGAAATAACAGTTTGGATAGCATTGAATACCGATCGAAAAGTTTTCCACTAGAAAGGCCTCCCTCCCCCCTTTCAAATGGTATTCGATCCGACTGGTCCGAATAGGATAGTACTAGTCTGTGCCCTTTAGCCATCTTTCACCGGCCATTGTACGTTGGCAAAGTGCTTCTTGTACCGGTGGAGAACGGTCTAATGAATGGTGCTTCACTCTGAACGACTTTCGCCTTTATGACGGACCCGTACGCATCTGCACCTAACCATGGCCGACCTAACCGTGTAGCATCAACAAACAACAACAACAAACAACAACAAACAACAAAGAAGGATATGGCATCCACGGACCATCGATAAGGGGAGGATGCTAATGAGCGAATTGCTATCGCTACAATCAACCCGATCCAACCGCTCCCGTCGTGGCGTGGTCTCCGGCTTTAGCTGAGATCATGCTCGACTGTTGCTCGTAAATTACACCTCGGAATGTGCGGCATGTGGCATGTGTATCGTGCAAACCGAGGGAACAAAGCAAAACGAGCTGCCAAAATGTACCTGCCCTTCGATCACACACGCGCTCAGACATTCCGGTCGTTTTGGCACGAAATGCTTTCCTTGATTGAAACCCGAATCGCATCCGATGCGGCCCAGCTGTGAAAGTGACTGTGAAAGTGACTGTGTCCCCGTGCAGACAATCGTCAGGATATGGATGCCACCCGAATACCACACACACACCGGATTGAAACCAGAAGCCACATTTTTGACGTCTGCTCAGAGCACAACGATTTTGCGGGTGCGGGTACAGTACGGCATAGAATGTGTGGTTCTGGTCGAGCTGGAATTATGATTACTTCGATTGCTTATTGAACCGGTGTCCGGGAGAAGCAGCGCACTCAACCTAATTGATATGGAGCGAGGTTCGAGATGTACACCGTGCGAAGGCCACATCACTGTGCTGTGCTGTTTTTTGCGTACTATTTCGTGTGTGATCATTGTTTGGAATTCATTGAACAACTGATGGGTGCCATCTGAGATGCTCAGGTTAATATTCGCGATGCTGAATTATCGGTAAGAGTTTATGCAATTACTATTGCACTTTGTCGCTTTGTTTGTAAGTTGTTGCTGGTCATATACGTTGATGTGATGTAAGCCGAAAGGTGCAAGAGAGAAGCGATTCAAGGGTGGACTAAGGTTCTGATAGAGCCAAATATACATAAAATTTCAGAAACCTCTAGCGACAGTTCTGAATCTTCATGTTCTAATGAAGAAAAAAATCAAATATATTTCAAAACACAATTCCATGACCACCATCATCTTACTCTGTTCTCCTACAGTACTTCTACTTTCTATACATTCTATCGCGAAGAAGACATCTCAACTTGGGCCTACCCTTAACTTGTACTAAAAATTAAAAATCCAAGATTTTATCTAACATCTGAAAAAGCTTTGCAACTTAAACGGCGCTAGAAGCATATGGAATTTAAGTCCTATTAGCACTCACATACCTACGCCTCTGAGACATATTATACATATGTACCATATATACATATATATATACCTTGTCCAAATCAACCCGCTCTGAACTGATGTGAAATCCTCTTAGGCATGTTCGGGTGGAAGATACTCTGGAGGATTTTTGGACCCCGTATGTATAAAATAACAATATGAGGGCCGCTGCACTGACGTACTAACCGTCAGGACATGCGGTGAGCATGTCATGAGAATGACATCAGACGATCCAACTCGGTAATTCGATTCTCGACGATTCTCTCTGTAACATAAGCGATTGCAGAACCGATGAGTCAATATCAACCAAATTGCAGCATACACTAATGGCGCAATGTAGTAAATCTAATGCAGAAATTATTTAATTATCCAAATTACTCATCAGATTGAACCTTTCCTGTCCAGGGCAGGGTTGAATCATTCAGATGAACGCGCTAATTGATGGGTTCCGGTAGCACTACTCCCAAACGATTGCCTGATTCCGATCCCACCATCGCAATGCGAATGTGAAGGCATGCAAAGGATGATGTCTGAAGATCTGCAACATTAATTAAATTTCAAATCGTAATCCTGCTGAAAACCAGCGAATCTTCAACAGATAGCAATAGCATCCGAAACTGTTACCGTGTTGCAACCACTGTTCTGGAAGGGGGTGGGGTGAGATGAGATAGACACCGCAGCATCTGCACAATCTGTAAGCCATAGTTACCAACTACGTCAGGTGTAGGCAACCGCAAAACTTATCCCTTTTCCTAGATTCACTCCGCGTCATAATGAGAGAGTCCGCACAGTTGTGTGATTTCGTTTTTTTTTCTTTGGTTGCCCACACGAAAAAAAGCTGGATCACGGTAAATGGCGGTACGATGACATCGTCACTCTGTTTGCCTTTCATTAACGAACATTGCTTGTGGGTAGTGAACAGGGGTCGCCAGGAATTAGAATCTCAATGGGAGTTAATTTACGGCTAATTACTATCTGGAACATCCCCCATCCGCACCAGGGTGCATTGGCGTCCTATCCGAATGATGGTTATTTTAGAAATAAAAAAAAAACACTTTTTCACCACACTTCTAGACCTGATGTCCACACGCTGGGTGTTGGCCGACAGCGCGATCCAGTCAATCAGTAAAATCATAATTAATAGCGCTTATTCATGGCAGCTCGAGCGACACCACGGGGACTAAAGGGCCGGAAAAGTGGTGCGGTAGTGCCTGTGGGGAGTCATTTTTTCTATGTGTTTCACCCATATCCTGTGGCACCGGGATCCGGGATGCGTTAGGGGTTCCTGGTACTGATTGACTTGCCACATCCGGCCACGAGTCACTCACAGGCGGAGCGTTGGCGCTGATGCTACTTTCTCCTTCAATGAATTTTAATTTAACTGCGGAATGAAAACAAGTAGCCGCGAGGGCTTTTAATTCTCACCCCACCGGTCGGCTGCGCTGGCTGACTGTACTTATGGCCATGCGATAACGATGCATGCAGCTGGACGCACACCGGACGGCTGGAAGGAAAGCCACGGTAGGGGTGAAATTATGCAAAAAGTAAGGATGTGACATGGGCATTTGAATACAAATATAGAAAAACAAAAAAGTCCATTTTGACGCGTGAAGGACAAAGAAATGATAGCATAAATTTTACGTTGAAGGGATAGAAGAGTAAAAACCACATACAATATTCGTACAACATTTACTTTTTTCAATACTTTCCTTCTGTTTTTTTTGTCACAATAGATTTAATTATCGTTTGGCGTTAATTTATATTACATGAGATCCTTGATTTATGTTTTAGACATACAAAATGAAGTTGGTTGGGATAAATATTGCATCTCAGAAGATTACACTCCGTTTTCCGATACGATTTGGGACTCCAACGTCTGGAGTCTTCCCAATTTGCGTCTCTTACATAAAATCATGCATCTAAAATGTTGATCTTGTGTTTATGTCGATGAACAGAGACAAATATTTATCGAAAAGTGAAATACTTTAGCTATAAATGCTTCAAAGAGGCTATTCAAAGATTTTATTGGTAAACTGAAATCTCAGTAAAATTAGATTGAAAATGTTCAAGAATTAAATTACCCACATTGCCCACGGATTCAGGAATTTTTCTTCTTTTCAGCGTTTCACAATGACCATCGCGAATAAATTTAAAGATCTAAACACAAACAGCAAAAAAACGTTTTAAAACAACCAACCAACAGCACCACACACTTGAAAATGCCACAAAAATGAGTACATTTCACCAACTTCCCCAACAGTCGTGGCATTCTTGAAACAAAAAAAAAGGAAAACCTAGCGCCAGTTTCTAGAAAAGTGTAAAATAACGAGAAGAAAAAAACGAATGACGTTCACCCTCAGATCAGATGATGTGAAAAAAAAGACTCACCCATCCAAATGCAGAAAATCTGGCTTTTCAACGAAACAAAAGCACAAATAAACGACAATGATGAAGCGAAAGAGCGAGAGGGTTTATTGGGAGAAAGCAAATATAAAAAATACAGAGTGTGTGTGTGGAAAACCTGTGCAGAGGAATAGGCAGTTTTTTTTCTTATTCTGGTTAGGCGTAATCCTCCCGAGGAAACGTGGTGAATGGCGCGTGGCCCGGAAACGAAAACAAAGACGTCTGTCAGGGTGAAATTATGTGCATTAGAGCTGCGAAAGTAGCGAGTCTGGGGCGTATGATGAGGGCCACAACAAACATACAGCAACAAAAAAAAAAACCGATCCTCCATTCATGCTACGAGGACAATAGTCAGGACGTTTGTTTTTCTGTTGTGCGCCACAGTCACTAGGAGCAAGAGCACTGGTAGAAAAAACGGTAGAGGACGATATAAATATACATCATCCACAGCCGTGGATGGACGGCGCAGTAACGAGATGTAATTATCAATTGGATGATGATTTTTAATTAAGTGCAAGCGTGTGCTGAGCACGGCTTAATGACAGATTAAAGATGCTGGCAAGCTGGTGTGAAAGATGGCCGTGAGGAAAGATGGCCGTTTGGTATGGAACACAAACAAATATTGGAAATGGAAAGTGGAAATTTATGGACTAAGAGAGTGGAGATAGATGGTGCGTAAATAATGAATCACATAGTCTTATTGGCTGGACAGGATTATTCCTCTTAAAAAAGAATTCGGCTCTGTACATTAGGAAACTTTACCGGAAATTGGTTCGTTCCGATTTACTGAATCCTCGGAACCGCCAGGATTGTCCAGGACTTTCAGACGGACGCATTGACAGTTTGGGATGCGAATGACAAATCTAAAAAGACTTTACGAGCATGGTCGTCCGGTGTCATTCTAATGACATGGCTGGCCTACTAGAGCCCTACGATTCTAATTCGTTGTACGAAAGGGAATTCTTCTAACAACTTACAGAGCTTCTCATATCCTCAAATAGATATGGGTCCCTAAAATTCTTCTGAGCATCTTTCCCTCGAAAATTGTGAAAAGATTTTCCTCAGCTTCTTATAGGGTCCATGTCTGAGCAGCGTATTTGAGTATTATGACCATCGCAATAGGTGTTACGAGTGGAGAGACTTGATCAAGCTACAACAATGACACATCAAAGTGCGCATCTGATCTACAACGATTTTTTAAGGTAAAAATGTATAATATGTAGCCTTAAATCGTATCCATTCTCTGGTATGAACTGAACCAAAATGATTAAAATATAACTGTTTCAAGTCCTATGCAGCAAACCCAACTCAATAGATGTAACCAACGCTTCAAGCCTGATCGAATCGAATACAAAAATTGCCGCCTTGCCGATGAAAATGAAAATGCTACACTAGTAAAACTTTATTTTATTTTCATCGCTCATGTTGCTCGACACGTTGGCGCCCCGCGTATGGGTTGGCGAGCTTTGGGCAATGATAGTGTAATATAAATAAAAATAAACTACCCACAATGGGACGATAGCGAAACGTGCCCTACTGTTGCTTTTCACTGCCGTGCCCCTATTGACCTAGAAAACCGGCTGCAGTGGGGAGGAAAAATTCAAATCGTTCCCCCTATTACAACCAATCGTATGTGGAATTTGAGTTGAGTTCCGTGAATAGCACGAGGAAAGATAGAAGTGTGGTTAAGGAATCTGGTAGGGCAGCGCAAACTACACTCATCTACATACGAAATCAATCAAATTATGCATCATTTGAGGCTTTAGCACACATTCGCACAACTATTTGATAAGCCTGTGTGATTTTTTTTTTTTTTGTCGACTGACTGAGACAGTCAGTGGTTTTTGTGAAGAAAAGGGGAAACGTGTCGCCAAACAGGCGGCTTACGGCGGCCGACTGAAACCGTTTACGATTGAAGCACAGCTATAGGCAGTGATTGGAGCCGACGACCCATTCCCCCTCTATACCTCCCACTCTGGAGAGCGGCTGGGGCTTCCTCGATAGTGTTCTGGCAATGTCCTCCGGAAGGAAGTGCGAGTGAGTGAAATTTTACGACCCAAAGAATAACAGCATAGCCCACTTACTTACTAACATACATTATACATCTCTTTAGCCGGAGACTGCGTGTGTGTGAACTAGCATGAGAATGGTTCGACCCCGGAACGATTCCGAAGTTTATCTGCCACCCAATGACACACAGTGTATTTTTTGCATTTCGCAATCGAGGAGTGATAGTTCCTTCGCGGAGTTCCTGCTCCAATACTCACGCATCGATCATTTCCGGGCATCTCCGGAAAGGAACCCTCATCCGGGGCTGGTCCCGGGGCTTGCCCGGGTTGTCATAAATTGCATTTTTATTTAGAGAAAATAACGAACTGAAACTCAATTTAAACCGTTCCGCCGAAAAAAAAGGGATGAGAAATAACGCGCTTTTTCGCAAAACTCCACTCCGGTGGGTGTATGCATCTGGCATCGAGTGGAATGTGCGGCATGGAAGTGTTTTGCCATGCGAAAGAAGGGGGAAAATATTGATTCACTCACAAGATGAAGCAACCAATCCTTCCGGATCGAATCTCGCATGTGTGTGTGTGTGTGAACTCATCGACAAAGCCAGACCGGAGCATGTGGACACGGTTCGTTGGCAAATCAGTCCCGGGCTCTTTTGCCATACACGGGGTACAACAACAACATCAACCCGGGCGCTACGAGGAACCACACGCGGGAAATGCAATTTGTAGTTGCTTTTCCGGTCGTACCAAAAATTTATATCGGCCAGCCTCAACCATCCGTTCCGGTGTACGCACGTTTGATTTGGGATGCGAACGTTGATGGAATATCCTTTCCTGCCGCGAAAGGGGTTTTCCGTCACTATAGCGCTTGAAATTGCGCGAATTTTGCCTCTCATCACGGGAGAAGAAAGAATGTACGAAAACGTGAGGACTGTCTGTCGCCTCACGAGCGCGGGCACTTCAATCGCGGGTGAATTGACAAGAGATGATTGTAAAACGCCGTCCCGCGGATACGTGCGGAGTGCGGAAGTAAAATCAATCCGTTCGACTGACGAAGTGTTGTTATGGATTTGGTTTTGGTTGAACATGTTCAATTGTGGCTTGGTTACGCTTCGTTTAAAATGGAAAATTTCTGAACGATGCCGGATGCCGGATTCGTTCGCGTCATTAGGTATTCGTCTTTATAAAAAGTAGAATAGGAAAAAATAGAATGACACCAGAATGCTTTATGACAAGATAGTTATAATACGAACATTTTCAAGAGAAATAAGGAAACAACCGAAAATACAACAAGAAGAATGCGCAATATGTAGCAAACAAGTGTAATAAATGTGGCTGTACAACATAATCATTTTTTTAAGCTTAAAGAACGACTAGGCCGTATTGCATGAACCTTTTGGAACTACTTTGGATACTCGGCCGATTGCCACAATTTTCTTAGCTTTCAAATAATATTTTGTTTATTGTATGTTTGTTTAGAGTTTCATTGCTTAGAATGCATTAGATTGAGCTATTTTTATAAGGAATATATTATTAAAGAGTTCTAGGAAGTCTTATCAATCCTCCCCCTTATCTCTTATTTGGTTGCTCTCTCGTTGAGCCATTCGAAGGAATTTACTGCCTTACTAGTAGAGAGGTTCTATGGAACGAGCTATTATGATTATGATATGATAGAATTATCTCCTCTCACACCTACAAAAGAGCACAGAAGATTGTAGTATTGGAACTTTTCCCAATATCTGCTATCTCTGGACAATGTGTGTTCATTCAAATGATGTCTAAGCTCAGGTCTTTGAAATGAATCAAATTAGTCGCATATCACCAGCGAATAGAACAAGTCGGCTCCAATTTATGTTGTTTTCCACAATTTGCACCTTCTTCCATGGTCTTCCGTGAAGAAAAGATACTAAAAGAACTCCTCTGTTAGAACTAGTTCTAAATATAGCGCTTCTTTACTTAAAACCAGATTTGTGATCTGCTTAGAGGGTTCAAAACATTCTACGACAAAGTGACTCTTGATATTTGAAAAACGAATGCAAAAATAGCCAAATTCATGCAAGAGATGACGCCTATCTGAGAGATATGTCTCCCAAACCATGCGAAATGGTTTATTGATTGGGTAACCGTAAGGGATAAACAATTAAAATAGCCTAAGTTTTTCAATTGTTGTGCTTGTCGCATGAATGCATACATTTTCTACATAAAAACATAATGACTAAAACAATATTTTAATACAAGTACGAAAGTTTTCAAAGGTTTCAAAGAAATTTCAGTATTAATGATGGTCTCCAAACATGTCTCCATGTTACAACGCGCAAAATTGCGAACCAAAATTGCGAAAATTCATCGCAAACACAGCAAATACATTTTGTCAAACGCACCGTGAAACAAATTTGTCACATTGTATCATTAATGTACCGTCCCATCTGAAGTCCCCCTTTAGCAAACCATCAATGTACCGAATTGCAACAATGTGCCTGCAACTTCGCATGCACAAAACACTCGTTGCCTTCGTGTGCTGCCAGTGATGGGGAAAAAAACGATAAAACAACATTGTGGTTGTTGTTTTTTTTTCTCTCTCTTTCTACAACTCCCAGTGCGAAGATCGTTTGAAAATGCTTCCGCCATTCCGGCAAAACTGCTCGTCGACGAGTGCACCAACAGCTACGAAACACGCTTCTGGTACAGGGGGAAAAAACGGTAACACGACGGCGTAACTGCGGCAACAAAAACCAATCTTAAAACTAAGAACTACTTTGTAATTAAAACACTGAAAACTTTCTGCTTCGTGCCCTGCCCTGCCGGAGGGAAACGAACGAAGCTGGACGAAGCTTTATTTTCCAGACGATTACGCTAATAAATGTGCAGTGGAAAACGCTACTAAGCTTAACCGGTAAAGAATATTTTCACCAAGAGCCACTTGAAAGTTATCGCAAAAGGAGATGCAATTGGATGTTTGCATTCAAGAGAAAACAAAACCGCTTTTTGTTTGAGGTGTGTTGTTCTCTCTTTTTCGATGTTTACTCGCACCACAATTGAGACGAAAAGAAAATTAATCAAACAAGAAAAAGGTTTCGTCCTGCTGCTATTAAGTTTCGCCCAATGTTTGACTTGTTCGAAGCTGGTTCATGGAAATGGTTCAACATCAACTTAAACTGTGCAGCAGAGAAGCAACGGAACACTCGTTCCTGTTCCTAAAATTTTTCCATAAAATCGACCACAAGTGAGAGTGTCCTTTTTATGCACTTTTCATCAATTAGCCAGAATGAACGCTCGTTGATGGAATCGAGTAAATCACACACCATATTATTATACAATGCATAACTTTTCCTATCCGTGTGTTTGTGGGTTCCCGGGCACAACGAGAACAGCGCATAAATGGAATGTAATTAAAATTTCTGACAGTTTCGAAACGATTTCCTCACAAACACGGCAAGCTTCAGTTTCGTTCGCTAGTGTGGGCTGTTTGATTTCGTTTCCTGCCGGTGTACATTCATGCATGCCTGCACACCATCCGCATATGAGTATTTGTATTTGGAAGCTGTAAAGAAAAGCTCCTCGCCGCTGTTTGGCGCCCTGCAGAACGGGACCATTTCAGCGCACCATCACCATCGCTTCGGCCGGGTGAACCTCCAGCGTTGACGTTGGCCTTATGGTTCAGTCAAGCGCAAATGCGTTTTTCATTTCAAGGTAGACAAAGGAGATTTTATGCTCCAGAACCCAACCATGCCGCCCCATTCGAGCGTTGAATGTTTCGCATCCTTTGTACAGTGGGGGGGGTTGGGGAGGGCCTGTTTACATTCCACCCGTTTCAACCCCGTGTGTGTGGGTGACGGTCGGAAAACAGTTGAGTGACCTTACGCCTTGACGGAAGCCATTGCTTTTTATTTCCTAGACGGTCGGAATCGAACCCAATCGTTCCGGCGCGTTCGGGTGGTCATTGCTTTTTCACTTCACCTTGATCGATCTCGACGAGAGCCCGATGAAATGGGACCAAAACCCGAAGGGACACATTCAAATGCGGTGTGGCGTGGGCGGGTGTCCTTTTGCGTGCACACCCTTTTATGTCAGTCTCATTCAATTTTCACCTGTCTCCGGTTGGTGGCGATGTTGATGCGATGTTGATGCTCCCACAGAAGGAAGACTACTTGAGCGGTAGTCCTGCTGCTGCCGAAAGCGACCGTCTTCGGGATATTTATCCTCCACAAACGATCCTGGAGCATTCTTCGTAAAAGTCGTTATCTAGTTTCGCTTCCATCCGTCGGTTTGTCGATGCAGCAAAGGTTGCATGCTGTCAATTATCATTTTAATAGATTTTATATGGCGCTCTGGGAGAATTTTGATCACGGCTCAGAGACATCCGGTGGTCTGCGGTCACACATACGCGATTCTTACGCGGGATGCTTTTAGTTACGCTACAGAAGCGGAAACCCGCCTCGGTGTAGGGATCGAGCAAATGTAACGACGGTGAAGCATCATTTAAATTCAACTTGTGTGAATCGATAAAATTGCAAAACAAAATTGAAGCGTCTGGTTGGAAACACCCACATCGATTTCGTTGCAATAACACACATTAAAGAATGTGTAGGGAGTTTAATCTAATGGTGTTTATTACTTTCCGATGCACATAATTTTGACAAGTATAACATTACCATTTTATAAATATATTTTTGATATACTTAAGTCGTTATTTCCAACCGGTCTTTCTACAATCAAACTTATCCACTCGAAACAACCTGTCGCAGCGAACGTAGCTGGGGATGAAGGACAATTGAGAAACGAATAATAGGCCGAACTTTATGAGCTGTACGGCGAACTTACTGTCGTACAGTGGATTAGACTCGACAGGCTCCGATAAGCTGATCACGTCATGCGAATGACACCGGACAACCCAGCCCATAAAGTCCTTTTAGGTCGTCAGAAATGCCTGGATAATGAATTGGCTCATGACGGCGCTCGACCGTGAGTGGTTTAGAGGACTCCTGCAGCAGGCCAAGACTGTTGTACGCCGGAGAAGTAAGTCGTTGTTAGTTTGATTGCAGATAAAATTATTTCGAAAGTCATGGGGAAGACAAAAAATATTCCATAAAATGATTTTACACTTAAAATTTAGATGGCGTACTAGAAACTCGCACAACAAAGTTGAAATATCTTTAATCAATAAAATGTCCATGTGGATCCCCTGACGTAATCTAACTCAGAATTCTCAGAGATATCATCTACCAAACACTGTAAACATGTATGTAGTTATTGATAAGTTTAGTCTATGTATAACTAAATTGCCGATTAATGATTACGATAATTAAGGCGTCTTTAAAATTACATTAGTTTACTCTGCCCGCTGTCCGTTACAGAAACAATCCATTTGTAATCACATTAGTAACTTCACTCCAAAATGGATTAAAAATTAATCAATTAATAACCATTCGACCAACCTCTTTTAGCTCTGTGCGGCATATCAGCACGGCCGCCAATCCCAACAACGACAAAGGTATTATTGTTGCAGCTCAGCTCCCGGTTTTATTATGGCGCTGGAATAACAAGCCCACCTAATCTGCACACGCCTGCAAGGTATGCAATGCGCTTTACACATCCCCATTGGAAAGAGCGAAAATTTTAAACCCTTCCGCTACGGTTTCGCGCAATTTGCGCTATGCACCGATGGTTTCCCGTTCGCCGCGACATTGGCCAATGTGCCCCGTGTCCCCGATATGAAAAGCTCAATTTGGATAGATAAACACGTGGCCACCCCCGTCGCCGCGGGGGATGGTTTTGTGCGCTTCACCGGATGCGTTGTAGCTGCGTGTTTGCGCTGCATATCCGGTCCGAAATCCTGCGAAACAATGGACTTCATTTACACAGCCGGTATTGATTTTTAATTTGCATTGCTCGCTGGACAACGGCCCCAGCTGCCACCGTTCTCATCAAAGTGTGCGGGGAACGCAGCGACTATGGGCAGGTGTGAAGTGAAAGGAAGCGGGCAAAGACTGCACAATGCATTGGCAGTTGCAGCCATTTCTCGCAACCCCCTTGTATCGTCTTCATATTTTGTTGGCCGGTGGCACTGTACGGCGGGAGTTCTGAAAGGAACCTTCCGGGTTTTGGGCTGCAGTTGGCAAAACGGGCCGTATGATGGCAGTTCCGACGCACACATGTGATGGGTTTCCTTGTTTCACTCCCCGACCCAAACCAAACCGTCCTAATGGATCCGGTACGACACCGTTGTCTGCCGGACGGGCTTGTTCGTAACGTTAGCAAGTGACTCTATTTGGCCAGAGGACGGAACGTTGGCTAAAGATGGCGAAACGAGAAACATTATAAATTCCGGCGCATCCATGTGGATTTTCATGAGCCTATGCTTCTTACCGAGGAGCGTTTTAATGAAAATGTGCATTTTTCTCCTCTCCATTGATCGATGTCACCGCAACGATGGACAGCAGACGAGCGCTGGAAGGCGGTACAGCAACAAACGACAACGTGCATAAACCACACCGACATGTCGATGTAGCAAGCGCACCGGCCTCCATTCGGCTCGGTACGGTGTGCCTGATGGATGTTTAAAATCCTGAGATGTGAAAGTGAAAGTGTGTTAGGAGTTAGGAGTTATGGGACCAGGATCTGCCGCTGCTGGTTAGGATGTTGTTGTTCAACGTGCATAGCAGCTCTTTATCCTTGTGGGATACGGCTCTACGGTAGCTGTCAAAAAGGTGCACGACAGTACGTACGCCCCGCGGGGCTGCGAGGGCGTGTGTGCGTTGATGGTCGGGGGCACGGTCATGCAGCGGAACTAACATCTTAGTCTGTCGCCCTTGCCCGGTACAAGGGCAGACTGATACATGATTTGCATTTGAGCGAGTTATTAATTATTTTGTCATCCAAGCGCCACCATCGAGCAACCGAACCGGGGGGTACAGCTGTATCATTCTGAAGCGAGATCCAAAACAGAGGTTCTTCCCATAGTGCAGATGGCAGCGAGAAACCGGTCCCGCCGGTTCGAACATCCAATCCAAACCACCAGGGTCTGATCGTTCGCAAATAATCGTCAATTATTTACAAATTAATCACAATGACAACAATTATTCATTCGCGTGGTCACCGGGACGGGGACGTGATCCGTGAAAAGAACCGTCCCCTGGCGACTCACCCACCACGAGCTGGTCGGTTCGACCGGCGCTTGGACCGTTGTTTAATCATAACTTTCGATCAAGCGCCGAAGCAATTGTGCAACATCCATGCCCACGGACGGATAAATATGGAAACCAACACGCACATGAAAAATTAACGCCGGTTCGAGAATCGAATTACACGCGGCAAGGCCAGGAGGAGGACCCATTTTCGGAGAACAAACCTTCGCCCGACACGCTCGCATGCGGATCGTTGTCGAAAAACTGTCACATTAAACACGATGACTGGGTTACTTTTTCGTGTGTCCGTTTGCTGAGTGCGATGCGGTGCATTTCTGGTGCGGTCATTTGAGTGAAATCGTTTTTATTTGTTTACAGTTTGTCTCGTCCCTTCAGTTTGACCCTTTTTGCTGCTGCTCGGGCAGCAGGTGTTGAGTGATCGAAGATAAAATTTAAAAGGTCCTCCGGGGACAGGTTGAAGAGCTAAGCGTTGGAATTGCGTTGCGGAAACCATGAGAAATATATTTTTATCCGAACGATGTAGAAATACACAGAAAAACACATCAAAACATCGGAAATTCCATTTCTTCAAGCCACAAAGGCCCTCGATATATGAAAATAATGATATTTCCAATATTGTACCAACCAGTGCCTGCGAATAATTTCGACGACTTTCAAACAGATCTGCACTTTGTTTTGCACTGTTCTGATCCAACCCGTGCCCAGATTTTCTAGTCTTTATTGAAATTTCCTTGAGAACTTGCGATCTTCCGAAATCCATTGCGTCCTACGTACGGGAGATTGGTCCGGATGAGATTTTGGGCTGAACCTGCCGAGTGAAGATCGATTCCGCTACCAATACATCCAAATTATTATTTTTTATTATTCATTTAAAAAAATCTAAAAATAACCCTAAAACAACCGTAGTAGCACTAAGCCTTATCAAGTTTGTTCTACAATGCCATTACATTAGACATTAGGTCAATTAGTAGCTAATAGATCCTCATTTACGAGTAACTACTTGAAATAATATTTTAAAGACACCTTCTATTGTGATTGTTAACAGACAGCAACTGCATATCTGTTTTCTTATGGACACAATCATTGAAACGATTACTTCATGACACCCGGAGCGTAACCTTGGTCAGAGTGATTTGTACACATCTTGGTGCTTTGAAACTTATTGCATTTGTATTTTTATACCTTGCCTCAAAAAGTTTGCCGACAATTGTCGAACACTGATTAGCTCCCAGAATTGGACCATTTTAAGGACTGGATCTGGACTTTCACCCGGCCACCGGCTGGAACACTTGCAACTGTTTTCAATCACCAAGCAACTCATGCGAAAAGTTTGTCCTCCAGGCGACTCCCCTCGGTTCACGTCGCCTGTTATCTGCCATTCGATTAGATATTTATCACTCCATAAAGTCCATCCGCAAATAGCCTTCCATCAACCTGGCAGCTAATTTCGCATCCAAAACCCATCCATCAGCCATTCCAGTCCGGTTGCGAGTGGGAAATGTGCTGGCTGTGGTCTATATATGGTCGAGAGATTCCCACTTTTTTTCACTTCACTTTATTCTACACATTCCCTTTGAAAGCCGTGGTACGCGTCCTGTTCTCGGTCGGTTTCTAATCCTTTTTGTTTAACCCCTTGCCGTTCGTCCGGGGGCGCGCGCCACCTTTCGCCCGACACGAACTCCCAGGAGAAATTCAAGTGATTCGTTGGAAATGGTTCCGTTTGCAGAAATGTTTCAATTCCTCTGAGTGATAAATTTACATCAATGATGGATACGATTCGGGCGGGATGTCAGTTTCCCTAGCGCCCGGATTGTTGTGGACACTGTCGCGGACCCGAAAGAAACTTGCCGGTGGAAGCACCTCGAAAGGAAGGTTGTGTGTTTTGGTTGGCGCTCTACGGCTTTTGACATTTTGGACGGTGGTGGTGACATTTATTGGATTGTACCAATCGGACGTCGAATGATTTTGCAGCCCATGTTATGGATTGTGGTTCTTCGCACACCACCATCCCACCACTCGCAGATAACAGGGCAAAGGGTTGTGAACAGAACCATACCAACCATCCGTCGGAACTACGGCGAAACGACGTGCAGTGAATGTGGAATTGGCGCATTTGTGTCGCGTCAAGCCAGAGGGGTTTGTGACGGAACGTGCAGCAAAAAAAAGATGACCAACCGGAAAAAAGCGTACTGCGTAAGGGAAAGTGCTGTTCGTTCGCTTCGTGCTCGACGAAGAATTCGACCCCGAGGGTTTGCCGGGGTCTGGGAACTCCCAGTTCATCTTGCCAGCGGTTGATGTGATTTCGGTTTCCGTTTTTTTTTCTGGTCTTTCAATTTTTACTTTTATTTTACTAGCACGTTTTGTCCAGGACGATGCAACACTCCGACAGCAGGTTGATGTGCCGGACCCGAACCGGTTAATGGCAGCGATAAAATCGCATCTTCCCGAGGTAACCCTCCCATGGAGGGAGGAACAACGAATTCTTTGTTCTAACGCAGTGCGCGCTTGGCTGTTCGGGAAAAGTTTTCCTCTTTAAGACTGCACTTTTACGTCCATTCTGCCATGGCGCTACCGGTGCGGAATGGATTGTTTGGAAGGAAATGGTTCGGAAGAAAAAATCTAAAGGACATTGTACAACCCAGGAAAAAAAACCAACACCACCACCAACTCACACCAGCTCCAGACGCGCCAGAGGAAACAAGGCAACCCGGTACCATAAGCACCTCGACTTAAGCTTTCCAACCACGAAGCGAATGCTGCACGGTGCAAAATCTGCAGCCAATAAAACACGTCTGCCAGCGAAGCCCGTTGGCGAGGTTCCGGGCGCGTCTTTACAGCCACCGCTGGGTGGTGCTGCTTTATGACACAAGCGGCTTACGAGGAAGTTATGAGCTGTTCGCGTCCGCAAAAAGAACTCCACACCTGGCCATGCGAAAGGCCGCTGACCCGATCGTCTTACCGATCTGCACCGCGAAAAAAAAAAATCCGTCCAACAGCACGAAACACGCGAAATTTTGGGTCCCCGAATTTATGGCCATGTGCACACTGTCTCCATTTCGGAGCACACATAGTCCTAGGCTATGGGCACCAATTCCATCACTGTACTGCTACTGAGGATCTCTCCTCTCGTTTTAATCCGGTACTCCGGAGACTACCGGCGGGAGGTACTGGATCCGTGGACCCCGCCCGACTACGAAAACTCCCATAAAAAGTGACATTCTCGAACGCGACAAAATCGTATTAATAACATTCATAAAACATATTTCACCAGTGGCCCGCCACCCCGCGCCATGAAAACCGTTGCCGCGTGACATTGTGAAAGATTTTTGCAACTTTTATCTCCTCCCGTATCGGTCCGCTTCTTTCTTCGCCTCATCTCGTTAATGTTGTGATGGAAGGCAGCCTTGCGACTGACCCCGCGACATGTGATCGTGGGAGCGGATTGGCACAATTGCACCACTGATGGGATGTAATGAAAAAAGTAAATATTCTTACCTTTGGCTCATCGGGCACAAGATTCACCGGGCATTGGGAAGAAGATTTGCTCCGGTTCTGAACGAAGAGTAGGAATAAAAAAATGTTCTCCAGCGACACCGAATGGCCGGCAACGGCAACAGACGCAGTAGCAGCAGTTTATGATAGTCAAACTTCTTGGCCAAAGCTTGGAGGTTCCCTACGGGGGGTGCCAGAACCACTTCATCGGTCGTTTATGAAGATGAACTTCTTTTACGATTAAATCGTTATTATTATCATTATTAGACGGCGAAAGTTGATCCTATCGTTTCGGACAAAACGGAAAGGGATAGCAACTTCCACGTAGTGGAGTCTCTGGGAAAAGATTTTAGTGACACAGACAACGATTCGTGTCTAGAGTTGAAGGCGTAATCAAGTTTACGATGCGACAATTGTGACAAAGCAAAAATAAATAGTTTGGATTTTAATTTGCAAAGCATTTGCAAGATTACTGCTTATCTCTATCCTTTTCAGACTGGAAAAATGTTGGTTCATTCTGTCACATCCAAACGACTGGATAGTACAGTGAATGGTACAATTCATTCCCTTTTTGAGGATTAAATCAAAACTATTCGAACTAGATATTCCCAGATATCTCTTGAATACTAATGGTCATGATGTTATGGTTATGAACACATGTTGCCATCCTTACCGTGTAATTCACATATGGGTGACGCGAAAAAGTTTCCTGGGGACGGCGTCACCCATATGTGGGTGACACTCTTGGGTACTTGAATTTAATATTCATTTGCATTTTTGATACGTAATCAAATGAAAAAAACTCCTCAATAAAAGCTAAGAATTAATTACGAACCAATGATTTTTAACTTCTATGGACAAGTATTATACTTCATAATACAACATAAATTAATTGTCACCTTTATCTCACCATGATCTCTCCACAATAGTGGTGGTTTTTAAAGGCTCACCAAGAGTTTAGTGAATTATCATTTGTTGGCTCGTATGTTCAACAATTGTCTTTATTATTTTTTACTACATTGTTTGCTAACTTTAGTGAATCCCGAATGCAATAAATGTAGTACGAAGCTATTCTCTAGCATCTTTTGGGTTTGTTGGTACTGGAGACTTAATTTTGCAATAACCAATCTTTGATAATCAGTTAATGGAAGTTTTCTACTCATATTCTCTACTACTCTACTACTTGTAGTATTTTGGATCATCATAAGTCTATGTACAATTATTATATCAAGCAATGAATTAAAAATGTTCTTGTTCTACATTGGCTTAAAAACCTCAGGAAGTCTAGGCCTTCCATTTCAGGATTTCTTTGAGTTTATTTACCTGTACCGATTTTAGACCGGTCCTGTCGTGTGATACATCACCGGGCCGCCTCATAGCTTTACCGATAAATTTGTTTCCTTCATGCATTTATTGCAAATTGCGATAGTGAGATCGCCCTAAGGGTTAGTCGCCCGAATTTGTTAAGTCTGCGGTTTTTGGGTAAGCATTTTTAGAACACGCAGATTTTTGCTAACGGTTGCGTGCGATAAAGCATGGTTTTGATTTACAATAAGCTAAAGTCACACAATGGCACAATCTTTGATCATAAATTATCTACTCGTCACGCTTCAGAAACCGATGTTGTCGGTGCAACAAACGAACGCACTATCCGCCCCAGTTCCATCAGCTAGTGTATTAATTTCCCATCCGAAACGTTTTTCGTGCTGATGTTGTATCATTTATTTTTTGTTTCGTTTTCAAAACTGCGTCCACACGGTGGAATGCATGAAATTTTGCGTATCTCAGGAAGAAGCGCCCGTAATTGCATTGTCTGGACCAAACGAACCGTGGGCAAATTAATGAGCAGCGGCGAATACCACCGCAACGGCACATCCCGGTGCAAGAACACTGGAAGCAACATGCACGAGAGCAGCCAAAAAAAAAACACGAGAGGTAACTCTATATTAACACTATTACTACCGTCTGGTGTCCGAAAATTCACCAGATGCAACCGACAAAATGATACGAGAGTTTTGGAAAAGTCATGAGAAGAAAAACGGGATAATGCGTTGTAATGAAGGCATGGCCACACAGGAAATGGTTCGAAAGTGCATCGGTGTAGAACACTAGCGACAACTAAGCGGTTCGAGCGTCAGTGGTTTTTTGTTTTGTTTTACTTTCAACTGTGTCATGGTTTTTAATGAAATTGCTACTACCGAAATTGTGTCGAAATCGGTGCATATGGCGAAACAAAACTGCTTTCCACATTTCAAACTCCATTCCAAGCGCATGGCAGTCTCCATTGTTTTGCGCAAAAGTGCACTGTTGCGTTCGTTAAATTTTACGACAAAAGCTAAAGTAATCCTAGGGGTGGATAGGTGTTGTACACACACACACACCTTTTACTCCTTGCTGCCCATTTTATTCCAACCTGCCGCGTAGCTTTCTACCCGCCAGAATCTTTCATTCAATTTTTATACGATTTTAATCCCCAGCCTCGGACGCTAACCGAACCGCCACTCGCTGCTCATCCCCTGCCGCCGTAGGCGACCGACAGTGCGTGGCATTGTTGCACTGGCCATAACTCTTATCTTTATTGCCATTTGCGTAATTAGCAGCACACGCGGTCTGTGATGCTGGTCCAGTCTGCACTTGAGGGTGGTTCGATGGTGTGTGTGTCGGTGTGTTTTTTTTTTTTCATTCGTTCGTTTGATTCCTTTTGCTTCTTTCCTTTACATTATCCCGAACGGTAGTAAATTCTGCCAATAAACCCATCCAAAAAGGATCCGTTAAAGGCCAGAGAAGGTCAGTCGAGGCACAATGGAGTTGGCGGTGTAAGGGGTGGGAAATATTTTCTATTAATTACCTCCGGATTCAACTGATCCCGGTGAGGGATTAAAGGTAACCGTAACTTTTCGCCGAGCGAGTGCGACAAACAAGCTGGCATGGGTTCTTTTTCCTATTTCTCGTATCTCAACAGGGAAGGAAAAACATAAACTTGCTAAAGCTTAGCAAAATAACATTGCATAATATTGCAACGGCCAAAGGTAAAGTAATACAGTAATGGTGGCATTTGCAAAAGAGTAACACATTCAAAACATATAAATGTTATTTGTTCCCTAAACTAGTTAAATAGATTGCTATCAAATATTACAATAATTATAGTATTTCCCAAACCAATTTTCATTGTTTGTATTTATAAAACATCAAGTAAAAAATTCCGAATTTTCTAAACCAGCCCAAGTTTGTTTGCTTGGTTTTCCTCTCTTTTTTGTGATGGTTCTAACGTACCTTGACACTTGACGTGCGCATTGGCAATTCTCGTCTTCGATTTTCACTCCCCATTAAAGTTATGGTCGTAATTGTCGTTCTACCGTACAGGTTTATTGCTTACGGTGTCCTGTGTCGCGAACAATTAAGATGGAAACGGTACAACGCATAGGCACGAATTAAAATCAACTAATTAAATGTGCTAACTGCCCATCCCGATACCATTCCGGGGGGGGCCGAATGACTGCCCAGACTAAGATGATCCATCCGGAATTAGCACCGTAAGCAAATGTAATTATCCCAAATAGCGTACGACCACTTCCGCAATGTCTAATTTCTTTGCGTTGTGTCGACGACCAATCGGAAGAAAACTGTACCTTAGAATCGCCCATCTCCTCCTCCTGGGTGAATCGATATCGGCAAAGGAGGGAAGGAAAACTGGCACTAGAATTAGCCAACACCGCCATTAGAATGTACAAGATGTACACATTGAACGGCCTACAATTACACACTTTTGCCCGATGTTCAGTCACTTGAGCTAATTATGATAATTTCCATCCCGCCAGTTCCAACCGGGGCTTGCCAGTCTCCACCTTATCGGAAGGCACTTCAGGCAATCGATGAACCCTCGCAGCCAATCATTACCGGTGACAAGTGGGCACTTTCGGGAGATCTTGATAGCTCTCTGCTCGACACCTCGTCTAAGTTTCATTGTGCTGGTGTTTCATGACAGTTTGGTTTGGTTTGCATGAGTTTGGGTGGAATAAGCGCCACGATGGATCGCTAGTGACACGCGCCTGGGTGATACATTCGAAAGCTTATCAGTGTTGTTAAACGCTTTTCGAATCCCGCTAAAGAAGTTCAATTCAAAAGGGGTTGTTCCACTATCTGGGCCTGGAATCAAAATGCATATTAAGAGGGAAACAGTTTTGGATTGTCATTGTAACTGCGTATTGGTTTTCAAAGGTTCGTGAAAAATCGATCCTTCATTATGTCTAATTTATAAACGAACTTTTATGCCAACAAACAGAGGGAAAAAAACTTTCATTTTAAATTGGCATTAACTACGCCAATGGCATCCTTTGCAAACCAGCATTATCCTCAAAACAACAAATGCAAAACATTATCAATTGCCATCATAGCTGCAGCTTGACGTTCAAGGTGCTTTGAGAAAAATGATCCAACAAAACTGCATCCGAAACATCCTTCTGCAATACGAAACTTGCAGAATGTTTGAAGAGCGTCAGAATTTCAAGTTTGTACATATTTTATCCCGCACAGCACCATATTTGGGTAGGCGCCGTGGCAATGGCCACCCTACGGTGAAAAGCTTTCCGCCTGCTGGTAAAAGACATCGCAATGCATAACTTTGACTACTTTCCATGCCGGAAATTCGCCACAACCCATTTCCTTGATAACTTTGCCATTCTTTGGACGGTTGCCGCGTTAGGGGCGATGCACGCTGCACATCTTAAAGCGCCCGGAACACTTGTTTGGTTGTCAGTGGGAGTTGGAAAATATTTTTTTGTAAAAAAAAAGTTTGATAAATTTCCTCATTCCGGTGCAATCTTTCGTTGTTCGCCGCTCGCTAGGCTACAGCTCCTGCGCGAACGTAGACGTTTTGACAAGACATTTGACCTTTCTCTAACGGCGGTGAAAAAAAAGGTTGCAAAACTAAGGGATTTCGATACAACTGCCACTGCCACCAGCGTTCGTTGCCTTTGACTAAGTCTTCGGTGCGTCAATGGTGCCGGTGGTAGCAAACTAAATTAGCTACCATTTTACTTGACTCTGGCTTGGGGTGAAGCTAGTGTAAACAAGAATCATGAAGATGTACGGATGGCAACTGGCGGTTTTTGGTATGCAATTCCGTGCGCTCGTTAGCAGCGTTGATTGTTTGCGTTTTTCGCGCTGCATCGCAGGTATGCACGCGACCGTTCCTGGCTGCTGGCACGTACTGGAGCAAGCAGTAGTGTCATAAAAAGATGCTAACGATGCCGGTCGATGCCACACACACACACAAACACACAGATTGCCCCTATATTCCATCATTCATCACCTTCGTTGGGTCGGCACCGTAACCCTTGTACATATTAGCATCGTATATACTTAGCTAGTGACGGGTGTAATCGGTTGATTGCATCGCTTATGGAGCTAAGCGGCAGGTGAAGCGATTGTTTCATGTTTCGTTTTTAGCTCAACACTTTAAACATCATTAACAATTAAGCTATGAAGTTATGTTTGCAGTTCAACGCAGAAAAAAAACTGCTGTCGGAAGGGATAGCATCCGGACTAAGATTAATTCTGTTATACGCTTGATCCTTCGCTTTAGAGTTGAGATAACAAGCTCAAAATTGACCTTTCTATACATGGAACTTTGCTTTCCTACAAAAAATTTGCAGTTTGAATCGAATTTTCCAATCGAAAATTCACAATACAAGTAAGACTAGTTAGGTGGGCTATAACTAGTTTAATATTAAATTGTACTGCTGAAATCAATAACCTTTAGCTGAACAGTTCCACTTATAGAATCACGGTACGTTTAACGTCTTACACTCCATGTTTATTATTTTAATCAACCTAAACTGAGAAAACTGTCTCGAGCTAACCAAGTTATTGAAGCAAAAAACACGACAGCATCAATTTAAAATCTCTTGTTTAAGAGTTATGCTGCGTTATAAGCTCCGTGTCTTTTCCTTTCCAGCTCAACATCACCGGCGACGAATGGCCAAACCATCACGGCATACCCTTGCTACAAAACCAACCAAGGCAAACCGAGTGGCGATCAAAAATCACTGTTACTTAACCGTTACACCACTTCTAAATAACCGTAAAATTTATTAACAACATTTTTAATTAGAATATCTTTCCCACCCAAAAACTCCCACCTTGCGCAGAGGAAGGTTTCCACAAGGGCGTAGTGCCAAATACGCACCGGCAAACCAGGGCCAAAAAAAGGGGACGGAAAGCTGTGTCCCGACATTCACCGGGCCACGAATCACCGCAGTACTGCAAACTGGCTGCTAGTTTAGTGCACTTATTTAATTAATCCTTAATTAATTTTATTGCCCTTTCACCGTAGCCGGGGGTTTGCTCGTGACCGTTACCCCGCGTTCGTTGAATCGTCCATCCTTGATTTGAATGTTGTTTCTTTTTATTTCGGCACATTGGAGCTGTTGCTCGGTTCATTACTAATCCTTACGGTTCGTCGTCCTGGACGCCGCGTGAAAAGGAAAGAAAACTCTTTTTTCGGTATTAAAAATGATTAATCACAAGAAATTAATGCCAACATACCAGTATAAATAATAAAAAGAACTAATAAAATTTAACATAAATAACAACCAAAAAGGATTGCTCAATACTTCCTCTTTAAGTAAAATTTATGTCTAGACATTGTATGATTTCTTCGTTAAGAATTTACACCCGCTTTATAGTGTTAAATCAAAATGTACTTCCTATTCCTGAATTACAATATGTTTTTTCAGCAAGAATAAAGTCCAATCCACAGCAAAAACAAACATTCCGGTGGTAAAAAACAATGAGAAGAAAAGAATTAGTTAAATTGCATCGTTACAATAAAGTAAACAAGACAAAGCGAAAACAAAAAACTTCAAGCGTCGAGCATCGCAACACCTTTTGCGTAAACTTACTCGAATATTAATAACGTACAATTTATGAATGAAAGTTTACGAGCATCATCACCACCACTCCCGACCCAGTGTTTGTGGGGGTTGGAATGGAAAAAGTATGGAGAACAAAAACATAAAACAAAACACAAAACAACAGGAACAACAGCAGCGAACAGAATGTATGCACACACACACACAGCAAGAACACCACGGTTAGGTGAAAGTTGGCGTAAAGGTGCAAAATTAACTCCGTCATAAGTTTAGATTTCGCGTTGCCGTCACGCGGCGTTTTTGGTGAATCTTTTTTTTTTTGTCCGTCCTCACCCTCCCTAGTGGGTGATTAGTTCGCAAGGTGGTCGCTTACCATTCGCGGTAAGTTCATTTGCTGGCATTTTTTTCCTCCCTGTTCTGCGGAGGACGCTTGTCGGCGTGGCGGAGAAATGAGAAAAGATGATTGTTACGGCAGTTTCTTCGGGGCAATCTTAAAGTTTTAATAAAGTAACGTAGGGGCAAAGAAAGAAGAAAAAAAAGGAGGAGGAATCCTCCAGCAGGATGAAGTATTAACCGGGCGTGTTAACGAAGCGCTGGCCCCAGAACCGTACGGAACAGTGTAAACATGCCAACACGATGGCAAAAGTGTTTAGTGAAACGATCATAAAAATGTTCTACCCCGGTACTGCTCGTTTAGTAGCCCGGGGCCAGCCATCTCGCTTCATATTGAGCAGGAAAACATGCCATCCGTTAGGAGGTGAAAGCAATGGCGTGCCTAGTGTTTTAATTAAATTATGACCGGGAATGGTTTATAAAGTCGTGCAGAATAGTAATGTTTGCTTTGATTGTTCGAGAATCACTAGCGTCTATGTTAGGCCGCGTTAAGCACAGTTGGGTTATAATTTTCAGTGAGGATGTAGACAACCTTTTTCTGCAATTCCCAACATGTCCTTTTGAAGACAGCAGAAAACTAACAATCCACTTTCTGTTTTCCCGTGGCAAACAGTTTTAACTTTCTCTACGAATCTTTCGCAGTCAAACTTGAAGAATAATCGCTTTCGGTTGGGTTTTAACCCGCAAACCGAAAAACGGAACGCACGCGTCAGGACGAAGGACGGAAACCAAAACGAAGCAAATGATGGTGTACAGACTGTTTAAATTGCGCCCGGAAGGTAGACACATGATTTACCACCGCTACAAGCCATTACGCTTCGTCGTACCGTTGTCTTCCCACCAAGTCGCCCATCAAGCTCGCCGAATGGGACGAGAAAACGTGATCTAATCTAGCAAATTGCATACGCCCGGCAATGCACCATTCCTGGCAAACCAAACCCCCACAAGCGGGAGTTCCCGGGAGTCTGGCCGGAGCAGCGAAAAACAATCGCGCATCAATTGTCACCCGAATGGCTTCGGGGATCTCCACGGGTCCGTGGGGAAGGGTCAGATAGTGTTATGCAAAATCGTTCGCCATTTGCTCCGCTTGATGGCACCGTTGTTTCCTTCAACTTCCTGCACCCGAAACACCCGAAAAAGGGTATGCCCCCAAGAAAAGAAAAAAAAAACAAAACGAAACACCACATGCAAAAGGTCTTTCCACTATGTTTTCGCATGATCGTCGTCGCTGCTATAATTTTTCGATAGGATTGACCATTAGACCGAAGCGTTCCGGAGGGTCGACTGGGGAGAGCTCACCCATCAACGGGACCCAGTGCACTCACAGTTTGCACAGCGTTTCCATGACTAACGATTATTGCACCTCGGTGGTGTCCGCTGGACGTAGAAAGAGCATAACAAACAAAAAAAAACCCCACACAGAAAAAGTGTAAGGACCCAGCTGTACATGCTCGGAGGGACACATATGGTTGGGAGCACACGAAATCGGACCGATAACGTCCCGGCAAGTTTGGGCTAACGAGTTTCGGACCGGGCCTGGGTGCAGATTTTAGTTTGCACTTGTTTATTTATTACGAATCACTCTCCAGCGGGCTACGAATTTAGGTGCACACCGGAAGGTGGGACCCTTGGGACCGTTGGCGGGAAAGCGAAAAAAGGTCTCCGTGGTCGGCACTGAAGCAGTGCAGTGTGCGGCAAGGTTTTGGATTATAGTTTGACAAAATAAAGATCGCTTCCCATCTAGACTATGGCTGTTACTTTTTACGGTGTGCCTTATCACTAAAAATAGCTGCAAATCTTAAAAAAAAAAAACGATTATAGTTATTGCTCGGCAGCACATACACCACATTAGATTACGTGTTATATTTATGAATTTCAACACATTTATGATTGTTGTAAAAAATGGCTGTTTTCTCTGCGAACAAACTGACCAAGATACATTGGAACTCCTTGGAACTCCTTCGAACGCCAGACACCGATTAAGCTAATCGGATAAAAAACCTGAAAATGCAGTCAAGCTTCTCATCCTGACGCGACCCTTTCGTACCACGTTCGTAAAGGGATCAAACTTTCAAAAGCCATAGCATTAACTTCAACTTCAACCACTGATCCAGCACAAACCCCCAACGAGTCTTATCAGTGATTTAGTGTGTGCCGTATCCGGCGTCATATGCACTTCCTCATGTTGCAACTGTAAAGTCACCGGGCTTCCAGGCGAGACTGTCCAATCCGTCGCATAATCTTCCATGTTTACGGTAATCAATTTTCCCAAATGCTCCACTAATCGACCACAACTTGGGCAACTTTTCGGGGTGTACACCGGTGTCGCTTACGGACGGATACGCAGGAAACGGGACGATCGATCTTCGGGACGCAGGACTCGGCCCTGGGACCTGGGATTACGACGATAAACTACCGTCCGTTCCGGGCACGGTACATCATTGGCAAACATTATTACTTGCCTCGCACGAAATAACATATGGTTTTCGATGCGATGCCCATCAATGCTGATGCCCCTGTCTCTGTTGGGCGATACGAACCGACGCGCCACACCTTGCCAAACTCGTGGGGTTCAATGGCAGAACCCACATGGAGAAGATTCTTCCACCTACCGAGGGACACTTTCATCCAGTGTACCGTAATTACCATAATTATAATTTAATATTTTCACATTATTTATCGTTATGGTTATTGTGATCATTAGAACTTTCTGCGTCTGGGTCCCGGGTGGTGGGTTGGGTGACTTCTTGGGATGCATCTGCCGGACACTACGCACGAGACACACGGACTGGATGTCCAAGGGGATGTTCAAGAAATTCATGTAAGATTTATTCTAACACTTTTCTTCGCTCGCTTCTTCACCGGGAGCATCAACGCAATGGCGAAACAGAGAGAAAGAGAGAGCATTGTGGAGTTTCCAAGAAAAATCCCCACTGTGGGAAAGGGGAAACATTCTCCTCCAAAAGCAATGCACTCGGGTCGTTCTGGCTTTACCTTAAAGTGGTACCATTGACACGGACAGAAACGACTACATTTGCAGTAAATATTAATGGCTGGAAAAAGGGACCATTTTGGACCCTAATTAAATTGCAGCAATGCTCAACCGATCCATTCACCGGCGGTTTCCGGCCGAAACACTGGAACGATTACGTTCGGAATCCCTGTGCGTTGTAGTCACATCTGGTTCCACACATCCATGTGCGTGTGTGTGGGATAAAGGCAACCAAAATTCTTCCTTTCCCCTTTGTTAACACAGGGAAACTGGAATGGAAATGGGCCTGTTTTCGAGCGCTTTCCGTAACGCTTGTTGAACCAATTTGCCATGCCATTGACACTCACGCGCGCGCCTTTCTAGCGGCGCACAGAAGTGGCACACGTGTCGGGACGGAGGTTTTTTTTTCGTGAGCGGTCACACGTATGCAAATTATCACCTTGCACAAAACACAACCGTGCCAGGGTCCGGGGACGGGGGAGGTTTTCTACTGTGGCGAGGCCCGTAACCGTAAGCATCATCGCACAATTGCCAAATCCGGGCCATCGCTAATGCGTCGCATCAAGAGCCATGCAAATGGGAATTGGCGGATGATTGTGGATGCCAGTAAATCATAAATAAATTATTAGCTTCCGTCTGCTTCGTTCGGTTTTACAAGGGTGGCCCATTTGGGCAACATTTCACACCGGTGAGTGTTGTGAGTTAAGAGGAGGGAAAGTATGTTTTTTTTTTCTTGTCGATCCTGAGGATCAGAATGTCGCAGATGAAGAACACTCTTTCGATCATTTATTATCGTTGAGCTTATGTGGAGAATTTATTGCACTATGCACGTCAAAAATGGCTAATAGCATCGTTTGGCTGCTGAAAGATTTAAAATAAGTACAAATTGACAATATTTTTTGTCAAGACATCAAGATTTTCAAAGATATACAAACTTAGAGATTTGCTCAGATAGATTTTATTCACGATAAAAATTAAATAAATATACAAAAATTCGGTATTTGATAAATGGAACTATTTTATGTATTCTTGCAATATATCCTTAAAAATTGTTTATTTCTTAAGATTAGAGAGATTTTGAGCAATTTGAGCAATTCGTGCTGTGCTATTTCTTTTCATCAGAAATCTTGGTGTTCTATTTATGTTTTTTTTAAACACTTCTTCTTCTTTTTCTTCTTATTACCGACACTACATCCTCAAGTGGTCTTAATTTACCCCAACTAGATAGTAAGTTCCGAGTACGGGGGATTGGTCAGGATGGGATTTTGGACCGGTCCTGTCGTGTGAAAACTGACGCCGCTATCAAAATGACCATCGAGCCTCAAGTTTTTTAAACACCAGAACTTCCAAAATTCTCCCACCGTTTTCCTCAAGGTTGATGAATAATGAATTTGAATGGTCTGGAGAATTGGAAATTAGTTTTTGTTAACACTAGAACGACCAAGCGTTTTAAACGCTTGTCGCTGATGAATAGTTCTGTAAAGCCTCTACAGTACAGTAGTTTTGGGTTAGGCCTCTAAATATAAATAAAACTTTCAAAAATATAAAGAACTTGGGAAATTGGAATATATCAAACCGTTTTTCTCATGTCCACGGATTCCCCTGTTCGATAAACAAAAAAAAATCCCTAATCCCACGGTAGTTGCATTTTTTTTCTCCCCGATTCCTCGATTTGCGGTCTCGCTTGTTTCCCGTTGATTGGGTGACATGCAAATTTTTGCCACAAAAACCACCGAAAATCAACCCAAACCGTCGGAGGCACACAGAACGCACGACCGTACCTAATTTGGGTTCCGATTTCCATCCTACTTATCGCACACATGCTCCTATCACGTCCACTCCCTGCCTTGGAATAGACCGGTAAAAAGGCATTTCCGTCGCACGCCGCGCCTTTGTTCTGAAGGGGTGCACGCACACGGAGCTCACATATGCCAAGCGGCCCGCTTTTCCGGTTCACTCACGCGCAACATGCGTTGATTTTGACATATTAACTACCGGTCTAAGCACCGGGAGACCGCAGCAATAAAAAGGTAAAGGAAAGTGGCCGTGTGTGGCAGGGCCCAAAGATGTTGCCCCGAAATCGCCACAAATAACCTTCAAAGCGGTAATCCCATTCCGTACCAACCAAGCCAGACTCGCACCACGATCAACGCACGAAAGGACGCTATAATTCAATTGCAGCTCACGCATTAAATTGAAGAACCAATGTGCGCCCAATTCCGGAGGTTTTCCTGCCGTGCATGCGCGTGCACGCTGGTGCCATTATTTTGCATGCGAGCTGGAACAAATTCGCGACAAAAATGGCATGTCCTCCGTGGTTATCCTTTTACCCACATCCATCATCCCGGGGCATGTGACGCAATCAAAAGGGACCGGTACGTGCATGTACTACATCGGTGTGTTACGAGCGTATTCTTTGTGATTAGTTTGTGCATCGCAGATATGTGGCCGGTATGTAAGGGTGGGTTTTAAATTTGTTTTATCGTATACAAAAAAAAACGCACAAAAACGAACGTACGTAAACCCAGGATGGACTCAACGAAGCATGCAAAAACGACGGATTTACTCGGGTGTACGATGCACACAAGCGGGCCGAAGCGCGTGTGTCCTTTATATCGTTCACCATCGAAACAGGTTGCTTTGGGCATGGCCCGCCGTACGAACCGGAACCGGATGATAAGCATCGTACGCTACGCGCTTTAGAGCCAACGCTATCGACGGTACCGTTCCGAGGGCAGTGGATGCGTCGTCCATTCCTGGCACATGCCTCGGGGACATGTTTGGCAAAAGGGGTTCTGCAGCGTCATCATCAAAGCAAACAATAATTAGGTTTATTTTAAAGCTCCATCTCCACCGTTCTGGACAAACCGCGCGTTCGATTAGGCAGTGAGGTGAAAGCAGGGATTGGAAAAGCGGGGCGACATAAAAAAAACTAAGGCCCCCGGAAATGCACCCCTTTTTTCTCCCGTTCATCCGTTTTGTACACACATGGGGTCGAGATGGGAGCGATGAGTAATTTGATTATGAGTCGGCTTCGTTCAGGTTACATATGGCCCAATGGACAGAAGGGCATTGTAGCTGAGTTTAGACAGGAAAAAATGCTAAACTTTACTATTTCATAATACTTTTTTCCTTCCACCATTGTTGAACTGTCCGGCTGATGTAGCGTCCGTTATTTTTTGTCCCGCTTTTGACCCCCCGAGCGGCGTATCTTATTCATTCCATTCATCCATCTACACCGGGGAACAAAAATGCTGCGCGGGGCCACCTAGACCAACGTTGGCGTGATGGAAATTTTAGAACATTTTGTTTCATTTGTTTGTTTCGTATCGTTCGAAGTCACAAAAATAACATTCTAAAAAAAAAAGAGTGCCTAAAAAACTCCACTTCGCCTTGTCACGGATGCTTCATCATTGATTCATGGAGCTGAAAGAGTCCTACTTCATGGTGGAACACTTCTGTACCGCCGCACCATCTGGAGGCCACTCCACTGAGCTGGAGCAGGTGGAAGTGATGTACGGGTTGTTAAAAAACCGGGCCTCATCTCCACGTGCCGGGATGGAACTAAACACAAACCCAAACCAGTAATCAAACGCAACGAGTGAATGTTGAGGTCCCGCGGACATCGTCACCAGTACCGACGGAAGTGCTTGCATTTTTTTTCCGATAGCAAGCCCAAGAACACCACCGAAAATCGAAATGCAAGTGGAAAAGCAAACACCGAATCACGGTAGGGGTGTAGGATATGATAACACCACAGCCAAACCGGGTCCCGGGCCGGGTTGGGATGCGTTTTTTAAACAACCCTTTCGTGGAAACAAACCACCCCCCGCAACAGTGCGCCCTTCTCCGTGTCGGGTTTTGATGGTTTATTCATGCACTGCTCTATGAAAGCGGGAGATGAATTTAGAATTCCTGACGTGCCGAGCACTCGTCGAGCGCATTCTTCGTACAGCAAAGGATTGCCAAAATTGATACGCTGTGTATGTGTGTGTGTGTGTGTTTTTTTTTTTCTTCTACTCTTCCTCATAAGCAAACAGGCGTCGCAGGCGTTTGCGAAATGGAAGATTGAATCCGTGTCTGGCACTGCCGGACGCCGCTGCCAGTGTGTCACGTAAATATTAGTGAATGGCAAAAGCTACCCAACACGATTGGAAGGTTTTCGGAACGTGTGGTGCTGCCATTGGGAAGTTGTAGATCCGGCTTTACCGTCGTTTCAATCTCTTGTTGACTCGTGTGCAACCAACTGTAGGATTTGCAGGTTTTTTCTTTGGTTGTTGCTTTTTTTTACGTTATCAAGTTTTATTTTGTTGAGTTTATGCGAACCGATGGTTTGTTTTCATTAGTGCCTGCGGTGATACAAGCATATTGCAGCGAACGTAAACCATTTCCAACCCGGCTCTCGATTGAACGCGGTAGGCTTTTTGCATCTTTAACTTTAACATGCTGCAATAATACAAACAAAACTCATCCATTTTCCGCACTTACCAATTCCTCTGAAACAAAAGCGTTGCTTTGTGTGTTATTTTTTAGCTTTAATATTCTGTAGAATTTTTTATCCCAGTTTGAAGTGTGTGTTATACCATTGGAAAAATGTGTTTGTTATAGAACAAGTGCAGTCCATTTGGAACCTTATAGGACTTCTAAAAGACTGCTATAGGACAGTCGAATTGGAATCCTGTTGGTGCGCTATATAACTTTTATAGGCGAGTCATATCATATCCCTTCAATAGGGTTGCTACAGAACAGTCACAGGATCTTTATAGGAATGCCCTAGGACAGTCCTGTTTTAATTGCTGAATTTTTCATCCTGTTTTTCATTCCATCCGTTTCATTTTGCACCTAAAATCATGACAAATATTTTAATGAAAATTTGCCTTATTTAATTGTAATTTTCGTCATTTTTGAATAATTTTGTTGTATCCACCTACATTATGTTTACAATTTTATTAGTACAGACAGTCTCCGAGATGCACAAAACCTTTTATACAAAGATTGAGAGCAGCTTTAATTTAACCGTTGAGCTAGTTTCTAGTACATCAATCTAGTATAAAAGTCTTCTAACTTGATGCAATAAAATTGTTTTAAATTTCTAGCGAAATATCGCCTAAATTGCTGAATATAATACGAGCAAAGCAGAAGATTCACATGATAACATTCATGCATAAATTATATCGCACCTGGATCGACATTGGCGGAAATTCGAGATGGCCATCCGTTGTACGATTGTATCGTAGGGACTACATGTACGTATTCAAGGAATTCTAACAATCCCAATATGTGGTGTAGTTTTCCTTTGAAAAACATCCCAAAATTTTCATTTTACAAACCTTTTACTCTATATCATAATTCTACAACTAGGACAATTTGTTATCTTGTAAATGCAACAATAAATGTTATTCGCATTGTTATTATAACAAGAAGATATAAAAAAAACCCATCATAATGTACCCAAATAACCAAACCCTCCACAGAACACCGTTGCTAATGGGAAACATTTATCATTTATCGATTCGAATCATCAATAGTGGACGCATCATTTGTCACACGAACAGCAACAAAAAACTCGAAGTAAAAAAAACGCCATCCTCCCCTTTCGCCCTACCCATACACTCGGACGCGACTCGACAGTTGTCAAAACATTTGCGGAATAAAATCGATGATATCGTACAAAATTATGACATCGTTGTCGTCTATAACAAAACAATAAAATTGGCGCTCCTGACGAAACAAAACAGGGAAAAAAAATCCCACCAAAAATAAAACCGACATAAGAACAGTCCGGCACTTGTGTGTAATAAAAGTGGCAGCCATTCGAACAGAACGACATTGCGCACCAGTGCAAGGGACGCACAGGAAGATGCCGAGATGCCCAACGCCCAAAAACCAGCGGGCGATGATGAAATATTCACCATAAACAATCAAGACAAATGAACGAGATCATCTTGCCGGATGGACGCACCGACGAAAACTATTGCACATTTTCAATCACACTCAAAAGCAACTGACCCACGGCCCGGTGCCATTGGCCATCGGGATATATGCCATGGGATCAAGCGAGTGAAATGGCTCATTTCGCCGGGTTTGAAAATCCGACGAAGGTTGAAAGGCACGGCGACGAAGGTGTTCGGTGACCGCCCGTTAGATGGACGATGGACCAAATCAGTGTCATCAATCAAATCAACCGAAAGGACATTCTGCGAAAGGTCTTTCGACGTTGCGAGGTGGCTGAGCTTTGGTATGAATTATTTATGACGCTGGCTTACGACTGTACGCCGTACATCGGACGATGTTCTGCAATGTTGCAGCGCTTATACTCAAGTGTTGCAAGTGTCAAACGGTACACGTCGGAAGGAGTGCAATTTCATGGAGAGCTTAGCGAAGTAATCTTCAATTATAATCATTCGTATATAACAACCGTGACAAACTTGCACTCCAAAATATGCAATTTAAGGGAAAAAGCCAATATACCTCCTGTGTGTGTGTGTCATATTAGGCAGTCTCAATCATCAGACGTAGAATTGCCACATAACACGTCACTTTTTGGTGCGGAGTTTTCATTCAATTTTACATTTCTATACATGTTATACTCCCAAAACAAGCTTCTACCCCTTCTCGAGACTCATTCCATATGTGATGTCTTGGCGACGCGGTTGCCATAAATTAACCGTAATCACCCGAGAGCCTGAGAGCGTCCTAAGCAAACACGCCAACTCTGGACGCTGGAACACCATAAATTGCAGGATCACGTCAACGGAAACCCGCTGCAAGCTGCTCAAAACCCAATGTTCCATCACGGGTCGCGACTCAAGACGGATCGCCACTCACAAATCCTCACGGAAAATCGATAGCACAGCATAATTTGCCATTTGTTCGATACAGTTGTGGCAAGGAAAAACAAGGCCAGGCAACTGCTTCCGGTGTGGCCAATGCGGCGGGCATTTCACATCGTTTTTTTTTTTTGCCAAACGCAATTTTTCCCGGCCCACCACAACCCCATTCGCTGGCGAAAAAGTCTGGCATCACCGGGGGCAACGTTTATGTTCGCGCTGGGGTGTGGGACAATTCGAACCAAGGAAAAAAAAACATCAGGGCCTAATCGTTTATGCACGTTCAACAGCCCACTGCTGTTGAAAGTGTGTTTCCATTTTTAACGATTTATGTCCTTTTTTGTGGCGTGTTTGGGGGCCGCTTAAAAGCAAACATTGCACACCGCTGTCAACGATTTTATGACGAAACATTCGCCCTCTCCCCTCCCCACCGGGAATATCTTCTGGAGAGGGGTCCGGAACGGTTCAAACGGCAGGTAGGAAATCTTTCATCTCACGAACCGGGGATGGTCCGGATAGCTCCAAGACGACGACATGTTTTTTACATAAAATCGAAATAAATTGACGTTAATCGAATGCAGCACGACCACACTTTACAAGCTGGCAGAAACATGATGGCCAACTGTATGTGTTTAATGTGCAATTTTTGTGTCCTGTCCCGTGGCAGCAGCGGTCCATTTATTTGTGGTTACAATTTAAATTTTGGGTTTTTTTCCGTTTGAGCCTAGGCAGAATGTATGAAGGGGTGTGTCTTTGATAGGATAACTAAATAAAACATGTTGCCGTGTGGGTAAAATTGCAAACAAAATAATCCGATTGTTCCGACAACTTTGCATAAAGCATAATCAGGAATGCAACATGTTAGTAGAAAGCAAACAACGGTCATATTTGAATTTGTAAGCAATAAGGGCAATAGATGCTTTGAATGTTTATAATAAAAAAATGTTTTAAAAGCATTGAACAAAATGGATCGTTATTGCATTACTCTAAAAGTGTTTTAAACAATAAAATCCCTCAGATCTATGAGCATCAGACATCACAGTGCTCAGTCCTGAATTCGTTGAAGTCAGATCTTTCCTTAAGGACTCATTCATCCTACCTATTTGTCCACAATTTCAGGACAGTTCGATTAAAATTGCGCAAATTACACTTCCATTAAGCAAGCACTGCTGGAAAACGTCAGGTTTAACGCGATGAAAATCTTGCCATGGTCATTCATTTACTCCACCACCTGTACGCGTTAGCGCAACCGCTGCAAACCGAATGTATGTGTTTCGTCCGTTTCATCAGAAATTCGCAAACGTGTTCCGGCATCTCCTACGCCATCCCGGTGCGGCAAACGTACGACAGCATTAATTTCTGTCCTAGCCTTATCCATAACCGGGATCGGCAGCAGGAAAATGATTGCAATTTATTCTTGCCTCCCCCCTCCCTCCGTCCATCCACCACAGTTTTCGCTTGTTCATTTGCGCTTATGAAGCTGGACGGCCCAAGCGGCCCGGTACCGGTGGAACCACATATTGCCTCCGTGAGGGACAGTTTTAATAAACATAATCGAAAGTGAAACCGTACAACAGCTTTCCGCTTTCCGCCGCGAATCGTCACCGGAAGGCCAAAACGAACGAACCGTTACTCTGACCACAACAAATGGCTGTACCATGTTCGTACCGATTGCCGGTACTGCCAACGTAGGGCTGTGCGGAATTTCTGGCCTGCGAATTGGCGCGTGTTTCACTCGGTGTGTGCTACAACCTGCAAGGGGTGCGGTAGGTATGGTGAAAAGCGACACACAATGAACGCAATTTTCTCCTTCCCATTTTTCTTCCGAGTACGGTGAAGGTGAGAGGGAAAAGCGGTGGGAAAACGGCCTGTCCACAAGGAAATTGAGAATATTTATCTACACTGGCTTGTGTCGAAGGGCTCACCGAGCTTACCGAGGCTCACCACTGCGATACGACGCAAACTATATCGCAGGGAACTTATCAGAATATGAGATACTTCATACATTCCGAAACTACGAACCAACTACACGGCCTTCCCAGTGCCTTCCCTTCTTCGGTCTTCCATTAGCGAAGGTAGAGGTTCCCTGCCATCGTTTGTCCTTTGGCGCGAGTGTAGATTAATAAAATCTCATGAAATAATAATAATTACAATTTTCTCCATTTCCGTCTCCCTTCAGCAAAGAAAATCCCAACCATTACCTAGAACCTCACTCAACTCATTAATGGCGTTGCCCGTTTAGCGCAAAGACCTGCTTGGGTTGACGGGGGAAAGTATTTTTCCGGTGCACCTTTTCACCAGGCGGTTACCGAGAGGCGCACAAGGAGGGCAACGTTCATGTAGGGTTTATTTATGCACCTTTACCCACACGTACAACAACCTTTCTCTATCACTCTCTGTCTCTCTCTTGCTTCATCACAATCACCTCTAACACACAATTAAAAGAAAGGATTTTCCTGAAGAGCGCAGACCGTCGCTAGAGCAATGGGATCGCAAAAGTGGCAAAATTGGAACCGACCAAAAAAGCAATTAAAATTATGCTAAATGAGCAACCCACCCGCCCCAACTATGCGCCACCACCGCCACACGCGTGTATGCGCACGTATGCGGAAGGTGAATTATGAGACACTCCACGCCACCGGCATCTTAATTATCATAAAAGCACACTTAAAAGGGATAAATTCCTTTGATATATCGTCGGATCGGAGTTTTACCGGATCGGAACCTCTTGGTTCCGTGGTCTTGTTTGCATCGCGCGTTTGGGCGGCTACATACATACGCCCGGGCACGCCCAGGATGGATGCCATTGTCATTATCTGCATCATCCCGATCGCTTCCCATCGATAGTTGTGCATATCGACGAACCAATGGCGCCCCCCCCCTTCCTGACCCGAGTTCACTTGGCTTGGAGCTTTGTTGTCGGTGTAATGAAAACGGATGCATGCATCGTTTAATGTTGTCAATGATGATGATGATGAAGATGATGAGGTACCTTGTCTCACGGTGGTATTTAGTTTCCTAAACGGTCGCTCCATCGGGTGGAAAGTCTTTGTCTGACGTACAACGTTCGATTGTGATGCATGTTTTACTACATTTAATAGAAAAAAAGGACTCGACGCAATCAGCAAATGCAATGAAGTTGAAGCTTTAAAGTTCCGGGAGATCTATACTATCAACACCTTTTCTACAAGACGTTACTGGCACGTGTTTTTTCTTGAAGATCCTGATCCTTTAAATAGCTGGTTACATGTTTCAAATAATTGTACAAAACAACCAATCGAATTTATCATTAATCTGTCAAATTCTTAGCAGTAGTATTCAATGAGAGCTTCGATTCTTCAATTGACTTCTTGCAGTTTTACAAGTAATGGTTGATAGGGAAAACTCTCAGGTCCTTTTGCTACCACCAATGGTCTGCGCCAAGGAGATGGGCTAGCTTGTCTACTCTGGGCCGCTAGAGAGGGTCATCCGCGACTCGGAGGTGGAAACTTTTGGGAAAACCATCTTCTATGAGTCAATTCAGATCCTGGCACCGCCAGCGGCCTTGTCACGTCATGAGAATGACACCGGACGACCCGGGACTTTACGGGCTGTAAAGTCCTTTCAGGTCGTCTACATGGACAGAGGAGGCGTGGTAGGCACACATTGAGATGGAATGATGGTTTTGACGCGTCTGACAGAAAGGCCGGGATAATGGATTGGCAAACGAAGGCGCTCGACCGTGAGCGGTTTACAGGACTCCAGTAGCAGGCCAAGACCGTGTAGCACGCCTTTTTGTTATGCTTTGAAGTAATTTAAAATATGTTTTAACATGTTGATTTTATACGAAAATGCGTAAGCCTAGAGCACCGCAAATTTAGAACACAGCTATCTGTTTAGCGCAAAACCCTCGCTCAAAAATGAGCTTCTGACGGCATATCTCCTCTTGAAGACAAATTTTAAAATTTTGCTGCATTTGCGTCAGAAGTAGTTGAAGAAGTTGAAAATTTTACTTCATTTACGAACAACTAAAAGCGATTACATTGTTTAAAATCGTTCAAACCAGTGCAGCAGTTGTGTCCAGTCAAGTGTAAATTGGATTTTTAATTTTTCCTCCAGCATGAGATGTTCGATGCTAGTGCCGTTGAAAATAGTTTCCACCCCTTCGGCAACGCGGGCTAAGCAACCCAAACGTTTGCTCGATGTACGGATGGAAGAAAGTTGAAAGAGATTAAAAATCCTACCAAGCAAATACCACTTGACAGGATGAAACTAACGACGGGAATGTTTGACATTTCACGCAATTTCACCCAACAGACCAACAGACCCTCCTCCGATGACAAAACCACGACAAACCAAGTGTGACTCGTGTTTGCCGACCTAACATTCGGCCATAATTACGCCCAATGCTGCATCATGTCAGTGTGTGATCCCGTGTTTCGTGCGTGGATGAACCGGTCATCTCGGATGATGCCGCTTCTTCTACTCCTTCCTCGCAGCAGGAGTTCTTCACGAGGGATTTCATCATACCCCATGTGTGCCCATCGAGCGAGCCCACCGAAAAAGAAAATTCAACCTTGCGTTAATAATTCACTTAAAGCGAGTAAAGCGAGTTTATCCCATTCGGGCTTATATTCACAAGGGGCACACACGCACTCGAGCGCATGGTGGCAGGGAGTCAATGTGATAATGTTCCAAGTTTTGCTTTGAAGTTGGCGGCCTGGGTGTCCTGGGTGGATGACGGATTATACGGCAACGTACCGGAGAAACAGGTTCCGGTTCCGATTCTAATTGTTCGTTATAAATTTTTGATTGACCTGCTGTTGCTCGCTGCCCACTCGGACCAGGCGTTTGTACGGGTGTGTTTGAAGTGGTCAAGCAATCAACTCGATTAGCCGGAGGGGATTGTAAAATTTTTCCCTCGTCTGTGGGATGGATGGATATCTGAGATGATGATGTAAAGTACGGGGTAACTTTAGGCCGATGATTGTTACGAGGCATAGAGATTAGGCGGATTATCATAAGAAAGCATACTCCGCCTGGCAGGACAACGGCGAGCTTGAGGATAATGAATGTTCATTGGAAATTCTGAGATTTTCAACAACAACGAACAAATTGAAGATCAACCGCGCAATAACACATTTTTTCCAATATTTTGTTGAATATTTGCCACGAATATGTTTCAAACTACGAATGAACAAAACGCGAATAAAAAGCCCTTTGACAAATAAACAAACATTCGCTACACATTTCATGCACAGCATTTTCGTTTGTTTTTCGAGAAATAAATTCAATTATAAATGACGTTTCGTTTCGTGAATTTTCGATTCCCTCCCAATCCTTAAACACCCCAAAACATGTAGCACAATCTGTAGCGAAGACATCAAACAAAGCCAAAAGGTTGACCGGAGATTAAGGACACGAACCAGAGGACACTGTTTACGGTAAACAACACCCTGAGCCGCTTCACCCGAAGCGTATTGACCGGAAATGAAGCCACATGTGCACGTATTCTGCAAACGTACAAAGCTGACACCAACCACGGGGAGGAAAATTGGAAAACTCTTAACAATGAGGTGCGTGGTAAGGGTGCGAAAGGACAAACAAAGGCACCGTACACCATTCCACTGCTTTGTCACCTTCGCCTGCTCGCCCTTCAATCATCCCCATGCACCCAGTTGGGGCTGGTAAAGGCGTTGAAGCACACAGGAGCCCGGCTCCGGTCAACGTTGCTCACCGCACCCCGGGTGTTTTAAACGCACCGTGCTTCGACCGAGCAAAGATCAAAGAAGCTGGGACGTGTTGGATTTTGAAAATATTTTCCAAACAACACACATTTTTTCCCTGCTGACCGCTGCCCGACCGGGTGGCGGAAGAAGGTGGGGCTGGTCGTTGCCATCTAAACGCTCAGTTTATTGCCCAAGTAAGGTTTGCCAAGGAAACGCACAGTTACTATTTCGACCTAATGAGCGTTATATATGTACGTCAAGTGTAAGGTAGCTTTTGGAAGAATTTGGCCATTTGTTCATCATCTGAATGGTGCTTCTTTCCCCCTTTTGTTAATGATTGTCTTGTGAATTTAAGGTTTTTGTTTAACATTTCCTTAATGTCACAGCTTTAAAAAAGTTAAACATTTGACTTTCAAAAAAATATACAGAGAAAAACAATAAATACGCAATACGCTACTAAAAGTAGTCAATTGCTTCAATAATTTGCTAAGTTCGTGCTGTGGCAGTGGCGGATCTAACGGTGGGCGAAGTAGGCGGCCGCCTAGCGACTCGCCGTGTGAGTCCTCGAAAAAAGCTGTTTAATAGGAAAATCTGTATGAATTGACCTAGAAATGGTCCAGAAAAGCGTCGCTTTAACCCACTCCCTATGCTAGAGAGGCCCCGAAGGATGTTATCGGGCGAAATCATGGCGCTGTGAATAAAGATCATGACCGTTTGAGATTTGAGGAAGTAAACATCTTCAGCCTTCAGCCTCCATTTCCTGTGCAATTTTTAATTACCAGCCATCTTTACACTAAAAAAAAGAGGTGTTAAAAATAGAGGTCAATTATGGGATGCTTTTTTTTTTGCTCATATGTTGGTAAATATCCTGTAGACGAATCCAGTGACGGAAGTGACCCACGAGGTCCGAAACTTCAATAATCTTCCACAACAACATGTGGATGAATCGAATAAAAGGCATGTACAATGCAAATAACTTTACATAAGAGATTGGACATTGAAGAACAGTTACTTAAACAAAGCAACTGTAACAACTCAACAACACATACTGTGAACAATGCCTTACAATATTCATAAAAAAAAACTTACTATAAATCTTCAAAACAGATTACAAACAGCTCGATAAAATTGATCTTTATCTAGAACATCTGCTTGGACGGGTTAGGAAGAACAAAGAAATGTTCAATTTATCCGTCATTTACAGCAGTAAAAGCACAAAGGGAACTAATATTAAATCTATATGAAAATCTTTGTCTCGTCATGAGATGAATAAAAATGAGAACATTACACGGGTGTACACACGCACCCACAACAAGGGGCAGTGTTTTCAATTAAACCCCAACAGAAGGACATTAACACTAACTCGACATGTGCTTGTGTAGCGACAGTTTGCACGAATTCGGTGATGAACCGTACGAGCACAGTAGTCGTTCGTAGTTGATTAAGGAAAAAAGGAGACTCCTTAAGAAAGACAACACACCGAGGGGGCAGAACCAACGAGAAACACCGCAACAGTGCCGTGGTGTGGTTGCGAAAACATAAAACGGGCCGTTACCCGAAACATTTGTTACAAAGCCACCCCCACACCCAACTGTCCAGTTGTGCTCGTGGTGACCGAAACGAAACCACACCACGCGGGGAATTGAGTAAGATACGATATGTTTCGACCGGATAACACGTGAAACGACGTCATGGAAACTCTACGGGCGACGAGGTTTTTCGTTGGCTTCCTTGGGCTTTGGTCATCCGTCAGTAGCAATAATCCACCCGTTCGGGATTTCTGCCAGCAGACCAGCACACACAGACCACCTGGTCCAACAGACAGGATCAGCATTCGCCCGGGATTCTGATTATTTATTTATGCAGTCATTCACTCGCTAAATACTGGCCCAGCCATTAAGTGGACGAGCGTTGGGGGCAAAGCATAAAGGACAGCATCTCGCTCGGGGCTTCACTTGCGTGGAAGCTGTGGAAATTTTATTTACGACTTGTCACGCTTGCCTGCCTCCATTACCGACCGAGCAGCAGACAGCACAAGGAACCCCATCTGGACCGTTTCCTTTGAAACTAATAAGTTAATTGTGTGCTCACTACGTACACAGTCTCACATATTAGTCTCCTCTCTTGCTGCTGCGGGCACATACCGAATCCTTCCACCATCAGCAATTTGTCTCGTGTGCGCGCGCGTTCTTTCCAGAAGTACATGCTACTTGCGTCC
Organism: Anopheles marshallii; assembly: GCF_943734725.1. Classification (NCBI taxonomy): domain Eukaryota; kingdom Metazoa; phylum Arthropoda; class Insecta; order Diptera; family Culicidae; genus Anopheles; species Anopheles marshallii. Next base: position 13,724,048 of record NC_071326.1, on the reverse strand, counting down.
CGAGTAGGATCACGGCAAACAAAGAGACCACGTGTGCAATTATTGCAACAACTAACCCGCAACGAATGATTATTAAAAGATTCTGCCAGCTTCCTACTGCACCCGGGCGCCATCATACTGACCACACCGGGACGACGTCGAATGCCTGAAGGTAGGGTAAATCAAAGGACATTTCCACACAGCAACTCCTTTCCGCCGAACTAGGGTTTCTTTGTAGTTGGAATTGAGAAGCAACTACTGCCAGAGGTTAGCTGTTAATTGTAACCCTGCGGGTGTTTATCACGACATGAGGGCATGAGGATATGCCAAGTGGTGGGTGGAAGATTGCAAAGAATTGCTTTTGACCGGACGGGAACTTATTTCGTTCGGAAGTTAATGGCTGGAAAAAAATGTTTGATTTCCGTCCGAAAGCTGAAGCGGCTTGGCGATCCTATATTTCCGAGTACAAATGATAAAGTCGGAGCAATTTTTGGAAACTGGACTGGAATGTGCCGAGATAGATCTGGAATTCTTTGGAACTCGTTGAAAAAGAAGCAATGTTTTGTTGGATTTCTAATGTGTATAAAACGGTATGCTTTCAGCGTGTGAGTCACGAAGACTTCGAGCAGAATCGCTTTCAATTTGCAAAAGTTCCAGAACGAGCAAGGAGTTCCAGATCTATCTAGGTACATACTAGTTCAGCTTGAAAAGGCTCCACAAAAATGGCGCTTGTCAATTGAATTCGAAAGCCCTGTAAAACTGTTTTATATACAATAAATTCGAGTAAAATGAAGGACCTCTAGCCCGTAAGATGATTAAGCTCAACGTCCAGTTGCTATTGAGTGCAGGGTTTTCCTATTTGTAACAATAAAATTGCAGCTACTTATGAATTCTTCATGAAATGAACTGGAATGTGTAAAGGTAGCTGACGGATTGGTCAGTTGGGAAAGGTTTTTATAAAATCAAATTCTGTTTGAACATGATCCATGATATGCAAAAAGATTCCATTTTTAGCTCAACTCATTCCTTCTACTCTACCACTTGTAGAACTGGAACTGGAATATCCACATCACCGGAGGTACCCGAGATACTTAGTTAATACTTAGTAAGCACAGGAGGTACCCGTGAGAAATTCATGTAAGTTTAATCACATGAAATAAAAGAATTACAAATAATTAGCTCTTACAATTATCTTTCAAATTTTTGTCCAAACAGCTCGACCATGTTCCGAGCTTGTGGTACAACGATGAACCAGAAACCAACTCGTTATACAGTTCACTTACCTTCAAAAAGTTTTATACATTTCGCAGTTTCTTTCACATCTCCTTCCACTGTTTCATGTTGCATAAATAATCTTACACAATTTTCGAATTATTTTTCAATGTTTTATTCATATAATCATCCTGCAAACCGAGAACTTGACATCGATAGGTAGCACACTGAGCGGTGCTTTTGTTAAGTCTAACATTTGTTTATACTTCTTATTAATGTAGGGTTTTTTTTTCTCTTGCTGTTATTTCAAGCCAAGTGCACGCTCCATTCCCATGTGTACCCAGGTATGTGTACACATACCTCTTGCTTGTGTGTTCATGAGTAGAGTTTTGTTCCAAGTTCGATTAGATATTGAGGTCCGTTCGTTGGGGGTTTCGGACTCACAGACAGGCTGTTAACGCCTTCGGTTGAGTGTTGTTGCTTTTACTTAAACAGTGTTGTGTTTCAGCTTCTGCTGCGAAGAGCGTTTGTTTTTATCAGTTCATTGCTGTGATTTCGTTTACTGTTTTTTTTGTTGTTTTGCGGCGCTTTTGCTTGGCTTCAATATTTGTATAATATTAATATATAGAGTGGAATTTTATTGCATGCCACGTAGTTTAAACTTTTTTCCGGTAAATTCCATTTCGTAAACCCGTGGACATTCTTCGTGTCCGCGTACTTCATGCTGTTCATATTGATGGAGTTTTACTTCCGACGATAGGATTTATCCCACAACACCCGTGTTCGCGCCTTCTGACATTGGAACGACAATGGGGAAAGTGTGTACGGTTTGCATTAGAAGAAGTGTTTTGTTTTTTTTTTCTTTTTGCACAACAGCTGCTTAGTTGTTTTAGTTTTTTTATGTTTTAATTTTAGCATTAATAAGGTTTGTGTTGTCGTATATATCGTATATATTTTGTAGAATTAACATTCACTTTCCACGCGTACACCTCTTTGCTTGCTCGGGTTTGTTTCGCGCTGACGCATCATTTGCTTTCCCGTTTTGTTGTAACCTTCTTTACCGTCAATATAAAAAGCCTTTTTTTGTTTTGAAAGTTTAAACGACAAATAACATCGTACTTTTTGTTTTGTTCTCATTTTGTTTGTTTCTTCGTTCTCTTATTCCAGTTATTCTTTCTCTCTCTTGGCTTTCAGTCATATTATACGTTTTGTATGGATATTTTCACTTTTTAAATAAGAAAGTCTTTGATAGGTATGTTATTGGTATGTTATGCGTTCATTTGTTTTCTTTTAAACGCATGTTTTACCACGCCATACTTTTGCTTTCATGCCATTTTTTTTTTGTTTTCAATGTTGTATTTGTATGTTGTATTTTTTGTTTCTTTGTTTTACTGTTCAAATAATTAATTATTTTTCCTCTTCCATAACGCATTATTATTCAAAAACAAAACAAAAAAAAAACATTTTCGCTATGTTGTACACTTGTTGGTTTTTGTTTTGTTTAAACTTGTTTTCATTTGTGTTTTGCTTAGTTTTTGTAAGTTTTCAGTGATTTCCGTTGGTGCATTTGCATTATGTTATTTTTTTCTCGTTATGTTTATTTTTTCTCATTTTGTTTGGTAATCTTTTCGAAGTTACTGCCGACTTCACTATTCGGAAACGAACTTGGGTTTAAATTATCAAATTTTCACTCACACTGGTACTTTTCGCTAGTAAGAATTACAGAAACGGAAGATGCAAAACAAAGAGTATGCTATTGCTAACTATTACCTCTGCTGGAGATTCCACTATCTCTCGGCACGCATGCCTACAACATTGTTACACTTGTAGAGAAGTATTCGACCATGATAGGACTGATGGGATGATTGGATGAATCAAAGGGTGTACGTGAAATGCCACATGAAGGAACGCCAATTGGTGATTTGATGAACGATGAGAGTTTTATGGACAGTGTAGTTTGCCAATAGAGTTTGTCCGAGTGTTTGGGTGTCTAAAGTGCGATCCCGCTGCTTAATATGAAAAGCGCAACCAAATTAACGAAAGTAAAAGCAATAGAAACATGACGATCCTGCTCTGCTGCAACGGCCCTGCATAATATGTTCCCGCATTTGTTCACAGATGTGTGTCAACAGTGGATAAACTTTGTCCCTCTTCCTTTCCACACAAATTATTCCCTGCCGTCTCCATTTTACAACACGTCACCAACCCCCATTTCTCTTCCCCGCTAGTTGTACCGTTTGTTTGTATTTCTACTTTCGTTTTGGCCTGACATCCCCGCACACACTCACACGACTACATTGTTCCACAATAAAAGATCCACTTTCACAACAAATTACTGGTATTCTAACAGCGCATTCCCACACCTTTGCCTTTGCCCCCTCAACACAAACACACACACAGATAGTCATATATAAACTGTTTAAACACAGTGACAAAAATGCTGCTGTTTTTTGTATTGTTTTTTTTTGTAAGTGCGACATAAATTTCTATGCGTCAAAGATACTATTCCTGCATGGCTTTGTAGTTGTTTTTCTTTTGTTTGTTTTTTTATATATAATATAATATATTTGTTCGATTACGATACGGTAAAGAGGAAGACAAACAAAAAAAAGGACAGAATGAAGCTCTCTATAGCAAGCGAAACCGAACAGGAAAAAAACATCGATAAATCTACGTAAATTCATCCATTCCATGGTCAATTTATATGTATGTTTGTTTGTATTACGTGTTGCGTTTGTTTGTATATTTGTTTGTCATTTGCTTAAATTATTCGGAACAGTACCAACATTTTCGACCCGACCTATACTCTCCTCTATTCCAATCGCTTCACTTAAACACATCTCCTTTGCTTCACATGTAGCGGTAGTAGCAGTAGTAGTTTTGTTGTAATAATAGTAGTGTTGTAGTAATAGTAGTAGTGGTTTGGAGGAGGGGGGGGAGGTTTATTAAAAACTCGTTCTGCATCTGTTCCACCCCCAACATGTCTCTCTATTCGTTTAGCAAAAAGGTACAAAGTATTCTCTTTTACACTTCCGTTCATTCAAAATGGTGATTATATTTAAAAACAAAACAAGAAGAAGAAAACCACACGCGCGCATCGGTTCGAAAACACTGCCACTTCCTTCCATCCATTCATATCAAATTCCTTTGGTTGTGTGCCAAAAATATATTTAGTGAAAGCAAACAAATACGCTTAACAAAACGGCCTTTCTAAACTAATCATCCACCCGGTCCGTTATTCGCTAAGGTCGGAATTGTTTAACGAAAATAATACGCAAAAAAAGTTAGAAAGAAACATAGTAAATGGTCTATATAACATTTAGCAAAACATTGACGCTTCTAGTGTGGGAGAGAGGCGGAGAGTGGTGATGGTGGTGGGCGGTGTTGTTAAGCAAACGCAGAAGCACGAAACGATTAAGCATATTTTCACCCCAACCCCACAAACACCCTCTCTCTCTCTCCCTCCCTCTCTCTCCGGAAGCTTATATATGTTAGTAAACGGCCCTGTGCTAGGCGCATTAAAAGGTACGTGACATGTGCGTAGGGAGATCGCTCTTAAGCAAAAATCAAATAGATTAAATATAATTCACTAAACGTTTACTATTGAATTATCTTCCATTTCTGTTACTACGATTAAACTCTTCCTTTGCTATTATCTCGCTTGCCCTGCTCATAATAATAGTGTTTTAACCTCATGTTTTTAAAACTAAACATAGTAATGTGTGTGTACGAATAAGGAGTAATAGTTATCTGCGTAGTTAAAAAAATTCACTTAAACAGACAAGAAAAAAAAAACTTCTAGTAAGCGTGTGCTACCCATAGAAAAAAAAAACAATTAACCGCTAGTATTATGCTTGTTGGACATCATCGATGCAGCTGAACATAAACTCGTCGATTCTGCGCGCAGTTGGGAAATAAAACGACATACTAACCTAACTCTACAAACAATTTCCGCGATTTATTAGATGAACCAAATGTACAAACTCATCGCTTCCCGCAGGTTCACGCGTAAAAGGAACGGAAATGTAATATGCTTTCTATTTTAGCATACTGTGCAACCGAACGTAACAAGTAATCGAAAGGAATTAAGTTTCAAATGCATTACCCCCTTCCGTACTATGCGCGGTACTTATGATCAGTTTCCTTTCTTCTTTCGGCTGGCTAGTGTGCGATTAGGTGTGTGTGTGTGTTTAGATTTATGTTTAATAGCTTAAAGATTCGATTAAATCTCGTTAAGTAATAATAATCAATAGAATTCATAATTGATAATAATGATAATACGTAGAATAATAGTAAAAGTAATAATTAAACAATTTGTACTTTCAATCAAAGGATGATACACATTCCTTCGCATTTTCCTTTACACTCTCTCTCTCTCTTTTTCTTTCTTTCCCTCTCGTTTTTGTGTCTTAAGCTTTCCTCCATCTCATCATCTCTCTTTCCTTCGCTGATTGATTTATGCTACTGACGAGCGTGCATTCAATTATAAGATTATGCTTAAAGTGTGTTTATGTTTTCTTTTGTATTATTACTTAGCCCCAAAAGCTAGCAAAACGAATGTAAGCAAAATTAATTATGCAATCAATACATTCACGACGTGACGACCGGTAGAACAATGTAAAATTCCACTAAAACAAACATCCAACTACATAACTAGAAAAAAAAGGGAAATAAATGTGTCACTGGTACGGTGTTGACGCTAGGGGGGAAAGGGAGGAGACTGGGACGCATGGGTTAATTGGTAATGAATAATATGGCAATATGTGTGTAATGGTTATATGGTACAAGCAAAGATCTATGGGCTCGCTATAATGAATCATAACTTCATCCATTGTGAGCCAAACGAAACATTTATGAATAAACAAAATCACACGCAGATTTGTATCTACATTTTCACCTCCCTCGTTCGTGCCCCAAAATCGACGCCCAACTTTCTGAAAAATGGCCATTAAACATACAATAACGGACAGTAATGGTGTTTTTTTATATCAATGCACAAAAAATACAAAACAGAAGAATGTATCGGGACGGTATGGTTCTGACTTGTCACGCATAATTTCTACGATTTACATGAACTGATATTTGCCGGCGTCCGTAGATACAGTATTGAGAGAGCTGTGATTTCTCGAGCGAGTACATGGTTTTTTTTTTGTTTGTAATATCTGTTAGTGAAGTTCTCCCTTATCCTTTATCGTTATTTACTTTCTGTCAGCGCGACGACATCTGTTTTTCTTCTTTTACTTCTATATAAAATGAACAAGAAAACATTTAACGAAAATTTGCTAATGAGGTATTTCTGGTAGAATTCGTTTACTATAGTGCAATCGTAGATCCTCTTTTGCGTATAGTCGCGCCTTGCAATCTATGTATATATTGTAGCTATTGTAGTGCCTTCGAGATGTATCATTTTATAAAAATGGGAAGGGGAGAGAAGGGGAATGAACAAATGATCCAACTCGTATGACGCCCAATGACAAACTTTATGTTTGATGTCAATGTTACCGAATATATTCAACTGCATCTCCCAAGTGCACACACAGGTGGTATCGATCGAAGTTTTTGGTTGTATGGGGGGGGGGGGGGGAGCTTTTATCGAGTGCAACTCCTCTTTTAACGAAGGCCATCGTTGGATGTGTCGCTTTTAGGCATGAAGTTGTGATAACTATCAGGTAGTTAGGACAGATTCATCACACATTCACTTCCTGCACGACGACGGGTTGGAGGATATTGTGAAGAATTTAGGCCGATTCTTTGAGAATACGAGGCGCATAAATTCGAATCCTGCGCTTCACACAGTGACGAGTACGAGAGATTTTTATTTCATCAAAAGCAATGCATAATTGTTTCTTTTTTTATTATGATGAATTTGATTAGGGATGAATGTCTTAAACTACACCCGAGCAATTCGCATCGCACACCATCAATAGAACTCTGCGGCACCAAAAAGCTATTTGTTGTTAATTGAGTTTGTCTTAAATGTATCAAATAGGTACAGATTTCTCTCATTAATCACTTTTACACATCGAACACTCACACAAACACACACGATTGGAAATTTTAAAACGTGTAAAAGACACGTAAGCCTAAAATACAAATTTAAAACCACACACTGAATTACGTTTAGAAGAAGTAGCAGCTTATCAATTAGACGTTTTATTTTAAAATGGAATATGCCGAAAATGTGTGCTTCACTGTATTATAAGCTAATGTCTAAATAAGAGAATAATTTCGAAAAGTTTAGCCAAAAGATACTTATAACACACTAAGTAGTAGGGTTTATCTTATCTCGAGAAGTTTTCAAAACTCACGCATCACAATTTTAAACATAATTTCAAGAAACCAAATAGCTTTCTGTTGCCCGTTCATCATTGGTGGCCGGATGCGGAGTTGCGTGAGCATTCACAGTGGAGTACTAATTTACATGAACATGTCCAGGCGGATAGAAGCTCTTATGTTCATATTTCATCACATACACAAGATAAATTCAGTTCAACTGAATGGAGAGAGAGAAAAAAAAACCGAACGAAATGAATAATTTTATTCGATGGGTCCTTGTTTGCTTAGCGAAAGAACAACCGAAATTCACAGATTGAGATTTGTTGTGATGCTATGTTCACAGTTTTTTTTTGTGATCACACGACAATTGGTTGTACCGAGTGTACTTCCAATTTGCAGGACAAAAAAAAGGATATCATGAATGTTTGAAACACACTATTGGTCACAGTTATGTACGTTAATGTAGCAGTTTGTTTTTATTCCTTTCCGAAAAGAATTTTTTCACATCACACTCAATCATTTGAATGATATTATTGTAGTGTTTTGGTTATGCTTTTTCTTCGCGAAGTGTATCACAATCTTCGACGCTATTGCTTTGCACGGTTTTGATTCGTCTTTTTGTCGCTTTTAAAGCAGCTACATCTTAGAGAAGAGTTGGGGGATGCTTTTTGGTATTCCGAAACCAGATCACATCATTCATGTCACGATTTGTTTTTTTGTTTTGTTTTGCTTCAAATTATTACACGAAGTGTACTGAAATGTATCAAATGCCTTACAATTCGCTTGTTACGGTGTCCTCAAAAAGAACAAGCCTTTCTTGGACACCGAAAGCTCCGAAACGTTGGATTATTGAAAGGATTGAAGAGTAATTGTAGATCATCACAATTGTGCTTTGCTTTTTTTTTTGAGGTTACATTTACATCCAGCAGTGGATAATCACATCACGATTTGATAGCGTGTTTGGGTGCAGTTGTTTAGATTCGCTCGAAAGATGGCGACCGGGTCGTTAGTCACAGTTAGTACATTTCTCACATATCTTCAGTTGTAGTAGGAGTGGTGCTGCAAGTAGGAGAAAGCTCAGAAAAGCACTCAGAAGCTGAAATGCTCTACAATACTATCGGTAACATTTGCCCAATCATTAAGTTTGTCATTGTTTTTCATCGGTATTGGACGAGTTGTAACAGGGGAACACCAGAAACATAACATAATATCGGATCACACAAAAAGAAAAGCAAGTTTGTCGATGAATGCATGTGCTGAAGGAAAGGTTCGATGATGCAAGCCGACACAGTGAAACAATCTTTAGACATATTTACGCTCTTCTTGGGTTGGTACACAGGTTGATTGTAGTAAGTATTATTAATTAGTAAACCGTGCATTACAAGATGGCAGCATCCAGTTTGCACTTCACACACGCCACAACTCTCATCAATTGTCGACAATCGAAATCTTCGAAACGAAGTTTCTATTGACACCACTCACTTTATATGTAACATAAACTTCAATATAAACACATGATCGTTTATTGTAGAAAGGTAATTGAACGCGTGTAAATATGCTTGCAAACCGAGGGTGAAACGAAGGTAAACACGCTTGCTCCACAAATGCGGAGCAACACCACGCGTTGCAAGCAGTTCGACATACACCATCAGCTCGATTTGAATGATTCATTAAGTGTTTCTTGTTTTTTGTTTAATCGTTTAATTGTCTTACATATAGCATGCGTTTCGACGAGTTGGTTCATATAAGAGATAAGTGCATTGGGACTAAGAACTACGAATAAAATGGTACTACAGTTTGAATACATGTGCTAATTGTAGGAATATTTGTTCGTGCCTTTTTCAACCGTCTCTCACAGAATCTTCCTCTCACATATCTTCCTCCCCCTCTATAGGTACATGTGGTTGTGTGTTTGAATAATCGTCTGCTTCTTCGTCTACGAAAGCTAACGAGAAAAACTAATCGCTTACATATATTTAACGTAGTTTAACATAGTAAAAAAAAACGTTTTCCCCATCGTCATCCCGTACTGTACCGAATATGGCATACAGGGTTACACACTATATATATGATTCGTATTTAATTGATAAGGAATATTGTTTCGGGGGAATTCGGTGATTCGCCCGGACCGTTAGGACAAAGTATCCGTAGCTAACGTACGGTGCAACATGAAATAAGGATAATAAATGCTAACTGAAAACATAGGAGAAAAAAAACTAACGACATTGTTGGGATCGTACATTTAAAACAGTGTCAACTGTCGTCCGATCGAGTGTGTCATTGAGAGAGTGTATTGTGGTGTACATGTTTTGAGTGACCGTGATCAATTGTACATGGAATAACAAACAAACGCAAAACTGCTAACGATGATGATGATGATGATCGTGGTGATGATAATGAACAGAGATGTTATGTTTGTAGTAATGGGTTCTATAGAAATAAATATGTATCTTTTATACGTGTTGTTGACACGCGCGCCCTGACGCTCACTACCTGTCTCTCACTCACCAGTTATGCTTCTGTGTGCACTTATTTTCCATACAGTATTGTTTTCGTTACATTCAGTTGGTTTTTTTTTTGTATTATTGTGTCGATCCGTGTTTGTTCATTTCCAATAGTTAACCGCTTGTTAATCGCTTTCTGCACACCTTGAAGATGATTTCGAAAAAAATATGAATGAACGATGAATGTAAAGAAACTCTCATCACAAAAAAGGACTTTCTTATATTGCTTTACAATACACAGATTTTGTCGTTACCGTTTCCGTTCGATTGCTTACTGGAAATTACCATGTTTAGTATTGCAATATCTCTACCCTCGATGTGTCTGAACAAAGTGTGCATTACTTTACATTAAGCATGTGTGGTTGAGTTTGCCTCTAATTGGTTCACGTTTGTTGTTTAAGTTGGAGCATTATTGATGCGATCGCTGAGTAGTTTGGTTGTTGTTGCACCCTGAAATGTTGCACGTGGTTTTGTTGTTTGATTGATTACTAATATCATATATCCTCCAAACGTAGTTTATTCCTTTAAGGTTTATTATTACAAGATTCCTGATTCGTTAGTGTATTTATGTTGCGTGCCATCCTCCAACAAGAGGGGCTGTCTTTGCTTTTTCGTCGTTACTCAATGTGGTCTCACGTGTATAGGAAGCCTACGGTTTCTAATTCTATACTAGTAGTTTTGCATGTTACATATTCTTTCTTTTACTATTGTTATAATTTTGCAATTTGTGTCTATTATGATATTTACCATAAATAAATCGTTCTCGAATCACTTGCATGACGCGGTTCGACGAACCCTGCTTTCAACACTGCCGCATACATGTCACTGGTTTGCTCCGATTATCTTTTATCATACATAATTTGTTGTCACAATTGGTGAAGTCCTTTCGTTACTTCTAATACCTAGCAGTATTCAAGTCTCTTTTGCTTCAGTTCTTTGCCGTACCGATTAAATTTATGCGTAAGTAAATGCTCCATTACTTTCGTGTATGTTTTACCGAGAGAGATGTGGGATGAGTGAGGTAATTTCTGTTCCAGTTGACGATGTAATGAGCGTTGGTTTTTTTTTATCTTTGTGTTCCTGACATTCATTTTTAGCGTCTAATTTTTGTTCGCCAGTGCAGCTTACGAATATCTGTAGCACTACCTTCCGCTACACACAAAGTGTATGTCTGTGTGTGTCCAGAGGATTTCGAATGGAATTTCAATCTTGTTCAATATAGTTACGTTTTGTGTACTTGAACTGTGTGTTGAATGTATTGAAGTGTATTGAAAGACGAAAACTCTACTGACATTTATTAAATTCAATATATTTTAGTTAGTCTACTACTAGTAAGTGTTTGAAATGGGGGAAAGGTGCCAAAATAAGCATATTACGTCACTTTGGATGAGAAGTACATCTCACCCCATATTTAATGTGCAACCAGGTTCAAAATAGTTTTGCTTCACACCTGTCTTCCTACAGCTATATGTCAAAAACGAAAACAAGCTTAGTACAAGTTATTGGTATGCAAAGTATATCACCTTTTCGCTTATTTAATGTTGGGACCATCGAAGTAATTTTGGACATGTTTATACACCATCAATTGTTCTGTTTGAATTGTTTCTCACCTAATGTAATATTTGCAAAATTTTATCCTAACAGATTGATCATAATTAATTAGTCTTTTCACGAACACTTCAATGTTTGCTGGAAGTGAAAGCAGCAACCACGAGTTCTGAGCGTACCGGGTAGATGTCCGTTTTGGCTCGTTCGCACATTCATCGTTCGAAATTCATTTACGTTATGCTTAGTGGCGCTGATGTGTAAAAGAACATAAAAGATCCAGTCTTCTGTATTTCCGTTGATTCTAAATATTATTTTGAATGTTGGTGTGCCGATTTGCACGTGTCGGCAAACTTGTTATTCCTTCGCAAATTTGCCGCCTGGGAAGATACGGCTTGCGATACGAGAGGGCGAGGGACAGTCATTACTTCTTTTGCCTAAACCGCGTTTCGTTTTCGTTATCAATCAAATGTTTGCTATAGTACTGAAAAAGTTATCACCGGAATCGTTACCGTTCGCTGACGACGACGTTTTGCAGTGGAATCCCTTTCTAAATTGTATATTTCGTTTAAATACCTCACTTAGGAAAGCATTCGCACACAAAAATCTGTACTGCAAGCAAGATGTGTAAATCACCGATAGAGGGGGTGTGGTGTTGGGGAGGTGGTGGACTGGAATAAGAACGCACTGAACAGTATGCATTCTTGTTTACGTCTTATTTTGCTCATCGTTCCAAGAAGGGCTGCCGTTGCTGCCTTTTTCAGCATTAGAAACAGTGTTATTAATAAGCTGTGTTGAATGAATCCATCGATAGCGCCATTTTAGGGAAGTCAAAGCATATTTCACTCGATTTGGTCCGCTTACCAGCTCTCTCTCTCTTTGTTCACGTTTCAATCTCAATATGCTCAACCGTTTGCGCAACGTACCGGCGTGGTGCGTTCCACTGTTGGCATTCGCGATCCACCATTCCGTTACGTTACACTGACTTTTCAAACCGTTGGACCATAGTAATCGTTCGTGTTTTGCTTTTAATTCAAACATGTATGTAAAAGGTTATCGATTTGAGTGAATGAAAACAATGTATTACAAGCCCGTGGGAAGGATTCGAATTTAGTTTTCAAGCTGCTTCCAATGGTATATGGTCGTCAGTTTTTTTCTCCCCGATTTTTGTTTTATCAACTTATACCGACAAAATACGCACATTACAGGGTGTATCATTAAAAAACCGGGATCCAATAAGTAGTTGTCATGTCTATATATCTACGATTGAATATTAATTAATCTAGCAATAATATTTATTTTTACCTGTTCGTTTCATCATCATCATCAATTCGTCACGTCAAAAAATGGCAGTTTAAGAATTATTGATTTGGTTTGATTCGTCTATTGCTGGTAGATCCGATACGTTTCCTTTACTAATGTCACACACTTCATCCAAAAACAAGAGCACAACTAAGAGCAGTCGGAATATACACGAACGCAATTAATGCCACACAATCACTCTCTTCAGTATGACCCCTCCTTTATCGAACCGGCTTTCATTACTCAAGCCAGTGAAACTTTGGCAATGTTTTTTTTTCTGTATTTTTTCATGTTGTTTCAATTCTTCAAATATCACATATGAATTTATGCTTAACGCCGCGTACTGTCGAATCGTGTGTTGTAATTTTGGTATCCATCAATGAGATTGCACTTAACGGGAAAAATGGTACGGATAAACTGAGTTCTCGTGCTGACCGACCCAAAAAACCGGATAAGACACAGACACTTTTGCCTCTTTACATTTCTCTTCGATTAAAAATGCCGATTAGAACGTTTGATCAATACTGTAACGCGACGGATTGTTATCTAGATAGAGATTTTTCTGTCAATAAACTTTACCAGACAATTTTACTACAAATTTTGCTCCTGTTTTAGTTTTATTATTTAATTTCTGTTTGATTTTTTCTGCAACAAATGACTGTTTTAAGCATCCCTCCGTATCATTATGATACAGTAAAAATAAATGTTTCTAAAGAAACTAAAAACCGTTGGGAAAAAAAGATTTTTGACATGCTTACTAAATCGTTGTTCAAATGATACGTTTAGTCTTAAATGCCTGCTGCTTGTTGCTGATAAATAAAATTGTTATTTAATATTACTTATGGTATGATTGACCCCCAATCATCCGCACAAACAAACAGCTACACCTAGCACTCACTTCAGAGAAGAAACTTTTAAAACTAAAAGTTCTCATAAAATATCCATACAAAAAACGGAACTGTACGAAAGAGGAACGTATCCAACAAGATGAAACTTTGCGTTTCCCCCTTTTCAAACCAAAGGGCAACAAAACGTGAACTAAGAACAAATGTTACTAGAGTTTATATTTGATTTAATTTGTACTTCAAGCATGTATTTGTCTCTCTTGCTGCTGTTTCTGCTACATAAAAATATCTCTTCTGCACTTTAATCGAGCAGATGAGAACGTAAACAAAACAAAAACCGAAGAGCTACAAAATGCTACTACTTCACTGTTGGTGTGGTGATTGGCCACTGTCAATGGTACTAACGTGCAAAACAGAGCCGTATTCAAGTTAAAAACCGCCATGTCACAAAAGCACTAGCGCGTTTGTGACGTAGCGCTGATCTGTTCGGCTGTTCGGTGTTGTGACCGTCCGTGAGGAACATGGAGGTGGAAAAGCCCAATGGAAAAATAACGAAATACCAATTCTGCTAGCGCAATTCTCCTTCAGTAACCTAAAATTTAGACCAAAATGCAAACCTAATGGAGGTCTCCATGTGCTCATAACTATCCTGTATCCTTCTTTGCACTAGAGAGCGTTGCAATATTTAGATGGGCTGGCTGTAATTATTTGACGCTTGGCAGGGATTCTATTCCTTCTAATATAACCAGACTATTGATTTCTGAGTCTCATACGTTCGTTTCGTCAACAAATTGCGAAATCAAAGTTATGACTTACACCAGTGTACTGTTGCGAAACATGTAAGTTCACTTTAATAGTTACCTGAGCTAAATTTGTATTATTCCTGGCTAGCAAACTATTGCGTCCCGAGCAAACGGTTGTGTTTGGATGTGATACTTCCCGAAGCGTATGGGGCCGGCCCGAAGGAGTAGAAAAGGAGTCTTTTTTTTTCGTAAAATACACATTCCCGCAAATCGAGCGGTATGTGAGCAGTCCATAGCATTCGGTGTATATATTGTTCGAGCTGTAGTGCAAAACAAAGGGGATATAACATTACTTTGCTTCAGCTTTGTGTTGAGCATTTCTGCCGAGTTTGCCTGTTTTCTCTCTTTCTATCTCTTCCTATTACTTATTTGTGTAGATTTTCTTTCTGCTTTTGAGGTATATTGGTGGCAAGTTTTTTTTTTGTTGTTGTTGTCGTTTGTAAATTTGTTTTTGTTCAATTATGCAAGCAACAGTTGCTGCTACATGTTTGTAGTATGCGTCTCTTCTTTCGGTTCCCTTAGCAATTCTTCCACCTTTTTTGTACAAAATTTGAGGTTTACTGCGTTTTTGTGTGTATGTGTGTGTATGTGTGTGTGTGTGCGCGTGTGTGTGTGTGTGTGTGTGTGTGTGTGTGTATACGTGTTTTCATTTATTCGTGTTCTCCTTGCTGACGGTGTTAGTGTTATATACGTGGGGTTTAATATATCGATTACTACTACATATCGACTACTTCCAAATTTTCTATGTGAACGGCTTGCTTTTTGTATGAAAAGTATTAGAATTTTTAAATGTTTGGCTATTTGTAAAGAGTTTGCAACACGATCAAATGGTACATCATCTTTTGATATTGCATATTCGATTGCAAGGGAAATAGAATTCGCATCGCTGCAAATTGATGTCTAGTGCAGCTTGTAATTTAATCTTATTAATTCATAGTGTCCTTCATCCGTAGCAATGTTTATGCCATGAATTGTTGCCTTTAATTAAAATTTATTTAACAAGGTACGCTCCAAACAAATAAAGCAATAGTAACGGAACCCTTTAACCAAAGTATCTATTCATTGTTTCATAATCAATTGAATTTATATGCGGAAAACAACAGAAACATCATTAATAGTAAAGAAGTATGCAACCACCTTATTCGAACCGGTTTGCGGTTCGACTGTAAGACAGATTGATTTTCTAGTTAATTGATTAGTTAATTAATGATTTTCTTCTTATACATCTACCATACAGAAGCTAGGTTCAGGAGCGGAAACATTGTTCATTTTCAGGATTATATGCACATTCGATCAAATTGCGAGGATACGACAAGGAAGCAAAACTTAGATTCGACAAATTGTAATGGTAGATTTTAAGTATGGTACTACTATGTCTGCTTACATTATAGATAACATATAAGTTTGTATCTGCTGCTCTACCATAAAAGGAACCCACGCACATCCCCCACCTTCAGTGGGTTGGGCAAGCGGTCGTCATTTGTACGTGTTGCCATCAGATGATCTGAGTTGTAGTAATAATAGCGAGTACCCCGCAATTAACCGCAATCGCGGCTTAGGGTGCGCATTGTTTTTTTTTTCATTCTTTATTTAAAACTTTATAAAACATAAAATTAACACAATCGATATTAATTTATGTGTTTTAACCGCTTGCAAACCGACCCACTGAAGACGGGCGGGTTACTCGCTGTGTGTCAAGTGAGAGTAGTCGTTGAGTTTAACACGATTTTATACCCCTCTTACAATAGCATTACGAGCATGATTTGGAGCTAATTTAACTACTTACACACAGAAGGGGTTAAGCAGAACGTTAGGTGTTTCTATTCGACGTTGCAAGTTGATTACGATAGCTGCTAACAAAAGTGGGATGTTTCTGCTTAGTCATACTTTATTCTGGTATTGTTTACTTTAAACTGGTACTTAGAAACATCGGTATTAACAAGGATATGTTTCAACAAATCGCTTCCGATCATATAGAAAGTCCGTTCCTTGTTGCTTCAAACACATGAAGGAGTGCATTCGGAAACGCATTCTGTTTGCCTTATATACTAGTCCTTGTTAAACAACCAAGACTTACGTGTCTGCTTAGAATCAATTCATCTTAGCAATTCTAAACGTTATGTACATGCAAATTTGCAACGAAATTTCCACCAGGTGTATGAACGTAAATTTCATACGCAACTCCAACTCATCAGATAGCGACATAAACTCAGACGAAAGTAACGCTAATCCTGTGGTCACACACCTACTCTTCCCGACTGGGCATTCCCGCTAGTATTACACTGTGGTACTATGTGACATTGAAACTTTGGTGTTGTATATCTATTTGAAATAAATTTTGAAACATCCAATTATTGCTCGGAAAAAAATGTTTTTTTTGTTTTAACTATTTGCTGTTGTTGGGACTCATGCGTGTTCGTTTCTAATCGGCATTTTATATTCGTTTGAGAAATTTAAAGATAGTTTGTAGCTATCCGGTTTTTGCTGTTGAGTATGCAACGGTGTGCTAATAGGAAAAACTATCTTCCTATTACAGTACAACGAACGTTAATTTCGACATGCTTTTTTAGTATATTGATCATACCACCTATATTATATCTAATACATTTCCGGAAGTCGTTCTACGGATGGTTTTAGGATTATATAGATTTCCGTGAAACAGTTAGAATTTAAAAAGCCAATATGACAATCATGAGGCCCGGTGACGATGATAGCACTGAACATAAAGAATGAATTTTCATCAAAACGAGATTGTAAACGGTTCGATCAGTCCTTTCATTTTGGTTGTCTATTACGTGTCCGGTGTTGTTTTTCGCTTATCGATTTGGCATTTTTCCGAGCATGTATAGTAGGTCAATTTGTGCCCAGCTCAAGGTGCACAAACTGATCCGGAGAATTTTGATCCGCAGTCTAATCCAATAATTTTCACACCTGTTCATCCACCAAAAAACGCCTGTTATAACAATCATTGACGACACACAGTACCATAATGTAGTTTATGTTGCATTGTATATTCCCATTCCCAAAATATCTCGAAACACAAGCAAACGAGTGCGCTGCTACGCTCTAGCAAACCGTTCGCTTCCGAAAAAGTGCAACACAAAAATACCAAGTTTTTTAAACTCGCCTCTAAAATGCATCGAAAAAGGAACATCGTCCAAACGTAATCACCGCTAAAAGGTAATAGCTTTCGATCACTGGGTAGGACACCCATCTGGTTGGTTCCACCTCATATCGTTTTTTTTTTGTTTTCTCTTATTCTTATTATCAAAACACCGTGCTCCCCCACATTAATGCCATGCTTTCATCCTTCCATTTCTGATTTTCAATATTTGTTTCCCCTGATCACAAGTAGCTTTTTGTCATTTGATGCGTTAAGTTCGTGTCCGCGTGTGTTCCCCGTCCTCGTTCAGTAAAATGCTCGCGCTGCGTTTTGGGTGTGTCTTACTTCTATGACCGCAAATTTACGAGAACAGTACACACTGGGCACTGTGTAAGTTTAATATTATCGAAAAACGACAGAAATGGTTTTACGTACAACACAAAACGTAAGTAAGCAATGTAAAAATGCAAACTCACTGAAATATTCCAAACATTTGTAATGCCCATTCGCAATCGTACATTCTCATTTTTGCTGCTCAAACATTCACCCATCATGCGCACAAATCGTTCATTTGTGGGAATTTTCCGCGTGCATTCATCCGGGCGTTATCCGCCGCGGAATACGCACGCAGATATAATACCCGATCGCGTTCATACATATTGCTTTCTAATCGTGCACTGAATCGTACGCTATTTACAAGTAAAAATGTACTCCGTCCGGTAGTATGTCATTATGGTTAGCTATAATGCACATACGTACCCTAACTCTAAGGGTGAATAGCGATGCTTACTGTTAATACACTTACACTCTAAGTTCATTTCGCTACAAACACACACACACAGTGGGTTAGGTGGTGTTGAGGTGAAATTTGACCTGATATTTAAATGGTTCACTTAACTAAATCCTTCATTGCTCTTCTACGAATTTTTGATCCCCAAGCAACTTCCAGGGAGGGGGGCTTGATCTCCCTCCGGGTCGGAATTAAAAATATACATCGTTCTGAGAGGAGAGATTTGCCTTACTTTCACAGTTTGACAGTATATGATTTTTCTTGTAATTACACCCTTCTTCGACTCCCACACCCCAAATCTTCTCTTTCATCTCTCTCCTCTCTCTCGCTCTCTTAACTTCTTCAATGATTGTGTGCATTTGTCGAAACGCAATTCCTAACCTCGTCGTAAAGACTAACAGAAAAATGTCCAGCGTCTTCAGCGTGCGGTACAGATACGGCTCCCTGTCTCCCCCGATCGCCAAAGCGTACCGACACACTGAAGTTGCTAGGACAGAAATAGTCCCTGAGGTTACGAAGTACATAAAACTAAAAACAATACAATAGCTGTTTCGTTTGTCTTATCATTCAAGTTGATGGCTAGTATTTAAAGGGACAAGCGTTATAATGTTTAAATGCTAAACCTTGCGCCATAACCCTGGAGAATATTATAAACATTTCGCTTACTTTCATGTAATTTATGTGCAGCGGTGGTAGATGTCGCTTAACGTACTGTTACAAGACACATAAACATATAGTTTTGCTTATGCATGTTACCTAACTGTAACCGTATTTCTTCTGTTTACTTATTCGAAACGGCGATATAGTTTACTTTTACATCTTACAACTAAAAACGACCATGGTTTGCGAGACAGTTGATAAATTCTTACACATTAAAGGAAGAAACGATACTGAAACAATGCACTTACAACTTCAAATTGTGTTTAAACCCTCCACTATGCTAGAATAACTATATGGTATTAAAAACATGGTGAACGAAGGCTTTCGATTGAGATAAGTAGTACTAAATAAACAAAAAATAGTGTAAATAGTTTTTGACAAACAACAGAACATGTCTCCAAGCATCTATCAGAAAAATAAAAACAAAAAAAACTAAATAATCTAACGAACAACTTGCGATTCATTGCTATACTGAGAAAAAAAACATGGAAAAGACATTTGGAAACAAAACCAATAAAATAGAACTAAATAACAAAATTGCTCTAAAAGTGAGGTACACTTTCACGTCAAAGAAACTGGAGACTGGAAACAATAAAAGAAAACCAGTTGTAAGAAACAAAAACAAATTGTCTAATTAAATATATTAAGATAATTTATGACATCATCCGAAACCCTCGTCATGAACGCACTGCTGGCGGATGTGTCATTTTTTCCTACGGCCCCAGTGCTTACATGCGAGTCCACGGCAATGCCGTTGCTGGAGCTCGAATTTGTAGCAGCACAAGCCGACTCGCCCATACGCAGCGATCGTAGGACACTACTATTGCTGCCATTGATCGCTGTACTATTCACACCGGACGTCCACGGTGTCTGTGTCCAAAGGGAACTAAGCTTTGGTATAGTATCGATCGCATTACCGGTAGCAGCCAGTCTACCATTCATCGGTTCCTGTATTCGCAGGGACTGAGATCCAACCATATACGATTCACGAGAACCGGAAGGAACATCGGATGGCCAAACATTCTGGCCACTGGCAGCAGTACCATGTTCCGTGACCCCATTAGTGCCAGATGTCGCCAGTTCCGGTGCCGACCAGATAGATTCTAATGGCTCGAGGCTTTGCTGAGGACCGCTGACCAGTCCGAGCTTACTTTCCCATATGTTCGTACCAATATTGCCAGGGGTGAGGGGTGAGGCTTTGGGAAGGGTTGGCGCGGAATCATTGTGTTGGGATATGGTACAGGGTAATTGCTGCATCTGTGATGACACCGTCGACGACGGTGTCATGTTGGCAGTGGATGTTGTCCAGGGGGTGTACAATTCTTTACTTAAGCTAGTGTACAACGCGTTCGAGGTAGGGTTTGTTGTAACTGCACTAGGAAGAACCATTGCCGATTTTAGAGATGCTGCTGAGGGACTCACCAAAGATGCCGCTGCTACTGACGGTGACGGTGGTGCAGGACCCCAAAGCGATTTATTGCCCCAGATGATGTTGGACAATGCGGGGTTAATGGTAATCGATTCATTTTTCGATACTGTACCTGCTGCGATTGGTTTGTTGTTAAGCTGTTGCTGGTGTGCGTTGTTGCCAAGGGTGGCAGCGGCCCGGCCACTGCCGACGCTGGAATCACCACAGTAAGAGGTCGAGAAGCCCGAATCGTTGCTTGTGCTGCTAATGTTGCTGATAGTGCTGCTGTTGCTGAGATGACGCAGTTCCTGAATGAACGAATTCATTGCTGCGGAATCGGCGGCTGCTTTATCAGCAAGAGCGCTCGTCGATACGGTGCACGAAGCGGACGATCCGCTGAACGGTGACTGTTGTTCCTGACGGCCGGTACTATCCGTCAGCGAGCCACTGTTTACACTCGACTTTGGTGATTCCAACGTGGCCTCATGTTATGGCCAGTGCTGGAAAAACTGCATCGGCTGCTTGGTGTAGCAGTAGCTCAGCGGCTTCACAAAGTGATTGTCCTGTGCCGAACAATACGGACACGACACGCTGTGGCTGTAGTCACTGTAGAAGTTCAGCCGTTGATTTGGAGACAGCATCATTTTGAAGCAGTTGTTACACTGTTTAAAATATCAGACGAAAAAAAACCATCAATTCAACAATACAGTGAAGCGATTAATTCGTGCAACGCTTACCTTCAAACGTTCCGTACAGCATGGCATAGCGGCGAAGATGTCATAAGAGTACATAGTTCCTAGAACAAGCGATGAACCGTCCCACTTATTTACACAGAATCTGTGAGAATAAAAAAAATGAATCGTAACAAATACAATTTAAAAATCATCAAAAAACAACGAAAGAATAGAAAAAAAGCAAACGAAAAGACGATCCATAATAACGGTTTGCAATTAAAAAATTAGCTTCATCAATCGTTTGCTACATGCAATGCATGCAATTAACGAAACAACCACTTGGGAAACCAATCAATCATCTCGGCGAAACCATCGGGCAACGATTTAATAACGTTGCTACAACAGGAAAACGCCGAAGCCGGCAACATTGCTCATGAATATTCGGGTTAATTGACCGTTCAGAACAAGAATTTCCATGAAATTAATTCACTGATAATCCATCGCACCCAGAAATGGAGACGCCTGGTTGACGCCATTACATATACCCCGGCATCGTTGGGGTAAATGTGCAGCTGGATCGTTTTTCGTTTACTTTACATCCTCTCGATTGGTTCTTTAACACCGCCCAGTTAGCATCGATTCTCATCAGCTTCTATAATACAAAAAAAACGGGGAGAAATTTTATATTTACCTGCACCGTACGACACGGTTTGGCTCGACGCCTTCCAAGCACGCCATGCAGACGGATGTCAGATATTGGACACGATTCTCGTACTTCACCTGTAGACAAGAAAGAACACCAACACAGTCATAACATGTCCTGACGATATTTATATTAGGTACAGCAATCTAATAAAGAAAGGTTCGGCCCGGTGCAAAGGAGCGTTCGATCCGGTGTAGTAACATTTGCATACCCGGTTGGATGGTAACACTTCTTGACACTTCCTTTCCGTTCGGCGTGTTGCGGAGAAGCGTTACGTACTTAATCGTTTATTAATTCATCGTATGGCACACAACCCCGTCCAAACAACAGGTCAGTCGTCTGGTTGTTCGCCTTTGTTCTTTTTGGAACCTGGAAGCTTCGGAGTTTCACCTTTACCACAGTGAATGGGGCGCGCGGAAGCGCAGCCGTAAATCATGTACTGCCCATTAAAGACCATCGCGAGTCGAACCGTACGATTTTGGGACGATGCGGTCATATGGTCATTCGTTGAATGCCTTGTACTTAAACGATAATTTCACAACCCAGACACAACGGATCCAGCGGAGGTTTGGAAAAGACTTTATCAAATTTGGGTCATCGGTGACATTGACATTTTGGTCTAGGAAGTCAGTTGTCCGCCATCCTGCCACGGGACCCCCGACCATTACTCTTTGGCAGACAGAAATAAATAGAAACCTGTAAGCATGGTGTACTCACCTCAATGCACCCTTTGTTGTGTTGTTTCGGGCTGAGAAAGAACGTTCCATCGACCAGGGGATAGCGGTCAAAGACTAGCATCGGTTCCTCGCAGAGCACACACGCAACGCGACTCTTATGCTGTGCGGCTAGCGAAGACAGAATAAACAGACGTGTTTCGTCGTTTCCGTGATTGCCTTCATCCTCGATCTATAACGAAGAGAAATAAAATACAGAAAATTAATTTCATTAACTCCACATAGGTATATAAAAGAGAAATCACTTAGTAGATTGTTAAGCTAAGAAGGAGAAAAATAATCGAAAGTCGTTAAACAAACTCTATTAAAAGTATTAATGTTGAAGCACCTCGCATTATTTGTTTGCCATCCTCATTCAAAATAAGTCATTGCAATTTTAGTACTTATACATTTCCGTTTCCCGTTTCTTCCTCATCGACGCTCAGGATCAAACAACATCGCTTTGAACACTCCAAGAGGTAGTTGGTAGCACACCGGCAAACAAAATGTCAAAAGCATTCCAAGAATCTATCACTTCTCGATGCATTTTTTCAAAACACTTCACAACCATTTCCTGGCCTTTTTGCAGTGCAAAGGGCAAAGAACGATTTTGCCGGAAAATCTGTTTTGGCTTGGCGGAAAAGATGTTGTAGAAAGTACATGGAAAGTTTTGCTTTCTTTGAAAGCGCATTGCCACCCCTCCGCGCATCGCCCGTACCACCGCGGGGGGTGGCACACGATCAAACTCAATGTGGAAAGTCATTTTTCATTAATACCTCTCGACCGTCTTCACGCGATCAGAGGTTTTTATCGAGCGCACAACGACCGTTCGAGCTTCTAAAGGAAAAAGATAAACAACTTTTACTAGCCCGGCAAAATTTTCATGAAAGCAAAGAGAAAACACTGTCGAGCATTTCCCACTGTTCTCATGATGCGCTCAAGAAGCTTTCACCTTCGGCGAGTCTTTGTGGTGCTGATGTTGGGCCCCGGGGCTTGTGGAAATAAATGCTTTCCGGGAGAAGTTTTATCCACCCTTGCACGACGGTGCCACTAGACGGGAGGAGGAACTATTCGAAAGGAAATTGAAATATCTCATTAAAATGCGTTTCCTTACTTAAGCGAAAAGCTGCTTTACGTGCAATGGCACCGACATGGAACGGTACGATGGTTCAATGGCATATGGCATTCGGACGGTGAAGCTGTTTCGCTGACTCTGAGCTCTGATAGATGACAACAGGGAACAACCAATGTCTGCTCCCCTGGGGAGGAGGCTAGTAGTTACCCAAAAGTAGACATCATAAAGGCATCAGCGGCTAGGCACTAAAAATTGAAGCGAAATGTCAACGAATCGGTAACAACACGCCTAGAACAAACCCGAAGGAGCTTGGAAACTTCGCCGAATGTTGACCCAGAAAAGTCGGCACCTTACAATGCAAGGACTCTATGGCAAGAGAGTGTGTAGAAAACACTCTCCAACAGACGTTTGGCATTTTTGTCTTACAAATGAATTGTCACGACATACCGTCATTAAGCCTGGCGCAGTCTGAAATCACATTGATGTCTCTTTGTTAGCTCTACTTAGTTCGGAATTCATGGACATTCCTCAGCGTAAGAGAGACTATCAATAAAAGCATAAATTGCGAGGTATTCTACCTATCGTCGATTTTGCTCCTGTACACTGCTGTCTGTTCTACACAATTTCAGGTAGTGTAGTAAAACTTTTTTTACAGAATCTCTCATAGATGTTTATAAGAAGTTATTTTCCTAAAGAGAGTGATTCTTGATACTAATTTACTAATGTAAATTCCCATAATTAGGTGTAGAAGTACATTAGCTAACCTACTCAGGGTTTGCTTTTTTGTCCACCTCTAGCTCCAGAGCTTGCGCTTTCATAATTCCACAGTGTCCACAATTTCCCAACAGAACGTCGTAACGAAAAGAAATTCAAGAACAAAACCATAGCACCAGCTACAAATCGAATTCGAAAAACTGTCATCTTCAGCGGAAAGTATTACACATTTTTATGTGTCTGGAATTTGTCGCACTTCTCGGTCGCAATACGATTCACACGCGCGTAGCCCACCGTACAGCGAAGAAAAAGCGGTTCTATAAGAAAGCTACATGAACAAAGGTTTTTCAGGTGCTGCTGGCAACATACCCAGAACACAACTGCATATGTAGACTTCCCCCATTGGTTATCCTTAAGCCGATCGATGCACCGTGAACGAAAAGTATCTTTATTTATTTATTTTCCCTGTTTCTGTTTGCTGTTCTGCTGCTGAGGGTATGCAATTGGGGAAATAAGATCTAGAAAAGACTCGAAGCAAAATAATGGAAGTGGGAGACAACGGAAACAACGCAACGGAAATGAAGCTAAAAGAAATACCATTTACACAACAAATGCGGATACGAAAGCCAACATTACTTCCTTGCGTTATCTTCAATCGGTATAAAAAATATGTATGAAACTGTACAGATAGCTTATGGAGTTCAAGTGGCAATGCCGGAGCCATTTATGAACTTTGTTCAAGTTGAACTAGAACGTGCGGAGAGATCTCTCACTTTTTCTAGAATCTTGTTCAAGAGGAAGCTGATTCTTTACGAAGCTCTTTTGACAAATACAGCGCAAACTTTGCAAATGTATGAATTGAGTAAGCTCTGGCAACACATTTACATTGAGAAATCCTCAACAAATCCGAGTTCAAATTAAAACGAATCTAAAAATGCTTCCGATTTTTCCATTTCAACCTGAAAATCTTGGATTACAGTAGGTAAAAATCTTTGACAAATTATAAACATTTTTGTTGCATTATGAAATACAAGAACAATTCGTACTGCTTAGTCAAGGGCACCGTTGAACAAAATTTGGATAAGTTTTTTGTTGTATTTTTCTAAGATTTAACTTTATCGCAGTAGAACATTCTGTCGTTTTATGCAGGATTTGTTTCACAGTCAGCAACACTTAGCTAAGCTCCACAACCAAACACACTGCATCGATTTTTATTTGGGGTACAATAATCTCACCGCTATCGAAAGATAAATAAACATCAAACTACAAGTACACACTTAGCCGGACAAACGAGTGCACACACAGCGCGAAAACAAAAAACCAAAATGGAAGGTTAATTTGCCTCTTAAGCTTAAAATTAAACGATTCCGAAATTTGATTATGGTGCACAGTTTCGAGGGGTTTACAGAAAGGAACATCCGAGCGGTACAAACAGTCCGTGCGCTCACGGTAAAACACAAACGCTGGTATCATTTTGCTCATTTCAACTACAATCACGCCTGCAGGATAAGCGAATGTACAAACCCTCGCCCAACTCCATTCGATGCAGTACACAAAGCACTTTCTATCAGCATAGACCGGTTCCGTTTCATTTTCCCTTGGCTGCACCACCACGAAAAGCTTCCTCCCTAGTGTAGGAGTTGCTTGCTCGTAGTGCCATCATTTTCCTTCCAAGAAAAAGATGCTGTACAGAGCAGCAGAGGATCCAACGATGCAGTGCAATATAGAACGGAAATGGAAATCAAGCGTAGGACAAACACCTGGGGCGGTGGTACACAATCGACAAGGCGTGGGGAAGTGAAAAGGAAAGGATAAATATTATTTTAAATTCTCGTCGAGCGCATTAAGCACCTGATCTTTTGCTTTACCTCACCACTCGCTCGCCATAGCTTCCCTTCTCTTTCAGGGAGTCAACAAACGAATTTTACCTTTTCTCTTCTATGGTTATTTTTCCTTCGCAAATCAGACATAACATTTTTCTTCCCATGGCGCAAAAAGGCGACAAAAGGAAAAGACGGAAAAACCGAAGAAATCTTATTCACCTGGCGCGTTTAAAATGCATTCGCAAAAGGAAAAAGCAACAGACCGAACGATACACGGGAGAGGGTGGGGTGGAGTGGTTGAAGGTGTAAATGCTGTAGCAGCTATTTAAATATTTTAAACTCATGCTATGCATTTTTAACGAGGTCCTTTTAAAACACTCCTGCCGGTGGTGGGAGACCTGGAGCATAAGAGTGCTGTGCTGGGGGGAAAATCCCGTCCCTCGTGTGCTTTGGCTGTGAGGCTGTGTTGTGCTCCGGTGGAACTGGTCGTTGTCTTCCGCCCGGATCAAGCTATCAAATGGCAGAGGGAAATGCACCACTCCCTCCCCTTTCGCCATCATACCACCCTTATCTTTGCTAGGGTTTATATATGGTTATCGGATTTTTCGGAGCAACGAAACCGATAAAATCGCTTAACCTTTGCCATTCTCACTCTTTTCTTTGTGGCTCTCTGTTCACGATGAACGAATGGCTTTTTTGGGGGGAGAGAGAAGCGTTGTGTTAGATTCAAGATACGGAAGCTCCAACACAAAACGACATTCATTCGACAGTAGTATAGTTCTCGGTCCACAGTCCAGCAACAGAAAGAACAGAAAATTCAGGAAATTTGTTCTGCTTCAGAAGATATGATTTTAACACTTAAATTGATGCTTAAAAACCACACTCGTTAAATATAACAACGAAATATGCATTACAGAAATGTTAGTATAATACAATGGGAAATCGTGAAGGTAATAAGACCCGAAAACTGAACAAGTTAACCACTCCTATTCAATTTGGAATATTACACATCGTTTCTACTACCGCACTTAAAAAAAAACCAAGAAGCAAATGTCTATACACATTTTCCAGTAGAATGGGAATAAATATATGCTATGCACCATAAAAATCATCATCAATGTCATCCCATTGTACTCCGCCTGATGGCATCCTGTTGCTTCTATTTTTCACCAGGAAAAAAAACAAACGACTGTAGCGTGAAGGATATTACTTGAACAAGACGTTCCTCTCTCTCTCCCGTTAGACTATCCATTTTCTTTTACTCAAACTATAAATTTCAGGAGCATCTGAAGACGTCACACACTCGACGTGCGCGCGCTATCGTGGTACATTTTTCAAAACGATCCCGCCAGCTCATTGTACAAAAGTCATCCTCTTTCCTCGGTGTGCAAGGAGAAAAAGAACTTTACTTGCCCAAACTAGTCCTTCTTAAAAAAAACTACGTAATACTTCTCAACCCTTCACTGGTTTGCGGGCGTGTATCCGTTGGCAGTACACATCTTTGCCATATTGTTACAACCGGCGGCAGGCTAGCTTTCAAGAGCCGATTTTCTTTTATGAAATGTGTGCTCCAACTTCTGTCCAACTTGCGTGACGACACATCGTGCGAATGGCACACACCAATGCCAAAGAACGCCGTCCGTACGACGTCGAGCACGAAACGGCAAGAGCAAACTAACACGAAAATGATAGTCATCATCGTGAGTTTTAGTACCATCTCTCACTCCGTTGTGGTGTGTGCTGGTGAAAAGCTAGACCAGAACACACGGTTTGGGCGCGCGTGAGGTATGGATGGTAAACCCCGCAAAACTAACCACAGTGTAAAATACCGATTTGAAAGTAGTGCTTGCCGAATCGCTTCGAGGGGTGGAAAAGTTTTATCTAGGGAACTACGCGCGTTTTTCCTGCGCGTGTAACTTGTTGAAGAAGCAAAGTCGTGTACCACACCACCACCAACCAGTTAGAAGCAGTGCTCACCACCGTATAGCCCCCGGACGCGTTCGTCAATGGGAAATCTTTGACGCTTCCCGGGAGAGCATCTGCTTCCACATTACCGTTTGAACTTTATTCATTCGTACGAGCTTGGTGGGGGGGGTGTGCAGTAGAGAAGATACTGATTTCGTCGATGATCCTATGATCGACCATTTTCCCTTCAATCTCATCATTTTCACTCCTCGTTGGGTTTCGATTAGAATAGAAGGAGCTTCTGGGAAGGACTTCTTTGACAATCATCCAGAAAAAGCTGCATGTGAAGAACGGTGACTGTAAAACTATCATCATGGGGAGCTTCATGCTTGAGCAACTCTCGCCTGGAAGCGGTATTTTCACACGATAAAACCAGTCAAGGGAATAGTGTAACATTGCTTTCGATGGAATATTTCACTCGGACGCCCATTTGCTGCCGTTTGAGCCCTAGGTTAAGATGCCAGCAGAAGTTAAGGCAATGCGGAGGAAAATCTCTATGCTCTGCTTGAAGGAGTTGATTAATAAAATCAATTCAATGCGGACTGAGCAAACAAGAATGGTACGACGAAAAAGATCATCCATGCAATCCTCAGGACATGGTATGAATCATTGAACGAAAGTTAAAATACAATCTGGAAGAGTGTTATTGCTTTAACAACGCCCGTCTCATTTTGTTGTAAGACGGTTTCGGTAAAAGAAATCCTTCTTCCGTTGGTAAGAAAAAAAAACAGATAAGAGAATATATTTTGCAGTTCCTTTTTACCACTACAAAAACTACACCCTTTTTGTGTTAAAAGAAACATTTCTCTTCCAGCCACACGCAGCTATAAGAAAAGCTTCCTCAATTATTTACGTCACCCAACATGGATACATATTTTTGTTGCTGCAAACTCCAATATCCTTGCCGTTGCACAGCAAGTAGTTTAGAGGATAAAGTTTGATAGTTGAAAATCACCACCCATGAATCGTAGTTTGAGTGTGTCTTGATAGCGAGACACCGAGAACACTCGGAACGGATTGATGGAACATCACGAAACGAAGCATCCGTCAAGCTTGATTGAAATAAGATTACCAACATTCGACGCCGGCTGCCGGATGTGCTCGAGAGTCTGGGAGTTTTTACACAGCCACTTGCCGGCGAAACTAAACACGCATTGACGTCCGACACAACCATGAGTCGAACAGATGAAGCAGCGTCTGGACAGTCAGATGTGCATCGATCAGGATATGCAATTGCACACACTGCAGTCATGTGTCAGCATGAGTGCGCGCACCATGCCAGTTCGATAGACGATGCTTTTCAAAAAACATGCAGCATTTTCAAGCATCACACTTCAACGGAATCGACACTGGCAGACACATTTTCTATGTACTTTTACTGTCTGCTGTCTATAGTGCAGTGCCTTTGTCAGTTTTATTCGATTCGTGTAGCTACACGGCAACAAAAAAAATACAATTGTGGAACTTCAGTTGTCTACCAAAAGCTGACATATTAAACCATCTTTAAGGGGTACCAACGCACTATCACAAATCATTCCAAACCCACTTTGAGACAAGCTTTTCGTCTTCGGATCACGCGTCGACAGCAAGCCTTCATGTATACACGGTAAAGCCACCGTCCGACGACAGTTAAAAATATGTGCGAGCTGTAACAAAGCACACTAACCAGCAAAAGAATAAACGATCACCATACTTTGGGCCAGAGTTCTTTGCGCTTGGGTTGAGAAGCGTGAGCAAAATTTTAAAAACCATAACCATCATAAAATGTGACACGAACGAACTCCTCTCACAGTCTTCTGCTTGACTGGAAGCATGCAGTGGTAGAGTTAGGACAAACCAAAAAAAAAACGGAAAACAAAATACAACTTCATAAATATATTAAACTTTGTCCTTCGTGGCAGGTTGGTTCGGTATCCAACCAAAGCCTTACAAATCCCATCGCTGACAAACCAGAAATATCAACTATAAGTTCCACGGTACCACCATCAGAAGACGGGACACGGGAGACGAAAGACGTAAAACATTTGCGTAAAGTTATCTGATCCTTTCGTTTTCGCACGGCCGCAATGTACAGAACTGACAGTGCAGACACAATTTATGAAACGAAGCTACTTTAAATGCGCAACTGCAATTAAATCATTCTCTTGCAAGGCTTGGAAGTAAAAATAATCCAACCCTTAAAAATACATCAGCAACTCCTTCCAAACGTCATACACACTCAGTAAACAAGAGTAATCGCATATTCCATGTTATGATCGAGAATTTGAAACTTATTCTTCCAGTTTTTTTTGTTCTTTCCGTAAAGCTTTTATGTCACTCAATTTTCATACAAACAACTTTTTTGAGCTAACCATTTTGCAACATGCTTTCACAACCATTCGCACGGCTAACCGCACGCATCTCGGAAATCGGGTTCCATTTTAATGTGCATTTAATGTGATAGGACTGTCCAATGGCGTCGTCATGTTGCCGCACGATCGCTTCCCAGCAACTGTCACCCTCTGTCATCGTTTGCATAGGGGTTGGGCAGTTTATACTGGCGATGGCGATAAAAGGCCATCTCCACCATCACATCCATTTCGTACAGGCGACGCACATGCAGCAATCCTTCCCCCGAATGCTGTTTATCGGTCCTGTCGGAAGGATCCTGATGTGCATTTAAACGAGCAGCATTACGCTTCCGACGTCTATTCACAGTGTTTCTCATCTTTATCGGGGTGTGTTTTTCTCCTCTCCATTCTACAAATGTGAGCTGGTTAACCTCAGCCCTTTTTTCCATCTCGCTTACGTCGCATTACACTTCATGCCCGAGGAAAGAGATAAGGATTAAAAAAAGAGGTTCACAATTTTCCACCTCGATAGTGCGCGCAGCCCGAGGGTGGATGCAGAAAGCGAAGGAAAAAATACCCCCAAACGGTTGATCGTGTGATGGAGACGCCTGGTGATTCACAGTTGATGAATTCAAATGACACTGTTTAGGGCGCACCACCACAAACCACCAAACCATGGTGTGGCACTGGTTCACACAGCTTACACCAAACTATTGCTAGATAATCGTAATTTGTTTCCATTCCGTCATTTTCCCGAGACCCGAGGGGTTGAACACCTTGACGTAACTGAGCGACGGTACGATACGATGAGGTGACGATTGAATAATATTTAAATCAAAATGCAAATGGTGGCTCTCTCGGTGTGACACTAGCCCCATCAGCTTCATCCGCAAATATGAACAGCAGCACCGTTGGGGGTTTTCGAAGCATGATGTTGCGCGCCTTCACAGCACGATGATGCACACCAGCGAGTATGAAATGCTGAACAATGCAAGTGCATTCACTTTAACTCGATCCACCCCTGCAACAGGGGAATAATATGGTGATGAATATAGCAGCTTGTGCATATAATTGAATGAGGAAAAATTTCACTTTCCTAACTTAATCATCAATTATGACGGAGTTCATTGAAGCTGCTCGTGCAACTCTACTTCACACTCCCCTTATTCGCAGGACGATGCCCTGGCACTGGGGGGTAAAATTGAATCAAGGAAGGAAACATCACACCATGCTGGTGTTGCTTGTCAATATTGACTCAACCAGGAAGCAGTTCCCGGGACAAGCATAACCGTCTCTACACTTGTCCACCACCTGCTCCGACTCCTTCAGTGCTCTAATCGATCAAAAGAAGCACTTTGTCTAGCTATTGTTTCTCTTCATTCCGCGTGGCAGCCTCACTATACTAATGCGAGGGAGGTGAACCGGAAGCCGTTGCCGATTAAAAGCAAACACACGCGCACTCTTAGCAACGAACGCACCCACAGTAGCTTAAATTATTTTCCCTCCGGTCTGATTTAGGACCTGTTTCATTATCAATCTGCACTCACTCTCCACAATCAAATACCTCTCGATGCTCTTTGTTGTATTCAATGCAATCGAAATGGTTGGTTCGAAGATTTCCAACCCCACAAACCGTTGTCCACGGTGGTAATGGTGTCGATAATTTATTACAAACTACCACAGCGCCACCGCCATCACACGCGTGCATCCACAAGACACGATTGAAGACAATATATCACTTTTCCCTTGCGTACACACGTTTGCCAAACGGACCACACGTACATAGGGCCCCCCCTCTCCCCCATTGTCTGAGCAGAAGAACAGAGAATTCCAATCCATATCCTGGGCTGGACACGATATCGAAGAAAAGCGTAGTAAATTAAATCACGACTGCCATCATCAAAGTATCACCGCGTTCGATTGTTCCCAATTCGCGATGGATTCTTCCTCGTGCTCGTTGCTTCTTGACGGGCAACATGAACAAGGAACGTTCATTGAAACAAATTGTGTACATTCATCCCACCGCACCACTGCCAGGGCGAGAAGATGAGTTGATTTTGGCGTATTATCTTTATTACTTTCTCTCTCTCCCCCTGCAATCGCAATCCCCGCCACACTCCGGCAACTGACTTCGGTAAACATACCTGACGGAGGAAATGAAGAAGTCGCTCTAGTCGAGCTCCAAGTCGGCTAAGCAGAGCTCACCTGATACACCCGCGGAGAGTGATCGGCTTCGTTTCAATGGATAGGTAAACACACGGCCAGCCACAAAAACCACAA
Source organism: Anopheles marshallii (assembly GCF_943734725.1). Taxonomy (NCBI): domain Eukaryota; kingdom Metazoa; phylum Arthropoda; class Insecta; order Diptera; family Culicidae; genus Anopheles; species Anopheles marshallii. The sequence continues at coordinate 13,691,344 of NC_071326.1, read as the reverse complement.
CGCCCATGGTTGTATTCTAATCAGAGGGCAAAGACCATCATCCACGCATAAGCCTCTACGTACCTCCTCCTTCCGAAGGGAAAACACTCCTTCGCCACGGTTCGCTGGTAAGTGCGAACGTTGATGAGCGCAAAATCAACAATCTAAATCCCAACCACTCCCCGACGGCAGCCAATGCCACACACCACTGGGCTTTACTTTAATCGAATCGATCGGAAGCGGGAAAATTTCATGCACGTCGCATTCCAATCGACTACGTGTCCTTTCCCATTCGCCACCACCACCTCGAAGGAAGGGAAAAATGAAATAAAATGCAAATACGCCACAGGACAATGTTCTTATTAGCATGATTATTTTCACCGTTTCAATATCCTTTGCCACCGAGGAAACGGAAGATCGAAGCCAATGGTGTAACGGAGCGAGAGCTCGCGGTTCCCCCCTTATCGCAATGTAGATTATTCAAGTGCAATCGAACGTGCGCTGATAACGAGACGACAATGATATGAAAGCGCTAGTGTTTGATTAGCATGATGATGAGAAAGGGGAGGTTTTGATTATAAATCGTAACCGAGTGTCATGCTTCTCTTTTTCCCAGTTTGTGCAATTACAATCAAATGTACAGGTGTTGCATTGCCAATGCGAAGTACATAATTCTAATCATAATATACAGCAAATTGTTTAAAAAATGGAAAAAATGATGACGATGAATTCCACTGTTAACCTTGGCGGCAATTACTTGAGAGAAAAGAATTTGCTTCTGAAATAATATAAGAGTTTCTTTGTATATTAATACTTAAACTTTTCGCGAACTTCAAGGATCGTCTTTTACTTCAGAACTATACCTGAGGTAAACTTCTAAAGCTGAATTCTTCAACAAATTGGTTAATGTACCAACGCTAAATTTACATTCATGAGAACAACCGGATACTTTAAAAATATTCATCGCACCCAAACGTGGCCGACCACACGGTGGAAAATGCAAAACACCATCAACATATCAACACCGAATGCTAAGTTTCTCATATACGCGCTCATCCTTCTCTCTTTTTCTTGGTCGGTTAGTTCCTTATTCAAAGCCACACCAGGCAACACAAAAAAAAACCGCAACAGTCGGGTCGAAAATGTTGCTCAAATATTCATAACAACCAGAGGGAGGCGTGCGCCGCAATATGCCGGCAGAGCTGCTATGTAAAGGATTTTAACATCCGCGGGATTCCATGCATACACACACTTGCTACGAACCGAATGTATTGCTCCTCCACCGGCTTAGTAGCAAATTCATTTTACATCCAGACGAAGCTCAAAAACCTGAAGAACAAACGGGCTAAAAATATAAGTTACCAAAAAGGAAACAATATTTTCACGATCAATCTGAAAAGAGCATGTCGTAAAACGGCGCAAAGCGAGATGGGTTTGCCGTTGGAAATCAAACCGGGAAAAGCCATCTCCACACAGGTGTCATAAACCAAACAACCCCTCGATTTGGTGGTGTCCGGAGGGGCTCGTTGATTTGGTGCAATCATTTGCACATCATTGATATTCGCGACGCACCAGACATCAACCGGAGCCGTGCGGATTGCAACGTGACAGTGGTAAAATTTATAACCCTCACGTTTTGGCTCACTGGAATTGGTGGGCACGCTAAAGAGCGACAGAAAAAGGACAAAAATTGGTTGTATTTGAATTTAGTTTATTCGTCCATGCATCGTATAAGTTTTGCCACGTGAAGGTGAGTTCGATTAAAATTCGTCTGTATAGCAATATTTAATCTTTAATGCTAATAAGGAATTTTCTGTGACGTTATAACAAACACCATTAAAACGATGGCCCCATGAATATCTTAATGAATTTATATCTCCCCCTCTTCACTACACTGTTTGAGGCAACGTACGAACACAAAACTGGTTTCACCTTTACGTTCCAACAATTTCACCCACTATCGATCGCCATATGCCTCATATCGTCAACCTAGCACCGCGAAACATTATTCAAGCGTAAAACATTTAATAATACATATTCACCCGTGTCCATGGTTGTGATGATAGTGTGCTAATTAAATTTGATTTCCCACTAACGAGGCACCTTGTGTCTTGTAGTGGTGGCGGCAATAGTGCACACTAAAGCGTCCGCTACCTTCATTAGCAATAACTCACCCCGGATTGCATACCTTTCAGGCGCACACCACCAACACATCACCGGGATGCGCGACGGTTTCGGGTGCGTTATTCGCCGTGCATTCCTGCATCAGATGCATTATAATGGTGCAACCTCCGTTATTTATCGCACCCGAGCGAACTTCACATACCGGAGTGCTGCTCTTTGCTACCCGTAGCTGCAGAGAAGAGGAAACATTCCGGAAACGCTTGTAGAAAAATTAAATTTATCTCCCATCTCTCGCCTGTAATACGATGTCCGCACCACATTGTGGGAGTGATGCACCGCCTTTGAGGGGGTTAGAGACTCCGAAGTGAATCCCCACACTTTATGTTTTACAATATTTCGACGTTTATGAGCGGTTGTCATGCCATTCTTCCGCGCGCGTTTGCCCCGGGTGTCAGCTAACTTCCGAACTTCAGTCTTGCGGTGGTACGAGGAAACAAAGAATGCAGCAACGGAGCGGCGGATGAGGTAGATGAATTGTAGGTTGACGTTATTAAAATGTGATAACAAACTACTTTTACTCTCGACGAGGTACTTCAAATCGTTGAATGTTTTAACCAGCGCGTCGTAGCAGCTTTGCTGCTCCTTTGTCTTTGACGACACGATGGCGACTCCCCGCGCTCATCCTTCGCTCGTCGACAGATAACAAGTCAAAACTTCCACTATGAGTGAAACCTGTCTCCCACCCAGACCTCTTTCCACAACCCCACGTCCTGCTATACGTCTCTGTTGGGTAGGAAATCGGTCGAACGCCCTTAGACGGCGGTACACAAACAAAGCGAAACAACAGCGAAACCTCACTTTGCTTGGCGCCCGCGTGTGGTGTGGCTGAAGTGTTCCTGTGCTGCCGCTCTCTAGCACACCCTGGGAGCAAATATCTCACCAGCATAATACACACCATCCCCTATTCCACCACCTCCATCCGGTTCTGGCCACCATGCCACCGGGCGGCAGGGAGTGAAGCGCACTCGAGAAGTTAGCATCCTTTTGGGAGTGTTTTACCGCTTCACTTTCCAGTTCATTTTCATTATCGCCCTAACCCAAAGGCGTGCGACCTCATCGTTTTGAAGCCTTCACAGAGCGGTTGCTGGGTGGTCTCTTGCTGTATCGTCGTTGTCCTTACGGAAAGAGAGTCCCGCCGCCGGTTACCGTTGAAAGATCTTTTTTTCATTTTTGCAACAACAACGACAGCAAAAAAATGTATGGAAATATCCACAAAAAAGACAAAGAGCAGAAACCCAAAGAAGTATCCCAAACACACAAGTGCAGTTAATTGCAGACAAGATCACACACCGATAAACGCAAAAAAAGCTCGCAGATATACATACAGACACAGGCCACACGCATTTTCCCGCTCGACCGCAGAGCGCACACGACGACAAGACACGGAAGACGAAGTGATGTGGTATTATTTATGAGACTTTTCGCCGGCGTGTTCCAAAAAGGGTTGCCACCGTCACCCGCCGGCGGGAAAAGTTAGTCTAACTCCATGTCCTCACGGCCCCACGCTCTACTCGCGCTGATCCTCCCCCCCGCGGCATAAGGTCGAAGGGTAATGGCTCCACTTCTGCCGGAGGTGGAGACTGAAAAATTTCGAATACCACAACACCGTGCATATGCACACGTTTTTACCATTCATTCTAAATACCTGCCTTGACACTTCACTTTATCGTGTCTACCTTCGGGTTTGTTGCATGACCGCTGTTTCACACCGATCGTGCTTCGCCCTTTCGGTGGACAAACAAGAATTCGGGAGACGAAACAGAGGCGATGAATGGTAAAGTGAGCTAATGAAATTATGAGTTTGATGTTAAAATTCATAGGGTGCAATGAATGGAATGGGAAATAATTTGTTAGAAAAGGTCATTTGAGTACTAAAATTAAATTCTATTTCCAATTTATCGTTGCTGGCAACACTATAGTATTGATTTTTCATCAATTAGAAGTTATCGTAACAGGCTGTCTTTTTTAATAACAACGCTTGAAGTGACAACCCACAAAACAACTGATTTTAAGATAAAAAAAAGCAAATTTAATACGTAAATGCAACATTAACATATTCAAAGCATAAATTGGAATAATCAACTTTTATTCGTCTGTGAAATGGATTAAAAAAGTAATTTTCCAACTCGACCGAACGGGAAATCAAGCGTTACAAAACACCCAAAATGTGCCCCTTCGGAAGCGAACGATGACGGAGAAAAGACGTATAACAAATTAAAACACCTACCCACATAAAGATCATTTTTACCTTCACGAAAAGCACACACAAAACGGAAAACCAACTTCACACGCTGGTGCCTCCGTCGCTTCCCTTTTCCCAAGGCTGTACTTGTCACAAACCAACTTCTTCATGCGGGATATGCGCGTGTGCATCATAGCATTACGAAGTGATGTGATAAGAACATCATTTTCGGAAAATATGTTTTTTCACGCTTTCTCACCCAACCTCCACGAACTGTCTACCGCAAGATTACCAACAGTCGTCGTCTATTTCCGTCACCAACCATACATACCAGCAGCACAATATTCCTTCAACTGCTGCGTAAAAAAAATAGCGTAAGCAACACTAACAAGGATGAAAAAGGAGGAACGACGCCGCAGGATACATTACTTTCCATAACAAATAGATATGATACGAGACGATATGGTTGCAGTCGTACACAGACAGGACGAGATCGGTACACGTACCTCCGCGGGCGGAATTGAGTGCGATGATCAGGCACTATACAGGATCAACAGTCCGATAACGACGGCAAGGACGTGAAAGTACCCGGACAGGACAGGTGTTGTAGTGCAGTACGCACACGAACTCTTGATAGCAATAACAAAGATAGCGAAGATCCACACACGCTCCCTTCGCTAGCCAAACGAAGCCAAAGCACCCGGGGTCCTGTGTTCGTCGATGGGGAATTTATCACCACGCGTGCTCAGTGTGGCAGCATATAGAGTGAAAACGGAACTGTTGAATGATTTTTCGCAAGGAACCGCACACCAATGAGCAAAGGAGAAGCTGTTACGGTCCGAACATGTCCAATGGGAAGAATTCGCCCAACAAACACACACATCGGTGAACGACATCCACACGAAAGACAATAACGATTATTGAGTACGGTTGATGCTGATGACGATGTTATTGAAAGTAAAGTTTCCTACCGGCACTCGCTGCTGGGCCAGGACTGCCCTGGCAGGGCACGAATAGCACGGTGAATAGCGAACGGCAAACAGAGCGAACGAACGTTCGCTTTTGTTTGAACGTGATTACTGGATGTGGACATCGAGTGCGCCTGCAGGGTAGGCAACACGCACGACAAAACTGAAAGCCAGACGATTTGTGAGCTTGCAAGCTAAATGCGTACCAAGTTTCAGTGTAATCTCGAATATATGCGGCGAATGATAAACTAAATTGTAATGGAATACATGCACAATGGTTAGAGAACTAATATCTACCATTTAATAATAGTTATCTATGCGTTTTTGGAAAATATATTAAAGAAAATTTACCCACTTCCTGCGATGCAGTTCCGGAATTACATAAGTCTTAGTGGTTTCATCAATGACTTGCACATAAAAATCGCTATGAAATCGCTACATAACAAAACATATTTCGTATTACTCAGCAAAATATTGACCTCCCAGCCAGCTTCCACAGCCATACTTTACGTTATCCACCTTCACCGCGCGCGTTGTGTTCCCTGTCTGTCGCATCCGGCGACATATATGACACCGAAACAATCTAATAAACTAAATTCTTATGAGGCACCGTAATTACAAATGGCATCTGACAACCAAGCGTTTGTTCGCTCGCCAAGGTTCCAGTAGTTCCGGGGACGGGAACAATCATCTTCGTAACTTTTCTCGAAGAAAAAAGAAATCTTCACACCACCCACACTCCATTTCGGTGTTTCCTATATACTAAACGCCACCAACCGATGGAAAAGCGTCACATCCAGCTGTGGCCCACAAAGGACTTCACCCATCGTCGTCGGGGAAAGCTATGCGCTGTTTCGTGTCCGTGCTTTTCTTACCCTACCCTTTCCATCCCCTCCAGCCACCTTCTTTTCTGCGCTCTGTATAATCTCTCAGCAATGATGAATGACAGAAAACCGAACACCTACAGCTTTCGAAAACGAACCCAGACACCGTTCAGACGTTGTTGGGGGGAGCCGCCACCATTCGTCGCCTTGTTTCCTACTCCTCCTTCTCTTGGCCCGCACAACATACCAGAACCGGAAGAGTGAAACCACCCGCGCAACACCGAAGTAAAAGAGAAAGATTTCCGGGATTTTCTACACGATGACGCCCGCGCTCCCTCTTTTGCCGATGGAGCTTCCCATTTCCTGGGGCGAGAGAGAGAGAGTGTGTATTGCACATTTGCTCCTCCAAAGCTGCTCACTCTCCAACCGAAGGATATTGTGCGGACAAGGTACAATGCGAAACGAGGTCAAAAACCTTCGCCAAATATAACGTTATTAGGAACCGAGCATGGTTGGAGCGCGAACGAGAGTCTTCTTCGTTCCTTGTTCCGGGTCGGTAAATAGTGCCGCACCCGCTCGCATAGAACCTTCTTTCCCGAGACGTCTGCGTCTGGTGGTCCATGCTGACGACCCCACACAACCCTGCGCGCGCTCTGGCGCATATTTTCCGCCTAACTCTCCCGCACACCACCATTCATTGGTTCTCGTTGTGGGTGGTTTTTTTGTGGAAAAATCGCATTCGGTGGGAAAACAGCTTGGCGTTGGAAAATGCTACGACATGTACGTGGCTGTGTGTGTGAGTGTGCACGCTTTGTGCTTCGTCATCGTCTACCGAAAGCCAGCCAACCGAGCTTTTTTTTTCTTCTCATGTATTGCACGCCTTACTGCTGCTGTCGCTTGTTTCGTAGTGTAGTTGTATTCCATCTTCAATACGAAGCTTTTCGGTGTCGATCATTTTTCATTTCCCGTTTCCGGTATACAGCGAACTTGAAAATTTCTAGTTCCCGGTTTCACCTTTGTCTGCATAAAGTACAAAAACACAACTAACAAGTATTATTTCTGCAAAGGATGAAAAATGATTCTGAATGCACCCGGGAAAAGGATTTTACACGGAGCTATACTCAGAAATACAATGTTTTGAAAGTGTATTTGTAACAAGTTAATTTAACAACAAAAATTCGAGATATTTAATATAGTATACCAGCCGCCAGGTCTTATTGCAGTCGAGAACCAAATCATCTTATGTGGAAATATCATTTACCTAAAAATAGAAGGAGAAAAAAAAACACTCAATTAGTTGCGAATTTCCAACATGTGAAATTGTTACAATATTACTTCACATAACATACACAAAATTTTTCATACACTGTTAACAAACAACAACAACAAAAAACAAATAATAAGATCGTATTCTCTGCTGCGTTTCACGCACGGATAAGCGCCGTTTGTGTTCCGCTCGCTTGTTTTGTTCGTTTTGCATTTGCAATTTAAATTCAAATCCAATCCAATGCGCTCCAAAGCACAAGAACAACCATTTCTGTCAACGTTTGCAAAGTCTGGTAAAGAAACTTTATCGTCTCGAGCCCTCCCCTTCCCCGCACAACGCTATAGAGAGAGAGAGAGAGAAAGTGGGAGCTCCCCTTGCCCCACCGTAAAACAAAAGCTAACCGGAATAAGAAAACGGAAATCCATTAAAGTTGTGATTGATTAAATTCATTACGAAGGTCGCGTCCTTTCCAAACTCCCCGCCAATTCGCTACCCCTGTAAGGTTCTCTCGATATCTCCCTTCGTCGGATAAATAAACGTCAAACTTGCTTCGTCAGAGCATGGAAAACAACGCGCCAAACGTAATTAAACAAAACGTCAGCCCAACAAAAAAAAAAAACAAGCGCCACCCTCACGAAGCCACCGGTAGAACAATTCTCCACTTCCCCTCTCAAATTTTTGTCGCTGCCAAAGCCAATGACCAAAAGAAGATTGAGCTGTTAAAAAACGGCGGCTGCTGGTTGTGAGAGGAGTTGTTGGAATAAGACTGCGAGGAAAATCCTAAAACCTCTTAAAATCACAAGACAGACCGAGACGGAAAGCTTTCGCGCTTTGTAAAATCTGCCCTGCTGTGCCGAGCGCTGGCCATGTCGAGTGTTATCGCTTAATCCGCACCATACCACCCCCAAAAAACGCGAATGAAAAGCTGCTTCTCGCGGTCAATCGCTGCACAGCCACAAATATCCGCAAAGCACGGTACTAAAATTCACGCGCTCTGACATTGACATTGCCACCTTTCGTAACTTGATAGGCCGTCGGCGCCACCATCGCCTCCCGTTCCACCCAATCCAACCCAAACGCCGCATGGCTGCCTGCTGTTGCTGCTGCGGTGGTAAAGTGGTGACTTTTTGTGGCTTTTTTACGAAAAAGCGCCGCCTGCAGAATAACCACCACCAGCTTATCTTGGCACCATCATCCATCTACCGCAAAATTGTGGTGGCTTTGGGGAGGATGTCTCCGGGGGATGAGTTGGCAGGTGACTGGCGAGACTCGAAAGAAAAACAGCTGTTTTGTTTACTTTTCATTAAAACCGATTTTCGCCGAGCAGTATTTCGTGATCGTGATGAGTGAATTGCGCCACAGAAGGAACCAAGTACAAAAACTTGCGCGACAGACAGCACCCACCGGTGTAGACGGGGGGGGGTGCAGACAGGTCGTGTCAGCTACTGCCTAAGGATGCTTCGGTTTTCCTCCCGGGGGGATGAGGACATTGTTTGCTTTACCGCGAGAGTCAAAGCGTGGTGACGGTGGATGGAAACTCAAAGTTTCTGTTGTGTTTAAAAATCAAGTATAAACCGTAGAAGAGATGGTCATTAAAATAAAAAAAAACTGTGTTCCGTAACCAAAATCAATGTAAAAAATTAAACATATAACATAAGATTACCATTACATTCAATTGACTCTCTCTTTCTCTCTTCTTGGCGTAACGAAAATCATCTAGGCCTGCTATTTCTGTCTGACAAGACTTAATTTTCCTTAACACAAGGGATTGGTTCATATGAGATTTTGGACCGGTCCTGTCGTGTGCAGACCGACGCCATTACCATCACGCCACCGGCCGCCCCTTCTAATTGCTAATTAGATATTTTTATGGAGAAAAATCAAAACCAAGCTTACATAAAACCAATGTAAATACATACATTCAACAATTAGGTGTGTAAATAAAAAATAAAAATTCCCCTCACGTTGTAAAACCAACCACCGCACTGTGAGAAACATACCGGTTTCAATTAAAAGTTATAAATTTTTATTTCATTCGCCAACTTTTACATTCATCCAGCGTCATAAGGACAAACCGTGCATTGATTGCCCCCTCTCTCGGTGTACTTTTTAATGGAAGCGGGTGGAATCGGATGGGATTGGAGAGCGCAGGTGGTGAGGGATGTGTTTAATGAACTTCGAACTATGGCCAATTTGCAATTCCCTAAGGTTAAGGACTGTATTGATCTCGTCGGCATAGAATCCTTCGCAGGCGAGGAACGACAACGAAACTTCAACAATTTTCTTTCTTGAAATTTCAGTTGTGACAAAAAAAACATTACACCAAAGCACAAATTAACGAATCAGCTGATGGTGTGTTAAAAAAATAACGACAGTAGAGTAGAGTAGGTAAGCTTGTAAGAAATCGTGCTACTGTAAAAGGCTCCTCCTGTGGTCTCTCGCCGACTTGGTCTGTTGGAAGAAAACTTTTCCCGCGTAAAGCGAACATTCCCGGGTGATGGTGGTTTGTGGTGGGTTCGGCTAAACGGATTTGCTTAATCAAGTATTAATGAGCTGTAAAATATGATTCTGATAAATGCACAGCGCCGAAGCGGAGAAGTGCCCGGAAGGCAACCAGAATTTCGATGGTATTCGGAAAACGGAACGAAACCGACCCGGGCACGAAATTTTCATGACGTGTAGATTTCAACACCGGTGAGCAGAAAAAAACTGCTGATTAGCTGATATCAATTTTTATGTTGCGTATAAAATTTGCCGGCTCATTGCCGGAGCGCAACCGTTGCGACCTGCGAAAGTGGGGTTTTGTGTGCGGGTGGGCTATTTATCGCTTTCATGACTTGTTCCAAAAACTGAAATAAAAAGCTCACTGTCGGTTGTCAACTTCTTGCTGTGTAGTGGGCGAACATGCCTTCAAACCAAAATTTTTAATCGTAACATTCTGTTTTTCGTGACATCGAAACCACATCGATACTCATTTGAGACAATTTATCACACCATGTTTTCCTATTTCCTTCAACGGCACAATTAGCCGTTTCATGGTTCACATCGAACCCCGCCGCCAGATGCCTCCTTTTGCACGCTTCCACTAATGATGATATAATTTCTAAAACATTATCCACCCTCCGAAAAAAAACATTTCCAGGCTGTGCCTGTTGGGGAAATATGTACGAACCAGACCATGACGACACGGCGATCGGCAGAGATGAAGGACGAAGTTGTGTGAGAAAAGGTGAAAAAATGTGATTAAGGTGTCTGGCTACCTACCATCACACACACCCATCTGTCGAGCGCAAAAAGCTCCAACCGAAGTTGCCACTCTTTCGATTGCATCGACAAGAAAGGTCCTTGACGCTCTTCCTTCTGTTTTCAACCACACCACGTGATCTCGTTCTCATTGCTTGGAATGGGCGGGTTGGTGGTTGTGCAGCCTTGTTTAGAGCGTTATTTTAAACAATCGTTCGGAGCACATCTTCATCACTCAACCCCTCAACGCGACCAACAAAGATCCACATGCATAAACACGCATGGGAAATGGTTTAGGAAAAATGGCCAAACTCTACGAAGAACGGGGTTAAAACTCAGGGTCATCCCAAGCCTTCCACCGTATGATGTGCGTGTGTGTGTCTGCGGGTATATATATGAGCTCCGGGTGCTTGTCATTAATAAATCCTTTATCATACTTTCCTTCAAGGACCCCCGGATGGAAGAAACGCTTTCAACTTTTCAAACTTTCATGGAGATACACACCACCCTTTTGCCTATGCGAACGGCACCGGCCACCCATTTGTGGAGCTGTGGAAAAAGGATGTTTTGCCCCTTGGCGCACAAGAAACAGACATCCTCGTTCCGCTCGTGAACGAGTGCCGGAGGTTGTGATCGTCAACGGTGTGGAGGAAAGGAGATGGCGCTGGGGGCCACCACTCGCCACCATCTTGCGAAAGACGATCTCATTTAGACTGTAATCACGAAAGTATAAATCACCGATTCGAGCGAGCCCTGGCGGTATACCCAACCCGGCCCATTTCGGTCTGCCCTCCACTCCAATGTGGGGGCGTCATCGACGATGATTCTATTGCTATGGTACGTTTTTCCGGCAGGAGGACAAAAAAAAGACCACCCCCGAAAAAAGGTGTCCGGGAACCTGAAACTGAAACCGAAATTTGCCATTGCCAGCTGTGCGCGCGTCCTGACGATGCCGGAGCAATAAATTTTCAACACCCCATTAATCCATCGGAATGGAATTGGAGAGGAATTGGTGGACCATCAGAGCGCACACCAGGACGAAAGAGTATATATGTGTGTGTGTACGTATGTCTGCGTATATCTTATTCAGACGAAAAATTCCACCAAGTTCTTTGGTCTGCTTCGATGGCAGGACAGAAAAAGGGAAATACTCCACTCCACCCAGACCAAGGGAGGGAGAGCCTTGGTAACGGATGGAAAACTCGGCAAACGATCATTAACCGACCCCCGGGTAAACTCACGCCGGTCAATACAAATCCAGGCGTGCCCCATCCGGGGGTAAGTGGCGGTTCTTCCGTTTTACCATCATAAAGCTTTCATCTGCCTGTTTTAGGTTTGCTCTCTTTTTCCGACATCCGTAAGGCTATCAGCAGGGATAACATAAGGCTCATAAGGACGGGACAGACCTTCACAGACAGACTTCTGTCGAGGGTTGCAGGAAATGACATGATATGGCGCATTTTTTCCCCCGAACGTGCTTCAAGGTAAATGACCTTCATTTTGTTTCGATTCAATTATGACGACGCGAGGGAAATAAGTGTGTGTCTGTGGTGGAAAACTAACCAATACCAACAATCATTTAATAAATATTAAACACCAACATTTAAACACATTAAACCCGGGAAGCGTAGAGTAATTGAAGCACATTTGAGCAACCGATTCCCTGTGTCTAATACTCACTGGAGTTTGCAAACACATTCCAATGACGGCATGGAACGAATTACGGAAATCAATTAGCTATGAATAAATTGTTTCCAGCCGTTTACCAAACAATTCTAGCTGCATTATCTGCACACCTGAACACCTCTTCGCCGCCTACGAAGAAACCAACGCCAAAAATCAAACACACAACTTGCATCACACCGCCAGAAGAAGCAGAATTCAAGAATTAGCGTCCATTAGCAGCTTCCCGTAATGGCGCGGTCGTAACAATTGACTTGATGTAATTGTCATCCATTTCGTCATGGACACTAAAAACAATTGGGAATGCTTTTAGCCACACCAAATGACACATATTATAGCAGCTCGACGACCTGCCGAAACTGGTACTGGGACACCGAACGATTTAATTATCCATCTGGCGCAGCACACACACACTAGTGAGTGCGCACTTTTCCGAGTCAACTTTGCAATATGTCGAAGGGCTCTTCTTGTGTGTGTGTGTGTTTGTGTTCCCTACCCTACATGCAGTGTAGAATTCATCGCCAACTAGAACGAATTCTCAACAGAATAATGTACAATTTTCTGATTTTATGACGCTTAGACGACGTGGAACGTGATTATCCAAGAAAAAACAAACAAGCGACAGGTATCGTTCGAAAGAAGAATATGCTTCGGTGGGGAGAAAATTGTAATCGTTTTTTTTTACTGCATCCTCTTCGGCATGACGATTCGCTCCTGCTAATGCTCCACTAAACTCACCATTCTCGTCAAGAGGTATTTTGGTCAATTGCATTCAAAGGCATCCTAGCGCTTTCTTTGTCTCGAAATTCACGGAGTCTGTAGGTAATTGAATTTATTCATCCGGAACTAACGGTCAAACAAGCGCAGGAGATTTACCAACCAGCACAGGCACAGCCAGTAGCATTTTACCTCCGCTCGGATTAATAGTTATTGTAATAGTGCACGGGAAAAACTCCCGGTCCAGGTGTGCTACAACACCAAACCGACGGATGGAGAACACTAGCGAAGAGATGATTTCATTAAAACTCACATCCAAAATAGGAAAGACCAAGCAGTGGGTGGAAAAAAAAAACTCACTCCCGTCAATGGATACATCAACTGGCAGACCAGGGAAATGTAAAGAACATCCTCCTCTAGCGTCGTTCACTGTTTGTTTATTGAACAAAATTGCAGACATTTTAAAATAAAAAAATACTAAAAGGAAAATAGAACACAACAGACGGGGCACTCCACTCAGGGTCGTGAAAAAGCGATATTCGTGAAAAACCCATCAAGAAATATATTTCACCCGGGCTGGGAGGGTAAGGTTGTTAGCCGTTTACGGCGCACAAAAAAAAACCCACCACACCGTCAGTCTTAGAATGGGTTTGAATATTAAATTTCACAATATGACGCCCGTTAACATTCTCCGCACCTTCGGCTCGATTACCGGTAAGATAAGGGTATCCGGGTATGCACCGGGTATGCAAGAGTGGCGTTGGGGAATGGAGGCACATTATTGCCATTATTATTGGCTAGAAGATACAAGGCAGGAAGCGACGACCCGATACAGCGGTGCGAAGCTCGAACTCGACGGCACCGAGAGCAGATTATCCTGTCCAGACACCGGCATTGGTATGGTGCCGACTATGGGGTTGATGGTGTCATCAAGTTTAATTCCTCCCGCAGGCCAACAGAGAGGGCCCTATGATACTTCTTTGCTCCAAGCCTGGGGTGATGTGCTTTACACAGCTCTAAATATCATTCCACCCACACAAACAATCCCGCTTTGCTCATTCATCAAGAAGGAAATCAATAATACAAGGGCAAATTTAAACGCTTTTCCGACATACAGAATTTTTGAGGGTTTTCAGTGATTCATCCACCCTTAAACCATAGCGGAATAGTTTTGAAACATGTTGCGTTATACACTAAAGTTACTAGAAATAAAATAACGTATCTAGCGACTTTTACTTCTCAAAGCAAATCGCGCATGCAATTTTTAATTCACCTCAGCGTAACGAACGTGAAGAATTGCAAGGACTTCTTTACAAATTAATCCTTCAAATCAAATGTCACCCGCATAGAACCCGAACCCGAATGGCAGCGCAAACAACCGTGTAGATTTAATTAATTGATATGAAAATTGATGCCCATCGTATGATATTGATATCGTTCGAACGGTAAGCGTAATTCTCATCCACACAAAACGTTTCCTCTGTCAATCCCATTTTTATAAGCTAAACGAACAAAAAAAAAAAACACGCAAGACGGAAACGACTCTTCACGGTTTCGCTTCCGGATTTTGGGCAGGATAAAAATCAGTAACCTTTTGACATACGAACCACTCTCTTGCCCTCTCCTCTCCTACTTTAGATGCATGAGGGCGTCCACTAGCCGCACAGCAAAGCAACGGAAACCACACGGACTCAACACAATTGCAAAGGGCCGCCTAAACAAAAAAGTGAAGCTAATGTACACGAATTCCCGCCTTTTCAACATACACACTCGTATCACAACATTAGCGTGCGCCCTTGTTGCCGTTTATGCTTGCCCTAAAAAAAAGGGAGCAACAAAAGCGGGATTACACGCCGGGCCGGCACACGACACATACGGCACATACGTTGACAAATCCGATCGAACGAATACAATAGCACTGGATGATTGACAGTTGTGGCCACTTCCTTTGCGATTTTCGATTATCCGATGCGCTTGTCATTCAATCATCATCGTCATCCGTTCGTTTCGCGTCGATATGTTTGATCTCCGATTTTGCTTCCTCGTAATTTTTGGAGCTAATGTTCGAGAAGTTTTTTTCTAACTGACTTCATTAATTAACCAAATTAAAACCAAATACTCGATATTGTTTCGTTAATATTGTAGGATAGTTTGAAGCTCTCAAAAGTAACCTCATTGAGCAGTAAGCTTTAGTCATAGTTTGTTTTTCCGTGAACCCTCCTCTTCAAGGGCCAATCACTGCACCAGCATTGATTATGTTTGTCCATAAAATTGATCAATCAATGAGTTGGTCGAATCGAAGCATGAAAAGGTTCCACCAGCACAAACTAAATTTATAGCATCTTTTACGTTTGAAATCTTCATATCCATCGTTCCAGTTCGGACCAATCCATCGAAGGACATTCTGACGCCGCGGAATGTGTCGACCAGCAAGTCGTCATCAGCCACCCGCGGAGACGGAGATGCATAAAGTAGACGCAAAACGACCAAAAGGATGAACCAGATGAGTACCCACCCGTCGGGAGTGTAATGAATCGGAGGCAACGAATCAACAACTCAACGAAGTCGGGTGTATTGTGACGAATGAAAGGACACGGCAAGAGAGGGTCGTGTGTCCCGTTTCTCTTCCAAACACGTCGCCAGTTCAGTTCTTCACCTGAAGACGAAGAATTCAACTCTGCAGACGACGAGACCCCAACACCATACCAATAAAAGTCATGCCCTTTACCCCGCACCAACGCGAAACCAAGCATAAATTTTAGTGCGCGATACCTGTGGTCCACAAGGCATCCAACAAAAGTCACCTTCTTTCCACACAGCACGGCGTTCTTCACTTGTGCAACATGCTGACAACGGTGATCCGGAAGGATGGAGAAGCTGTAAGATCTTCATCCAGCATCGGGAAATTGGAATGCGGATGAAATGTTTTGCTTGACAAATTGGAACCGAGCAAAACAAAACCCGTCAAAATTCGTCATGATAAAAGCAAACGGATGTTCCACAAGGGCATTGTCCTAATGCATGCAGCAGAAAGAAAAGAGCATAAAATAGAGTCAGCGAATATATGTGCCCCTCCACAGCCTGGCCGTCGTTTTATTTCGCAACATCGTAAGATCGCAAACGAAGGTATCTCTTCGCCTTCAAAACAGCATCGGTATATGACTGAAAACCAAATTGGATTCGATTAGGTGGCTGTTGTTTTTCTCTTGATGCGTCAAACAAATGCTTCAGTTTTGATGCAAACCGAACACAAAACGTCATAACAATTTTAACAACTTGTAAATGGTGAGAATTGGTTGGTTCTTCTGATCGCCTGCCATTTCTGGTTTTCTGTGACTTTATTTACCCGTAGTTGGATAGTCAGTCCTGCGTCCGGGGGAGTTTTGGTCCGGTCCGTTCGTCTGAAGAACGCTACCACCAATGTTACCGGGCCGTCCCATTCGTTGGTTCACCAGACGAATAATTTCGGAAGCACCTTTTGATTTCTTGGACATACTTTTTCTTCAGAAGATCCCTTTTACTGTAACATTCCATTCCAAACACCGTATAGAAATTCGGCAAGCCAAAGCGATGTATAATTAACAGGATAAAATGCAAACAGTCACACAAAAGCCCTTTAAGTGCCTTCTCTCAACAGCGAGATGAAGCGTATTGGTCTCGCCTCTTTCAGACCAATTATCGCGAGCTATTGAAATGTGAAGAATATTTAGCTCTTGATCTCCAATCGCAAAGCCCATTAACGCTATATGGCGCTCATGCGGATTATTGCCCCAAGTGTTTTGTACCGAAACTAACATCAACATGATAGTCCCACCAATTCTCTGTCATTCACCAAAAACAGAAAGGGTCTTTCGCACCGACGAAAGTTAAAAGCTCCGGAAAAGCGTAAAGGATCTATCTGCCCTTTCAATTGCCATTGTCGCCGTTTAAGCGTAGAGAGACAGAGCGATCATAGTGGTACTCCGGCGGAGGATGGGCTGCGAGATGTTACTGCACGCTCATGGCAATCAATTTTGTTAACGACCACAATCTAGCGTGGGGCTGGTGGTTTTGCTGTTAAGACGTTTGTCGACATCCACACATGCATAAACATACACAAATCGGCAGTCGCCGTCTACTCCACAATAATGCCCACATAACCACCCTCCACAACCCGTCCTGTACAGCACACCACACCTTCATCGACCTATTCGTCCATAGCGAAGGAGTAATGCCAAGCCCAACATTAACATGTTATCAGCTGCTGGCATGATAATCGCTCTTCCATCCTCTTCGGCATTTTTTTTCTTCTCACTGGACGTACACACGAAAAAGCAGCGGCGAATGCATGAGCATGTACGGACGAATTCCATACGTGCTTGCGATAAATTCTCGCTCCACAATGCAAGGAACCAGCCAGCCAGCCATCCAGCCAGCCAGCTGGCCAGCATTCATTTTCTCTTACCAAAACTCCACACATAGCAACACGCTAAAAGCGATTCCTCGGGAAAGCCACTCTCGAAGAAAATTCTTTTATTCGTGAACAGTGCAAAAACAGCTCTTACTCACTCGACAAAATGGGGGAAAAAATGCCAACAAAAACGACACATCCACACACAAACACACACACACCCCATTCATCCGAATGGAAAAGTGCTTACGAAACTAAAAGCTCTCGGCATTGCTCTGCTCCCGGAACCGCTTACTCTCTCTCTCTCATGCGAACGGCCTTCGACTACGACCAGAAGTTTCATGTTGACGCGAAAGCAACACGAGAGCCTACGGCTCCACAAAGGCAAAAGCCCAAGAAAAGGGCCAAGTAGAACGCTCTTGGCATAGGCCTACATGCACAAAAAAAAACACTCACGTCTGGGGGCTTTTCCGCTTTTCCTTTCGCATGGCCTTGAGAATGAGAAAAGCCGCAGGTAAATGCTGTGTCTCGCGCCAACTCAGACAGCCCCAACCGTCTCTGCCGGTGCTGCGCTAGTCGAACGGCGAACGAACACGAACTTCGTCGGCCGAATCGAGCCGCCACACACGAAGTGGATTTTCCTCTCAGGCTCCATTTTCATTCGTACACACTGGTTGGGTTCCGGTGCGGCTGGTTAGGCCGGGAAACGTGTAAAAAGGTCTACTAATAAAATGATGACGGCCGGTGCTTGTTTTGGTGCCGAAGCCACAGCGCGCCACTAACAAACAGTGACATGTTTTACACGATTTTTACGATCGATAATATTAAAGCGGAAGCGTACGAGGTGGAATATGTGTACGTTAATGGTTTAAAACACACAATCACACTAAGCGCTAAACGACCAGATTGGATGGTGAATGAATTTAGCAGTTATTGACACCATTGAAGGTGGTAGAATTTTTTTAAGAAAATGTCTGATCACCGATGAAAAATAAACTTTCAGAGCCTTCTCGTGAAATTAATTATCCAATCAGTTCACAACCGGGGGTTTATGAAATTTGCTTAACATAATCAACGCGCGTATGAACACTTTTCTGCACGTCACTTTAAGCCTTTTTGTGTGGCCGTGGTACAGGAATGAAGAACAAACTTTTGCCCTATGTGTGTGCGCCCGTTCTTCCAATGTGTACATGCTATGAATAATTAATAAATTTTCTGATTTCATGCTTTCCATTGCAGCAGCAAAATTGCCACTCTTGGCATGAACACCAAGTAGCAACATATGCGTCAGAAAACCCAAGCGATTTAAATCGCGCGCTTGGTGGTGCTGTTTCGAACTTCAAGCAGTAGTAAAATGCCAAATTTATCGACTACCAAAACGACGACATCGACATTTCAGGTGCTTTTACTCCGATGGGTGCACATTTTCAGTAACTATTTCGTCACCCAAAATTTGCATCCAAAGTGAATAATTCAAGCACCATTTCGACCTCTGCTCCTGAAGCAACAACCTGTTGAGGGCAAATAAAAAAAAAGCCTACGTAGAATTCTATTTGAACTTTATTAACATTAGAAGAACTTTTGCTAGGTATCGCTATCAGTGCTGTCTAATTTTCCTTTGAATTTTTTTATATTTTCACATAATTTTCTTTTGATTGCTTCACATGTTATATTTCATTGCCGAATTCCTCACGCCTCCCAGAATTCCACAAACTGTAATTCTAAACAGAGACTTTTTTTTTCTACATGCCATCCGCCATGCTACAGTGATCAACGGGTACTGGAATACTTCAACAGGAAGCAACATCGCACAAAAAGAGACATCACTCTAATGGATTTGCATATTTTATCATCGATCCAGACGGCTTTATTTCCCAGAATAGAAGCGAAACGACACAATGTATCCCACATTTCGTATGCCAGGATCACTCATCCTTTTTCCCCAATCTGCCCTAGACTGGATCAACCACAGACGAGCCGTGTCTGTGCAACCAAGCCAATGGAGGCCCGGGAGTTGTTGGGATTTATTTTTTTCTTGAAATTCCCACGCACTCTAATCCCCAAACCTTAAAAAACCCATGCCTTTACGGGTGTTCAGCCACGAGATTCATTGCGCGGCGAGTGGCATTAGGCTAAACGCATAAGCAAATGGACATTTAAATTCCGAGCTTTGCCTTGACTTCTCTGAGGGGAGGTCAAAAATCTAATGTCACTGACACTTCAGCTTCGCCAAAAAAGAAAAAAAGGGCAGGCAGCAATGCGAGAGGACTGTCCTTTTCGGTGATGTTTGTTCACGATCTACCTTCGCTTATGTTTAAAGGGTCTTTTACGTGGTGTTGTTGGGATGGTAAATAATTCAGCCCCAAATTATTCCGCTATCAGTGCGTCGACCGAAAGGGAAAACATGCTCGACGGATTTGATTCCCACCCGCGTACTTTCCCTTTTAACGGTTAGACGGGCCAAACTCTCGCCAACTTACATTTCTTTCACCAAAGCTGGACAAAAATTTCATAAACATACTTCCGTGATAGATATCACCGCTTGATAAAGGTTAGCTTACGCTTTATCAGTTTCCATGCTTCTCTTGGATTGCTAATGTAATGAACATACGCGTCAGAAACGATCCATTCCAACTACGCCGCAGACGACGTTCTAAAGATTGACGAATTCTAAAACCCAACCGTGTCTCGTCCACTTTACATTTCGCCCCTTTAAAAAGCTTCCCCTCTTACCAACCACGTAAAACTACACAGACGGCACCACAGATGTATTTATGCAATTCAAATGAGTGTGCTCGCAGGAATTTCCAGTCGGACGTACGTCGACCGATAGAGAGCGGTGTAACACACGTCGGCATTGGAGATGCTATCGCAGAGACGGCGCGCTACTACAACTACTACCGGACAGATTGAGGCCGCCGAATTGAAATTCGCTCACCTTGGCCGCGGGAGACGGTGGAATGACCGCTCGCACGAAATGCTTCATCGGGCAGAACAAACCACCCAGTCCACAATTTGTATGTGCAAATTATGCACATGACAATATGCAATGCATCAGTGCAAAGTATGTCATCCCCCTAGCAGCCGTGCCCTTCTCTGCGTTCGTTGTTGCTGCAAAATTGTCATAAACTGCGAGACAGAGCTTTATCACCGGTCACTTACGCGAAGAAGCGTGTACCAGCAGCTGAGAGCCAAAGATCTGTCAAGACCACAATGTTGGACACCCCCTCCCTCGTTTGATGGTGATGCAATAACGTCGTCTTTGTCAGAGGTATGCCGAGATGTCATGAGTCATAAAAGAAACTCCGCACATTTCTCCCGATGCACAACACAGCGTGCGATTATTTAACTCTCGCCCCTTTCACAGACTTGGGGCGGCGGTTTTCTTATCACGCACGCCGTCGTCCTCATGTTGCGTTGCATGCAAATAGGCAAGTGTAAAAATAAAGCTCAACATTAAACAAAGTGTTTGAGATAGGAGTTAACATTGCGAAGAATACAACTCCCCACCCCCTTTCAACGCATAGTTCAGCTGGGTTATCGCGGTGAAAAGAGCCCGCGTGTATGCATGCGATTATGCATGCAGCATCCTGACGAAATATCAACCATCGCTGCAAGCCCCGTCAAACAACATGGTCACGCAACAATGAACAGACACACACAAACCACGCGCACTGTTTGATAAGGGAAATATAGACTAACCGAATTTTTGTTTCCAAAATGTTGGATTGCAAATTTGGAGCAACTGCAGGGGAAACAGGGGTATGTGCCGTAAGCAGGGGGTTAAGAGAGTTCAACACCTGATTAGATTGTGTAGTGGATCAACGATGATCTTGAGGAAATCTTGCACTAGAAGGAGAATCATGAATCAGGTCACTCTCGTCCAAAGCTGCAATCATACAGTACAAGCTGTCAAACGTTGTTCTGATTCCGTCTATTTAATTACATGCCATCACCTCCAGAGGTAAAGCGCTACTGTGCTGCACATTCCTTCAGTCTGGGTGTCTATAGGCCCTTTACCAGCTCGTTCATTCACTGTCAGTTTATTTGTTTTCACGATCTCACATCTACCTGTTACCGCACGCTCTGGTCCGATCAGCATGTGTAATGGCACACACCATCGATTCCAGATCCTTCCAGCCCACGACAACAAGAACTACCAGCCACACCGTTGGGGTAAGACAAATCGTGCGCCCAGATTGCATATCGAATGAGATAATATTTTAATCCAACTCTTCAACCAGCGCCTGTCTCACGAGAATGGGAAACTTCAAATCGCCCATTGCAAGGGTACACACCCGCAAGTCCCGTCGCGCATTGCATTATTACCGTCTCGGTAAGCAAATGTCCCGCGAGGGCTGGTTCATCTACACAGGAGGTACACTAACAACCCTCCGGTCCTGAGGGCCAATTCTTTTCCACGGTGCAGGATACCACGCGCCGCTCCGAGTTGTACCAAAAGGGTATGGGGCAAACACGGCGTGGTGTGTGCACACTGCGAAGAGTTGTATACCTTGACTTTTTCGCACAAAAGTAGTGCATTCGACGAACGGACAAGCCGCACATTGCGATAAAACTGCAGCAATAAACATTGCTCGCCAATCCGACGCGATTAAATCTACCGTCGCTGTCTGTCAAAGTGCTCGATAAATCGTGAGATCGTTTTTGTTGCTTGTTGTGTCGCTGACAGGGCCCGATACGGATCGAACGCTTACTGTGGGCAATGGCCACCAACCAACCACTCTGCACACATCATGCAAATCAGAAAGACAGAAGGGAAAATATACTAATTTGTGTATGTTTAAAACCGTGCGATTAGATGAATCACCGCCTTTTCCACTACCTGAATCGTGTTAACCTAGAATCTTTTTACTTGTGCACCTTATTGTCTCCGAACTGCACCAATTGGAGTGTGTTGAGGACACAGTGCTGTACACACATATTAGCACTAACGGCAACAGTCGCTGCATCTTCCACTGCCGCAGCCAACTATAAGCGCGTTCGTACGTCAAAAGTGATTATCCCTCTATCGCTTCGTATTCTGTGTAGCAAAAGGAGCTACAACCCAGGGCGCGCTGTTACACGTCATCTAGGCACGATTTATGTAATAGCTGTGTGTCTTTCTTTCCCAACCCCGCGCACCAGAAGCCCCCCTAAATACCCTCTCCGCCTCCTACGGAGCACAGTTCACGGACGTGCATCGTGTATTGAGGTTGGGGATCGGTTTTCTAAGACCTTCTTCCAACTCCTTGCCGTTGTTTGTCTAACAAAAAGCCTCCCGGCAGCGCTACGTCCACAGCAGCTTCGCTGACTACCCACAACCCCACATCATTCAGAGCTTAACTTCAGCTGACCGTCGACGTCGCAGGAGAAGCTTAGGCTTTTACCTTGTGCGCGGCCAATGAACCGCGCGTAGTGTGGCACAAAGCAGGACACGCTGCACATGCAAGTGCACATGCGACCGGTGACCGAGAATAGATTGCAATGACACACAGGCGGAAAGTGTGTGCACTTACCCCCTCGACGCCACATTAAGGGTGTGCAGTGGACATCGCATAGCACTTTTGCCGTGCAAGGTTACCCGCCAGGTTCGGAAAGAAGTACATGGTAACCGCGTGGTGATCGACCTACTGAACATTTTTGCTCAATAAATTTCAATACTAATATCGCGCATTTTTACGATCGCAACGATATTCGCGATGACGCGTAGATATGGCCGCGGCAAATGGGAGAAATCTACAAGAATTGCAGGATGTGGTAGCTGCAAGCAAAGATTCACATGCAGTTGGCTGCATCCTGGCGGTAGCTGCAATACTAATTTATTAATCACCCATTAAGGATAATTGTTTATCGTTCGCTAATTGCAGCTGCATAAATTAAGACCCACAACAGTGCATGCTGAGGGAATGTTAATATGAGGAAGCTTTCAGCGCTTAGAAATGCAATCGATTGGCTCTTCAATTTTAAAGTACCCAGAGCACAGTAAACAAACCAAAGTTCACACACATCGCAACATTACGCATTTGGCGCAAAACATATTTGCGGCCAATGCACTCGGCTCACAAATAGACTTTTATCCGCTACCTCGGCATATACCCACCATGTGTTGTTCATTGCTTTACGCAATCAGCAAAGATGACACCGTTGTCGATATTTTACACAAACCAGTTGGACGTACGCTTGATTGGAAGGAGCCGGTACTGCATCGCCTCAAATAGAGCATACACACAAACCGTGGATGCCATCGCACTGGAATCGAGGCGCGACGCTGGTGATGGCGGAAACCATTTGTCTTAGGCCATCGCGCTACCTCGGACCACTTCGAAATAAAAACGACACTGCCGACCATCGACAGCTGACAGCTTCACAGAGCCGTTGTACACAAGCGCAACGCCTGCTCCGTACCAACCCGTTGTCCCCGTTGTCGTTGGCTGAGGGGAGGGTGCAATGATGTCATCATTAGCGACGACACATTTCATTCGACGCATCGTTCCGGTGTGCAATTTCAGTTGCTGGCGAGTGAATGGCAAATATTGAATTAAACCGGAACCAAATATGGTGTACACAACAAGCAACACATTGAAGTTGGGAAAAGATCAATTGAACCGGAGATGAAATTTAAGCATAACTGCCCTTGCAGAAGGTTACAACAAAGTTGTTCGTCGCGATTCGCAATATTTGGGGAATTTCTGGAATTTCTTCAAGGATTTTATGCTTTTTTTTGAGGCATTTATCTAGTTTGTGCATCACTCTTTTCCGCAACTCCACATAAGGGACGGAAACATCTCACAAATAAAAATCAATAAAAGAGTCAAACTCACCAAAATTAGCCATGTTGGAAATGGTTAAAAATAGACTCGCTTCACCGTTCGAGACGAAATTTCCAATGGCCAAAATATACTATTTTAAGCGCCTTCTTGCAAACGATCGAACGATTCGCTCAGCCGGATCTAAACGTTTAACGTGTTTGACCCTGTCCAACACTCTTGAGGCAAACAAGAGAAAATAAAACACACAATAAACAGCCCACAAGTAGCGCAAACAATCTACCTCATATCAGAACCCCCTCCTGCAATGGTGCGTATAAATAAGAAAAGACAACATCTTCCATGCGAATTAGCTGGCGTAAATCGACAGACAATTGAACTATTTGGGATTGCTCTTTTTTCTGTGTGTGTGTTAAATTCCTTCTCCATACAACTGCAATAGCTACGATAATTTGTAATCAGCTGAGCGTATTGAGCGCTTTTCCTTGCTTTAGGAATTTCCCTTCACATACTCACTTCACTCCGGACGGACGCTTCTTTCGAAGCTAATGGCCTTTGGTGTATGTCGAAAACAGGTTGTACAAAAAAGAACACACATACACACCGGAGGCAGTAGGATTTGGCACATTCTAAACGGAGACAGCGAGTGCGCGCACAAGTCATTAACCACCGATGACTTTCCGCCCGGTATGCATTATATGTTTTTGCTACCCCCTCGGTCGGATCGATGCCACTCTGATTAATAGGATCGTTTACCCGGGGCGCGTCGAGTAGTAGAGTAGTAGGTTGGTTCGGAAGGCACAGTTTGATTGCGTCTGCGGGGGAAGCAATCATCAATCATGTGCGGAACGACACAATGAAACTTCAAAAATATAAACTAATAAAGTTAACGATGATTCTCCGGAGGTCAAGAGACCTGAACTATGGCTTTCACGTAGGGGAGTTACATGATAGGAGGGCTGACACTACGACAACAATCCAAAACATAGTCCTTTTTATAGGTTATATTTATTAGAATTCAATACTTGTTGCTATTCGGGGAGTCCTTCAAACCGATCAAGGTCGAGCGTCTTCGTCTGCCAATCCATACCGGCCTTGCAGCCAGGATTTGAGACTGCCACGCCTCCTCTGTCCATGTGGACGACCTAGGAGGACTTTACGGGCTGCGTCGTCCGGTGTCATTCTCATGGCATGACCATGCCACCGGTGCCTTGCGAGTCTAATCCGCTGTACGACAGTAAGTACGCCGTACAGTTCATAGAGCTTGTCATCGCAGCGGAATTCAATACCTACATGCCCGAAACAGCAAAACCAATTATTACCAATCGCATCTCTTACTCCCAACAAATTGGGAGCCGCGATGGAATAAAATTACTTCATCAGTGCTAATTAAGAACCGCGTAAGCGTACGTTTGCTTTGCACTTAGTGGGGCCACAGTCGGAATCCACCGCCCAGCGTCCACACTCTGCAGCAGCAGCAGTAGTCGCATTCAATTTCTACTCCATCACATACCGCCCATTGACACTTTTCTTTTTTTTTGCGCAACGATAACAAACATCTCTGCAACATTACCAGGGGTGGGGGGAAAAGAAAAGAGAAACAAAACCGAAGTCGCACATTGTCCGCAGCTGCGGTTGCATTTTGGGGGCACAGTGTCACGTACACGAAACACGTTAAGCATTCCCGCGAATGTTAACCATCTTCGTCCTCGGCAATCTGAGGGGGGCGGGGGGTGTGTGCGGGGGGGGGGGGGCTTTCTTCTGCCATCGTGTTCGCAACGAGCGATTTCGCAAATATTTAAAAAACGTAAAATGACACAACTCAAAAATGTCGCCGACGGCAAAGACACTTCATGGGTTCCCCGTCGTTCATTCATCTACCTCATCGTCGCCGCAACGGGCTAACAAGACAGGCGACGAGCAGGGACCATCACATCCATACACTCTGTCCTCCTCCCCCGGGGTCGTTCAACAAACACACAAGAAATAACTTTATGCTTCACGGCCGCCGTCGTGCAACACCCTTATCCACCGCGCATCGGGGGCAATTCTTCAGCGGGCCAAGCGACAATCCGCCCAAGCCGTACTTTATTTTACAAACAAACGAACCACCCAAATGCATCATTTTAATAACAATGCATACAACATCAACCCTCCCCCCACACCCACCAAGTGCCTCGATTCGAGACACCTGCTCCCTTCTTGCGGGCGTATCCTTTCCCGGTGCGTCGTCCCGGTTGAATTTCAATGCATATGTAATTCCGCGCACAACAAACGCAAACTGAGGTAACTTGGCGAATGTAAAAGCGACACAGTTGAGGCTCACCGCCGGCACAACGTCACAAAAACCCCAAATGGAACATTTATGCTGCTGCAAAGGGAAACCACACGCATAAGGCACATCGCGGACCATAGCCGTCGCTTGCGTTGTATCTTTCCTGTCACATATTCTACAGCAAGCGAAGAGGCGCGGCGTGTTGGAGAGGAATCTCGGTGCAGCTCACTTTTTGCAATGAAAGTTTTTGACAATGATTTTAATCCTTTTTCCGTCCTTCCCTATTTTAACCGTTATTACCATACTCGACTGAAAATTGTCATTACTTTACTGCCGCCAAAAACAGGGGGGTTGTGGATGGAAAGCACACGTATATAGTGCCGCACTCGCCTTGTTTTTGTCATTTTTGTCTGTTTCTCATAAAAAAAAAAAACAATCCTTCACATGGGTAAAAATGATCCCCCCTTGTGACAAAAGGCAAGAGAAAACGAGCTATGAACCATTATCGGTGGTGTGCGCAAGAGACCCCTCGCTTTGAAGGACTCTTGCCAGCAACTCGACATCCTACTGGAAGAGATGTTTGCAAGCAATCCACTAGTGCCAATCCACAGAGTGATATGTGTGTGTGTGTGTGTGTAGTGGGGTGGGAAGGATGCACTCTTTTACAACACCGATGCAGTTCTGGATTGTTTGCTGGTTCGTTTTATTTCTTTTTCGGTGGTTGATTTACAATTTAAGTGCCTGTCAGTGGCATACGAACAAATATACCACCCATCGGAAATGCATACCCCGTCACAACCACAAAAACGAAGGTGGCTTTCGTTGAAACGAGGTTAAGTCAACGGTATGTAAAAGCAATCCTGTGCCGCTACGGTCAAAGGCGAAGGCGACGAGAGTGTGCCGGGGGCATGCATGATGCGGGCGTGTGATAGGGCTCTTGTTGCATCGAAAATTGTATGCGCTTTCGGAACAAGAAAAATAGGTATTCAACCCCCAAAAAAAGACGATACATTGTAAGCTCTTCAGAGTTTTTACCCACACACACACGCGCTTCCCATCCTCAAGACAAATCTCGTTAAAAGCACTCAAAATGAGGCTTAAAAATGAATCGAAAATAAATCATCCGTTCGATACGGGTCAATAGCTCTCGTCGGGTGTTTTAATATTTACGTGTCCTGGGTTCCACCCGCTTCAAAGTCGACGGTGTAGAACATGGAGCAACTTAAGAGTAAAAAAAAAACAAGAAAACTTCCCAAAAAACCTGAGAGTATAGACGAGGAACCTCGCCAACGGAAAGGATGGCGGCTGAGAAGTGTCCACATGATTTGCTCTTTCATCACCACTTCAACCGCAATGCCACCGCAAGGGATGAACAAGCCACACGAAATGCACTTCTCATTTTCGCGTATCGCTTTACCATAAGTTCACTCTACCCTCTCCCTCTCTCCTCGCTGCTCCCTCCCCCTCCTTCCTACTCCTTTGTGTCATACATTGTAATTTATGTTAAACAAAAAACACATTTCGAAGATTGCTCAAACTAACTGACTGACTGACAAATGGGAATGCGTCAACGATGGTTGCAGCTTGCACAGCTTGTCCTGTTGGCGAGCCGCAACACACACACACACACACCACACATGTGTCTTGCGCATATTGCACACGGCCCACCGCTATTGGCGTGGCGAATGGGGGTAGCAGAGCATATGGATGCAAAAGCATGTGCAGCACACAAAATGCATATGCAAACTGCGAACACCTAACTAACCGAAAAATGTTTGCCCCAAACATTGATGAATGAAACGCAATCATCATCAGTCATATTTCGGGACTTGGTGTATGCCGCCGTGTTTCGTGTATCGCGTTCCGTTGTTTCCCTTCATGGTACACCCTTTATGTTTCTTTTTTAAGGGAGGCCCATACAGTGCAGCGCTTCAATTTACATTACACCGCACATTCGCATCACGTAGCCGCTTCTTGCAACACACACGAGGTTTCGGCGAGTATTATTATTTTTTTTTAAGGGATTTAAGTTTAACGCATCTTGAAAAGTCACGCGTCACGGCAAACGGAAGACGCGTGCAAAAGAAGTTTCGAGTTTTTGGAGCCATAAAACACAAGAGTCGGGGCCCGCAATTGCTACGCGCCTGCCACATTCTTCCACACGCAAAAAGGGCTCTGCGGTACCCCGCAATTGTCCCAGCAACACCAGCACCAGCAGCTTGCTGTTTGGCATCCGATGTGGTATAGTTCATTTGTGCAATGTTAAGAGAGAAAGCCGAAACCTACTTTTTGGGGAAATTTAAAACAACAACATATGCACTGACAACGGAAATGCATGGTCCTTCTTCGGGTTTTCTTCTGCTTGACATCTCTCCTCCGAAGGTTCAGATGTCAACCACACTGACTCGAGAGGATGATATTCTGACAGCTTTTTTTTGCTGTTTGTTGCGGTTATGAGAACGAGAGTATTTTTAGCACACGAACCGCGAAACCATATACGCGTTCCCACCCTGGGCGGGAGAAAACCAAACCGATGGGAATTTTGTGTTTTGTGCTACACGAGAAATGCATATGCGCTA
Organism: Anopheles marshallii; assembly: GCF_943734725.1. Taxonomy (NCBI): domain Eukaryota; kingdom Metazoa; phylum Arthropoda; class Insecta; order Diptera; family Culicidae; genus Anopheles; species Anopheles marshallii. The sequence goes on along the minus strand of NC_071326.1, from coordinate 13,662,286 downwards.
CACACTTCCAAAAACACAAACAAGCATTTTTGAGATCTAAAGCATCCCCACATTCGTTTACGAGATAACGTTTCTCCCATCCCATCGCCAACCAAAGCCAACACACACTGCAGACATTTGCTGGAGCTCATAAAATCAATCACAAATGCATCGTCCCCGTCCATTCCACGGGAAAGTTTTGCAACTTGCATATGCTGCAAGATATCAGCAGCGCTTCCTTACACCCATATTCTTCCTATTCCTTTGGATGTTGATGCTCCCTCCCCAGTTGTATCATTTCACTAAAAGCTTCTACACGGTCGTATCGTAAATGTTGATTGCTCTCTTTCACTGTTGCCAAGAGGCATCAACTACCGAACAAAAAAAAACGTATTTGCAACGCATCTTTAGCTCAAAAACGCACAAAAACAAACCCCGTCAATTCGGCAACGAATCGGAATATGTTCCTACAGGACGAAATTTGACTATCCATCCTCGTGCATTCGGGGGGCAAACATTTCCATTTCGCAAAGGCAAAACGATTATTGGGACGGGGGTAAACAACTATCAACGACCATATCACACGTACCACACCAAGAGCAAGCCTCAACGGCCACGAAAGTTGAGAAGTCCGTGTGTGCCTTCGTCTCAAAGCAAGGCAAGCGGGACGGTAGAAGACACACTCCCAATCCGAAACTGTCCCGAGCAAGAGCTTTCTCAAATGTCTGGCACACTGTTTCAACTGTCGTTAGGGCAAACGGTTCCTGGGGAACGTTTTGTTCAAGTTTCGCCGCCGCACCCCGTGCTCTCCACACGTGTTTGACTTTTGCATCACTCGCACGGCAGCCATCATTTGCTTTTCTCCAATAAGCTGAAGGCATCTACCACAGCTTTTCCGAAGTGACAACGGAAACCATAAGCGAAAAAGAGTAATACTAACGGTTGGTTATGCGTTTGTTTCCAAGCCATTTGCATACGGTTGCTTTATCACGCCTTTTTCCTTTTGCTACAAGGAGATGTATTGAGAAAAATGAAAAGCAACGGAAGACGGGCAAAGGATAACGGATCTCACATGAGGTGAAAAAACATCGTTATCGTGCTGCAACTCTTTCCTTATGGACATTAAGATGCAAAGCGTAGAACACTTCGAAACGAACGGCACAAGCCGAGGGTACGAACCCCATACACTTATCACGATTATGCTTCGTTTCGCAAGCATAACATAGCATAACCTCTTCTTCAGAAATAGTGCAAAAGTTTGTATCCACTGTTTTACACAAACATTATACGAAACCATCACACTAGCGCCAAAGCATCCTCTTTTCCACCAGGCGCTCATATCAGCAATCCCATAAAAAATTATAGTATGTTTAAAAGTTCATTCATCAGATAGACCCCTCCGAAGGCCATAGCATCGCCAACACAACGATACAAATATCACTGTAACTAGCTTAATGTTGATAAAAAAAAAAGCACGGGAAGTTGTTCGTTGCGCTCCGTAAAAGAAAGTAGGATCACGCAAACGACATTATTTAGGACCCATCTAATGCCATTCCCGGTGATCACTTGGCCCTGGGCTCCCGAAACAACAAACTTCGCCTTCTTCTTCGACCAACAGAGCGCGCGCAAATGGTGGTTTTTCTTTCACTAAATTTTGTTTCGTTTTCACGCATGTTGCATAGAGTCGGGTGAAGTAACAGATTGAAATTGATCCTTCCCGAAATCGTTTATTTATTCAAAATGGCTTTTTAAAAACACTCTTTTCCAGCTTTTTCTTTGGTTTTTGTTCTCCCTTCTGTCGGGCTCTTGGCTCTGGCTACGGGAATCTCCCTCTATCCACTCAACTTGTCCATCGATGCAATGGTATAAGAATTTATTTTTATGATCACTTTTACCATCACTTCGCTTAGAGAAGCATGGCAAAGGACCGCCTCTTCCTGCAATACATTCAATTTTGCGCTAGACTGCTACAATACTTGGTTCGAAATTGTAGCAATATGCTACTTGCATCTTCAATTCGGTGCGAACAAATTAAGATAAAATTCTAATCAAAACGGAGATTGCGAATAATGTGAATGAATTCTTTGTTATTTCAAAGTGACCTTGTCACATTTTAACATTACATTTAATAAATGTAAATATTATACCAAGTAAACTTGTTTGTACCAATTTATATACACTTTTTACTTACTAAAACGCTTTTAATGTAACATTTTAATCCCAGTGTGTTTAGAATCGCATCGTACCTGAAACGAAAAATAAAAGAAAACCGTGAATTATTCTGCAGTTAATCCATCTTTAAGTTACACTCTCTAAAACAATGTTACGAATGTTAATCATCGAAAGAATTTAATCGAAATCGACACCAAGGACGATAGCGTGGCAAGAAATATGACATCCTTTGAGCACACTTTTCTCGCACGTGTCCCACCCCGTCCATGGTTGGGTCCCGCGCAACTGTATCATCATTACAAACGCCGGTACGCTGTTCAGCAATAAATCACAATTCACCACAACATTTTTCGTTTACCCTTGACGTTTTTTTTTGCGGTAAAAGGTGCAACCTTCACCACAACAAAGACAACACACACACACACACCGATGATCGCAAGTTTGGGAAACTCAATCTCGGCGATAACCCGATAATTGATTCTCTATTGAAAAAATTAACCCCGCAACGAATATTCGCCCCTTCATATTCTACCACCGAGAGTAGCAGTCAATTTATGTGCTTATGTTTCAACACTGTCGGACACTAAAGTGCCCTTCCCGTGGACAAACGCGAAACTCGTTTGCGACAGAGCACACGCTGGCAATTGCTCTGGGAATTGCGGTCACGTAAGGCTTAAAGCGACACCACCAAGCGCTATCTTCGTACCGGGAACCACTAAGACCAGAGCTAGTTCTCATGCAACCCATTCCCAGGGAATTCTGTGAGACGATTATCCCTCTACTTTCTAAAACCCATTTCTAACACCATTGACCACATCCCCGGAAGCAAGGATGCACACATCTTCAGATGGGTGAAATATTTACTCCACAAGGACGACGCGAGTCAGAGCGCACACATACACACACCACGACTTTCTACAGTTGTTGGTCATCGTTGTAGAAGCTTGTCGATGGTGGACCAAGGCGCTAAAGTGCCACACGCATGGAATGATTTACTGGCGATGACCGCCGTGTGTCGTCGGTCTCCGGCGGATATTGGTTGTGTGTATGTCCTGTTGATCGTGGATCGTAAATCAAGTGTCTCAGCAGCTAACGCGTGGCAATGGTGGTGGTAAACAACATACATACTACATTGCCATTCATTAGTTTTGAAGCGAAGTGTAAAAAAAACATGCTTGGCTGATCGAAACCAGTTGGTCTCCTTTGGTGAAGTTGACATTACCATTACAACTTAAATGCTTTTATGTTTGTATTTATTCCGAACCAATAAATCGTCTGCTCCTTCGAGGAATAATTTACCATTATTTAAAGATGTCATCAGTACTGATAAGTACTTAACATTCATTGATGAATGATGTTTGAAAAACTAGAATACCATAGCGAATCCTTTAAATAATTACAAGTTTAAATCATCCCGATATTTAATCTTAAAACGCCTACAAAGTCTTCAAAAAATATAAGTCAGATTTAACTTTCAGCTTCAAGATGAACACAAAAAAAAACTTGTTGTTCAAACAAAGGAGCAGAAACACAAACAACCGAACAAATCGAAACGATCCACACACATCCATATCGTGATGGAAAAATGGATTTTCCAGCAAAACATTTCCCAAATCACCTGAACGGCGACCGATTTAGTGTCCTTTTTTCTTGCGTATGTATGTGTGGCTGTGTGGTATAATGCTGTTGAAGGAAAACTTTCACCTCAAAATAAACACACATACAACACCGCCCCACACCACCATACACAACATCACATCAAGCAATAGCCGGTTTTGTCCATTCGGTTTCGTTATTACTGATTTTTAGCATGATTCTTCGTAACGTTATCCGGTATCCCATTCGGAAGGGATAATCCTCAATTATGGCTGTTTTCTTATGACTTCCATCGCTTTTGCCTCACATGGTGGTTTCGGGTTTTCTATAAACCGGGAGAGCGGCCCCGGATATTTCTTTCCAACTTCGATCTTGGTCGGTTTTGCTTTATTTCGGGGGTTGTTGATTCGTTCGCTTCCTTTTTCAGCGTTTGTGCGCTCAAAGGCGTCTCCCAAATGGCACATTTGGCAAATACGTTGCGCTGATAGAAAACTTTTGACGTAGCGATAACCTTCACATTTTCACTCTTCGTCCTTTATGCACGGGCTTATAAGGTTGGGTTTGCCCCACCCGGCTTAGAAAAGTTGGTGAAACAAACACGGTCGGACAACGAAACTACCTCATCGCAAGGATTTCTGTTCTGGTAACTTCTTTCTATAGAATACCAACATGCCATAGACTACACCAATCATACGTGTGTGTCCAAGTCATAAGAAAATCAATTCAGTTTATTAATTTCCGATAATAACCGATGCGATTACGATGAACCAAAAGTAACATCCCAGCCACCGGGACGCTTCTTCAACCACAAAGTTTGGGGGGATGGGAGGGTGAAGCCTTCGTTGCGAAAACTAGCGCATAATATCGCTAATCAGTAAAACATAACCGGGAAACAGAACTTTACAAAACACGCCAGAATAAGACAAACAGCTGTAAACACAAGCAACTTCATTAGAAGATTGTTCCTTTACGTCAGCATTGGCTGTATTTGGAAAATAGTGCCCAATTTATCAGCGTGGATGCGTTCCTTTCCCTCGGGTTAAATGTGCACACACCAGCGTCTCTTTTTGTTTCTCAAAAGCAATCCAAACATACTTGACAACTCAATGGATGTCAATTTTGGCAAGCAGATGTTACTCAAGCCGACCGCAAGACCACAAGTCGTTAACCTCTTTGGCGATGCGCCAAAAGACGACAATGCGCACACACTTCCAAACAGAAAACTCCACCCATGCAGGCACACGAAAAAGAAGAAATACACTCCACAAACCGTACACATTTCCGAAAAAAAAATTGCACTTTCATTAAATTTGTCATCTGCAGTTTTGGGACCCGTCTGTACGAATTAAATAATCATCTAAAAAAAAAAAAGGAGAAAAAAAGATACTGAAACCCATCAATCGCTTGAAAATGGAGTTTGCTTTGGTGCATAAGGCGCGCGGCTGCATTACGCGCATCAGTAGGAGAGCTAATAAAGGCAGGCGACTTGTTAATAATTAAGCTTTACGACACATGAAGCTACAACTTTCCAGTCGGTCGTGCGGTACAGCGAAACAAGGTACCTCCGAGCGTTCGCAAAACGAGTGTTATACTTTACGGGGGAAAAAAAGTCAACTGGGACGCATAAACCACTCCACACCCAACCACATTGGGGGTTCTTCTCCCTTGGCTATGGGCGGAACCCGAACTGGTAAGTTGCCGTCGTCTCGACTTTTAATAGTTTCTTTCCTGTCGCTTCTACCGGTGCTGCTGGGCCGTTTCGTTTGCCAGGCGGCACTACCACGGGCAACGAAACGCGACCACTTAACGTCCGTTGAAATGTGACCGCGTTCATCTCAATCGTGAAAACGAGACATTACGATATAATTGAGTGCGTACAAACGATTTTGCATTCCACGGTTGACACAAGCTGTGCGAGGCACCGGGTAGGACATTTCGCCCGACCGAACTACTCTAGTACTGCCGCATCTATGGGCACTGTACTGATGATGATGCTGTTTGCTAATTAACACCACCGTCGACAGGGTGAGCATCGAACTCGTATCGGGGGTCTTGCCAGCAGGACACATGAAGACGTACAGAACATTGCCGTTTGCAAAACGAGAAGCAAACCAAATTACTCGCCAGTAACCGGAACGTAGCTACTAAGAAACGCATTTAAATGACCGTTGCTGGTTGATAAATAAAAATGTATTGGGTACAGTAGTAAGTACTTCATTATCATGCACAGAGTACTCAGAGAAACTGTATCATAAAACTGTTATACTGTTATACCGTCATACTGATATATACTATTATATTGCTATATACTGTTATACCCCTATATACTGTTACATCACATTTTTTGTTACAAATTAAGCATAAATAATAATGTTCCATGATAAATTTACAATATCTACTTTTCACCGACACCTTATCATTAAAAAACATAATCGCGTTATCAAAACAACCCCTCTTTTACACATACTTATGGTTGAACAACTTTTACAGCACACTCAAACCTAAATCCACACGAAAGATGTATTGCACGATACTTGCACAGTTCCTTTTACGAGTTTCTTCACCGGAAAAAGAAGTGGTAATTTTTGTCCACCTTCAAAAACCCGCGAAAGACTTCATTATCCTGTGGTACTTTGGCGTCACCTACCACAACACGCAACGCACTGCACCACCTTTATATGGTACCCATTCACAGATGCACAAGGCAACGACCAACATCTCGTAAGGAAATAAGAATAATGTTCCGAAACATTAAATTTATGATCCTATGGCGTGACAACGACGGCGACGATGACGACGAAGGCGACTCTAGAGAACACAGCCACGACCCAACGCTAGCGCAACTACGGCGAATGAGTACGGACTTGAGGTATCTCAAGCGCGTAAGGACCAAGGTAGCTACTAGTAGCGGCATCGAAGTTACCACCGTCGTCCAACGACAAACCCGAGACACTTCTGACATTCAAAACGTTTACTTAAAAGAACATGCAGTGAGTATCCCCATCGCGTTGCACGGCGTGAATGTCCTTTGAGACGCTGCTACAAAACACCAACCAACTATAGCTTCCCGGAGCAGTAGAGTACCCTCTCTCGGGGACAAAAACGGAACAACGACACATGAACCATAAAATCACATTTATTTTGAATGAAGATATTCACGGTGATTCATTCCGTGAGCGTAATTTTCATGCCCCAAGTAGAAACTAACATTCGCGTTAAAGAACGCTCGTTTGATTCTCACACAACACCGTAAAAACGATTCAAGGTTGAGAGATGCTTTAATTTTACACTATAAAATGTCAGCTTTTCTAATGCGATTACTAACTCCTACATCGGAAAACCTTCGCCACAGCAGCATATACTTGAAGTTTCATTCACTTCTTTCAATCATGCACACACTGGGCACACAAATTTCCATCCTCGAGATACGAGATACCACCAGTACAAGTGCTAATCGTCGTCATTTTTGCCGTTGTTCTTCGACGTAAGTAACTGCAACTCAAGTAGATCCTCTTCAATGATTCACAAGTTGGCCTAAACAACGCCAACGAATGAAGAGCAATGAATGGCATGGACCGAAAGCGCACATAAGCAAACTTGAAAGCCCTCTCCAAAGCCACCGCGCGTCAACAAACACTTCTGCTACTAGCCCCAAAAGTGTTCGGTTGGCATCGGTCGAACCAACCGGAGGAGAGCTAAAGTCATTTGCACGTACGAATAATTAAAAAGGAAAAACTATCTGCCCCAAACGAGTGTGTTGAATTCGTTGGTTTTGCATCGCTTCTTCGGATGAGGAAAGAAAATGGTATCGTCAACCATATAAAAAGCCAAATCGTCCTCCAAGTCCAATTGTATATTGAAGGGGCAAAAATAAAACGGGGCAAGCCGGATTGTAGACGAGGACTTTTAACCAACTGCTAAAGGATAAAGTTAGTGCGGGTTGGGAGATAAGACCCAACCACAATGGAACAATGGCATGTCCAACCAATTATGGTATGTTTATACGAGTGGTGATGGTGTGATAGTTGGAAACATCAAATAGTAAAACTGAACGTTCTGTAAAACAAAGGAAAAAGCGCACACTACACTCTCTCACCAGTGCCGACAAATGTGCATGTTTGTGGATCAACCAACTCCAATGTTGCATCTTTTATATTTCGTCTCGAAGAATTCTTTATGTCCTGAGAAATTTCTTTTTTAAGACGAAAAAAAGACGACACTTCCTCAAACATATGCACAAAATTAAACAAGCATTAATCCAAGGAAAACTCCAACTCTTACAACACCAAAATAAATATTATTTAACGTGGTCACTAAACGTCAAATGGACCGAATAACCGCCGATGGATATTGATCTGGTGCAATACCCGGGCAGTGTGAGTGTGAAGAACTTCGACCATTATGACACTCCGCGGTCAATAGACGCCGATACCAAGAGGACCAAGCAATCAATCGCCTTTCCCGACCCACTCACCACATATCCTGTAAATGCCGAAACCGAGCACTGGCTCACACAGTGCGCTTCGACAGGCTGACTGCAAACATAAGGATAACAAATTGTATCACAAATCTGATTAATGAACGCACCACGGACACCCACGCACACCCCATATCTCGCCGTCCAACAGCATAGTCAGTCGCGATACGCTCAACCGATACAACGGGGCCTGCATGCAACGGATGTGTCTAGCCAACCGACGGGAAAATTACTCAACCATAAACTAGCATCATCGTTCATTTTCCCACAGACTCCACACATACGTGCTGCATGCGCCACAAGCGTTTGAACGCCTCCCCCCACGCACACATCGGTCAGCGATCGGACCCGGAAAAACCCTCCCGTCAGTGGTTTCGCTTTTTTCTTCCATCGCATTTTCCGGACATTCTACCTTTCCCGGTGTGGTTTTCCTTGTTTTTACCTTGTTATTCTACCATTATTTCCACTCGTTGCGACTCCATTGCAGATTTCCCCGTTTTGCGAACTGTTCTTTTTCCACTCGCTGCTAGCTTACGGACTGTGGAAAACACGAATCATGCTCTCTTTCAAGGCAAATGGAGAAGAAATCCACCACACTGAGCTAATGTGCTTCAAAATGTGCGCCACGCACACAGTCACACACCTTAACTGCCAGTAATACCCGACCTTCCCCCCCGGTTCAGCGCGTGGTTCCGGTTTTTGGTGGTTAGACGTGTACAAGTTACGTGTAAAACATTTTAATGAAATACACTTTCTCACTGCGGAAATTGGCAGCAAACTAAAAAAAAAATGCCGTATAACCGTCGGCGAGGTTTTGTGCTGGTGCGGAATAACAACACATCTCGCTGGAATTCCTAAATCACCACACGACCTTCCTTTATCCGTCTGACGAAGGTGGTGCCTCCTCCTGCTCAGCAGACACCCACGACGGCATTGGGCAAGATCTGCGCGCGCCAGGTTGAAGTGAGTAGTTGAAACCTAAATTACATTTTATCAGTTCGTTAGTCTCGATGTGCCATAGACTTGATTTCCTTAGGGGTGTAGAAGGTAGTATTGGCGCAGGATATATTATGCGATTCTCAAGCAGGTTCGATGACTTGGCCGTAAGGGATTTCGCACTCGAACAGCCCGCGCCCCCCGCGACATAATACGTACTCTCCGCTACGAGAACCAGCAGATGATTAGGCAGTTATGAGGATATCGAATCGGATTCTTTGTGCGTAGCAGCTGAAGCTGATTAATTCAAATATTCCAAACAGCGCATTAAACTTTACGCGCATAAAACTATCATATCTGTGGAATAGTGGAGTTTTCCCGGTGGTTTTCATTTGCACGCGGTTCAAGTGATTTTTCATAGCTTTAATTGCTCCATTAAACACTGATAAATGGCTCTTGACAGCAGACGCTGACAATTACAACAGAGATATGTTGCGATTGTGGTTGTAGCGATTCCACGTTCCACCAAGATGATGAAACGAGCAACCAAACTTAATTAAATTGATTTAATATTGAATGTTCAAAATACACAAAACAGTTTAAATAGTTAACTATTTTAATTATTCTCATGAATTTCTCTGTACTATTTCTGTGTTCTCTGTGTAAATCAAATTTTTCAGTTAAAATATAAACGATTTCAAAGTACATTAAACATCCTCTTTTGGCCATCTACGGTCGGAAATTGGAACTAATCACTTTGGCCAAAACAACAGTTAAATTGAGTCGCTTTATCATAAAATCCCTCATTTTTTGTAGCAAAATTGATGGAAAAGTAAACACAGATAAACTCGGAAAAGGAAAAATCATAAACAAAAACTTCAATTATGCTTGTTTTAAAGTGACAAAGTTTAAGACCCAATGTTTCGCATTACGGTGCCATACCATGAGAGCGTTTTGGCTTCAATTCTTTTTATTTTTTTATGAGCCCTAATGAGCTTCGGTTCCTTTGCCTTACCATCGTTGGTACCAGCAGCAGAACCCAACCTTCGTTGGTCCTTAAAAATTGGTCAAAAGCGAAAGACACCTCCTCTCTCACCCATAGTTTAAGTAACAACTAAGGTCGTAGCAGCGTCGAACGCGAGACAAACTGGACGACCGTGAAAGTACGATCACAAATAATCGTTGAACTTTATTCGACAAGCGCAGCAGCACCCCAGCTTCCGTCTCAACTCAACTGGAATTGTACTTTTAAATGTGAAACGAATGCACACAAAAGGGTCCTCCTCCTCATGGGTAACGGAGAGCGTCAAAAACAAAACTGTACTAGACGGTGACAAACTCGTCCAGCTCGTGCCTGGAAGTCCTCCACAGGGGACACGGTAGCGCGCATAGTACCAACACCTACCACCAAAAGTGGGATAATTTTGGGAAGTTTTTGTCCCACAATGTTATCCTCGCTCCTTAAATCATTCCCGGTTCTCATCAAAATGGTTCTCCTTCCCCCGATGTAAATGCGCGCTGCTGTTTCACTTTCTATTTTAATAATCACCACTCGGTGGGAAGATGCTACAACACAGCTTCACTGTCGCAGACAAAGCATATTCCGGTAACCGAAGGGCATCCGCCAGTGTTCAAAAAGCGCGCTGGTGATTACATAAAGCACCAACAAAAAGGAGACTAGTAGTGGGAAGATTCTCGCCCGTTGTTTCTAGGGACGTTTAACCGGTATCACCGTTCGCCCCGGGTTGAAACGAGTTGTACAGATTCCATGAAGACATATTAAGTGTTTTTCTTCTTTGTTGGTTACAAAAAAGGTACACACTGCATTCTGTTGCTTTCTCTCTTCCTTTCCATCTCTCTCGCTTTCATACCTTCTTACCGGCTTAAATAATGACGCTTGAGTGAAATTTAATTTAAGTGTTTTTTCCCCTCATTTACGTGCTAAACATGTTCTCCAGTGAATGGTCGTTCCGTAGCTTGGAAGCTTTCCTGCAAAAAGGACACTACACAAAAGGGAGAATTGACTCGGAAGGCGGCACACCATTCATCAGATTTAAACAATTTTTAATCTTGCTCATTTATTAAACGCACTAAGCACTGATAAATTGGACAGTCTTTTCGCGGGTCACGATGAAAGCGTGCCCTTACGCTAACGAACCACCCGGACACACACACAACGAACACTGCAACGATGCGTTTTTTTCTGTGTGCATCATTAAACCCGGCGGGGTAGATTAAAATAGAGGAAGAAAATATAGTAACCCCATCACCAAAGTAAAGTGCACCCGCGCGAACAGAGCAACGCCATCGCAACACGAACAGGCAATATCCTCCTCGCTGTCGATGGCGACGACGCTCATTACCATTAACATTTACATGAGACATTCTTTTCTCAATATGCGGTACACCACATATAAGCACCGCTCAGGACACCATTTTCGACAGATTTCGTCGAACAACGGGCCTGAAGGGTGTGCTTTTTTTCATTATTCCTGCCAAAAGAAGCTCCAACAGACAAACAAGCATACAGGGCGCGCGTTCCATTTACCATATGGAGATCGTTTGTAAATAATGCTAAAGCACTCTAGTAAACAACGAGAAAAAAAAACTCCCAACTCGTGGTTCGATTGATGACTGCACTACAGAGTACCACAGGACCATGTCGCACAGATAGGAAAGGGTGAGCGCGCCTTCGTGTTGTGTGCGGTTGAGAGAAATTATTCTATTCTTGGCTCAATTTTTCGCTGACGATGTTATGCCGCAACTGCTGATGCAGTTTGGTAATATATATATGTGTGTGTATGGTATGGTGAAATTTTGCTTATATGCGCTCATAATAACGATGATGATGTTCCAAATGTTACCGCAATCCACCCCTTTATACCCAGATTACACACACACACACACTCACCTCTCGTCGAGACAGACAAAACACACAGCGGAGTGAAAGATAAAGGAAAAAGCGCGCATGATATGGATTTCTTTGGCGAAATATTTTCGGCGCGTCAAACCGATTACCAAGAAAAACAGGAAGGAAGAAACATGCCAAACAGCTGTTTTTGCGTCATTAATCCTGATGCTTTTCACCCGTTTTGTGTACGGTTTGTTCGGCAACCCATCGTGACCCATGGCGGCATAACGGTGGGGTCAATGAAACCATATAAACGTGACCCCCCCGTCATTGGAAATATCACCTTCCCCCTCCATCGGCTGTCCACATTACCTCCCCCACCCACCGGCGGTTGATGCAAGACGAGCACCAGAAAAAGAGCAACAATAATCGCCTACCCCATCTCCGAAATGTGCTGCGGGTCGCGAGATCGATTATCCGATTATTTACCCATTAAATTCAACCCCCACTCAGAAAATTGTGGTGCGAGTGTTGTGCTTACCTCTTTTGCGGCGCGTTACTCTCGCGACGACCCCCATCAGATGCCCATGCGTATAATGCAATGCCAACAACATCCTTCTGTCCCGCGTTCGGATATTGCTGCTACTTCCACTACTCGGCATCGCCTACGGGTAGGCAGGACCTTTGTTGTGCGAAATTACGTAACTTACAACCATTAAACCGTCTGCTGGAGACGCACGCATTGCTCATAAATCGTAACGGAATATGACATTAAACTTTTCTGCTCCTCTACTACAGGGCGCTTCTACCGCGTATCAAAATTCCGGAGTGACGTGAGAGACATTTAATTCGTGTTCTAAAAATAGTGAGGGAGTCTTTTTATCCCTGTAACATACTAATATTAAATCTGAAGTAAATAGAATAGTAAGTTATCAAATATTAAACCAACCAAACCATGCAGATATTCCAGCACTTCAACCTCACCTGCACTAAAACGCTTCCGACAACCTTTACTTTCCTTCTCAGCGAACGTGGCAGAGCGATAATTGAATTTCATCCATCGAATCACGGCAGAGCGCGGTTGAGATCATTCTGTGCAGCAGATAGTGAAAGTTCACTCACTCACCTCAGGCAAATCGCTTTGCACTGCAGTTCTGTACGTCACTCAAGTAATCCCTCTACTAAGTAACCCAACTTGCTTTTAGCGACAGTCCCCTGGACTGGCTGTCTTCCACTATCAGCTCCGAACAGAACCCTCAAGCTGTCAGAACTCGTCGCTGTCTATCGGTGTCACTCTCGATTTCCTAGTTCCCTTCCAGGATTTCGCAGGTGAAGGCTTATATAATAGAAAAACGGCAAAGGCTTCGATTGTTGCAAGGATTCTTCGTTCCTCGCCATTCTCACATACACACACCACCCACATATACACTTCCAACTATTGCAGCGACTCAAGAATTCATTAAAATCTCACACGAGACTGCTCTTTTGAATAGTCCCCCAAACGAAGCTTGCCTAATCCTTAGCATCGTTTAGCAAACTACTCCACCGTGTGTTTACGATCGTGATGCTCAAGAACGACATGCCTGGCTGCCTAATTCTTCTTCCCTGCCAAACCGGTTACCCGTCCGAGGACCATAAACTCATAAGACACACCACTATCGCAAGCTGCTGCCAGCTGCTGGTGTGTGCTTGTTGGATCGGTTAGGTTGCGCTTCTGCCGTGTAGTGTGTGTCAGGTGTGTAAGTGTTGTGCGCGCATCGTAAATTAGATTGTAAGAAATTTAATTAAACATACCTAATTATTGCTCCACATCGTACAAGACAACTCCCAAACAGGAGAGGACGAGCGGATTAAGTTCGCGAATCTCGTGCTGCTGAAGATTGAGAATGCGCATCCGCTACTGGGTGGAACAACAGCCAGGTGTTTCTGGAGACGAGATTGTCGCAAAGTTCCTGCCAGAGCTTCCTGTGCGATATCGGTCTCTACGGTGTGCCGAGGAGTAAGGGAGCAATAAAACTATTTTCACGACGTAAACTCATCGAAGGGAGCACAATGGCACTGCGAAGCTAAATAAGCTGCAATATAATCACAAGCGGGACACGTCCTGCACTACACACTTGTTCATGATGAGACATAATCCTGTGATTTTAATGCTTTGTTATATTTTACAATGATTTATTTTTGCGAGTGTTCTGTGGTTGGTGGTGTGTGTGATATTTTTAATTTATAATGGTGATTTTAAATGCCTATAGACTTATTTATCTTCGTTCTAATTTATTCTTCCGTATTCTTTCGCTTATTCGCGTTGTTTCATATTCAATTTGAAACGCTTATTCATCCAACTAAGTGCCTCTTCCCTACTGGAAGCGCCCTCTGCCGTCAACACACAGAACTGTCTAAATGGTAGGTTGTGTTGATACTTGAACAATTAGACCACTAAAGCGAATTTTCTTGGCAATGAAAAAAACACTCATAAACAATTAGTAAACATTAACACGTTCAATGTAAAAATACATTTTCTAGTAATTTGATGATGAAAAAATATTTATACCAAACATTAGGTCGTTCTATAAATACAATCACAATCTATCGGTAAGATAAATACAAATCATCTGCTTAAATCAACATTAAAGACACACAGTAAAAGAGAAAAACAACCAAAACTTTCGTAACAACATTCCACGACTCGAGTCAGCTGTTTTCTAACGATTTGCTCCCTGATGAAACATTTATGTAGCGTCACCCATTCCAAAGCCCATCGTAAAACGCCTACGCACTTGGAAAACCCTACGAAAGGGAAAAAAAAAGCAACTTTTCCGACACTCGACGACCGCTTTTCGTCGGATTCACCTCCCCGCCGCATCTGTCTCTCTCGTAAAATATCAACTCTCATTATTTGACCTTGTCCTTGAGACGTATCTCGCACAGCATAATCAAGGCCTACGTCCACCAACGCGCCCGGTTCAGCACACGGATGTCAGAAGGTTCGCCTAAATTTCGGCACGACCCAGACGAATATTCAATCCCTCAGCCCCAGCAAAGAATAACACCACGATGCGAAGAATCACGCATCCCCGCACCCTTCGTACCCATGCCTTCCGCCGAGGTTTGGCATGCTCCGCACACACATTGGCCCGTCTGAGTCTGACCTGACCCGCCGAACAAATTCACTATGACGAAAACGTTTGAGACAATACCAGAGAGGGAAGGAGGATGCGGAAAACCAACAAGAAAATTGCGTGTCTTTTCGCATGTGCGTGAGTGTTTGTGTGTTTGTGTGTGTGTATAAACATAAACTTCTTTAACGAGAACGAAGCGAGACAACCAATCGAGCCAGACAGGCCAAGGGAGGGCGCGCTTAGGGCTTTACCTTCCCCGGCACACATCGAGACTTTACGTCTCGTTTTGGGACAGTTAGCTTTTCCGACCTAACCTCAATGCCTCCCTCCAGCAGGGGGGAAAACCGACACACAGACGAAGCTTTTTTCGTCGTTGATCGGAAAAGCCTGTCTGGCCACGAAAATGCCCGAAGTGCGTGTATTGAACCCAAAATGAGGCCTAACTGTTCCACGAGCCTACGGCGAAAAGGCTTTTCCAGCTGCGTAGCCCCACCGTGATGTGGGGGCGGGAAAGGTCGCTCACCACTGACCGAACAGTCATTTGTTGGTAATGTGGAGAAACCGGGCGGCCACCAAAGGCACACACAAAGAGCCCGAAGTGGACGCGAAGTTCAATGTGCTACACACTATGCCGACGGGACTGAGAATGCGTGCCGTCGTCCGGTGCGTACGCAGAGCTTTTCCCGAAGGCTCTCATTCATACACATTAGCTAATAGCGCGCGCGGCGGCTGAGTGCCACCACTACAGAGGCTCTGCGAAAAAAAGGGGAAATTACTTGGGTTCACGCAATACGCATCTCTGCAACACGTGGAACAACAAACTCCGAGCAGATACAACTCCCGGCGCGAGCAACGAACAAAAGTTGAGCGCGAGAGTATTACAGCGTGGAATCGAGACAGTTAAAAAAAAAAGAGAACGAAAGGATGATACACAAAAAAACGGAACGATCCAAACGAAGCCTAATCGGATAATCACCCTTAGGATTTTACCTTGGGACCGACCGAAGGACCAGCTTTGGATGACACAGCAAACATATCAGACGATCCAGACACGCAAAAAAAAAGCCGGATAACTCCCACCGAAGATTGATACTGCCGTCTAATGTATACTGAACGACAGCGTTAAAGGACGCAAACCCCAACAATTAATCATTTGCTGTAAATGAGCTGCATGTGAACGCCCCAGACTTTAAGCATGTTTGTTACAAAAATCAATATCATTACTTTAATACAGACAAAATACTTCATAAAAGTTGAACGTCCAGTAAAAAGCAGGTGCCTGAAATTAGGCTCTTCGTCTTCGCCATCGACTAGAAGAGATAAGCGAACCATCGAAATACTTGCTTCAATGTGCGACACAACAACGAAGAATTTCCATCAGAATTGGCCACTTGTGAATCTGTGAATGCCGCGACAGATGCCCAATGCCCCATAAATAACCTCAGCGTGACAGTGGAATGTACTATAGAGGGCGTTCGGAAACGTTTCATTTCGCGAAACAAGCACTAAAAAGCAAGGGAAATAACGAAATATTCCACCAGAAACCAACGAGAAGAAGAGTAAATTGTAGTATTGGTACAGAGCACACTAAGAGTAGCAATTCCAGGAATTACGTAATAAATTACCAAAAAAAAAGTCGGTACCACGAAAACATGACGAAAGTACGGTGAACAAATGAGGAAATGTTTGATGACGGTTCTCTCGGAAATATGCTAGCAGTAGCTTCCCCCGCGTCCTGTTTGGAACACACATCGGGTGGATTAAACAAGGACGACGCGGTATGCGATTCCGTTTTTCCCGAGGATTTCATCAGGGTTGGTGGAAAACTCATTTTTAATCTGCAGATGGTGAGCTTTTCAAATTTATTTCCCAAACCACCGGCACACTGTGCCGGCACGTCTGGGAGGTGGCGGCCACCGCGTTGTAACAGTACTGGCACGTTCATCCAGCGAGCTTATTTCACCGGAACTTCCTTGCAACACACACAACAACGCCAATTTTGGATCTTTTCCTCGTGCACCACTATTGCAGGAGTCCTTTATGCTGCTCCTCCCTGTTGAAGGTCGCAGCCGGTGGGATGGAATAAAGGGGCGAAGAGAGACAAAAATGCTACCGCTCCACAATCCACCCGCCGAACATCTTCCTGTCGAAGTTTGGTTCTGTTTTCCATGCAGTTCTATCGAGTGAGAAAATACAACGAAACCACCGGCAACGTCCCATGCTCAGTCATGCGTAAGTTTGAACGATTGCCTGTGATGAGTGTACTTGGGAGGAAAAGCATAACTTGGACGACCCTCACCTAGGATGGGAATAACCAAAGAAAAAAAAAACATTCAGACATGCGACCGCATGCAGGCACAAAAAAGGGAAAACGCGAGGATCCTTCGCATCCTGCTACCCTCTTCTTCCCAACACCCCATCATCAGTTGGAGGAAAAGGTCCATCGACGGCACGGTACAGCAAACACGGAAAAGTCAGTGAACTTCCTAGTCTTCACCCGGTGGTTCCGATCTTCCGGGATGTCTCGGGATTTCCCTGTCAAGGACCATGGTTTGTTTGCCGGGCTGTGTGCGGGGTGGTGATGGAGTGTAAAAACGCCGATCCTTCACCCGGGTCCTTTTTCTCGGTGTTCTTTTCTATATTTACCCAATTTATCTATGTTTGTCTAACGCACCGACCGTGCGCACTCCCACCCAAACCGGTCCTTCCCCCCTGGAAGACCGAGTGAGGTCTGCTTAACGCGCGTCCCCCCACACAGAGATCGAACGCCGGAAACGATTTTTGGGGGTGGCAGCATAAGAAATTCCACAGACGTGAGAGCTAAAGTGAGCTTTCAAAAAGCTATAAACATTCCTATTCATGCCAAAATCGGAGCCAACACAAAAACGATTGCCTCCGACAGCTTTTTTTCCTGGCGTTATTCGTTGGACGAGTTCGGATGGGACGGGGAATAAGGAAACACACAGCAATTCAAGTGAGCGAAAGAGATGAATATGCGAACACATACTTCAGTATCAACGTAAAAACTGCGTTTTTCTTTACAGATCTCGACGCTTTTCTTCTTCACTGTTCGATTCGTCGTACCATCAACCAATACAAAGCGACTGGTTCCATCCTTGGAAAGGAGATGTAGTTTTTCTTTTCGTGCGGATTGCATAAATTTCGGACGCGGGGCATCACAAGTTTGATCAGTTTGAGAAAGAAAGCATACGGAAACACACACTGACGCACAGTCCATTTTCATGAAAAGGGAGCCTCTTGGAGGTCAGAAAACACACAACAAGAGACAAAAAAAAACGAACCTCAAAAATGAACCAAACAAACACACCGCGTGTGGCCCAGACGTCGCGACGACGCGCGTCAAGTGCTCACGATACGGTATGCCATAGAAAGGAAAACCCCGGTACACCAGGCGGTGTGACAGCTGTCATCGTTCAAAAAACTTTTTTCCCCGAGAAACCCTTCCAAAAAAGCAGGGTGTGCCAACGCGCTTTGCGTACCACCAAAGGAGTGTGGGAGGGGGATGATGATATCCCAATGGGTCTGAAGCAGATGGGTGGAGAAAAGGCAGTGTTACTACTGCCGGAAGTTGCATTGGGTGGAAAAATTCAATTTCCTCCCGTGTTGCAGAGGCCGAGCCAGTTCGACGTTCATTTATCAAAACGCGAATAGGTGTGAAAATAATATATTGACATAATATGCCAAAAAGTGAAATAAAAACACTCGTTTAAACCTTTAAACAAACTAATGCTTGCGCAACACACAACGGGCGAAATTCGAAAATCGGAACCAATGATTAATGGTGTGCATAAGGACGGTTGCACATAGCAAATGCAAAAGTGTGGCTGTAAACAAGCCGTTGCATTTATTGCACGAATATGATCGATGGCAATATTTTGCTTTGGATTTTTATGGAACGGGTTTATTCTACATTGAAAAAGGCACCCAAAAGCTTTAACCAAAATCAATCTACGTATAAAAGAAAGGCGAAAATAAATGTCATCGTTAACGTCCAAATTTGTGAGTAAATATGATTTCCATATATTAAGACGTAATCCAAACACTGCACAACTGTGCCTTAATGCAATTGCATTCAGCTCTCGATGCATTCGTTGCCCGTCGCCGCACAGACTGATCCTTTTTTAAATGAGTTTATCTTCAAATCTCTATTCAATAAAACTCTGTATCATCGGCAACAAAACCACCACATCCACCAATTGCCACCTCCTAACCGTCCTCCTTCGCTTAGGACGTGCATATAGTAAAAGATTGGTTTACCGTTTTATTTCGCACGTTATTCAGCCGATACTAAACCTTGGCCGAGGAGTGCTGGTTGGCGAATTGGCGAAACGGAAACCCGATTCAATTTTCAATTCCATTCGAATTTATGGCCGCGTTTGCGAACTTTTACGACCATCCAAGACTGGGCGCTCGCGCGTACACTCTGCCGACAAATAACCTCGACGACTCTGAAAGATTCCACAAGCTGCGGTAATCCGTTCACTGTGAATTCAATAAATATCATCGTTTCTTTCTGCTTAGCGAAAAATTATTCAACCCTAAGACACCCTCTCTAACACACCCAGAAATACCATACCACCCACTTGCGCCCACCAACCAGGACGACACCTCAACGATGGCAAAGAGTTGGGAGGAGAAGAAAAAATCCCATTTAAAAAAACCCACAATTCGCTCCGGAAAATAAACAAGAATCGTCGGTTCAATATACCGGATTCGGTGTGGAAAAACTGCACCACATTTTCCATTTCCATGGGCAACTCGTTACTCTATCCGTGATGAAGCACAAGACAACAAAAACAGCACAAAAAAGTGGACACCGTTGACTTTATATTTTACAAAAACTCATCACAGACTAGCCAAATTCAAACTGGCACATACACACACAGCAGCACAGCCACCACCAGTAGCACCTTTTTCCGAAGTGTAGCAACAAAATCGAAGAGGATTTAATTTTCTTTTAATAAAATCACGTACGAAGGATTTCCTCGGGCAAATGGAAACGGGCACCGGACTCTGCCGCTGCCGCGTTTCGGAGCGGCCCCCAAAAAAGAAAAGCCAAGAACCCGCAACATGAGCTACACAGATTCCGGTTATCGATGAAGATGAACAACCCGTGTATGTCTTGCGCCACCAATGCCGCACCCCATCGCCGAACCACTCCGTTGTACGGAGCAGATCCTGCAAAAGCTTCTTGATATAAATTTTTAAAAACATCATTTCCCGACGTGCGAAACGGACAAAGTGTTCGCGTCCCGGAGAGCCGGGCACAGCCCGGCGAAGAAACCTTTATCGATATTAATATTCAATGAATATCAATGTCAAACCGTGTTTCCTTTCCCACAGCGTACCTCGAACTTTCTGGGAGGGGTAGTATGGCCGGGGTGGTGGTGGGGGGATGCCGGATATTTTACGTATTTCGTGTGCTGCAATACGTCTGGTGCGCGCGGGATACACGTCAGGGTCCCGGGGGGGCGCGTGTTCCCGTGGTAAGCTGTGTGTAACGGAGACGCATCCGTTTGTCAGTCACGCGATGCTTCATCCGGCGCCCGCGTCTGGATCACGATGGCGTGAAGGATTCTTCGTCTGACCCGTGGCATGCCGCCTTCGCCTCAATATGCACAAAACAAGAGGCTAACGACCTTTCGCAACATGAAGAGCTAGAACTGCCTAACCTTATCCAGCTTCCTTCCTTAAACCTTTCCTTCCTTCTTCGCCGTCTGAACTTTTCCATGCAGCATAAAACCCCTAATTTGACACTACCCCCACCCCATGCCAGGGGGGATGTGCACAAGACGGTAAGATTCAGGTGTGTTTCTTCGCAAATCCGTAACAACGCCAAGCGGAAGGAAGCGCTAAACCGCCAGCAGGACAAACGCAAACCAAGAATTAAATTGATTGCTTTCGTTTTCCTCAACACGGTAGCGAAGGGTGCATAAAGGGAAAATCATTTTTTCATGAAAGAAAACATGACTAGAAAAAAAACACACCTTCTCAGCACGACCACCCCCGTCCGTCGGACACTGTGCGTCATTATCATTATTCATTGGGGCTGCGGCGCTTTACTTTCCGGCGTGGTTTTGAAAGAACGGAAAAGGTCACCAAGCAGCAACAAACGTGTCTCGACGGAGGTGTGTTACAGGTTATGCCGTGAAGATTTTCCTTTCGTCTGTCACGGAAATCAAAACGTAACTTTCGAACGACGAAACAGTTGCACCGTTGCTCATAAAAGTCGAAACATTTCCACAACAAAAAGGTGTCGTCGATCTCTCGCCGATGGAGAGACACCGGAGCACGTAACAGTTCGAGGAAACTTGGGCATCCCTCTGCGACAAGTGATGAGACCGCAAATGTTATCATAATAGTTGTCTCGTCGTCCCTGCTGCGGACCTGATTGGATCTAAACCGAACCGATCCAGACATGAGACGCCATGATGCCAGCATCTCCTTACGAGTCATACCCGGCCAGCAATGGAGTAAAACCCTTTCTGGAAATTGACAAAGGAAACAGAACTGGAAGGATGCAGTACCAAATCACAAATAAAAGCAACACTAAAGTACACAAAATCCTGTATCGATGGATTCTTAACTAAATATTTCAATCGGAACTGATAATGTCCCTGGGTTATGGTTTGTTGAAAACTTTAACCTCACACAACTGCCGCTCGATGCGGAATCGAAACAAGCAATCTGACCCCGGCTTTAATTCGTATAGCGCCCATCCATCCCAACCCCATTTATCGAACGATTATGATTTTATGGAATTTGCTATAACAGTTTGATGACTTCATCAGCTCACTCTCGGTCGGCGCGCGTTCGCTTGTGTGACAACCATCTTTGCACGGTGAAATCCTGTCTCGGTTCTATAAAATTTGCTTTACAACATGCTGACACCTTTCTCCAGGGAGCTATTTTTCGCAACAAATACAACGACGCGCTGGTCCATCGGTTCCGTGGGCCACACAGCAGCGATGTTCTTGACTCGCAGGCAAGACAACCAGGTGATTTAAGCGACAGTAAAATATTACACCTAATTAACATCGCATTTGCAACGAGCGACTGAACGGTAGCAACCATCATGACAAGGTTTTGGTGGAGCTTCTGGAAAACCTTGGAAAACCTTGGAAAACTTTAACTTTCTTCTTTCCCTTTTTTTTGCTGTATAAACTCGCGATAAATCAGATACTAAAGCAGTATGCGGTGATAACAAATTGAGCTCCATTTATCACAACCAATTTACTGGCAAACTTCAGGAAAAATGCTGTACATCTTAAATTTTAGTTGTAAGATCCTTGCTTTATTTCAGGATTTCTTCAAAAGTTCCAACATTAAAATGATTGTCATTTTGTCAGTTCACAATGAAACTTTAACACTCTTTAAGATAGTCTAATGTAGAACTTGTACATGCTAAGTTCCATTTCCTATTTAATATATATATTGGAGTACATTGACCGATAGCCATTTACTACCGAAACCAATGCTCCCCAGAGTTGGTCACCACGAATAAACATTCTCACATCAAGACACAATGGTGCCAGCAGGTGTGAAATGTGAAAATTTATTATCCATCCATGAAACACTACTACCACACAGTACTTGCTTCAGCCGGGGAAAACCCGAATATTTGACCAACATCACCCAGACACAGCCTCCGGGAGATGCCGATATCGGTGTACCGGACATCAAACGAATCCGTATCCCCGCATTGAAGGCGTTAGTGTCGTGAGCACACGTTCACCTGTGCTCAATCGATCGGCTACACCTCGGAGAACCTCCCAAAAAAGAAGGTAAAAAAAACAGGTAGTCTGTGTAATTTCTTTCCCTTTATTATCACCACTCGAGCGAAACTGCTCGCTATTTTTGTGGATTAAATTGCGCTGAATGTATGAAACCGAGTAAATGGTTGGCAGCAAAGAAAGGGGTCCCACTACAGCGTCTAACCGGAATAAGCAACAGAATAACAACGAACTTCATATCGAGACAACAAAATAGTGCTGAGACCAAGGTGGATGTGCGTTTTGTATGTGCACCGCAGCTTTGGGATTAGGGGCTACGCCTGTAAGGTACCGACCGATTCCGGGCCAAACCCCGGGGTATATCGGAAAACTGTTGCAGCTGGGACAGCAAAACCGACAGCAGCCATTGTCGAGAGCAACGCAAATGCCGATATCAACGATAGAGAATGGATCAAGATGAAGTACTCTTGAGCGACCTTCTCTCCCGGAGGTTCACCAACCCGGGCGCGATAGACCGTGAAAAATGTTCGTACGTCGAAGCACAACAAATGTTTGCATAACCAGCACGACCGCTCGACACTTTGGTGTTCCTGCTACTCGTTCTGTTTGGCTTGAACCTACCCCGGGGTTCGATCGAATAGAGCATGTTGAAGAGGAAAGCGTTGCGTTATCTACGCTAACGATTAAAGGAAATACTTCCACTGTCCCACGGATAACTCACTTTTTGGGGGTTTTGGATGAACGCAGAATTATCCTGATTCTATTTTTCTCCAACGTTCTTCATGTCACAAAGTAACTCCGTAAAACAAATATGCAAATCACTTCCCTAGTGTTTTTGTGATACGCAGACAACCGTATGAATTGGTGTACAGAGTAGAGCTTTCTGTGCCCAAGATTTAAATCGACGATTTCAAAGCCTCGATCCAAATTGAAGTAAAACGAAAATCGATTTATCAACAACAAAAAATCCTGCTACACGTCTGCTTCAAATAATATGCTGGTGTGTTGTAGGGCCCTTACGTTACACACTCCAATTTCTTGGTAATGGCAAACGTGAACAAAGAGCTAGATAAAACAAAATACTTCTAAATTATAGACAAATTCTTTCATTTAATTTTCATTTCATTCTTTTCGTTAAATTTATTTGGAAAATAATATTCCACAACAACATTTTCGGAATGTTGTGTGTTCCAGAGAGAGAGAAGATGATGAACTCATGTATCAGGACATCTTTGATGAGAAGATGACAAGAAGATTACTTGTTAAACTGGCATTATTGCATACAGCAACGACATTTTAAGTTCTCTTTGTTATGTTAGGTTCTTTGTTTTGTAAAATTGACAACAGAAAAAAAAATAAAAACTTATCACATGCAAACTGGAAGTTGATCATCTAAAACAAACATAAATATAGCGCCGTATTACGATCTCTGTGGATAAAATTCTAAAATAGTTTCTAAAAATAAACGCAACTTTATCGAAACATCTAACTACACCAGTTCACTGACCCGTTTCGACTGTAAGGGGAGATAATAACTGCGGAGTAGCGATTTCATTTCCTTGATCTAAAGGCAAACATCTCCGATGTGCCTCATTCACGGATCCTAAAAGTCGAGTTGAGCGCACAGCCGTTTAATTTCTTCCCCGCAAACAGACGGTAGATCCGGGAAACATGTTCCGCGTGAAGATGTTTGGCTCATAAATCATACAAACATAAAACTCGCTCGCCCAACAGCATCGAGTAACGGACCAATTCTTCCTTCTGTATCACAGGACGAACGATCCCCCGTGCACCGTCCACAGTCCACCAAACTTCTTACTGCACATTTCTCACAACCGAAAACACAACGAAAAACTTTAGTCCCAACCCGTGAAACCCAAAGTTTTCGGGAAGAAATTTATGTGATACCAACGCTCGTTTCGATCACATAATTGTTCTGGACGAGGCGAGTCTTTTTTATGACCCTGCACTGGTTCGCGGTGCAATGATGCAAAAATGCCGTTTCGTTTAATGTGCACGGAGGTCTGCCGAATCATCAAACACAACGATCTACGGCCATGAGGAAACAAGACAGCTCTGCTCCGTCGAGCTTAAGAGATTTTTCATCGAAAACCAATGGGAACCCTACCACTGGTCTTACTAAATCTGCCCCGTGTGTGCTCTGAAAATCCACGAATTAAGCGTCGGTCTTTAAGCGCTCGAGCGATTTTAAGAGACACCAACAAAGGTTTTATTTTTGCTGCTAGACCAGAAAAAATTATGCAAGATGTTATGCACAGCACAGCCCCTCAAATGGCTGTGCCCGATCGTACTGACATATACACACCTTCTCTCACAGACCTAAACCCGGACCGGGTCCTACCCCACCCCCCTGTACACCTTTTATTTGCCCCATCCGACGAGGCAGGTTAGTTCCGAAACTCTGACACTAGATTATGTCGTAAAAACTAACGAAGCAGATGGAGACGAGCATTATACGCGAACCCGAAACCCTAAGTGACGACCGGTGGAGTTTGCTTTTTTTTTGTGTGTACATTAAATTATGTGTGTCCTTTAGACACAGAGACGTCGTCGCATCCGTTTGTGGAGTTGCAGGTTGCCTTCTACACGACTGCGCCCATCCACCTCCACAACCAAAGCAGCAGTGAGAAAAGAAAAGCCCAAAACTCATGGCAAAACAGCACACAAAGCGCAAAGCACACGTTTCTCAGCTCCATTGTGTTTACTACTGCTGCGCGTTTCCTCCTCTCGCTTGATGCAACCACCATCAAAAGACGGGCCCAAAGTGCACAGCGACGTCACACACTGTCCGAAACTTTTAAACTCGACAAATCAATCTTGTCCGCGTCTCTGGACGTCCGACGAAGAGACATGAAACACCGAAAGCGCCGCCGCATTAGGGTGATGAATGATTTTATGCTTCGCTACGGACACACAACAGCGATATGCGCGCGGGCTACACAAAGAGATTAAAACATGGCACAAACCCGTCTACGGAGCCGCACTGCGGCCAAATGGAAAGGGGAACAAATTATTCCGGTGGCTATTGAAAATTACATTTCGGTACAGCAATTAGCATAAAGCGGAAGAACGTTTTACAGCAAGTCGTCTGAAATGCCACCGTATCTCTATTAATGTCCCTTTCTGCAGGAAAAGATAACTAAACTTTGCAACTTGATCTGCTCTTTGTGAGCTACTGTTCTTTGGTGCAGTAGTTATGTTTAGGACAAGAAGGTCAAAGTGGGGAAACTAATTCAAGATTATTATCCTCCAACTTTGATAACATATTCAACGAAGTTAATGTATGTATCAGGCTATTTTAAGGGATCCACGCAACACTTCGGGGAAAAATGTGGTACAAATACAAAAACCAATACCCATTCAAAGCTTTTTTTCATGATGAATTCGATAATGTTTTGACCGGGATCAATGAACCCATTTTCTCCGAGAGTTGTGCGCTAGAGCGCTTTTTTTTAGGGAACAAAACTCCTTTTTCATCGAGTTTAAAACACACTTCCACCACCGAACTCAGCCCTAATCTGCAGTTGAAGACCTCGATTACTTCAAGAACGGTACGGGAGAACATTGCAGAAAAAGCGTAACAGGCAACACTGTTCATCCTTAATGAGCTTTAATTACTTTCATTATCATTTTTATAGCGCATTGCACGCGTCTGTCCATTTCGCGCGTCCCCAGACGATCTGATGACTATTTATCAAGTAGCAGCAATGGAGGACTTCAAATTTGCTAGATGACCATTTTCCTTGCTTCCTTTACGTTGTGATTTTACTGTTCAACATTTCCTACCAGATCCGCCAACACTACAAGTGTCGGAAGGAGAAGTGTATCGAACCCACTTTGCAGTAAAGTCGTGTAATATTTTTTGCTCTAATAACGACACACCGTTAAAGGCTTATTTTGGGATAAAAAGCAAGACCCTTCCTGCGTTCCATCGTTCTAAGCGACAACTACAAAAAGCAACCATTTGTTGCATCGCCCCCATCGTCATCCTGGAGCGTGGGTGGTGGCCGTGAGTCCTCCCCCCACTGTCTGAGGCGCGTGGTTTGATGAAGTGATGAATTATTTATCCTTGGTTAAACGAATACTGGACTGAATGATCAACTAACTTGCCCAGTCCCAGTGATAAACTCATCCTATCCTACTGATCAGCTACAGTAGGGAGCCCATCCAAAACGTCCACCCAAACGATGCCATCATGTGCGGCATATGTATGTGTTAAAGTAAGCGAAAACCACTTCAGCCAGATATTTATGATAAACAGGATCGATAAATGAGCCGGGTTTTGCCTTCACATTCTCCAGTGTCATCACATAGCCACGCATGAACAAGCCAATGACATGCGGAGGGAAAGGATAAATATCCTTAGTTCCGACACGGCTAGGATGGTTGACCTTCGGAGCACTACACACACACACACAATGCTTTATGAGGCGTTTCGAAGCTTTATGAGAATGTAATTGAATTTTTATGATTTAATTGGACCGAGACAAACCATAAAGCGGGTTTTGATGAAATCTCGCACCACAGATAGGAAGAGAGAAGGCTACAAATATACTCATCGGAATCTATACGGTGTACATCCTTCCGGAGACTGGCAAACCTTCGAAAACAAGCCCAGCAAAGGTGATCAAACATTCAGACAAAATGATATTTTGTTTGTGCATGAGAAAACAAATATTTTACAGGTCGAAGTTTGCATTACAATACTTGTTCCTACATTGCACAAAATGCATGAAGCCAGAATGGTTGACAGTACAACACACACACCCGGTGCAGAAAACCCAGACACAGAGATAAGTAGAAATTAAACTTTAATTACACTTGGCACGTTCGAAATAGTGACATTTAACTACCAATGGGTCGATCCGTTTTGCCAATTTCGCTTCGATGGAGCTGCTCTTCCGAACTCCAAACTGCCACAGTGTGTCCACCGCACCCGATAAGGCGACGCGCGCGCGACACAACCCGCAAAACATTACGCAAAGGGACACGCCACAACACAACCGAACGACCGAAACACGATCCCCAAAAGAGGAAGGAAAACTGTCGAGAATTGATTGCTTATCGATTGTCGTTCGGAAGATGGGTTTTCCTTCAATAATTCTTTTTGCGCTCCTGTTGCTGGAGCCTCCTCTCTCCTCGCCTATGCCGGCGCTCCCATGCCTTCTGGCGTTGATAGGGCTGCTGGAAAATGGAAAACTTTTACACTTTCCGTTTTCCTTTATGCCATATTGCTAATACTGGTAACAAACGCAAAACGTCTCGCACAGGGGTTCGTGTTTGTTATCAGAGAGTTACCGAAGCTTGGAGTCACCCTGCCGTGCACGCATACACACACACAGAGAGAGTACAAAAAAGGGAAAGGTCAAGCACTAGGGGGGTAGTACGTTTTTTTTTTTTTTTTGTAAGCAAGCAACCAACGATAAGGCCAGACCTGAGACGGCAAGAACAACTCGCGCAGTAGATCTCAAGACTGCATGGTGGAAAAATTCAACACACTCCAACACTTCCCCCTCCCATCATGGTGGGTGGTGTGGTACGTAGAAAAAGCTTAAGGCAAAAGTTCGAACTCCACACAACCGGTGCGCCAAAACTCGTATCAAACACTAATAAATCACTAAGGTTTTTACTTCGACTGCTTTTATTTTTTGTTGCTACTTTTACTTCTTGTCCACTAGAATTTGGAAATTGATCTGAGCACTTACACCGAATGCTTGGTCTCCATTCTCTTTGCAGGAGGAGTTTCCGAATGCCGACGAGCACTTTGAACGGTCTTCGCCACAGGAAGAAAATTTCTTAACTTTGCGTTTTTGCCTTTTACTTTGACGACTTTTCTCGTTTTTTTTTTGTGGTCTTAATGTCTTGACATTTCATTACATTACAGCAGCCTATAGACGAGCGGCACTGTTATTAAGACGGATTCGAATACCAAACACAAATAGGTTGGTTTACCTACTTAACAAACTTAGAAGAAATCTATTACGCAAAAAGAGTTAAAAATACAACTGTCAAAGTTTTTAACACAACCTGGCACTAAAGCAGGAACGGAGCTTCGATCGCTTTGACCAAAGAGGGCGCCACCAACAGTGCGGTTAAAAATGGTTGGAATCGTCGATCGGACTCTCCTCCTTCTAGGTGCAAACAGCACAGAAGTAACAAATTTCGAACGATCATCATCATCATAAGAAATATTGCAACAACATATTCGAAAGTTTGCTACAACAACTTCACCGTAAAAATATGCATCAACGTGTATTTGACCTCTTAACCGAGCAACGATATAAATAAAAACAGTAAAACCTGATCCCAGTCACACCTATTTGAATGGTTTGAAATTACCATACTGAGCAGTAGGTCAGTTACAATAAGATGTAATTGAAGGCGTGTTGTACGACTCCTACGTAGCGTCTTGAGAGTATTTCCATAATAAATCGATTACTTTACGGATCGGCATCACGAGATGATACTAACTCCATTCTCGTCCTGTGTCCAAGGGTGCCGATTATTGCATGACGCGCAATCGTTACTCACGATGCGAACCGACATGCCACACCGGCGACCCACTCGCCCAAGACTTCCACACCAAGCTAATTGCATGAGAACAGAGCAGAAACACTGTTCAAAATTAATTCGTTCTCATAAAGCTGATCTCAAACAGCTTCAAGTATCACGTGCGTTGATCGTTTAATATCGACATTCTATTCGCGTCGTAAATTTGCACATGAATCATCATTGACAGATGAGCAAAACGAGAGACCGATAAAATGTTCATTAAGCGAGTTGTTAAATACTCCCGATGGGACCCACATTCTGACATAATCGCCGGTGCGCCACTTTTCCGACTGACCAAAACCAGTTCCGTTCGCTTCGGTTAAAAAGCCACAACAATGTCACGGTTGCGGTTTTTAGCCACCACATGCAAAACGTGACTGTCACTCATTAAGTTTGACGCTGCAAATATCCACGTCATCAGTGGAAGAAGCTGTGCCCGCACACAGCACCGTGGAAAGCGAATGCAACAGTTGGCAGTGCGACAATGCGGAAACTGCCGCCCCGTAGTGGAAAGAATGTAATGGTCGATGTTACTGCTTCGCCATGTGGCACGCAGCCAACCAATTCCGCAGAATGCACTAAAAACTAACCTGAGTAAAATAGTAGTTTTAGAGCGTTGCGACGGGTCAGTTATTCAAAAGTTCCCTTTCGCGTTCGCCATCACGCGAGAATTGTATTACCGAAAAAAAAAACAGTTGGCATCACTTGAAACGGGACCGGGGGGAGGCAATATGTTTTTCCGTCAAGCACACAACACTTGCTTGACAAACTGCCAATAGAATCGTTTATTTGCCAAGACACGTTCCATTCTGTACACATGCGACTCCAAACGTGCACCGAGAGTTATAGGTGATGCACGCTAATCATTGCGGTTTTATTGCTTGTGCAGTTTTTTTTCCAGGAAGTGAAACCAATCCGCGCTGGTTGGTGAGTTCCGTGCGGGAGTAGAATGGAAATATTGTTATGATGTTGTACGAAGCTAATTAAATTTAGCTTCAATTACACCCGATGTTTGATCAAAATGTACCACCCAGCAACATCAAATGTCACAACCTCAAGCCACAACCACGAATAGCATCGACAGCTTATCTGTTGCTGATATATGATCACACTGGCGACTTGGAACTCTTTTTTTCCTACATCAAACGATTGCCGTAAATGCGTTCATGCATGCAGTTTAAAATGACATCCTGAGGCTGGCAAGACACTGTTCCAGGAAACCTTACCCAGAGCACAAATGTATAATATCGTCCCTTACCTTTATCGAATAGGAGTTTATTCGCTGTCGCGGCAATACGTTGAACGACGAAAAGTCTAAACGCCGTGAGAAGATCCCATTGGCACCAGATGTAGCTCTGCAACAAATAGAAAAAAGAAAAACAATATAAAAACAATCGCACAAAACAAAACCTCAGTAATATCGCATGTTGGAGGAAATACGTAAATTGATAAGAAACGCAACATACGTCGTAATTAATTAAATAGATTTTAGAAAAATGATTCCAAGCTAAAAAAAACACATGTTAACCCAAAATCCTTCCTTTCCCATGTCTCATTCACACCCGAACGTATAGTAACAACATGCAGTGTTGTTGGAGCAGCTTCGGCATATCAGATTCTCTACAAGCTATGCAACACCAGGAAGTGATAACATCATCAAGAGTGAGAACGTAAACGGAGCAGTCTTTTCGTCTGGCAGCTTTTGTCGTTTGAAGATTTGATTACACTAATGAAAAAAAACCATCAAATTCAATGCGTTGCTTATTCTTATCGCAACATTCTAAGATTGCGAAAAACAACAGAAATAAATCAACGCCACCACAACAGTTTTGCTTACCACTCCGAATTCGAAACCCGCCTTCGTATCAGTGTTTCATGCAACAATCAGGAAGAGAGAAATGGAAGCTACACACAGAAGAATGCATATTTATGCCAATTTCTTTTTAATGCAGCAGAATTCCAGAATTATCCATATTTCACGACATATTTGACAAAAGGAAACCTCTATTCAGAAATCCGATCTTATCCACATAATAGACTGACGTTTATTAAATGCAGGGCTTAGATTTACGAAGAGTTTCTTAAAGGTCCAGATCAGACATGATCTTTGAACTTGTATCGCATTAGACCTTGTGCTCGGACATTAGATCTCTGATCGGACATCATGGAACCATTGCGTTACTATAAGTCACAAATATATACACAAGGTATTTTAAAATTTAACGTCTAGAATAAGAATCTCGAGTTTTCAATTTCCTTATATCCCGTGACGATCTCGAAAAACTTCAACTTTTGAGTTCAAGTAGATACAAAACAGTTACCGAAAGGCACGCAATATTGCATTAGAAGAGCAACACGAGAACCTCCTCGAGATGTGTAGTTCTAAAACTTTCGAATGATTCATCGCAAGTGTCAATTGTGGAAAGTATCGAGTCGGGATTTGGCAAACCCATTAGAGTGGACATGCGAGAACTTTTAACAACAACACGAAACCCTCTCACAGCCAGACGAAGGTGTGGTTTTGTTTACCCAAGAATATTGACAAAACTATCCAAGCTCTCACTACGAATACAAAAAATGTACCAGTAGCGCATTGTTTCGCTTTGTGGCCGATTGAGTTGAGATGCAATGGGGATCGAAGAGATGAAACCAGGAAGCGAGAAATTGGAGACCCCCACTATTTAACTAGGCGCTTCGGCAGTGTTCAAGGTTAAACTATTCGCACAAAGCAGAAAGAGAAACGACCATCTCCGTCTTATGGCAGCGCAACTAAGAACACTCCAAAAGTTCGAAGACGACGCAAACACGCGCACCCATCGATTTATCACACCGGTATCAAAAGCACATCCATACAGGTGTGAGCCACTCTAACGTATCACCTTTTAAAGGTTGCACCTAGATTTTATAACCACTTGAGCTTTTTTTTAACAACCGACGGGGGCTCTACCTACAGGCCAGACCAAGCAACAATTCGCCTGCTCGTACACACAGCAAACACACAAAGCGGTCGAAATATTTTGCTCAATCAAGACGGCTCCCTCCATTCCGTCTCGCACGGGACACGCACTTCTTCATCACACACCGTGTTGATGTGTGCGCCCTGGGCAATCTGTCTTTCCGCTCGGACAACCAGCCCGAATGTTTACCAGTGCGCAGAAACGGGCTAGCACCTTCAGCAACGTAGTAAAACCTGGAACAAATCGTGATTTCCTCTTTCTTAATATTCGGCGTGCCCGGCATCATTTACCACCGATGCCCCGTTTTGCTACGTGACGCGAATTCATTTGCAGTGTTGTGTGCCCTTGTGCGCGCGCGGGCTAGTGCTGCTGCAAAATATATGATTTCACACCAGCGCAACAACAATCGGTCGGATCCTCGTTGCACGGGACCACGAAGATGCTCCGGTTATGTAGAAAGGGTGGGGGGGGACATTCATTCTGTAATAATTTAGGTTGGAACATCTCCAAACAACAACAAAAAAACACATCCTCGTAAACAGTGAAAGCAAGAGTCTCGGCAACATAATTCAAAGAATTCAAGAACTCCGGAGATTCCGGCTACAGACAATGGTTACGGTGAAGGATTAAGGTCGCTTTGGAAGGTGTGCGTATAGAAGGGGGAAATGCGCACGCGGCACACAAATCGCGGATATTATCTAACATGTTTTCTCCCAAGCTTGATGCCGTTTCGTTTCTGCGTCGTGGATTTATGCAAGAAACATCCAAAACCGTAGCGGCAAAGGGAACAACCAAAGCAAAGCAGAAATGTGAAAAAATATTTACACTACTATGCGCCCACACACGCACACAAAGTCACTCTCTCCTTCTCCTCCTCCTCGCTGGTTGCGGATGGACAAGGCGAAAAAGATTAGCAAAGTAATGGAATGTAAAAATGTGCCTCAGCCAGCAACGAAACAACCAAACTCGTAGTGCATCCCTACTAAACCAGTCGCGGTGTATACGCGCAAATCCAAACGATGATTCGGGGGGGTGTGAGATTGGGGTGTGGGGAGTGGAAGTGGAGGTTGTGTTTTTACGTTTGCTTTTGACGCTACTATCTCGTCGAAAATCCACTCTCACACACACACACGCATTACAGACTCAGACCATTCTGATCCGCGGGCAAACTGAAACCAAAACCAAAGATCAAGCATAACGCGAAGAAGTTAACTGGCCCACCACAACCACCAACAGCGAGAAGCAGAACTCGCGGAGCTCGCGGACACCATACCATCAGACCCGATAGCCAAAACAATGGGGAGGGGGAGGGACAGGGAGACGCGAGAGTATCTCAAAAGAAAACGAAACGCCACCGGAACGAATTGCGAATGGGGCATGCACACACCAACCAAACACACAGACACAGAGCCAGGGCTCTGGACAGCAAGCACCAGCAGAGCACACACACACACACATGCACGCAACTACTCAGCACTTTTTAACCTTGACATTGAGTCGAACCAAGAAGAAACGGCCAAATGAGGTGCGGCGGTTGTGTGTAGAGCACGCGAGAGTTTGTGAAGGGGAATCGTGTGTGTGTTGGAACTTCGCGTTCCTCCTCTATTCGCGCTTGCCGTTTATACTCTTTGGGTGTTTGATTCCAAAATAAACGAACCCCTCCCTCCTCCTCCCCCCACCAAACCACATCATGAACAGCGGGCATACCAACACCTTCACATCAATCGTTGGCATACATTTTTACGTCGAACGTATCCGAGACCAATTCGCTTCCTCGAAACTGAGGAAAACTTCCTGATGCAAAATTGTGGACACCATCAGGCGAAACAACGGCCAACTAAAGAAGGTTGAAGACTAGAGAAAACAGGTATTAATTAAAGGCATTCTTTCGTAACAAAGCGATCATCATTCTTGTCCGATTACTCAATCGATTACACATTCAACACCAACAAAAGCACGACGTAATAGTTTGATCGGAATTCTTCAAAAACAAAAACCACTTGCCAAGTGACCCAACTAACAGGCTGTAAATAATGCCTCGCGCAAATGGTTGCAACGCAAGACTGGCAGAGTAAACACCGAGTGAATCAGACGTACATGAAATATGGTAGCCGCAATTACCACTAGGCAGCAATAAACTAAAAGGGAATCGAAAAAAAATCCCCCGGACTACAATCGGCGACTGATACGAATCAGATTTTAACTCGCCACACACTCTCTGAGATCAGCGTGACATTTCGAGTTCTGTAAGCCGGTTTCAATGACACACAAGCGATTTAATCGCTCCAACTGCTTCACTGTGAAACCCCTGCGCGGAAGAATTCTTCACGGGAAACATATTTCTTTCTATCGAACGCTGGATATCTCTCGTCTATCGATTCACACACTATCGAGTGCTATCAAAGTGTTTCTATAAGCATAAAGCGCATACTCCACACCACTCAGCCAAAGCAATTCCCCAAGGAACGGCTGAACACGAAGACGGTTTGCGCCAGCTGTGACCTTGGAAATAATCACCACCGGACACCCGGGGATAATTTGACGATATAAATCATAGACGTAAAGCAGCTCATAGACCTGCGGCGTTCACCAAACATCATCCGCAGGGAACGATCAAGATCGTACACAAACACACTCCGACGCTCCCCCCCCTTTAAGCGGAGAACGATGAGCGATGGACAGACACAACGAAAGAACCATACGAGGGAGGGGGGATTCGGTCCGAAAGAAGGTTCTCTTCAGTGCCAGAGATTCTTCAACACAGCGCACGGCTTTCCGGCCAGTCTCCCAAACAGCAATAATATATGGGACAGCTCTCACGAGACGCAATGGAACACACGTTTTTGCACTGCCTCGGATCGGGCGGCGGGCTCTCTTCATGCAATTGCGGAATCCAGCATAAAAATAGACACCGCCACACGCACACTGGACGAAACATTTCGTTCGTCCAAAGCGGGGCACTGTACTACGACTGCTAATTATATATCGTTCAACGGAGGTCCGGAGTGTTTTGCAGATGGGGGCTCAGAGGCCCCGCCGGGTTCACACACGCGAATGAACGCAATTTTATTGCATTATCGATTGCGTCGTTGTTGCATGTGCTGTACCACGGTTAGGGGTGTATGTTGTGCGCGGTTTCCGCAGACAGTGACTGACCGAAAACGCGAAAAGGTAATTAATCATTTGCCGCAGCATCATGTCGTCGTTGTGTTCTGGGGTTGGAAAAGCACATCGACACCGAATGTGGTTTATTCTTCTCCACGCCTCTTGTCTCTTAGCAGAACGCGCACGGAAAGCGAATCGATCGAACTTTTGCCAATCATTGCCTTCGCAATACCGGCACAAAAAGACCTCTCCACCACAGTACATTCGCAACAAAGTGAATAGCGCCTTGCAGGCCATTTTCCGTATCGATTGCTACCGGGAACACACTTCTCCTGACGAAGCGACCCACCCAATACCGGCAGCAATGACTGTCTGGCAGCATGTCTGGGGTCGTGGTTAGATAATCAATCATCGCATATACACAATGTTGCACCGACTGAGGGGGAGGCTATTTGGTAAAGAATCTCACCCCCACCAGTCCAAACGAGGTTAGACACCTAAACCTACGGTCCTAAACCTGGTGACAGACCTCCTTCACCTTCCGTTTTCCTGCAGAGGACCAAGAATGGTCCGGTGACACAATAGAAGGCAAACCAAACTATCATCAGCTCACCATATTTGTAGCCTGTCACAATACCGATGGCGAATTACTATACACCGGAGGGTTTGCATACACAAGCAGTAATGTTTGTCTGATGAGGGGGTGCGTGGTCGACTCTTCTGGTTCTCGTGTGCGTGAGAGTAGGAACGCCAATGACGCCCTTCAGAGGAAGTACACTCTCGTAACGAAACTTGACAGGAAGGCATAACACTATAAAACAGTGCGATGGTACGAATTCGCATTGTGTCCTGGGGCTAATTGCGAGATGGCGGAGGAACAAACAGCAACCAGTTCAGGCAATGTCGTGAGGTTGTCTGGCCACCTCCGCAACCGAGCCCCCCCTGAAGGTGTGCAGGAAATCAACCGATGTGTTACTATCTCATAACTAGGACAGCACGTACAGCACTGGATGTTACGTCATCGTTGTCTTCGATATGGAAAGCAATCCACCCGTCAGGTTTGTTGACTATAGTGCCCTAGAACGGATCACTGAGCACGCGGAGGCGAATTCTTGAGAATAACCCAAGAGCTTCTAGAACTCGTTTGATACATCGAGAATGATATATCAAACGACTCGGGTCAATTTTAAGAGTGTGAAAATTGAATGGTCTATCGTCGGACTCGTTTAAATATAAGAATCACACCGAAAACATCCGTCAAGGATCTTGTTTTTTATTAGCCGATCTTGCTCCGTTTATGAACTATTTTACTCGGACGCGAACTTCTTCAAACCCCATCTCTCAAGGTTTAAAGCCACCACAAGTTCCCAGGATAGTAAAGCAAACGAATTCCCCAGTCTGTCAAGCGAAAAACGGTGGTGAGCCCGTCAAGGCCAAGAAGTTGCTTCTCCGCGGCACCGTCCATGGCTCCATGGCGTTCGCAAATAAACACATGCGATGTCCAAAAGCAAACCGGCCCCCGGTGATACCTGCAACACAACGCTTTGGGGTCTATGATTTCGGCGGTTCAACGAAGACAAAAAACCGCTCCAAATGAAAATTAACCCAAATCACCATTAATGTACCCCTTTAAAAGCGCGACGATCCGTAGTGCCGGCTAGCCATGAGCACGGCGGCGGCGCCCCAGCCCGCAGCTGAAACCTCACAAAACAACAACAAAAAACACGATCCTTTTTCTATAACCTGCGGTCGTTTTTACCCAAAAGCCCCAACAACTACAAAAAACACACATCCACATTTCGGGTCTCGTTTATGCGATTCGGATAGCCATCAGCTCTACAAACATATTTATTGCCACCGTTGGGCAGTTAGGACCATGGCAAACGCGTTCCGAAGCGGTAAATGACGCACGATCATATTATGCATGTGGGAACGACACATCACCGGCCTAGGCCGCTAGGCTGGGAGCGTCTGCACATGGAACAGTCAAAATGTTGTGCAACGTTTGTTGAACTAATATATCTCATAGACGCGATGGTTCAGTCGATCGAGAAGATGGCACATCAACATTTTATCCGAGGAAATCCTCTAGTTACGCAAAAAGAAACATCAACGATCCCGTAGAATCTTTTGTTATTGTTCATGTTAGTGATGTTGCACTTCAGTGACATCCTATTCGAACAAACTTAAAGGAAAAGATCCACGTTTTTTCACATCAAACAATATTCTTCTACGATTTATGGAACCTCTACAACGATTTCTAACTCTCCGTGCAAAGCTGTTACGTAAAACTAAATCCAACAGCGCACAACAAATCATCAACACAATGATCGCATCAAATGAGTTTAACGATCGAATTTCGATCCTCGGATCCTATCCTCTCAACTACCTGGGAACAAACTGGCTATGGGATCCGGTTGATACGAAGACAGTTTCGGTGCAAAGAGATTTATGATCGCGAACCCAATCGCAATAAAATCCACACAATCATGGAACGGAGGGGGGAGGCTGTTTTTCGGTCCCAACGTTTGCGGAAGTCGCGGCATAGATCCCAAATACACAGCTGTGGAGGGCACCCCAAGCGGTTCGATAAAACCGCTCATTTCGTTAAGTCTTATCTTGACCGCTGTATGATCTGCCGTTGCTTCGGTCTGGCCCACGGTTGTTGTGTCCCTGAACCTCCATCAATAGTTTCGCTTCCTTCTCAGAACAATAATTGAAGGAATTCAACGCAACCCAAGCCGCTATAATCAAAAATTGTCTATATGAAGACTAGGAAAGCGGTTGTGGCACTTACGATGCGTATGTTTTTTTTTTTTCTCTCGCTCTTTTTGTTGGAACAAGGAAACGAAACAACTTAATTATTATGCATAACATATGGAACAAGAAAACCACACAACAGTAAACTTCTCAAGCGAGGGTGATGAGCTTCCCATATTAAATCGCTCATTGGACAAGTCCAATATAAATGACGGTGTGTTATTGAAATAATCGAGCGCACGAAAGCATAAAACAATGGAAACAAACCGGCGGAGCGTCTTCCCAAATAGCGAAACAATTGCATACCACCCGAAACTGGAGACACAAATGGAGACATCGATCGTTGAACAAATTTCGGGATGAGAAGAAGAGGGGAGGTTCTCTACACGATGTACCGATCTGGAACACGACTGGGTAAAAGCAACGGTTTCAAGATCACGATATTACCACCGAATCCTATGGAAGTATTTTTTTTTTACTTTGCCGTTTCTTCAATTTCTACAAGCACGCACGTTGCGCGCTGGCAAACGAAGAACAATCAACAGAAATGTCACCACACTGTTGTCCAAAAACGGTCGTCGGACACCGTTGATCATGTGGCGCCATCTGGTCCGTCGCTGCGGAGTGCCGAAACACAGTGCGTAGTTTACCATCGCCCGTCGTCTCCTCCAATTTTGGCCCGCGCTCAAACTTTTCCGTCACAATTCCAACACCCCTACAGCACGGTGGTGCGGGACGCTTTTGAGAAAATATAGTTCTTTTCAACAAACAGCCCACACATGGGGTACAACACAAAACCAAACATAACACGCACAACCAATCGTCGATGCCGGTCGAAACATTTATCTACCAATATCGAGGTGGCTCATCATCGGCGGATCATGTGTGAAAAGGGCCCACCCGGAGGAACGTGTCGCATTTTTGCTGTTCAATATTTAACCAAAACTGCAAACCTGGGAAGCAATCGAACCATGTACCCACTCCTCGGTGGAAGAATCAACAACCCGAGCCAAGAAAAGGGGTTTTAAAGATAAGATCACCGCTACAAGACACGTGACGACGACCAACAACCGGAATTGTAAGCAGCCTGCGCACAAACCCGGCACACACACAATGGGTTGCATTCAGCGAATCCTCCTCTCGCCGTGCGCTATCAATCATGCAAGATTATTTACCACTGCAGCTGCACACACAAAAAATCGTGTTTCTGGTTTTATTGTTGAGAGAGAAAAATAAACCACCACACAGAGAAATTTTAAAGGGCGCTCTGGAGGTCCACCACCCTTAACACATTCCTTCACACTAGAGACCGACATTCGATTTTTTGTATGCAAACCACAATCAGCACATTTTCAACGCCGGGCTTTTGTTTATTTACTTTGCAAGAGAAGTGAGTATCATTTTCCTTCCCAATAGTTTCCGATGAGTTGAACACACCAGTTGCGATACAGGGGGGAAAATAAAATCTCTAAACAATGCACCACACACCCTTGGCAAATGATAACAAAACCGGAGTAAGCAACTCCTGTCCATGAAGAATATAGAGAGCGAAACTTGTTTCTTGCATTCACTGCACATTCACAGGAGGTAAAGTGATGATGCAATGCCAATGTATGCATCTCCTCCAATGATCTGTGAACAGCTGCACAGCTCCGTGCTTAGTACTAAAACAACGTGACTAATACACCTTACGCTGATGTTTACGGAAACGAAAGTATGGATTTGAATGTGCTCAGTGATACTCCATGCATCAAATTTGTAGATAACACAGACTATAGAACGACACGTTCTAAATGGGCTGACTTTGAACTGAAAAGCCCCCGTGTTGAGATCTACTTTTATATTTTTGCTACGCTGTTTCCGTCTGTAAGTCTACACCCTGATTGATTAACACCCTTTTAATGAAATTTGAGCATAATGCAATACAAAAGCTAGGCATATGCTGAGTGTTTCGTCATGGTGCACAAGACCCCAGAAGATCCGAACCGTTGATTAGATAAAAGTTGTCCAAATTTATAACACAAATCCATTACCATTCCACACTAACAAAAACGCCAAATAATAAACGAATGCAACAAACTTTGCAGCCATGACAAACAACCGTTGCCGATTGCTAGATTGAAGGACCGTGTGCGCGGTTGCGTCAAACTTTCTTTGGGGCATTTCCGGGGCCCACACACGCAAGCACACCGGAACACCGAGACGTGGACCTGAGGAGGAAAGGGGGACGAGAGCGCCACCCAAGCTGGTTGGCTGCACACACCGGAAGACGTTCATAAATCCATCCGATCCTCGCACGATTCGCACCAGCTCCCGAATTGTAACTGATGATCGAGCAAACCCCCCGTTTTCCAAGACACGCAGCCGCAGTTGACAAGCGTGCCATGGTTCGGGGCGGGAGGGTCTCTCGCGCTCTTTGGGGTGTTTTTTTTTTTTTGTTGTTGTTGTGTGTATAAAACTGATGCCGCCGACGCCGTGCTTTTTGTTAGCAATTGAGAGGTACACACAGGCGCGACGCGAAAGTAATTGGGTGTTATATTTAATTTAAATTGGATCAACGAGATGGGGAGGGAAGACAAGTGTGATAAAAAACAGGACCGTACCACCCAACTGGCTGGCGGCACACACTGAGGATACGCGCGCACGGACCGGACATTAACGGCTGGAGCAAATACATAAACGTGTGTGTGTGTGAATTTTTTCTCGCTTTCCAGGCCGACGGTCGGTTGTAAGAGCCGACCGAAAGGCAAACGATCGTAAATTATGCAAATTTTATTTTTGGCCATTTGTTTTTACAGAGGGCCCCCCAAAGCAAAACGAAGCGGGAATGTGTTTTCGGTCATTTTTACGGTTGCAATTTTTATTGCACTACCATTGTGCATGGGAAAACACGCCGTTACCTTGCCCGATCAGGAGCGCTACAATTGAAAAAAAAGGTTCCATTTCCGTTAGCATACGCAGAGTGAAATGCATTCTGGCCCTAACGGATACGGAGAATAGTAAAATTCCATTCCATGGCGGGTCCCCGTTAACAAAGGACGCGCCCGCCTCCGTTCAACATTTAGGCCCCGGGTTTGCTTACGTTGGACTGGGAATTTATCATGCTCTAATTAACAATTCCCATATCTTTTGCTGCAGGAGAGTATAACCGAATTGCTTGTTCACGTCTTATAACCATCACAACACGAAAAGGCCACCGAACTCGACGAGGACACGACGGCAAACACGGCAAGCAAGGGGTTCATATAAAGCATGATCGAGAGCCCTTTAAATGCCAGCGACTACGCACTGTGTGGTATGTCCTTCGCCAAAAAAAAAGGCCCACGTGCAGAAAAAATGTTGAAATACGAATCAAGATAGCGTGGAATATGGTTCAAAAATTGGGTCATTATCTGGACACCGTATAAAACTGGACCCGCGCGCACTCGGGGCTTTATTGTGGACGGGAAACAGGTTGTAAATATGGTGAGCTTTCCCTTACAGGCCGCAAACACCCTCCGTTAATCTTCCAATGGCGATAGTTTGGTGATTAAACAGTCAGTACACTAGTGTTTATGATTCATCATTTACCACATAGTACATAGAGTCGAGGCAGAATACAATGCTATACAGAGTCTACGAAAAAACATTTTTTACTTTGGTGCCTTTTCGGGCTTCTTTCCAAATTGAACTAGAGTTCGTTGAGATTTGGATGCATAGGTATCCAGAAGTTACTCCAATATTCCTAACTTCAACTCCAAAACTGTGCATTTTCGAAGCTTTTCCTCCAACCTTGGCTTGTGTAAATGCCAACCACCTGCTTGCCAACCTCGACAGTACATGTTACTGCTCCATCCGATTCAACTTTTACTAACCCACCAAAGCAAAATCAAGAAAGCAAACCAAGCGAACCAACTATTCACGAAGAACAACTAACCTTTTACACTGTTACAATTATAGAACTGGTTTCAGAAGGATACTAGCGTATGGACATTGGGGAGCCATTGCATCTCGTATTAAAGTCTGACAATTTTTGAGAACATGAAGCACGGATTATGGAATCAGCTATAAAGAAAACTTTCCGCAGTATATTGTCTTACTAACATTCCATATGGTTCTGTACATAAAATGCACCCATACACACACGCGGCCATGTTCACTGCTGGCTACCCTGCTAACTGATTACGATAGTTTGCACTCGTTAAGTTTTCCCTACATTTTGTCCAACATCTCTGCTGATTACAATGGCTCTAACATTCATGAGCGGATGGACCGAAAAACTTTTCCCAACAGCATCGTCGTGTGCACTTGGGCAAAGTTCACCCAATATTGTGCACAGGAACGATGATGACACATTTACATACGCATTTCAAACAATCAACCCATGGCGGTGGCTTGCAGCAAAAGAAAAGTCCTGGGGACAAGAAGTTGCATCCAAAGTTGAATTTCTTCACGGTTCTTGCTAGCCCTTTCTTCAAGAACGGAGCGTCGGTTTAAATATATAAAAAACAACCCAAACTGTTGTTGCAGTTGGATCGTAATGCGAAGGGTCATGTTGTGATGGAATTAGTTTGCCATTATGTGTTATAAAACGTTCCTAGTGCCACCTGCTTGTCTAGGAACGATAGTTTTCGTGTTGTTGATAGATTTACTTGAGCAATAAACAGCGCTACACATGGTTTGAAATTGAAAAAATTGATAAATA
The DNA here is from genome assembly GCF_943734725.1 of Anopheles marshallii. Classification (NCBI taxonomy): domain Eukaryota; kingdom Metazoa; phylum Arthropoda; class Insecta; order Diptera; family Culicidae; genus Anopheles; species Anopheles marshallii. Next base: position 13,619,323 of record NC_071326.1, on the reverse strand, counting down.
ATATCCAAAACTGATGATATTGAATATTTTAAATGTTTTAAAATAGATAACTCAGATAGTTAAACAATTAGACCAAATATACGTATAGCTGGTCTACCAAAATCATCAGGACAACGCGCCCCACCACCATTCAGAATTTCAATCACCTTGTTTGAGGGGATATAAGAACAAATTTTCCGTGAAATCTATTATCGATACGGTGGTAAATACGACCGCCGAAGCTTTAACTGCCGAGAAAACGCGGTCCACCGAAACGAATTCAATCAATATGCAAATGAGATTAATTTTTCCCGGCAGGAGATAAAATGGTCCACACGCTGCACCTACAAGGGCGATGGGTAAGCAATGGCGAAAAACAAAACAACAAAAAAAAAAACAGGGACAAGAAACCTAAAACAAAATTATAATATCATGCAACTGTTCCATCTGCGACCCAGCCCAACCTTCTTCCCCCCTCCACGGGAAGGTAACAGGAAGGCGGGGAAAAAATCGCTAAATTCAATTGTCAACCCAATTGGACTAGCACCTCCACACCACATGCTGGGATGGTGCGCTGCTGTGTGGTGTTACCAGCCTTTTTTGCATAAATCATCATTTACCGTGCGCTCATCATCATTATGCAATCGTTGAAGTAGGTGGCAAAGGAAATGGATAAAAAAAACACAAAAAAGAAAATTACACCATTTCGATCGGTGTAACATAAAAGGACAATTTTTTATCATCGCTACAACAGGCCACAGCAACAAAACGAAAGACATGAAGAAGTAAAAACAGAGACAAAAAAATGAAATAATCGGACCAAGATATGGAAAGAACACACAAAAAGGAAATAAAAAAAATGGAAGAAGTAAAAGAAATAAATAATTAAAACTAAATAAGTGAACGAGAGCGATGAGTCCGGAATTAACTGTCCATCCCTCTACTTCGAAGGGTGCAATAGTGCGTAAATATAAAGACAGATATGAAATAAAGAGGCCTTTTTTGATCGTAATTCTCTTCTTCAATTCTATACGAACTGCCATCATACACGGTTGAACGGGATTGAAACGTAAACAAGAACTGTAGGGAAGATTACCCATGCCTAAAAGTGCCTAAGAGAATAAAGCCCTTCAAAAACCGACCGGAGTATTCTATCATAAACCTTCAGGAACAGTACACAACCGTTCAATGATTTATTAGTATCGCGAACACAATTCATACCTATCTTTTAAACGGTGCCCCTGCATTGTTCTGCTTTTGCTATCTATACCCTAAAATCACACGAGAACGAATCTTCAATATCCTTATCGTTAGCTTACAACGGGTCTTCTTCCCGCTCTTTAAAGCCTACCCGGACGAAGTCTTGCAACAGGAGCTCTAAAGGAGTTTAAAAAAAACACACACGCAATATCTCACGACACGACGACCTCTTCTACACTCGAGCAAGATCAAATACAATCCTTCGGAAGAACACTTTCAGAGGCGATGAACCGACCAAAAACCGGATAGCCACCCGCGGCGCGATGAACGATTTTTGTTGAAATAAATCCCATGTTGCATTCCCCGCTCGTACGGATGTCCTTTCGGTACGGTTTGTTCGTTTGAATGGAAGAAAACGAGGTCAACCGGTTGTCTTCAAAATATTCAAACAAAAAAAAATTAAGACATCTTTTGCTCAACATCAAACTATTCACAGATCACCACAGGACTGCAAATGACAACAAAAGAAAAATATATCTTTTCAAATTAAAGTTTGTTAAATTTTTGGATAACTTTATAAAAATTCAAACATGCATTAAAGACACTAAAACATAGGCGAAACCCTAATATGTAATAGCATTTCCCTATGAATTCTAACTACAAAATCCCAAAGTACCTTAAAGCCCTCGAGTGCAGAGTTCGCTGAGAGCCCACACCTCAACAGACGGACACAGTTAACACAATAATAAAATTAAAAATTTCAACGTCTTAATTACCCAACCTTCCATTTCCTACCATCGGGAGATCCGGAGCGCATCCATCCAAGCAAATCATTCGAAGTCGAAACTATTCCCCATACATACGGGTGGGGGTTGTGTGTTATGCGCGATAAAACATGAGGGTCACCCACCAAAAAGCACACACACACACATGGGGTCACATGTATCTCATTGGTACCGGACACATTTTTTTTTTTTACTAATTAGCCCTCGAAACGCGGGGGATGATGAACACACAGTTACGTAAGTAACTCTTCCCACCCTTGTGTTCCTTGGCACTTCCTTGACAGGTGATAAATTGCATTACTTAAGCTACCTTTAAAAACCTTCCCTTACGTTTAAAGGTGAGTCACACTTTGGACGATTTGCGTGTTTTTTTCTATTGCCATTAGAGAAGGACTTTCTAGCTTTGTGCCTACCTTTCTTACAAATGATGGACCCGCGCAGAGGTTAACCCGCTTAACGAAAACGCACACACGATGACCTCAAGCGGGCGCGATCAAGTTTAAGGAAAAACGGTACAAAAACCATCACCACGAGACACCCGGAGGCGCCAGGTTCCCAACGACAAAGCCGCGGCTTTCTGAACTGCGCTAACCGATGCGTTAAATGCGCAAAACGATGAAGTTTCGAATTCGCTGGTGGCGCTGCTGCTACTAAGCTTCATTTTGATGATTAAATTTTTTGGTCGCATGCAAAATAGAATCCAGTTTCGAGGTCAGTAGGTATGGTAAATATTGGACACCACACCACCATCACCACGGCCGTTTCCCGCCTTAACAGTTTTCGCGGTTCTGTGAAGAATAGAAACAAAAGCTTCTTCTACTTTGTACCGGTTTAATGCAAACGTCTCTTCTTTGTCCTTGAGCGGCTTCAAATCATTTTGAATATGCAATTTTGGGCTCATTATTTTAATTTATGAGCAAAACAAACTGTCGTCGTATGCAAACGCGATACACATTTGTTCCGAGACACTTGTTGTCAAATAAATAGCAACGGAAACATAACTATTTCAATACGAGCCAAACAAAATGTTTCACAAACTATTTAAAAAAAACACCTTTGGTACACCATTCTACAGCATTAAGTCAACGGCAAAGATTAACAAAGTGATCCAGTTGGCAAATCCGTGTGGCACAGTGTGGCTTGCGGAAACACTGCTCCAAATCTTCAAGGTTATCAAACGTCCAAAAACCCACTACCAGGCCTTAAAAATTTGGTGAAGAAACAGACGGAACTCTATCGTGGGTCACCTGCGCCCCCAGTGTGTTTAATGCATTTGTCGCATTTTTCCCACACCGAAACGGTCACAGGTGATTATATACATTTCAAACCCAAACCGACACCGCGCACCCGCGACACCTCATTAGCATATATACCCGCGGTTTAGGTTTTGCCATACTTTTTGTGATCAAACCGAACCCTCTGTGCGTGCGTACCAAAACGTTGGCACTAGGCGATCAGAGAGAGAGGGAGAGAGAGCGCCACCAACCCCGCTGTCGAAAAGCTTACCACCCAAAGGGGGGTTGGTTCATTACTCACGCATCTTACGCTTCAAAAGTGAGCCACAACCAATACTGCACGCACATTCGTAGTTTTTCCACTGTAAACGCTTTAACAAAAAGCCAAAATAAAAACAAAATACCCAACGTAACGCAACGGAGAGGTTGATATATTGGAGTTACTTTTAGAGAACAAAACATACGCACACACAAGTGCGTTTTGGGGCGGGGACCCACCTCACTCTGTAGTGCTGGAGTGACTTATTGTTTCAATATAGCGACCTAACGACCTAATCGAGTGAACAGCGAAAAGAAAGAGAGAGAGAGAGAAAACCATACCCGCCACAACAGCCCAAACGATTCTTTTGACAAAAATTAAAATTCAAGGTTAACACATCATATGGTTGAAGGTTGCAGCAACAAACGGCAAGCGCGGAACTTCCACAATGTGGCCGCGGAACGCAACGCAAAATGTAAAAATAACGTGTAACACTGCAACCGCTTGAATCACCTTCTCTCTCTTTTTTTTTTGGTCTTTCTCTGTCTCTCCTTTTTGGCCAGATAAAATAGTGAATGCGTTAATAATTGCATGTTAAACTGTGCTTCCGTCTACAAACAACCCAACATACAAACAAAAAACAACACATGCCCTACCTAATGGTTCCGGCCATTTAACATCATACACCGTTTCCAAAAGCCACGCACGAGATATTTGACACCGAAAATTGGCAACAAGTAGTACGAACAAAACACTGAACACGACAAAGGCGGATGGAAATTTAAAATTTACTACCCAGCGCCACAAATGGTAAACCGGGGCCAAAGTAAGCTGACGACAGGTGCAAACGGCCAAATTCATCATCATTTGGCAATGCAGCTGTGTGTACAAAGTCAACAGTGGCGCACGGCGCACGCTTGCAATTAAGAGCAGTGATGATGGGCGCGAATTTTTTTTAATGGACACAAGATCCATCTGCTGTCGGCTCCACATCGCGAGAGGACCAGAAGACCGGTGCAACATACCTTTTGCACCAATATGTACCATCGTTTAATGTAACGCTTCTTCCGTTATTTGGGGCCGTGGCAACAGTTAATGAGATTCCAATATTGGTAAAATTGACATTGGCAAGTTGTTATTGTAACAAACGACCAAATCGTTCCGTCCACATCATGCATAAATGGGAGAAGTTCCACCACATTTAAGGAAGATCCTAAACCGCAGCTGATATCGCATCCGCACCCTCTCCTTCGGTTGGGTTTACAAACGAAGGTGTAAGCACCGCTTCTGTTCAAAGGTTCCCGCCGCCGTACGGTGCCTCGGAATGGAAAACCGGTTTATAATTTCTAGGTCATTACCATAACACCCGAAAACCCGTCATCTTCTTCCCCGTGATAGATGGTGATTTGTGCCGCGGCTCGACGGAGAGGCAGAGAGTGTAAAATCGCCAACAAATCCAGCACCACCCAGAGACGGGGGTGTGTTAGAAGTAAACAAAACAAAACAAAAACACTTACACAACATTATTATACCGGTTCTTTTTTTCCTTTTGGTTTCGTTTTTCACTCGTATGGTCGCTCTGTGGTAGTTACAAACAGTCGCGCAGCATAAAATAAGTCAGTCATATTCTCACGCATTTTATGCAATTTTGCAACGAGTACACCGCATTATTCCACATTTCGCTACGATTCATAATTTGTGTGTTGGGGCAAGCACTGTAAATCGAACAAAAAGCCTGTGGTCAAGGTCCCTGGTTTGGTTCTTGAAACGAAAAATCTAAAGCGAACATGAAAGTGACGATAAAAAACGTTAACCGACAAAGAAAACCTTTAAAAAAAAAGTTAAATAAAAAAATAAATATTTTTCTTCTGCTCTTAAAACCCACCAAAAATAAATTCTTCGGAAGCATTAAGATAAAACAGCGACTGCTAAATTTGGATTGCGGTGCGAAACCCCCCACGAAAAGGAACATCCAGAAAAAAGGAAAGAAAACAAACTTTTATGCGTTTGTTTTTGTCCACTAACTTTGTCCTCGTCCAATCAATGAATCGACAGACAGGCGGAATTTGAAGGTTTCTGATATAATATTGTAAAGTTTCGGAAGAAATCCTTGAAACCACCGGTCTGTTTTCATTCTTCCACGGAGTTGATCTTGAAATTTATCATATTTTTTATATTTTTTTCGCGTTTTCTTTCCTTATGTACACATCTTATGTCACATTACTATACCTAAAGATGATATTATAATGCAGGATTAGCTCAAGAGTTGAAGGAAACGCATCAAATCTCACTCAACAATTCTCTGCAAATATCGATCGATCCCCCGAAACAATCCCTTATTATCATAAGGAAAAACAAACCAACGTTCCCTGAAATGATGTGACCCACACAGAGCATGGAAAACTGTACATTTGCAAAGGGAAAAGCGAATTGAATGGCTGTAAATGTTCCTCTTTGTTTCGGCTTCATTTCAACGACGGTGGACGATTGGCGAGAGCGATAAAATTTTATCTTCTCCAATTTTCTTCACCAACTAAACCACACACACACAAACAAAACCCGATTAAAAGCCCACCCGAAACTTGTTTTGTCCCTTCGGTCTTATCGGTTTGCCGATATTTGTGCAACAGGAGAAGCCCACAGTGAAAAGCTGCAGCACAGTTAGTACACAAATTTGACTACTATCGACCATCATTATCCTTTGGAGGTGTAAGAAACGGGAAAAATGGAACAATAAATTTTGGTGGGCATGAAAACCATGGGCACAAACGGTACAAACACGCCACCGCACCGCACGCCAAGGTCAACCCACTCTGGTCGGGAAAGTCGATTTTCGTGACAACACAAAGAAACCCCCCCGATGCGAGAGTTTTCCCCGAAGGAAAAGAAGGCCTCTTTCTGGTAGCATTTCGTTCTGCTACGACAAAAGCCCACCGTCACACATCCGTCGGCTTTTCTTCAACGGAGATTCCCCCTTGAAAGCCGGCGTTTCAAAAGCGCCTACCCAAAAACCTGTTACGGGCAATGAAAAACGACACTTTTCTCCTTGACCTGCCTTTTGCTCCGGGGTTCTGCTAAGTACAGCTTCCCTTTTCCCCGGTTCTGCTGTGGCAGCTGTGGGAACACTGGTTTGCTCGCGAAGGAAAAGCTTTCTGCACCGTCGTGAAGAAGCGATTGTGAAAATAATGTTGAGCGGAGTGTAACGCAACCGATGAGAGAATGCGATAAGGGAGACACGAGAAAACAAGAGATGTTGATGAAACAAGGGGAAATTTTTATCATCGCATTACATTGCGAATGAACACTGCTGCTGCCGGCGGGGTTCGGTGAGTTACTTGCAACATATAAACGCACGGCGTGAGAGCGAGCGACATGAAGGAATCATAATCTATCAGCTGTTATCCAAGGTTAGAAAAGTTAGAAAAGGCAGGGTTTGACTGTACAGACGAAAAGAATTAGAAAAAATAAATTTAATTTCACAAAATTATTTCGAAAAATAAAATTTCAAACAAATTGAAAAATTGGAATTGAAGAATGGATCGAAAATTACTAATAATTAGAACTATTTTCACGTCCATGAATATCCCGAGAACAGTATCAAAGTCTTCCAACAGGAATATACAGACGACATTCTTCATATCCCCACATTCCATGTTCATCATTTATTGGATATCTTTTATTCCCGACGGGAGTTATCCAATACAGCCATGCTGCTCCAAGCAATAAATAACTCATGATAATTCCTATCATACCTCAAGTTCCATGATGTCAAGTCTCGATATCCAGTCTGAAGGAACGTCATAAGGTATTTGAAACGAATCTCAACTTGACCCATCTCAGTAGCAAGGAATTAGAGCTGTGGTGACACTACAATCTTCAGAGATCTTAGTATATCTCATTTGACATGTTCTTAACTTCATGAATCCATTAGTGGAACAACCGGAAGCTTGAATATCCCCCCTAAAACCACCAAATACTTCAATAGCATTCAAAGGAACTGCTTTTATGTAGTAGAGTTTTGGCCACTTACCGAACACGCTCAGAATGCAGCTCAACTTTCGACTTCGGTGTCAGCGGTAACTTGGCAATGCTGGCCGGGCTCGGTGCTTGGTTGTGGATCGGTGAGATGGACTGTTCCGAGCCACCGATCGAAGAAGCTGGCGGTGTGCAGGACCCATTGCTGATCGACGACAGGCTGTTGGCACGCATACGGGCCGTAGCAGAGGCCGATGCCATGCCGATTGCCGCACCGTGATGCAGATGCTGCGCCTGCTGCTGCATGTGTGAATGTATGCCATTGATCACCAGCCCCCCAAGACCGGGTGGTTGATTGGTCCCGCGCCGCATGGGAGTCGCTGCAGTATTCGATGACGAAACACTTATCTTGCTCAGTATTGACAGCAGCTTTAGTTGATGTTGCTGCTCCGAGGATTGATGTTGCTGCTGCTGCTGCAGCAGATGATGGTGATGCTGAAGAATAAGATCGGTTTGCTGCTGCCGTAGCTGCTGTTGCTGGCTGTTGGGACTGCTGGTGGCGCTACTGTTAGCACTGCTGCTAGCGCTGGTCGAGATCGCCAATTTCTGATTGTGCCGGTTCTTCTTTTTCTTCTGCTTCTTGGCACTTTCATCTTCGCGGCCCCCGATCGGACCAAGCATGCCACCAACCCCAATGGCATCAACGTCAATGGAACCATCTCCAATGATAACGCCACCACCACCGCTGCCTACGAGGGCGCGACCGAACATCGTGGCCGTGGTTGGAGCATTCCAGTCCAGGTCCTTCTTCAGGTTGCCACGTCCGCACTTGCAGGCGCACACCTTGTGCACCAGATCGTAGCCCTTCTTCGTCCAGAGGTACTGCTGCCGTTGCTTATCCGACCAGGACCGTGCACGGGCGGTAGATTTCAAGTATGCCATCACTTCATCCTCCCACCGGTCGAAGCACTCCCGGTGCATGTACTGGCCGGCGGTGCACGAGTCGTTGCTGCACTGGACACGCACGCATTCGCGCAGATCCTCCAGATTGATCATCGCGCCCAGTTCCGAGAATGGGTTGCCACTTTTCGGCTTCATGCACTCACCGATCGGCATGCAGCAACGTACCATGCCGGCACCCTCCGAACCGGACCCGTCACCCGACTGGGACGATTCGAAGCCATGGTCGGAGTCACCGCTCACGCCCCACGAGAACGGATCGTACACACCGCCACCGATCGATGTCGTGATCGTGGGCTGGTTCAGGCAGGAGGGATGCTGGATAAGTCCCTCACTGACAGCGGTTCGTCCCGCACGTAATGGTGCCATTGCGGCCAGCAACGACCCACCACCACCAAATAGCAAATGGTTATCAATTTTTGATTTCTTCCAGAAAACGCACGCGGGCGTTTTGAGAAGCGCGGACTTCGGTAGTTCTTTAATACGTATCTTTGCTTGCCGCCCAACCACTGTTCACGTGTCCTGAGGGAAGGATAGTCATATGCACAAAGCACTGATTGTCTCTTTAGCCGCACTGTTTCTTGAAACTCCAGAGGCCGTGTCACCAACAAAAGCAGAAGTTACTTCTCTTTTCGTTCGCGAAACTCCGAAAGCCTGTATAAAGGGCCGTCTGTAAATGCAATGCTACGAATTTCGTCCCGTATTGTGTACTTGCTGCTTTGTGTTCACTCCCCTATCTGGCCTACTTATTGTTTCGAGAATTTTCCTGTTAACATCCAAAGGTTGCTATTTTTTACCCCGGGAGGACGACACTTTTAGTTCTCGCTTCCGTCTTTCACCATTCGTTCGCGACTTCCACACGCGCACACATACACACATGCATATGACACCAAACTTAAACACAACGAATGTGTACACGTACAACTGAACGCACGCAATTGCTAGCCGAAATACCGGGAATATTCTTGGGCACAATGTCGGCGACCGATTTGGAGAACCGCCACAACACACACTGAACGCACACGCTTTTGTTCGTTGGAGCAAACTCCATCAGCACATCAGAACACGTCGTCGCCCACTGTTGCTATGTGTGCGCTTCCTTCTTTGGAACCGTGTGCTTTCCAGTTCGAACCGGCTTCGAACACGACACACGGTGGAAAATGGAAAATTTCGCTCTAGTTTGATGCACACACGCTTTGTTTGGCCTTCGCAGTTTTCCTTCAAACCCGCCGCAGTGTGTTCATTCCGTTGCACTGTTTGGAAAAATTCTACTTTCATCAACGTTACTCTCAACGCACACAAACACACCTTTGTTTCCACTGGCGGTGGTAACTCGTGAGCTTGGCAAGTATTATCGTGTCACGCACTCTTTTCTCCGGGCTGGATGGGTCGTCTTCTGCTCTCGAAAGAGCAAAGGCACCGCCGCACTGTGTCACACGGACGGGAAGCTGGCACGGTACCGCTGGAGAATCGCCGGAACGCGGGCGGCACAATGCTGTAACATCGATTTTTGCTTTCACTCACACGTACGCTGACACGGAAAGTTCAATCGCGCGGGAAACAGTGTCGTTGAACGGAGCCGCACTGTAGTAACCGAGAAACGCGCTTCGGAAAAATCATCCAAGTGGGCAGGAGCCGTTTTCTGCTGGTGTTGTTCTTCCTTTTCGCCTGCTGAGATGTGTGCCTTTGCTGGTCTCCTCACAGCTGTGCATGAACCCGCGGCGTGTGTGTGGGTTGTTTTTTTTATTGTTTCGCTTCTTTTCGCCACAAACGAGGTAGATTTTTGGCAAATGAAAGTGCCACCGTCTAGAGGAGAGTACACGGTTCACGGTGTTGACCGCTGGCAACGACACGGTCGCAACGTCACCGGAGGTTGTTTACCGCTCAGCTTGCTCCGGCTTCCGCTGATTGCCTTCGCACACCACGGTTCGGTTTTGAGGCTAACTTCCAGGAAGATGCTCGCAGTCGTCGTCGTCTTCTTTATCGCGACCGGTTGTTTCAACTCCATTAAAAAAGAATTAGCCAAATTGCCAAAAAATACGACCCAACCTTTGTCTTCGCCGGACAACGCGCTTCTACCAAGGACTTTTCACTTTTCACACAACATCGGCGAATGCACATACGCACGCAACCCGCGCCTGCACTGCTCTCTGCCACTGAAACCACACAGCGGAAAAATGTTGACGGAAAAACTAGCCGCGACGAAAGTGAACGCTCGCCCGTTTGATTCGTTCCTCACGCGCTGCCTCACACAACTGCTGCTGCTACTCGTCGTCACACTGTGTGTTCTTTACACAAAACCGTCTGTCACACTGCTCCGGCGCTTCTTTCTGCCCAACTTGCTCCGATGAAAGCGAAAACGCAACTAACGAAACACCGCCGAACGCAAAGCAACCGCGGCCACACGCGCGATCGATGCCGGGCACGGACGGCAAAGTCGACATACGCGCACACACACTACCGCAGGCGGGTCCGCTCTCGCTTCTACACGCGCCGAACGGAGACCGAAGCGAGCGGCGTGTGCTGTTGTCTCGCTTGCTCGCACGCGTGCCGGTTAGCTGCTGCTGTGTGCAGCAAAAGCCGAAGCAGCATGCGGGGCAGCACGGTTTTTTTGTGTATAGACTTCGTATCCATTTGGAGACGCACCAACACCAACACCCGCCAAACCGTCGATGCTTGCCGGCAGCGGAATGTGTGAGTGTGGGTGAGTATGAGTGAGAGTGTGTGTCACCGCTATTCACCGAACGTTCGAACGTTTGGTCGGAAAATGCGGCGAAGGAAAATGCGATGAGATTTGCAGCACGGTTGCATCAATGGTGAGTAATTGTTTGTCAGTATAATTATTGATAACCTCTACTTCAACTTGATAGGAATTAATTCATAGTTTATTACACAACGTTTTGTTTTATTGTTTGCCTATTTAAAACAAAAGTGATGTTTTTATTGTTTTATTATTTTATTTCAAGTTTTCTTCGTTTTGCAAGCTTTTGATTAGTTTGATATTAAATAAAATAATTTCAAGGTAATACGCTACATGAAATGTGTAAAAAAGCGCTTGTATTGATAAGTAAAAATAGTGCAAATAATTATTTTATTGCTGCATAAGAACGAAGCTGTCTAAATCAAGAAATAGGAGAGCCGGTTCAATCCACTGAAAGAATATACTTACATTGAGCTTACTGAGGTCCGGAAATATAATGCTTAAATAAATTAATAATTACTTATTCATTAGTACATTAAGAAATTTAGAATATTTCAAAAAAGTTCCATTTATAAATGCATTTATTGCTATTCAATGCACTCAACACATCCTTGATTGTACGCCGAGATAACCGCTGCGGGAAAAGCTTTTCATCCGAAACGTCCAGAAGCAAGCTTGAAACAATCCACCACCTAAAGAACCGGTGGGAACTCCGGTACGAATGTGCCATTAAACTGCAATTCAACATTTACGTGTCCTTCGATTGGATGAAAACGAAAGCAACAGCGCGGGATGACACCCTTCCCCAAAGCTCCCCGACCGAAAGGACCTGTCGGTGCGGTTCGGGGAGGAGACAAGTGTGTCCTTCCCGCTCTAGCGCCCGTTCCTGGGGACTGCTCGGACCACAAAACGGCCAAGGAAAATTCTTCCCCGCCCGGGCCGGCTTTCAAACCGTTTTCGCTTTCACTCGGTAAGTTTCACCCACCCGTTGAAGAAAGTGAGACAACAGGTGAACGCTACCCTTACTAACACGAACACGCTGCCGTCCTTGTTGTGTTGCAAGTGGTTGAATTTTCCTCCGAGTGCCACCGGGTGTGGAAGAAAAGCGAACCTCCTCCCTGCCGGAACCCTCCGCCGGACGACTGTTCCCGGTGTGTGGCCTTTCTTTGTGCTCGCATGGACTAGAGGCTTTGGCATGGCGAACGGCAGTATCGGCGGTACGAGGGCCGATTCGATGTTTGTGTTAGTAAGGACAATTCCATTGTTGTGCGGAGCTGAAAAAGAAAATCTTTCCACGGAATCTGTGCGCCGAACCGTGCGTATGTGTGTGTGCGTGTGTGTACATAATTTTCCGCGAGGTTTCTTAAACAAAACAAAAAATACAATCGAAGGCCAATATTCGGGGCGGTGCTTTATACTGTGAGTCATTTTAAAATTGTTGTTGAAGAAAGAAAATTAAATTTTCATTCTCGCACTCCCCAAGCGTTCCAATCCGGGATCGGGTTTGGCCGGGACTACGGAAAACTATAACGAAAACTAACAAACGATTGTGAAATGATGGTACTGTAGCAGTGGGAACTAACAGAACGGTTCACCGGTTCGTGTTTAGCACGAACGCCAAACATTATTAGCTCGTAAGGACTTGTGCGCCACTATTTCGGTTCGGTTCCATTTTATTATCCTTTTTTCTCAAGATTTCGTTTCAAAACTTTTCCCAATTATTTCCTCGTTTCACTTCATTGACACCTAACGGGGATGCAGAAAGAAATGGGAGAAATAAACCCCAACCCGCAAGGCAAGTAAAAATGGCCAAATGCACACGACGATTGCTAAATTGGAACCGCAACAGCCACAAACGTTGGGTTGTCTACCGTTTTTTTTTTGGAAGGTTCGTGCACCGTAGGCAAGGAAACCCCCGTACAAGTTGCATAATATATTCTGTCAGCACATTTGTCGAATTTGCATTTGCGAGCGGAATTGTTTGGCAACAAAATGAAGGTATGGCAGCGCCGGAAGGGGTGGGTTTCTGGCAAGACTTAGGTCGAAGTGGGGATAGTTGACACGACACAACAGACAAAACTAATTAAAATCGAAGAAGCGCATCATACCGTACCATACCTACGTGCATATGAGGGCGAGAAACCGAAACTCTCGTTGGTAATTTAAGTTTTCTGTGCAAAGGTTGCAGTTACGTTTGATTGCTCCGAAAACCATAGTTCCTATGGCTATTGTTCTTGTACGATAAACATTCTTATACTACACCTTTTTCGGGGTTTCGAAAACAAGTGGTCAAATTGGACTCATTTCTGGATTCTTTTCCAGTGGAACTAGACTATGTAGAAGGGGATGAAGTTGAAGCTATTTCAGGATTTGTTTCCCAATGGGCTAGAATGCGTAGAACTGGAATCCTTCCCATGATATGGAACTTTTGAATAAACTGGAAGACACAAGACCCCGAAATACTAAACTCGAATGACTGACTCGAAATAATACAGAAAGCGTCACTCATGTATGAATTGTGAACGCTACTGACAGAATGCATTTCGACCTGCTAAAGTTGTAGTAGTAGGAAGTATTCCAGATCTACTTCAACACTTCACAGTTCAACTTGAAAAAAATCCACAAACTAATTTGCTTACTTTGCCAGTTGAGCTTCAAGACATACAAGGTTTCCGTTTTTCATTTTCCAATTTCCCAAACGAGGAACTATTATTTCTATTCAAACAACTTTGAAGCATCTTCTTTATCGGCACAACAACCTCAAGAGATCCAGTCCTGCCATTTTTGGCTTTCTAATACGTTTATTTTGCAAGGAGCAGCGGGATAGTCAATCCTGCGTACGGATGATTGGTTCGGATGGGATTTTGGACTGGTCCTGTCGTGTAAAGACCAGCGACGCTACCAATACACCACGGGGTCGCCCAAATGTGTTTGGTTTGCCAAGGGTTTTCAATTATAGATGCGACTAATTTTGCAGTAATTTTAATTATTTATAAAACATATAAGACACCGTTTTAATCAACAAATTATCCTAAAACGTGCACTGTAAAACGGGATTTCAATTTTAGAGTAGAAGCAATTTCTGGACTCTGTTTAAGTTGAACTAGAATGCGTGGAACTTCATTTGGATTTGGAATCGCTAACTGAATTATATTCTTGATCTAGATTGCTTCTTGACTCTTGACTCTTGACTTCTAGTTTGAGTTGACTCCATCTATGTCAATTCAGTCCGAAAATCTTACAAATAACCAAACCTAAGTATCAACATCTTAAGATCGAATATCAACATCAGTCCATATCTTAAAGTCCAATTGCTTATAGTTATTCTACGGTTATCATAAAATTAACCGGATTTACGTGTAAATGTAGCTATTACAAAAAAAAACAATGAGAAGAAATATTATTGACGTACAATTTACTATTACCATGACTTAATTTACAATAAAAAATAACCCTAACTAGGTTGGAAAAGTGGTGGAAATTTTCCTGTTTTATTTACCGCTATCGTAAAGCTGCTGCACCCAATAATGACTATTACTCATCCCGTACATCCACCCACCAGCTACATTCCCTACAATGTGCAACCCGATTGTACCGGGATGCCAGGATGCCATTTACATCAAGCCGAACCTCACCCATTCGACCCACTGCGCCATATAATTATGATGATCGTCACCTGTGGTTTTGGGAAAATTCAGTCAATGTCACGGCACCAGGTAGCCAGCGGGGGGTGGAGGGGGGGGGGAGTAGCTGGGCAAAAGTAAAACGCACACTTCAATCACCATAACCATCACCAACACAAACATTGACGCGGACGGTACATCAATGGCGTCATCAGCGTGTCCCATCGGACGCACATAGTAAAACTCGTTGCATAATTTAAAAAACGGGAATTGCATTCACACACAACAGCAAAAAAAACGAAAGAAACAAACCCCACAACAAACAAAACAAAAGCCCGAGGGGAAAATGCAAGCATGGATTGGAACGTTGTTCCACACTGCTTGTACTGCAACCAACACAAACCATCACGATGATGAAAATAATGGTTTTTTTTTGTGTGCATATTTTACTCTAATGCACTGCAAAATGCATCAAGGGATGCACTATGTGGCAAACAAAAAAAACAAACAAACACTTGTTCACTTTAATTAAAAAGGGTTCTCGGGGAAAAGCCCCTGAGTCTCTGATGTTTCGTATCGATTTCGATTTTCATCCTGATCACCTGAGCTTGGTTCTGCTTGGTGCAGTTCAGGCTGTCGAATTGCAGCCCCCCCCCCCCCCCCCCCCACACCCCACACACAGCTACGGAAGGGGAGGAAAAACACGGTGGCACCAGTGTGTCCGTGACCATGAGCTTGAATTATGTTGCTGGCAGAACAGCAATGTCCACACGCTCACATCCAGAGACCCTCACACAGAGGTCCTCCCCGGGCAATGCGGCAAGACCTACACCCGTTTACAACACGCCAGGCAGTAGGAAAAACCCAGTTTTGCAGTCCCCGCAGTTTCGTCGGCAGTACTGGGTAGTAGGGGGGGGAGGGAGAGTGTAACAAATGTGCCATAAGTTGCAGCGAATGCGTACTTCATGGCGACGCGCTGTGCATGAGTATGTAAACGGTAACCAGTACATTGATGGTTGTAAAAACCGGGAGCCCCGGTGCATTACACCACTACAATGTAATACAATTTCACTTTCCATTACAGCCGGGACACACACGGCTAGACGCAACGGCAACCAACGTTGCACCCCAACGTCATTTCCGGCCGGAACAGTCGGCTCGGAAAGGGATCGCGAAAATCCCGGGACGTCGGTACATTGGACGGCGTACCGGTGTTGGACCGTTGGCCTTCTCCCCCTTCCCGTTGGGAGCATTGCATTCGGTTCGGAAAAGTGTTGTTCTTTTCCCACCCGTCATTGTCCACATAGCCGAAGCGAACGATCAGGAAACGTTTACCCTGTGCGGCCTCTTGCATGTGTGTGCATTGCCGGTATCGATGCACCAACACACGGCGCATGATGTACGGGGCACTTATGTACAGTGGCGCCCACCTGCACAAGCATCCAGTGCCTCCAGAGGGAACCCACCACGGAATGCATGGGGTTGCAGTACCGTGACAATGTACGGCCTGTAGATGCACATTGACTTCTGGCCACAGCGACAACGGCCTCGGCCACAGCAAATACCCGAGCCCGGCAACAACATTCGGGTTGCGCAAACGCAAAAGCTTCCCCAGAAAGCTAGCGGCGAACTTTTGCTCGTGTGACGCGAGCTCCACGCCGGGATGCATCCGGGGCATTGCATCGTGCTGCGGGGCGTGCGGATGGATGGGGGTTTGCAATTTAGTTTTCACTATCACTTTGTCGGCTAGACTTCGGCTAGACGGCGGTGCGTTTTGGCTTTTTTTGCTGTGTTTCCCCGCTGTCCACCTCCCACCCTCCCCGCCGCAAACTAAGTTGTTGGATCGCACGAAAGCACACGAACACGGTTCGGACCGTGAACCGGCAGCGTTCGTGTGGAGTCGCCACCGTTGCGTTACACGCATGACGTTGGGGAAGGCCAATGGAAAGCGAAATCACGGCACGAAACCTGCACACTGCACGACTTGTGCAGGGGTGCAGTGTCACAACCCCCGTCCCTTTTTTGCAGCACGGGTGGAATGGGTGGGTGGACGCTTGCCGGCAATTGTCGTTGCTGATTCATTTTCACGTTCATGGCCAGTACGGTGAGTCGGTGTTAGTTTTGTCTCACCGGTATGAGCAATGAAAGTGAGAAGCAGCCCGTTGTCCACCGGAGGGAATGTTTTTCAGTGCAAATTACGCACTGCGACTGTGATGGGCAAGTATCTTACACACTGGAAAATGTGTATGCTACGGATGGGATGTGGTGAATCACGATTCAAAGCCTCGCTTAAAATAATTCTATGAATTAAAGCTGGTTTAATTTCGAAAGGAATTTATGTAATCGTTGTTGATATATTTGAATTTCCAAACAAAGTTGTTCTTTAGGATTATTGAATTAATTCTTCTCGCATTTGTGAACATTAACTGCAACATTATGCGCATTATTTAATTTGACAATAAAACATTTGTACACCATTCGTAAGTTAAAAATGTTTACTTATTTAGGGAATTTATTTACATAATTCAATTTAACAATATTGTGCTTAAAGTTTATGTTCGCTTGCTTCCGTTAAGCTCCTGTAAATTCGGTGGAAAACTCGATGCAACCGAGCTGCAAATCTCGCCGCATTTTCCGACCAAACGTTCGAACGTTCGGTGAATAGCGATGACACACACTCTCTCACCCATACTCACACATTCCGCTGCCGGCAAGCATCGACGGTTTGGCAGGTGTTGGTGTTGGTGCGTCTCCAAATAGATACGAAGTCGATACACAAAAAAAACCGTGCTGCCCCGCATGCTGCTTCGGCTTTTGCTGCACACAGCAGCAGCTAACCGGCACGCGTGAGAGCAAGCGAGACAACAGCACACGCCGCTCGCTTCGGTCTCCGTTCGGCGCGTGTCGAAGCGAGAGCGGACCCGCCTGCGGTAGTGTGTGTGCGCGTATGTCGACTTTGCCGTCCGTGCCCGGCATCGATCGCGCGTGTGGCCGCGGCTGCTTTGCGTTCGGCGGTGTTTCGTTAGTCGCGTTTTCGCTTTCATTGGAGCAAGTTGGGCAGAAAGAAGCGCCGGTGCAGTGTGACAGACGGTTTTGTGTAAAGGACACGATGCGTCGAGAACAGGAGGCAGCGTCTTGGATGATTCTACCTACTAGATGTTTTATGACTGAACAACGACGACAATTTGATTTCAATACCAATTAAACATTAATTAAATATTTCATATTGTTCGCAGACAGACCGTACTTATACAATTTATACTTTTTACAGCTTATTGTATTTTAAAATTTTAACCTCAAAAAACATCAATGGATCCTTCAACTTAGTACAATTAGCTACTTTTTAAATATTTTACAAAAAAGAACTTCAAATAACTTCATTCAATAGAATCATACGAATAAAATATAATACACACTGCTCAATGTTATAGAAACACATGTGATAGACAACATAGACGTTTAAATTCTTATCTTGCAGTACATTTAAAATAAAAAATATTGATATTATATTATTATTATATTAACAAATAATAAAATATTGAAAACTGACTTTCTTCTCCGTTATTCTTTAAACTTTTTAGTTGCTTTTTTAACAATGTGCGACTAACTAGAATTATATA
Organism: Anopheles marshallii; assembly: GCF_943734725.1. Lineage (NCBI taxonomy): Eukaryota > Metazoa > Arthropoda > Insecta > Diptera > Culicidae > Anopheles > Anopheles marshallii. The sequence continues at coordinate 13,600,986 of NC_071326.1, read as the reverse complement.
AAGGTCCTAATTTTTACTATAATATTTTTAAAAGGAAAATAACAAATATAAATTTCACGCTGTCGCTGTGCCTATTATCTAAGCACAACTGATTTATTATGCTTCAATCAAAGCAAATGTTTATGTTTATGAGCAAATATTCAAAAAATAATAACATTTTAACTCTATTTCTGTTTGCTGCTAAACTTCAACAACGCTTAACTTTTTCCGACATCATCCCAATGCGACAACAAGGCTCTCCAACACGGGAGTGCTAAGTGGACATTTGCCATTCAAAAAGTTCATTAAAAGGTGCACTTACAGACTGCGCATTGTTCTGGTGCAAAAGAAAGAGAGAAACAGAAGAAGGTATGGGTGAAAAAATAAAAACTTCCACTCAAAACCAGATATCACACGGTCTCGTTGAACAAAACATGAAAAAAAAACTTCCCAAAAATTATACGTAGTGTCCTTTCCGCTTTTCATTGATTCTACACGCTAAAAACGAATAAAAAAAACTCTGTGTTAAAATGTGTTTTAGAAGATTTTGTTTTTTTTTCTGGGGTTAATAAAAAAGAAACTGTATTAAACGAACGTTTAGCCACCCAACATCGCCATTACCATTTGTTCGAGAATGTGCACGGCTTCACGTGTAATCGATTTCGGTGTTTTCCACGTGTGGCCACGTGTGTCTCCTGATCCCTTACGCAGCACTAGCTGAAACCAGAGTCTATGAAAAAGAAAATCTTCATGGAAAGGGAAAACTAGTTCTCCCTGCGGAAGTTGTGCTGTGGGACACTCTGCCCCCCCCAAACCAAGCGACCAGCAAGCGGACGGAAAAGCAGTCCACCAGGACACCGTGCTGCCACCATGTGGATGGGTGCGATGGGCAGTGACAGAAATGCGGACTCGCACACTGGCACACGTCCCCCGAAGGCAGCCCTACATTTCAGAAAATCGGTTCACCAGTTTCGATCCGGTGCCGGTGCCACCGCCCAGCGCAACCCCTTTCCCGTGCTTTGCGCCCCATTGGCTTCTATTGCGCGGTGTCCTTGCCACTAGAGAGACATGTTCGGTGTGTGGACATAGTGAAGAAAGAAGGAAAAAAAAGACCATGTGACGCAGTTTGGCATCCACTGGGACACGGGTCTCTAAGGGGGTGATTGGGGTGGGGTGGAGAGGAAGGATAGATTCGAGATTGTGTCTGTGTTCTCTAAATCCCTTCCCTATCCTGTGCCAACCACAAGCAGACACTATTTTAGCCCCATAATCCATTTATGTTTCCTTGTTGTTCCCTACCATGCGAAGAACCAGGAATCGGGAATCGGGTTGACTGTGTGTGAGTTATGCTGGCTGGTCTATCTCTTTCTCTCTCTATCGCTCTCTTGATTCAACGCTTTTCCCCGTTTCATTTTCCTCCACGGTCGGTTGAATCTCAGCCGCTGGGTGAGTGTATTGGTACGGTCCCGGTTTTGATGGCGTTGTTGGGGCGTAGCCCGGTTCGCTTCCTGTATCCAGGCCAGAAACCCATTCCCGGGGATCCCCGTGAGTGGGGCAGCCGGGTAGTGCAGGACGTGGGTCCGATAGTCGGATACAGCGTGTATTCGAAAGGAAAAGTTTCCCCCAAAACTGTCTCCGGTTGGTGAGGATGGGGCCGAAACGGCCTCTAGGACCTGGGGCAACGGTTGGGAGGTTCATTTATTTGCTCTCTGTCACTCATTCCGTGTCGGGGACGCGGAGCATAAAAGGGATTCACCGTGGTCGTATACGTGGTGCCGCATGTCAAGCGCGAAAAGGAAGTGGAAATTCATTTATTTATCCAACAAATGGCGTTCCGGAAATAGACCCAAAAGCACACACACACATACCCCGAGACTCAAACAGTATAGGCACCAACACCACAATGCCGACGAGGACATTAATCAATAAAAGCAAATTACATAACCGTTTCGGTATCCATCTCGCATGCCACCCAGCGGAGGTGTTCATGGTGGCATTATATCTGCACCCAGGAGGTCCCTAATTCCGATGCGTCATTTCTGTCCACCCATCGGCATGGGCACGGGTTGTGTGTTCGCGTTACAGGCGTTGGTGGAGCGGTGCGAGACACACACACACGACAAGTGCAAACAAATTTGAATTTTCAAGCACACTCGCCAGTACCGGGCACCAACCGCCGCTGGTGTGCCTTCATACCAGGACGGGGAGAGGGGAGGGGAGGGGGGGGAGGGGGGGGGGAGGGACCATATGAGCTTCAAATTTTGGCAAATGCGACTGGCCTGTTTGACCGTCGACCGGATGACGTTGATGATGATGTTGGTGGCGTCAAGTGGCATAGCGGAGAGCAAACATTTGCTGCACTTCACTTGGGTGACAAAATTCGCCCAGACATGCGGGCGTTTTGGGGGGCGATATTTTTTTTTTTTTTTGCTTCGTTGATATATCTGCCACCCAGGGAAGGACGAACGGATATAGTGGCTTTGTTGGAACAAACAGACCGGCACAATCAAGTGCTCCGGTCCCGCTGGGTGGCGCACCCGGGAGGATAGCGCGAGTTTAGATATGCATCAGTGGGCAGGATTTGGGACCCTTGCATCCACTTACGGCGTTCCATCATGGGGTTTGATGTTGGGAAGCTAACGGACGAGTTTTATGCGTGTGTATATTGATAAAATATGATTTAAAGCACCATGATTTTGTACTTAAAAATGAATTCCCAAATATTTCAAATCTTTAAATTGTATTTCTTCTATGAATATGGGCTCACTTTGTCAGCTATTTATATCGTGCCACAAGTAATTATATTAATTACTTTGACCTACGTTAGTATAGTTTGATGTACGACGAAAGAATAATTTTAATAATCATATTCAGGACACGAATACAAAATAATATGTGTTAAAACACCCTTTGAAATTAAAATTCTTCTTAAGTAGGAATATCCAAAGCTATCCTGCCACGACATTCTGTCTACACTGGAGATCATAGATCGAATCCCATCTCAACTAGATATCCGGTGATTAATTTAAATCTTAACAAAAACACCTGCTATCGCGTTAGTCAGGTCAGAATAAAGAAGACGTTTTCAAACTTCCAATACTTATATTGTGTAAACAAGTGTAGCGTAAACTATTAACAAGAATTCAAGCGGGGTTATGAAAATTTGTTTGAACAACAACAACAAAAATCCTCAACCAAATAGAATTTATTTTAAAAGTCTATTGCTTTTTGTTTAATTAACGCAGAAAACTACATAAACATTGAAGAGATAATTGATAATTGATTGATAATTTGAGATAATAATAATAGATAATTGAATTAGCAAACAATACACTAAATTAGACAAGGCAAACTGCAAAAACAACAAGAGATTTCATGTATCGAGAATTATGCTTGTAATATTGTTTCTAATGTAAATAAGAAATAAAATAGATAAATACATTAAAAAGCAATTTTAAATAATAATTTATATCCTTGTTGCATCTCGCTACGGTTTCCTTAAAGATTGGCTATGTTTGTGACTTTAATTGCCTATTGAGTCTCGAATGTACTCATTTGTATAATGACCTCACCTGTACTTGAGCTGTCGTCGATTGTTGAGCTTGAGTTGTCGATTGTTCCGTTTGAATGGTCCTTGGGATCCTTTTGAGTTTACAATAATTAAACATTATTCTGCAAATGGTAATTGATCAAGGTTTGTCTAATAACTCAGGAGCAGTTTTTGGCTATATTTTATTAGGGGTTAATTAACTACGGATACCAAATTCAACCAACATCAGTACATTGAAATAACTCTGTAAGGTGATCGAATTTTAAGCAACAACATAATGAAACGTTGGCATAATTCAAAATGAAGCTAATTGTCCACAAAGCGTCGAAAACAACAGCACGCAACTATTATTCTACTTGCGTTGGTAGGGTTCCTTACCGGCTCAAGGTCATAACCATAAATTGTAGCCAAGCGTACGGAATGGACTCCTATTTGTCCGCGTGCTACTCACAGTCGGCATAATTCGGCGGACAAAAAAAAACCTCTGCTCACATTTCGCCCAATTCTTATACAACGCTCAGCTTCTGGCGTGTGCAGTGGGCAACATTTTGGAAATGCTGTCCCGTTTCCCTTGCCGGCCAATGCACGCCATGGCCAGCCATTATGAACCCATCCTCAGCGGCGGCCCATCTCGTTCGGCCATCTTCCAAATACGATACACAACACAACACCCTTTGCCATGTATCTTGATTACATTTAACCCTCCGTGCCTATCTGGACCCTGCGCCTGTGCCTGTGCTACCGTGCCAGCAATTTGCCAATTTAGCAGCCATCTTTAAATCCCCCACCCGCCCGCTGCTGCCTTCCTTCCCCTCCTGCTCGTGGTGCCGGTAGCCGGTGGCATCGAAGGAAAACGGAAGCAAAGCCCTACCAGCACAACCCCGGTGTGGTCTACGTGTTGGCCGAGGGGTTGTTTTTGGGTTTGGGTTTGTTCGTTAGTGGGAACCGGGGCTGCAACGAGGGCCAGGCGACAAGCACTGTCGGGAAAGGAGGCGTATTTTGCTCGGTTCACTTGGCAACACATCTCCCGCTCGATCCCGGTGCGCTTCGTTGTGTCCGCAGTGTTTCTTCCTTTGCAAGTGAGTGTTTGCTTCCTTTTTTTCCTCCCTATCGTTCCCGTTGTTCTCGTGTTTATGTTATTGCGTGTGGTTGCGTAACGCGTTGCGTCCCGTTGTACAGTTATTCCTTCCTGCATTCTAATTCCGGGATAAAAACGGGCTGCAGGGAGCGAAACAAAAAATACGTGCGTAGAATTCCGCTTTTTTTATTGTGTGTGCCAAACTTCAGAAAGAGATAACCCGGCGCTAGATGGAGCTGTTTTTGGTAAAATAGGAAAGCGGAAAAGGGAGATCTAGTAGGCAATTCGAAACCACGCACACACGCACGCACGCATCCGGCTGTCCAACCCACTTTTCCGTGTCCTTCCCAGTTACCCTCCTGCGTACACACACACTGTGTGGACCGAGATGGCAAGAGACGCCACCGAAGAGTGAGCCGGTCGGGCGTATTTGGGAGCTGCGTTTGTCTTGCGCGTACTCGCGTTTGATGCGTACACGCACGGTCCACAGCACAAAATATCCCCGGGGTAAGGGATGGAGTAACCACCAGCCATGGGCAGTGGGATGAAAGGGAAACAAAACGGTCTACCGGTTCACTCTCGCTCTCATTTTTGGGCAGTGGGCCAACGGGTGGTGTTTTTTTCTTTCCTCTTCTTCTTTGTGTTGCTGCCCCAAAAGCCTCACACATACACGCACGTACGCACGCACGCACGCACGCACAAGTGCTGCGAATGTGCCACCCTCTAGAGGAAAATTCCATTTTCCAACCCCTTTTTGTATCGGGGTGTGTGTATGTCTGCGTCACGTCTTTTCTCTTTCTTTCTGCAGGGTTGCCATACCAGCATCGGAAGTGGTTTGTTTCATTCCTTCATCGAACTGCTCGAATGTGTTTTTGGTACAGCTATAGGAAACTGCTCGAATTTTTCCCACCACGAAGGGGAAGTTCTACACAAGTGAAAGTGAATCGAAGGATACGCTGCCGTGGTTGGTGTGGGACAATTTTCAAGGCTGACAGGAGGCTGGTAGGGATGAGCGGGGGAGCGTTTTTCCTGGCAACGTTCTGCTTGGCAAAGGCAAGCATTTTCCACCCGGTATGCTCGATGCTGGTTGTCCCTTTTCCGGAACTGTACCAAAGTTGTTTGCGGATTTTCCTTCCCGGTGGATATTACGCGTTTGTATGTATTTGTCTAGCGCTTGATGTTCTCTCTTCTTCTATCCTTCCAGCGCTTCTTCTTCTTCAGCTTGAACCTCTCGACATTAAGGCGCTGTAAGGTAACACACATTAAAATCTCGCGCCAAACAGAGACAACCCCAAAGCATGTTTTAGGGGAGGAATGAGGGAGGGAGATGGGGAGGTTATCAAAATGCTAGAAAATCATTCATCGTAGCACACCGTGTAAGCAAAACCACCTTTGGAAACGGTTTTGCTCCTAGAACGGCTAGACAACCGGCTAGCGCGCGTTCCCCGAGGGCTGGTTGACCTTCGAAGCGGACGCACCGAAAAACTAACCGAGGTGGAAGTGTTTTGGGGAGCCAAAGCGCGTTGCGAAAATCTACCCGAAATGGCATCTTCGAAATCAAAACCTCCTGGTCCTCCCATCGAGCGACGCCGAAAAAAATCCGACTTCGGCATTGTTTTACGACCTTGGCAGGCAATAAAATGCTGTGCGGATCGCGCGCGGTGTGGAAATAATCGAAACCCCCCCCTTCCCCTTCACCCATCAACGGCACTTCCGTGAGATTGTGCCGGTGAAGATGACGATGTTTTGCGATGGGCTGCGAGTTGGAAGATTCTATGCGGTTGGCGCACGAGGTTCAGCCTGCCTGAGAGGCGTATTTTTAATCACCCGAGCTGAAAACGTCCGGCCACAGTGGCATGAAGCATTGGCGAAAAGAAACGCCAAGCTGTGCGCCTTCAAAAAGGTGAGCTTAGGAAATAGAAACAGAACCATCCCGGGCGGTTCCATTCGGCTGGTTGATGATGGGTACCCAGGTATGCGCGATGAGAACCCGATTTACATGAGGCATGTACCGGCGGTGGAAAATTAAACCACGACGAAGATTTTACGCTGCTATTGTGTGCGAGCGGCCGCGTTCTATTGTGTAACGCGGGCGGTACCTGCGGCGCAAAGCGTCCCATGATAATTGAAAACCCAAACCCCAGAACAAACCAAGGCGTTTCATCGGGTTTTGTGGTGTGGTTCATAAAAAATGTATGCCCCAAAACGGGACGCCGTTCTTGTGGTTCCTTTGTCCAACATAACCGGGAACTTTCCGGAGGTTCTTCAGGTGCTGACGCCGACCTACTCTGTTGCGCTGTTTGTTCCTATCTACTGGTTGGGCGGGCGCTAGTCCTGTTCCAGGTTAGCATTCGCCCCCCAAAAACCCGTGACCATCGTTTTGTGCGCAGCTTTGGCGCACACTTGTTTGCTTAACACAAAATTTGAAATTAGTTCAATAGTGTGGCGCTATTGCACACCGATCCGGGGGTTTGTGCGGCTTGCTTGGATTGACGCGTGGTAGTAGCTGGTGGCAAGTGGGACAAAAGGAAGGAAAAAAAACCCTCGAGATCGCTTTTCAATTGTTCAGCAAGCACACCAATTTAGCAGGTCACCGTGGTTGTTAGTTGTGGGTTTTCTTCTCAGGTGCAGGTTTATGGGTCGGTTTGGCACAAGGATGAATGGTTAGCGTTGTGGTGATACGAGGTGATTAAATGTGGCCATAATCTGTGACAATTATGCGTGGCACAGTTTGGTGCACAATGAGATCTTTTCGAATATCCTTGAATGTTGGGCAAATTTTAGCTGCTTATAGGTAGAGCGAGAAATGTGCACTGATCTCTCTTCAGAAGTTGACTAAATCTTTAACCAAAGCAGATAGAGGGCATTGCATAATTGCCGTTGGGCCGTAGATTAGTACATGAAACATCAATATCACAAGTGGCAGAGTTGCAGCCGTTCCTAGAACAGAGTCTTGAAACAGCAAGTTGTTCTAGGCGATGTCTATTTTCTGGAACTTTAGCAGCCAGTTAGTTTGTTCAAAATCGACCGATAATCTGAAAATTGTGTAAATATTTTACGCAAAAGAGAATCAAGAGCAAATTACAGGAAAAGAGAGCACTTCTCAGGAAGGGCGAAGGGTTCTTGATCTATCTCGACATATTCAAGATGAACTGCAATGTCCTTCGGAAGAACTGGGATACTTCGCACTTTCTGGATCTTCCTCGCAAGAATGATCATTGTGTATAGCTTAACATCTCGTGAAATTCTAGTTGAACTTGAACATAATCCAGGAATGTCCCCATGATTACTAGAGATACAAAAAATTGAGTCAATTTCGAGAATTAATACGATCAGAATTTTTTCGGCATTATGTTTGAAGATGTCGATAAAGGAAAGCGTTGGTCCTATTCGCTATCACTAGTGACATACAACGATTAATTACGGTAAGAGAAAATCTTCAATCTCTGAACGATGGTTAAACTCTGAATGTCAAACCATACTCAAAACCAGAGATGCCTCAACGATTTTCGCTAAAAGATCAAGTTCAAAGTGTAGATCGTATTGTTGTAAAAACAAAACATAACAACGGAGCACGATTAGTCGGAATAATCACGATTAATTTGGTGATCATTAGAAGAGGCAACCACTTGTTTAAAGATATTTCACTAGCCGTCAGGCGCATGCTTGACGCGTGATGTTGCGTGTGATCTTTACCTCTCGAGCACCAATTTCGTTGATCAAACAAACGCTTTTCGGTACAATCTTGATCGGCCTTGTACTATCAATCATTTCAATTCCAACCAACGAACGCTTAACGCACTTCCTAGTGCCTTCCGAATCCGTTCCGTAGCACCACGATCGGACCCTCCCCCCCTCCTTGCCCAAAAGCATCATAATCCGGTGCTTCGGTGAGCTTCTCAGATTACTCTTAATTGCTCTGGGGGGTTGCGCCGTTTTCGCTAACCAGCATCGCCAGGGTTTTGTTTTTTTGTTTATTTCAATTACTAAACCTTTGCTGTTTAAACAACCACAAACAGGATGGTGGGGTAAGCCGATGGCGCTGATTTTATGTATTTCTGTGTGTTTGTGTGTTTTTCTTCTCTTTTTGCGCCTTGAGCTCACTTATGTAACACGATATGCCGATTTCGAAACAAGTGCTGCGGATCATGCGGCCCATCCTGCGCCTTCGGAAGGGTACTTTATGGTTGTGCTCTGCGTTTTCAATCCGCATACGTGAGTCGTTGGGCTGGCACGGTCAAACAAGCGCATGGATATTGATACGCGAAATGTGCCAGACGCACATTTCAAGGTTCAAAAATAGAGGAAAGATAATTATAGTTAAGGCTAAACCGCACGGCAGCGATACAACGAACGCGATCGTGCTTAGGATACATGCTGATAAGCACAGCCAGGAAGATCTGGCAGTACCGCAGGCGGAAATGGAATATTTTCCAAGATGGTACGCATCTTCACAGCGGCAACGCTCTGCTGACCTTCTAACACACATTCCAAAACCTTCCACTGTGCGGCACATTTCATCACACACATTTGTTAAATCTCTTCAATTTTTGGCTTCGTTTTTGCTCGGTGTTTTGTTTTTTAGCCTTCCGTCTGTGTCGCTGTGGGCATTGTTTGGTTGGTTCCTTGCTATTACGACATCCGGCATGGCTCCCGGATGATTAGCAAAAGGGGTAACAAGCGCAGTGCAAGAGAAAAAAATCACCGAACCATGCCCTGGCCGTGCATACACATACATATATGTGTGCCAATCGTGTGTTGCAGCATCAAAGGCGCACGATGCACATGGAAAAGGGCAGCATCGAAAGAACAAGTGGTTCGCTACGGAACTGCAGCATACCAGTCCCTGTGCAGTGGCAGCGTACGGGGTGACCAAATCACTGGAGGAGAGCCGCACAGCAGACAATAGTCCGACTTTAAGGAATAAAGGAAACTAGAACGAAACGGCAAAGTGGTGTCATTTTTTTTATTCTGGTTGGTGTTATTTCTTATGTTTTGTTGTAACATAGGATTTTTCTTTGTGAATGTAACATTTGAACGAGCACTTGTTTTGAATTGGTTCAAGATCAATTTTTTGTTGAAATTTATAAAAAAGTTATTTTATGGTTTTTTATGTTTAATTCATGAAGAATATATTTGCTTATAAATAATTAAATGATTGGATACATAATAAATAACTGAATACATAAAGCTAACAAGGTATATTCAGAAATGAACTAATGAATAACAATTTAAAACCTTTGGAATTGAACAATTTCTGAATATCAATTTAACCTACTGTATTTCTGCAATATTTTTTTAAATATTTCAACCAAAATAGCATATACATTTGGATTTAAATTTATGGTCCTAAAAGAATGATACTTATCTATGTATTTTTAAATTTTTTATATGCTTTAATAATTCAACAATTGAATGGCTTTGAAGCTCCCAAATGGATGAATAACATTCTTCAGCATCTTTATAAAACTCTCCTTCGTACTCTAGGTGTTCCAGACTTGCCATTACCATACGGTTAAGAAGCACGGACACTCTGTATGTACTCTAATTAGCCCCGGGCTACAAAGACGCTTCTGACAATCTCTCCCTCCCTCCCACCCCATACACTCATACATACGCCCCTCAACATGCAATCAACCGCACGACCTGCTGGCATGCTGGCCAACATACGTTCCACAAACGACGGACCCTTTCGCTTCACGCAGCCATTTGCCGTATCCGAACACTACGTTCGATCCACGTCCGAAGAAGCCGGCCGTGTCTACCGTGGACCCGCCGTTCTGTCCCGTATCCCGGAGCCGTGCTCCAAAATTCTTTTGTCAGTTGTCAAGTGGGTTCTGTGAAACAGTGAATGCCGTCCCGGGGGCAGAACGCACAGCGAGAAGATTACTTTTGCATGAAAAGCATCCAGGCGAACAGGAGATTCAAGATTCGGTGGATAAAAGGCCACCCCAAACCCATCCCCATGGCGTCTCCGTGTCCGTCCAACCGTTACGCCCGTCACGACGTAATCCGTCCGATCTTGACGAACGAAGGTGCTGTGTTTCGGTGCGTGCTTTTGGGCCGTTTTCGCTTTCCATTTGGTGGCCGATTTCTGTACCAACTCCCCACACGGCTCCTCGTGGTATCATCCGACACAGACACAGCGCCGAACACGTACGATGGTACCCCCGTTGGATTCGGCGACAGTGAGACGAATTCTGCCCTGCTGCCCTCTATATGCCACCCATTTGAAAGAATAAACGCACCATCCACCATCTCCACCAAACATCTGCCCCATTGAGCATCGGGCTTTCGGCAGCCGCTTGCGGTCCCGCTGTCCCACTCCAGCCAACCGTATGTGGCAGTTTTATTCTGTCTCATTTAAAATTAATAACATCTGCACGCAGCCCCGCAGTGACTCGCGGCACGAACACAGCGATTCGCTTCATGTTTGGCCTCTGTTTTGGGTGGTGTGCGTTTTCTTCCGGTGCCAAAGCGGAACCAGGACAGGCGCGGGCCGGTGTGGGGTGGCGAGCGTGGCTTCGGGTGGTTGGGAGGAAGAATTAGAACGCAATACGCAGCGGATACGATCCGGTGCTGGGTGCTTCAAACCGACAAAAGAAACAACCGAGCTGCCGTTGTCCTGATGGGGAATAACGAAAAAAGAAAAACACACGGCTTCAGACCCTTGAATATTGCGTCGTCCAATTTAGGAGGGGTTATGCAATTTTAACAATCTGCCGGAATTCGGGCACGTTGCAGCAATGGTGTGGTGCAGTCAATGGCGACCGCCGTTGGGCCGGCAAGCGGGGTGTCGATGCATTCTTCGAATCGCAATTAGGTTATGACACAGTACCCTGGAAATGTAACAAAGCTGATGGTCCGTATGTCGTTTGATGTCTAACGCAAAATTGGCAGTAGGTAGTCTCTTCATCTTAAACTACTCCCAAATGAGTTCTTGCTGTTGGAAACATCTGGTGCCAACGATTTACCAGCTTGCATGTGTGCCGAATTGAATGTAACTAATAATGCAGTCGGGTGGAATGAAACACACGTTACGAAGTCTTCGAAGTTGATCAATATATTTGAAGCACCTGCTGTGGTTTTTTGGGATTTTGGTTTCTCTGCACACTACAAACGTTCGATCGCTATCTTTTTGAAATTGCGATGCATATACCAACTTGGGTGGAGCATCGCGAAGATGCAAGCTGTGTAGGACATCAGCTTAAAGTACTTACAATTACTTATAAAATTTATAAAAAAAAACTCAATGCAGCTTAGTATATGTATATGTTTTTTTATAGAAAATGTTAGAGTTAACATAATATAAACTGATAATGTTTATATTGCTTCAAATTGCTGGCCTCATTAATGTGCCTCTTTCACATGGAGATCAATTTAATTTGTTATAGTAAGTTAATTAAACCAACCGTTTTCAATGGATGGCGATAGATCAGTTAGAAATTGGAAATTGGTGTCTAATAGATCTCACCTCCAGCTTGATTTAAATATCTTCCAACAAACCTCTCTTCTTCATCATTCCAATTGCTGATAACTCGATAATATTGGAAATATACCCAACAAGAAGGGATAACCATTGTAACCTGAAACAAAACAGTTACAGGTGGCCCAGCAGAAGAAGCAACAGTTGCGGTCAAATGGACAATTTATGTCTTTAAGCTCTTGCTCTGTATCTCGTGGGATCAACTTGGCGTTGTTTATTATGAGCTTGTATAAACCGAAGAAACTGCCGAAAGGAGTTGTATAGCGTAACAAATTGTTGTGGTTCAGTTGAAGATTATCACACAAATGGAAGACTTGACTAGACAAGATCATCTAATTCCAAGAAAATGCTTCCAGTAACGTTGAAATGAGACAGTTTTTCTTATCCTAATAATTCCGGTTCCGGGTCCTAGTTTCTTCCGGTTACTAGTTTTATAGGACCAAGCATCTATTAAAGGTTAAAGATCTTATTTTTCTACATGTCAGAGTCTTTTTTCATCATTAGTATGCTAGTACATTATTAATATAACTTAAAATTTAAAAAAAAACTGATAAGATAAGCATAATATCTTTATTTAAAATGCAGTCAGTATTACAATTTAAACAGTAAAGCAATTGAAGTTCACACCAAACAAAACGAATAAAAGATCAAGTAAGATCTTCAAGTAAGTCATAAAACACAAAGTGTGACTGTGATAAACAAACATCATAAAATGAACAATACCTAGCAAAGACACCCTAAAACCACTTACTCAAACAAGGCGTATGAACTTAAAACAAGCCATTGCTCACCAGGTTTGGTATGAACCGATCGGTGACCTTTGAATCCATTCTAAGCGCAACCCGGGCGACACTAGCCACAAATCATCACCGTTGACAGCCGCGCCGGTGGTGGCAAAGTGCGTGATCAAACAGATAGTTTTCTGCGGTTTTACCGAATGGGGCTGCTATATGCGCGCTTGAACTTCGTTACTACGGCTCCACGGTACGGTACTAGATGTTGGCTTTGTTTGCATACTGCACTGGAAGGTACCTTCCGATGCTGGTAGTTCGAGACTGCAACCACCATTAGGTCGCTTTTAGCGCACCGCACCGTAAGATGAGCGAGGGCTCCACGGGGTCGGTCATAAAAATATCTACCATGCGACCCGTTCGTACGCGAGTTCTGGAACGCGAGGAGCACACATCCGGTCGGTTGACGATCGTTCGCCCTGACCTGATTCCGTGACAACCCATTACGAAACGGTACGGTCCGATTCGATAGGCACGCAGTCGGGGAGGGTGTTTCCGAGATGGAGCTGGACGTACAGCTGGTTCACAGTGACACCACCGTCCGGTGGACCCGTCTCCACGCGGTGCGCAGCGGTCTAAGGGAAGAACAAAGAAGCTCGCGCAGCACACATGTTGGTGCGTTGGGAAGAACATGGGAAATGAAAGTGAATGCTTCGTTCGGGGTCGCCCTGGCGGTGGCGGTTGGCGCTCGGTATCAGCATTCTTTGCGACTTTTGCGCAAGAAATCGTTGAATGATTTAGGGATCTATTTGCACCGGGCTAATATTTTTAGGGATGGTCTTCATTAAGCCACGAATTCGGTTCGATTCCCACCCAAGCGCGGGTCACACAAACGCGTACCATGTGTTGCCCGGGTGATGATTTCATTCCGAGAACAATCACATCATATGGAGTGGGGCTAGAGAATGTTTTGCTTGCTAAATAGTTGGTAGTTTCGTTCGGGACCGCTTTGGATGTTTCTATTTCGTAAATCATGTACGAAACGTTTTCCTTTAAGTGGAAACAGATTGTAGCGCAAGCGATCCGATCTTTATACTGCTCATCGTTAATGGCTTTTTTCATCCTGTACGAAGTTGAGAAAATGCTGTGCACAAGAAAGAATCGATTGATGAACACTTTTTAAATGAATGAAATGTGTGAGAAAATGGAAAAAAATATTTCGTTTTTCATGTAGCTTCCTAAATTTTTATGCCGCTCCATAAATCGGTGATGAATCAATGGTTTCCATTATGAAGAAATCTTGTAATAAATGCTTAAGAAACAGATTTTTCTACTGCGAGGAAAATCCACTCGAACCAACGCATGCAATAATCAGATTTATAACCGTAAAACTTCAGCATTCGCTATGCTTCTGTGTGCGACACTCCTAGACACACACGCAAAAGTGTTTGTCCAAATCTTAAACAACCAACAAAACATCGAAGCAAACGAAATCGTAATAAACATAATTTTACGACCACAGCGATCGTGCACTTCATCCGGTCCTGGACCCGGGACCGGGTGTCATGGGTCGTAAAAGAAAACAATCAACCAATGCAAGACCCAAATACGAGATCTCTTCTAAACACTTCGCACTCGAAACTTCACGCCACAGATAATCAGTTCTCAGTTTTTCCTCATTGCTTTGTGTTTTTTTGTCCCGCGCTCCGGGTGGGGTTTTGGGGGGGGGGGGGGGGGGGGGGGGGGGGTGAAGAATTCCAGTCCCACCCCAAAATGACAACCAGATGACGAACAGCAACGCAGCGCCAAGTCACGTTTGTCTCGTCGTGTAACGTGAGCGCTTCGGGGACGGAATTGTTTTGGGCGACCAAATTTCCCCTAAACCAAGACCCACGGCTTCGTGACGACTCCACAATTTTTGACTCCACAATTAAACAGTTAGCGCGTAACGTAATTTGAATATTACGAAAGTAATGATAGAGAGACCACCGTTTGGTAGGTTGCGGGGTGCAACTTTCCGATGCAGCACTTTCATTTGGGGGTTAAACATAAAAAAAACCTGCGGGCGGAAATGCGAACTGATGGAGTGTCGTTTCATGAAGGATCGCTTACAAACAATGGCCGGGGGGAAATATCATGGTCAGAAAAGATCGCCACGACGTGCAGCTAAACGGGGCCCCATCGTTGAACGAATAATTGATAGTGAGAAGCAAAGAAAAAAACATGATTAAAGTGTTCCCTAAATGCCTGTAGCTAATTATTGCCTATCAATTATTAAACTGACACTTTTCCTTTCATCCGGACCGGGTCCCAGGGATGTGGCTTTATCTCATTAGAACGCTTTAGGTGATAATTGTCCGCAGTGAAACGATCCGACCCGCTGTGAGACGATGGGCCTGTTGATGAAGCCAGGAAGGATAAAGGACATTTCCTACTGGAGTGGAAAATTCCATTTTCACTGCAGTAAAACCCTTTGTGCGGTGGGGGAGTTTATTGAGTGCGAATTCGCAATAAGGCAAATATTGATCGTGTTTCCTTTATTTACTTCCATACAGCGCTCGAGCATGAACATAAACTAGCGCATATAGTTTTGGATGGTTGTTTTTTGTTTTGTTTGCTGCTCGTTTTCCTCCAGCAGTTTTCATTCTCCGTCCAAGAGATGGAAAGCATATTTTCGCTTTCACTTTGCCCGGGACATGCGGGATGCGCCATTTTCATGGTCATGAAGGCGAAAGGCGTATGTGCTATCATCATCATCATCATCGTCAGAAATATTCGCATCCTGACTTACTCACGGAAGAAGGTCAAGAGGAGGCTTTCTGTGTGAGTGTGGGTGATTTTATGGCGACAAAACGTCCGCCGCCCCTTGCATCGTGTGCCATCACCGGCGGCATTATGCAACGGCCAAAGTACATACACGAGAGTGATGGCTTTTCCACAAAAAAATAAGACAAAACCAAACCCTGGAACGTTCTAGAACATGCTGCACAAAGGCTTTTCCTTTACGCTGGCGGAGAATGAAAGTGGTTGAAAACATTTATCCAAAAAAAAAAAAACGGAGTTCCATAAAGCAAATGTCTAACTACGGTTATGTGTGCGCCACAGCATACATACAGCACTTGACGCACGTACACACACACATATACAACGAAGGCATCGGCATTACTGCAGTGCAGTATTTTCCTAGCACGTTCGTTGTGTGAGTGCCAGGACTTGGGCACTCGTCCCGGTCTACGATCACGGGTACAAAGTCAAGGTTAAGCAATTGAAAAGCGCATGATTGCGCCGAACGAACGTTTCCCCGGCTAGCCCCATGAAAAGTTCACGAGACACCCAAAAGCACGGGTGGGATCGTTCCCGAATGGAGTAAGGTGCCCGACCGCTCCCGTTAGCCCCATGCCCCGCCTTCCTGACCGTTCGGATTCGGGAAACCTACTCCAGAAAGGTGCCGCACGCCGTCAGAAAGATGATGATGATGACGGTTGGCTAGGAACACGTTTTGCCCGGGCACGTTCCGTTGCGGGCGCATATTTTCCAATGCAAAGGCTTCGCGTACTTCGGGCTGGCATAGCAACGAGCATAATAATGTTGTCGCCGAAAGGGCGTAGCTAGTCGGGTACACGCGTGTGTGTGAACGAATGTTTCTTTTTTTTTTTTTAAACTTTGGCAACATTTGCACAACATTCGCTAAAGCGGTTTTTCGCACTACCCGCATAGAGCAAAAGGGACAGTGCCGGCAGGGAGACAAGCAAACGGTTTACTTTTGAAGTGTGTTCCGTAATGTAATGCGCCCGGTACTGTGCTGCCTGCCGTACGGGAAGGATAACAAATTGCACTGCAATTTTATCGGGGGAAGCTTTTTCCTTCATCGTCTTTTTGATAGTGGGCTGTTCGCTTTATGGGATTATTTTTACATCATCATCATCATCGGCGTGATCACCGTGGCATGGAATCAATGAGGTGGAAAAATCCTTCAACAATGTGTGCTTAAACATGCACAATAATGTTCGCTATTGCGGAAAGCGCTTTTTCTTGGCTTTGAGTTCGAAAGTTGAGGGACAGAAATTGATAATGGATTGACCGTTTGAAGTATACATTTTAGTGTACTTACCTCTGACATTATGCATTCGGTATGTACTTCTTTTTTTTTGTCCTGGTAGACTGGAAGTAGCATGCTATCGATTTGTGTTTGGCAATACAGTTCAGGAAGGGGATTTTGACTTTTTAAGACAGGTGATCAGGTATTTGGATCATTATGGAAGAGTGAATTGCTGTGGATTTGTTAGTTTTCTTTTAACTACCTCTTGTTTACTTACTTAGCCGGTGCTACAATTGCATCGTGGTCTTGGCCTGCTCCAGGAGTCCTCTACACAGCTCACGGTCGAGCGCCTTCCTCTGTCAATCCATTATACTGGCCTTTTTGGTGCATCCCGATAAAAGTCATTGATCAACACCATCACTCCATCTCAGTTTAGACCTACCACACCTCTTCTATCCATGTGGGTGACCCGAAAAGACTTTACGGGCTGGGTCGTATGGTGTCATTCTCATGACATTACCAACCCACCGGACCCTGACGAGTTCAATCCGCTCTACGACAGTAAATTCGTACAGGTCTCATAGAGCTCGTCATTTTATCGGTTTCTCAAGTGTCCTTCCACACACACGGATCTAAAAATCCCTCTGGGCAACTTCCTCTAGAACGAGGTTATCATGGTTTCATCAGTTTTCAACAAATTCCATGTCTCAGAGGCTTATCAGAGGCGTACGAAGTAGTTTGTTCAACGAAAAAGAGCTGTTTCTCCAATCCAAAAATTAATCGAATCAATGGACATTACTTTGACCCTAACGAGAATTAGACACTTTAACATCATATCACATCCTTTAAAATCGTTGGTTGGTTTCTTCATCACTTGCACCATTGAGACTTGGAGACAATCCAACAATTATCTGTTTTATTAAAGAATCGTTGGTAAAAAATTTGGGTAACCTAAAATAGGTAACTTTACACCTCGCTTCATGAGCTATTAAAGCTCTGCCTTGCTTTAGTGATGTTTAAAACTCTGATTCTTTCGGAGTCGCGATGATCCAATTCCGTGGAGTTCCCGAGTCGACTTCAAATCATCATCGAATTTGAATTTTCGGTTTTCTAAGCTGAATTCACCATTAGTGGAATCCTGAGGAATTGAAGTGCTCAGAAGCAGTCATGGGTAGTCCGAAGAACAGATTTGCCTTCAGCGTTTCGTCGTAGCTTAAAATGGGTTTCTTAGAATTGTTTCATCTCGTTCGTCCTACATTGCTTAAGGTTAAGGATAACATAAAATAATCACAAATGTTATTGAAAACAATTCAACGAAAAATACCATATGAACTACGAAAGGTTCAAATTGAGGTTTTCTTCACTACAGAATACAATTGAATACTTTATGTTTGATTAATTATTGTATAATAAAAAAAATTACATACTCTCTCCACCATTCCACAAACGTAATCACGCGCCGTAAGCGCAATCTCTATGCGCGATCCTTCCGCAAACATTGGCCGATTGCCGATTTTATTTTTATAATCCTTTTCCGTCCGGGCATCGAACACACACGCCCAAATGTGCCGCAACGTTGCTGGAACGGAAGCACAAGGGCCGAAAAAATGCGATTAAAGGAAGTAAAAACCGATACGGATATGGGTGTAGCAAACCGAAACAAACCCAGCAGCTGCCAGGCTGGTGCCAGCATGGCTGAACCTCCCCAAAGTATGTGTGTGTGTGTGTGTGCTGATAGTTCTGCAAGCTGCGTATTATCTTCCGGAGCACGCATCCGCATCCGCATGGTCCATTAGTGCTTTGCACCTGTCTTGCAAAACGGGGGGGCCACTGGCAGGGCTGCCGGCTGGTGTTATTTTCGTCTTGTTTGCTACGAAAAAGGCAGGTCCAGCAGGAAAACAAAAATCGAACCGGCACATTTGTTTGGAGAGATTGTAAATAAAATACCACATTTCGTTAGGAAATGGTGGAGGCCCCCCCCCCCCCCCCCCCCCCCCGGCCCAGTGCCCGTTCGCCATGTTATTGTTTTGTCGATAGAGTGTTTGTGTTGGTGCTTTAAAACACCGGTCATCTGCAGTGGAGGTCTCGGGAAGGGTCGGGAAGGGAACGAAATTGCAACATAAAAAGGTAAACGCGTAGCAACCCACCGACAAGATGGCCAACGTCGGAGTTTTCTACCGTTCTGCTGTTCCCTGTCGGTTCCGTACACCATAAAAAAAAACTAAACGTCAAATGACGCTGACACCGACAGCGATAACGCCACTCCGTATCCGTGGTGTTTGATTGCACACGATGCTACACGCATACAGCGAATTGTTTGTATGTGTGTATGGGGAAACCCTTAATGTGTGCGTGTGTGTGTGCCACTGTCTGGTTGTATGTGTGCTCTTGAAAATGACGGAAAAGCGTGCACCGGCTGAAGCCGACCAAAACAGGGAACGTCCACACAGGAAACGCCTGGAGATGTTGCGATTATGCAATATATTATGAAAGCCATCCGGGATCCGGGACCGCGGGGTTTTTTGCATGGGGTAGTCCCGAGTATGGCATCCGGGCCTGGTTCGCTCTCTTTCCATTCCCGCACCGTTGCCACGTTCGGGAATGGCGTTGTTTATGTAGCTGCTTGTGTTTGTCGGCTTGCGCTTTCGACCTCTTTTTGTCCTCTGGAGCTCTGGAGCAACCGTTTCGACAAGCGTACGGGCCGTGAATACCATTTGGAACAAGGGAAAAGATTCTAAAGGTCTGATACCCTTCCCCGGGAGTTAACGTTACCACCCGCGGCTCCATCCGTCGCCGTCTCCATCGCCAACCCCACTGCACACATTAGTGTGGGGTCTGTCAGTGTGTTTGAGTAGATGAGTTTTGAAAACTCGCGCGCACACTGTGCCGGGGCTGTTTGTTTGAACCCCTCCCAATGTCCGCCTGACAGCACGCGAATATTCGCAATTCGCCACCTTGCATTAGGCGTAGGGAAATTAATTTTAACGCACTTCGGGGGATACGCTTTTAATGAATTCGCAAAACCTCTCCGACGGCAACTGGAGTTGTTAGGGTGGGAAAATAACGCACGGCAAGGATTATTTCGCATTCACCCACCGGGAAGGTGGTGGAGGAGTGTTGGAATGGAAACAACGTTTTATTTTGCGTCTGTCTCTGGGCACGAAAAATCCCTCATTGGGCGTTCAAATTGATGCTGGAGGAAAAAACCGAAAAGAATGACAGAGGGCTGGTAATGACAGTCCAATTTTCACCTCCAACTTAACGTATTGCAGGTTGGGTTGTGTATTCCTTCCTACCAATATGCATTTGCAATGTATGTTCCTTAACATTCGCTTCGAATATCGATCGAATGGCATGCATTTGGTTCGATTTCATGCTGCCCAAAGTTGCCCTTGCTCACCAAAAACCCCACAGTCAGTCAGGCAATAGCAGCAGTAAGCCGGGATACGGTTGCATATATAAAGTGCAAGTGTTGCTGTGTCTGTGGACGATGCTACTAACATACATTCCATTCGCACTACCACCACTGTTTCGACATGGGTATACAGAGCGATAAATAGTTGCTCATGCATGTACAGTGCCTGCATGTACATCCTAACACGTGCGGACCATTTAACATCAGAAGTTGTAATGTTTCATTTCATTTAGAATTTAAAAAACATGTAAATCATATTGTTTTACTCTAAAATTGTTCGCTTTTTTGCGGAAATTGTTTGATCATCCCAATATAATGATGCCCACCAAAAACTCCGTCACAAACTGTCGAAACCGACGGGCTGAGCTTATGTCACCGCACTAACATTCACCATCTTCCTGCCGGCACGAATCCACCGACCAATCTGCAAGCAAAACCCATGAGTGCATGAAGTGCATCGGTAATAAACACCCCAAAACGAGGCCCCCGAACGCGTACGCGAGAGTGAGAGAAAAAAAGAAGGCAAGTCTCGCGGGAAACGGGCAAAGAAACCTCAAGAATTGCAGTTGCATGTTTTGACTTTGAAGCGACATTCAGGAGGATTACATTTTCGGGTTTCTTCTGGAGTTGAAAACAAGGCGCTGAAGGGTTGGTAGAAAGGAGAGGGAGCAGCTAAATAATATTGCGTGTATTCCAGCTGCAGGGTAGGAGAATCACAAACTTCAAGGATTTTTTTTGAGGTGAAAACTTAAAACTGCAATTGTCGCGAAGTACGTTGATTGCTCTTAAAGCCTTTCGGAGATGCTTTTAATATTTAGAACTTTTAATGAATTTCCATAACCTGCTGTTGTAACTCTTTTTCTAGAAGAAATTCTATTAACAATTTGGCGATGTTTGGGTCTGAAAAATTGAACTCTGATAAGGACTGTAAAATGACATTATGGAATGTACATTATTCCAACCTTAAAACATCAGATAGCTCAGTTAACTTATCCGCTTGAGCATATTCTTGCTCGATTGTTTAATACATTTTTTTCTCTCCGTTTGCTCATCTTTCACAACCGACTGACTGACTGACTGACTGACAAACATTGTATCACATCCAACCACCCTTGAAACCCTTGGCCACTCCAACTCCATCCCCCTGTTCCGCTTTCACTATTGCCTAACTTTTGCTCGGTTCGCTTTTTTTTCCTGCTTGCCTTTCTGCCACCTCCGTCGGCTGTGGGATGCATTTTCCCAAACGACCGCCCCTCCCAAAAACCGTCCCACACCCCTCCACCACGGACCACGGTGGGACGCCCATGACCATGGCTCGTTGACGGTTGCACTGCTAACACACTTCACTGCAACGAACGAACCGAGACATCCGGTGCCGGCAGGTGGAGGTTTCCGGGGTGGGGACGGACGCGAAGGATTGAAACACGAACAAAAAAAGAACCCAGCGCTTCATTGCCGCTCGTCCACCTAACATGCGAAACTGAAAACTCAAACACACAAACAACCTGCATGCGAAACGGCATGCACGGGCAGGGATGCAGACGATGGGACCTGATGCAGTTGTGCCGTTGTGGGTCTGGGTCGGGTGCTGCACTTGATGCATTTATGTATGGGCGGGCGCGCCCGATTGTGTGTGTGTGTGACGTTTTTGGCGTGGCAGTTATTGCCATGTTAGGTAGTGGCGAAACCCCGTAAAGAACGTGTCTCAAGTATGACGACGCTAGCGACGATGACGATGAATGATGACGGGACGAGTCGCAATTTTTGGACCGATTTTTGCAGCTAAAATTAGATCATCGGTAGGCAAAGTCGTGTTTGCGATACTGGCATCGAGTGCCCAATCGAAAGGAACACACCGCCATCGGTTGTGTCCGGACGCTTTGAGGGACGCTTTGTTGACATAAGGT
The DNA here is from genome assembly GCF_943734725.1 of Anopheles marshallii. NCBI lineage: Eukaryota > Metazoa > Arthropoda > Insecta > Diptera > Culicidae > Anopheles > Anopheles marshallii. Next base: position 13,578,801 of record NC_071326.1, on the reverse strand, counting down.
TGGCCGCAATGCTCCACCATCCCAGCCACCGACCACCGCCACCACGAACGGCATCGGGTTTGAACGAAAGAAGGCATTAATTAAATTAAATGACTGCTGAAGTAGTTGGCAGCATTCTGAGGAATAGGCTTGTTTCTATTTTTTTTCCTTGATTCGCTCAAACTCCGTTGCCACACACAAAATGTGCGCCGTGGGACAGCAGCGTCTTTGTGCGCCCGACCAAAAGAGACCGGCTGGAAAGTGGTCTAATTGTCTAATTAAAAATTTATCTGCACTTCGTCTGGGATATTTTTAGTTCGGACTAAGGTCTGTGCCATTTTTCGGCGCTCCGGCACTTTGCCAAATGTCAGCCAAACGGGGCGAAGGTTAGGATGCTTTTCTTTTGGGGCGGCGTGTTCGGAAAAATGTTCGAGCCCATCGATGAGCGACATCTCCCAGCTGCAGCAAACCATTTAAGCGAGAACAAAACGTTGGAGCTGTTGCACAAACTGGTGGAGCTGTGTGAAGTAAACGTTTGATTTTATTGTTTTATTATGAAGAAAATAAGTCATAGAAAAGCAGAAAGCCATTTTTCATTATTAATGAAGTTTCAAAATAAAGTAACGCTGATGGGATGTCATTGGAGATAGATTTGCTTTTCACAGGGGTTTTCAGATTAGCAATACGACCTTGTCGTTCTTTTGCAACAAACAACAAAAAAACCGGGGTTTTCAAGTTGAAGTACCAGAGGACTGGAATGCTGGAGCTATTTCTGGATGCTGTTGAAGTTGAAGAATAATGCTTCGAGGAAGAACTGGAATCTTTCTCAATTTCTTAATCTTTTCTGAGCAGAAATCGGTTCTATTCTAAACCTTGACAAGAAATCGAAAAAGCTTTGGATAGATTTTGTTCCGTAAGTCTAAAAAAGGGAGGAAGATCCGAAAATAAACTCCAAACTATAACAAATACTGAATAAAATCACTTCAGAGCTTGTGATTTCACAGAATATGGCCATCCTAACAAGCCTTCATTGTGGAAACCATCATTATCGAAGCATTTTTGCGTACAGCTTTAAAGGTCGATAGTTAGCAAACGCAAAACCCATTGTTCTCCGGTGCCAAGCAGTTAAAGCGTGCACCGAAAAAAAAAAAATCGATCCGCTCTAAACAATATGCATGTAACCGAGAGTTGCGGGTGTACATCGGCAAAGTACAACCAGTTGAAAGCACTTGCCACATTGCTGAGGTCAGCAGGGCATAAGGATCTCCGTGCCAGGATGCTTCACCGTGTGAATGGCAATGAAGGAAAGGAGATAAATGTGTGCTAAAACATGGCATAAAATATGGCAAGCCGTTGAGGTGGGAATGAAAAAATGGTACCTTTTTCTGCATTCGTTCGAGAAAGTGAATTTGAAACAGTTTTTGAGGACTTCACTACGTTTCGTTTGCATGGTACGAACGGAACGGCAGCTGTACATCGATGGATTTGCCACCATCGCGCTGGAGTTGAGGGAAAACCCTTTCGGCTACGGGCAGCCTGGTAACTTACTGACTGAGAGAAACTGACAACTTTGCGTGTGCATAATCGGGGGGTACAAGGCATAGCTGGGAATTCAAGAAGACAGCAACATAAAGAACAAAAAAAAACAACCAGAAGAGATTCTCAAATATCAAGAATCTGGTCCATCTTATGTGCCCGGCCCGGTGGGTGCATCCTTCATGGGGTCGTTTTACGTTGGCGTAAAATGATGGGCGCAGAACCATTGCGTCTTATGAAAGCGATGATATAACCGGTTCCCCGGGAGTCCCGGTTATCGCAAACGGAAAGTGAAGATTGTAGGTTGGAACGGAGCCCACTTCAAACAGGAACTGGGGGAATACAGTTTAGGAGCACAAAGAGCCCTCGCGTGTGTGTGTGTTTGGGTGGGTTCACTTGGCCCCACTCCAGATTCCACGGAGCATTATTATGTGGCAGAGCGGATTATTATTCTCTCCTTTTCGCGAAGCCACCCATTGAAGGCCAAGGGCATCACGGTTGCTGGAAGGGACACAACGCAGTGGAAATTGGAAAGGATTGCAAAAGTTCTAGCGAGCTGGCAACAGAACGTGCGTGTGAATGAAATAGCTCGCAGGAAAAAAAACATAAACCAGTTTAAAAGGAACACAAGAAGACTCGCACTCGTAGCACATACACTCATTAACGCAGCATCTATCATCATCGTCAGCACCGTCATCGCAACGACTTCGAGTTGCATTTGTTGCCCATTCTGGCGAGCGCGGCTGATGATGGATGCCGTTCTGATTGCGGTAAAAAGAGGCCACCGTGGCAATGTGGTAGGAAGCGTAAGGTATGTACACCGTTCTATACCCATCCATGTATATAAGTGCGAACGAAGTGAGGAAGAGGACACCGGGAGACTGAGAAAGACAGAGATTCAAGAGGGAACAAAACAAAATCTACCCGAGGGACGCCATTATGGATTTTTTCCGGGAATGGCCCGGTCGGGAAAAGGGCCACGGACGGTCTGGAGAACCTGCGAGGTAAAAGGATAGACCCAAATAATAAAAAAAGGTAAAGCTGTACGAGTTGGGCCGGTCCTTTTTATGTAGGTGTGTATCGGAACAAACGGTGAGCCCTCTTTAGCCCATTGCCCGGGTGTAACGCAACAAACGCCATCAAACGCGGCACCGATGGAGGCGAAAAATGGCGTCTGGTCGGGTGGAAATACAGTGGAAACAACTGTTCGCCGTTGTAAATAAAACTCAACCCCATTCTCCTTCCAGCTTCCAGAGTTTGTGCACACCCTGTGGTCGACAGAGGTGCCCTGTAGGTCAGAACCACCACCAAGAGTGGATGGCGCGGTGCGCGAGAAATAAGAGTGCGAAGCGAAAAAACCTAATTCCTGTCCTGGAAATGCGTGGGATCGGTAACGCCGGTGGCGCTACGGCACGGAAACGGAGGGGTTCCTGTTCTTCACCGACGTTGAATTCTCTTCTTCGGTCCGGGGCCGGGCCTGTGTGTGCGCCGCTACAGCAGCGAAGCGTATGAAAGCGAACCACATGCTTTACCGCAAACAAAAAAGAAAAGATCTATGTGCGCGGTGGAATGGTTTGAATCAATCTCGGTTCACTTCTGGTGGCCAGATTTGGAGTCTTTGTATGAAGCAGTAGAGAATGAAAAAAACAACACCACCGAGAGCTAGAAATAGATCAGATTTGAAATTGAAAACAGAACAAGCACCATCCATCGGTGGATTATAGTGGCAGCCAAAGCCATGGTGTGAGTGTTTTCACATGTTTTTCGCGGCGAACCATCTCTTAGGAGAACTGAAGAGAAGGAGACTGAAAGAGTACATGTTGTGGAAGAGTTCCTTTTTTAAGGTTTTTGTATGTATTTTTCAATTAAAGAATTCAAATTTCTAGTTACTATTTTTTTGAACATGGATTACTTTTTGAATATCAAATTATTAGGTTGATAAGGATTTGAGGTCATTTTGACTAGTGTTCTTCAAGAGGTGACTTCGTTGTACTAGTTGATTTATAAGTTTTTCGTTACTATTCTATAAAACGAATTCAACAACGGCAAAAATTATACAACAAACAACAAACAACAAACAACAAACTTTTAGAGGTTTAAGCCTTCTATTTCTTTTCTTCTTTGACTTAATTTACCCGTAGCTAGAAAGTCAGTCCAGCATACGGGGAATTGATCCGGATGGGATTTTGAACCGGTCCTATCGTGTATAGGCTGAGACGAGTTAGTTTTAATGTTTGAAGTGCAGCCGAATTTCTAATTGGATGTTGTAAAACACGTTATGGCTTGATGGTATTAACATTTCGTTGATAAAAGGTTAATTTTTATATTTTATATCAAGACTTTTCAATATTTAAAGCATTGATATTTTAGAAAAACAAATATTTTTTTAAGTTTTTCCTTATTTTTGTTTTGCAAGTTCAAGAAAAGAGTGTAATCAATTGTGCTATAAAATTTTTATATATGCCGTTTTTTTGTTCTACATTTTTGTACTTAGTTTGTAAAGAGTAAAAATTGAATTCTTGAAAAGAATGCCACATTTGTGCATGAAAATTTCTCGCTTGTAAAAATAATATTACATAACTGTTTATTTTGTGTTAAGGAAAGATTTAATGACATTCTTAAAAAAAAACTCTCTGTTCCATAACAACATGAAAGCCAGCTTGACTCTCCATACCTCCCCGGATTGTTTGCAAATATTTCCAAAAACCGTATGTGCGTATGCGCTGAATTCGCGAATATAACAGCGCAACCGAACGAACACGCGGGCATGAACAGTATACAGTAGCAGCAGCAACAGCAGCGAACAGGCAAGACCGGAAGGCCACCGGGCGGTACGGTGCGTGTATGGTTTGTTGCAAAAATAAACGAGTTTCCAAAACTCGTCGCCGGCGCAGGACGGCGCGCGGAACCGGAGCGACAAAACGAGGCGGAGAACGATAGAATGGTCGAACTTAACAACAACACCAAAACAACAACCTAAAAAAATGCTAAAATAAATTGGCAAAGCGACCAGCCAACCAAGAGGAACCGCGGGGACGCGTTCTGGCTGATGGTGGCCGGGTCCGTGCGGTACGGTTGTGCTGTGTGTTGGTGAAAGAACGCGCTTTTTATTTAGCTCGCGACCGGTAGCCTGAAAAAAAAAATGGCAAAGAATCGTAAGAACTCTTTCCCGGGATGTTGCATGTTGCTGTTGTTGGTCAGAGATCGCTGTCGCTTCGGGATGAAATAGAGAGGATAGGAAAGCGCAGAGGCGGCCGAGGTGGAAGACAAACATGAAACGCTACTTTGCTGTTTTTTGATATCGCGAAACGCATAAATGAATCTACAACATAAGGGACCAACATAATGTAGCAACGACTAGCGTTAGGCGTATCGGCGTGTGTACGTCGAGGTGTACGCAAAGAGGCATTCGTGGTGTTTCATTTACAGTGTGGAAACGATACTTTCGTGACAGTGCACGGAGTTAAAATGGAACATTTTCAAACAATCAACTTTACTAATCGAAGCTAAATACTTTGTTTATAAATGTAAATAAACTATAAAAACATAATAAAACATTCAAATTTTTGCAACAAAACACTAACGTTGCTGCCATTTAAATTAAAACAAACGCATAACACACAAGAAAAGAATGCTAAGAGGATGGGAAAGAGAGAGTAAAATAGAAGCAAATAAGAAATAACAAGGCTACTATTAAATTATGAAAACGGAAGAAAGCGAAACGAGCGAACGAAGAGTGAAAACCAACCAACCTGACAGGAAACGCACTGGACCACAGAGACCGAGAACGGTACTTTTTTTACCTTCATTGCAAAAATGAGAACACAGAACAGGGCTAAATAATGCGAATAATAAAAAGAAGACAACTGCACGGAAGGGAAAAAAGGTAGCGAACGAAAACAAAACCAAAATGTACGCGGATAAATAGCGAGAAGGAAAGAGTGAAACAAGCAAAGCGCCGGAAAACCGGTCGAAGAAACGAAGCGATAGTGTGTGAGAGAAGCGAATAAACGGGGTGCACGAAGTGTTCGAAATGGAAATGTTTCAGCAAAAGTGGTTGGCCGTAGTGAGATGGGATGGTCCGGTGCAGGGCGGGGATGATTTTCAAGGACAAAATGTTATTCTGCAACGCATCAACAAATCTCGAATGCGTTCGAAACACACGAACGGTGCAACGAAAACGGGGCGGTTGGGAGGTGGGTTGGTTGCGCAGTAATATTATTTTTATTCTTGCCATTTCCAGGGGTGTGTGTGCGTGTGCAAAATTAAATAAGAACTATGGGTGAACGGGGAACGTTACATCTCGGCAGCGGAACTCGAACATGTGGAGAAGCGTGGGCTTCGGTTCCCGAAATTTGCGTACCGTTTATTAGAGTGGACGATTTTAAACCGATTATGTCATATTATCATGAAGGTAAGGCGCGTAAAAGGGTCCCTCGCCAAACTGCGGGTAGCACAAACGGGACCTTTTGTCTATGAGTGCAATTAAGGGAGAATCGCTTTATCGGGATGGTTCTAATTATCTTTTAATTTTGGACGAATGGAATTTTTCAAGTGCACTGTTGAAGAAGCTTTGTTTCATTTTGTGCACAGTACGGTTGAAATCGGTGGTAGAATTCGTTCCTAAGTTGCACAATGGTTTGCTTATAATGATGAAAAGAAGTGAAAATAAGAGTGTACGAGTGTCGCTTATTGTAACCATTGCTTTAAACCGATTTGAGTAGAAAATTGATAATGTGAATAATGAAGAAAGAATGAAATAACAGTAAAGAGTTGGAAATGAGGCAGTAACAATACCAATATGAAGCATTGAAGTAGAAAAATTTAAAAAAAGGGGACAATAAAAGTATGAAAAAGGAAACATTTAGCAAAACACACTTTGTTCTTAGTATAAGAAGCTTATTAAAAGATGATTTGATATATTTTACAGTTTTATTTTGTAGTATAAGTTTAATACTTTTTGTTGTTTGACAATTGTTTTATACATTAATAAGTTTATATCTTAAATAATTTTTTTAAGTATAGCTAATTTGTTTTATAAGATCCCCTTCACTTTTCGAAGAATAAAATGTCTCGAAACTAATGTTTTTAGTACTTTAGATTAAAATAGGAATAGAATAGCTAACGATAGCTAATTCGTCAGGTATCAGGTATAGTAGAGTGACAGAAGAAAATTGAAATGCCCGATGTCCTTGTGGCTTGATCAAGAGGCGTTAATAAGAGGCTGTCATTTTAAATCCAAGTGTAGATGAGTCATTCGCTTCGTATTGCGTGTAAAATTTAAATCGTCCAGTCGTAGCAGAATGTTAACATAAATTTTATGTTTTTTTTCCACATTCTCAACCTTACTACACTTTAACCGGACTGCTGAAGTTCACGCAACAATCATCCGATTCGCATTAGAACCACAGAAAAAGCAACCAAAACGGGACGGTTCATACGAATTCAATGAAATGCAAAGCTCCCACTGGCAATTGGGACGACTTTCACTCCGAAAACCAAGCACGCAATGCGGTGCAAATTGAATGCATTCACACAATACTCATCATTATCGGTCGCCCGTACTGCACACACCCACAGAGGGCACGTTTATCTGCCCACAAACACACGTACAAAGAACCTCCCCTCCCCGCGTCCAGCTCACATTTACGGTACGCACAGTTTCCCGTCGAAACACAACAGGACGTTCCTGCCGGTTCTGACTCCCATCAGAATCTCATCAAACGGGACGCACATGCACATCGAAATGCAACGATTGCAAGGGTTGCAAACACGGCCATCGATTAACACGTGCGTGACGGTGGTGTGCGCGAAGAGTTTGAGTGCCGGTGCATAGGAAGACCGGGCCACACTTGTATCCGCCTTCCGGTGCGCACAATCCCTTCGCATTTATCGCTCCCATTTCAAGTTAAAAGAATGAATTGTTCGTTTGCATGCAAAAGTGCATCGGGCAACGCGTGAAGGTGGATGGAATGGATCGCCTCCTACGGATTGCCAAACCGCAAATTGCGCTTTCGCATGATGCGATTTTCATTTTCGTTGCCATATAAAATTAGGGAACAAAACCCGAGCAAGGGAATGCGTGCGAGTTGCAAGCGCATCGTTGCACTCGCTAGTTTTTGGTTTTATTTTGAAGGGGGAGAACACACGAGCTGCATTCACATTTAAACTCAAGTGGGTTGGGTTGAAAAGAGCAAATGCAAAAAAAAGGGATGAATTCAACGGCAATCCATTGGTTCAACATAAAATCCCAACCCGGGACGGATTCAACACGTGCATCTGTGTATGGTGATGCCAGGAAGGATGCCCAGTCGTGTGAATCGAGGAATACGAATTTGGCGGGGGGATATTATTAACACCCCCAGCGTGGCATGGTGGTAGAAGAGATATCGGTTATTATATCATTAGGTAGCGATCGAGCGTACGAGCTTGCGTTACATAATCCCGTGCCACGATGCATCCCGATGCACATCCAGGACCTGCGCTGCCATGGCAAACAACTGCATCGTGCTGTCGTGGGTTTGTTGGTTTTGTGCCAAACAAGTTGCCATTTTCGGGGTACAGTCAGACGCTTTCGGTTACGCTTTCACGACTTTGGTCCAGCGTCTTCCTTTCCACGAGCTTTCCATCCGTGGTTCTGAGTGGTTTTCTTTCTTTTTTTTTCAATGGTTTGTGAAGATGTTGGCGCAGAACGGCGTTGAATAGGATTGAAATACGTACGGTTCCACAGTTATTGAATTTCAGTAAGCGAATAATTTTTGAAAACGACAAAATGAACTTCTCATGTTCACATCGCCCGGCTGGACGTACCAGACGCTAACAATGGCGATCGGCGATACAAATGTCATTGAAAGTTGGTCTTCATCGAGCCTCGGGAAGCGCTGTGCATTGGCACTGTTGTGAGAATAAGCTGGTGGTTAAGGAATAAAACAAGTTCACACGATAAGTTTGCCCAGACTTTGCGCCATTCGTTTATAAAATGTATTGCAAAACATTGCCATCATTGGGGCAACGTAACGGAATGGAGCAATTGAATTGCAGTGATTGGGTTTGACGAGATGTGTATAGTCAACTAAACAATGTTTATATAAATGTGCTAAAACAATAATACTTTAATCCATACTGAAAGAGATGTATTCCCCTTAGGTTATGTTATGTTAAGTTCTAAGGAGGAAGACACTGAACGCAACAAAATCTTACGTGTATTACGAGTAGAATAAGATATTTTTCAATCATTATGTTGCAATATTTCATTTAATTTGGTTAATGAACTTAAATTTGAATAAAGGAAAATTCAAATACATAATTAGTTAAGAAGAGTTTAGAAATAAGAGAATTAATAATTAGTTGCAAAGTTTCTTCCCTCTGAACAGTGAACTTATCTACGAAAGTAAGCCTAAACGTTGTAGTTAATATAAATAGCTGGATAAAAAAAAACAAAAAGCTAAATACTAAACATCTTAAGTACTTTCAGAAGTTGTTTAAAATTTTCCCAAAGCTAAGGAACAAACCGAATTGTAATCAATAGATTAAGAAAGATCTCGAATAGGAAGAGACTTTTCTCAGATATTGAGTAAAACCAAATTATATTTACAATTTTCGAAGTTTGGTGTACATTCTGCAATAATTTCTTCAAGAGAAGGGTTGGGCGTTCTATAGTAGCGCAATGTTATAACAAAAATCTAAAATTTGAAGCCTGTGAACAACAATAGCTGTGCATTATCAATTTTGATTAGTCTTCATTTTATGCCATCGTAAAATATCTTTGATGGACGTTTCATTTGTATCTAACCAATGATCCACCATAACAACGTTCGGATTTGCATATTTTTAGCTTTTCTCACTGGGAAAGAACTTTGGGAATCATGATGTGTTCTATCACATTCTTTCTTTTCTACTGAAACAACAAAAAAAAAAACTGGTCAAATTCACCTCAACTTAATATTACTCATCAACCAAAGGTCCTTCCCACCCCTCCTCCCCTTATCACAGCACAGTATCGAAAGTGAAAACATAAAAATCACATTTAAAAATATGCATAAATCGTTCCATTTTTTCACCGCCCAGCCCGACCACACCTGGGCGGTGTGGTTCGTTCGGCAAATGGATTTCATTCCGCATGCCTTCATACGTTTGGCTGCGATGAACTGCCGAATCGTTCATCACTATCAACCGTCCTGAAAGTACCACACGTCCCACCTATCGGAGGTACGTATCGGCTTAATATGTTTTTAAATGAAAAATATCACCAAGAAACGGAAACGAAACGGCAAACGGTGGGTCGGATGTGTGGCAAAAGTATAAAAATTTGACATGTTGAAAAATGGCACAACCCTTTTTGTTTCCGTACCGCGGTGTGGGCCAAATGCCGGCGCTGGTGGTGATGGGAGACTCCGACGAACCTTTGTCGTCCGTTGGGTTTGTTCATCGCACACAAAACGCACATCCTTCTCGGTAGATTGTCGTTCAGCATAATAAAATAAAACAAGAAACAAAACGAAACAAAAAAAAAACATCCCGATACCAGTCTGCGCTAATGCGTGGGTAATGAAAGTTATTGCAAAGTAGAAAACGGCAACGAATTATGCCACCAAACAACGGTCGACCCAACGAAAGATGGTCGCGACAGGAACGCGATGATGCAGAAGGCGCAACGCGTCCTGTAGGCGGTTTTTCAGTCGCTTCAATTCGCAAAAAGGGCACTTGCGAGCTGATAAAAGAGGGTTTTGCGAGGGATTTTTGCCTGTGTCGCCAGGCCACACTCCAAGGCGCAAGAGAACGGAAGGCCAAGCAGATGAAACGAAGGGCACATTTTGTTGGCAAAAATCGATTTTTGCACTTGAAAACTGGTTTTCACCTCCCTTCCAACACACACACACCCAACCCCGCCTGATCACCGCCACACGATCTTCACCAAAAATCGACCACTTCTCTCGGCACGCCACTGTGTTGCACCCTGGCCGGTACCCTAATGTGTCTCCGATATGGTTCCCGCTTCGCAAAGTTTGCGAGAAAAAAGGGGTCCACCCGTTTTGGGGGAATGACAATACCGGCCGGCCGACAACGGGCGGCAGTGGCGTTGATGCAAGTGGTTCTGCGGGACGATTATGTAATACATAAAATGCCTTCTGGCCCCGTGCGTTCGGCTAGCAGCTTCTGCCTTCTAAAATGCCGCTAACGGTAGGCCACACAATAATGAACGAGAGAAAGAGACAGAAAGAAAGAGAAAAAGAGAGAGGGAGAGAGAGAGAGAGACCGAACGAAAGAATGAGAGACACAGTACGCCAGATAGGAGCACAGGAGTTGGGTGAAAATATGCTCCTCTTCACGCTGGCAAGACCTTCCTCACGGTCCGGCTCCGTATCCTGTGCCAGTTCCTTGCAATGCCTCGGTTTACTCGGAAATATATGCTCTCCCCAATTCTTCACGGCCGTTGCTGATGTCCTGGATGCTGGGATGCTGTTGGCAAAGCAACAAGGGACACAAAAAAACAGCCAGCTCTTCACCGTCCTTCTGAGGGAAAACAACAAACAACGGCCGAGCTGAACTAGATCCTGGAGGTTTCGGCGGCGCACGGAAGTTGATCTCTGGCGGATGGTATGGGTATGCGAATGCATTAGTATGGGTAAGTGGAAATGTAGGCCCGGAGACGGGCAAAGGAGGAGGAGGACATACATTTACCGTGATCGATTCATGTGCTGTGCGTTTCGTGCCGTATAAGTAAGCTAATTCTACGAAGGGGAGAATTTCATTACGGACCAGCAAACCAGTGTTGCCAGCATGAATTTTAAACTTTGTCAGTTGTGTTTGTTTTTTTGTTTGATTTAAAAAGTTTTATTTACATGTTGTGCAAGTCACAGTGGGGTATTACTGTTTGTATAAAAAACCCAATAAACTAATATTTTAAATAGTGATTAGTTTATTAGCGAATTAGTTTTGTTATACAATCCGTAACATAATTATGTCATCATCAAGTTTTTGAGAATATGAGAAAAAATAAAGACTTATTATAGTATACAGTTTGCAACCATTGTTGCATTGTTTTCAAGCTAAACTAACGTGTTTTTATGAAGATTTGCAGTACTTTCTACTTTATGGCTTTGCTAGCTTTAAACAATTCTGTTGTGAATTGAGAATTGCAATATGTAGGAATTGAGGAAGTCTCAAACAGATTCGATCCTAGAAAAGGCATCAACTGATGTAATGCAAAAATAAATGTTTAACATGTTCAATACGTTAAATACGTTATACTAGAACGCATGATTAAAAAATACCATTTCCACTACACGAAATTCACTCTCGTTTCTACCCAACACTTCAGTTTTTCCTTTCTAGCAAACGACGGCTTTTAAACAACTGGAACGCTAAACCATTGCTGAGCCGTTTCGGTCTCAAATCATCCTCCGAACTTCATGGAAAAACGGCAACGGAAAACGCTTGGCATATTTTCTTACCCCGTCCAGCTTCAGGCCGTTAAGAAGAACGCAGTATTGACTATCTCAAGCCAAGCACACAAAAACAAAGAACGAAGGAAAAACGTGATAGAAAGAAATGTAGTTGCTGCGTAAATATGCTCCCCTTGGAGGAAAACGTTGTAGGCCTCCCCGGAACGAAGACGCAGGCGAGACGGGTAAGTGGAACCATCCCCAACAAGATTTGTCCCCGTCAGGTCAGGAGGGCTGAGTGACATTAAATTCCGCACGACGCACGACGAAGGAATAAGCTGGTGGGGGACGGTAAATGAGACGACGCCATTCTTTCTGACGCCAGGCCGGAAAACCGGAAGTTGGAGGCAAAGGTCTTACGGATGGGGATGAGAGACGAGAGACAAGTTACTTCTTAACCACGCAAAACCACTTCCCCTGGCAGCAGTCACTTTAAATCTGTACTGGTCAAAGATGCGGGTACGTTAGGGCAGGTGCGTAAGAGTTCTCGGTCCCGGTGTTGGATCGTTTTTTTTTCTTCTTCTCTATCTACGCCAGAATCATCTCACACCCTGAAAGAAGTGAACATTCCACGCAACTACTTGTTTGTTTTCTTTTTCCTCTTCCAACCCTTATGGGAAAACGCGTGATCGTGTGTGCGAGTGTGTGTGCAATAGAATTGTGGTTCGTAAGGATATTAATTCCGATGAAAGGTTTCCATCCATTTTCCACCGTCTCAAGGACACCACAAACCGTTTTTCGAACTAGTCTCCGAGTGGTTGTTTTCAGTATGGTGCGCTTAATTTATAGTTTCTCCCAACGATAGATTTTCGATAGAACAATGTAAGGAAGGGCACATAAGCCATTATTTCGCCCTCAAAACAACGGCAGATGGTGATTCCGCCGACGATAAAAGTCACTTGGTGTTGGCGTTTTGCAGGTCGGTGACAGTTCGCAAAGATCACCAGAATCTTGGGAAGTGCGCGTGTTTTTCCCTTCCTCTCTAGCAGACTGCTTGCTACGCTCGCATCGCTCGCGAACGTCCCATCACGCTGGATGGCGAGATACTTTCACCAGCAAACCGCAAAGCGAACCGACCGAGAACGAAATGAAAAACGACTCCACGCACCGAAAAATTGCACAACTCAGCGGAGCAGAACGGAGTACCAATTTTCTTGAGACTCCACCGCATCACTCGCACCACGCGCCACCTCCGGGCTTCTCCACAGAGCGATGAACAAGAACTTGCCAACTAACCAAAAAGTAAAGCTACACCCCGGAATGAAGATAAACCCCGTGGGTTGGCGAAGCGGTGAAGATGGATTTTTACGAGCGAACAAGGTAAGATGATGGTTCTGGACGGTGCGTTGGGAGGCGGTTAGCAATTTTGAGTTTGGTTTTTCGGTTTGGCCTTTTCTGGTTCGTTTGTTTCGGCTTGGCCTGGGAATGAGACTGTTGCCTTGGCGCGATGCATGGCAGAAACTGTACAGAAATAGCCAAACTTGCAGCCAATGGCAAAAGTAACATTTTTTGAATATTTTTTCAGTGTAATGGAAATTGAACACGCACAGAGAAGTAGTTGTGAGATGCAACTATGAAGAAGAACACAAAAATCCTTACCTTAGCAACCTTAAGAACTGTATAATGGACTTCAACTGCCTTAAGATTTTGATGTAGTAGGACTAAGCAAAAAGTGCATCCACTTGAATCTTAATTAATCTTAAAGTTAAATTAGTTGATTATTCGGTAGTTTTTTTCCTTAGTATATTTAATTGAGTCTCTACTTAGGATACTAAGTAATATGCACTTTAATGATATAACGCGAATGATTTGAATGTCAAAGTATTTGACACAAACCGCCACTCGAACATGAATGAAGCTTCGATCGCTTTGACGAAAGAGGGCGCCACCATCATCAGGGAAAAACCGGGCTGCTTTTCTAGTTGTCGCTTTGCAGACATTAAAGATTTTTTAATAAAACTTACATCACACAAATTAAAGTGTCATCTATTCAGTTAAAACCTTTTGTTTTCCAATAGCTATTTCCTTTAAAAAGTTTTATTTATCTTCTTTTAATTCCCAAAGAGCGTCGGCAAACATATGCCTTAACGTATCGCTATAAAAACCTTTATATACAAAAAAGAAAATAGTATCCAGAAAGCAGTCGCTTTACAGTTTCAGTAATTGATTGCACTTATTTCTATCCATTCCTTCCGTAAACACTTTATCATCGTATCGTATTGGATTCGTTTTTACGCCACAATAAATACGTCTTGGCGTTCCCCAACACCCATCGGCTACACCTTTTTTCCGTTCCCCATTCTTTTCTTTCGTTGCACTTGCGCTTTCCCTGCGCAGTGTCTGCCACGTTTTTGACCATCACCATGCCGGGTCCAGAGTGATGTAAGAAAAAGGTGCTTAGTTGCTTCCCAGTTTCTATCCACATGAATGATGCCATACGCTTGATTTTTGCGATTCTTTCTTTACTTCCCTGTTTCACTCTCGTTCGCCGATGTTGTTTCTGTGTGTTGTATATGTGTGCGTTCGCTCGTACAGCATTATTCCAGCCTTTATTGCGTGTTTTACTTCGTATTCAAACCACAGTTTGTTGCTTACTTATTGCGAAAAAGTTCTTACGAATTCTTGTGCGCGTTTCTTTGCGTCTGTACCTCATTTCCGCTGCTGTTAGTTTTGGCCTCGTTCGGAACGCACACTCACGGGTCTCTATAGCGAGCACCATTCCAAAACAAAGTTGGCCTTGGAATGGTTGGAAAAAGACGGCTTCTAACGACGACCGGTCCCACCAGCCCACCAGCTGTCAATTGCGGCAAGGCATTAGGCATCTGAGAATATGCGAGAATATGTTCAGATCGTGGCGTGGACCGTGGGGATAAAACAGGAAGAGAACAGAAATAAAGGATGATCGTGTGATGCTAATAAAAACCCCCTCCTCTCGGGTGCTTTGTGTTGCGTCACGAGACCGGTGCGAGAAAAACCGGCTAAGGAATGTATGTATGCTCGTGTGCACTTTTACTTCCACGGGGCAGAATGGTTTCCGTACGCTCAATTCCTTTTCTTTTCGCAGTCCACCGATATGTTGGTGTGGCAGTGATGCGATCTTCCCTCGTTAGAGCTGGCCCCCGGTCCAGGGTTCCCATATTTAGCCCGCTGGCCTGGTTGCTTTCGCAAGCGGGTTTTTTTCTCTTTATTTCTTACAAGAAAGGCTTGGAGATCTTGAACTTGAAGTTTCTTCCCGCCGTTGCATGCCTCGCTTTGCAGTGTTCTCGCGTTTCTATTTACCATTCTTGCTACGTTCTCTCTTTCACATCCTCTTTTATGGCAGATTCTGTTTGTTACTGCGCTTTACAAGTTCTTTATTTATTCCACATTTTCATTTTCATCTCTTTGTTCGTCAAAAAGGTTTAGCTGTATTCTTGGTCTTGTTTTTTCGTTTTACTTGCTTTCATTTATCTCCTTTTCCCTTTTCCGTTTTCCTTCTCATCTGCTTCTTTAGGCTGGTTGTTTGCTGATATTCTTGTTCGTTGATATACTCCACTAACTTCGTTTTCCATTTTTCCGGTTTTTGCTGTTGTTTTTTTGCTCATGCTTTACTGTGCTTGTTTTTCCTGAGCTCTGCAAAATTGTGCAATCGCGAGTTTCTTTCTATCGTGTTTTATTCTTTGCATTCGATTTATCATCATCATCATCATCATCATCATCGTGACGTTCTTGTTGGTTAGTTGTAATTGTGCAATGGATAAGGTTACAAAAAATAGCAGAGTAGACAGTGAAACTTTGTTTACATAAGTCTTTGGAAAGTGGTTTAGTTTCGGAATGTTATAATTTAAAAGCAGAAATAAGCAATTATCATTTATCAAATTTATTTTAACTCGAAGAGTTTGCAATAAAATCAACAAATCCATAATTCTAATGGAATTTCATTGCTTTTACTAAAGAGCTAAGAAAATACCGTTAGCGATTTGTTAAACATCTACATTCAAAATGATTTATGGATCGTTTACGTAATTTATTGCTTCCTAAAATAAAACAAACTTAATCATAACAGAGTAAGGTATTAACAATAAAGGAAGACGAAAAGAACTGCATACTACGAATGCGCGTGGAGTTGGATACAGGGAAACATTCTGGCTTAAAAAAAAACCGGTATAGCAATGGCATGCATATTGCGAATTTAACCAAGCACAATCGCACAAAACGTAAAACCCCCGAAAAGTGAATGTGAAATATAGCAGAACTTGCTCGAGCGTGACTTTAGAACGTATGCGTGATGCGAAGTTTTATGATTGGCAAGCGGCAAGAGTTGCATGAATTAGCGAATTTTAGTCAGTGAGTGAGTGAGGGCTGGCGGTAGACCACGCTGCTAACCAGTTTTCTAGATCAGTAGAACCATATCCGGAATTCCAAAAACGAACAAAAAAAAAACGAAGAGTATAAACATTAAACGTATTGCTTTCGTTGGAATATTACTTTTTGTTGACCATCGAAGTTGGAAATATTTCAGGCAAGTTTTAGGTAATGGTTGTTCGAATCACATGATGCAGCACGATGAGAATTTGTGAAAGTTACTAACTCAAATACATTCTGGGTGCGTGCAGGCTTTATAAACGCGCAAATGCTCCCTCGATTCGATGCTAACCTGCAATTATCGACCATTCCTCAATACCCGGGTGGAGTTTCGCCGAGTTCCGGCCGCTTTATTGTTTGGTTGTTGGCGTTGTATCCGTTGTTGTGTGTATCTGTTGATCCACCTTCGTCCACCACATCCAAATTGTGCCGAACGCTGTGCAGAGACAAATGGGATAGGTCTTACCGGGTGCCCTTCCCGTTAGCCGGGTGTCGAAGGCACACGGTAGGAATTGATGCGCTAAATTACGAAATCTTGCCGCAGATAATTATACACCTAGCACCAATGCGTTTCGTCCTCGTTGGAACCGGGGCTCTACCTGCGTTTTAATGCGACGAATGTGGTGAAATGGAGTTTTATAATATAATTTGTGTGTGTGTGTGTTTTTTATTATTATTATTGAATATGGTACTGTGCAGGGTGAGGCATAGAACCGGCAATCATTTCCCTGCACAATACGCGGTTCTAGCGCGGTGACTAAGTTCTATCTTCTATCACCAACTAGGGAAGGGCAGTCGTCCTTGGTGTGGACTGCATTTTCCATCCTCTATCCGAGGCCCACCTTTCGTTACGTGTTCAATTCTCATTAGTTTTTGGCATATCGATGTTTTAGCAAATGGAAATTGTTTTCAAATAACAAACGCCCAACGTAACGGTTTTTGAAAGGCCGTCAAAAAATAGGGTGTGGCAATTTATTGCTGTATGTAACATGCTCCCAACAGTCCAAGATGTAACACAACCAACACTAATGATGGATGGCCGAGCGAAAACATAAATGCAAACCAAACGCAATGTCTATCCAATTATGCAAACAGTAAAGTTTCGCATCAAATGAGCAATAACTTATTTATTGGGCGTATTACAGACACGCAGGTGGTTTTGAAACTTCATTCTTCATGATAGTTTTGTGAGTGTAAACAAGGGTTGTTTTTAATGTATATTTGCAAAAATAGAATAACTGCAATAAAAAGGTAATATAAGGTGCATATGAACACATATTTTACATATTTTTTTTCCGTACATTTGTGAACATATTTTTTTGTAATAGAATATTTCCCAAAAAACTACCAAAAACAAGCAAAATATATCTTCCAATGTGTAAAACAAGCTGATTTTCGTAAAAAAAAGATAAGTAAAATTATTAATAATTAAGAATTTTATAATATATTAAGTACTACTTTTAATATTTAAAAATAATACTGAATAAAAAAATGTATTTCCTAAATATGAGAACGAAACAATAGAATACATGAATATTCAATAAGCAAACCTTTAAAATATATGAATACAAAAAGGATTTAATAGTTTTTTTAAACATTTGTTGTTTGGTTAAGTTTGGTTTCCATTTAACTTACCTTTTTATTTGAATTAGGTTATGCCATTCCGCAAAAACTCACCGTGGTAAGGCTCCAGGTAGAAGGCTCAATCCTTAGTGGCGCCGTCCCACAAACGCGTTCGATTTCAATGCCATACCCAGCGACAAACTCATCCGAAGCCACAATTATCTAAATACCATGCTCATGAGCGTTCTAGGTCTGCACGGTCACTTACTAATAGGAAGCAGTTCACCCAAAAATCATCCAAGAAGTTTGCGTGTTCGTGTCGATGTTAGCTGTGAAATACGATTGATACGACGTGGAGTGTTGTTCGCCCATTTTGCGAAGGAAACAAATAGCAGAAAAGATTCAAGGTTTCTTACCGAGACGTGATGAATCAAGCGGTAAGCATTCAGCGAGAGCTTAAGCTTAGCGTAAGTTTGGCCGCTAAAATTCCGCTAGCCTTCGTTCCCCCTTTTTGTTTTGTTGGATTCGATGCTCTGGATCTTCTTTGCATGTCCCATCGTCGAAGCAGATAAAAGCCACGGCATCTCGGGCCGGCGTAGTTGGCGCGTTTGTTGGGGTAGTTTATGCTCATTCGGCGCATTAGACTACACACGGTTTCGAGAATGAAAAGCAGCGCGCGATCGTAGATTTAATCAGAAGCGCGAGAGACTGACAGAGAGAAGCATAGCCATTTGTGCGGCTCGTTTGTGTGGTGGCACATCACAGAAAGCAACACCGTCGGAAGAGGGGCGGTGGATTTTTGGGGCTTCTCGAACCGAACGCTTCCCCGTTCGGTTTCATCCCATCCGTACCGCGCTTGGCCATCCTTGCGTTACGTTTTGTTACATCGTTCATCATCAACATTATGCTGCCGGCCGATGCTGTGTATGCCGTGAAGGACAAGGAAGGGCAAACGTTATGTTCTCTGCCTGCCGTGCACGTTTTTTTTTTTTGGAGCACCGTCCGCCACTCGCCACCATACGCTTCCTTCCCTCACACTTTGCGCTTTTGTCGCAAAACTCCGTTGCCATGCCTCATCACCACCACCAGCGCCAGTGATAACGGTTGGCCAGGGTGAACCTTTTGCTGGACCGTTTTTCGGACTCGGTTTCATTTTTGCAGCTTGATGAATATATTAAATTACTGCTCGGTGGCCCTACTCCACGCGTCGCCGATGGTAGGCGCAAGCGGGACTACCATTCTACCTTCGCAGAACTTTAGAATGGAAAGGGTACAGTTCGAGAGCCGTACGGACACAAAACCCGGTCAACTTTGGACATCTTGATAGCGCACGTGTGTGTGTATGTGGTTCTTAAAATTCTTTTAAGGGTTACTATTTTAAGGAACATACATACAGGTTGCTAGGTGGCTCCTTTCCTCCATCGTCTCCACATTTGCCGACCACCGGTTTCGACCATTGGGAATTAATGCCTTCCACTGTTACTGGATGGCGAACCAAACATAACTGGAAATTGCGCACGATAGAATCGAACATGTTACCTGGGAGGGAGGAAAAGGTTTGAAAGATTTCAAATGGAAGGATGATCTATTTTGAAACTCATGTTTTAACATGGGTTTATTTTTAAGCTATCAATTTACAGTGATGCTCGGCAGGTAGGTTCGTATTCTTCACTAGTGTACGTAATATACAAAAATATTCCTTCCTTTGGAATTAACCTATTTTAGTTTTAACAACGATAAAGGAATATAATCCTTCAACAAAGATTAACAGTGAAGTATAACGAAAAAAAGTACATTGATGATTAGTTTTTGCTAGAATAATACAGTGTGTAACATAATTGTATGATATGAACAAAGTTTAGGATAGAAAAAGAAAAGCTGAAAAGATAGATGTGACTGATTTTTACCGAAGTTACTTATTAAATTTAGCAGGAAATGCTTCAGTCAATGTGTGGCTGATAATACAGCAAAGAGCCGTGATAAATATAATGAATTAAATAAAAATTGTTGGATTGGATTGGGAATTTGTTGGGAAAGAATACAAATTTGTGATACTATATGTAATGATACTATACTATATGTAATAATATACTGATCCGAAATGAAATACTACTGACTGAAAGTGAAGTCAGGACACGGGGGCATGATGTCACGGGGTGAATGAGAATAATTGTTTAACAAAAATATTATTTTGTAATCCTTAAGGTGTCTTTAAGTTTATCGCATTTTCATAGAATCTAAAACAAATTATGGGTATGGGAAAATTTTAGATTAAATGGAACAATTTTCAAACTTAATACTTTATTCATTCTTTGTAGGATGTTATTTTTATGTGACTTTTTCAACTTTGTTTCAAAATTGTGAGTAGTTACGTCATGAAGTGTATTTTTTCTTAGCCTTTTTTATGTACACTTCATAACAAATAATATTAACACTTCACAAGATGTAATTTTCCAAGCTTTAATTTAAGCGTGTGCAAATATGGAGCAAACTTTAGGACACACATGGGATGTCAAGAAAGTGCCGTTCATTAATTATGGCACACACAGTAACGCGCTCTGCCATGCCAGCGTTTATTGAAACCGCTCCCTAGGGACAGACGCAAAACAAACCCTTACCCTCCCTTAGGCATTAGGATTAGACGCTAGCGATGAATCACCCTACGGAGGGAAAATTCCTACCACCAAAGGGAAGGGCTCGTCCGTTTTATTGTGATTAAAAATATTAATTTCTAGCATCGCATGCACAAAAAAGCATCGGTGAAATCATCAAAAAACAAATTCGTACGAACTGAAGAAACGGCAACACCCAAGAAGAGATGGAAATCTTAATAAAAATCGAATCAAAATACTCCATTTTTTGTTTTAAAAACAAATCCAGTATAAGTGTCTGCCAAGTGGCTGGAGGTTCGAGTACAGCTTTGCTGCTTTTAATATTTATCTTTGCGACGAGCTGAAATCAAAATTCATTACGAACATCTTGACGCACCGCCCCAGCGTCAACGTGTTCGCTCGGCTAGAAAGTAATTACAAATTAATTACAACTCACGGTACACATGCCACATGTGGCAGAACGCATCAGAAAACTGTTGTAAGCAGCTCCGAGCCTCTTGACATGCTCATATCAAACAAACAAATATTGACGAACTTGCGTGTGACGTACGCGCACATGCCCGGAAGCCCCTTTCCAGGGCGGTGTGGTCCTTTCCCTTTGGAACGGGTTTAAAATTCCATCAATTTGCTCATCGTGTGTTGTTTAACGCGAAAACCGAAAAATAACAACGCGGTAAGCGCGCCTTTTGCGCTAATGCCCGCCGGTAATAAAACTGTGCCTTTTGCGTGTACGCCACGACGCTCATTTTGGAGTAAATCTTAAGCGAAGTTTGGTTTGCTTCTTGGAAAGAAAAGTGCGACCACACTGCCGAGTCGAGACGGTGGTGTAAAAGGCAATATTCACGCAGGGACCAAATCGACTCTAATCATGCGGCAAACCGAAAACGGAAGTACCGGTACCCAGGGGGGGGGAGCCACGGTGTTCATAATTCATGTCCAAGCGTGGCCCAGCAGTCGCCGACAGTAAGAAATCTAATCCTTTTTTCTCCATTCCCAATCCGAACGCCGGTGGGATGAAAGATTTATAGAAGATCCTGGTCCGTCCTCCTGTGTGGCCGGCCCGGCCAGTTCCGGTGTGAGTTTGTGCCGAACGGGACGAACCATTAGGCCGACCATCCCTCCTTCGCAGCTCCGGATCGGTCCGAGCACCATCCGTTGAGCCCCTGAGCCATTTTAATGGCGTTTGCAGTGCAGTAAAAGTGATTTACATCCATCGATGTCTAAGCACCACGGGGTTTGGTTTTGGTATAAGGAGCAGTGGACGCACTGCGATACCGAAATACGGCCGCTAAGCAAATGGACACTTAATTTAACTGGTTACATGGGACTTTCGGCCGGTCATTATCTAAATGGTTACTAATGGGGTTTTTTTTGCTGCTGTTAGCTGGGCAGGATACGTGGAAGGGAAGCTATCCGAAGGGTTAAGCCCACCACTAGCCAAAGTTCAATCGGTTTGCTCGGTCCGATAATAATAACCGAAGGATGGGATGCTTCAATATGCCTTCAAGAAATCAGCACGATAAGGATTGCGAATGGAAAAATGTAAATATTTTTTTTTTAAATGATAAAACACAATCAAATTCGGCAAACTAATCGATTTCTTTCTAATTCATAATGAAGATTATTTTTTGCCTGTAGTTTCATTAAACAAGGGAAATATTTTACAACCTTTATTTTATATTTATGACCCATCCCAACGCTTCATACGCAAGTCGATTCGAAATCGAAAGGGAATAAATCATCCTTTTTTTTCGTTAACGCACCTCCACAACTGCTCAAAGTGACCCGCAAAATTTGATGTGTACGAACTATAAATTATAGATTCGGCGATCGATCGTCTCGTTTTACGAGCGGGCACATATCGTCCGAACCAAATTAACATGATTTTACGCTAAGAAAAGGCTTTGGGAAATGGACTTGCTTGGACTAGGTTTACAACCCTTTACGCAGGCTTCTACGAATTGGATATCGCAAGGGGGTTTCTAACATTGTTCATCGTCTACAATCGAGGATGGAGAGGATGCCTTCTCTGTTTTATGCCGACAACCTGTAGATCTTTCTACCTGTTTCAGGTCTCGTCTCTGATCATTCTACCAGCTATCTATATATAGAATATTGAACAATAAAATAGCTAACTTTTTAATGCTCCACACACATTTAACTCGTGAATAGAATGTTCATTTAGGCTGCAGACTAACATTTCAAGATCATTTCGAACTATTGCTAACCAAGGTGTAGTTCTGAAGTAGTAGATGATTTTTTAATTTCTTGGCATTGTATTCAAATAGCATTTTTTCATCATATTCAGCTAATAATTATCAAAGAGCTTCGTTCGCTAGCCTTAATAATTAACCTAGCTTCAAGAACCGTTTAGCCTTAAGTATCAGCGTTGTGTAGTTGCCCTAGAATTGTAGAATTTCCTAGTACTTTTGGGCATCTTGTGGACTCCATCACGGCAATATAAATTCAACAGAATCAACTCGCAGTCAGCCTTGCATCATATCGCATCTTATGTATCGTATTGTTAAAGTCTCATTGATCCATATGTCTGTCTTATCGCGTTGAATGTCCTCTATGTGAACGGAATACTCTCCAATTGTCCAGCAAGATTTCAAAACCTGGAGCACTTTAGCATACAGAGTATGAGTTGAATATAACGATAGTTTTATTTTATCACTGTATTGGTGATTTGTTTGATTTGTTAAAAGAAATGTGATATTGGTTTCTGTTTTAGCTGATTTAAAATAAATAAATGGGTTAAACTACAAGCAAAAACAGCCTACCAATTTTAGAAACAAAGAAAGAAAATAACCTTCTTTCATCGTTGTAGCACCTAATTGCTTGCTAATGCCCAAACTACTACCAACTTCCTGAGGATCCTACGTCCTACAACAAGAACTGTGTGGCATCTGAGAAATTTTGTGTGGCTTCACCATGCCGCTATTATGCAACCGAGTAAAGAATTTTAATTTTGTTTTTATATTCGCTTTTCTTGCTGGTTGGTTTTGCTGTTATTGTTTGGTCGCGTTAAAATTGGGTTGTTGAGGTTGCTCAGAATAAGAATGCTTCCCTGTTTTACATCACATCCTACGAATCGTTGGGGAAAACGCACAAAACAAGCAATAATGATTACGATCAAAACAAAACTGCGCATAAAGCAGCATAGAAAAGCAAAATGACAACGAAACGCGGCTCGACGAAGCGCTGAAGCCACGCCGGCACAAGGATCTTGCAAGCAGCCGAACACGGACCAGCCTGCCGATCAGGTTACGCCCGATGGGGCGTTTTGGCGTGGTGCAGCGATCGGAGCGAATGGGGAAGGTAAACGGGTAACAGCAGCTGCCCACACCATCCTCATTCCTAATTTCCGGGAGGTGTTTTTTCTAACACACAGACCTACTTTTGGCAAATGTTCCTGCCCCGAAACGCATTTAGCGTGGCGCATAGTTTTTTCGTGTTCTTTGTTTATTTGGTCCTTTTGTACTCACGACAGCATATTGCATATGCACAGCCCAAACCGACTGCCTAATATGCTTGATGGGTTGCCAAACCATAAGCAGCAAAGGGAAGGAGTTTAGACGTACGTGGGTTTTTAGGCGCCTCTTAAGTGCTGTTCAACAACAACAACAGAAAAATGCTCACACTCACACTAGCACGGTGTTGACAGGGACATGAAAGCCTGCGGTCGGAAAGGCCATGCGTTATGTAATTGGAGTGGGGCAAGAACATTTTCTTATTTTGCTGTTCTTTTATGTTATTGTGCACCACCTGGATTTTGGAGAAGATGGAGAGAATTTCAGTTTGTTTTCGTTCTTCTGTCTTTTTTTATAGTGCGAATAGCTCATTTTTGTTTTTCAGAACTCTTTCATAGTTATGTCGACGATTTTAAATGTTTTAAGATAATCGAAAAATTTTCTGATCAAATTGTAGAAGTTGCTTTGCGTTACTAGAATAGTTTAAACAATTTTTACAAGAAATGAATTAAATATGAGTCTTGAAACAGTTTTAGTTATTAGCTCTTGCTGAGATGAATTCTCCCGTACATTGTGTGTTTTATTAGGAAGCAGCTAAGGAAGTCGTATGTATTTTTAATATATCCCTATTGTAAGAACCATATCAGCTCAGCCTAGTTAATGATGAGTTCAAACTTTTCGTCTTTCGAGGCTTCTTCGAAGGCTTCTGTAACATGGGTTTTATTCCGTAAAGCACAAAGTAAAGGTTATCTATATTAATGAAATGGGAAAAAGATTTATTGAATACACTTCAACAACTAGTTTGTTGTCCTGGAAACTAATTAAGATTTATCAAGCCAAAGAGTAGAAAACCATCTGAATGCATGACTTGTTCCATCGATCAAAATTAATATCATTATGTGTAAAATAGTATTATTTTATTGGGCTTAACGAAACATAAACGTCGTATCGAGAGCAAGCGGATAAACAAATAATAATCGCTCGCACGCATTGCCTCGGCCAAAAGTCACCCATATCAATCCTGCTGATTGATGGTGTCGATATTCATTTATTATTTCACCAATGATGGAAAAACATTTACTCAACGCTGGTGACCTAATTCTAACCCCAAACTTCGTTTCTCTGTGGCAAGGCACCCTGTTCCATTATACCACATGCGACAACAGGAAATTTGGCTCAACTTCCGTCCTTTTATCTTGACAATCGCACCACGACAGACGCAACCATCGGGTGTAGTTACCCGTACTGTTTCGTCCCTCTCTAAGGCTTATCCACGCGGCATCAAAAAATCATCCCACATCCTATCTACAGGCTGCGGGGAAACTGGAAACAGGCTGGTCAGAAGAGCGTTTGGGATATTTTTATGATTTATTCCGAATGCAAACGGGAAATGGACAAAGTTTCCGGCTAAAGGGCACAATCGGTTGCTGGCCGGTGGAGTGGCGGTTTGCAAAAAGTAACCCGTGGTGGAGTGAAAATTAATGTTCTACTTTCATCGCCAAAATCGTCCACCACACGAGGGTAAGTGGCGCCGGGAGTCCGTGCGTAGATGTCCGGACACACCACAGAAGGCGATTGTGTCGATTACACTAGTTTTATGTTTCTTTTTATGTCCTTACGATGACATCGATGATATCGATGATGATGCTGATGGTAACGCTGATGAGGAGATGGTCTCAGATCCTTACCGCATGTGAATTACCTACCCGGCTAAAACACAAGCCTATCGATCGATGAAAATTGTAGGAAAATCAACAAGCGACAGGCCGCAGCCCACTTCCATCCACGCGCTGAATCGTCCGACACCACCGAATGACCCTGGCGTATCGTAATTTATTCAAAGTTCACCATAAATAAAGCGTCAAAATGAAGTTGTTGCCTCAAGTTGAACTGTACTCCTTCGGGGAGAATAGGTATGGGTTTTCTTATCGCAGCCGCCCGGAGACTATTTAGCCATAAATGTAAGGGCCGACAATCCTTGCCGTAAGAACAACAACACGGTTGACTGTGAAAATCTTTTTCAGCTTCCATTCCGTTTCCACCACAAACTGCTCTTTTATCGCTTTTTTATGCGCCGTATGTAGATTAAGAACGTGTTGCGTAAATTTTCGGGAAACTCGTTTTTCTTTTTTCCCCCATTGCACGGCACACATACACACACACACACACATGCATTTGCTTTTGGATTTCTACCGGTGTGAGGACTTTTCGTCCCCGGAGTAAGGAAGATGTTGGAATGTTGTCTTTTTTTTGTGTGTGTGTGTTGTTGCTAGATTTCTGTACTTAACAACACACGAAACCTCGGGGAAAAAAGCAGGGGACAAACGTGTACGCCGGATTTAGGCTTGAAATGATTACACCGAGTTTTGGGTTAGTGTTTTCTCGAAGCGGCACCAGCGGTTGGTCAAAAGGATAGGGCACACACACCTTGCCCCGAGGTGTGCTTACTTAATCGGTCTTTTGAGGGTGCCGAAATGAGTGTCATGAGATTGCTTGGCTGGAGGGAATCGGGCATGGTAATTCTGTACTTGCAAGGGTCGGGATGAAGATGGCCGGATACAAGCATTGTGAGCAATTGCGGGATATTGAGGTTAGTGGGATTAGGGCACAACCGATGAAAAGGGATAAAAACAAGATCCGTTTGTTGTTGTAAAGGTACGACAGTAAAATTCAGCATTACTTTGCAGAAAATTACATTTCGACCGAAAATACTCCTGTTGTGACGGAAAGTTTCCGAAATGTTATATCCGACGACAAATGTGTTCGACAAACTAACAAATGTATTTTATATTATTCTTAGTGAAGATGATAATATCTTATAGTGAATCACTGCAAAAACGCAGTATTAATCGACGCATAATTGCAATAAAATCATCAGAATTGCTCAAAGCTCAAACGCTATGGCAGCAATCGTTTTCCGCCTTAAGTTATGCAACGCGGCGCACATTGCTCCATCAGTTTGAGCTACAGTGCGGATCGCCCCAAAGGCAGCACTACAACAGTGCTGTCTATTGGCATATATTACAACACGTTGAGTTCTTTAGCTACGCTGGTTAGAGCAATGCCTACTTTGCTTCCACTATCCCTTATTCTTAAACCATCTTTTCGAAACACAGAAATCCTATCAACAGGGCTGGTTTTATCACTCAACACCATCAGTCAATTCACCAACCCCTAACCAACCCTTTCCGTTCGTGTCGCTCGCTGCCTTTCAATGCCGGGAACGCCAAATTCTAATCGTCCTAGGAAATGTTCTACCCCTCTTCCCTGCGTCTGTAACCGTCACCCCCGCCCCCCGAGCACATTGCGCGCTCCGTGTCTCCCGCTGTTCGTTTTATATCTGCCTTGGTTATGCTACATTTGTAGCAAATCTCATAAAATCCCGCACAAGCTCCCGCACGGACCGACGCGTAAACCACAACCTCTGACCAGTGCGGCCCGTGATTTTCATGTAAAGTTTCCCCCAGTGACCCGAGTCGTATATCTGTCTTACTGCCGCCGGAAACGCAACCCAAAAGCCCAAGTCCAATCCTGCTGTGCTGATGCTCCCTTGCGAGCGAGGATTTTTTTTATTTACTTCGTTTCCTTTTTCTCGCTACCGAGAAATGGCCGGAAGGATCCACTGTCGGTCACCACGTGGGCCATTGTGAAGATGTTTCGTAGAAAAATAAACAACAACGAAAAAAAAAACAACACAGAACAGGAAGAAAAACTGCCCAAAAACCGGTACGCCTGTTATATTTATTTATTGTTATTGCTGGTTTGGTCCTCGGCAAAGGTTCCTGCGTACGTCCTTTTCCCGGGCACACCGGGGTCGGATCACTTTGGGGGGTTCCGGGATATGAACATCACACAGGCTGGTCTTTGATTTCTAGCACTCTAAGGCCAGTGTCAATCCTTTAACAATAATTCAGGCACATACCAGGCCGCCCACCGTGCCGGTTCAATCGAAATGCATAAAAATCTGTATTCAGCTCGTAGGGAGCAGTCATATCGCTTAGTACACAAGTATGCTCCACACAGCTCCCAAGGGATAACAACTTGCTAGCTCACCAAACGATTGGATCAGTGTAAATGGATTAAAATCCCAGTTTTTGTTTTTACGGGCATCCTTACACCAGCACTCAATGCTACTATGCTTCATAACCCACGTCACGGGACTCTTACAGCCACCCCTGACGCCCGCCGGGCAGAACGGGTTTGGGCAGGGTTCGGTTGGGCTTCCACCATAACTTTAATTATTTTTCCAGTTACACCTAAATATTTAACGAGTCAATTCATGCCGGCCATGTCCATGGTTCGGTTGCAAATGGTGTGTGGAGTTTTTTTGTATGTGTTATTGTTGCCGTCTTGCAATTCTTCCTTTACAACCTCACTGGCCACACGTTTTTTTTTTCGGGGTTTCTTGCATGGCCGGAGGATAACGCTCAAAGCGGTGCGAAGCAAAACATTGTGAAAACGCGACAAGATTTCCCAATTTTTTCGAGTTTTTCTATGAGTTGTAAATTTTTTTTTTCGTCTTCGTCAACCACCCAGTTGGGCAAAAGAACGGTGTGCTCGGGCCTCCTGTCGTTTGTCCTCTCCTAGTTTTTTGTTCTCATGTCGTGTGCAGAAGCTGTTTAGCTTCCAGCAAAGGAAGTCAAAATGCAAGTCGCCTACTAATGAATGATACATTGTTTTTCGCCGTGACGCCACCCGTTTCGTCGGTTGTCAGTACAATTGAAAGGGTTCTTTTGTCGGGCACTGGCCGAGTACAAGTTGATTTTTCGAACAAACCCTGGAACTGCACCCTGGAATGGCTGGGAAACATGTAGCAGGATATCCGACGTTTTTTCTTCCCTCCAAATCTTATTTATTGCCCTCGGGGGCGAATGGCGTAAATGAGCATGAACAAAAAAACAGAACAGAAATCCTTCCCGCTCAGCCTTCGATGAGACACACGGTCAACCCTTTTTCGGGGCCTACAATTACGCCCCAGTGTGGTGCCGGTCGGGTGGAAAATTGTGTCGTCATAATTTTCCATTTTTCCGGACACGGTTGGTACACTGCGGGCTGGGCTGGGTAGTAACGCGTGCAGAAATTATGATAGATTACCGTTTACTCGATGGAAAGCGGAAACGCTCCAAAGCACTTAACAGCACCCGGGGCAGTTTTAGTTAAAACTTGAAAATACTGCTTCTCATAATGAAGCCCAAAAAAAAAACATAAAGACGAGCAAATAGAAACGTAACTTTAATGGTTTCTAATGAGTATTCAAGCAGAGCTCGGACCATTTTTTTTTTTTTATTCTGCTTGTCCCATAAGTCGCTCAAATGAAGTGTAATTGTCACACAGCATGCGATCAAGTGAAAGTGACAGGATTTGTTTCGAACACGTTGTGATTTGCCGTAATGAGGAAATATGGAAGAAAAGGGTTCGAATTTCGTCGCGATATTAAGCGTGGGACAACTCTTCCTTTAAGCCACGTGAGACAGCTTTCCAACAAAACAATCCTTTTTGGTGTTTACTGCAGTTTTGTTAAAGGTTAGCTTCATTCAAATATGAACGCATGCGAGAGTATCATTTCAAATGTAGAATTCCCGACTGACAACATCTTCAGCTATTCTTCCAAATCCACCAAGGAATTTTTATTAAGTGGATCATGATTAATCTTACCCACGAAAACCCCTTCAAACGTGAGCGCTTAAGCCTCCGAGCTCTGCCATCATCCACCCTTTGGAAACATTAATATGTTACAAACCAACCCTACTGTGCACCCTCCACATCCGACCGATTCAAATATCGACCGTTTTCTGGCAGCAAGGAAACAATTCCCACGATCAAGCGTGGCCCATCAGAATATATGAGAAATTTTTGTTCTCTTTCCATACCCATGGCACGACAAGTGCACGCAGTTCTTCCACTGCTCTAAGCCAACAAGTACACTTGAAACGGTTCTCGGTGGATAAAACATTGACTCAGTGTAACTCACAATCATAAAAAACTGGCAATAGACATAGATAAACAATCAAGTGCGCGAGTAATACCCGCTGTACCCTGTCGCACGGTTGACGCTGATATGTGATAAGCAATAGTAACGCACCGAAACGCCGAAAGGAGTGCGGGCAAACGTTGCGGTGCAAAACAAATGCTGTGTTTTGGCGCACAGATCCTTGGGGAATTTGGGAGCGTCACGTTAGGTTCTTCGATGGGTGATTATTTATCGAGGTAAAACAAAACAAGACAATGCTCCCCTTGCTAAATGCTACAAAATGCCATCCATATCAGCCCGTGAGCATGGTAATCAAATTCGCATTATCTGATCATATCCTTGCTGGGTGACAGGTTCAACAAATCGGTTCCGTACAGAAGAAGGGATAGAACCTTGGTTGAGCCTTCACGTGTGTGATATGTGATAAACGGGTGAAGTTTAATTGTGAGCTCATTTTAATTTCGATTAGTGGAAACACTTAAAGTAATTGTTGTTCGCATTTTCCGGTTGATATTTCTTGCTCGGTTGTTTATCAGTTCCATTAAATATGCTTGACGGGTATAGAAGTGGTTATGTGATTTGATGAGGAGTTTCTAGGATTTGTTCAATTTAATCCACAATGGGTAGTAAAATAATTAATTAAAAAAATGTCATTTGGGATGTGTAATGTCTGTAACTCTCTGATATCTTGGGCTGTCCACTTAATTCTAGAAATACGAAGATCTTGTTCGATTATTCAATAATAATAACACATATTGACTAAGCAAATAACTTTACTGATATGAGATATTTTTTTATTTATTTGGCTATTTCAAACAGATTATAATGAATGTTTTATAAGATACTAAGAAATTCATTTAATACTTCAAAAACTTTGTCCAGAAACAATGTACTTCGTCTACCCACTTTCAATTTATATCTGAAGGCAAAAATAACAGCTAACAGATCCTGAAAGCAGATCAACTGGAACTAGATCTTACATAAATGTTTTATTTTACCAGCAGCAGACTGAAAGGATATTTCGAATGGCAACAAATTCCTTGCTGTTTTATAATATTTATCTGCAGTACATAATCATGTAATGGACTTCATCGAAATGTAATGAACTTCCTGCAACAAACAAAGCGGCAATATTTGTTCAGCAATGACAACATGAAGTTGAAATCCCCAACGGTGGTTCAATATCCGTCAAAGCGTTTTTAGTGGCAAGATAAACATGACGTTCAAGATGTTCCAACGAGGAATTCTTATCTCTTCAAAATTTCAAGCAGGCAGTGAATGATGATGATGAAGCTGATGGTCCCCCCTTAAGAATGGGGGGGTCGAAGTTGTATTTTTGAAGAAGATATATTTGATATATTCTAGTGTAATAAGCAGTGTGTCGTAAAGTAACACGAATTGAGGCCTAAAGCTTAGATTATTCATATAAATGTTGGATGTTATACGACAAGGAATCTGAAAGACACATCGGTGGCTGTTTTGAAGCTTTTGTCATAATATTAATTGAAATATCATGCATGCGGGTTTTATGTAAAAACCCGTCCAATTGATTCTATAATATTGTTTCGGTAATTTTTGTACCTTAGCGAATCTCCCGTATCATTGCGAATTAGCATTTTTTGAAAATGATTTCAGTGTTATCTTCAAGCGCCTCAAACCGGTTTGTGCGTATTACCACTTTTAATTTAAAAAAAACCACCAAAAAGGCCAGGACCGGGTTCGATGGGTGTATTATCAATCAGTTGTGCGTTGACTTCGTACGTTACCAGACACCAGGTTTGGAGTTCGTTATTCAACTTTCGTCGCGATATGGTACCTTCCAGATGTTTGGTTTTCCTTTTCGCACTAACACTGGCGGGAGCGTTCCATTTCCCTGACGAGCCTTTGGTCGAACGGTTAACGTTGGCGAAAAAATTTCCATCCCAACGCGACGGGTACCATCGCGATCATCATCCGCCACCGTTCCAAAAACAATATATTCACGATGGTAAGCAAC
Source organism: Anopheles marshallii (assembly GCF_943734725.1). NCBI lineage: Eukaryota > Metazoa > Arthropoda > Insecta > Diptera > Culicidae > Anopheles > Anopheles marshallii. Next base: position 13,546,882 of record NC_071326.1, on the reverse strand, counting down.
GATGTGCGTGCGTAGTAAAGTGTGCGAAAAAAAGAGTGCTTTGAAGTAAGTAGATTAAACGGTGCAACATAAATCATTGGTTTCGGTGCGTTTTAGGAAATTAACCTCCTCGCCGAGAAACACCTAAAGAAAAAAAAATGAAAAGAGAAAAAAAAAACTAATTAGAATTTCTCCAGCTGGTTGTGTAAAAAAAAAGTGTTAACATTTCCATTATACACCCAGGGAAGAGTAGAGGGTTTTCCGCGAACCAAAGCTACCCAAAACCAAGAGCCAATAAATCTTGTCGGTATCGCCGGTTCTTTGGGTAGAATGTTTAGTGGAAGGTACGCAATTGTTCTTTACACAATTTATACCTACATTGTGTCGTAAATTCATGAGTAGACAGTTTAAAATAAGCCAAAATCGTACATGTTTGTGGTCCTAAAATGTGCATTTCACATCGAGAATTTGCTGGCTTCTAATAGTGTTTGTGGTAAAGTATTGGAGAAACATTAAATTATGATTTAGATCCTGACTGAGCATTGATCATTTAGCTTTGCTGTAGCTTTAGCTCACTGTTTGACACTGAATGTTCACGACTTTATTGGGTTAATTGACTCGATTCGGTTAAGAATTCATAAGACATGTTATACAGTACGTGCCACTTGACATAAACGTTAGTTAGATTAGACACATGTTTAACAGCTCGTCTAGACAAACTCCAGTAACCGCTGATGTGATTCGAACGTTCTTTTCGTTGCAACGATGAAGCGCTACACTTTGGGCTACAGTGCGCATTGAGTCATACCGCTTTAATCGTGCGAAACATCAACCACTTGCCCGTACGCGGCGTTTACCTTGTACTTGTCTGGTTAATGCTCTTCGGTATTGTTCACGCGGAAGCAGGTTTTTCGAAAAGCAAAACAAACACCCGGCTCTACCTTCTATTTTTTGTAATGAATATGCAATACACTTAGTTTGTTTGCTAAATGAGGTACAGCAGGTGGATAATCAGCAAGTGCATGGTAGGTCGCAGTTCTGAAAGACAGGTTTTTTGTACACGTTTTCGTGTGTATGACTTGTTTGTGCTGCATCGGATATTACAGGACATTATAGGAGAGTTCTGACCACGTAAAACAGCCACACGTTCTAGTCGCTTATCAATCCACGCCGCGCAAATCACACGTACGGTACATCCCCAGCTTTACTCACTGGATTTGTTCGCACGGCTTTAAATCTGGTTGGACTTTCCTTTACTAATAAAGACAATTTAGAAACCCTAACCCTATTACCGGCTATGAGCTATAGCCACGTTAGTAAGATGCTTGGTGCGTAGGACCATCCTGTAAAATAACGGGCTACAGCCGAACGGCATTCAGCATTTGACGATAACGTGCCCCGCTTGATGCGCACCTCACTCCTGTCGAACGGGAGATCGGTTGGTTTGGCAGTGAAGTCGTTATTAGTAGCTAATCGGTGCTCGATCGTGTCGGTTGCGTTTTGAGCGACCGAAACCAACGCACCTCTTTGAGCCGGCTCGCGTCTTGAGGGCCGCGCCGCTCTGTATTCACCTCTGTACGAAGAAGACCTTTGCCGTTCGGTGTACACACGAGGACGTACCGCAGACGGTGTACCGGAAACCGGAATAGCTATGAACAGCTACGGTCGAACCGTTTGGGTTATGGTGTGCGTGCTGGTCGCCTTACACATCGGAGGATCTCACCAGCAAACACCACCACGTAAGTCTGAAGCAGCGTTAGGTGTTTGTGAGAACCGTGCATGCGTTACCGTGCGTATCAGTAAACCTGTATTTCAGGTCCGTCCGAATTCCTGTGCCGTTTTATTAAACCCGATATTTGCACAGCTGTTGCGTGGCCTTTTATCGTAACGATCGAAAATATCTGGTGATCGGTTCCCAGTGATGATGGAAATAGAAATGAGTGCCCCCCTATCGTGACTGATTATGTGGCTGTAAGTTGGCTCGGTAGTCAGTGCCAGAATCAGTGTGTCTGTTGCCATTTTGAATGCTGATACCGAGCATTCGTGTGTACGTGTGTGTGCGCGCGTTGCAATGATGTTAGATGTCGGAGATCAAGGACGCGCCAGTGATAACGAGCAACTGTCAAAAATCACATCTCAGCTCTAATCATTTGCTTTATACGATTTGTAGCTGGTTTTTGAAATGAATTACACAAAGACGATGGGTTCTCAGTTTGCATGTTTACCACATCTTGCTTTTCCAGAGTGTACCACGCCGACGAAAGTGCGTGGACGGTGCATCTCCATCTACGAATGTGACAGCATACTGGACTACTTCAAGCAGCGGATACTCAGCTGGGAGGAACGGGAGTTTTTGCGCAAATCTCAATGCACTGGCACCACCAGCGGACGCCAACCGTTTGTTTGCTGTCCCGGTAACGGAGCCGCACCGGTCGTGCCATCGCCGATTAGTACCGGTGAGCGGGGAAGCGCCACCACAACCCAAGCACCGACCAGTGACGCTCTGCTCGATCAGCTTGCCGGCGGGCTGTTGCCAAATCCGAAAAAGAATGAATGCGGTGTTAGCATCGGCATGAGAATATACGGCGGCGAAAATGCCGATATCGATGATTTTCCCTGGCTGGCGATGTTGCAGTACGAAAATCGGAAAGGGGAACGAAAGTTCAGCTGCGGTGGGTCGCTGATCAACAAGCATTATGTACTGACTGCCGCCCACTGCGTAGTTGGTGAGGTTGAGCGCAAGGAAGGCAAACTGTAAGTTGCTTGCAGAACTCGTTCGCATCCCATCCGTTCTAACCCATGACCCACTATTTGTAGCGTTGGTGTGCGGCTAGGCGAATACAACACCAACACCGAAATCGATTGCGTCACGGAAGGGGAGGAGCAAATCTGTGCCGATGCACCGATCGATGTGGCGGTTGAATCGAGCCTCGTTTACCCGGACTATGATGAGCAGGCTCACGCGCACGACATCGCCCTAGTGCGGCTGGCAAGGTCGATCGAGTATACTGACTTTGTGCAACCGGTTTGTCTACCGCTGACAGACTTCCGGGCCTCGAAGGCGGGCGAAGTTAACTTTGTCACCGGGTTCGGTCGTACGCTTAAAGGTGTGTAGCGAACATTCGAACGTCAAGAGAAATGCTCGTCTCTTAATGTACATGTTATGTTCCTACAGGAAGTCGGAGCCCTATCAAGCAGAAGCTCGGCATCAAGGTGTACGACCACGACCGCTGCCGGGAGAAGTACGCGACGAAGAACTCGCCGATAACGTCGAACCAGATCTGTGCCGGAGGCGAATTTGCGAAGGACTCGTGCCACGGTGATTCCGGTGGTCCGCTCATGAAGCTCCAGAAGGTTTGGTACTTGGAGGGGATCGTGTCGTACGGGAATAGGTGCGGGCTAGAAGACTGGCCCGGCGTTTACACGCACGTTCCCGCGTACATGGTTTGGGTGAGGGGCAACATCAGGGCATAATGGGTTTTGTTGGAGAACTTTTGCTTAAGTAATGAGGTCACGAACAAGTAAAGCATACTATTGGGATTATTGTTACAGGACTTAAGGTAGGTGTAGGAGGAAAGAATGAACAATTAATACGTCTTACTAAACCCAATGGCCGGTGATGTATGGATAGCGGCAGCGGTCTTCATACGACAGGACCGATCCAAAATCCCATCCGGACCAATCTCCCGTAGCAAGGACTGACTATCAGCAAGGCAGAAATGACAGGCATGACCTAGAAGGTCGTTACGCCAAGGAGAGAGAGAACCCCAATGCCAGTCTGAGAAAGCAATCTAGATGGTGACGCATTTCTAATGACGCATAATTAGAACATTCCTTAATACTCTACCCTTACTACAGTAGGTGATCAGAAATGATCTTTAAACGAAATAGAATAAATGGATTCCTTTCTTTTCTTTGATGCGATTGGTAAAAGCCCATCAAATCGAACGGATTTGTAAACTTGGGCCAACTGCAGACAGGTTTAGGTGATAAAGAATCTTAAGTTGCAACTTAATGTTATTAATTTCTGTTTGACTTTTAATAAACATGACAATAACAAAACACTTTCAACAGTAGTGCTTTGTTGTTACTAGAATGCATCCGTACCAAGGTTGCTGAACGTAATACGCATCCATAATCGCATTACATTCCCATCGTAAATGTATTGTTTTCGTGTGTTTGCAATCAAACAAACCGCACGCGTCCGTGTATGGGTGTCACTGGATGGGAAATACCTCTGCGAGTCCAAATGCCAGCTATCATTGCGACGGTCATCAGGTTCACCACTACAGCGAGTCCGCTAGTCAGCAACCAGTTTTCACTGTATCACCTTGAGCAGATTCCACCCGACGGGAGATTGGTACGATCGCGCGAGATCAGTTGATCTCGGTTCTGCCTGCCGTAACGATCGTCATGGCAAAGAGGATAGAAATTGTGCTGTTTGTGCTCGCGGGACTCGTTTGTGGCAATGTGAACATTGCATTTGGACAAAAATCTTGCCGAACGCCGGATCATCGCGACGGAGTTTGCACGCCGGTGTCGCAGTGTCCCAGCATCCGGGACGAGTTCTTCAACACCGACCGGTTGTTGGACGAGGACGAGATCGATTTTGTGCGCGGGTTGCAGTGCAAAACAAGGGATGTAACAATATGCTGCTCGGATGGGGTAACAACGGTGGACCGCAACCCGACGGCCGTGCGCGATGGCTTACCAAACCCGAAAGCGTTCGAGTGTGGGCTGGATACGCTGGCGGATCGGATCATCGGTGGTAATTACACGGCGATCGATGAGTTCCCGTGGTACGCACTGTTGGAGTACGTGTCGAAGAAGGGCGAACGGGCGTTCAAGTGCGGTGGTTCCCTGATCAACGGGCGCTACGTTTTGACCGCCGCACACTGTCTGGCCAACAAGAAGTTGGACGAGGGCGAACGGCTGTAAGTGGGAAGCGGCACGGGATGAAGGCAGTAGATGCTTGACATGATTTATGGATTTCCATTTCGCAGTGTAAATGTGCGTCTCGGCGAGTATAACACCGCCACCGAGATGGACTGTGAGGATGGTGATGCGGACAACTGTGCCGATCCACCGCAGAACTTTGGCATCGAGGCACAAATCGTTCATCCCGGATACGACAAAAATGGTCCCTTCCAACACCACGACATCGCTCTGATTCGTCTCGATCGGGATGCCACCATGAACAACTTCGTGTCGCCGGTGTGTCTTCCACCGGATAACTTTACGCCTACCACTCCGAATGTTAACGTTACGGCCGTTGGTTTCGGGCACACTGGACAACAGCGTAAGCATTCGTCGCGGCAGCTTTGTTTGCTCGAATAAAACATTTGAACAACACTGTTGAATCTGGCAACCTCTTCTTTTCTGTTCGTGCAGGTCATAGCGGCATCAAGAAGAAGGCACAATTCCCGGTGTTCGCACAGGAGGAGTGCGACAAGAAGTGGAAGAACATCGAAATTATCGAGCAGCAGCTGTGTGCCGGTGGTGTGTTTGGAATTGATTCCTGCAGCGGAGACTCTGGTGGACCACTGATGGTGCGACGGTTCTACTGGATACAGGAGGGCGTTATTTCTTTCGGCAATCAATGCGCCTTAGAGGGTTGGCCTGGCGTGTACACCAGGGTGTCGGCTTATCTGGACTGGATTCGGCAGAATATTCGCCGTTAAATCCGTCCGAGTGGTTCAGATGCGTCGGTCGAAATATCGAACTATGGACAGTAATTAAGTTGAATAAACCACTTGTATTTCCTTACAACCTCTGTTAATATAAACTTCTTTTGCGTAGTGTAAGTGGAAACGTGAGCGTGCAAACACTAGAACAGCACTGAACGAACAATCTCCGACGTTACAGATACATTCAAACCCCAACGATTCCCTTTCAGACTGCGTTGTTTTGCGAACTTTAGATCTTTGTTTGTAAACGAATCTGCAAATGATATACCGTCTTGCATAAGTGCATTGATTGCGAGAACTGATTAGCATCGAGTTTACATGTACCTCACCATCTTTATCAGAGACCGAAGCAGGCTGTTAATTTTTAACTATAAACACCTCCATTGTAACCTCAGTCAATAGCGATAAGTTCTCTGTTGACATAACTTTTTAGCCTCCATGTGGCACTTATCACTGTCTGCATGGGTTTTCCTGCTAGCATCGGTATGTCCACATTCCCATTGGGTTTTGTTATGGTACACGATGCCAGAATAACCCACCGTTTGCACTACACATTCGAGTGTCAGAATAGAAATATCGCGTACAACACTCCTGAGTGCCCGGCAAACCACTCGTACCACGCACCCATTTCCGCTCAAATCACCAACCGTACCGTACGGAGCACATGCAAGCTGGAAAACATATCCCATCATCTGCATCATTACGCGTCGCATGCTGGCACAGGTCAGTGGCGTCGGGAATTCCCCGTTTCATAAAGGTATTACCCGTCCAAGGTACCAGCAATCTCACGTGTGTATGCTGTGTGCGCTGCAGTAAGTGGGCATAAAAATCACTAAACCGGTAACATGCGGCATGGGGATATACCCCATGTGTACAGCTGCTTGCGAGGGCTTTTTTTTCATCCGGCCGCGCAGGCTCTCTGCGCGACTTCTCGCAAGAAGCACACAATCGCGTTCCCAAACCAGACTGCGCACAAACGGGTGAGTCCCACAGTGCCAGAATGTCTCTATCATTTGGCGTCAAGCATATGGGAGGGGCGGGTGGGGGTGGTTTGGGGTGGTAGGTTGTTTTCACGCAAAACGGATCTCGCGATCCAGCAGCACCTGATCTTCGCATTCAGGAGGGAGGTGAGCTGATCTGGCAAGAAAAAAAAGTCAACGACTTTGTTGAACGCGGCGAGGAAATTCCCGCACAAACACATCGATCCGCCACTCGCCCATCGCATCGGCCAGGGATGTCAAAGGTTTGTTCGAGCGTAATGAAGTGTTTTAGTGACAAATGTTAATGGAAACTTACCAATTTATGCATAACTATATTTCTATAAAGAATTCTCACATGTATGACCAAATTCATTTCAATACATAATTCTGCAATCAAGTTGTATAATATTAGTAGATGATATAGATGAGACTGTAGATGTTTTAATACCTTTCACATAAAAGTATGTTAGCGTTATTGCTTTAAAACTTGAAGATTCATTTTTTATACCTCAATATCTATTAATTTCTTAACTGTTATTATTAATAAGCAATCACATACAATTATTTTAAACTAATTTTCCCCAACTCAGTCTCTCAGACGACAAGTTTTTCAACTGTACATCGCTAAACGGCGACCAGCCACGTTGCAGGCAGTGTGTTTGACACGGCTGCCTCTGATCATCGCTGATGCTGGCACTCTTCGCATCACCACATCGACCACCAGCATCGCACAACAACGTCCGCCGGAGGTGAGCGCCGCTACGATGCCGCTTTGATTATGCTGAGCTACCGATCCGGCCCCGGCAGAAGGAAGCTTTATCAGCTGGTCGGGCGCGTTCGTCGCTCTATTCGCTAACGGCAAGTGTCTCGGTCAAGATCATGCCGCTCGTGGTGCTGCTGCTGGTTTGCGGTTGTACGTTCGCGGTTGGGCCGCCGGTTGCGTTCGGTGCGGCGATTGACACGGGTAAGCGAAAGGTGACAGTGATGGCGGATCGCGACCTCGCAATTGCGATCCAACGGACGCGTCGATGTGCTAACGAAAAAGTATGCTTAGCATTTCCGGTTCAGCACTACAGCGCCCGCCGCCCAGTGGTGCAGTGCAGGCTGAGGTTGTGGTGTGGAATTTGGGTTTCTTTGGCTTCTGCTTCGTGCCCGCAATGCTGCGTTGCATTCCAGCGATCATCTTGATCTCATCGCAATCTTTAACGATTTCGGCCGGCTTGTTTTTGGCACACGAGTCACTGCGAACAAACAAGTTTGATGAACTGTAAATTTGATGATTGTGGCGCTGAACTACAGCCAATCTGTTTTTTTTTTCTTTGCTGTTATGCTCTCAAATTCCGGCAGATGATCGACCCGTCTGGGATTCGGTGCGTCTGTGCGACATTCCTAATGAGCTCGGTCCGGGTGCATGTATGTCGCCGGGCGATTGTGTCGCCTACGGCAAGATCAACGACGTGTCCAGCCTGAGCTCGGTCGAACGCTTCAGCTTCATCAAAGAGGTCCAGTGCAATGGGTCGGAGACGGAACCGTTCGTGTGCTGCCCTCGCAACAGTGACGTATATCTGTAAGTAGAATAACACTGTGGTTCTTGTTCACCGCTAACCTCACGAATCCCGGGGGAATGTTGTACAGTAGCGATGTGAGAGAGGATTATCTTAAGACGGCACATCATTTAGCAGCAGGTTGGAACAATGTGTGGGGAGGTTTTCGTGTTTTTTTTTGCGCAAACCTTTTCGGGGGAATTCTGTGGCACATGTAAGCTAATTGCCTAGAGTCGACGAGAAGATCGCACAAAACGGTTGATTGATTGATAGAGAACGAGTTTCTTTGGTACCGTAGGAAAGTTACGACGGTCGGAGTGGTGGTAACATCAAACGAATATCGCACTGAATCATCAAAACCGTACACAATACCATTGAGTGCTGTTATTTATAACGATCACAGCCACTTTTGAGACGTGAAAAAGGGAGAAGATGAACTGTTTGAAATTATCATCCATCATATAGAAAATGATTAAAAAGCACAAGGCCTCATCATTGAACTTTGAATCAATCCATGATTGGATTGATAGAGCTGTACGCATCGTTTCCCGGTGAATATTACTGCGGCAGACTTTCTGGAGCCCGTGTGACGTATGCCGCAAGAGTTCAACTATGGATCCCCTTTGCAAGGTTAAGATATGCGTACTCCAACACAGTTCCCATGTCAATCGTATTAATCATCATATGACGCCAATGCATCACAACCCTGCACGTCACTGCGTACGATTAGCTTCCACGGAACGTGAAGAAAGTCGTACACTTGCTAATAGGTTCACAAACATGTGCATTCAGCGTATGGAATAATTGCATAATATGGGTGCCTCGGTTAAACGAATCGAAGGTACGGTTTGCTGTATGTCGAGTCGGTGTAGTATTTAAGTTTTCTAGGGGTATTTACTGATAAGGCACATCGTTGGAGCAACGATGGTACGAGAATCTTCCACCGTTCTGTTTTTATTACTACTTTGTTGCTTATTTTATTATTGCCCGTACAGTTTAATTCTAGTCTAATTGAAGTATCTGATTACAATGCCGAACAATAACCTTCACATTCGTTCTGCCTTTGCAGTGAGCCTTTTGTAAACGATACAATGATACCGAAGAACCGGCTCGCTAGTCGGATCGCTTTCGATGCCGATTCCTGCGGTATTCAGAGTTACGTGGCGAAAATACGCGGTGGTCAGTTGGCGGAGATCGATGAGTTCCCGTGGATGGCAATGTTGCTGTATGAGCGTGGTAAGAGATCACATCCGGCTGACGAGCCATGGTCCAACACTAGTCGCCCCCAGTAATGAACCTCTTCTCTCTCTCCCCATCGCTCAACCGATAGATAGCAGTGGACTGACGCAGGGATGTGGGGGAGCGCTGATAAGTCGCACGTACGTGATCACTGCGGCGCACTGCGTGACCGGCAAGAACTTTCAGCAAACGAAGGGACGGCTGTAAGTGTTAAGCAATTCGGAAAAAAACGGAACGGCGCCACCCATGCTTACCTTGTTTCCATCGGGTTTTGCTCTGTTTGCAGGAAGTATATCCGGTTGCGGGAGTACAACATCCACACCAACCCGGACTGTGTGTACGAGAACAAGCTGAAGGACTGTTCGGAAGATGTGATCGAATTACCACCGCAAGCGATCATACCGTACCCGGAATATGACTCGGAATCTAGCAACCAGCAGCATGATATTGCGCTGATTCGGATCCAGGAAACGCCTCCATTTACTGACTTTCTGCGTTCGATCTGTCTGCCGGAGCAGAACTTTGAAGTTGGTGCTACGCAGGGCAAAAAGCTCAGTGTATCCGGCTGGGGTCGTACGGACATCTGTGAGTATGGGTGCAATCCATCTGTGTGTGGAATCCATTTCTAACTGCCAATCTCATTCCAGTTAAGGACAATCTCGGTACAGATGTGCTGAGTCCGATCAAGCTTAAGCTCAGCCTACCGTACGTCGACCGGGACGTTTGCAAGAAGACGTTCCTTCCGTGGTCGTTCTCACTCGGACCGGGCCAAATGTGTGCCGGCGGGGAACGGGCGAAGGATACGTGTGCCGGTGACAGTGGATCACCGCTGATGAGCTACGATATGGTGCGCGGCATCTGGTACATTACGGGCATCGTCAGTTTGGGTGTGCGAGGCTGTGGCGTCGAAGGCCTGCCAGGAGTGTACACCAACGTACACTACTATCTACCGTGGATCAAGATGTATACCTCCGCATAGGGGATACGATTCCAACAACGCAATCGAAATTCGAGTGTCTAGCTATTATCTAATAAATCATTAGCTGTTAATGTTGCAACTCGTTGTAAGCCGGGTACATACATTTCCTCGGTGGCCAAACAATCCCTTGACCTTCATCGGCCTTAGTAAGGAGAAAAGCGTTTTCCCATCGTTCATACATTCGATACCTGCTGTGGCACAGTGTGTTTGACCTTTGCGTCCGCTTTTCGAAATTCTTCCGAGCATCCTGAGAGTAGCACAAGGTCACAGCACAGACCTTTGGGTTAGCGTTAATAATGGGTTTTGTCGTAACAGTAACACTCTCTTCCATCCGTTATACTTTCACTAAGAAGTCTTTGTGATCTTGTGGTACACATGCTGCGTGTCCTTTTGAGTATGTGTAGCCAACTGAGCGAAAAATAACATCCTTTCATGTTTCTGGCTCGATCGATTTTATTGGATTATATTGCTATCGTGAAAGTAGGTCAAATCATTGCGGGAGTTACAACTATTCCTAATGTAAAACAGCTGGAAATCCATACAGTGGACTTAATATGTGCATTGTTGGGTGATATGGGGGGATTTCTTCACAAAGAGAACACAGCCGAAAGTAAACTATGCCAGTAACAAAGTATCAACATGGTGTATAATGAAGACCAGATAACTTTAACTTCATGGGATGCAAAAATCTAACTCTATGATCAAATTGGGCAGCCTATAAGCATACTTTACAAGACGTGATAGCTAATGGGAATAGATATTTAATGTAATTTAAATAGCAGTTTAAAAATTATGAACTTTTAATAAAGATGCAGAACAAAAATATACGAGAGCTATTATAATGGCATCTTTAACGTATGGTTTATCAGATCAGTTAAACGATCTGGCTGTTCTTATGTTAATTAATAAAAAACATACGGTATATGTAGTTTGAAGAATTCTAGAACATGAACATAGAATCGATGTTTTAGACCGAAAACTAAGGCATGATTGCGCGTTAGGAGGCAGTCATATCTACACTAGGTATCTGCTTCAGAGTAGATACTAGAGGACATACAGCGATACAGTAGCTTATCGTGGAACATTCATTACGCAATTGTACCAACATGATTTTTAAACAAACCTGTACTGAAATGAACACCATGCAGCACTACGTTTTGTAAGATAATGAAGAAATAGGTCAAAGCAACCCCGGAAAACGCATCAATCCACGTAAAACATAATCATTGCATAGAAATTCGGAATGATTGCTTACAACCATGCTCAAACTGTTTGTAAACAAATCAGATACTAAATGGATTGGAAATGTTAGGCACCGCCCACCTAAACCCCTGCTGCAAAACTAGTTCACTCCCGCCCTCTCGCCACATGACAAATGAATGAAAAGCCAACGCAAGATCTCACCCTCCCGTGGCGGGAAAGTCAAACCTGTCGAAACGAATGATAACATTGCTCAAGCCACTTTCCACCACCGAAACTGTAAACAATTTACGCTGAACCCTTAGAATGTCTATTTTTCAATTTCAATCAAAATCTTGTCACAACAGTATCAAACCCTGCCCCACGGCACCCGAAACGTTCGCTCACATTCTTACCGGACGTCAGGTTGGCGAAAACGAAGTCAATCTGCGTCGGTGAGTTTTCTCGGGGCTGGTATATATAAACACACAGCCACGGCCAACCTCATCGTCAACGGACGCCGTGTTCGATGTGAAACGGTTGCGTAAAATTGAGATGCATCTTGGGTGGAACGGTTCATCCGCCGGCGTTTGGTCAGCATCTTCATCAGCGTGATTACGGGTAACGGTGAAGGTGCCGGAAATGGGGCGGGAAGTTGGTGAAGATGACCACAGTAAACGCAACCGGCACGTTTCCCAGCACGACCGTAGGGCACCACGGTCGACTGGAGTTTATCGATTCCCGCTTGCTGGTGCTTATTCATTGAATCGGCTTTGATTTCGGGATCACTTCCTCCACAACATCCGGAAGGGACAACCAAAAGGGAGAGCGGATAGGAATGAAACCGAACTAGCATAACAGTAAGAAAAGAGGGAAAAAAAACTATGGCAACGTATAGATTGCCGTACAAACGTAGGAACACGCGCACAATAGTACAAGGAAACCCTTGAATAAGAATGGTTCACGCACGGGATGAAAGACGGGGAAAGTAAATTAATCTAGCAAAAAGGTCCTTCTAGCCGGTCTGGCCGGTCCGACTGTCCACGCATATTTACTGTCCTTCCGCATGAGAAGAGGGGGAAAAAACACACACGTACTGATATTCTGGACATCATTTCGTTTACCGTAGACTAGGGGGGAAAATGTAAGAAAAGAATAGAACCGAACCGGTGCTTGTCAACGGTGAGCTGTAATTATGGCCGACCCGATTAGAAAGTGACGCAAATGCTGCTTCTGCTTTTGATTGTAGTACACCTGAGCGGAGGGCCTGCGAAGGCCGGAAAAGGTCGGCCAAGAAGCCGGCCAACCCCGCCACGGCCGGTTGCCTCCATGCCCCGCACACCGTATCCTCCAGAGAAAATGTCGCACGGTCGTTTTTCCAATCAATTTCTCACGATTAGCAACGGCCTGGTGTACCCATCCCCCAAGGAACCATCATTATGTTCCATTCGCCTGGAAATTGGTAATGAATTAGATGAAGTCTCCGATGTGCCGATGTAGGAATCGGTGTTCGGTCACGTGTCGCCGTTGGAAATCGGTTGAAGTACAGCTTCAGGGCGACCGGTCAATCTTCTAACTACAAACCCGGCTGTGTCGTTGTACTGATTTTGAGTAGGCAACAAAAAAAAAACGCACCGGCTCTAGAGAATGGAATTGTTACGCTTTCCTTTTTTTGCCTTATTTTTGGAGAGTCTTCAACGCCACAACTTCAACTCCTCCCGTACGCAACAGCGGCAACAGTAAACAATGGTACACGAACCATTTTCCAAAATCGACAGTGTCCTTTTCCACAACCACAACCGAGCGATGGTTGCACACGGGAAAAGCACAATCCCGGTGCAGGAAAAAAAACCGGATTAAACAGTTAGCTAACGAAGTTAGAAAACTAGTTCGGAACGATACTCTCGTCCGACCAAGAACAGCATCCCAATTAGCATTCATTTCGGCTGCCGTCGGAGTGAAAGTTACTCCCGAGCGGCGTGAGAAAGTGGTGCCAGAACCCTTTGCGGAAAAACCCGTTCTGCCGCTGGTTGGGCCAAACTCCACAGTGGCCACTGTTGCACTGTGACCCAGCGACCGGTCACGTTTCGGAAGTTTGCTGTTAGGCGGGGCATTTTGATAAATTTAATTACCTCAATAATCCTCTCACATTTCACCATTAACCCGGGTCCAACCTTCGGTTCCAACCGTTGCCTGGTCACATCCGGAGCCGCCAAGAAGTCTGTCCGTTTGGTGGAAAACTCACAGCTTTCCCTCCTTCCTGGGAGATGCTGCGCTTTTCCGTATGAAAGAGAAGATCAAATTACGGCTAACGAGCTGAGAATGAGGACAAGATCTGGGATGCTGTTGCCTTCGCGGTTTCGGGTCCCTCTCAGGTTGCTTACCCTAGCATAACGCGAGCAAGGTCCACCAGAACGCACCTTCGTGAGCATCATCTTTCACGGCAGAACATGATAAGCTATAGCCAAAAAACAAAAGTACAACACCCGAATCCTTAGGGGGACGCGATGGACCAACGAGATGGACGTACGAAATGGTCCGTTTTGTTTGCGTTTTAAAACCCGGTTGTCATAGATACGGGCAACCGGTCTGTCCACATCCCGATAACGCAGTTATCACAAAAACCAATCCGCACACACATATGCTGTCGTCGGGGATATCGAACCGTATGTATGCGTTTGATGAAACCGAACCCAGAAAGTTGATTATGAGTTGAATGAAAAATATTATTATGATTGAATTTGAACTGTGCTGGTTGTGTTTGTTTGGTTCGCCATTTCAAAAAGGGGAAATTAAACTCCGAAGGGATTTTCACTGTCATCAAATGTACTTTAAACCGTCACTGTTGATTATCACCGGTGGAATGTTTCGGGTGTATGTTATGAAGAAGTACAGCACATTCGATGATAAGAGAAGTGCGTTCAAAGCGAAGCAACCCAAACGGAAAGTTGTATGTCCATAAGCACAGCTAATCTCGGTTGTGGTTGAGGTGGAGTTACAAGAATATGCCCAGACAAAAACCACTATTCTTTCCAGTTCCTTATGGCAAATGGCAAACGTTTGTTCGACCGAATTAGATTTACGGACCATGTGACAATGCGTGATCTTCGCCGCTTCCAATCCATTTTCATCTCTCGAACTCGTGCTCGTAGGGTAAGATGAAGATAAATAAATAAAATCTTCCATAAAACCAACACTGCACCTATCCCCCTATAAGGGGTATTTGAAACCCTTCCCCAGCGTTACCAACTTTTGTTTCATTGTTTTCTGCTCGGTTTAATCACTTTTCAATTTCGTGCGATCTGCGCTAGACTGTGTTTGTACAGCTGAACGTGATCGGATCGACTTCTAGCAGTGCCGGCCAGTTGATTACGGAGCTGCTCACCGGCACGATCTTCTTCGTGCGATGATAATAAAATCTGTTCGACACCCTATCGGGATGATATGGCTGGATGCCGTCAAATTCGTGGCGATCGGCGATGTTGCACCCGCACACGTACGCACGGAGGGAACGCATGTGTGTCCCTATGCGCCAGACGGTAATGGTCTAATTTTAGCGAAACGTTCCGAGGCGCACCGCCTGCATGATCACGCTACTGTTTATTTTCGCCTGCCGGTTTTTGTATCGCAAGGTTTCGTCGCAGAAATTGGCTACGTCCTGCTTGCCGCACGTGCTCGCACACGGACCGTTGTTCCGGTGTCAAGACGCGTTGATGCTGCTATTGGCTGCAGTACGATCCGCGACACGATCACGCTCGGTTGCGAACTTATTTGTGCCGGCAGACGCCGTCAACTCCGCAGCAAGTTACAGTGATGGAAATGGAAAATGCGACCGTAAATGTGACAGATCGTGTGTGTCGGGAATCGGTAACAGCTGATCGCGGTGAGGCAACTGTGAGACTTTCAAAGTGTTATATCTGTGGTGATCGTTTCACTTCCGTGCAGGAGCTCGACCAACATTTGGACGATCGGCATGCGTCCGATCTGATGCCGTACTGGTGCGACATTTGTGACTTTGATCGATGCTTTCCGATCCGTTCGATGCGTGCTATTAATAAACACGTTGCCCTGCATGATGTCCACGAGCGGATGCATAAGTGCAGCTACTGTGCGCTACGGTTTCGCACCGGACGCAATCTCCAGTCACACGTCCGGCTGTACCATCGGGGTGGTGCACATAATGTGAAGGGCGAACAGAAATGTTTGCAGAGTGCTCCATCGACCCGTCAGAACCTACCGGTGACACCGGCAGACCGTTCCGGTAAGGTTCGATTCCAGTGCTGTCACTGTGGTAACACCTACACCACCGGCAATGCGTTGAAACGGCACGAAAACACACACACGCTCGGGGTGCGGTATGCGTGCCAGCAGTGTGGCAAAGTGTTTGCCAAACTGGACTGTCTCACGCAACACGAGCGCATCCACAGCCAAACGCGCCCGTACGCCTGCGACCAGTGTCCGAAAACGTTCATTCAGCTGGCCCATCTACGCATTCACAAGCGTGCCCGGCACAGTGGCGAACGGCCCCATTTGTGTGGGATATGCAACCGGGGGTTTAGATGTCGAACGGCACTGACCGTGCACGGGCGCATTCACACGGGTGAGAAACCGTTCCGGTGTGCGATCTGTTCGATGCAGTTTAGCGATGCGGGCACGCTGAGAAAGCATGGTGCGGTGCATCGGGAAAAGAAGTCACCGAAAGGTGAACCTTCCAAGGGGTAGGTGTGAGTGGTAAAAGTACGTTTGTAAATGGTTTTGAAGAATACATTTCTTTTAAATGCTATTTTCTGAGATCATTCAATGAGTTTGCTCACGATCAAATTTTTCTCCAATCCGAAAGAAACCGATGTCCTATTTCTGGACGATCGGGTAGGTTGCGTATGAACTCATTCATGCTTTGGTGAATTTCTTCGTGTTGGCGAATGTCATATGTTTGTGTGTGTGTGTGTGTGTGTGTGTGTGTGTATGTGTGTGTGTGTGTGTGTGTGAACATTTCAAAGACTAGGAAGACCTTGAAAGACGACATGGAATATGGGTGACTTGCATTGGCATGAAAACGATTGGACAGGTGCCATCAGGGCCATTAGCGAATGAGACGTTGACGAATTACTGCATTGACCAGCGAAGAACTTTGCCAAGATGTCGGAAGATTGAAGATCATGAAGCATTCAATCTTGGTACATGAAACGAATATTCACGCGATGTGCTTACACAAGAGAGGAATTTCGGTCTGAACGTATCTCAACATATTGTTTAACAGTCTAACACTCGCGAAATTTAGACTAAGACATTCAGTAATTGTTATAATGTCGTTTATAAATGTCACACTTAACATATGAAGAATTTGAGTTACCAAATGCTGTTCGGTAACTAGTCACTGGAATTATTGCGCAAGGTCTTAGATCTCTAAATAGTTCATGAAAATTAATTAGCATATACCCAAGCTAATGGTTTGCTTAAAAAGTTAAGTTATCCTCACGAGATTTATTTTTTCCTGACAACAATATGCTTTTTCGACAACTGGAGAAAGCTAAAAACAATTGCGTAACAATATATAATTCCTATAATTAACTTCTTGGCTGATTGACTTGACACCTCTTACGATTCATTTTAAAAAAATATTCTATTACGTCAAAACAGTTTCTTCAATATTCAATTCCCAAATATGTATAAAACTCAAATTTAAAAAATGTAGTGCTTTAAATAATAAATTTCTTCACATGCATTACTAATCAATACTTCTCATTGCTCATGCTCTTAATGAAAGAACAATTAAATGGTTTAACTTTTGCAATCAACTGTGCAACCAGGGAGTTGTGACAAATGTCCTCAACACTCGTTATTGTATCGTAACAGAAAGGGGGAATAGGATTTGAAAAATGATCGACTACTTTATAGCTGCCAATGAACTCACAATAGCTTACCTCAACCGTGAGCCCGATCCAATCGGTTCGTTATTACACCGCTACCCGGCAAAGTGCAACATCAATGACAAATTACCGAACGCTGGTCGCAATTTGCATACCCAGCAACACATACACCACATATACGCCGAAGGAGATTACACTTACGCCGGTTGAAAAAAAAAGGAAACCAGGGCCTCGGCAGGCTTTCCTTACCCACGTGCACCGAATTCGCCCTAGCCCAAATGGTGGAAATGTAGAGCAACAGCTGTTTTTCGCAAAACGTCCTACTGTCGATCGGTGGAAGTCAATTTGTATCTGTCAGTTGGACGATTTAATAACGACGCCCAGTGCATTATGAGGTTCGCTCTTGCTCGCAGCAAGGAACAGATCCCGGAAGTCGGTAGTTAGAGCGCTCTATTATTTGTCGATAAATTAACATAATGCGCTGACAAATATTAACTTTCCAGCCGGTGATGCAAATCGCGTTTCCCGCGTGCCATTTCCGCTGTGCGGATACATGGGGCATCCCTTGATGTAAGTGTTTTCTTCCTTTATTTTTTGGTTCGAAGGGTTTGGTTGGAATGAGGTTAACCCAAAATTCATAACGGCCCAAACGCATTCGATGGCACTCGGATCGATTATTTCATCCATTAACTCGTGATTTCCATACTGCAATTGATTTTCAATAAAATATTCATTAATTTCTCATCAAGCAGCGCGCGTGCTGGGTGTAGCTCAGTCCGGAAAAACAGCCCTGATGCGGCCCGGAAGCAGGCTGGAACAGCGCAATGTGTTCCGATTTTGGTGGCTGATGCTGTAATTGCTCGAAATTCAATTTACAATTTTTTGGGAAGCGAAGAACCGTGTAGTGTTTGGGTGTATTTTATTTAGTACAAATATCGATCGCTCGTTTATCATACATTTATGTAGCACACATTTCACGATAATGCTTTGTGGTGTTGACACGACACAATCTTTAATCCCCGGTATTATCCGGTGGTGGCAACAGGGGGAATTAAAGTCGCTCGTCGTTTAGGCTTTCTCCGACATCCGGGAATCGGATCGAATGTTAAGGATAATAGTGCTGTACCTCACTTGTGCGTGTAAATAAAAGATGAAAACGTCATGTTTTTCCCTGTGATTTGGTGCGGGCAAATAGCATGCAAGGCATTGGATAGCGTCTTCCGAACCCACCCCACGATCGGGTCCCGAAACGAACGGAACAGAAAGGTTGGGTGAGTGTGAGAACAGCCACTTGAGCAAAAAAACAAAAACGTCCTTTCACAATTTCTCGCTTCCAGAAATGAAATGTCCTTCAATGTGCGGTGATGAGTTGCCCCTCTAAGAGCAACGAGTCGAAGTGCCCAGTCGAATGTGCAGAAGAAATGGACACTTCACACGTCATGGCATTGCGTTTGCGTTCGCACTTTCGTTGCGGGCCCCGAACACCGAACCCCTTGCAAGGTTCTGATTTGCGAGCCAAAAGTGTCCTTACCATCCCGCTGCTTGCTCGAGAGCCATAAGGAATTGGGGATTTCTACCGCGTACGGAACGCCAGCCTAAAAAGGACACTCGGCAATCGCCTCTGTTCGTCGGTGAAGTGGTGCGTACGGTTTCCTTTTATCTTTGCGTGGCTCGCAAATTACGTCAAAGACATACGCATTATGGCCGATGTCGATGAAAAGGTGCGAAGAAATAAGGAGCAACACTTGGAGAACCCTTCGCCAAGACGTTGGTAATGGTCGAGCTAGACGGCCGGCAGGACAGCAGGAAGAAAGAACCCAGTCAAGATAAAAGAACAAATGCCCCATTGCTCTGGCTTCAAGTGTGGATAGGTGGCTGTTGAGATGCTCCAACTAAGGAAGGGAAAAATTGACAGCTGGCTATTCACTTTCATCGAGCATCAAATGTCATTGACGTGTTTGAAGGCAATAACGGGAAATCCTTATTAATATATTAATGCTTCGTACTAACAGCGAAGTGGGCTGAAGAGATTATATGAAAAGTCGGGTATGGAGTATAGGAGACATGTAGTTCATAGTTATGGCACAAATGATGTGATATGTTGTAGTGAACATTGAACAGTATTCCTCAACTGAATCTTCGCACTACATTTGTGCGAAATCTGTGGCAAATGGGAGACATAATTGATCTCCTTCGTTCAGGTATTGTTTATCATAGAAAGTAGTGATGCGCGCAATGATTAATAATGAGTGAATAAGATAGGAAGTTTTAGAATGAGTGGCTGCTAGGGAGTGAGTTGATTCAAATCTTCATGGAGAGTACTTATAATGCTTATACGATTTGATATGATACTATTCTCATATAATAAAATCTTTTATAACAATTAGAATTTAACGCTGCACGGCGAACTTTAATTCATGATTTAAATTGAGAGTTAACTCAGGATTTACGGTGACCTTTAACTCTTCTCGGTGACCTTCAACTCATTATCTAAATCATGAGTTGAAGATCACCGCGATGAGTTAAATATTGAGTTGACTCACGATATAATTCACGAGTTGGAAGAAATCACACTTTCTAAATGAAATAGAAAAGTATTGTGGTTCTGTTGTTATGAACGACATCTACCGATTTTATCTGTTCCCCATCATCTATATTAATCAAATCGTACGAGATTTCCCGGATACGAGCGGAAGCAATAAAGTCAATACCATCCCGATCATAAAACATCAATTAGAGATTAAATGTGCTAGGGAAGCGCTTTGTCGATAAAAATAAATCCATAACTTTTGATTGAACTCACATTTCCTTTCCTGTCTATTCTTTGCTTCCCATCTTTTGGGGCGCATTTAAACTAAAGCCTGTACAGCTCTGTTTGCTTTGGGGATTATGCCATGGGACACAATCAAACAAAGCGCTGAGCTACTCATAGAGCTAGCTAATACTTCAAGCTTTGTTGTTTTCACCGTTCCTATCGCTCGTGGTACAGTCTCACAATATTATTAAACATTCGTCCCTTTCGATCCTGGCACCAGTGGAACTACCTGGACAACAGTGGACATATCCCTGCGCCATGATGGATAAGGGAAATTGGACACGATTAAACGTTAATCGTTAAGCATTGCCGCTTAACTATATGCGTGTATCTTTTTTTTCGGTTCGTTCCTTCATCAATCACGCGAGCATCAACCCAATGTATCGCGCTTGTGACAGCTGCCATGTGGAGTGGAAGGCGCGAACCCGCCAATGTGTTTCAGGGCGCGAAAGCAAATCCAGTCCCACGGTACAGCTCGGTTATCAAACCATTGTTTGGACACCTTGGAAACCCATTAGCGAGATGAGATACCGACGAAATGCATCACTCGAGTTGCTGGCGATTAATAACGGCATGGGTCAGTGTCCTTTTTTCCATGAGAAACGATCCAAGAACAGGATTCGTGTGTTGCGTGTGTCAAAAGTAGCGTATCCGATTCCGACGGGCACTTACAGGTAGATGCTTTTATGATCGTTCGAAAGGATAATTACATCGAGGCGGAAACACGGCGCAACCGGCTGACCCTTGGATGCAGTTGCAGAAGCTAAGGGAAAGTATCCCTTTTTGATTGGTAAGTGTTCCGCTTCATGGTGCAATATGTTGTGATGTTTGCGTGTTAATATCGTAAAATGGCTTGTTGAGATTTGTTGTAAGTGCAACACACAAACGGTCCCCCGGAAGGGACAGGGTCAAGCGCAGTACTTTGTGGGTTCGGTTAGTTTCGGAACCGTCACTGTCCTTCACGTTACAATAAAACGGTCAATAAAGTTACATCCTTTTACTGCATGTTGAATCCTAGTAAATAAAGGTCCTTTTCCCTGGGCTGCGATACGCTTAATGACATCTTCGATGAGTCCATCAATAATCATTTCTCGCAAGCACTGGGCTGGCAGGACAATAGTGTCAACAGTGGGCACTTGAAGCACGATCATAAATAGACTGTAGGCGCTTTTGTGCCACTGTACTTCAAACAATAGTTTTACCAACGACCGACAGTACAGCACTCGAGACTACCCCTGTGTCCTTTGCACCGGAGAAAGATCGAACATGCGATGCGTACAATCGAGTAGAGAGTACATTTCTTCTCCGCTCACCCTAATGCGAAGTGCTTCAATTGTTTGTCCCATGTGCCCGTGGCAGTCGTCTTTCCCGCTTTCCATCCCTCCACGGGCACACACACACGCAGAGTACGCAGTTTTGTCACCTAATGTAGGCCAACTGCAGCCGTCAACCGTTTAACCGGCTGCCATAACTTGATTGAGGGGCGATGATTAATTGATCGCATCACACAGTTCGCAACAGTTTGCTACCGCGGGTAGGACATGTGGCACTATGTGTGCACGGTATCGTGGTACACTGCGTCATTCTCCCATGACGAGCTGTTCTGCCCGATTCGCGGATTAAACGTTCGCCACGATTCGCATCTTCCTTGATATCGATACGAGCGGTGGCCTTTTTCATATGCAAAATTGGGAAACGGTTTTACTTTTTTTTTTGCAAATGGAACTGGTGTTTCTGTTGTTGAGAATCACCGGGTAGTGGCATACCGTTCCAAACCGATGCCACCGATGAGAAAAAGGATATTGAAATATTTTAATATTAATAATTTCATCAATCCCGATTACCGTAGATGCGTGTCGGCGCCGATAACGTCGCATGGCGGCATGAAGAATGGATGCGGAAAAGCGTGCGAAATGTGTCGGGATAAAAGGCTAATAAACGTTCTGGGCCGTTGGGCACGGTGGGTGCCGCCGTGGTGAAGGTAGAGATTAGGGAAAGTCATCTACACTCGATATTGCCACGATGGACTCGAACCATGAAGAAACCAGCGATCCGATTGGATGAACAAAACGAGACGATTATGGAATTTTTCATTATCGTTTTGGGGCTGGTGAAAGGTGGGAATTCCGTTTGGCAGGATATCCGTTGCTAGGTGACTTAATAAAAGTGTGAAAATTGTTCCGGATTGAATTAGATGGGCAAGAACGCGCTTAAGAGGGTGAAGAAGTGGCAGTGTGTTTTTTTCGATTCTTGTCCCTTCAGCCAAGAATGTATTGATTGAATAAAAATGCATGGTTTTTAGATTTGTTTTACACTAAAATAGATAAACAATTATAAAAATAAATAAAAAACGGCATAAAAGCAAGTTTTTTAAAAATACAATTAATAAACAAAAACGAACTTACATTTGAGTAGTTTATTTGTAGAATAGATAAAAAAGATAGATGAGATAGATAGATGTAAATCGATGAACATTCATTGAACTAATATGAGTATTAATTACTGATTAATTAACTGATTTTATACAAAGATGGTGATTTTAGTAATTTCGAGAGCGTTTCCCTGAGAAGATAAACAAATTCAAAAGCATGGAACAATAAGTAAAATAAAAAAAAACCTCATGCAGAACTATCGAATTTAAGTGGAAAAATTGGAGTCATTTCTTCATTTCTGCATTTCTTCATTTCTTCCCGCTATATACAACTAAATTGAAATAGATTCTTTACAACAAAAAAAACTGCAGAATTGATATGTTGACAAGAATAAGAATTTTACCAAGCTTTTAGCAGAACTGATAAAATTTCTAGCAAGATCTTAGAAATGGGAATGATTCCATAGCTTTGGGTTGTTGGGAAATTTGTTCATATCGGTTGAAGAGTACTGAAATCTCGGAATTTTAGTGTATATCTGTGTATCTCCGTAGTTGCCTCAACATGCTTTAGGAAACCAAAACTTCAAAGAACATGATAAAATTCACAATGATTTGATAGTGTTTAATCCGTAACCTTAAAGATCTTTAATTTCTGTTTTGTAGGAATTTATTTCAACTACTCAACTTTATCATAATGGCTCAATAGTCGTTCCATAATATTCACACAAAAGTGTATTGAATATTATGTAAAAATTTACAATCGTGTATTGCCATCGAATAAAATCAAAACAAACACAACACCTTGAATCCATCTCATTAACCGCAGTTATTGTATCCCTAGTTGATGACTTTATAATCCTACAGGATCTGCACCAGACCGGGGCTCTAAATAACATCGAGAGGAGGTTTATGGGTTTTTCTCACCCTGGTTTGATGTTTCGTCACACTCATCCTCCATTCTGCGAAGTGAAAGTGATTGATAAGATTTTCCACACTGGTGACATCGTCGATCGTAGCGGATATGATAAAAATGCCGGTCACCCGGTCGAACCCGGATAAAAAAAAACACACAAACAAACAAAACTCTCAAGCAAACCACCCAACAGCAGCTACGGTGCAAGAAGTATTGCGGAAAGCACATTCGTGCAAAGCTCTTGAGTGAAGTAATTAAAGAAATTTACATATTAAAACATGCATACGGTGCGTCACGCCGAATGACAAAGGCTGGTCGGGCGGAAGGATACGCTGCCAGCGGGAGAAAAAAAAGGATACCGGATTGCGTACCGACAACGACAGCCAAGGTAGTAAGATAGAAGGCAGCTTAGGCAGCAAAAGTGACGCGACCGCAATATCACGCGAAAGTGGCTAAATGTGCTGATGAGGTACGGTGAGTGTCACTTTCACCGAGCGCCGACCGTCGTTAGTCATGCGATAATTGAATTAGGCGAGAACACCCCAGCTTTCCCGGATGCGGTTTCGGTGAACACGGGGCGCGAGTTTTGATCTATGATTTGAACGTCCGGGTTGAGCGGTTGAGGTTGATCGTTTTTATTTTTCCCTCACTCGTTCCATTCCGCCCGTTCCATCAACCACTGTCACCTTTGGGTGACATTTAAATATATCCTTGTCTGAGCACATCCAGCCGGAAAAAAGGGGTGAAAGTGTCGTGGGAAGCAAGCAGTCCCGTTGAGCCGGCTCGATGTGTTTGCGGCGTTTGATTTGAAGCTGGTCGAGTCATTTAAGGCAATCTAATTGAAACAGTTTAGATAATATGACATAATTAAGCGACGGTGACACGTTGAGAGTATGCTGCCGTTTAATCGCCAGAAATGACACGATGAGGGATAAAAGAATAACAACAACCATTAGCGGTAGGAGTAAATGATCAATCACGAAACGCGAGAGAGATAAGAGTTTAAATAGTGGGTGAAATTGACACTACTGTACCATTATTCTACCGTTTATCACGTTCATGTTAATTGTGTTTATTGCTAATGGTTTCAATTAGTATTTGCTTATCTGATAGCGTAGGTTACGTAAGATACTTACATAAGAAGGCTATAAAAGCTGAATCAACTAAACTGAACACGGTTTGTTGTGAAAACAACGCGTCAATGTAGTGGTGCGCACGCGGTGACAGCGAAGGTTACTGCAGTAATAAGTTCACCGTTTGATGAAATGTCAAGCGAGATAGGATCATGACGAAACAGTGTGCGAGTCGACATTGGAGAAAGATGATGGCCGTTAGGAGAGCGGAAAATTGTATAAATAGGGGGTGAAAGGGACGATTTCGTTCTTTTCCAAACTAAGCGGCAATAAAGACCAATTTGTGGTTGCTAACGATTAGCACAACCGACAAAACCTTTTTTCGCCGTTACTTTTACAACATTCCACAAATTGTTAATCGTGTAACGCGATTCACCCGAGTTCGTTTTTTTGTTCACAATTTCACGTAGTTAAGTCACTCGCGGGTAAAGTGCAAATCGTTCGATCACCAAGTAGTGTTACGGTACGCGCGCGAAAACTACGAAAGTGAAACCGTCAATCGACAGTGGATTTTAGTGCACTCATACGAGGTGAAGCGTTTGTTGTAAGGGACATGGAAGAAGCAAAAAGTTCAGGAAGTGCGAGTGTGGACCGGGAGCTTCAGCCGGAGCCACTTCAATATACTTCAGGGAGGCGTACTGATACACATGCGCCATCCGCTGATGAAGAGTCCATCTGCTCAAGAAGGACGAATAGATCCGACCTGGAAGCCAGAGAGCTCAATCTGGCGCGAAAGCAGCTGGAGTTGGAACGTCGAGAGCTGGAACTAGAGCGTCGCGAATTCGCACGAGAACGCGAAAGAGCCGTTTCGGACGGAATACCGAGCGGAAAAGTGGAAGGATTAGAGGGCTGGGTGCGAGACACAGAGAGGCTGGGAGCGACGCCGACAGATCGGGTCGCAGCCACAATAGCGCAGCTTGACCGGCGAGTTCATCACCCCTTGACCCCAGTATCGTCCCCGGATGGATACGGAGCACGAATGGCGCAACCAAACAGCAGCAGGATGGCGGTCAACCAACGTCGCTGGCGTCCATTCGAGGGCGCGATGGCCGCATCACCGCCATGCTACGACCAAACGTTGGTCATCGATGAAGCCGCAGCAGCAGATCAGGAATACGCGGAATGGCGTCGCGCGGTCGATGAATCCCTTGCAACGCACCGTGAGACGCAGGACGGACAACAAGAGAAACCCGGAAACACGACAGCAGGTGAGCGTGGTGTGTCTTTCCAGGTAGCAAAGCCGTTGGATGTTACCCCAGAGGATGACACGTTAACAGCTCGTCAAAAGGCGGCACGAAAGATTGTAAGCAGAGAGCTGCCTACCTTTTCCGGGGTACCAGAACAATGGCCGATGTTTTACTCCAGCTACGAGCGATCGTCTGCAGCTTGTGGTTTTAACGAGGAAGAAAACCTACTACGGCTACAACGAGCCTTGCGGGGTCAAGCCTTGGATTCGGTCGACCACATTCTGCTAATGCCGTCGGGACTGAAAAAGGCACTGGACATCCTCAAATCCGAATACGGTAGGCCGGGGCTCATTGTGGAGAGTCTAATACAGAAGGTGAGGAAAATGCCCGCACCTAGGGCGGAAAGTTTGGAGACCATAGCAGCCTTCGGGAAGAGCGTACAGAAGATGTGCGCAACGATCCAGATATCGGGGATGCGGCAATACAACTGCGACGTCGCACTACTCGAAGAGCTGGAGGCAAAGCTACCCCCGGAGCGTCTACTAGAGTGGGCCCGATACAAGCTACAATTGTCGGAGGCTACAGTCAGTGAGTTTGGCACTTGGATAGGAGAGATCGCAACTGCGGCCAGATTAATGGCGAAACCATCGAAACGGGGGCCGATTATTGACCGTCGTGAATCGAACTGGCCGCCGAAAACTCGAAACGCTCACGTATCCGTACACACATCTGAACCATCCACCAGCCGCGAGTGCAAGTTGTGTCATGACTCGTGGCACAAACTGGTGGACTGCGAACTATTTCGAGAACTACCGTTATCGGAACGACGTGCACACGTACAAAACGAAGGCTTATGCGTACGATGTTTGGCAGCGCATCGAGGTGTGTGCTTCATAAAAACGGTGTGTAACATCGACGGGTGCAAACTAAGACACCACACACTGTTGCACGAGAGAAATGACACTACGCGTAAAACCGGCACTGAACACAACACTAAACAAGGCGCCACACGTAACGGTAAACAATGTAACACACACTCAAGCACAGATGCAAACATCCTACTACGCTATGTACCGGTGATCCTCTACGGCAACGACAAGGAGGTGAGGACATACGCCCTCCTCGACGAAGGGTCAACGGCGACCTTCATTGAACATAGTTTGATTGGCGAGTTAGGTGTTGAAAGCAGGCCGGATCCATTGAGCTTGAGGTGGACGGGAGGCACAACTCGGCAGGAAGTTGGCTCAGTCCGTGCGGCACTTCGCATCGCAGGCGTGCGCGATGGGTCAAGATCATTTCACCTAAAAATAGTGCATTCTATTAATGACTTGTCTCTTCCAGAACAATCGCTAAACATGGAAGAGCTAGGTGAGAGGTATACTCATCTGAAGGGACTGCCCATTGCCTCGTATAGTAAGGCGAGACCACGCATACTGATTGGAGTGGACAACTGGAGTCTAGGAAGGCCCCTCAAGTATGCAGAAGGACGAAGTAGTGAACCGATCGCCACAAAGACGAAGCTTGGCTGGACAGTGTTCGGGGCACGCGGCGGGTCGATGCATGAAGATGAAGTCCGCAGCTGCTACCATGTCTGCATATGTGACGACGCCTCGAACGAGCTTCTACACAATACGTTGAAGACACACTACGCTATTGAATCGCTGGGAATTAGCAACGTAAACCATCTCGTTCCGAGGGAGAGTGAAAGGGCCAATGCAATACTGGCCTCAGAAACCCGGCTGCTGGATAATCGCTACCAAACCGCCTTGCTATGGAAATACGACGATGTGCGGTTACCGTGTAACAGGAGCATGGCGTTGAGGAGATACTTGGGCCTACGGAAGAAAATGGAGAAAGATCCTACGTTAGCGAATGCCATTATCCAAAAGATGAAGGACTACGAGGAGAAGGGCTACATCCGCCGAGTGACGGAGAGCGAGATTGCCGAACGGGGACCCAGAGACTGGTTTTTGCCGATCTTCCCAGTCTTTAATCCAAATAAGCCTGGAAAGCTTCGAATGGTGTTCGATGCTGCCGCGCAGGTCCAGGGAGTTAGTTTAAACAGTTTTCTCCTCACAGGACCAGACCAATTGGTAGGATTGGTTGCAGTACTCTACAAATTTCGCGAGTTCCGGGTTGCGGTAACGGGAGACATTCGCGAGATGTTTTTCCAAGTCCGTATGAAGCCAGCCGACCAGCGGAGCCAAATGTTCTTCTGGAACAGCGATACAACCCCAAATGGATCGCCAAAGATTTACGCAGTCTCCGTCATGACCTTTGGTGCGGCATGTTCCCCAGGTAGTGCCCACTATGTGAAGAACATCAACGCGGATAGATTCGCAGACAGATTTCCTCGAGCTTCGGAGTGTATAAAGCTTGAGCACTACGTAGACGACATGCTGTCCAGCGTTGAGACGGTCCAGGAAGCGGTGACGCTAGCAGAAGACGTTCGACACGTACATGCACAAGGTGGGTTCGAAATCCGTAACTGGCTATCCAATTCCAGGGAGGTCGTTGAGCGCTTGCGGGGGGGAGCATGCAACCAAGCAAGCATCGAGATGTGCCCCGAGCAAGGTACTGAGAAGGTGTTGGGAATGTGGTGGAACACGGAAGACGACACGTTCACATTCCGACTCAGCCCGAAGAATGACCAGGAACTATTAGCTGGAATCCGGATGCCCACGAAACGCGAGGTACTTCGAACATTGATGGTCATATATGACCCATTAGGCCTGATTGGCCATTTCCTGATGTTTTTAAAGGTCTTACTGCAAGAACTGTGGCGATCCCGACTGGGATGGGATGATACACTGGAGGGTGACGTCGCGAAGAAATGGTTGAAATGGGTCGCCGTGCTGCCCGACCTGCAAAAAACAACCATCAGAAGATGTTATCGAAAACTATCATCGTACCACACCAAGAACATACAGCTGCACATATTCTGCGACGCCAGTCAAAATGGTATGGCAGCGGTGGCTTACCTGCGTTTCGAAGAAAATGGTGTAATAGAGTGTGTGCTAGTCGGCTCGAAGACGCGAGTGGCGCCGATCAAGTACCTATCCATCCCGAGACTCGAGCTGCAAGCGGCGCTAATAGGAACCCGGTTTGCCAAGCACATAGAAGAAGAACATCGATTGAGTATTGCTAGAAGGGTATTCTGGACCGACTCGAAGAACGTCATTAGCTGGATCAGGTCCGATCACAGGCGATACTCACCATTTGTGGCTGTGCGGGTAAGCGAACTGGTCGAATCTACTAAGGCGGAAGAATGGCAATGGCTTTCAACTAAGCTAAACGTCGCGGACGACGCGACTAAGTGGCAGACAATACCAGAGATGGGGCCGTCAGGACGATGGTTCCGTGGACCGGAGTTTATCTGGCAACCAGAAGGAGAATGGCCGATTAACAACACCGACGCCGGAGAAACGACCGAGGAAGCCCGGCAAGTGATCCTGCACCACACAATGGAAGATCACTTCGTTAACTTCACACGGTTTTCTCGATGGAAAACGCTCCTGAGATCAGTCGGATACGTTATTCGGTATGTAAAAACTTTACGGCACAAGGTTCGACAGTTGGAAACACCAAGGGGACCACTCACTCAAGAGGAGCTATCAACGGCGGAACGAATCATATTCATCACGATTCAAAGGGAAGAGTTTGGTTGCGAGATCAAACGCATGACGAACACCGCTGACAGAAAGTATCTTTGGACGAAACCCCTAAAAAAGGATAGTAAACTATATAAACTCTGTCCAATTTTAGATGAACATGGCGTGCTTAGGACACACGGGCGTATTAATAATTACCTTTTCGATGAGTCGCTTCAGAGATCGGTCATCCTCCCGAGACGACACCATGTCACAACACTGATAATTCAGGATTTCCATGAAAGATACTGTCACCGCAACCATAGGACAGTAGTAAACCAACTGAGGGCCAAGTTTCACATACCGAAGGTGCTAATGGAGTTCAACCGTGTGCGACGACTGTGTCAATGGTGCAAGGTTCGTGATGCTGTGCCAAACCCCCCGTTAATGGGGAATATTCCCGATCAGAGGCTTGCGGTTTCACAGAGACCCTTCACTTACACCGGAGTGGACTATTTCGGTCCGATACATGTAGCCGTTGGACGTCGCCACGAGAAACGATGGGGGGTGATCTTCACCTGTTTGACCACGCGAGCAATTCATTTGGAGGTGGCCCACTCACTAACGACGGCCTCGTGCATTTTGGCGATTCGACGATTTATGGCGAGGCGCGGATCACCGCGCGAAATCATCAGTGACCAGGGCACCAACTTCGTCGGCGCAGCGCGAGAGCTACGAGCAGCTATGAAGGACGTCGACGCTAAATCGTTGATGGAAAGGTTTTCGAGCCCGACAACGAAATGGAGCTTCAACCCGCCAGCTGCACCTCATTTTGGTGGTTGTTGGGAGCGTCTGGTGCAGTCCGTTAAGAGGGCACTAAGTAGCCTGGATCTACCAAAGACTCCGAGCGACGAGCAGCTGCTGTCAACACTAACGGAAATAGAACTTATTATTAATTGCAGGCCGTTAACGTACCTACCGTTAGAAGACGAAATGGACTCCCCAATAACGCCAAACCACCTTCTGTTGGGTAGCTCGGACGGAGTTAAACCACAAGCCTTCCTTGACGATTCACCGGCAGCAGTGAGAGCGATATGGAGCGCGGCTCAACGCAATGCGCAGCTATTTTGGAAGAGGTGGATCCAAGACTACTTGCCCACGCTAACCCGTCGAACTAAGTGGTTCGAGCCTGTAAAGCCGATCGCGGTCGGCGATATCGTGTTGATCGTGGATGGGAACCTGCCTCGCAACAGTTGGCCGAAGGGACGTGTGATTGCAGCGGTTAGGGCTAGTGACGGTCAGGTTAGGCGTGCGACAATACAAACCAATACCGGTACGATCGAGCGACCCGCAACTAAAATAGCAGTATTAGATGTAAAACCGCGGAAGGAATAAGGACTTATCAAACGATCAGAACATACAAAACTAGGAACCGCGTGGTTTACAGTGACGTTTCGTTAAGTGAAGAACCGAGTTGCAACACTGGAGGGGAGAATGTTGTGAAAACAACGCGTCAATGTAGTGGTGCGCACGCGGTGACAGCGAAGGTTACTGCAGTAATAAGTTCACCGTTTGATGAAATGTCAAGCGAGATAGGATCATGACGAAACAGTGTGCGAGTCGACATTGGAGAAAGATGATGGCCGTTAGGAGAGCGGAAAATTGTATAAATAGGGGGTGAAAGGGACGATTTCGTTCTTTTCCAAACTAAGCGGCAATAAAGACCAATTTGTGGTTGCTAACGATTAGCACAACCGACAAAACCTTTTTTCGCCGTTACTTTTACAACACGGTTGCTGAATAGTAAAAGGTAGTTGTATTGAAGTCAAAATAGTGATAGTAAGCTCATGCGATTTTCAATGCATGTAGAATTGATGCACTACTATTGCAGTAATTGTATACTAACTACTACTACTAAGAAAACTTAGTAATATTTTTAACAACTTCGACTATGGTAAGTATGGGTTAAAAATGTATTACTGCTGTACTTCCGCACTGACGGTGGCGCCCTCTTTCGTCATGCGTTCCGAACTACGATCGTGCATAATTGGCAAGTTGAGTCAACACCTTTGGCAAGGATGTTAGACTTATGATCAGGAAGCGTGTTCTATCGCCAATAATATTGCTAGTACACCAATATTACTATATAGTAATTTTGTTCCAATACCTGCGTATTTTTGGTCTCTTTGCCAATACTTGTACTTAAGTTACCAACCCAATCATGGATTTTATCACAGGTAGGATGTCAATTTCTGCTTTCCGTTATCGTCTTCATGTTCATGATTCATAGTCCTGTTTATTTGCGTTTATTTTTCCTCTTTTTATGTTTCTCATGTGCAGTTTATTTCTGTTGACCATTTCCAATATTTCCCTCTTTATTATACTTTTAGATTAGTCGTCAAGTTTAGATTTATAAATTCGTATTTGAAAAAGGAATAAAAAATGGATAATAATAACAATTATGTTAATAATCAGTACATTTGAGATATCGTGTTATAGACCTACAAAATTTCCTTAATCCAAATTTTCCAAAATTATCATAATGAGGCAACAAACAAAAATATTCAAAATATTCAAAATACAGTAATATCTCGAAGGTGATCACAATCGTCAACAAACTAGAACAGCTCGTATAACGACAGTAAACAAGAATAACTTGTGGTCAGAAATAAAAAATAGCACACCATTGATGAAGAAAACGAAACAAAAGGATGGGATCTTATTAGAATTCCATACGTATTGAGAATATCACAGAATACCAACATTCAAAAGTTCACTTTTTAGTTTATGCTAATCAAGTACATACGAAACCATAATTTAATTGCAGCCATAATGTTTAACCTATTGCTGAAGAATCTCTTGTGCTAATGCGCTGATGATGATCGCGGAATAAACATTGATCGCTGAACAGTAAGTTAGACCTATACAATAATCATAACCCATACGAATCCTCTTCCAAATCATCATTGCACTCAATGGCATAACTTTTCAACAGCATCGTTATGATCGAGAGGAAATTTTATCCACGCGGAAGCAGACCCTTTTCAATCCTTTCCTTCTTCCATTTCGTATTTTATACTTCCCGTTCAGAAATGAAAGGGCTGGTTTGGTAGAAAATCAACAACAATTGTTTAACACTTGTTTACACCCCCGTTGAACAAACTCACTTTTTTTAAAGTTTCACATAATTTCACATCTAGTCCGTGATGCGTGCGATTGAAAAAAGAGCTGGAGAAAACAAAACCATCTCGCCTGCTCTAGTGCTGCATGAAGATGTCCATCGGTTGAAAATCCCGACGAATCCTGGTGAGTTATGACGTCGAATGTATTATTTACACTTTCTCTGTTTTGGTCAATTCAATTGCGAAACGCGAAAAACGGTAAAACGCTTCCGTACCGATCGTGAACAATGATGAAATCGATGAATGGCGCCGAAACCGAACCCGTTTGGGGTGGCGAACGAATGGTGCCGTAAACCAGGAGCCCTGGTAATGAAAAGCCCGTCCGGTGCACTTAAGACGTTTCATAAATCTACATCCGCACGGTAAGGTTCTGGCACGGTTAGCGAGGAAACGTCCTGGTTCTTTCTTTCTTATATTTGATCAGGCGGACAGATTCGGCTATGCGGCGTGTACCCAAAACGGAAGCGGGAAGCTCATATTTTGGGGATGATTTTTCCTTTGCTGAGGGTAGCATTTCTTTCTTTCACTTTTTCCTGCTTGCTGTCTTCGGCATGGTCGTACCAACAAAAAAAAACCCATAACCAAAAGAAAGGCTTTCTGGCTGGCTTGATTTTGGGAGGAGGAACTGTTGAAGCATTGAATTTGAATAATAATAAATCGTCATTCAATAGGACGCAAGAAAACCAGCGAAGCAATTTTCTTTTGTTGTGCTGTTCTTTCGGTGAATGCTTAATTCTTCCTTACCCTCCCTTGTACGGCAACGATTCCACTAACCAAAACGCAAAGGGTTGACTTTTGTGCGCGCTGGCTAAAAGCTGCTTCAAGATGAAATAGTTTTACAGCGCTGCACGAAACACACCGCTGCAATGTGTGTACAGTAAATAACAAGCGTGGTGCGAAATAAAGAAAGCCTTTCCATTCGTACACTTTCCCTCCGTTCTGTGTTTTGTGCCAGGTTCAATAATTTATAGATTTTGATTTATTCATTTGCATAAGAATTCGTTCGCGGTGAAAGTATATACCCCAGAACCCTGCCGCGCAAGGGAACCGTACGGTCGGCCGGAACACTTTTACCGGTGGAATGTTGCGGTGTTAAAATGTCAAGCCATCTACTATTCGAGTTAACCGCGAGAAAGGAAACGTGCGGTAATATACCGTGGATTGCCTTTTTTTTCGGTACATTCGGGAACGCTGCAGGAATTCGCGAACCAAATCTAATGCCCAGGAATGGCTGGAATCCTGGGTGGGATCGAAGGGTGAAGGAAAGAAAGGATTTCCAACTGGCAGGGCAACTAATTTTCACAGCTGTCGTAAGCAAGCGACACTCAAATAGGTGTGTTTAGCAGGAGAGAGTGAGTGGGTTTAGTGCAGGCAGAATTGAATCTTTACCAATCGTTACCGTTTTAAACTGTCACAACTTTTTGCAAATGTCACGCGTGATGAGGATAGAGTTTTTGGGGGAATAGGGTATACCGTTGGGCAAAAGCATTGGAAAGTATGTGATTAAAGAACGTTTCTTTAGTCATTGGTATCGTATGGGATGGAAAATGAAGAAGTAGCGGTTTAATGGGAGATTAAAGTACGATAATGACGCTAAACTTCTAATCAATCTTCGAACCCTGAACATTTAAAACCTTTCAGTATAATTATTACTTCGCGAGTATATTGGAGTTATTTCAATACAGTCCTTTTCCAAACAGTAAAATTACGCAGACAATAACAAAGTTCTTCTATCTTGTTCATGTCTTTTAATAGAGTTTGTTTTTGTTTCATCTTCAGGAATTGTTAAGTTATAGCCAAAATAAAAATATCGATAAAACTTGAAACACATAAGATGGGTCGAAAATATCTTATTTTGTCGTATAAAACTTTTGCTTTTAATTTATTTTTATATATTTTTCATAAAGTCGCCTGATTTGCTGAATAAATTAAGTGTAGAGAAGTATGTTAACTACATAACTATATAATTATATATTAGTATAACCGATCTTACTCCCAGATTCGACTTAAACGAAACTTGGAGATAAGCGGATTTTTCCCGGGTTTTACTGCCTGTAGTTATATAGTCAATCTTCAGCTTCTTCTTGACCCGCTCACAGTTGAGCACGTCGTGCTGACATGGCCAGGTCACCAACCCGTTTCCAGGAAATTCAGTTATATAATTATAGTTTTTATAGTTTCCATAAAATTGATACATTTTCAATATAGCGTTTCATAGGTACATATTTCGTATTAAGCCAATAGCCAATATTTTTAAATAAGCTATAATTCAACCAGTAACAGAATGACATAAGCAGTGCGGTATTTT
Source organism: Anopheles marshallii (assembly GCF_943734725.1). Lineage (NCBI taxonomy): Eukaryota > Metazoa > Arthropoda > Insecta > Diptera > Culicidae > Anopheles > Anopheles marshallii. Next base: position 13,511,926 of record NC_071326.1, on the reverse strand, counting down.
GGATAAGACTGTACAAATACATCCTTTTGGAACTATTATTTTGTTTCATACAACTTCTGCCATTGACTGAAACTGACTGAGTCATAAACCCTAGAATTAACGACGACCCTCAACGTATAAAACACGTCTACCTAGCGTTTACTCAGATTCGTCTATCATCTATACAGCATCGATGGTAAACATTGGCTAGCGGATTGATACATATTTGATTTGTTAAGCATTACGTTTTCGTATCGTTAGGAATGGTTTTTTTTTTTTTTGTTAGCTATTGGTCCTCTCAAACATCCCTACCCTTATATCGTTACTCGATCATCGCCAAAACCAGCCACCAGGGACAGCCGTCAACAGTGAAATGAAAAACAACGCTCATTACATGCCGCTTCCAATATATCCATCCTGCAGATCAAAAGTTCCCGCAGGGGAATTACACTGCTTCAACCCAGGCACCTTATCGAACCCCGTGCCGTCTTGCGCGAATTTTTATCTGTACCGTCAAGGAGGCTTCAGGTTTTCCACCTAGCGCAGGCAGGGAAGCGAAATTTTATGAAGACCAAAAGCGACCCGCCGTTCGAATGTGATACACATGCATTGCGCTACGCAGCAATTACGCATCCGGTGCGGGATATTACGTGCCATCCCTCGGCTCAACCATCTCACTTCTTCACCACTTCCACCAGACGACGGAAGCTTCATATTGCCGGCGGTACGGTACCGAGCCCCAAATACGCATCCTGTACTCGGCATCGGTAAAGCAGACCTGGAGTGGTGGTAACAAAGGCAGGAACCACACTGCGCTACCGTGCCCAGCCCAAACGCAAAAGGATTGTCGACATCTTCGAGCGAATCGGAAACGCAACGGTTCGCGTGAAGCGTAGCATCCTTTCGTACGCACGCAGCTTTACGCATCGACCGGAAACATTTGGCGAACGATACCCTTTTTACGCCGGCTGTACGTTGCGCGGTGTGCACGGGTAATATCGTAAAAATAAATAGCAATAAAGTGATTTTGCACTGGATGCTTCTGGAACAGTTTTCCCACTCCCCATACCACGGTTGAGACTTCGAGCCATCGATTTCGGCCTGAAACCGAATACGCGCACCAGATACGGACACTTCCCTAATGTTCGGAGAAGAAGCGTGCTAAGCAGCGATTACAAGCGATATTTCTTTATTTATGTACTTCCGAAAGTGATCGAGCGGCGATAGTTTGCATGCCCGATGGCTCGATAAACCCTTTCTTGCACAACATTCGGCAAACTATTCCGGCAAACGTTCCATCCGTAACACCGGCGTCATCCGTTCCGTCAACCCCCACCCAGCGGTGTATGCTTTGCTACAGTCAGGCACTGTAATTGACATCCTTCAATTTAGCTCCGAATGTGGTACGAAATGCGAAACTTCCGACGCTACGGTACGACATGAACACATCAATGCGCACGAGACGCACGGGGTTATTGTGGAAGAATTTTTGCGCAATATTCGATTAAAACCACGTGACGGAAATTACATCCCATTTAGATGTTTCGCTGGTGGATGTATTTATTTTTCCGGCTTTTTATAGGGTTTCGCTTTTGTTGGGCATACTTTTCTGGGAAGGTATTCCGGTTCAGTGGTAGTTGATTGACTTTTGTTTCTTTTGACGAGAATCGGCATAGGATTGGGGGTTTTTTTAAAGGTGGATTATAACGAATATTATGTTGTATTCTGTATTTTGAAGCAGTACATTTATTTCGGAAGAAATAAAGACCTATGCTTTATCACCTAACCCATGTTATACTGTTATTCAAGAATAACTCCTTGTGCTTTGTAGAATGCACAAAATTAGCGCTGCTAAAGTTATAAAAGTTACGCAAACCAGAAAGGATGGCTCAAGACTCTACAACCTAAACGAATAGAAGAATTCTTTGTGCTTTTCTAATTTTACAATTATATACTAAATTGAAGTTAAGAAAAATAATATTTATCACTTGTAAACTCAGAAACCCAGACCCGACCATTCACCAGCATGACTCGATCCAGTGCTACATCGCCATCGGCAAGGTGCTGGACGTGCTAAAGTTTGAACCGGGCAACCTGTGCATGATTTTGAGCGTAGGGCCAATCACTTTGCATCAAGTATCGAGACGGGCTACGGAAAGTTACAGGAAGCATCGAAACGGACTCAACGATAACCGACCTTCGCTTAAACTCTCAGAGCCCTTTGCTACCACCAAGGATCTGCGCCAAGGAGATGGGTTTATCTTCTCAAGATACCTGTCGCGACGAACGAAGCTGGGGCTATATAGAATTAGTAGCGTTTCAGCACTCACATACGCCTCTGAGACATGGACATGGACATGGAGACACATACGCCTTTGTCTAAAACTGATGAAACCCTCTTAGCCGCGTTCGAGAGGAAGATGCTCAGAAGGATTTTTGGCCTCGTATGTGAGGAAGGACAATGGAGGAGCCACTAAAATGACGAGCTCTATGAGCTGTACGGCGAACTTACTGTCATACAGCGGATTAGACTCGCCAGGCTCTGGTGGGCGGGTCACGTCATGAGAATGATACCGGACGACCCAGAACGTCAAGTTATTTTAGGTCGTCCACATGGACATAGGTGGAGTGGTAGGCCCAAATTGAGTTGGAGCGATCGTGTTGTTGCATCCGTCAGAAAGGTTGAGGATAAGTACGTAAGTAAGTTCTCAGAAACGGATTTTATTTTCTTAAAATTCAGTAAAATTGGTACTTGTTTACTGTGGAATCATACAAAAAGACAATATTTTACATTTGAGTCCAATGAATGGCTTAACATAACAAAAAAAAATCAATAAATTAAGACAAACTGATGTTAAAATCAATTTTACAGACAAGTTAGATGTGATGAAAACACTAAATAAAGAAAGTACAAAACTGTATGAAGGTAATGATTCCACCAATAAACTCTTTTCGTTCTATCCCTTTTACAACTGTTTCAACTATTGGAAAGTGTCGGAAAAAAAACTCCAATTAAACTTTGCTTGTAAATCCATAAAACTTTCCTACGACTAATTACTCCGCGCAAACATCTCGGACCGATGCGACCGGTAACACTTTCCTTTTTATTGGACCTGTGATGTCCATCCGCTGGTTCAGATCTCCGGCCTCGTTGGTACAGTGCCAGAACAGAATCGAACGAAAAGTGTACGCAATATTACAACGAAACGGAAACCGACATAAAAGTAGCTTCCGTTCACGGATGGTACCGGAAAACGGTACACTCCAATCGGCTCCGGATCCGGACTAGTGAAACGGGCAAAACGACGATCTCCCTAACAAGTACGCTCGTCCACGCTACTGCTCATCAGCTACAAAATAGCGTGCACACACAATTAACGACACGGTCGTCCATTGTGCCACCAATTCGAGCATGTACCATCAGCGTCAACGTCGGAATGTGACACAATGCACGGTGAGGGAAAGAAACGGTCTGCCGGATGGGGTTCCTCCCCCATCCCATCTAAAAATAAAAAGACATGATTCCAATTGTGAAAAAAGGAATCGTAACGCCATAAACCAATGCAGTAGCAATGGCGTTCCGTTGCTATCGTGCACAAAGACCGCGTACAGCCCCATTAACTTGATGCCGAAAACTTCGCCGGTGCTCCGTGGAATTTTAGCGACGGAATAAGTCATCAAAAAGTGGCCATATAAATTATGATTCGCTCAATGCCTGTCATCAAATGTCTGATGCTATCGATTATGATTCTTTGACAATTTATTTTGAGGACTCTTTGGCTTTAAGCTACCCCATTTTGAAGCATGAGATGTCGTGAGATTTTGTGAGTGATCCAAAATGTTCACTTATTCAACGGGTTCTCTTCACTCATGGACGAAGTAATAAATTTCACCTTGCTAATATAAAAGTATGATTTTTTAAAGATATTTTATACATTTTTAAAACAAATGTACTGTGCGGAGTTCTCCTCTTGCTTCAATAAATTAACATCCAGCTGAACGTCTTCTTCCAAGCCATTCACCTCATCCGTTTTATCGGTGACGTTTGCGATAAACGACTCAATTTAGCGAATTGCAGCGTCAAACCGAAGAACCGAACGCGTCGGTCACATGTGTTTGATGTCTTGCAAAAAAAAGATTCAAATATCACTCCGGTGTCGATCCATTCGTGGCGCAGGATAGGGCAATGGGGGCAGCAAAAATGGGACAAAATTTATCGACGCATCTCTAACGCACAGCCTACTGCTACTGCATACTGTGCATGGGACCCTTGTTCACCCTCGGCAGCGGCACATTCCCCAATGTCCAACGCATATAAACACACATTAGCGCAAAAGTGTAAGCGCCACCAAAGAGTGCAATAAATAAGCGGGCAAATTTGATTACACGGCCCTCAGGAATCCAGGCGCTTATCCCCATGTGAGGACGACCGTAGGAGAGATTCCTGCTGACGTCTGAAGAAGAGCCTAAACAAAGATGGTGACGATTTTCATCCGAAACCTTCACCTAACACACCGGACACCGGCTCGACAGAAGGGAAACATTGGAAACATTGGCTCGTGAGATAGAAGGAGAGAGAAACAGTGGGAAAGTACACAAAAAAAGAAGGACATTATTATTTATTTTTATGGGCTGGCGAAAAGATTTATCGGTTCAATTTTGCTAATAGATTTTCTATTATTAGTTACTGTGCTGCCGTGTCAGTGTGGTGCGTGGATCTGTTACAATCCATGTTGGCAGAAGTTGTCTCGTCCTTTCGGGTGTCGATATCTTCGGCGTTTGCAACTTGCCACTACAATACACAAAGCCTACCGTGTTTTCTATGTCAAGCGAAGCAAGATTTTTCCCTCATCCCGCAGCAACTTTACCGGCACAGAATGCCCCGCGGTCGGTTGGTCGATTCCACAAAAAGCAAGGGGGCAGATCACACTTTCACCGGTGAGGAAACATCGGCGAAAAGTTGCTGATTGCTGTTGTTTTATTGTTCTCTCCGGGCACGAAGGACAATGTCTTTATCTTAATGGATTTGGAAGATGTACTTGGTGTTTGATTCGGATGGAAAGATTTGTCGTGTTTTTCGCACAAGCTGGGATTTGGGCAGAATTGGGATTGGGAGAACTGAGGAGTGCGTCTTAGTTTTTCTCCGATTTTTCTATGTTCACCAGTTCCGAAAGGTATGAAATTCGCTCACCTACTGTGTGACCTAGTTTGCAATCCACGGCAGAAGCCTATAATTATTGAAAGGAACAACGGAACGCAACAGGGACCCAGAGCACGGGACCCGAAAGGCACCCCTTTTTTCGCATCCCATCCCTAAGGGGGGTGACGAGTTTTCATGTCGGTCCCGGGTTTATCGTACTTAAAACTCTTGTTTTCCATTCGTACAGTTGCCACGCAAAAAGGGACAGCAGCGATTGTTGTTATTGTTTTGGTTCCATGATTCCGTGCGTCCCTAGCGCAAATCGTAAGCTTGCCGATGAAAGCAACACGGGAAAAACCATTTCATTGCGTAACTGGCGCATCCTTTCGTGTGGCTTCCACCGGGCACGGTTTAATCCGTTTTGGTACGTTCCGCTGACTTTGGTTGTTGTTGTGCTACGGAGAAGAAGAAGAAAAAACCCGAAACCGACTGTGGATAGTAATAATGGAGAAATAAACAATGTAATACCCTGTTTATTTCGGCCCATTCCGTGTGTAAGTTCCACTTTATTTGCTACTTTTTTGTTACTGTCGCCGGTCGCTAAAAGAACTTCTATCTAGTGCTTGCGAAAGGGGTGTCCAAATTCTTCAAGTGTGTAGTTTTGTGTTCCTATGCTGTTATTGGCATTGCCATGGAAAATAATCCATGTAATATTAGAGATATTCTAAGAGATTTGACTCGCATTTCGCCCAGCTTTCGATGTAAACTTCATTCCTCATTATTGTTTAAAGTAATGTAATATTTCAAAATAAAAAATGTAAAATGACCAAAAAACTTTTCAACTCATCAATTTTCGAAACGTTATATTTTTTATTAAATTGTAGAGAAAATTTCAGTAAATGATGTACAAATTGATTCCCGTACATTCCACGCATTTTAGTTGCCTACCTTTAGGCGCTTATAGTGTGTCGGTGAGTATATCTCTACCATAGCGGTGCAGCCATTGTTTTACCCCGTCTTTTCTAATCGCATTACACAAACTACAGCTTTAGTTTTCATTTTCAATTACCTTCATGCTAGATTTCCCTTCAACTACGCACTCTGTTGGCCACACACTCCACTTGCCATCATTTGGCAGCTGTAAACATGGAAAACTATTTCCACCAAGTACCAGCCGCCCTGATAGCACTAAAGAACTGCACATTATGCCACGACCAGATGGTGGCTGGCATAACGATAATCAATTTCGGAAATATTGTACGGGAGGAAAAGATACCGAGCGAGCAAACGGAGACTGTGTCCGCCACTGCAAGAATCTCCGCATCCGTTCGTTAGCGCTTCAGCGGAATTCGGAATCCTTTGCTGAAAATTCATCGCGTACCTTAATAATAATGATAAGTTATTTGTTCCTTAGCGCAAACACAAAAGCGGCAGACCCCGTGCAGGACGAACGTGCATGATGGAAACATAATTTGAATCGAATGAAAATGGGGGGAGACTCTGAGTTTTCTAAGTTCCAATTCCACTCCGTACGGACAGTTTCGCGAACGGAAACCCTCGAGAGGACACTGAAGAATGGTGCCTTTTGTTGGATACGCGAGGAAATCGATTCGCGTGAATATTGATAGGCAAATATTTGCTATTCATCGGATTTATTTGATTTGATTTTCGTGTACTCTCGAGGGCTTCCACCGCTCCTGTTCCTGTCGTTCCTGTCGCTTCCAGCGGATTGCACGAACATCATCGTTAAGTATGGATGCTACCACGCTACCGCTAAGTAGCAGCAGCAGATATGAATGCATTAAGCGTTCGAAACGTTTAGATTCTGTTTCCACCCGTACACGTGCTTACAAGCACCGATATATTTGCCTTTTTCGGTGGATATGAAATTTCAATTTGCAAGTCCTTCGCTTCCGGTTCAGAGCTTATCTGCTACACCCATTGAATAGACCGCACTAACACCGGGAGCATGTAGTTCCGGGCGAATAATCAAGGCACGCAACCATTAGGACATTATGCAGACGGTGCGTTAAAATAATCATCAATCGTTGCACAACTGTCACCGAATTCGTCCCCGAACGACGGCCCCCAATGCCCATTCGTTGGTTGGACAAACTCACAGTCAATTACCTCTTTTCACAAGTCGCAACAATGTCAACCCGATGTAAGTATCCCGCGTACGGTGCACGGGATCAAATCGGGACTTCGGGAGATCAAATTTCGCAACTTCATTTTTTACGCACAACACGATTTGCAACTCCGATTCGGTGTACGGCGTACCGGGCAAGGATAGCATCTCGGCAACCCATTATCACGTCACGGCACGCTCGCTCGGGACAAGTGCTTATGACACAAATCGCGTGTGAAAAATGGTGCAATTTAATGCAGACGCGTGAATTCGCGCACACAAGCACGTGAATGGTCGTGGAAGCAAAAAAAAAAGGAAAGGAGGGGAAGGTGGAACAAAAAAATCATTTCTCCCCGGAGCGCAACATTGTTTGGGTGCCTGTTGGGTTTAGATTGTTCCTTCCCTTTTCTGTACTGATATCCTAATGTACGATTCCACGGGTTGCCACGGCCATACGCGGGTGGCAAAACCGGGGTAAAGATACAGTCGGAAGCAGACGAAAAGTCATTTATATTCATCTTCCATTGTAACGCGACTGTTGAACCCGACGTGGCCAATGTCTCGCCCGGAGTGTTTGGAGTGCGGTAGTTGCCAAAATAAGCCATCGCTGAAAGCTTGTGCTCAAGCATGACAAATGATTGGTGCAAAATTTTTGCACAACTGTGCACCGGAATGTTTCGTGCCGGTAGGTTGCAAAGGTATGCAAAGTGTGAATGTTTAACATGGAGTTCCTCAACGAAAATAGAATTTGGAACATTGTTAAAGTGCCTATTGTAGATGTTTGAAGAAATGATAAATATCGAACAATTTTTGGGAAAAATTGGGCCTAGGAAGAGACCTGGGGTATTCCAAGAACTTTTTTTTTCTCTGGTATTGCTACTAATAACAATGTATCGTAGACCAAAATATTGGATATTTCTAATCTCTACTAATCATATTAACTGATTACTTCCTCTCGTCTAATTCTTTGGTAACCTCAACCACGTGGAGAGATACATTAGGTTAGCCTGTTATGGAGAGTAGTGCCCTGATCTCAGCTATTGAGACTCAGGTGATCTCAGATTTTAAGCAGGGACGACCTGAGTAGCCTAGACAATTAAAAAAACTGTGCATGAGACCGTGTTTTTGGGTTAATGTGATGCTAAGAATGAGCACAAGATGTTGACTTTTATGAGACGAACACCTACGATATCACCTATTTTCGAAATATTCAACTGTATCTTAAAAATATCTCCAAGGCAATTTCGTCCATTTGCAAACCCATGTCGGAGTATAAGGTGGAACTTAACAACTATTTATTCTTTATCGGCACAACAACCTCAGAAGGTCTAGGCCTGCTGGCTTCCTGTGACTTTATTTACCCGTAGCTGGATAGTCAATCTTGTGCGCGGGAGATTTATCCGGATCGGATTTTGGTCCACTCGTGTGAAGACCGGTGCCGCTACCATCATGCCACCGGGACGACTCAGGAACTTAACAACACTATTCCCATTATTTATTGGACGCTTCTCGGATTGCAGAGAGTTGATATGAGTTGATCTGCAGTATATTTCGTCAGTATAACACTATCTGAATATAACTCATCATTCTCAAATCTATGCAATGATATACGGTGGCGACGTGCAAGGACATTGTAAAACAGATCTAAATGTGTACAATCTCGGATGTTTAACGTATGCTGAATTCATTTCATAAAAAGCGAAGCAATGTAAACAGTCTAATTGAATTAGTTTCCCATTTTCATGTGCATCGTTCCATTTCAGCTGTCCTCGGGCAGCTGATTCTACAGCGGATTATCGAAACATAACCAAGCGACAGCGAGCCTTCACGCTTCCTTATTCTCTACCAAAAACTGGTCAAACCAATCCAAACCGGTGGCAATAAATTTCACCTTCCTTAAGCGCCAGCAAACAAAGGCGAAACGCGAGATGTAATTTACGAATCAAAAAAGATGCCCAACTCTCAACCCGAACAAATCCAACCTCACGGAATTGATCGGAACCGGTCGTTGTTTCGGGGTTTTTTTTTCTATTTCTATTTTTTGATTGCATAGTTTTTTTATGCCCATTCGCGAGTTCCGCTACTTATCCGCGGAATGCCTACAATTCCAGTCCCAGAAGATGCTAGCGCGAATCTTCCATCCGTGAAGAACATTTGGAACGGGGTGCATGGTTTTTTTTTATTGGTAAATATCCATCATGCCCAGAGGGTACGTCGGATTGTGTAATGGCTGGTTGTGAAAGAGCGGTACCGGTGGGGTGGAACTACTTTCACCCCTGGTCGCGAGGTGAACGATTAGAAACCGTGTTCTTACGATCCGGTTTTTCATCATTCACCAAAACGATGAATGATTGTAGGTTAGTTGGGCGAATGGGAATGTGATCAAAGGTACGGAAGGGATAAAGCTAGGGCCTAAGCCCGCTTAAGACATGCTGTCAGGACCCGGTAAGGAGAACGACCGACTGACTCTCGCTGCGTTTGTTGACGGCGTAATACGGTAAAGCAAAAGATGAACAAAAGACTTACGGAATCTTGTTTTTTCTATAAATCGTAAGAAAAAAAATGAATAAACCCAAACAATAGACTCGCGAGCTCGCGGAAAACACTCCTGAAAGCTGGTTTTGGGTGCAAGGATATGGAAAATGTGTGTACGTAGTCCAATTTCTATGACCTTTCTTACGCGCCAAACAATAGCCAGTCTCTGGGGCTGGGTACGTACACATTTGCATATCAAAACGAAGGTGTGTTCAACATTCCGGGCGCTGGGCGGACCATTGGGTGGTGCTGGATTCAATTTTTAATTATTACTTGCCAACCAAAAGGAGCCCTTTGCTTCACAGTTCAATGGCCAATGTTTTCGGCATTTTGGTTTGCCCAAAAACAAACCATCATCGCTGTACAGTCACCCCATCATTTCGGTTGCAGTACGAATGCATCAACAAGTTCTGCATCTGAACCGGGCTCACCCTACCAAACGGTTCCTCACCAGGAGGGTTTTGCCGGCGGAAAACACAAATCGATTTTCATTGTAATCCGCTTGGAAGGTACAGTTACCCCATTCGGAACAGTCCTACGGCGGTTGTTTATATGTTTTTGATTAGCTTTAAATTGCATCACTCGCGATGTTCGTCGTATTCCACTCAGTCAAGTTTGCGAATTTCAATCCGGTAACTTCAACGTAACAGCTCAATTTCAATTCAAAACTGGAGCAATAAAAACAATTTTTAAATCCGATTTGTTTGTGCGAAACAAGGGCAATCAGTTCAAATGGTTTTACAGGAGTAAGCTGTAATTGTTTCTGTTGGTATCAGGAAGGATATACAAAGATAAGTAAAGTATTTAAATTAAATATGAATATGCTCTACCTTTCAATTGTCTGTTAACATTTGAAAAAATGATTTTACTATACAAAACATATACACTCAAATTTAATGATTATCCTTAACTTCTTCTTCTTCCTCTTCATTTTTCTTTACTTTTTGCCAATAATGTAGATTTAGGCAAGGGACACCCTCAGTCGCTTTTAGTTTTCACAGGTTTCATAATCCAACAATTCACAGGTTTTTGTGAAAACTGCTGGATATCGCTTATAGAAAGCTGTTTTTGAGAAGAAAATAAGTGCTAGAGCATGTCTAAATCGCATGAGGATGCATTTGCTCTTCTTGTAACTTTGTTATTAATCGATGATGAAAGATAAGATATTGATCAAATCGAGATCTTCAGAAGAATACATTGAAACATATTTAATTCGTATGAACATGTTGATTGTAAATCTCTCCTTAACCAGGTCCTCAAGTCCTTCTATAAACATTATTATCACCAAGATAAGAAACTAAGAATGATTCCTTAGCGGTATTACTTAACCAACAAATTCCGATAAAACTAAACCTAAATCACGGCAAAAAAAAACGGCAACCTTTAACCATTTTCATTATCACACTAAATCATGCCAACGCAAAGGCATTGATTCGATTATTTGCTCCTTTTCGTAGCAAATGTACCGAAACCGGCGCTTATCAGCGACTTTCGATAAGCCACGGCTCACATACCGGGCACAACGCACTGTTTTAAACCCATCCTTCCCGGCGGTGTGTCATTCAGTGTGAACGGCAACAGCGGGAGCTGTCATCAGTCGAAAACATGCACTCGGTAAATAATAAATTTACTTATTTACGTGCTTCCGATTGTGTAATGGGAACGGGTGGTAGCGGATGCAGTGAGTGCGATTTTTTTTTGCAAAACCCCATTACCGACGGCCACGGTTGCTACCACACGGTTTGCCCATATCTATTTTCTTTTTTTATTTCCCCTGCAATCATTTGGCGTTTTCTAGCTCATTGCACCTCGATACCGCCGGTCGCGTTTTTCGTGCAACTTTCGCTTTCGGGCTGTCAGTGTTACATTTTCCCCGTTGGGTGATGATGGAGCGTAGGGGCAAGAAAAAAAAAACAGGGATATAGCAAACCCTGGTACCGGGATTACATCTCCCACTGTGTGACATATTACGATGTACTTACGCCACTGATGCCGAAGCGCAGCGGGACTCGTACCGATGAAGGAGCTCATCGCGAGTACACACACACCCGACATATGCTCGACCGACTCGGCACGACAAAACGATCAGAAGAGCATCATCCTTTGGGTGAAAGTGAAACGTTGGTCGGGAAAAATTCCACCGGGAAGGAATAGGAAGGATTATGCCGGGGGATGATGGACACGTTAGCATATACAGGAGGGATTTTTGGTTCCTTTCCAATACACACACACACACAGAGTGAAGTCTTCAACATCGACATCAGTGTCATCTTTTCCCACTCGGGGGACAAAAAATAGTCTCGAAATCAAGAGTTTTTAGTAGTACGCAACGAACGAAGGGCACCATATCGCGTCGTACGTAAACGAGGTGTTGATTGAAATTTTAAACTTTCCATTTCTACGAACCTGAACCCCTGACACCGTACACCGGTTGGCCATTGTTCGGGTTAAGGAAAATGAAAAATAACACTTCACTTCCTGATCTTCTTTCTGCACTGCGGGATCATCTTCATGCGGTGGCCCTGGAAAGTGAAAGCCATCCCTGCGGAGGGGTGTAAATTGACACATTTACCACACGGTACACACTCGCACAGGTTGCAACAGGGCGGTGACAGGTTGCCAAATCTCGCGTAATGATTCCATCAATACGTGCCGCTGAAAGGTTGGTTTGTGAATTTGGAACCTTGTTAGCGGATGCCGGGCATTGTTGGTGCGCTGCTCCCGAGAGGCATAGTGTCAGATTTTTTCTTTGCGTATTTATCCCCCAAATCCCTGGCTTTAAATTGAAGTTTCTCAGTTTCGCTTCCAACCCAACAGCTCGTAAACTTTGTACCATGTCGCATCCCACAGTACGACAGTCTTATCCTTCCGTACCACGGGAAAAGAACCAAAATAGACTCACAGTGATTTATGATATCTTCCCCGGTAAACAAGAAGACTTTACTGTCAAAGCATAAAATTTAAATAACTCCATCAACACTATCACCAACCAGTACCGGGCACAGTAACCAGTACCAGGAAAGGATTTTATCGCACCCAACTTCCAGCAAGCAGTTCCGTGCGCTGTAACACGGACTAACATAAACACACTCCGTGCGTACACATTACGAAACACATTTCGCGACGATTAATGGCGCTTAATAGCGCATAATATTAGCTAATTCCGGAAGCTGTTTCAGGCCGATCCGGCGTACCAGCGTTTGTCGCACAGATTAATCCCCGCGTTTGGGGAAGGATGGCGCGAAAGATTAATTTCTTTCGGTTTGTTTTTACAACCGGCCACACTTATTTTCCCAGCCCTTCCACCGTGCCGCTCGGCAGCAGTACCAATTGTGCATGTTGTTTCTCCCTTCCTCATTCTACCTTTCACCACCCATGTCTATCAAATCATTCGCGCACAAGGGCGTAAGTGAAATCTGCGCCAAAGTTCCGGCAATAACATTAAAAATAAAAGTAAATTTATTGGTAATAAAAACACATTTTCCCATCCTTCACGGGGAGGGAAAGATGAGCTAGGGGTGGGCTGGGGGTAGGGGGCGGAAGGTGCTTGAGAAAGTAAATCTGTTTTTGATTTACAGTACGTTGACACTCGGCACACTGCTGGTTAGCCAAGCTGGACAGGGCAAAAACAAGGCCATACTTTTGATACGATCAGACGCTTTCCTTGATAGCGGAATGCTTCGCAAGATAACGCAACAGTCAGTAGGGAATGCGAAAGAAGTGGACTTTTCTTTACAACGTCTTACATCACGACGCAGTCCCAGGGGGGGACCATCGTTTCCGTTCCCATCTTGGTGGTCACTCCCGGAGCACTTCCAAAGCCACCCCGAGCAATGGAAGCGACAAGATAAAAACAGCATCAACATTGTCACCATTTGATTGATAATTATGACAGCAATAAAATGGAACGATCGAACGATCTGGTTTGCAATGTGTTTGTTGCGAGCTGTTTTCTCATTGATGCGATTCCCGTTAACAGGTTGGGTGGGGACGGAAGACAAAAGTGCCGTGCTGGAGGGGAAACGATAATTTTCCTTTTTAACTTACTCATTCAGCCTCCCTAATCATTGTCTTATCACACTCACCCTCGGATAACTTGGGGAGGAAAAAATCTTTCTTTAAGAGAATATCGCTTCAAGCCAACTGACCAGCCGAGGCCATCGTTAGAGAATGATTTTTCTTTCAAGGAATATTCATTATTCAAATTTGGATTCTCAAGTACACATCTTCGGGAAACAGACTAAGAAAAACCAACAGCGAAAATATCTCTTGTGAAGACATCAGTACTCGCAATACTTTTACGTAGAAACAAGTACTAAATGTATTGTTAAATATAAAACTAAAGCAGGTAAAGTTTACATAGATTCCAAACAACACGATAAGAGAAAAATTAATTATTAAAGTTTTATAAAGTATCTAAACCCTTACAATTAGTTACATGAAAAAAGCATCTTTGCATTACAGTATTTTTGAAATACTACTTCAATTTCATTGTTGAGGATAATTTTGTAAATGCCACTTAATGCTTGATAGATATTGCCGATTTTATAATCATATAGTTTAGTATAGTTCTGGAATTCCCTTACCACTGGCGACGGGTGACTAATTACCAAAGTTCCTTCTTTTATAACTTTAAAAAAACGCTATAAATTCCCTAAACGATATTTTGAAGATTGTTTAACGTCGTTTTTAATATTCAGCCATTTTTCTGCACTGGATTTGTGAAGCCGTAACGCAGACCGATGGAAATCTTCAGAACAAACGAACGTACCAGAACAGCCTACGGAAAAATGCTTTTTAATTCGGTTTAACAAAATTGAACGGAAGATTATTTTTTGTGCTGACCAGCATGTTTTATACGGATAGCAACTCAATACACCTACACAAAAGAACAAAAAAAAAACAAACACAAGCTAACATCACTTCCGAGGCGGAAAACTGACCGCGTGACACGTGACTCGCTTCCACTGGTACGGGATGATAATGAACCACTATTGTCAACGTTTCCGTCCGAACGGAGCTTGGTTCAGCATCCGTGGTTAAGGTATTAATCAGTTGCACTATTGTTTTAATTTCCCCCCTTATTGTGTTTGTGCTCAGCTCCGTGTACGATGTTAGGATGCATTTTTTGTTGCTATGATACTACTTTTTTTCTACGATACATCACTTTTTTTTTTGGGAAACGAAGCAACCATTGTCTGAAAGTTGCGGTAACTAACCATTTCCAAAATTACCCACTAAATGGGAAAATGAAAGAAAAATCGGCTCAACAGCTAAAGCCATCCTGTACGGATAATTCAGCTCCCTGCTACATATGTACTCACGTTGGAATCCCCCACGCTCACCATAATCCAATAAATCTTCCTCGGTAAATTATTAGCTTTTACCATCATTATCAAAAATCTCACTGGCGCAAGAAGCAAATCCTCACTCCCCGACCAAACAATCGAGTACCTCGAGTGCGTACCGCATCCTGTCACGGATGTGCGACAGGGGAATACGTTTCCATAAATACCTTTATTATCCTACGGCCGGAGGAAGTGAGGTGTGGAATATCTTTCCCAAAATTAGCCTACAATCTTGAAACGCAAACGAGTGCCCTGTGAAGTAGGCCCCCGGTTTCACTACTGCCAACAGCCTAACGAAGATTGGCATCGAGAGCGGCCATATATCCTGCCGGGAGACGGTCCCGTACGATGGGTTTCGTACGTAGTTCCTGTGCTCCGGTTTGATGATCTCGCCGGAATGATAATGTATTATTATAATTTTTATGGTTTTCCGCGAGATGCAGCGAGATTGAAGATGGTTCACGAGTGTGCTTCGTGGGTAAATATTTGACATCGCTCAAACCAACGTGCTTGTCGGCGAGTTACCGTGTCGCTATTTGATATGGAACAATCGCAGGTACTTTCATTGCGCTGGCTAATCTTCTCTTGGTTTGGTGGGGTTCGTTTGTTTTTTGTTTTGGAGTGCCTTACCAGACAGTTCCTGAAAGTAAAACGCCAATATTTGCACTAACAATCATTCGTTTACATCTTACGTATCGCTTGTTCGGACAATCGGGCAGATGTTTTCTCTGTCTCTCTGCTCACTTCTTAAAACACACATCCTTAATGTTCCCAACCCTCAGCGCAAACAGGATGCTGGCGCACTAGAATGAAACATGCTAATCGGGTTTATGAAGACACTTTCACCGTAGGATTATACGAAAAGCGAAACGTGTGCTAACGCCCCATCATTAACGATCTGTCTGGCGGACGGGGAAGACTATGTTAGTAAGACGATCTTTTAATTTGACCCCTAAATGCCTTGCGGCGATACGTGCAGTCTCGGAAAGCATCATCTCACCACTAGCTGCATAATGATAAAAAATTACCGTTTCACACTTTTACCAAGCACTACATACCCTAAACGACCCGATCCTAATGAGGACTTGCGGCAATCCTAACTGCTGCACGATTGTAGCCAATTGCTGTAAGAAAGTTCTAAGGATTCTCTTCCATTTGTGGCCCACGAGTAGATGGAGAAGCAGCCACAAAGGCAGAAAAAAGGGAGAGGTGACTAAGAACGCTCGATTTGTGACGTGGCTTAATCGCATTAAGCGAGCGTACAAGCCCGGCCTAGAGTGGTGCACGGGCCACCTCTAATCGCTCGTGCGTAAGCAGTATTTCATAATTAATTTTCCTCGGATTAGTTTAGCTGCCTTGTGCGGCGTATGAGGCGGCTGCAGCCACTCATCTCCATGGCAGGCTGGGAAATCGGCACCAAAAACCAACCACCTTCTGACAGGTTATGGATATGTGGAAGCTACAACGCATGACATTTGCCAAACCCGCCAGCGCAACAGGGTGAAGTAATGAGCGTTCGGTAGAATTGGCGAAACGGCCGCCTGCAGGTATCATTCTGGCATAGCCTGACCGGAACATGCCGGAACTGTGCCGTGAGGGGAAGGGAAGAATAGCTTGACGTTTGTACTAAAGTCGCTGTCAAAGTCAATCAGTGCGTAATCATCTCCAGAACGCACGAAAGGTCCCCGGAAAGCGTACTGGATTATGGAGAACGATAAGGAGAAAACTCGCATGATCGATTTTAATTAGAGCAATTCGTGACGGACGAGTACAGCATCGTACAGCCGACATCAGTTGGGAAGCAATCGAAGCCAGAGTTTGCCCGATAATGGTACAACGCACACGGGGTGATAGTTATCGTAACGAGCAGGGTCGTTTCATTAAGGAGGGGGGGAGTTATGATATTAGCGATTCTGGTGCCTGGTGTGTACCAGTTTTGGGGGTGCGGAATTGGATATAGAATATTAGATAATTGTGCGATATATGGAATGAACGGTGCACATTAACGAAATCTGAAGTGTGTTATGAATGCTTGGTGAGTAATCTAACTTTGCTGTGGCGTGAGTTGAATTGCTACAGGTCAAATCACTACAAAAATGGCATTTCATTGCAGTATGATGATGGTTTCTCTTCTGAAAGATGAAGGTAATGAAAATCAGTATCATCGCAACAAGTTAAATATTTCAAAAACTATCATCAAATCAAACTACACACCTTTGACGTTACCAGATTAATAGGCTGTAGGTGTACATTCAAAGCGAAATGATTCGATATGAGTCGAGACATCATCCGAATAAATACAAGACCTACACAGAGAGGATCCACCAAACCAAGCTCGCAGGGACCCTTGCGGAGAGATCGAGAAATGGATACACCCTAATTCGTCCGCTTCCCACATACTATAATTTTTTATTTTACTATATTATCCTTATAATTCATTTGATTATTGATTCATTTATTTATTCATTCTCTTCTTTAATTGATTGAGTGATTTATTTATTTATTTATTAAGCTTTTCAATCGTTCACTTACTTATTATTGTATTTGGATACTATTCTTCTACCTTTTGCCATTATAATAGCCATTGCAGATATTTTTACTCGACTCTTCCTCAAACACACATCGTTTTCCATACAAAAAAAATGGAAAAACAAAATATCAGCAAAAACTAATCCAAAAAGCATTAACCCTCCTGGATCGGATCTATCGCACCATATCGCTACGATTTGTCTCAAAGACACACTCACCTTTGCGGAAAAGTTAGTACTGCCAACACGCTGCCAGCAAACTGCCGAAAACGTGCCGACTCATCAACTGCAGATTTTCTGCCTCCGTACACTCAACGGAATGGGTTCGGATTAATTTGGTAAAGCAAAACAAAAAAGAAAAACGAAAACGAGCGGCGTAATCATAAAATAAAAGAATGCCAAAGAAAGCCATTCAAGCGGGGAGTTAATTCTCTGTGTCCTTTCCTATTACAACCGATGATGGGGTTTTTTTTTCTGCCATCCTCGCGCTACACCGGAATGGTTCGGCGTGCTTTAAAGTTTATCACCGTGCCCGGTGTGCATTTGTCATTGGATTTTTCACAGGAGTTGCACAGGACAAAAAAAAACACCAACAACGATATCAAACTTGGTTGCATTCCTTCCGATGATCTCCAGCTGAGATTCTTGAGACACTCGAAAAGCAGGAGATTGTTTCCGATTTTAATTTCGTTTTGTAATCCTTTCAGGGCGAGTAAAAAATGACAGTATCATTGTTGATAATTATTTTCCATTCTTTCATTAGATTTTTTCTCTCTCCTTGCAGCCGGTGGAACAAAGGTGCACTTGCTGCAGGCAGCTACGGTAAGGTGTCCTCGTTTATCATCTTCGGAGGCAAAAAGCGTTGACCAGCGTGTGAAGGGTTTTACGAGGAAAAAAATCTAATAGAAAAAGGGAAAAGTGGTACTTAAGTGCACTTGCTACGGCTGCCGTCCTGCCCGTCGAGCATAGTATGCGATTTCGGGAGAAAAATCGTGTCCAGTGTGCGACAGTTAAAAAAAGGATAACTTTAATTATTTTTTTTCCTAAATCCATTCATCCATTCATTCAACAAACTCGTTGAAACGGGTCTCTTTCTCTCGGTACGGCAATGACTTTCTTTGATTAGATTTTTATTAAACGATACTCATTCATCGCCCACACTCCTCGTCGGTTCGGAAAACTTCACACCACATCCAGACGGCATCCGTGACGTCGATGGATAAGCTTACCGGGCGGAGAAAAGGATACACAGAAGAAGATAGAAAAAAAAGTAAACGTACCACCGCATGGAACCGTGTCTCTCGCACAGCCCATTAATCAACAGACGCGAGCAGCGGAGAGTTTGCTGCCAATGTACGCCAGTAACCCGACCATCGATAACCCCAAACGAGGGCCAAAATGACGACTGCAATTTTTCACATCGTTTGTATTCATTCGCTCGTAATTAAGTGCACGATTTGTGCAGCTCCGCATGCGAAGCTCCGTCTTTGGTTGGGAACGGGTGTGCAAATGCTATTTAGCTGCTCCGTTATCGATCTTCATCCGGCCCCGGTCTGAAAGGTGACAGGGTAATGAGAAAAGAATAGTTGAGTGAGAAAATTCGTTGAAATGATGTTTTCATTAGGCATGCCACGAGAGTTTATTGTAGGTGGATACAATTGATGAGTTGGTTTTAGTTACAAAAATTCATATTATTATATCGATGGGAGATAAAATCGTTATTTTAATAAGTAAATACACGGTAAACATGGTAGTTTTAAGGATTAATTAGGGATTCCTTATTCAACCATTTTTTTCATGTGTATAGTAACCTCCTTTGTGGGGCGACTCGGTGGGGTATTGGTCCGATCCAAAATCACATCCGGACCAATTCCTCGAGCGCTGAATTGACTAATTGACTACGGGTAAATAAAATTGAAGAAATTCAGAAATACCTTAGACCTCTTGAGGTTGTTGTGCCGATAAAGATGAAGAAGTAATCTCCTTTTCATTCCCCACTTAAACAAAGATGCATAGGCTTTTAGGAACTTTTCACAACTTTCTAAATAATGGTAATTGTAATTGAGCCACAAAAAAGAATAAATTATTAGGAAAAAAGTACATTTAAACCTTTTCTCAATAAATGCTTAATACATTAAGTGGGTTATTATACACATCAAGCACTATAAAACATGTTTACAAGCCCGAGAATAAAAATATATAGAAAATAAAATAGTAATTTAATGTAAAATGTTAATAAAACAAATAAAATTAAAGTACATTTCATTCTGAAAACGGCATATGTTCTGAGAGCAAAATGGATTTTGTTTTAATTCCCAGCAAAAAAAACCCTCAAAATAAATACTGGGGTATTTAAAATTTACCCAACGGTACATCACTGCTCATTCAGCATAAATTATTTACTTAACCTAACCTTTTTCACCTAATTCACCAACAAATAGCAACCCCAACGGGAAGGCCAAAAATCGGGCCACTTTACCCAAAAACGACCCCAAGAACACCGTGCATGGTGCTATTTCATCCGTTCCGTTTCATGTGTGGTATAAACATCGTTTCGTCCGCAC
Source organism: Anopheles marshallii (assembly GCF_943734725.1). NCBI lineage: Eukaryota > Metazoa > Arthropoda > Insecta > Diptera > Culicidae > Anopheles > Anopheles marshallii. The sequence continues at coordinate 13,491,704 of NC_071326.1, read as the reverse complement.
TGGGCCTAGCCCAACGCACACGACACCGTTGCCATCGGTGGGTGGCAACCGTCAAATTGGCGTGTGCATATTTCCGCCTCACCGGACACGGTGGTAGAATTTCACTTATTTTCACTGTACGTTTCCAGTAAGGACACTCAGGGTGAATTCGAGCTTCGAACGTTGCAAAAACCACTCGATACATAACAAAACCGAACCACTGCACTGCACTCCAAATCGTCTTCTGTGATGTTTATGAAAGTAGCTAAAAGAGCAAAACGGTTGTTTGTTGATTCGTAAGGCACAGTATGGTTTTGAAACGTTGCCACCAAAATGATAGCACGTTTTATGTTTTTTTCTGTGTGTATTAGTTCTAAAGATTTCGTTGCGCTCCGTTAGCAAACGGATTCATTTTTTTCCTTTTTGGCAATATTTTCCATCGTTTGATCTCTCCATTCATCGTCCGATAGCGTCATGCATGCGACCATTTGCGATATGGTTTAAAGATTATTAGTAACGATACGCTTTTTTTCCCTTTCGTTTGGTTCTATTACTTTCCATCGCTAGGATACTGATATCCTTTGATCTTTTATACACCACATATAGGCACCCGTTAGGCACACCAACGTGTTCCAGCGGATATGGAGAGGGTTAGCTTAATTAGGTTCGATGTTTGATATCCCGTTGACTTTTCCGGGACACTTTAACCGGGCAAACAAAGTGTTTCCCCTTTCTTTATTTTCCAAACCATTCAAATGCTACCTTTACCTTGCCCGAACCAGCACCGCCGACCGGAGTTGTTTCGTCAATAATCGTAAAATTCAATCACCTACTTGATCTTACCATGCCGCATCACACGTGGAAAGAAATATTAGGGCCCAGGAAGAAAAAAACATACATGCAACCCACACAAATATCCTCCTAATCTTGCCAATTGCCAAAGCAATCCCACATCATCACGGGAAACCCCCAAAAACTGCCTGTATGCACACACGAATCTGACATTACGAGATGGCCGTTAAAGATGATTTAAATCTCGAGCCTGTTCGGCGCCCGTAAACAAGTGCCCGGAAAAACCGATAAACAGCAACTGCTTGACGCTGAGTGCCAACCACAGCCATTACGGTTTGAATGTCTATTTTCCGCTGAGTTTAATGGTATACACCGAACGGGGGTTGTGTAAGCTTCTCCCGACAAGCTGGACAGATTTTGCGACCATATGTACTGGGTTGCGTTTATCGTATCGCGGTATCTGTCTCCACTGTGGCAATGCAAGAAGCCGGTGTCTGCCGACGAGAGGTTGAGCTGGAGCGAGTGATATTTGGAAGTGATTTCATCGATCGATTGAATCGTATGTGTTTGTGGGTTCCTTAGCCGAGAGCAAACCTAAATGTCTGTATTTGTGGTCGACAGTAAAAGAAAAGAAATAAGCGGGAATTTCGTGCAATTGATGGAATTCTTGCACCGGACGGTCGCTTCCACAAGTGAAGCTGGTGATGCTTCAGATCATTAACTGTCAGTTGACTATTGATCACCGCTTCAATGGTGCGTATCGAGCGAATCGCATTCATCGACCAATCCCCCATTCTGAGGGGCCCCACCGAAAACGGAAACGTTTAATTGCACCATCCACCAGCGGATATCACCGCCAATGATTTCACAATGAGCACTCCGGCCCAAGAACCAACGGGCTTCTGTTCGGCAAATTATCCATCAATCGTCAAGCACTTTGACCGACGCGCACACACAAGCTTCACACAACAGTTCGGTGCCTTGATTCGCTTCATTCGCGCAGAATTGAACTGTCAAAACATGTAACATTTTTCACGCATCATCGAAGACTCCGTTAGGCACACGCTTTGCCGGATATTTTGGGGAAACGCACCGACAGCGGACAGGCATACAGTATCTTAGGCATCAATTTTCCGATACCATGTCTAGAAGCCATTATGGTTTTGGGTGACGTAAACGACTATCAGGCTTTATGGAAGGACAAACGGGGAGAAAGTGTGTAGAAGAAAGTGGAACAAAAAAATATGAGAATCAAAACGGGGTATGACTTATGGAACTGTACTGAAAACTGCGCCACGCATCACCACATATGCCTGTTACCGTGCGTAGCACACATCACTATCTTCCCGGTGCGGTACGGTCCTGGGGTATTGGGCCCGGGTCCCCTACCAGGGGATCTTCTGTTATTCTTCACATTTTTTCTCTCCCATCGGTGGTAAATCAATTTAAACGAGGGGTTTACTGACATTTATCATAGAAAATTGGTTTTTGTCCTCGGTTCTCGATAGTCGGGCTGTACTGTGTGTATCTTGCGCTATTGTTAACCTTCAACCCCAGTATACCCCATCACACCGGCTCGACAGCCGTGGAGTACTCTCGGGGACTCTTTTTTAACATATCAAAAACGATGTTTTCAAGCTGTGAAAACATAAAACATAACAAATGGCGATGGCGAGCTAATTGAAGTGAGCGCATTGGTAGGCTGTTGACTCACCCTGCCCCGGATCGCCTTTCGCTGGAGTGATAAGAGCACTTCGCACTGTAATTAAATATCGAATTAATGGGCATCATTATACCCGTCGAGCAGTGGCCAGAAGGATGGGGCTACATTTAACCAAATGGACATCATATATATGGCAACTCTTGGGTAGATAACCCTCTGTTAACGTCCGGAAAGCACGATGGAACGGTTTAAAAAAAAACCTTCACCTAAAGCAACGCAAAGGAAAGAAGAAAAAGGATATCGTTAGTCACACGAAATAAAATTCATTTTTTCTACACCCGACCTTCACTATCGTGGTTACATTATCGGGGTGTGCAAACATACGACAAATGGTGCGAACAGAACCATTGAGTACATTAGGAAGGGGAGGACTATTTTGGTTACGCATTTTTCTCCCCGTAGAGGATTCGATGTGTCCGGCAGTGTTCTCTTGGAAGCTGTATCGGACGGAAATTTATCTAATTGTATACGGGTGGTCCTAAAACTAGTGAAATATGAGCAAATTATAGTGCGTTTGTTGGTACACTTTTATCATCTCCGTAAGCGCTCTCCACGCTGTTGCGAATGGATGGCACTGGAACGGATGGTTATCCTTGGTACACAGATTGCAAACAAACTTGGTCTAGTTGTGTGGCTGTGTAAACTAGGTAAATAAATGTATCCCCCCGTTGAACCGAAACTGATCAAACAAACCGATACTTGATGATTTTGGAAAATTGTAAAAAATATCATTCAACCCCGAAGGGGCCTGCCGACTCAATGCAAGTGCCCTGACGCAGAAAGAGTAAACATTTCGAAATGGTACAGCTTGCGAAGGGAAAACAAGGACATGTAAGGGGTGTTCCATTCACATTTTTACATTCTAGCCAACATACAGCCACTATTCACAACCCCGAACGATGACGTGCACGATGATGATGATGATGGCGATTGAATTGATAAGAGCCCCATTACTGCAACGGACGGTACCACTCACCAATTATGCTGCCATGTTGATACAGTTAATAAATTGCGTTTAAAAGGAATGAGGTGCAAAAGGTTTGAACCGCATCCAAATAGCGGCCGTGTGCTGCTGGTGGACGAATGCCGTGAAGGAGTTTTCGAAATCAAAGCAAACACTCTCATCTGCAACGTGTACCGGGCTATCATATTTTTCGTAAGTTTTTATGTTTGTGGAGAGTTTGTTGCAAATGGCGCAACCTTCTACGATTGTCTATATTGGCTTCGTTTGTATCGTAGTAACAAAGCGTACGGAAATTTTAAGCATATTGACATCTGAAGTACTCCGCAAGCTGTCCGCAATGTCCTGTCATTTACAGATTCACGATGGGAAACGTAAACGAAACCATCGCTTTTATGTAAAAAGCAGCAGCAATTAAATCAAATAATTTTTCCCCAAAATACTTACTTGTCCCTCGTGTGTTGCTTGCGTTTAGAAAGTAACCAACGCCACTAGAAGAACAACACTTGGTACGACCAAAGCGTGTACCTTCGATAACGCTATAAAGGGACATGCAATTAGAAGATTCTTTCACGACGATTAATTTTCACGACGATGTCCTGTTCGCAAAAAAAAGACTCTCATCTTGCACTAATTCTCATTACCATCAATCAGCAATATTTAAGAGACGTACATAAAGAAGACATTTTGGACTCCCTAGCGTATGCCGCATGCCATTAGCTTTCGCGGTGAATAGAATTTTTATAATACGCGATTTACGATTCACGGTCCTTTAAGCGTGTGGATGGACGTTTTTTTTAACGATCGTTTTAAAAAGGAGCACCTTCCCTTGCAGTGCTGGAACGGGATGCTTATGCCACGGTCAAACCCGTAACAAGTACTTGTCCTTCTGACCACGAAACACTAATTAGACCAGTACACGTACAAAATGTATTCATCAATCCCTCATCCGTAGAATGTGCATTCCATTTTTTATGGTTTCCATTTTGGAACATTAGGCGAAAACACTTCTATTTTGGGCGGAATGAAATGCTCAAACCATTTCGAACCCAAATGCTGGATGGACGTCGGAGGAATGTCCAGAAAAAAATCGAAGCACTGGTGTCCTAGCGCAGGAGTTTGAAGCACGAAAAGATAAAAAAGACGTAAAATTCTGATTAACAAGATTGTAAATTACGCTCGTCCTGCTAGTCCTTCCACCCAACGAAAGAGAGTCGAAATAAAAAATCTTCGCATCCAAACAGTAGGCCGTTTAAGGGAAATTTTTTGAATGCGAAAAAAACCCACCCGTCTCCTTGGAAACCTGGAATACCGAGGGAACATAGAAGAGAAATGGCAGATTCGATGCTACCGTCACTTCTAGCTAGCGGTGGAATTCAAATGAGATTGATTTAATTACTCGACGGAACTCGCACAGTAGGATGGCTCGGTATCGCTTGCATCGGGGAAAGCTAGTCCTGGAATGGGATTATTTTTATTCGAATTTTATTGCCCGTGGTTAATGAGCGAGTGGTTGATGACAGTTGGGCAAAACTCGCTCGAATACCCCAGCCCTGAACGGGTGCTCGTACTCCGAGTGGTACGAAACGGAAGGCATTTAAAGTTTAATTTGATTAATGTCAATCCCGTGCGCTCAATGGTGGGATATGTCTGCCGAATGCTTGAAAAAAGTGATCACCGGATCACTGTGGTTGTAATTAAAAATTCCGATCCCCGCAAATTCCCGAACACCAAACACCAACGCCCAGCCACGAACGAAAGTGCTTCACGTGCAAATTTTCCAACACTTTCACCGACTTTCGATCGTGAATCATGATTTTCTGAATAGAGTGATTGCCAGCTTAAGCCTACTTAGCAGAGGGGTACGCAAATGACACATTATTACTATCATAATCACCCACTGGCCAGGGGCGTCACTGCACGGAAGGCTAATAAACAACCGCTTAAACTTACTTCAAAAACATTTCTTTGTCACAACTCATGCGAAATGGTACCGGCGCAGTATGAATAGCTCCCCCCGGTTAGCACCCGCCAGCGGTGTGGTTTTATCTATTCAAGAATATTGCTAAATTATGATAAAAACGTTCAGCTCCGGCTGCTTTTGGATGTTCTGTTTGGGGCCGAGTGGCCATAAAATTACCATAAAATGTCTATTTTCCGATCGCTGTCTTCATTCACGCGGACACTTGACAACGGTCGCCGACCGCCGAGGCCGGTAGTGATTCCGTCGATGTGTCGATTTTCAGGGGGCGGGGGGTGGTGGTGATTTTTGAAATACTTTCCAAATCTCTTTCGATTAGCAAGGGACAGGTTGATGAGCGGCCGTATCATACACAAAGCAGAAACGGCCTGCTTCATCCGCCAAATGGTCTTCGCTGCAGTGCTGCTTGCCATTATCCTGTTTATCGGAAACCTGTAATTCAATACGGAACCCCTAATCGCATTGGGGTTTTTTGCTTCTATTGGAAAGCAACCGAAAGAGGGGGTGGGATTTATTTATTTTAAATTTTACCCATCATAAAGAAAACATTTCTACCCCCTGGTGTATTAATTTGACACACCGGGAAGCACCGATGCTTCACACAAGGGACATTCACGCATTGCGTACAAGTAGCCTGTGTTTTCGATGCGAAACGTGTGATTGCATCAGCTATTGAACTGGTCACAAAGCAGTGAGCTGCCCGGCAAATGATATGGATGGTAGGAACTTTTAAAACACTCAAGTACACATCGAAATTCAATACTTCATCCGTAAAGCCTTAGTTGGAGAAGCGAATTCTAAGAGATATAATTTTTTGATTAAGGTTCTAACTCAAACGAAAGAATTGAAAGAACCACATGAAGGCAAAATCGCGATCCCGTGGCTTGAGTGGCTTTCCTGTTTGATGTTGTCACCGTCACATATGGTATCGGACATTCCTTCTTTTTTTTTCTTTTTAAAGTGAAATCCCCTCAACAACAAAACCACCAACCTGCTTGTTTTTCATTGTGTTTATATGCGCTGTTTTCCGTAGTTCGGTTTTGCTGGTACCGAAATGGACCATAATGGAGGCAGGAAATTCAATTGTGCACAAATTGAACCACCACGAACAGTGCATTATGGTTTTTTTTGGGGGTTACGAGATTAATGCATTAAGGGAAGGGAGGTGCCGTAAAGGTAGATGGAACAAAATGAAGCAGTCCTCTATCCGGTTAAGGGAAGCTGCATAGTAAATCTCAGTCTCGTTTATCATGTCACTTCTATTCAAAACACTCTTGCGAAAGACTTTAAACGTCACAAGAAATAGGAGAAGAATACCACACCAAGCCCACCGAGCGCTGGAAGGTGCAGCAAAGGAAGACATTCTCATTCCGCACCTAATCCCGACACATATTTCACTTATTCGCCGATACACTTGGGCATCCGAAAATTGAAATCCTTTCCAATTCCTGTACCCAATTTAAAAACACACACACACGGCAACGGAAAGATTTATGGCATAAAGATTATGTTTATCGAATGCTTATAGATTGTTAATCATTCTCACTTCCAGTGACCGTGCGTCTTGTTCTGGGGAATGGAAAACGAAAAACCACAACCCTCTCCCTTGGAACGATTTTTCCATAAAGGATGTGTGAGAATTCCGACCGTACAGCGTTGGGTAGATAGCAAAGCAGTGAATAAATGTTCGCATTTAGCATTTTTGGCAAATAAATAATATTCAGGATTTGTTTTCCAAATTCCCCTCTGGGCTCGATGATCAGTGCGAGGAGTTTGACTTTCTTGTGGAGCATTGACTGCGCAACCCATTGCCAGATCCGTGACGTTCCTAAAATAATTCCACTTCTTGAGCATTTTTCGCATTTTATTTTTAATTTCTCCCTAACTTACTGCTGAAATATTTCATTCCAAACTTTGGTTGCCGTTAGTGAAATTCAATTCTTCGACGTAATAATTAACACATTTTTACGGATTACGAAAATGGGAAATTCTTACCATTGCTTCCCATCCCACCGGAAGCTGTAATACGTTTTTCTTGCAGTGAATATTGTACGCCCAGCCCGAAACAAACCGATCCCGCAGATCAGAAGTTAATTAACGCACATTCTCGCCCATCTCGAGCCCAAAACCGGGAGAGTTTGCGGGAAAGGTTGTGGGAAAATTTACGGTAAGTCCCTTGGCGGTGAACACAGGTTTTCCGGTAGATAAATCTACCCCGCAACACACGCGCACACCCAGTCCCGACTACAATACCACAAAAAGACGTCCCATTCGGGGAAGGAAAAAACAGGGTGGACACAATAACCCACCGAACCGAAGAAAGCGATTTAGGCTTAGCGAAAGGGTTTTTTTAACGGCCGTCACTTCTTGCTGCGCATCGAATAAAAATCCTCTTAATCAGCGTGATATCGAGAACGGGGAATGAGGCAAAACTTCCTACTCCGAAAGCATCCCGCCCAATGTTCATCCTTATCTGTGGGCGGTTAGTTTATGGGCGTCGCTCAGCCGCGTTCCCTTTCCTCGGTGGTCGTAAAATAGGTACGCTTAAGCTATTTCGGTGTGATTTGTTGAAGGAATTTTTAATTCCTATTTTAACCACTGTTCCAGTCACTGTAGTAAAAGACGCTCGTTGAGTGGTGCGTCTCATGTAACGATTACAACCCAATCGTTTCATACCGTGTAGATGGCATTCAAGTTAGACAAGCATTTTGTACACCAGTTAATAGTATCAACGTCATCTAAACAAGAAACAATATTGGATTAAAGGTTTAAGAATTAAATTTAAGACGAATGAGATGATCCTAACGGGCTTGAGGTTTCGCAACCCGATGGTCGTGTACCCGCGGATGATCGTAAATAGAAGCTCATAGTAATGACTGGCTAACCTGCAATATTATAAAAAAAGATAAGTTTTACGACCTAGGAATAGAGATTCAAAACTAAGAGAATGGGAGAGCTGAAAAGATAATTTGATTTAAAAAATAAAACCATTCGATAACATGTAACGAAATAGATGAAAACTAAAATCAAATAAAAAGATGGAAATTAAAAAATTTCAATTTAAATTCAACCATTGGAAAGTCCATAAATATTGGTTGCAAATGCGTATTAATTGTCCTAGAATGTGTTATTTCAAGCAAAAATCCTCGATTAATCCATATCAACTAAATATGAACTATTTTTGATTGGTTTGGGTTTAAACTATTATTAATCTTATGAACAAATTATTCGAACTATTTATGTATCTATAAATCAGGTTTTTCAAATTTATGTACTTCTTATCAATACTCAATACTTCTCGTACCTTTTTATAATCTATTGAATTTTGTATTTAGAATAGATTTGTCTTGAGTTGCGTTAGGAATTTTAACGCCTGTATGTATGCAACGACTTTTTCTACCTTTAAGAATGATTGTCATTGACGATGTTTTTTTACCAATATTTGCAATTCTACAAACGACGAATGTATTCTTAAACTCTTAAACCGAATTACTTAATATTCTGCAAACTCATTTCACCTGCTGCTTCGCCAAACATCATATCTTATCCCTTCTTACAAACAAAAAAAAACCCTTTTCCAATAGGAAACCTTACTGAACACCAGCTGCTAGCAAATGAAGCGCAAGAAAACAATAACAGGAACCGAAAGCAAGCGATTAGTGTGCCGAAAGAAGCAAGCGAAACAAAAAAGAACCTTCGGAAAGGAAACAAATATTCTATAAAGCGTCCGACTTTCTTATGCAAATGATATGCAAATACGCCGAAGCGCAAGCAATGGAAAGGATTGTTGGTATGGACGACAATAAAAAAAAATATCCCGTAAACGAAAAAGAGTAACGTTCGCTGTAGGTATTTCCTAATTTTAATTTCACTCATCACCCCATTCCATCGGGCGCCGAGGCCCCGTTTGGTTTTTGGTCGGAAAGTGATATGATTTATGCTCTCCCACACACACACATACACAGGCACACACAAAAAAAAGCGCACACAGCTTCAACTGCTGGAACTGTTAATTAGTCCCCGGTGTACCCAGTCACGGATCGCGCAGTGTGGTTCGCGGATGGCTTAAAGTTTTGTAATCTCTTTTTTTGTAATTTTACCCCCCCTTTCGGTGTTGTTTTCTTCCCAACATTGGACTTGATTTCTTTCGACTTGAAATGTTGTTTTCTCATTGAAAGGTTTTTTTTTTGGCTATTGGTGTTTTGAAGGATACATTGTTTGTTGGCCCTCCAGGCACTAATTCATTCGCTAATTTCACGTCCTGATATATGGGGGGGGGGATGAGAAAATTTAAAGATTAGGAAAGGGTTGAATGGCAACAGTTGGTGCGTGACACCGCTGGTGTGCCAGTTTGGGTATCAACATTTCGATTTTTTCCTTCTACTTCTCTAATTCAATTCATCTCTTTTGTTTTCGATTTTAACAGTGCACCCTTCGGGGCGCTTTCCTTTAGCAAGTACTTTATAGTTTTTCTTTTTTTCTGTTTTTTTTAACAAAATGAGCGTTTTTTGTGATTTCTTTTTCCTGTTCAATATTATTTTTAGCTTATCCTTTTTTTGTTTACTGTTTATGTTAGTCTTTTCGGGTGTAATTTTCCACCAAATTGGCTCTCGAAGAATAGACGGCGAAGACGGTACTTGTTCAAATGAGGCAGTATGTTGAGCTTAAAAGGAACAAGTCCTGACACAAAAAAAGTTCCACCCAAAACACAATAGCGCAGCGGTTGATTGGATTTCCCTGCGCATTGCTGCTCAACATTTCCCCGGCTAGTTATCTTACAGCACAATGCGTCGGGGAGTACCTCTCAAGACACGCTTGTCTCCTGTCAACTCACTTCCGGCCACTTAGCAAACGGGGTGACGCGGTTTTTGGCCCGAGGGCGCGCACGCGGAACAATAGGTTCGAAAATAAATCAACAAACTCCCGGAAGAAAGGCTGGCGAAATCGTAAACGCTCCCCATGCAGTGTGGTGCCCCGTTAGCCCCAATCGTGCTCGTATTTGGCACGGAAGCAGGACATACGTTCTGTGCTTTCCCGTTCCATATGCGTAACGGCACCGAGCAACGCCAACGGTTCAAGGCCTTCGATGCTGTCAGGCGGGCGGGATTTATGTCATTCGCGACCTAGACTAGCACATCTAGAGATTTTCCCTCTCAATTTTCCAGTTCGCAACTCCAAAACCCTACCATCGGTGGGTGCCGTTTTTTCGCGACTTTGCCACAAACAAATAAATAATCGAATCGCAAATACACGTACACATCGTGCGCAATGCCAGTGACAGCACAACAATGTGGAAAACCCGTACGAATCCTTCTCGCAACAACACGTTTGGGATGGGGGAGGGGGGAGAGGAAGGAAAGTCAAATTAATTTCCGGCCACCAGTGCTCACGAGTAGCACGGGAATGAGAAATAGCCTGGCGAAAGATTTATGGCCATCCTATTCGTCTACAGGTTGGTGGATTTGCGCGCATTCTTTCCTATCGAATCGGAGACTATTGGGAACCGGGCATCGGGTATGATGAGTTTAATCATGTGATGGCGCTCGTATTGAAAATTGGTTCCAAATTCGCTGGAATGTTGCTGATTAAACGATACAACCTGCCAGCGCTGACACGTTCAAAAAGGGGCCAACGCGGTGAAAAACGTCTCTCACTCCTCCTCAGTACACGGTACGATGTGGACTCCGCATTGACCGGGTTTGTTTTACAAACTTATTTAAATATTGTTTCACTCTTCGGAACAAACCGAACCCCCCGGTCCGTTCCTTCCCCCGAGGCCGGTGCGAAAGCGGCGGTGGCGCCTTTCATTTGATTTAATCCTTTCGTTTAGTGCGCGTAAAGTCAACCTCGGTACAACGAGCTGAGAGATAATTTAATCTTGCTTAATTAAAACGACCCGAACTTTATTTGCACAGATGATTGAGATGAACATAATTTTATCATTATCTTTAAGGGTGGAAATGGAAACGGCTTTCCCTTTTGCACCCACCAACAGGCGATCCTTTACAATGGTTTCGTCTGGATTTTTCCAAACCCGTTCCAAAAGTCACATTTTCGCCACTCTCCCCCCAAACCGTTCGTTCAAAAGTTGCGTACCAAACCCCCCGTTTCATGCGCGTATGTCAGGCGGAAGCTGCTGTTACGCTGCTACGCAAAGATTACATCAAACGACGCTGACAAGAGGCGAACAACGCCGAACAACCCTCGGCCATAAAATTTGGCGTGCTCGCGGCAATCACTTCACCCCGCAGTGGCGCGGTGTCACTGAATGTGACGCGCAAGTATGACGCGGTCCCGTCTCCTGCACTTTGGCATCATATTGCCGTACAGTTTATGGTTTTGTTTGCACTTTCACTCGCCACCTTTTCGGTTGTATTTTTACGCCCTTTCGCCCTTCCATGGCAAAGATCTTGCTTGCGGTGATTGTAGTTTTTGCTTGTTAACTCTTTCCTTTTTTTATGAAAACACAGCCACAGTCGCAGGGGCACATTTATGCTTATACACGTAGGGTGTAAGGGAAACGGACACTACGACGCGGTGTTGGTGATTGGGAAGTGTCCGGGGTTAGATTGGTTAAGCAAATAGCAAACAAATATCACTCGATTTTCAGCCCAATGTTCGGTGTGTAAGACATGGCCGAGTCCTGAGTTCGGGTTCCGGTTACGAGAGATTTTAATTAAAGCCATCTTCCGCTACCTGTCAGATGCAAAAGCAAACCCCACTCCATTGGATAATGGCACCGAGCAGGGCAGACATTCGGATTGTAACGAGCTGTCAGGAAACCGAGATGACAATTAGCTGCTCGCTTTTGCGGCCGCGTACGACACGCGGCGGTCGTCCACTGATTCACTGGAACGTGGAAAATGCGTCATCGTGCAGGACTGTACACTACGCACTGGAAGTGGAACGTAAACAGGGATTAGACAGGGGAATTGGTATGAAGCTCATGAACAAACTACTACATCGGAAGACATAACCATAAGAATACGGTTGGGAATTTTTTAAACTACTTGCAACGAGTGAACGTTGTTGTGGGCACGTGGAACCCGCAATTTAGTCCTAACGACCCGGAGGTGCGAAATGAAACACTTGCACTGCATAGCCACAGTAAATTCGAATCGATCGATTTTACCATTTTATGATAATGATTTGGAAAGCATCTGGTCTTTAAGCACCTGAGCGATGAAGAATGCTGTTGTGTAATTCTCATGGACAACAAGAACTGTTTTGTAACGGTATAAAAAATTAACCTCACTCCCAGCCCGATTTTTCAGCAACAATTTAGATATGTTATAAGAAATGTACTTATCAAAGCTTAAATCCCTTTCATGTTTACATTTCTGAAATACGAAAATGTATTAGCAGGAACCCGGATAAGAAAATAGAATTGCTGTTAGCGATCTTTTTTTATATCCCTTTCGTACAGCAGACAGTCTAGATAGAGAGAGAGAGATAGTACATAGTATACATTTAGGCGTATTCTACACTGACCGATTTAATCTCTTTATTAATCGAACAACTAGTAAAACATTATTTCAGCTTCGAAATCTAATATAAATTTATGTACAAACGCGATATTTTTTAATGAAATAAAAATTACGTCGATCTATCATTCGCATGAAGATTTTTGTTATATAACAACAATGTAACAATGCAACCAAACCTCCAAGCATATAATCAATTCGTTCAAGTTGCTGATTATACATTTCACTGATTATAGACTGTTCCATATTCCTTCTCAGAAACCTCTATATAAATGCACTCCATAAACCACCGGTCGGTCAGTTATTTCGAGTGCGAGTTCAACATTTTCCATTTGTCGAAAAGTGTAGCGCCATGGATCAAGAAATGGTACAGATTCTCAACTTTCTCCGCTGGCCCTTAAAACTACTCGGCCTTGACGTGCTCGATACGAACTGGAAGGTGTCACCGCTGACGATGTGCATTATCAGTATATTTGCATTCCAGCATTATGGGAGTTTCTTATTTTTGAAAACGCACCTGGATGCGTTCGGAGTGTTCACCGAATGCTTTTCGGTATCGGCGGTCGGACTGGAAATTGTCATCCGGATGAGGCTGCTCATATACCATCGCAAAATGCTGAATGAAGCGATTGAAGCCATTGGAAATCAAAAGTAAGTAGTGTTGCTCTGGATAGTACACTATTGCACGCTACTTTCTACCGCTATTTGTTCTTTGCTATTCGAAAGCAATCTTTTCAGCCATAGCGAAAGCTTCAAGAAGCTTGCGAACCAATTCTACAAGGTGGTATCGGTATCGCTGCACATGATTGGCGGCATATATCTTTCCACGATGATGTTCGAGCTGATCCCGATCCTGTATCCCGACCCGAATAAAAGCAATTTACCACTGGCGGTGTACATACCACATATGCCCCATGATGTTGCACCGTACTGGCACATTAACTACGCCTTTCATACATTCATCAACTTAATATGTGTGATGTTTCTGGTCGCGGTGGATGGCATACTCGTGCTGTCCATGTTGGCCGCCGTCTACCAGATCAAGGGACTAAAGCTATGCTTTCAGGAGCTCGACACCGGTGTAGAACAAGCCGACCTACACCGAGAGCTGGTGCGTATCTGCAAGACGCACCAAAGCATCAAAACCTTCGTTCGTCTGCTGGAACAAACGTACTATCTAGATTTGCTGGTAGACTTCGGTCTCGTCTGTGTAATTCTGTGCATGGGGTTGAACGTGATCGCCGTCGATATAATGCAACCGATCGGATTCTATCTGCTATCAGTCGCCTTTCAGCTGTTTCTGCTCTGCTTCTGCGGTAATCTATTGCTGATCGAGAGTGATTCACTGTCAGACTGTCTGTACTCCATCGATTGGTACTTGATGCCTGTGTCGGAGCAAAAACTGTTTATGTTTATGATTGCAAATGCACAAAAACCACAGATGCTGAACGGCATCTTCATGCCATTGATCTTGTCCAGCTTTATGTCGGTAAGGTGATAAAGATGAAGCTAACTTTAAAACTGTTTCACTAACGCTACCCATTGCTGCATCTTCTTACAGGTTATTAAGGCAAGTTATTCATATTTCACACTGCTGCACTAAGTTCGGGTGAAGTTCTTTCTAGGTAACAGATGTACCGACTCTAAAACAAGAGTTTCTATGCAGATATAAGCCTTTATTGTTGTTATATAGGTTATATAGGTGCACAAGCGCAACGAAAAACTACAAAGCAGGGATAATAAATAGTTACAAAGCCTTCACTAGGAGTTCCAAACTGCAGCACACCATCTAGTACAATATCGCATGTTTGATGCTTGGCGCCTAAAAAAAATATGCAATAAGCTATAATAACGATGCAAAACTTCGAAATAGGCACTAACAAGGATTCGATTATCGGTGAATGTTTCACTATGTTCTGGTCCTTTAAGCGCACGAATGGAAGAGAGATTTCATATACCTTTGGTTAAAGATCTACAAAATTAGCCATGTAGCAGAAGATATATTGATGCATTGCATACCTTCAGGCGTAAATACGTAAGCAAACGAAGGTAATGTCACTAATATTTCGCCAACTGTACAGGAAAAAAACATTCAAATTGAACCAATTATAGAGCAAAAATTGAATCAACCATGATTGCAAACTGCTGCGTGGTAAAGATTCATTCAATAGTTTCGGATCAATATATTTCCCTACGACATATAGGCACTTCTATTGAGTATGGTAAAGTACGAATAGGCTGCTCGCAGGACCTGCAATCAAAGAGCAAAGAACAGTACCCATAAGTTCCACCTGTACCTATCACCTTCCACACCGAACACCTACCGCCACGAACGATGTCATGTTTACCGGCATAAACACGCCGCTCATCTCTATGTCTGTCTGCGCGTTAGCCATCAAGAACAGAATCTTCTTCTGCTGTGCGACGGTGAGCCGGTACCACTGTATCCCGTAAATGCTAGCCGGTAGCCGATCGTTGGCAATGAGCAGTATGTTGCCGAACAGACACACAACCAGCAACTGCACGATCGAAGCCACCATCAGCGGATAGATCGAGTTTTTCGGCTGGATGACGATCACGTTCAGGCACATGCAGAGGATCAAGCAGATCATGGTGATGATCGAGAAGAAATGCAATTGGAAGGTAGTCTTTACGAGCTCGGCAAACCGCTTCATGTCACTGTGCAGCTCGATGATACGGTCCAGGTACGGTTCAAGATGTTCCGTCTGTTGCCATTCCGATTCGGCAATCTTCCCATCCAGTTCCTCCAGCATCAGTTGCAGAGCATTGATTCTCGTGCTGATGCTGATCAATGCCAGTAGCACGACACCGTCCATCGGCGCGAGATGATGAATGCCAATGATGTTGAGACTGATGTGATGCAAATAGTTCAGACACCAGTACAGCAAGTTTTCATCCGGCGGCAGAAACGGTAGCTGAAAAGCCAACGGAAGGCTACTCTTGCGCGGATCGGGAATAATCAGCGGGCTCAGTAGGAAGAAAAACGACCCACAGTACATTGCGTAGACTAACCGATACAGACACAACATCCGTGCGGTGGCACGCTCGAACAGCTGTTCCATCCGATCGTTTTGATTGGCACCGTACGCGGTCCGCTGCTCACGCATCTCCCGCACGATTTGTCGGCAAACGTTACGCTGGCAGAGATAAAAGTACGTACGAAATAACACCTGCATGCCCGTACAGGTCTGCGTCAGGCACTCGACTATGATCTCCAAAATTGGGTAGTACTTGCACACCGAATATGCTGTTAAAAACGGTAAAAACCCGATCATTGCAAATACTATGGCGGGCAGCACGGATAGGCGCCAGTCGGGGTTCAGGATGTTCAGCTTCAGCACGTTCATGTGCGAGGAGATCAGTGCAAACAAGAACTCCAAGTTTCCTTCACTAGTGCCCAACTTCTTCATGATGGAGCAGTAACAGTCTTACAGTGCCGTCCGGCAACTGTGGCTCACTTTTATAGGGAAATCTTTCCATCCTCCTGAGAACTTGCACATTCCTTGGAGCCTGGGAACGTTCACTATACGGTGGCAGGTGCGGTCCATACACATCCTGTGCCGTACGCGCGCCCAACACCCCTTTTCTTCGGCACCTATTTGCTCGATACAAATAAATCACCGCAATCACGTGCCACCACCAACAAGGACGTGTAGATAAATCATCGCAAAAGTTGCAGTACGTGGAAAGGCATGATGCCGGAACACGGGCAATGCATTAGACATGCCATTCATATATGCCAACCGTCACAAACCGGAGCCTTAAGCGACGCATCACCCACCATGCCACCAACAAAACGGAGCATTCGAGAATAAAAGTGTCCCGTGCGCTATTGCCAGCTACTTTCACGGTTTGGGCAGAGGCCGGGCGTTAGATCGGGATAGCAGGTCGTAATTAACAATCGTGTTATCGCGATACAGCATCCTTCAAACCGCCCAAGCGTGGCGAGTGAAAAGTAAAAAGAGTTAGAAAGTTTGGGAGGGGGGCGTTTTGTTTCTGTTTGTTGGCACGGATGGCACACATTGGTCGATGGGCATGAGAGCGGAAGAAAGAATTTCACATATGAATAAATAATCATGAGTCATGGCGGGGATGGGCCCGAGGGGTTGCATGGTGGCGTTGGCCGTACCGTGACGTGTTCGGGAGTGTCCCGGAGGGAATCAATCGCAATTTTGAAACTGAACCGAAGCGGACCATACAGGCGGCACAATGGAATTAACTGAAGTAAGAATTTTTGAATCAAATAATTAAAACTTACATATGTGAAGTCGTTTCAAATGTTATAGAGGAATAATAATTTATGCTTAAAATGGTTAAAAAAATATTACGCAAACTAAATACAGAATAGTTGAACACTCATTAACACGTGTTAATACGGTTAAAGAAACAAGTCTTTAATTTTATTATTAGAAAAGTACCTCGTTAACATTTTACCCACAGTGCTTCATGGCCACACAGTATGGTACCGAAGCGTATGAATGCACGTCAAGCGTGTGTCATGCAGAAACTTTTCTAATTTCATTCCCCACCGAACGTGCGTGCGTGTGTATGGGCGGAAAACTCGAAAGAATTCAACGCCGGTTGCTGAGACCAAAACGCGACATCGAGAAACGGGTAGCTTGTTTCTTATTTATTTATGAGTTTTAAATTGGGAAGAAAGTGCACTTTAGGGCCACGAAGGATCGAAATGGTGAAAATTCTAGTCTTAATTTTCTACACACGATAAGCAATCGTAATGAATGACTTGGTAGATACAGTGTGCTACACCATGAATTCTCTCGCAAACGAATGGATCCTCCAACCGTAACGGAAAAGTGGATTCTCATGGCGTTTGTGGCTGATTGATTGGATTGTTGAAGAAGGTGTAAAGATATGTAACGGTTTTAAAGCGATGCAATAAGTAGTAAGTAAGTAAGTAAGTAAGTAAGTAAGTAAGTATGTAAGCAAGTAAGTAAGTAAGTAAGTAAGTATGTAAGCAAGTAAGTAAGTAAGTAAGTAAGTAAGTAAGTAAGTAAGTATGTAAGCAAGTAAGTAAGTAAGTAAGTAAGCAAGTAAGTAAGTAAGTAAGTAAGTAAGTAAGTAAGTAAGTAAGTAAGTAAGTAAGTAAGTAAGTAAGTAAGTAAGTAAGTAAGTAAGTAAGTAAGTAAGTAAGTAAGTAAGTAAGTAAGTAAGTAAGTAAGTAAGTAAGTAAGTAAGTAAGTAAGTAAGTAAGTAAGTAAGTAAGTAAGTAAGTAAGTAAGTAAGTAAGTAAGTAAGTAAGTAAGTAAGTAAGTAAGTAAGTAAGTAAGTAAGTAAGTAAGTAAGTAAGTAAGTAAGTAAGTAAGTAAGTAAGTAAGTAAGTAAGTAAGTAAATAAGTAAGTGAGTGTTTGCAAAGCATAACAGCTTTGACACATTTAAAAATAAAGCAAGTCATTTTAAATGCTCCCTTCATCCTTCATCTCTGGAACCATCAATGATTTCGGAACTTTTCGGAAGGCTAAATAGTATTATCCCTTAACCATTATCCATTCTCTTAGTACTCCCTCTGTACCAATCTTGATTCTTGGCATTCTGCATTGCTTTCCATTCAAAACATGAAATCCTTCCACGCCACGGCACAAAGCTAGATGAATAAATAATAAACATTTCCGGTGTAACGCGCCCGTCCCAATCGCGTTCGAACGGAAACAGCCTTGGATAAATAAAAAAATATATCAAAAGTCCTTCGTTGCTCCCCTCAGGAAAAAGTACACGGGCAGGAGCGAGAATTCAATTACAGATTTTGCAGGACAAATCTATTAAATTTTACGATAATAATGCACATCCTTTCTATATTTTCTGTTTTCTATTCATGTTTCGCTTTTGCATTGTTTGACTGAATGTACAATTACCATGGCCTATCGACGGTAACAAAGGGTCGCCGCCGGTGCGTTATGTTGATGGGCCCACAAAACTGGGCCCGCCTATGCTCCCGCGCTTCATACAATTGGGATTTAAAGCAATGGCTTTCTACAGGTTCTCCGGTGCCGTGTGTATTCTCCGTGGATGAATTCACCGTCCCATTTTTGGGGCAAACGATTATCTTGAAGGTAATATTTCAAAAATATCAAATAAGTACCGCGCGTATAATGTTTGCCGAGTACAGGCAGGATGGTTTTTCTTTTGTTACGTCAGCGAATCAATCGTGAAAGATGAAGGCAATTCCTGGCAGGAATTGCTACTCTATCCACTTTCCCTCTATAATCCGCCACCACAATTTGACCGATAAGCGTAAAGCGAGAAGGTGTACGATTTTCTTCGGTTTGCTTCCGTTTGATGTTGTTCTTCCATTTACTTACCAATCGGTGCGATCTTAACGACATGTACAAACATCTTTGCTGATGAGCAGCGTCACTGAAGCGTCCCGAGCCTCCCAACTATCCTACGTCATGCGAAACTATTCAGCGTGGCAATTTAAATGCAAATAATCGCTGTTACAGTGACGAAACTTTCCTTCCGAACCAGTTGTTTAGGAATTTCAGTGTATTTGCCCCAAAAATTGGTTTCATATATTCGCAGCTCACGGCACACGGTACCAGCTTATCCTTCTCGGGCACGCTTATGTTACCGTCTTACGCCGTTGATATTATAATCGAACACATCACGCACGGCACGCACGGCACGGAAAACTGGCCTGGGTTTGAGACGCTGTGAATAATGGGGACAGGGGAAATGATAATGTTTATTTTAACGACAAGTCATTAGCAAATTTGTAGCGCTACGGCGCAGGACCCTGTAATTCCTCATCCGGACGCTGGGACGTTGGCTGGTGTCAACAGAAAATTAAATGTAAATAAATTTTCCCTTCCTGACACGCCTCCCGATGAGCAAGTTTCGAATACGGACAGTGTTATAAAGATAATTTCGTCCAATTCGGAAATGAATGGAATCGAACAAGAATGAAGATTTTTTTATGTCGTTCCATTTCCACACTCTCTTGGGACGAAGTTTATTTATTTTCAATTATGCAATATCCTAATGTCCCAAAAAAAAAGTCACTAGCCTTAGGACAACGAACAAAAAATTGAGCCCACCTGCAAAGATGTTTGTTTGGTGATTGTTTTAGCTTATTTGTTCGTTATTAGATTTGTTAGAATGCAATTCAACGTTCTATTGTGATAATTAACTTTTAGATAGTTTACATTATGTGTTGCACTAGAAAGTGCTGTATTATATTGAAGTGTGTACGTAAAAAATAAATTCACGTTGCATCTCTGAAGAGATGAGTAGAACGAATTGCAGAACTCTGGAAATTATTCCAAAAGTGTTACCGAGCTCAAATAAGTAAACGTAATAAATATACCTTCTTCATATTTCGAAAGACCGTAGCATAATGTATATTTTGGGGTCTACTTTTTATATAACTCAGAAATAAAGGTTGTTTACTTGGACATCTTTTGTAGTTCGGTTATGTATTTTGTAACGATGTCTGTTTCACACGGCAGGACCGAGTAGTCCCTTTCAAATGTTGAAAGCTTGAAATATTTCATCGTAGTGCGAAATATTTCATGTCCCAGCTTTTGAAATTAATAAATTTCATATTTAAAAATCTGTCTGAAGCTCATTCAACTGGCATTTATTGTAATATAAGCGTTCAAATTGGTATATATTACATTATTTCTGCAAAGTGGGGACAACATAATCATTACTGGTGCATATCGGTTTCATATTTAGTCGAAAAAATCAAATGTAGTTGTATGGAGCTCGTTTTTAGCAGTTTCAACGCTAATTAACAAAGCTAATTTTGCTTTCACTTTGTAACTAATGATGGAACTATTTTGGTAAATTTTTACAACCCGTTACAACCCGTTTAGTACAATACAATGTTTATAAAGTTAAATCTCATAAACTGTTTTCGTTTTTTTGGTTTGCACAACGTGCACACCAGACCACAATACCCTGTGCCTTGGTCAAAACTCGATTTTATTCCGGTTGTCAAACTTCGTATACCGTCGGAAATTATCATGACATTCGCTTCTTCTTGCTCTTTCTGCTTGCATCCCATTCTTGCCCAGCTTTGTGTTTTCCAGTAACGTTTTCCAAACAATACGTGTGCTTTTCCACCCGCTGTGAAAACTCACAGCCCACGTCAGTTTTGTTAACTACCTTCAGAAATACAACTGCTCAACAATGAGTGATAGCGCCATCGGTCTGGATGCGAAGTATTTCGTCCGCTCGTTCATCCGCTTCCTAGCGAAGCAAATCGACCAACCCAACTTCAACGAAGACTCCCGGGAAAGTATCGAAGTGGCCATACAGTGCTTGGAAAACGTGTACGAGCTGAACGATGGTGACGATGCGGCGGGTACGGGAGGAGAGGCGAGCGTCAAAAAGGAAGACGACCCCCGGAACCATGTGGACTTGTACGAACTGTACCGGAGCACGTACGTAGAGGTTTCGCCGGAACGTAAACAGGAAGCGGAAGTGCTAAAGAACGAGGGCAATCGATTGATGAAGGAGGAGAAATACCAGGAAGCCCTCAACACGTACACAAAGTGAGACGAACGTAGCAAAACGTCCGGTTTTTGATATTCCATTAATACATGTCACACTTTCCAGAGCCATCAATCTAGATGCAACCAATCCGGTATTTTATTGCAACCGGGCAGCGGCATATAGCCGGCTGGGTGATTATGTTCGCGCAGCGGATGACTGCCGGATGGCACTTAGGCACGATCCCAACTACAGTAAGGCTTGGGGCAGGCTGGGACTGGCGTACTCGAAGATGAACGAACACAAACAGGCGGTCACAGCGTATCAGAACGCGATACGCCTCGAGCCGGAAAATCAAGACTACAAAAATAATCTGGGTGTGTCGCAACAGTTCCTTGAGGAGCGTTCGCGCAATCCCGGACCTTCAGCGGGCGCCGGTGGTAATCCTCTAGCCAACATTGATTTTGCTTCGGTTATCAACAACCCGGACATGGTGCAAATGGCAACCCGTATGATGAGCGATCCGACAATGCATAACATGTAAGTGATGGAACCGGCACAGATGGGCTGCTACGAACCAGTCGTCTAATCACTCTCTCGTTTTAGATTGGGCCAGCTGGGAGGGATGAACAATATGGACGCACTGCTGGAGACAGGCCGGCGCTTGGCAATGCAGATGAGCAGTGAAAATCCGGAACTGTTCAACAATGTCGCGCGCCAGATGGAACAGGCCGGCATTAACTTACCCCGCAACAATCCGCCCAACCCGGACGGCAGTCAACCACCGCCACCACCACCTCCATCGGCCTCGTAAATTCTTTCACCCTTTCCCGATGGAGCCACCCTCCCAAATCGTAGTAATAGCGGAACACCGGAGCATTTTTGCATGTGTTTTTGTGTTTTGTATGTTATACGCTTTGTTCCCGGGGCGTAAAATTTACCGCCCCCAACCAAAGCTTCCATTACGTTAGAAGACGGACGATCGATACTTTGTTACAAGAAATTCCCTTATCTTGTTCTTCTCCCCCATTTGTGTCACTATTGGACGATCGTCGTGTATGAGTGTAACGGCCATTATATAGCATCCAGTAAGCGGTAGCGAACGTTACTTTCCGGTCCGGCAACCACGCATTTTGTAGTGGAGGTATAAATAATGACTAATAAAAATCACTCACAAACATACGGATGCATGCGGACTCAAAGGCAAAGAAAACGCATGCACATCATCACGTGCGACAGAAGCGGCTCGCCGAGCGTATATGACCGGTTCGTCATCGGACACAAACTTTCCGAAAACTCATTTCGTATTCTGCAATCGATCCTTACCCTTCGTAGGTGTGATGTAAGAAAAATAACGACCGTTTGCAAACATGCGCTTACATACGATCGTACCGAGAACAACATGCAACTAGGTTAAATGTTCGACTCTTTTAAAAGCCGTACGGACTGATGTTGGTCCGAGTTGACAAAAGGTAAAAGTTTATGTTTGCTCTTCAAATTAATGTTGGCCACCTTGGCGCCCATTTTATGTGTCTTCGTCGTGCTTCCGAGTCTGTCGCCGTTGGTGGATTAATTTACGAGCTAGAAAATTGAAAGTTCATCGAACAATTTGTTAACCCACTTAGCTCGCGGCGGACACTCATCAGCCGGGAGGGGTTGCGTTTTTATGATACGTTTGATAAGAACTATACTCACCCCTTCCGGTGAGGTGATGTGTATCAGAAAGACGAAACCTTGTTGGACGCACGGCTAGGCTAATTTATTTGAACTTCAGAACGCGTGTATTATGCCACGTAATGTAAATCTTCTTGCTAGGTTGAATCAAGATCACTAATGTCTGCTTTTCTCTCTCGCTCGGGATGCATTCTCCGTACAGTTGATGTCATAAATGTATGAGAATGATACCGCTCCACTGCAGTCCGTAACGATCCATGCAATGGATCACGAACCATCAGTTCACTGCCTGGATTGATGTGTCTCGGTACGTTCGGATTCATGCGAACACCCGCGCACGTGCGTTTTTAACGCAAATTTTGTTCGTATTTTATGTTTTTCCTTTATGGAGTGACGGGGAGGGTTGCTGTTAGCAGTAAAAAGGGACGCAAAAACAATCACATTGTTTCACACTGTAATTTAAAGCCATTTCCTACCAGTGAGTGGGTGCGTTAGGTGGTTCATCTTGTGCGCCTGGGTGGGTGGCAATGGTTGAACTTGGAGAGTAGCGTGGCGTGGGCTTAGTCTTTCATTCTTTTTTTTTTGCGCTTACAGGTAGTACCGACGAAACGTTCCCACTGGGATGTTTTGGGTTCCCTGTGAGAAAATAAGCATCCGATTATAATAATCCCATTTATCGCCCACCTACCAGTGGCTTTTTGTTTTTTCTTTTTTAATCCATCGGATGTAATCTTACAATGCTTAGTGACGAATGGGTTATCGTACTGAACGAGAAGGAGATTTACGTTCAACCAAATTGTATGAAAACCCTCTACCACACGCGATAGAGAGAGAGAGAAAAAGAGAGAAGATGGGAGCGAGCTACGTATCGAGCCGATGGCATGCGGCCAGTATTCCTAAAGTTCCCCACACAGCATAGCATCATTCCATCGCTGGTAATCGAACGGTGTAACCGTGCGTCCACCGGGCAAGTGCAACAAGTTATCGATAAGGTGTGACCGTGCCCAGTTGATAGTTTGCTGATATTTGTTAAATAGTTTGGTACGAACCTCTTTTTTCCCCTGTGGCACTTATCTTAACACAAACGAACGTGATTAGGTTGACGGGTTGTAAGCGCAATGGAGACGCTTGGTAGTCGAAACGAAAGCATTGTGTGACTAGGCGTGCCTGTGTATGTGTGTGCGTATAAAACAAAACAGAACACACATTTTTCGACGTGTTTTTTTTTTATTTTGTACAAATATTAATCGTTCATCACAGTTTTTTTGTCACTCAAGGTTACAAAATACGTACAGCTGTCAACCAACAGTTGATCAAGATGGAGATATTGTTTTCGATCAAGACCGAAAACGTCGGGTATTTATGATTAATTCCCGTACAATATCAACTACATAATAGGGTTACATAGTTCGATAGCTCTATTGCAATCAGTGATATCCGTTAGAGTGGATAGCGATAAGGTCTCCATACCAATTACTGTAATAGCTCAACCCACCCAGCAATGGTAAAAAAAACTCCTAAATATGGACAGAAGATTATCACCGCATCTGATAAAGCTTCAAACTGCGAACTATTTTATGAGTGAACTCATCGTGTTGGTTAAAGGTTTTACCTTTCCTGCGAGCGGTTAGTTTCAAACCCGCCCCGGCCCGGTTTAATCCCGCAAAAGTACACCTAAAATGAGGCGAAGAACTCACATGTGTACACAAGAGCGAGGCGCGACCGATAGCGCTGAACGGAACGGACGCATAGCGTACCACCGGGGAGAGTAAAAAAAAAAAGCATAGAATAACCCGGCAGAATGCGTGTGTCTCATACAATGTGTTGTGTGGTGTACAATAATTCCGGTGTTTGTTTTTGAGCTCTCCTCCCATCCGTCTGCGTAATCGTTGTTCAAACAGAGCATTCCGATACCGGCGTGTGCTGTACGGTGTGTGGCTGTACAACTGCCACCACCACCACCACCAAGGTACGTAGGCCCGAATGCGCGAGACAGAGAGAACGGGACATGCTTTCGTAGGTGCAAGCAACGCTGTCGACGGGGTCCCGGACTAACCGGGCTAGAATCAAACACCGGTCAGATAGATCTGGGCTAGCAGTGTGTGCCGTCATCGGCTAGCGTTCGGTTGAGTTTGAGTTCGGATCGCCGGATCGCAAGGGTGACGCATTAGATTCCCGCGTATTTCCATCCCACAGCATATACACCGTGTGGGTGGAGGCTGTGCTAATTAGCCGGATTTGAAAGCCGCACACAGTGGACGCTCTTTTGAAGGTGTACCATCATTAGCCATCCGTTTCTGGACACTGACGATCACAGTGGTGCGCTTGTTAAGGTGTGTACTGTTTGTGGTGTATAAATAAGTTAAGTAGTACCAAAACAACTGTGGCTTCACTCAGCAAACAAGTGCTTACGGGCTTCAAGGTTTTCCTGAGGTTGCTCCACGTTGCTGGGATCGCAAACGTTCTAACCCCACCCCAGTGGTGGTGCCGCCAAACTCTGGGTGATAGACTTTGATTAGTGTCAATGAGGCTACCCAATTGAACCGCATCCGATCGATTGCCCGATTCCTGAAGCGTAACCGCGCCGAGTAGCTTCGATTTCAAAGGTCAACCAAGCGCACTGCATACACTGCCGAAGTTGCCCATGTACGTTGGATGGGGCGTAGCGGAATTGGGAAATTTAAAACATCTCCTGACCAGCAGTTGCACCGTCCAGCCCCTCCCGTCCACTATATGATGGGGGGGAGTGGGGGGTGGTCCAATATATTGGGCTAAAAATAAAGAAACCGATCATATGCAGCATGGATGAATTTAAATATGACTTCGCACATTCGCATCACTTCCGTTTGCAAGTTTCTCCAAGTATCGGCGTATCGGTGACGCATGGTGGCGCGCCATATCCAGTCCGCATGGGGCGACGGTAGTAATGAGTGACTGTTTTAGGTGAATGTTGAAATATTTGATCACCCGCCAACGACATGCCCAATGACTTAAGCGTGTTTTTGGTTGATTTGGACAACCATTTCGGTTGCTTTTTTTGTTTTGGTGACGTGAGGAATGAACGAATATTTTGATACCATTTCGGACAGACAACAAACGCTTCCCTCGTGGACGCTCATGCAGCATTAAACGGGGTACGGAACTGCTATTCGATTACAACATCGTACATTTCATCGATCGCACGTTTGGTTGGCCCCATTTCGTGGCAGGAATTTGACATCACCATTTCCCTGCGTGTACTGTACGCGCGTTACTGTGGTCATCGTTTGCTTATGCCGCGCCAACTCCACACACCAACCGTGTGGCGATGAGTCATTCCCGAAGGTGTTTTATGCTCATTCGCAGTAGCCATTGGGAGGGTTACTGTAATGCCCTTGCAATGCACACTAGAATATTTCGTTTATGACCATTTTATGAGCTACCGTCAATCACGTGTTGACAGTAGACAATCGACCAATAACCATAATTTGGATGCCGCGGATTCGCTTCGGTTATCGGAACGCTCGGGTTTGATTCGTCCAGCAACATATGACGCTGCGGGAGGAGGTAAACAAGAAACGCACTTCTCACGCAAACCGGATCGGGCTAGATTTCCCTATCGACTATTGGTTCCTATCACTGAGCATGATAACTTGCCGGGCATGTAATGAGTGGATCAAATCAATACAACCACACACACACCATCTGTTCTGCCGTGCATTGTTCGTTATCACGTCTGCCAGCGGATGGCATTTAGCTGAGTGATAATGGAGCCGTTTTACCCCTCCTGTTGATATTGCTTTTACAGCCTAGAAGTGTGGTAAACATAACAAAAAAAAACGCTTCTACTCGGCCCTTGTTCCCTGGAAGTGACCCTATGAGTCACTCTTTACACCTTCGCGTTGGATTGCTTAACTTTTGGGCCGGTGTGTAATCGCGACACTAATGGTTGTGGTAGTACTGTGCTCATCGTTCTTACATGTTCGGAGATAAACATTAGCTGTGTGTCTAGCAATTAGGATGTATTAGGTTTTTTTTTAAAGAATAAATGAGTTAGTAAAGTCGTCACTAGTAATAGAAAATGAAGTTTGTTTCCATGATGGATCTCCTTTTACTCTTGTATATTATTGGGTGTACAAGTAAGTTTTGAAGCATTCATCAAGAGGTCTAAACCTGCCGTTTTCAGCTTTCTTCGACTTTTATTTAAAACGTAGTTGATTAATCAGTACTGCGGATGGAATTTTGAACCGGTCATGTCGTGTGAAGACTGGTGTCGATAACAAATACACAACCAGGCCGCCCCAGAAGTCCAAATTTAGATCTCATGTGTCAAATTTATTGGATGGTCATCTCTTAATACACCATTATTACAATAGGACGTATTAAAAGGTGTTGAATATTTTCTTGAATGAAATCATAGTATGATTTCCGTTGCAATGACGTCATATGCAGAGAACGTTATTTCTATTCTTCAACTTTGGAATATGAAGGTCTGTAAGGTTTATTACAGGAAGTTTAGGAAACACAATGTTTAAGCATGCATTGATTAAGTTCCATCAGCACCAAAACAGAATATTCTCTTGCAGTAAGTTAGCCTCTGCATGTCGACATGTGATTAGCGGGGAACGAGAAACGTCACTTGCCTGATTCTTTTAAAGCGAGCATTGAATGGAAAAATGGCTTCAATACCAGGATAGACACGAGTCATTGCTTTTGTACCACTCATCAATGATATTCTTTACGTTAGTACACCGATAGTAGCTGGAGCACCGAATAAAGATGGAGGATTATGCTCCTCTCCTTACGAAAGAGCAATTCAGAAACAATTATCAAACAGATTGGACTGAAAGATATTTAAAACGTCTGAGCAGGGAGGACTATTGGTCTCCCTATTCGCCACTTGTTCTTCGTAACCTTGACCTTCAAGGTCACTTGATGTTCGGGCCCCGCGACCCTTTTGTTTTTTTTCAGGAAATGCTTTAAATTAACTTGTACACCCAATAGTAATAGAAATAATTTTACAATGTAATTACCGTTCGACTTGTTAAGCCACTCACCATTCATCACAACTTGATCAAGACACTTCATGAGCGATAGCGCAGAACAATTTATTCTCTTATCGGTACAGATACGGTCAGCTCGTTCGCTTATTCAAATGTGTAACAGCCACTTCATACCTACATCAAGCAAATAGAACGGGCATTGCATCTAAAAAAACGCATTTATACTGTCTAATAATCTTTTCCTTCCTAGCAGACAAACTGCACCTAGACACCAACAAATAGTAAACGGGTTCCAATTAATTAAGTTGCGTACTGCATACCGCCAAAGGCCAATCCTTTATTTTCCCTGTTGGAAAATCAACCGGGTTGAGCAAAGTTATCATTTTCTCCGTATCTCCGATCCCCGCGAACATTATCCATTGCGACTTGCGACGGTGGTCAGTAAGAGATACGCTCCAGTACGTACGGTTCACCTATTTCCCGGTAACGAACACTTTAAGGGAAGCGTTTGCTAGCAAACGGTCTGAATTATGATTGTGAGGTCATTTACAATTCTAGTCTCCTCGGGAACCCGGCCAGCGCTGACGCGTACGGTCGCGTATCAACGTATCGGTACCGACCCAACACAAGCACCAACAACCCGTTCAAATATTGACCAATCAATCAATTTTCTATTTATCTAATCCTGAAAATTTCATCTTCTTGCAACGTCAAGTGGCACCTTCGGGTTCAGGGCTTTGCTTTCGCCGGTCTGCTGGGGGATTGCGTGTCGTTTGATTTCTCTGCCGGTGTCCTTTTCCTTGCTGCTGTTTGTCACGGGTAGATCGACCACCGGTTCTGGTCCGGATAACGAAACGTCAACCATTGGGTGTGCAATTAACGTACCAACCTCAAATCGTTACGTTAGTGGTTAGTCTGTGGTAGTGGTACCTGTATCAGGGCTGTAGTGCACGATGTTTACCCACCCATACCTCTTGTTTTTTTTTGTTCTAAATTATTTCCTGCAGGTAATGTTTCAAAGCAACATTAGTGCCCAGTGAGCAACATTATCGAACGTGTGGCGGAAACAGCGCAAGGAAGGAAAAATGACACCTAATGTGGTGGACAGTGTAGCGACAGACACCGATCCGAACGGTCTCACAACAAACACGCGGTCGGAAGCGCCACGGAAAAGGAAACAGGACACCCAAAGTACAATCAACGACCAAAACAACAACAGTACAACCAGCGATAGTGGTGGTGGTGGTGTTAATCACTGTGATCATGACACGGGCGTACCCTTTCGGGCGCAGATACGGTGGCCCGACTTTTGCGCCCAGCTGTTCGTGCACGTTGGCTTTCTGATTGGGTTCTACTATTTGGTGGCATTCCGCGCCAAGTTCTACACATATCTATGGAGTAAGTGTAATTGTTGTTTGTGTGCGTATGTGAGCTGCTAACAATTTGGTATTATTAAGTTCAGGAGTTATTAAGTTGAAGCCCCCGATTTGATTAAATTGTGTAACAAACTAGATCAAGAATACTTCCTAAATTTTATAGTAGTCTTTTGTAAGTAAAAAGTGTTTCTGTTCGAAATTTCCTCGATATATTTCCCTCTGAAAGCTTTGCAATTCTTGTTGAACTCCATCTATTTCAGCTTGCAACAGCTCGAGAATGTGTAAAAAGATCCCTGATCCTCCACGACATATTCTAGTTTTAATTGAATAGAATTCAACATAAGCTCCAACGTTGCGCCTTAGGCAGAAAGGTCCTTTAATGTAATAATAATATTTATTTTCTTCCCTAGCCCTGGGATTGGTATGGGCCACCGGCTTGGGCATAACGGCCGGTGCTCACCGGCTATGGTCGCACAAATCGTACAAAGCCCGCTGGCCATTGAGGTTATTACTGATGTTCCTATTTACAATATGTGGGCAGGTATGTGTATTAAAATATTACTTATTTGTATGTGTTTTGTGATGCAGTAGTTCCTAAAATACCTTAAAAATTCTTCAATATCCCGTGTTTTATTAAAGGTAAGGGTTTAATCAAATTAGTTTTATTGTGACTGTTGATGATGTTGCACAGCTTTTCAATCTTTCAACCTCTTAAAACCCTTTTATAGGAAGTTATAAGGTTGACCTGTAAAACCAAACCTCTTGTTCAAGTTCAATTCTTCCTTTAAAAGCTTTTTTAATTGTGTCGTAAATGATGAACCTTAAAGACCTTTGCATCTTAAACTCAACTAACCTTGTTTATTAATTAACTTTTTCTTTATTACTTAAACAAATTGCATGGGATCATGACTCCTTATAGAAGGTTTTTAAACGATTAAAAAGCGTTCAAATTGATTTTCCTTACTTAATACACGATTCTTACCCCGTTTGCCACCACGTGTTGCTAAATGTACATATACGCCTAAAAGTAGGCAATTCCGTGCATGTGATTTCAAATATTTATTTCTCACGCACCTTTCATCCGTTACTTTCACTTGTTTTGCAGCGTGATGCATACACGTGGGCACACGACCATCGCGTACACCACAAGTACTCGGAAACTGATGCCGATCCGCACAACGCCAAGCGTGGCTTTTTCTTCGCGCACGTGGGCTGGGTGTTTCTGACCCCACACCCGGAAGTGGTCGCTAAGCGGAAAATCATCGACATGAGCGACCTGGAGGCTGATCCGATCGTTATGCTGCA
The DNA here is from genome assembly GCF_943734725.1 of Anopheles marshallii. NCBI lineage: Eukaryota > Metazoa > Arthropoda > Insecta > Diptera > Culicidae > Anopheles > Anopheles marshallii. The sequence goes on along the minus strand of NC_071326.1, from coordinate 13,460,974 downwards.
GCGCCGCTTTTACATTCCACTGTTTGCGCTGCTTGTTATCGGGCTGCCGGTGCTGGTGCCCTGGTACTGCTGGGCCGAGCAGCTAACGATTGCGTTCTGGGTGTGCTTTGCGTTTCGCTTTACCACCACGCTGAACATTGCGTTCTTTGTGAACAGTGTGGCGCACATGTTTGGCAACAAGCCGTACGATAAGAGCATCAGCCCGGTGGAAAATTTGGCCGTCGCAATCGCCGCGATGGGTGAGGGCTGGCACAACTACCATCACGTGTTCCCGTGGGACTACAAGACGAGCGAGCTGGGCAGCTATCTGTTTAACGTCACCACGGGCTTTATCGATTGCTTTGCACGCCTTGGATGGGCTTATGAGCGTAAGTGGATTGGGATTTGTGTTAAACAATTCGTATCACTCTACGATATCCTTCCTCCATCTACCGGCAATAGGTAAATCCGTGCCACCGGAAGTTGTCGCACGTCGGGCGGCCAAGTGTGGCGATGGTACACGCTTCCTTACCGACGAGTACGCACACCAGGATGCCGTGTGGGGTTACGGCGATCAGGACATACCAAAGGAGGACGTGGATGCTATTGTAAGGACACAGTGCTGAACAACGGAAGGCACGTAAAGCCTTGGCAGCCAGCATACCGAATGCAGGGGAGTAACACTGCGTTAGCTTGTGCATAATCAGCTTTACTAGAATGTGTTGCAGCATTAGTCAGCGAATGGTTAATGAATAAACACCTTTTTAATTTAATGTTGTCAAGTGTTTTGTGCTTAAAGTACGGGAAAGAACGAATTATTGTGAGTTGAATGTTTTATAGAAATTAGGAATAACTTTTCAGTAAAATTACAATACAAATCAATCGTAGTTTAAATAAACATAAACTCATAACAAGAAAGTATGTATCCTTTTCGGTTGTTCCATTGCAATTATTAATTCATACACGTCTTATTATTTAACTGTAGTTTCTCTTATGTAATATGCAGCACTTGATTATTTATTTATGTATGGGTTACTGTACCAAGCAGATAAGGAATGTTTTGCATCGGCAACCGTAAAATAGCAAAACCCGCAACCCGTCCTTGATAGCAATGTAACATTTTAATACATATTCCAAATCTAGTTCTGCGAGTCAGGTTTAACGCGTACAGCAAAGCAAACGAATCGTTAAATAAACACACCAACACCACCATACGAATGTAGTGCCAAAAACCGTAACTACCACAGCAAGGAAACTCACCGCTCACACTAAACATAATCCGACCTCGAAGAATTCCGATACGGCGTCGGGTTTTGAACTTGACACTGCGATCTGTCTGGCGGTGGTTTGCAACTGCACCACCAACCAATCGCCATTCGTTTGCGTATCGTTGGAAGCTTTCCATTCATCGGCAATGAGGCTTTTGCGAAACAATATTAACACGATCGACGGCTGCATTGTCGGTGTCGATGCATCTCCCGCAGTGTACTGCAATTGCAAGGTCGGACAATCACCTGGACCTGGATCGGCCACATCCCAAAGATGCCGCGTACATTCACTTCCGGTTCGGGGTTGTCAAACACCCCCGCGAGCACCATCAATTACCGGGAGTGCAGCGAGTCTCGCGAGCGACACCTTTAACGTGGAATTCCCCATCGATCGTTCGCATTGCATCCCGCTTAAATTTCTTCCAGTGATTTCGATTCGTCGTCACCCTTACGGCATAGTTTTGCAGCTGCCGTGAACGTTCCCGAAGGGTGGTGGTGGTGGCAGTGTTTTGTTGAGAATAACATTTACATTTGATTGCATAAAAAATGGCATTTTTCTTTTTAATTCCGCGCTTCGATTGCCGTGCCTCGAGCGTGTGCTGGAACGGTGCGGTATCAGGGCAGGCGGGCGTAAAGGGCCGGTCACGGTTGAGAATGGAATGGATGAACTGTACGCGATCGTTGTTTTTATCGCGACCGTTCGTACGGAGAAGTGTGATCATTTTCTTACGGTGCGTAAAAACTTTAAGGCTGATTGAATATTCCAGCCGGTACCGGGCATGAGGTCAAGTTTTCCGGGTTACCGGTGGGCATTCGTTCCTACTGGTCACTGTGTCGACATGCGTAAAAGAATGTTTCAAATTGTTGTTTTTCTTTAGATTAATGAGCAAAACAAAAATACAAAAATAAGGTTAATGTAGGACACAATAATCTGGTACTTTCTGGAACCAAAAACACCCTTTTTCAGATATTCTTTTAGGGAAACTCTCCCTACAATGTATGGCGTACATATAATATGTTTTATAAAACATTGAAATTGAAATTGAAGACTAATTAGAGTTATATTTTAAACAAAAGTTAATTAAATATAAATAAATAATTAAAATAATTGAAGTTTGTTTTAGTATATTTTATTTCGCAACGATGTAGATCACTCATTACTTACTTGTAGTATTCATATTTACCTTTCCACCGTAAAACCGTAAAGTACGATCGACCACAAAAAACTGAACCGAAAGGGCAACCTTGGCCATGTTACCCTTTTTTTCCTTCTTCTGACCCACGCACTTCCTATCCCAATGAGCAGCACCCCCCTCGCAACGGTTTTTCCCCGCTCATTTCACCTTGCGCTACGAAGCGCCTGCCGAACACCATTTGGTGGCCTTACACACCGGGCGGGTTCGCAATAATCCAACGAACGCACCACCGTCAACGGTTATTCGCTATCGAACACTCGACCCGTACGGAGCGCTCGGAGTGTGTGGGCTCTCACCCGCGTCATCCAACACAGAACGCGCTATTATCATACGAACGCTGTTCGGGAACTTACAAACGCGTTACAGATAGGCGCATGTGCGCGCCATCAGCGAGGAGGCTGCTACCATCACGGTGACTCGAACGCGGCGACAGGCGACGAACCGCGGATGGAATTCGTAGAATATCACTTCGTGATTGTCATCTGCCTTTAGAACAAAAACCAACCGAGGGCGCTCCAGACGGTACCGGTAAACGGGGTGAACGAGGGGGAAGGAAAAAAAAACAATTAAAGGTGACGCCGTACGGAAACGACTGGTGACGCTAGCCACAAAGCCCGGCGTGGTCAAAGTGAGTGAATTTTAATTCGATCGATAAGGAAGTTTCGCATTCGTTGGTTCGTATGAGTTTTAGGGTAGTGTGCGGTGTGTTAAAGGTGCTGAAAAAATTATCTATACGTGTGCCTTTTGTGTGTGTGTGTATATGCGAGTGTGTGAATAGGAAGGGCGAACCTAGTAGATCTCGTCCGGCTAGGTACGATTACCCCCTCACGACTAATGGCGTGATCAGTAGATCGGTTGATTCAGAGCAAAGATAGCACCTTAATCCAACCCTGTTCGAGGTAGCAATCTTCTTCACCTTACCTTACTGAAGCATTGCTAATCCTCCCCCAAACCCACCGTGATGCTCGCGCACATCACGCAGCCGATCGCACAATGTGTTTGATATTGATCTTCACACCGTGGCGCAAGTTGCAACTCCCGGCCGCTGGATCTTCACGTCACGATAATTCAATCGATTGTTTTCGCACCTGCATTGCGACACATTGCTTGTCGTTTGCTTTTGCCGTGCGAAGGATGAAATTATAATGTCCCGAAACGCTAAGTGGCCAACAGTGATAAAAGCTGTGACCGAACGAGACACGCATGAATACGGTGCTACAAAATGCCGTCTCCACCGCCTTAGAGAGGCGTCCAATTAAAAGAGGAACTAGAAGAATAAGCCACACATACACACACACACACATACACATATACGCGTCAACAGAGAATTAAGTCGCACTGTTTTATCAACGGAACCACCAAAGCATGGCGATCGTTGGCTAGGTGGTTTTAGTGATGTCTTAAGTGTCACCGCATTGTCAAGGTTAGCACAAAGTCTAGTGGTTCGGTTTATGTTTATGTTTCTGTTATTTTTTTTTGTGTGTGCGTCTTTTCTTACACGTAGTTCTCGAAACAGACCCGAATCGGTAGGCTGGTACTGCCATGCATGAGATTATTATCACCCTGAAGTTAAGGGTTGGAATTCGAGTGCTGGCGGTTAAGGTCGTTCAGATTTGGAATTAAACGCAAGCTGGCCACCTGTTTGACCTATATTAACCGGTTAATGTTTCAGCGGAGCAGGCAATTGCACACGAAACAGTCAAATGAGGCTAGTAATGAGAACCAGTACTGCTAACAAGGGATTGCACCATCAAGATTTCGTTAATCAGTTGGTTTGGGAAAAAAAGCAACTGCTCGCATTATTCTCTCTCTCTCTCGCTCTTTCGCGCTTGTTTTTCATCACTGACCAGCGTTGTTGCGATCAATGAGTAACAGATGCGTGTGGGACTATCATTTTCCCTCCCCTGCCTCCCCTGGGACGGAGGTCGGGAAAATCGTTAACAATGCACGGAGCGCAAGCGCCTCCAATGACTGGCAGAACCATCTCCCAGGGTCAATTAAATCCACGGACAATTACAAATGGATGCGTGTATGATGTGTGTGCGTGTCATAGGTGTGTGTGTGTGTGCTTTCATTACAATTTTAATTTGCGCCCAATGGTGCACAATGATTGTTGTGGTTTTGTTCTAACGAAAACTTAACCCTGGACCGTTTGGCAGTGCCGTACCCCACGATCAGCCAGTCGAGTATTACACTAAAGTTCGGATGGAAAGGGAACAAAATAACCATGTTCCAGCAACCGTTCTGGCGGTCTGCAAATGAATTCCGAACCCAAGGCATACACTGACGATGTCAACGAACCGTACCAAACGTATGTGGCTTGGTAGAACTTGTATTAACTAAAATTCTGAACCCGAATTCAGCCTTCCCGCTATCGGGTGTATCAAACCAGTTTAACCGGTACCGGTACGTCTCATCCACGTGGGTAAACGAATTTGGTCGTTCAATCGTCGTGCGAATGTTACGAAAAAGTGCCCACACGTACGCATGGTATCCATTGTTGATTGCTCTCGATGGCGCAAACGGAACCGAACATTGTATTTGCCTCCGATCCTTGGGAGCATCGCGGAAAAACAAAAGCGTTGCTGGGTAATGGAACAGTGACTTTTAAAGTGTGACTCCACTGCGATGGCATGATTGCATATTTAATGGGGCTTCTTGATACTTTTTTGTGTTGTTGCAGCGCTTGTGTTACGCAAGTTCAAGTACGTTTTAAACGATTCATTCTTGGCGGTATGACGTTTGGTGGGTATAGCTTTACATACGATTAACCTTTCGCCTTCCGCCAGTCACTAACGAGGCGTGATTGTTGGGTTGATGGTTGTGATTTTGTGACTCTTGTGCTGCGGGTTTTGCGGGCCCCATTAAACCTTATCGCCAAACCGAAGTCCTTCCAACTGCCGCAGACTCAGAGGTCGCTTTAATGTCCTCACTCAAACCCCCACCAAAAAAAAAGAAGACGAATAAAGCAGTGACAGGGAAATTTAATTTGTGCTACCCTCTCCCCCACAACGGGTAAGCACACGACACATGAGATCATTCCACGACACCCTTTATGCCATCATTTGTCTTCAGCTGGACTGTCACGGCCGTCGTTACAACGCAGCGCGTGATTGGGCAAGTGAAAGGATACGGATTGCGCAAACCAGTCAGAATCATAATTGCTGTTAAACCCCGAAAGGGAAGCGGTTCAATGCAGTCCTTGTAATTACACCCCTTGACCTTCACGGAAGCCAGTACTGCCTATCCTCTTTCCATCATCACAGTGCTATCTGGCCGATAACCGTTGTAAAACTTCATGGCCCCATAACACGCGCACAGCCGACCGAGTGAGCGCGGGTTCCTTTGATTTATTTCCATTGGTATAAGCTCTTTTCTTTATTGCGACAAGGTGAACCACTAGTGAACAATTTCCACCGCATCTCAGTGCCAGTGTAACACACGAAAGCTGGAGCGAAAATAACAACACTTTTGAATGTCTTTCGGTTTTGTAGGCACAACGCACAAAACATAAAACACCAACAGTGAGGGGGAAACGTGCGCACCCATTAGCAGTATGGCCGATCACAATGAAAATTTCGCCCCCAATCCGGACCTGGGTGACGCAAAGCAATCACAGCAGCCACCATCCAGCAGCGGTACGAAGGAGGACCAAACACAGCCCACCGGAAGCGCCAGTGTCAGTTCCTTCTCGAGGGATACGAAGCGAGAGGCCAGCTGGCCGTCGGTACTGTTCTACATACATCTCAACATTCTAGGCGTGTACGGAATTTTCGTTTTATTTTCTCACACCTCAGTGATAACGTGTATCTTCAGTGAGTGTTTGCGGTTCGGGCCGTCAATGCAATTGTTCACGAGTGGCGTTTATTGATTGTTTGCTTTATTGCAGCATTCTTGCTCACACTATGCGGTATCTTGGGCGTCACGGCCGGGGCCCACCGTCTATGGGCGCATAGGACGTACGAAGCCACACCGTTGCTCCGCTTCACGCTGATGATCTTCCAAACGCTGGCCGGACAGGTGCGGTAACGCCTAACGCTTTGACCCGTGTTACTGCTCGACTGCTCGAAACGGCCACGGTCGAAAGCTTACACCGATCCGATCGCGAAAAAAGCTCTAAAGCTCACCGTTTCACCTTTGATCCGTATTCGCAGGGTTCCATCTACGACTGGGTGCGCTTACACCGGCTACATCACGAAAAGTACCGCACCGTCGACGACCCTTACTACAGCGATAAGGACTTCCTGCACGCACAGGTGTTTGCCAACATACGGAAGCTCAGCCCGAAACAGGAGACGCTGCTGGAAAAGGTCGACATGAGCGACCTGGAGGCGGACCGGATCGTCATGTTTCAGCGGCGCTTCTACTGGCTGCTGTACCTGGTGCTGTTTGTGCTGCTGCCGATCAACGCACCGCTCGAATACTGGGGCGATACCGTACAGGCAGCCATCTTTGTGGCGTTCTCGTTGCGCTACCTGATCGTCCTGAACGTTGCCTGGATGGTCAACTCGTCGCACTTTGTCTGGGGGCTGGACAAAAGCCACAAGCAGTCGGACTCCAACATGGTGTTCCTGGTGACGAAGAGCTACTGGCCGCAGTACCACTATCTGCTGCCCTTCGACTACCAGAGCGGGGAGTTCGGGAACTACGGTAAGAACGCCGCCAAAGCCTGTGCCACAATTTCTCGAGTAATTCGAGTTTGTTCCATTGTCCGATCCAGGTGCGGGATGTACCACTGCGTTCATACGCATCTGCGCTGCTACCGGGCAGGCTGAGAAGCTACAAACCATGACCACCGACGCCGTTAAGCGGGGACTCACGATGGCGGTGGACAGTGGCAAACCGATCGTTGAGTGTCTCAAGCAGGCCGGCGCTGAGGACATGTGCAATCTGAATCGTGAACACTATCTGCAAAATGAACGACTTCACTAGCTGCCTCGGCAACGTTCGGGTGATGACTACCTTATCCTTGTAAGTGTCACCGGCAGGTCCACCCACCTGCTTCCAACGCATGATTGGACGAAGAATAATTTATTGCGCGTTCACCCCGGCACATTGGCTTGCACCGTTGCCATATGACAGGAGTTGTCGGTCTGTGTTATATTGAGGTCCTGTTGATCGATCGCATCTGCACCACGTTGCACTTTCGTTGGCAGTGTGTTTGTGTGTTGCGAGCATTAGTTTCCATATTTTATTGTATTTAAGCTTCATCTGGCGCTATTGCTACTGCCGTGCTTCCAATTCAATGCGGGCAGACGGAGGAAAAGAAGGAATTAAACATGCCAAGGACAGTGGACAAATTTGGAAGTGGGGGACTCGATTGTTAAATAAAATAAAACCAATCAAACTACACTGTTAGCTACACTTATTTATTGTTTAAAATTGAAGATATTGACTGTAGTTTTGCTTCTTAATTTTAAAACGGTTTAAATTAATTATGTTCCAGGTGCACCAACATGTCGGATGTATTTTGCAATAGTTTAAGAGTGGTAGTTTTGAAGTTTATAATATCAACGCATCAAGCAATGCTCGTCGAAGATCCTGGCATAAACACAAGACGAGCTTCCAAAGGTACTTGGAGGTAATCAGCAAACAATTTTCCCTTCTTAAAATACACTGAGTAAGCAGCAGGATTATCTAATTACCTTGAATCTGAATCATTGATCGGATATCGATCAACCAGCCTGAATTATCCGAAAGGTAGGAAAAATTTGGTATAAAGTAAAATACAATATTTTGAATCATGATTTAGTAGCCAGCTGTTTACAAGCCAAGCAAGGATTAATAATGCCACGAACATATTTATACACCTAATATTTTATCACACAAAGCTATATCACTCTTGGGATATGTTGAAGCACACCAAAAAACATTGAAGTGTTATTGTTTTATAATGCTTGAATCTAGTGCTGTGATGCGTTGTACATCAAAGTGCCGTTGGAAATGGGGAGTAAAGTTGTGGTGGCCATTTTCCATTTTGTTTTTGTCTTCGTTTTGCTGTTTTTCTCTGCTTTTTGCTGTTTAAAACGGTTCACGCGGGTAGGACACGATCAATGATCCACCAAGATCCACCACTCAATGGCATCATTTACAACCCCCGATAGGGATGCGGCTCGACTGGTCATGGTTCGTGACGGACAAGGTTCAATCCAATTGCTTCCGAACTTGCTTTATCGTATCCGTTTCTTTAAGAGATAGTACAATACCTCTAGTCCAAGCAAAGCAACAGCTAGTGCAACACCCATTCCAAATAAGTGATGCTGAAATAGCATGCTATGCATAGATATGCGATAAAAACGATTCCACTTGTAACATATGTGTAGATCCGGCTTCATTGCTTCCCTCATGCGGTTGTTTATGCCATTCGAATAATATCGCAGGATTCTGTCAAAAATGAACGAGAGTGAAGTTGCATATAACTGTGTCGCGCAGTAAAACGATGCACTTACTCGTAGTTGATCATTTTACGGTAGGCGTAAGTTGATGGTATCCTAAGCGCAATCATATCTTCCATTCGATACAAGTCATTTTCGGTGATCTGTGAATGGAAGAGGGAAACCAGGCACTAGGACACATCTCGGCACCGCGCAATACTTACGTTACAACGTTGCATTTCCTCCAGCGTTTCCATGGCCATGCGGACCGTTCCAGTGTTGCCAATGAGCACATACTTCGAAGTCAGTACACGCTGCAGAGCCTCCTCGTATGACAACGCGTACAGCGAACTGTCTTGCTGCAGTAGCTGCACAACCTCTTGCATGTATGGATCGTATTGTTTCTGAAGGAATACAAACGGATTGCCATGAAATCATACTTTTGCTGTAATGTTATCGAAGTAGAGCAAGAAAAGAATATTACGCTTTCGGGACTACGCTCACTGTACAGCTTTGTGTTCCACAACACAGTAGGCGTAATTCCGGTAGACCAACGCTGTCCGTAAATCAATTTAGTGTCAAACGAACTAAACCAACCATGAAAGTCGCGCCAACCACATCAAGCTTACCCACCCATTGGTGTCGTTTTTAATATCCGTTTTGGACAATAATTAATGCCACTAATGTTGGAGGTGGCAAGAAGATAATTAAACATTATTTGGTTGAGTGAACACTATTCAAGGCGCTATGAAAAAAATACATTAGCTGCTTTTATTGAGTTTAACTTAAATTAATGCTCATCAGTGTCAAACAAAACAAACGATGGCCTGATGGGGTGTAAAATATTGAATTGAATCGTAGTTTGAAATTAGTTTGTTCGGGAATTCATCATTACGATGTCACCAGATCAGAGAGTCAAACTTGTTCATTGATTCTAGTTGTAGGAGCAAGACTGGAAAATAATTAATACTAGTCTTGTGCTTAGTCTTAGTTTTGTACTTGCCTTAGTTTGTGACGGGTTGCGGTTTAATTCTAATGACATGTACTACCCTCCAGAACCAAACAAGTTTAAATTATTGCGCAACTTATCAGATCATGATGAAATTCATCAAGACATCATCAAGATATTGTCCTTTTTTTTCGTTAGAACGGCCTGGCCGTATCCCCGGCCTTGCTACGGGGGATTGGCCCGGATGGTCCGGTCCGTTCGTGTGAAGACCGGCGCCGTTACCATCATGCCACCGGGCCGCCTAAGATATTGTCCTATTGTCCTTTCCAAACAACTCAGAGCTCCAAGAATACATTCCAGGTGCCCCAAGAATGTATGATCTCTAGTATAACATCCAATCTCCTTCTTTGTATTCTCCTCGAAGAGTTAAGAATACGCAGCTGAATTGTTTTAAAAACCCCACAAACAAACCCATTCTCAAGCGGAAACGGTTTTCCATCGAGACTTTCGACCTTCAACCTTTTCCTGCCTTATCTTCCATGCATGGAATTAAACAGGTTTTAGAACACCATTATCTGCGCGCATAAAACATCTTCGTCTTCGCATCGGCTCGGACAGATACGCACCTCGATACCGTACGTTTGTTCGGTCGTAACGTTGCCAACAACACCGATGCGGTACTGCTTCGCCATTAGTAACGCGCCCAGATCGGAATCTATGTCCACATCGACCGATAGCTGGGATGTGACCTTCGTCAGGTATGTGCAGTACATGATGGAGGAAAAGTACAGTGCCACCAGTATGGTGATCATGCTGGACGACGAGTTCGGCTGGATGGTGCTGCCCTGTTGCGCAAAAACCTCAACAATCCAAACGAACACATCGGCGATGGAAACCGCCGGACGATCTCTTCCGCTTCTTGACCGTCGGCCATTGGTAACGTTTAATGCCAAGTAAAGGGATAAGCACAGCAGCGTGCCCAGTGTTGCCAACGGTAGCAGAATGGTGAGCAATATTTTCGACGATCGTTCGTGGTAACCTATATTTGCTTGGTGAATGTATAAGCTGAGGCTGTAAAACGTGCCAACAGTTACTCGGTCGAAGCAAGAAGAATATTTTGTTCAGTAGCAGGCGTATTACTTACTGTTCATGAGTAATTGGTAGAGAGTATGCGAACCTTCCTGGCAAGTATTCCTGAAAGTTATTGGTGATGCTCAGTTGAAAGTGAAAATCAATCTGTTCCCGTCCGCGCCTATGTTTGTGCTTCTGGATGCGGATTCTATGGGATTACAGAAAGATTACCGTCATTCGACAAGCTGAATAGTTAGTCAAACGATGATAAACGATCCACCGGCTCACCTTGCGTTACGAAACAATGGCATGGTTTGGGCCACGTAGGTAGAGTCTACATGCTCGGCTGTGCAGTTGTACACCATGATCGTAAACTCTGCCTGATCGAAGAAGTCGTTCCGTTGCTCTGGTGTTAGGGCCGGGTGTAGTACCATCCGTCCCGTATCGCTTATTTCTGCGGCGTAAATACACAAGAAGCAATCCTCTGACATCGTTCAAAAGATGAGCCGATGTCCAAGAACAACCACATCTAGCTATCAACTCAGTGACCTACTGCCTCGTGAGATCCTGAGATCGGTGCCACCTTATCCCCATAGAGATCTTCCAACCTGCGAATGATGTCACCGCGAGTGGGACACACCCGGTCATACCCTTGCACAACGCCATCAATCGCGGATCAGTGTTTGGTTTCTCTAACGCCTGAGTTATGACCGAAATGCATGTCGACTGTCGATCCTACGGATCACCAACCCCAACGGGGGCAATCCGTGCCATGTCTTAAGCGAAAGTTTTACGCTTTACCCAACGTCCCAACGTCACCTACCATTGATTCATCCACTCGCACCACCCCAAAAAACGTCCGCAATGGTGAAGGTGGTTCGGTGGAGTCGCAGAATCTTTGCCCCTTTTGGTTACTGCCCGCTGCAACGGGGCTACACATCGCCCATTTGCCCGAAGTACACACACCGCCTCACACACCATTAGCGGTCGATTGTGCAATAGGAGAATACCGACGCGTTAAAACGGTTTGCAGTGCGCCGTGCAGCCACAGGCATCGTGATTGTCCTTTGTTGAACTTTTGCCAAGAGTCCACCGAAGGTTCAGTGGGTCAGGCATACCACCCCGATTTGTTTGCCAGCGAAAGATGGCTCCGGGCCGGGGGTGGGGTTGGGGGAGCACGCTAATAAAATGCCTCAGTACCTGAGCTAAGTACAGCGTGAGTAATCCATTAAGCGCAAGTATCCATTAAGCGAGTAGTTGCCCGCAGGGGAGACCTCAATTTTTTGGACGAACACAAAAAAAAACGGACGCCGCATTACGTCACGGCGGCGTAGTTACTGCATCTAATGAGATGCTCACTGCTGGTTTAAAACGGGACGCGAAGGCTTTCGATCCGATACGGAGGAGGATCGTGGCATTATTCCGCTTTTTTGCCCTCTTGGTTAGATCTTAACTTGTTTTATTGGCCGTAAACTTTATTTTTCTACCTCATTCACCGTGCCCGCTAATGTCAGCGCGCTGGGGAGATGGAAAACATAATATCACGCCTCGAACGCGAGTCATCCCCGTCATAATGTATTACTAAACATACGCCCATGTCAATACGCCCAAAGATTGTGTTGTGCTTTTTTTTCCCAAAATTGTACAGTTTTGTTGGAACTTTGGAGCCAATCCACACACACACAGACACACACACAATCTCCAAAATAGAAACTACCACCGACGTCTGCATCACAGACAAAGCAGACAATTTCAACTCTTATGCGATCGGTTTCACGTTTACATTCCACCTGCTCACCTTCATGGAAGTTAACCATGGTTATACTAATTCTCTGCCGCGATTAACCACACAGTGCCGCAGCCTGAGAGATCTGGCAAAATTGGTGTGCCCGCTTGATAGCTTCTTTCGGTCAGGCGAGAGTGTTTTCAGATTTTACATGCCCGATACGTACCGAGCAGCTCCACCGCTACGTCAATCGTTTTGGTGCGTGTTCCAACCCGATACAGCTGCCACACGGCGACACCGGCCCTGGTGTGCCGGCCCGGTAGCATCAGTGTAGCCACGGTGCGGTTGGGCATTTCCGGGTGAACCGTCATCATTTGCATGCGCCGTACGAATCGATCTATTGGCATCATCTTCCGCTCAAGGTGAATCGGTTGATCGAAGGGCAGGGTTTCGCCGCTCCCGACCATCACGCACCAAACGTTCGTGTCCGGCTGTAACGGCAAGTGCTGAAGGGCATACCAAACATCCTTCTCATGGGCAGATACGAACAGAAACATCCATCTGTAGAATTCGACAAAGTACGATACGCGAGCGATCTTCAAGAAAGAACGGGGAGAGGAAAACACGAGAGACCAATAAAAAGAAATCATTAAAAACCTCTTTCCATCGTCATGGTACGTGATCGCAGATGCAATCCTATTTCGGAGACTAACGCAACAATTCACGCGTTCTTGGAACAAAAAAACGCTTAGTGTCCTACCTGACGGAAAAAGTTCCCCAACTCGTCGGTGCCCACCATTGATGGCTTCATTACGATCGGCACGATAATAGCCAGCCGGTGCGTTGCCGGTGGCAGGCGCTCGCCCGCTCGCAGCTGACGCCGTACGGACACCCGTACGCCAACCGCGAACAGCCGAACGAACAGCAGCCTGGCAAACGTTTGCCGATTCGCTACGGTACAAAATAGAGATAGCAAACGAATCATTTACCGGCGCGCTTTAGCAAAATTTGGCCGGGCAACGGTTGTGCGATGAAAGTTTCAAATAGCATTTGTCATTAAGCGCGCCCTAGACCGTTTACGCTAGAACTAGCGCGACAAAACAAAGCAAAGAAAAGCAAAACTAACGCGACTGTAAAGGTGACGTACCGAGGAACTCGAAGCTGTCCAGCAGCACCACGTGCGAGCAGCCTGTGTACGCGATCAGTTGCGCCCAAAACTCGATGCCTGGCTCGTGCGTTAATCGATGAGCGTGCGTGTTGGCATGATCGTGTCGCCGGGCCGCGGTGGACTGCGTGAGTGGTGTGAAAATTAGCGTCAGCAGTAGCAGACACCAAATCGCCAACGAAACTTTACACATTGTTCCCTCCGGAATGGTGCGCTGCTGTGGGTTTAATTAATGTTTTGTTCGCTGTTCGTACGAGCTATGGATAACTTAAGGTATTTATTCACAATATTAAACGATAATAATTGCATAATAAATAATCTTTGGAAGATATTAAAGAACCACTTGTTACCGTACAAGCGATTGTAGAAAATCTCTAATAATACTTCATCGAATCTGTGCAAAATAAAATCAGTAAAACAACGTTAGTATTTTGCTTTGCAGATCGTGTCGTAAAAATATAATTCGAGTTATAAAAATTAGTTAGCGAGCGAAATTAACTCTACCCTAATCTAACTAACTAATGTCAAATGTCTCATTGAACTTCTCGACAACGTCACTGTCCCTTGTCTACGAAAAGAAATTCACGCTATTAAAATTATATCGTTGAAATGCACTAAAACATCTTGTGAATGACTATTGAGAATTATCTCAATAAAAAGGGAAGGAATTACACATAAAGGGCTCTGACGAGTATAGTTGAAACCCTTTAAAAAACTGCCTAAAATTTTCCAACACTGCGTAAACTGCAGACAATAAATAAAATACAGTACACGCTGCTCTGTAAAAGCTTTCAACTTTTATGGCAGCACTTATGTAGAGCGATAAATCCTAACGAGATGTCATCCTCTCGACGGCACAAATTCCCTAGAACGTAAACAAACATATAAAATCTTTATGAAACATAGTTAGTTGTACTTATGACGCAAAGTGTTTAATTGCTTTGGGAGCTAAGCTGAACGAGATTTTCGGGTTCTAGTGACAGAGTTGTTTCCCACTATTGGATTTTGTTCATGTTGAAGTTGAATGTGTCGTGATAGAGCCGAACTTTTGGACCTTGGACAAGTCGTAATCGATCTTCGTTCAACGCTTCCTAGCGACCTACGGACTGTCAGCCTGCAGACTGAAGGGGGAGAATCTATTTCAACCTGCAGAAAACTCCAGGAAGTGGTAAGGATTCCAGAACTACCTTGACACATTCGCATTCAACTTCTACACCGACCAGAAATGGTTTCAACGTTTCCACTCGCACTCGAAACCACTTGCATGACGCACGTTCAACTTAACATGTACTTTAGTTTTAATGTTACGTTTAAACGGTTATGAAGATCTGTAACTTATGAAAACTTTTCTAACGTTAAAAAATCATTATAAAACTAATAGCTCATACACGACAGAAGCTGCAATTTCAAATTTCAATTTTTCTAAGACAAAAAGGCAAAAAAATCACACTTAAGGGGAATATGAAAAAAAAGTTTTTCGGTAGAACATCGATTATCCGAAGAACGGTGGACCGGCCTCATGCCGGTTAATTGATTTCCACGGATAACAGGCACTTCAACATTGTACGTGCAATAATTGAACATGAAGATGACTAACCAACGTTAGACGTATTCATATGTTTTTAATATTAAAATATATTGTTTATTAACAATATGGACATTTTACAAGGAGTTTAACTAGATAAACTCTATGTAGAAGACACTTAAGTTCCTCTCGGGACAACTGGTTAACCGTTAAAAATTCAAAACTACTCTACTAGCTGTCATTTTTTAACTCACGGATAATTCGCACACCGGTTAATCAGGTCCCGGATAATCGATGTTCTACTGTATTTAATACTGAATACTACTACCATCAGTAGCAAAAACTTAAAAAATGATGAAAGAACGCTGTCAAAATGTCTGTGTAATACCCATATTCAAACAAGACCATTTTTCTCTGTTCATCGTTAGACAAACTAGTTATAATTAAAATGATCCTTCTGTCGAAACAGTGGACGTTTATGATCGTTTCAACCTTCCCGCCGCATTCCGTACTGCCAACAGCTACTATCTGCTGCGTTGGATATCGTACGATCTACGATCAAGTTGACATTTTTATAACCACCAAACCTCCCCAAATATCGAACCATTTCCATAGATGCGTGTAAAGCTGGTTTCAGCCCCGAAAACGCAACCCTGGCCACACAAACGCACTGCATTGACAGCAACGCTAAACGGCCCACCGCGATTAGATCGGTTTTGTACCGTTCATAAACGTTCGCTCGACCGTTCGGTTCCATACGCGCCGCTACGACGATCGTCCGTCCCGCCGTCGGTTAAACGTGTCGGCCACCTTTCACCGAAATCGATTCCCCAAAATGAGTCCGAACGCCCCGAAGCTACGTTGCGTGTAGGACAAGTGCGTCCCGCTGCGTTAAACCAATATACCTAACCGACGGACATATGTCAACGAAGCGGAAGCTTTGACCGTTTCCAAGGGGTGCAACCTTCAGCTTTTTCGCAAAGCGTTAGCCAAATAAACGAGCACTGAACGCGTTATACGTTTTGACAGCGGAAAACATTACTTCGTATCGCGAACGCGAACGAATCTAGTCCAATCGATCTGTTTCAGCGTTTTCTGCAATTGGAAAGGTAATGCGGCATGTCCTGAAGTGAAGATATTTGATTGTGAGCCTATTTTTTATGTATTTTAAATATTAAAGCAGCTTAGCAGTCCGGCTTAGAGGCTCAATTGGACTACTTCTCTCGCTTCTCTCGCTATATGTTAAGCGACGCACCACTGTTATACTCTGTTTTTTGCCAATATTCTAATGTTGTATTATTATTCATTGTCCGACTATACACAAATTCCAAGGGAAACTGCAATATCGGGGATATCCTTGGGGTTATAAAAATAGAGCTCATTCTGTTTCCGGAGAGTTTGGTTTGGTTTTTTTTTTTAATATGTCAAGACTATAAAAAAATTGGATAACTCAAGGACATTGCACTCATCAAACGCCCGGACATTGAAATAGCCGAGTTGACCCCAGCATCAAACTCATATCCGAAATCGATGTATCGAAATTATTTTACGATTGAAAGTAGATCGTTTCGATGCTCCGAGGCGGGCCACAGCCCACACGGCAAACGCTCATTAATCATCTGCCCTCCGCCATTGACACACGAGTGAAATGAAGGTAAAATGGGTGGTTTGACGCACGATATTGGCTTAGATTGCGACATACCGTCGCAAGCGCACCCGGCCGGACGCTTTGGGGTTTCGTTTACAGCGCTATAAAGCAGAACAATCAACACGCGCCGATACGGGCCCTTGAAAACGATCTTTAACTACGCTCGCGCGCCTCATGACGGACACAGGACGCACGGTTCTGGTGCAGCGTAACGAACCTTCAAGCGGAGCGCTTCAACTTGCACATGCACTAGCGTCCGCAGCACCCGACCATAGACCCGCCGGGCTGAGAATTTATTGTGCCAACATTTATTTTCGCAAACCGATCGTAACCGTCCCGCTTTTGGTTTCCCCCATTTCGGGTGGAAATCACCTTCGGTCGCAGCGTTGCTCACTAATTGAGGACAATTAAGCTTCACCCTAGCGACGAGCTTTCAAGCAAAAACCCCGGCAATGCTTCGCGCAGGTGCTATTTACCAATGCGGGATGGGAGATGATCTGTTGGTTTTGCTTCTCACTGCCCTTTCCAGTGCACTCCACTCCTTCTCGGGATGAAGAATGTTTGAATTTCGGGTACCTTCCCCTCCTTGTCAGGTTTGGGTACTTAGTACAAGCTCGGCTGTATGGTTGTACGAGTGTAACGGGTAACCGATGGCGCATGCTCTCCATCGATCGATCACTCGATTTGCGATGTCTCTCGCGCTCATAATGTCGCTACCACGATACTGTTTTACCCTCTCCCTTTGCAACGAGATCGACCAAAAGTCTGCTCCATCGCCATGTGGGTTTGCATCCCTCCGATCCGGCGCGTCCTGTACCACGCGTCGGCGCAAAAGGGTACAACCGGGCCAGTTTCGTGCACCGCTTGCGTCTTCTTATTTTTCGGGTCTACCGTCACAGCACGGTCGTGACGCAGTACGTGCGAGCACACGAGAGAGGTGACCGACGGGCACCGTACAAACCGATATAAAACCATCGGGACTCGGGGCACCACGCTTCTGTCTGTCATCGTACCGCGAGACAAGCAGACAACACCCGCGTGCGTGCGCTGTAGTTTGCGACGGAGCGATCCAAAGCTTTTCGGCACTGCCGGGCCCTGCATACCTGCCATACGCGGCCAACGCATTTCACGGCCACCGTTCCATAGCCGCTGGTCTGGGAAAGGGAACAATCGAACGGGCTGTGGTTGTTGCGTTTTTTTTTGCGCTTTGTTCGGGATTATGTAATCCAGTGAAGGAACAGTGGAAGAGAAAGTTCAAATGCTTTTCGATCCGTACGCCACAAACGGTTCGATCTTCGAAACATAAAACCACGCGGTGCGAACGGTGTTCATTACATCCCGGTGAAGGTGCGTGTACTTGTGGCGTGTATGTGTGTATTGTAAGTGTAAGTGTGTGTGTGGGTATATGCGCACGTACGTGCAGTTTTGCTGAAGTGCCAAAAGTGTTGAGTGCTGTGATTAGTGTTTGGTCAAGATGACGGTCGGCATCACCAGCACGCTTCAGTTCATTGCCGGTAATTCGGCCCAGTACATGAAACCGGGCGAGAATGATCAGTCACCGCAGGCGGATGCTGCGAACGGGCGCACCACCAGCACCATCCCGGACAGCAACAACAACGAGCTGGAGGATGACCGTACCGTAAGCAACAAGGATATCGACAGCTATCTCAAGCATTACAACCGTTGGCAGCAGTCGGCCTGGGGCCACACACTGTCCAAGCTGCTGAAGCGGTACGTCGGTTACGAGTTCGATGCCGAAATCAAGTGGAACAATGTGCTCATGATCGGGGTCTTTCACGTGATCGCCATATGGTCCTTTCTGCACTACGTCTGGCTGGCAACACCCGTCACCTATCTCTGGGGTAAGTGATCCGCGCGAAAGTACGAGCCATTCCAAAAGGGAGTGCATATGAGCGGAGATGATGTCTGATAAGCTGTTGGTGGGGTTGGTTTTTTGTTTCGCGAATTTCTGTGACGGGTTTGAAGTTTGCAAATCTTGGCACGAGTTAATCCACTATATCTCAATATCTCTAATGCTTCCATTCCCGACTTGCCTTGACCATTACCTAATCAGTAACTTCCTGCAATACCACTTCTTGCGACATTGTCTACCCTGTTTTTTGTTTTGTTGGCGATCAACTCTAGCTTTATGAAAAAAACCCGACCCACCAGGATATCAAACCACCCGCTCCAGTTCGCCGCAAAACTCCCAAACGGTAATTAAATTAGACACCGATCGAGTGAATGGTGTGCGCTAACAAGCGGCAATGAAGGTCCCGTGATTTTTTTTTTGCAATGCGAAGAATACAAGCGACGAACCCATTGTGAATTGTTGTAGCTGTACAAACAGCAACCGCTCTATCTGTTGCATCTAAATTAGAAAGTTGTCTCACAAACTGAGACCATCGCAAAATTGGATTCATCCAGCACAATGCGTGTTTGAAGCCTTGAACGTGCAGTCCGACGGAGGATGTCTTTGTACAGTGGTGATGGGATTGCTTGGCCGAAATTGAAGATTCACGAAGGCATGGCTTCAAACTAGCGTAGATTGAATGCAAACGACATCATAATGCAGAGGTCAGACAGCCAGACGATCAATCATCGACTGCAGCTCATATTGAAAGCATCGCAAATTGAATCTGATTAATCTGAGCCATTGCCGAATAGGTTACAGTGCGACTGCCAATGGAAATCCGTGAATTTTCGGCACGATTTTGGCAGTGGAACAAACACGTTTCCTTTCTCCTGCTGGTGTAAGGTCAAAGAAATAATAAGTGATATGCTTATTAATTTTAAAGGTGATTTTAAAAACAGGTCCTGCTGCTGATCCGATTGTGTGTTTTGTAAATCGGTAACGAAAACAAGCTTCTAACGTTAATTCGTTTTACCTTATCAGCATTATAAGGCTATTGAATCCTTAAGAAGAATTTAAAACTGTCTCCCACAATGTACGCGAGACGGCCGAACGTATCATTTGCTAAATTTAGACGTCCCGCTGCACCTTTTCTGCACACATTTCCGAGATAAGCATTTCAGAACTTTTTAAAAAGTCTTCGCTGAATACATTTTAATACATGCAAGACCAAAACGAGAACATAATCCACCTTGCACAAACTGACGCAAGGATAACAGCCGCCAAAACAAAAATCCTTTAAGCCAGTTGTTTTGCATAGCGATAAGCGATGTATTTGCATATCAGCGAATGTTGGGCACAAACCATTCGACCTACCGCGTAACGCCAGACGAAGAATGAGCTGAGCAAAACGTTTTGCATACTGTCAGCAGGTATGTTTTATATTTAAAAAAAAAAACACATCATCTTCTGGCATGTCCATTTTTTAATAAAACGCGTTTCAATGTACCCGAGCGCTTCATAGTTTTATGAAACCGATGCTAACGCTACTACATGAATATTAAAATTTTCCTTCCCATCGCAGCTCCGTTCGTCGTCCGAAAACTTTCATTATCGCGCCTGAAGACGAACCATTGTACCATTGTGACGTAGCGCGACACTTAAACACACCTTCGCAGTGGGAATTGCCGATTGCATGACGCGAGCCTGTACCGGTGTAATCAAAACCAAATGGCACGAGGACTGCAGGATCTAGCGATAGGTTCGGTCAGCGCCGTACCTGTTGGAGTTGGTTCGCGATTCGAGGCAGTTGTTTTGTGCCGTTGTTTACAAGATCGCTCCGTGGGCTTCATATGACGAAAGAAGCTTACGTTTCCGGGGGAAGACAGTTATGCTGCCCACAATTTCGAAGAAGAAAAACCCGTTTTACACCCTTTTTGCCTTCGTCTTCGAAGGTTGCGGTTGTTCGTAATTTATAACATCCAAAAAACTTCATCCAACAGAACATATCCATACGGTGGTGGGGTGAGAAACATAACGGCGTGTATCATTGCCATGCATAATCATAATAAACACAACGAGAAACTGTTGCAATATGCGACCTAATCAAGAAAGTCCTTAACACCATGGTGCTAGTGTCTGATGCTCCATTATCTGAGATCTCTCCGACATTGTAAGGGATCCCTTCTCCCCCCTAACGAAAAGGCTCAGGGAGGCCCTAGCACAGCAAAACTCGTTTCTCTATGTCGAAAAAAAAAACAAAAAGGCAACAAACACACAGCCCATTGATGTGTTCCGTTTCGATTTCTTCGCCCTATTTTGGGTTAGGTCTCCTAAAAAGAGCGGGGAGAAAACAAAAAACTCAAGCACAATGCTTGACTGTAACGCGCAACGTAACGCAACAGCTGATCGTGTTTCGAAACCGCGACATAAATCATCGTCAGTTGAAAAACGCAAATGAAATCGAAATGCGCGCAGCTTCTTTGCCTCTTTTCACAGCGTCTCATCGATTTTTTCATGTTTTCTCAGCATACTTTGCACTCCCTTCTGTACGAACAACCACAACAAAGCGGAATAAATACACACAAACAGTTAAAAACACTTGCAGTGGATACATAAATCTCAAATCTCATCCAAACGGTATGCATAACTCAAAAAAACACACACGCACACTCCTCACTTGCCCACAACAAGCCTGGTGCCATCTGCAGACGGGTGGTCAGCGATCTCCGCATCAACATATCGCGACCCCTACTGTCATTGTAGTTGCAATTTTTGACCGATCTTCGGGCGTAAGAAAAATAACGATCGATTAAGACATCGTTCGAACGGTGTTTCGGCAGATCGAAAGTGGCTGTATAACGTAACCGCAGTGCAACACCTCGGACCAATGGGTATGGTAATGCTGGAACCCGGCCCCTGGTGTGGTAGAAAGGCAAGCTTGGCATTACATTGACTTCGCGTTCACGTCATCTCGCGTCATCGCCACTCGGTGGTTGGAAATTTTCCTCTCCCGTATTCCCGAAAACGGAATTTCCTAACCGCTAAACGTGCCTCGTTTATGGTTTTGCTCACTCCCTCCTTCCTCTATCTTCTCTATCCCAACGTCGGCAGGTTTCTTCGTTGGTGGGTGTGCCGGGTTCGGGGTGACGGGTGGCGTACACCGACTATGGTGCCACCGGTCGTACAAGGCCAAACTGCCGCTGCGCATCATCCTGATGTGCTGCTACTCGATCGCCGGCCAGAACACGATCTATGACTGGGTGCGGGATCATCGCATCCATCACAAGTACTCGGAAACGGACGGTGATCCACACAACGCGAACCGGGGCTTCCTGTACGCGCACGTCGGCTGGCTGATGCTACGCAAGCACCCGGAATGCATCAAGAAGGGCCGGCTGATCGATATGTCCGATATCGTCAGCGATCCGGTCGTGCAGTTCCATCACAAGTAAGTACCGCACTACGACGCACCAAAAACTCGCTAAGCGCCTACCGGGTATGCAATCCGTTCCGCACCACGCACTACTGTTCAATGGCGGGTACGCACGTACGGTGCTGCACGCGACGGCATAGACTGGTGCGTGCAATTAACCGTGAAACTGCTGTCGGCCAACGTTGATTACTGCCCGGGGGCGGTGGTTAAAATGTCATTTGCAAATTGAACGGGTAGAGCTCATCAATATTAGACGTGCTTAAGTGCTAAAGCGTTTGAATCACAGCACCAATGGTCAAAACCCATTTAACACCAATCATGGGCAATATCTATTTTCTCTGTCTTTAGTTTATCGTGAGAGTAATTGATTTTCACCATAATTGCTATTCTTTGATGGGTGAATTGTTTATAGCAATAATAGAAGTTTTCTTCCGAGGTGTGCTCAAAATTGATTAATTAGGAGCCACGCAGTGTCGTTAATGATCGCCCTGTGATCAACGATATTGATGATCTATCTAGCTAGATATGTAGTTGTCCTTCTTTCACCCTTACTAAACAGTCCAACAACATTTTTACGTTGTTTTGCGGATTGCATATACCGTGAGAAATAAAGCGTAATAGAACCTGATTGAATGCTGTGTGTTATACAGAGATATGTGTCAGATAGATAATTTAAATTAAGATTTAGAAAAAATTTAGATGCATGATAACAATGTCATTTTCATTTTTTATTTTTCATCATAATGTGGTTTTATGCATTGAATTATTATCTTGTAACAAAATCCCAGTCGCCAATTCGCTTTCCCCTTGATAACATTAATCTTGAGAAACTAAATCAATTATTGTTTTCTATTTTCCCTGTAAACGTAAACTTCCCATTTAAATATCGAGCCATTTGCTAGAGAGAACAAAGCTAAGTAAAACACTAAACCCAAACCCCTAGGATTTGACACCTGTGACCATCATCGGATCGATATTAACCTTCAAGTGGACGGAAAAAGCCCACCCCTGTTGACAATACCGGTTGCGCATCGAAGAGTGCAAAGCGAAACGACCGCGAATAAAGTGTTTGCCTATCGGGCCACCTAGTCACTAGCACCTCACCCGGACATTTCTATGCACGTGTCTCGCCCTGCTGGTTTGCCTTCCCGTACCAATCAAACAGAGGCATTCGGTCAATATTTTCCATTCAGACACTACCAGGCCAGGGGTAGTCAATCTGCAAACGGTTTGTTGTTTTAAGGCGGTTCTTTGCCATTCGCCCGTGATTCATCGTTGTGCGTATCTGGTCAATTCAAGCGAAAGTAATGTCATTCTTTCAGCCTCGAGCCAAGGTCACGAAAATGACCAAACATAAGCGTGAATCGAGAAAGCACGGCGTCACGGTGCAGAGAATGTCGCAAAATGGCACCTACCGCAAGCTTTATTTTCCCTCGAAACGCACAGTAGCCCCACACTCGTAACACGAGCGGTATTGCACAATCTGACTAGTTTAACGCGTTAGCCCTTGACATCTTGCAGAGGTGTGAATTTTGCACCGTCTCGGTTGAATAAATTAATGTTGCCTGCTCGTCGATTTGTACTAATCAAACCAAGGAGAGATACATCTGCATGAAACATTCGATCTTACCGGATCTTCGACCGACAAAACTGTAATCTTCCAACCGTTTGTCCAACGTATCGGTTCACTTTGTTCACCTACTTCACATAGCACGTCTTGAGTTTAGGTTCGTAGTTTTAGGCGATCAACTGTACCATTGTACGAATGTTTTTATGTTGCTGATTTTTCTTCGGCCCATGAATGAGTTATGTGTTAAGTTATCGCTAAAAGACTTTCTACATATTTTTTTCAATTATCAACTCTTCTACTCTGCATCAGGAATCTTCTAGACAACAGCAACTACATCAACGTCAAGATGCGTTCATTAATATGCTATAGAACACGGAAAAAATCCAGCTCAAAGTGTCTATAAAAACAATAAATAACAACAACATGGAAAAATATACTAAAATGTATGTGCAATTGCATACTTTTGGGGCGCACAGTGAGTCGCTCCAATCTAGGGCTGAGTAGCTACCGCGATACTACGATTTCTATCTAATATATTACTGGAAAGGAAACGATAGTTTTTATTCGCGTGTAATAAAACCTTAAATTATCTCACAAAGTTCGAAAGGCATGCGTGAGTGTCGTTCGTAGTGACACATTTTAATCGGTAGTCGATAAATTCTGCGTACTGATGTCATGCATTAACCAAACTACAAGTCTAGAAATGAAAGTCCAAAATCCAATTCATCCACATAATAGCCTTGTACCTGTATGGATCGTGGGGATAAAGCTGCATGATAAGCCATTTTAACTTTTTATACCTTTCACTATCACCATACGAATCGATACGTTCGAATTTTCTGCACCATTCGGCTCGGTCCAAAGCACGCTGTTAATGCATTCTGCACATTTGCAAATTTTGTTTTACCATTACAAATAACTCATTCGGTTAAACTTTGCAGGAACTTTGTGCTGATGAAGCTGCTGTTCTGCTTCATTCTACCCACGTTCATACCGTGGTACTTCCTCGGCGAAACATTCCTGATGTCGTTCTTCAGCCAGTGTTTCGTCCGGTACGTGCTAAGTCTTAACTTTACCTGGCTGGTTAACAGTGCCGCCCATCTGTACGGCAACCATCCTTACGATAAGTAAGTAACCGGTCGGCTCTTTTGCATGGTTCACCTGGTGACAGCATGCGAATAATGTTGCAAACCCATTTAACCAACTTTATGGTTTTACGCATCAGGCGCATCAATCCAGCGGAAAACCGTGTTGTTTCCGTGGTGGCAATGGGTGAAGGATGGCACAACTACCACCATGTGTTCCCGTGGGACTACAAGGCAGCGGAGCTCGGCAACTACTCGGTGAATGTGACCACCTTCTGGCTGGACCTGTTCTCCAAGATTGGCTGGGCGTACGATCTGAAGGAACCGTCCAAGGATCTGGTACGAAGGACGATCGAGAAGTACGGTAAGTTTCATGGATTATCAGAAGATTTTTTATCTTTAAAATATGGATTTTAATATGATTATCTGTATATTTCCCATATAGGCGATGGTACACACATTACTGCCCGGATCGGGCACATGGAGGAGGTTCCTGCACCGTCAGACTCATAGAACCCGCCCCAGTGTACATCGCAAGCCAAAGTTTCTGCCTTTCCTCAAACTACTGTCAGGTTTCTGTGTATTGTTTTAACACTATTTTAAAATAAATATCTCCTCTTTAAAAAAAAAACCAGTCGGAATCCATTAAGATGCGCGTTGCTTCTCGCATCACCACAATCCCACCACCATCAATGGGCAGTTCTTTCTTTCCTCTCGAAACGTTGTGTTTGTTGTACCGGACAGCGAATGCAACATCATCAATATCAAATCGCTTACCGGTGCTTCTCAACGTTTCGGTTGCTTGCCGACGAAACCTTTCCCATTATCTAAGCACCTTATCGTGGAATGTCTCCAGCGAATGAGTACCATTTTTTCGCCACCCTGCAGCCAACAGTGAGACACGGAGCCGCCAACATCACGAACCAAACAGTGGTGATCCCCACCGCGATCAGGCCGAGCTAGTCCAACTTCGGGGTGACTTTGTTTCGCTGAGTGGCAGCGCGAACTTGAAAGAAATTTCCAAAAACACAGCTACAGTTTCTAAGGTCTCCGTGGCACTCACATCGGTGCCTTAGGACAACCGCGTACCAGCAGCAGATGCGACAGCGTGACGCAAATCGAAATGGTGAGAAAAGTTGTGCCCGTGCCGACGACTGTGTTGGTAGTGCGTTTGGGTGGTAGTGTGCGTTTAGGTTTTGGGCCACCCCGAAAAATGTTATATATAAGAGCAACCCGGTCAACCACGCAGCGAAGACGTTGGGTAGATTTTAAGGCAGAGTGAGCTGCTAAAGTGTCCACAAAATTTTGCGCGTGCTGATACGCGAAATCAGCCCCTGCTGTTTGGTAGAACGGTTGTTTCGGAAACGTTCTCTCTTTCTCGCGCCATTAGCGATCAGGTGAGCTAATCGTCAACCTGACCGTTAGGCTGTAGTGTGTGTTTGTGTGTTTGTGTGCCTATCAAATACCGGAATATCAAGAATTCCACCACCGAAAATCACGGCCGGAATCTTCTCTCGTGTGTATCGCCGTTCATTGTGGTAGGGCGACAAAAGACAAACACAAGTTGCGAAAACCAGCAGAACTACCAGCAGAAACATTTCGTGCATTAGTGATCAACGCGTAGGGACGCGTGGACGTGCGATCGGTACGATAGCTCGTGGTGCAATTGTTGTGTAGTGACGCACAATGACGGTCGCAACCACAACCGAAACCGTCCCGGGGACGGTACTGGCGGCACAGGATGTGAACGTCAAGAACGCATCGGCCGCGAGTGTCAGCGATCTGAACAACAACTTCAACGGCATGGGCGATAGCAAGGGGCTCACGGACAAGGATCTGGACGACTATCTGCACCATTACAACAAATGGGAACAGAGCCGATTCGGGCGTGCCCTGCAGCAATGGATCGCGAACCATCTCGGTCTAAAGTTTGATGCCGAAATCAAGTGGAAAAATGTGTTGATGATCGGTGGACTGCATCTGACCACGGTGGTGCTGTTCTTCAAATACGTCTGGTACTCAACGCTAACGACGTGGCTGTGGGGTAAGTGTGTCTGGACGGTGTGGTTCAATGCCATTAGTCGGTTAGAATGTGGTAGAATGTTCACGAACGCACGAGCGAGAGCTAGAGTT
This sequence comes from Anopheles marshallii, assembly GCF_943734725.1. Lineage (NCBI taxonomy): Eukaryota > Metazoa > Arthropoda > Insecta > Diptera > Culicidae > Anopheles > Anopheles marshallii. The sequence continues at coordinate 13,433,997 of NC_071326.1, read as the reverse complement.
CGTATGGTAAACACAAAAGACTTGATCGATAAAACAAGCGACGAACCTCGGTTCCGGAACCCGGAAGCTTATCACAGCGAACTCTCCAGCAAAAAAAAACAACAACCAGAGATCAGTGATTCCAAACCACATATTTCTAGCATATCTAGACCCGTCCGTAACCTTCACGCATCTACGATCAGGTTCCGTTCGCTCCCGCGAACTCTCTAGACACCGAAATCGTTCGTAACGCGAAATCGCCCGATCTACGCCGTGTTAGGTGCGTCTAATGGACGTGGAGGCATTTTCGCATAAATTTGGTACACTAAAAACCTTCCCGCGGGCCATCGTACCAGCGGTCGGAACGGTAGAATCGTATGCAAATGTTGCGTGAGATGTTACCGGTAAGGCGCATCGTGCCAAAATTATCAGCCGCGGACAAAGTTAGGAGAAGTTTAGCAGACACCACCCCGCTTGTTTTCCACACACTGTCCCTAGTCGCGACATTATAAAGTCAAATTATCTTAGTTTATTGGTCGCTTTGATCAGCGCAGTTGATCCGTGAGTGTATTTAGTTCATCATGGCGCAGCTTCTTTTTTTTTTTAGTTTGGAAAACGGGTTATATTTCGCGATACAGCTTGTTTACGTCAAACAACGCAACACGCAGTGAGCCAATTAAACTGTCGTTAGTTTGTTTTTGGGTTTGAATTCACAATCGAAACGCTTTCGACAAGTAGAGCATGAGGGTTTTTCGTGTCGTAATAGTTCAAATATCTCCAGAACGCTCAATTGTACGATCTTTAACGCTACCGAATGGAGGCCAACAAAATCGCTCATTTGACAACGCAATAAAATAGCGCAAAAGAATCGCTCTATTAATTTGAAGCTTGCGAGGCCATGCGTGTGTGTCGAAACGATCTGAATCTTGGGCGCCCAAGATGGCGAAGAAAAACGGTGCGTCACAGTAGGCCACGGATAGTGCAAACGACTCGCGTTTCCCGCCCTGCGCACATTGCATCGTTGCATCCGGTGTCCATATTTGGCGCGGATGTATAATATACGGATTGGCCCAAAACCGTGGTTACGTTACTGCGTTACAGCTTCTTTTTAGCGTTGAGTTCATGCGATATGCCACACCGAGGCAATTTATTTTGTGCTTTTAATATCCACCATCCATCCATTCATTACCGCGTTCGCTAATTAATTCGATTACGTGATTACGTCCATCGGTGGCGTTAGGCATTTTCGTGGGTGGCTGTGCAGGATTCGGCGTAACGGGCGGTGCCCACCGGCTCTGGACGCACCGTGCGTACAAGGCGAAGCTGCCGCTGCGTATCATCCTGATGTGCTGCTACTGCCTGTCCGGCCAGAACAGTCTGTTCGACTGGGTGCGGGACCATCGCATCCATCACAAGTACTCGGAAACGGATGCCGATCCGCACAACTCGAACCGTGGCTTCTTCTACGCCCACGTCGGCTGGCTGCTGATCCGGAAGCATCCGGAGTGCATCAAGAAGGGCCGGCTGATCGATATGTCGGACGTGCTGGCCGATCCGGTGATACAGTTCCATCAGCGCTACTTCATGGGGCTGAAGATACTGTTCACGTTCATCGTGCCGTCGATGGTTCCGTGGCTGTTCCTGGGCGAACCGCTGTACCTGTCCTTCCTCGCCAACTGTCTGCTGCGCTACGTGCTGACACTGAACTTTACCTGGCTGGTTAACAGTGCGGCACACATCTACGGCAACAAACCGTACGATAGGTAGGTGTTTTGCAAGAAATTCGGATATTCGCAGGATTTCTGGTGTTGCTAATGGGAACTTCTCGTACCTTCATAGCCGTATCCGACCCGCGGAAAACAGAGCCGTATCGATCGTGTCGATGGGTGAAGGATGGCACAACTACCACCACGTGTTCCCGTGGGACTACAAGGCAGCGGAGCTCGGCAACTACTCGGTGAATGTGACCACCTTCTGGCTGGACCTGTTCTCCAAGATTGGCTGGGCGTACGATCTGAAGGAACCGTCCAAGGATCTCATCCGTCGGACGTTGGAAAAATACGGTACGCCACACCTTTACCCACCCTTACCAAGAATGAAATCCTCATTAGCTACCCCATTTTTTTTCTTCTGCAGGGGATGGTACACACATTACGACACCGATCGGACATCTGAAGGAGGTTCCCGAGCAGGAATCGACCAAGAGCAGATAATGGCCGATAATGCGCCAGCTCCGGTGTAATCTTAGAGCGAAATGCGATTTCACAACCGGAAGTATATGCTGCTGGTGTTGCAAGAAAATAAAACCAACCCCCGTCCCGCACAGAACACATCCCAGACCGTGCCCCGTGATGGTCTTCTCCAATCAATCTCAGATGATCGAGCGTTTTCGGTGTGTTTGGTTTTGGGGGAAATCATCCGCAGCACCGATGTACCGATGGAAAAGGGAAGTTTTGGGGAAACTACAGGGTTTAAGCTTTTTATTAAAAATAAAATGATCAACAGACTGGTTTAAAAACAAAGGTGAATTATATTTGCTGTGTTGCCCGTTCGGCATGAATTCAATACGAAAGAGAAAGGTTAAGATTATTTGCCTATTTTTTGTTTGTTTGTTGTAAAAGCAAACCACCTAGACTACTATCACCCGCAGTTGACCCAAAAAAGTTGTATTCCAGCTCGTTTCGTTCGTTCGACCTTCCCCGCCCGTGGCCATACTGTGGCGCGTGCTCGGCAGGGAGCGAAAAATACGCACACTAGCGTATAAAAGCGCACCCCAAAAACCGACGGATGGCAGGGCGACGACTGGGCAACAATGACACACGCAAGACAAAAGACTCGTTTCTCGGACTTTCGGACTGTCGGCGTAGTCCAGCGTAACGTAATCATTGGACGGTGCGCATCATAGACAAGTGAACGTGAACGAGCGAGACACCTGTACTGTTGCGCAAAAGCTTCGCCCAAATTTTTGATTCCCTGAGCTAGAGTTGGAGTTACTGCATGAGATGGCTGCATTAATATTGCTGGGTCACAGCTGCGTCACTGGCGTCCGTCAGGTGGAAGATTGGCTCAAGCGCTCCACTGTTTACAACGACCAACGTACCCCAATGTTGGGTTGATTAAGTCGCGTTTAAGTTGCCGAGAGTGGGGGATTCGGAATATCCGCCACCGTCCGGTGTGACCTTCAAGCGGGGTTTTGTGTTGTTTTTGGTGTGAAAGAGATCTGTTTTTCCTCGAGCCGAGTGCAAGGTAACATCCACCAACGTTGAAAGCTACAGCCGATGATATCCAACGGTTCGTTAAGCCCAACGGAGCTAAGTTATCGCATCAACCGAAACAGACGATCGAAGACATTGGTTCGCTGCGATCAGTTAACGTACGGTAGCCTTCTTCCATTCGGAGTCCTTGGTGCATTGCATGCAGCTTTTGATGACTTCCTTTTTGCATGTGGTGAAGGCCAGTGTAAAGGTATAGAAAATGAAAGAGATATTAACAGCAGGTGTCAAAACAGCCGAGCTGCAAACATATCAAAATCCTCCTGTCTATGCGCACTACATTCAGCAACAAAAGCATGAATGAATGATCGTACACCGTTTTACACATCCTTCCATCATCTATCGTACACGACACAAACCCCAATTACGTCTGCCACACAGTCTGGTGGTAATTACCCCTTCCCCCAGCAAATTGCCAAAATAAATAGATAAATAAAAAAAATGTCTCACACGTACGGGCCTCCAACATACGGTACTTGTCGTACTTCTATTACGTCGCACTTACGCGGGTCATACCGTATGAAACCGGTTTACGGGCAGGCGCCAGCCCATGGAGCTTCGCGGCTGGTTGAACTTAGAGGTAATGTTTGACGGTGCTTTATTTCGTCAGCAACAGCAATTATCGGTCATTACTCGGATCAAGTGCTCATTCAACAATTCCGCCACTGTTTACGATTGTCGATCATTGTAGAGCGATAAAACACGTATAGCGATTTTTTTATGGAGGCTTCGATTCATTCAACAGTATGGTAATGAGCATTTTAAAACGATAAAAAAACGATCATTTTGTTGAACGAGTTTCAGCGATTTACCGCTAGTAAGAGGGTAAGTTTTGGATCGTATTATGCCATACTACGCTCGATAATGTAAGACATAACCATAAGCACATTTCGGAAGTTGATAAAATGGCTACAATTACAGATTTTTTGTAGAAAATAAAAAAATTAAATCACGTTCAAACCAGACGAACGGTTTTTATGTTATTATACCCACCAACTCAAAAAAAAACCTATGAAGTTTTGTGTACACTACTTCGCATTTCGGTCTCTAACTTTGAACACAACTTCAAACGATTCTGTTTAGCAGAAGTACATAATTTTTGTAGTTATTCAACAGTCGAAGAATTGATCGTTTCAAAAATGCAAGAGTTGAGAGCTTTGAAAGCTTTCCATAACCAAATTGAGCTTTTGGGTGTTACATCGCGTAACGCTCTGTTATTCACTGCGCTGTAATAACGTTTCATCAGATGCATATTGCAATTCGTACTCGATTATTCTTATGGAATTCATATCATTTATTTTTACCAGCCGCCATCATCACTCTTCGTCCATTTCTTCGTTCGATTCACCTTCCACACCTTCTTCCATCGAAGCATCTGCACTTGCCGAGTTCCGTTGCTGCTTGTTCAGTTTCTCCTGCCGTTTCTCTTCGGCCGTCTTTCGCAGGCCCTTCATCTTCCTAGTCTGCAGCACATTGATATCCTGCTTGCCAACGTGCACTCTGCCGTGTACATTGCCCAGCTCGTCACGCGTTACGTTCTTCCTCTTGGCCACCTTCAGTATAGCCGGTTGCTTCATCGCCACCTTGTACAGATTGTCCGAGGCAATCTTTGTGCGTCGCACGGACAGATCTAGCGACGGGCCCATTTCAACCAGCTCGATACGGGGCGTTCGTTGGCCACTCTTCTTCAGCTGGATGCGATAGGAACGCACCAAAATGGTCAGATCATCTGCAAGCGTAAAGCTGAGCACGTGTTCTATTCCCTGCAGCCGGATTGTATCGATCTGATCGATACGGAACATGTCCAGCAGCAAACTCTTGATGCGCCGCAGCTCCTCTGTCAGCTTCCACTTGTAGCCATTGAAAATGATGACCGGTTTGGTGAATTGTGATATTTTTTCCGTCTTAAACTTTTCCAGCGCTGTGTAGTGATCGATGCCGAACTCTACCATATCCAGTACCTGTTCGTCGTAGGTCCGTCCCAAGATCAGATTGTTTGGACGCTTTTTCGAGGACGAGCCGAACAAAAATAGATGGCAATCATTCGTTTTTGCCAGGCTACAAAGACAAACGAGTTATAAATGGTTAGTTTACTAATCACATAATGTTTAGATCGGGGTAAAGTAGCAAAAACGTACTGCTCCAAAGGGGTGGCATCTTCAAACGGAGTGACATCATTGTTTCGTCGCATCATGCGCGAGTTGGGTTTCTTCAGCAAATTCAAATCCCTCAACGCTTGCCGAATATCATTCGAACACTTTCGTCCTTCCATGATGAGCGTTTTCTTGAGATTTTCTATCGTTTTGGGCTCTCGTTCCTCCAGAGCTTTTTTACCCTTGCGGGTGCTTGGTTTTCTAAAACGAAACGCCAAATTAGATCATCTGAACGGCTTACGACATACATACGATTCCCAAAACTTACTTTACTCGTAAAGATGCCATTGTTTCAAACTTGCTAGACAATTTTTACCACCGCAGCACTACTTAATCCCTACAAAACACGTTTCTGTGCTCTGCTTCCTACCCGAACTTTAGTTTACAAATTCACAAAAACACATGTCCGCATGTAAACAACAGCTGTCAAAAAAGACAGGGCGAAATGTGGCCTTTTTCGCCTGACGTCCGTCCAGGAGCACGTTCGCACAGTACAAGCGATCGGGGGTATGCCCGCAACACTGCCGAAGCACTGTTGCCAACTTTGACGCCTTTTGGAGAAAACTCCGAACAGTGGAAAAGAACGTCGGTAACGTCGTGCCCGTTTTGTATGAGCAAAAACCAACGTTAAATTGTGCAAAACCTCTACGGAAGTGCATTCTACGTGGTCGCCAACGTTTTGGCATCGGTGTCGGCGTGTTTGCAGGGACTGGCAGTGTGTTGGAAAGGGTAAAAAGTTGCAATTAATTATCGCGAATGCGGTGCGGGTTTCACGAAATTGCCGAACTCTTCTTCCGAATTCCCTTCTCTTGCCCTTCATCATGTACTGTGCCGCTCGTTTCGATCTCTTCATCCCAACGGGATGAAGCGGAATCCCATCGTGTGGTCTCACTCTTGCTCACTCTCACCGTGTGCGGTGGTGTAAAGCCTTGTCTTGGCTTCTTCTTCTTCTTTTCCCTCGCATCGGTTCTTCCGCTCGCCACGACGCTGTGTGTAGTCTCTCACTTACACCACTTCGTTCAAACATACCGTACACACGCACACATAGTAAAGCGGTGAGCCGCTGTGTGTCGTGTAGAATCGCACCGAGCGTGTGTTGGTGTTCAAGGAGGACTAGCTAAGTGAAGAGACGTCTAGCAGACAAGAAAAGCTGCATAGGGAAGCAAAAAAGGGGAAAGAGGAATCAGCAGTGTTCAGCAGAGTTGCACAGAAAGAGAGAGCGAGAAAGAAAAAGCTAGGAGTATACGGTAAAAGTTAACGCGAAGCCAGTCGCAGCAGAGCGGTACGCCGCGTTTGACCGTTATTATACAATTCTTGGATAGTGTAAAGTTTTACCAAGATTTTTAGTGAAGTATTGTAGCCTAATTGTATTTAGGATACTTCATTACGAGTCGTTAAGGTACAGTTGGTGTTATTTTAATGAAATTTGGTGTTGTAAAAAACACAAAGACCAGTCGATGATTCAGTTTTGGGTGAAGAGTGCAGGAACAGAGCCCGTGTGACTGGGTGGCCTTGTTTGCTGAGTGTGCCATTTTATTGTCAATTGTGCAACAATTTTACTCCTTTATCCAAGCGAAGCACGATGGTGTTCAACGGCTCCTTAAGCCTCCTAGCACTAAAGCAACATGCGTCACAGCAGGAATGAGCCCAAAAAGAGGAACCCCTAAACACGAACAGTGATTTGATAAATCTCCTTTTTGTGTATGTGTCTGATTTGTGGTGTTAATTTTGTTTTACATTTTCAGCAAATTGCAACGCTTTTCCATCTTTGCACAGTACGAGCGCAACCAACATAAAGGAAGAAGAAGCGGAAGCAGCAACAGTAGCCCGTTTGTGTGTACGTGCGCGCGAGTGTGTATGTATGTACCGTGTGTCTGGTGCATCGAAATCAAAGATAGCCGTGACACGAGGCCTCGCGTGTGTTTGTGTGCTGTACGCGCACTGAAATTAGAAGAGTGAAAGCGGAGCAGGAAAGTGTGTGGTGTTGTGTGCCGAGTGTGGTACTGTATCCCACGTTGCAGAGACAAAGCGAAAGGAAGAAAGAGAAACAATTTTGTGAAGCGAAAAAAATACAAATTACTGTACTTTTGAATTAACTTACTTGGGGTTTATAACACCCTGATTCACAACAACTACAATCTCTAGTGTCACTCTGTATACGCGCTCGTGTGTGTGTGTGCGCCCGTGTATAGAAGTGGAATCGAAGCAACAAGAAACTGTTTCGCTTTAATATTTTATTGTGAAGAAAAACAATTGTACTCCAGAAAAAAAACTACTGCACATTGTGTCCCAAAACCTACGGTGGAAGGAAGACAACAAAACCATACGAACGCTCACTGTAATATGAGTAATGCTATTAACCAAAATGGTACAGGTCTAGAACAGCAGGTATGTACACAGGGTGTCCCTTTAGAGCGGGTTATCATCTGTTTAACGATCATTGTATGGTGTGTTGTTGCATTACGGTTGATATATCGATATATCGGTGCACGGGTTTCGGTTTCGTGCGTGAGATACAACCTCGGCAGAAATGAGAACGCGCACGATGACGTTTTATGGTCAAGGATTCATTCTGGTGTACAGGGGGTTTTTTCCACGCGCTATGACCTACCCACACACCCAGGCATCTGGTCGGTGTCGCGCGCGCCTCTTTGTTAAGTATGTAGTGCCGGGGCATCTGTGTGTGAGACGGCGGATTTTCAAAGTGTGTGGCTGTGTGTTTCACGTCGCGTCACGACCTCTACCTAGCGTTCGGAAGGTTGTTTCCGAACGCCAATTCGTTATGTGAGGTTAACAATATTCCTTCACTACTTATGAAGAACTATTACTGCATGTGCAGAAGAATATCAAGGGTTTAAAGAAATGTTACCTCCATTGCACAATCAAGCACGAAAATCAATAGAAGAATGGGGGAAGAATAAGGAAAAACGGCACTTTATGTAATTCCATGTAATACACGAGTACACCACCTTTACTCCTTTGTTAGCCTTCTTTAGACAAGAGCCATTAAAAGAACATATGACCTAAATAGTTATGAAGCGATGAAGGAATTACGTATAAATTTCACATAAAACGAAGTCGTGCAGCGTTGAAAAGATGGATCTCTAGATATGCAATACGAGATGCCTTCTACCTTAGTAGGCGTGTGTGCTTGGATACTGATTAAAAAAGCAGGTATAGCGGCATCAGTAGTTTACTGGTATATATGTGTATGTGTGTGTGTGTAACTATTTCGCGTGGAAGAGACATGCAAGTGTGTAAAGCTCTCACATTTCGATTCAAGCTTTTTCTGATTTCGCGGTGAATAAAGGCGGATGATTTTTGGCTCTTTTTCTCTAGCGGTTAGAGCTACATATGTATTTCTTCAGTAATGCTATTTCAGTCACACGCCGCGGTGAAGTAGCCATGATTCACGTGTCTCTCTTTTTTTTTTTGAACCACCCTGTGTGTCATCGGTGGAATAAATCGCGATGGGATGATGCTGCTGTTGCCGTGTGGGTTACCCTTTTGCTCCCATCGTACTGTAACTTCCACCACCGTAGTTACGGCAACCAGGTCCAATGGCATGTTCTTCACGACTGCTAACGATGAGTTTACAGTACGCTCATTGTTTGTCTAGACAAAGATGCCTCAATTCTGTGTCGGTGTAGTAACCAATATGACGAAACATATTGAACCTCTGTAGGGTTTCAAATGCCTCAAACTGGAGTTATTGCGACACGTTTAGAAATTCCCGTTGAAAAACAAGTGAAAAAAATCGCTGACTAATATCGGATGAATCATCAGCGCATCTGATGCTGTAAATTGTAAGCAACTCAAACACACGTGAATGGAGTTTCACCTGATAAGTTTTACTTTCGTGTGGCCACACACAACCTGTAAGTTGCGCGACTCGTGTGCGATTCATTTTCTTTTACTTCTATTTTGCCACATACAATCCAAGGACTGTGTTGTGATGTCGTCGTTTCGTTGACACCCCATTATTGCGATGTGATGCCGCGGTTATTTGAGCCCTGAAGCGCATTTTCTTGTATGGGAAATTGCATCCCAAGCAATGTAATGCGCTGGATGCAGTTTCAATTTAGCCATGGAGCATATTTTACATATTTAAAGCCTGAAGTGTGTATTATTGTAGAAGCATTCGCTGTATCGTACACAAAGCCCTTGCTTACCTTCACATAACGCGACAAACCTAAGCGTGTAACCTGTATGTGTGTGTAATAAATTCTGAAGCGCAGTTCTAGGTCAAAGCCAGTTAGCTTTTCCGTGTGTGGGAGATGGTCACGCGCGAACGCCTTAGCTCACGGATCGTGTGCTCAAACCGCCCAGAGTAACACGGGAAAGGATCGTGATAAGGGCGTCCGGTCTCTTTCTGCAGCATGTATGAGTGAGCGCGTGCGTGCGCGAGTCACGTTGCGGAAGTGTAATGAATGGGAAAGCGCTTAAGCGATTGAGGATTGTGTCCCATAATCTAACTTCGATACTTTGTCCCCTAGGGCAAGGGTATTAAGCAGTGTGAAATAAGGAGATTATTCCTTTCCTTTCTACGATGAAAGTGTTAAGTCCCCATTCATTCGTTACCAGCTTATTCGTAGCGCTTAAGACCATTATACACCACACACTGTTTAAATGTTTGTTTCATAATTTAAACAGTAATATAACAATATATAAGGGCTTCTAGAAAACTTATGTGGAAACAATTTTGAGTTGAATCGGGAATTCCACTTGCTCGTAAGAGACTGTAATGGCCTGGTTCTCAATACAAACCTTTGCAGGTGGGGAGAGTACACGTCGGGTCACAAGCTCCGCATCTAAAAAGTCCTAATCGCAATCATGATATTCGCTATCGATTTCAGAGTGATCATAAGAAAAAAATAAAATCAATTTGTACCGTGTAACATGGCCTTATCGGTTCCAAAATGAACCATCGAAATTTGAACGAAGGAATGAATGGGGGGGGGACTTTATTTACCCCTTTTCACTAAACTATTTAATCGTTTAAAAAAAAACAATTTCGGATAACGGATAGCATCGAATAATGATCGCACAACGGTTCTTTCAGCCAAAACATCTATTGCGCAAAACAGTGGCAGACGGCTGTTAAACACTTCGCAGAACGTCATTTCACATCCTTTTTTTGCGGACATCGCCCCCCGCACACACATCGCCAAGACGCGCATATCGGAAAAGACCTCGTCCATACACCGTGTGTGTGTGTTGTCCTCTCCCTTTGCTGGCGTAGCGTTTCCGAAGTTTAATGACCTCATTTTTGCGCCGCGTTGCTTCGCGTGATTGGAATCGGTGCGCGAACGGTGCTAGCGGACAATGAACGCGAAAAAAAAGGCCGCCATACCGCGTATTTGCGTTGTTTCTCCATTTCATGTTGGCCGTGTTGTTGTTGTTGTTGTTTTTTTTCTACTCTTCTCCATTCTTTGTTCCCTATTCCTTCATTCGTTTCATTCCTTCATTTTACTTCGCACACTGTTCCACAATGATCTGTCCATTGCCAACACAATGGGGCAGCTCCACAGCGCAGCACACCTTCATAATCTTGCAAAGGTTTTGCTGGTTGTTTGCGGGGATGACTCCCTGTCAGAGGAGCGCATAGTAGAAGGGCGGCCAAAGATGGATACTCGGTGTGTGTTCTCTCTCTCTCTCTCTCTCTCTCTCTCTCTCTCTCTCTCTCTCTCTCTCTCTCTCTCTGTGGTAACTTTTGTGCGATGTTTTTTGGTCGTGATGTTAAGAGTTTGGCATTTTTGGTAGGATGTAACAGTGAGATATAGCTTACTTGCCGTTCGAGAGCAGATCGAACACAATCCTCCTTATTTCGAGACCAACATTGCTTTCTCGCTTTAATTGTTAGTAGGGTTATCCGTTTAAGGTTCGGAATGAAGGGGAATGTGTGTCCGCATGTGATCTACTCCCGTACAGAAGCTTAACCGTTTCTGTTTACTCCCCATGAATCCAACCGTTAGCATAAGTAGATCTGATCATGATGGGTTTGCATCTTAGAAAGCTTTGAGTTTCGCTAAAATACGCATCTGAACTAATGTTCTGCATCTTGAATCTTTTGAAAGGAGTGAGTTGAAATGATGAACTTGTGAATCTCCAGTAGGAAGTAATTTACATTAGAAATCGACTCGCAAAAGATTTATGTATCGTCAAAGAATGATTGTTTTGTTTTATTTAATCGTTAGGGAAACATAGTTTGTCTTTAAGAACTCACGAATCTACAAAATAGAGATTAAGAGATCATCAACTCTAAAGATTCATTTAGATGTATGTAACTTAATCCGATTACACTGATGAAACTACTTACCTAAACCTTACGGGTTAGTAATGAAATTCATTGTTTTAAGTTGGTGATCACGTCCGATCTAACCGTGACACGATCAACTATTAGCGACACAATCAAGTTCATCTACTGCTGCAGCAACACCGATACATACGTTTGAGGATCAAAAAAAAATAGTGACTTAACTGTATAACGTCAACTAACGCATTGTTGTATTCCCACAGTTTGCTGGTCTGGACTTGCAGCAGAAGCAGCAGCAACTTGGCGGCGGCGGAGGCAGCAACCCAGAATCCGGAAATCCTAAGCATCCGGCCGGGCGGTACGTTCCACCGCAATTGCGAGAATGTGCTGATAGTGGCGGCGACTTTCAACCTTCTGAATCCGGTGCCGGCGGTATACCTGTAAGCGGCGGCGGCGGTATCGGAGGTGGAGGTGGCAGACGAGGATTCGGTGGAGATTCGAACCGGAATCGTGGTGGCGGCGGTGGTGACTACGGACGCTACGGCGATCGTGACTATCGCGGAGGTGACTACAATAGACGTAGCGGCGGAGGCGGCGGTGGAGGTGGCCGCTATCAAAACGATCGACGCGGCGGCGATTATGGCAACTATGGTCGAGGCGGTGGCGACCGGGGCTACAACAATGGGCGCGACGGTGGCGGCTACCGCGGAGACGGAGGCTATCAGAATTCTGAAGGTTACGGAGGCGATCGCCGGGACAACTGGCCGGCGTACGGTGGCGCTCGTGGTGGTCCGGCTGGCGGACCTCCGGCCGGTGGCCGTGATAGGCCAATGGATGGGCCACCACCACAAAACGATCGCTGGCAGGAGCCGGGACCGGCGATGGGTCCGCCGGGACCGGGCAGTGTCGGTAGCGGTGGCGGAACAGGACCCGGCGAGGGTGGAGGCGCCGGTGGTCGATCGTTCTACGATCGGGGAGCGAATGGCGGAGGAGGAGGCCGTTGGACGAGTGGTTCCGATCGGCGCGACGGTCGGGGAGGTGGCGGAGGAGGTAGTGGCGGCGGAGGATACGGATCCGGACGTGGTCAGATCGACTACACGATCCTTACCGAGCGGGACGAGCGTCTGGAGGCGGAGCTGTTCAAACACGGCAACACCGGTATCAATTTCAGCAAGTACGAAGATATTCCCGTGGAGGCGACGGGCGATGACGTGCCGGGGCACATCAGCAGCTTCGACGACATTGAGCTGACAGAGATTATCGAGAATAACATAAAGCTGGCACGCTACGACAAACCGACACCGGTGCAGAAGTACGCTATACCGATCATTCTGTCCGGGCGCGATTTGATGGCATGCGCCCAGACGGGATCCGGCAAGACGGCCGCATTCCTGGTGCCGATCCTGAACCAGATGTACAAGCATGGTGCCGCGGCCCCACCACCCAACCGGCCGATGAACCGGCGCAAGCAGTACCCACTGGGGCTGGTGCTGGCGCCTACCCGTGAATTGGCCACTCAAATTTTTGAAGAGTCGAAAAAGTTCTGCTATCGGTCGCGTATGCGCCCGGCCGTACTGTACGGCGGTAATAATACGCAGGATCAGATACGCGATCTCGAGCGGGGCTGTCACTTGATCGTGGCCACGCCCGGTCGGTTGGAGGACATGATTGGACGCGGTAAGGTCGGGTTGGATAACATCCGGTTCCTGGTGTTGGACGAAGCCGATCGCATGCTGGACATGGGTTTCGAGCCCCAGATTCGGCGCATCGTCGAGGAAAGCCGAATGCCGGTGACGGGCGAACGTCAAACGCTCATGTTTTCGGCCACCTTCCCGAAAGCTATCCAGGAGCTGGCGAGCGATTTCCTGTATCGCTACATTTTCCTCGCTGTGGGACGCGTCGGTTCGACCTCGGTCAACATTACGCAGACGATCTTCTGGGTGGAGGAAAACATCAAGCGTTCGCATCTGCTCGATCTGCTGTCGAACATTACGGCACAGAATGACGAGGACGCCGAAAATTGTCTGACGCTGATCTTTGTCGAGACAAAGAAGGCCGCCGATTCGCTGGAGGAGTTCCTGTACAACCACAGCTACCCGGTCACGAGCATCCACGGCGATCGTACGCAGTCCGAGCGTGAGGAAGCGCTCCGCCTGTTCCGTTGTGGTCGCTGCCCGATTCTGGTCGCGACAGCGGTAGCCGCCCGTGGTTTGGACATTCCGAACGTGAAGCAGGTGATCAACTTCGATTTGCCGGCCGAGGTGGAGGAGTACGTGCATCGTATCGGTCGTACCGGCCGTATGGGCAATCTCGGAACGGCAACGTCCTTCTTTAATGAGAAAAACCGTAACGTTGCGAACGGGCTGGTGCGGCTGCTCGCCGAAACGGGTCAAGAAATTCCTGGCTTTCTGGAGGATATGACCAACAGCCGCGGGTATGGTGGAAGCCGCCGCGGAAGGGTACAACGAGGTGGTGGTGGATCAACGTTCGGATCACGAGATTATCGTCAGCAGAACAATGCCCGCTCGGGTGGTGGACCGCGCGATCATCGTCAGATGGGTGGAGGCGGCGGTGGTGGTTCCCGTGGGTACGGTGGTGGTGGCGGCGGCGGCGGTGGTGGTGGCGGTGGATACGGTGGTAAGTATTACATGTCATCAAAGCATCATCATGTGTGCCACGTTGCGGTAATATAATGTGGATTTTTCTTTTGCAACCCTCTGTTCCAGAACGGGATGACGGTTATGGACGCAACGGCATTGGTGGTGGAAGCTATGGCGGAAGCTACAGCAACAACGATGGAGGCAACGGTGTCGACTGGTGGGGCGATGGTTACTGAGACGCACAACAGCAGCGTCCAGCTACGCACGCTAGCTACTACATGCACCGCAATCTACGCCCCGCTACGAAGTAGTCCCGGTCAAAAAATAGCAGCAGTAGTAACAACAACAGCAACAACCACATAAACTAACATTTTGCTCTAAGTAAATAAACACTCTCACGCGCATTGATACACTACGCAAATACTACACTGGCAACAGTATAACAAATCTGCAATCTGTCCGCAAACAAACAAAAAATCACACTAAAAACCCCGTGAAGTATGGAAAGAAGGAGGAGGAGGAGGAACAACTGTGGTTTGAGAGAAAGTAGTGAAACTATTTGAGGAAAGAAAGCAAAGAGCCCCCCAGAGTAGGGAAACGGGAGGTCGCGCCAAGGTAGGAGGATATGTAAGAGTCTCACTACAACCGTCGCAGATCGCCTTGGTGGAAGGACACGCAAACTGAGTGAGGGTTTAAGCAAGAAGAGACAGCCCCGGTTCGCGCACCCCCCCCCCAGATTAAGAAGCTAATCTGTAGGTCTCTGCCAAAAGAATGTGTATTTTGTTCTCCAGCGGCCAGCTGTGTGGAGCGGGTGGAGTAGCGAACAGAGCAGCAGAGAGCAGTTAAGCGAATAATGATAGAGCTGATTAGCTGAAAAAAGTATATTTTAGACACATAACCTTATTTTTCTTGCTGGAGCAACACCTTTGCGAGCTTTTTCTAATAGAAGCGATGAAATGTGAGAATGATTCACTCAGCGGTACGAAGAAACAAACTGTATGAGCGTGTGTGTGTGTGTGGGGGGGGGGGGGGGGGGGGGGGGGTGTACCCTTATTAAGGTAGTTGAGGCAGGATCCAGTAGATCGAATTGAGAAAACAAAAAAAAAACAAGTAACTAAATCCCATGAATGATGAAAACACACGTGCGTGTGTGTATGCGCGTTGGAAAACATTGGCTCTTAAGTTAAAGAAACGCAAAATAGTGTGTGTGAAATTCTATCGTGAAATATTGCAACAACAACAACAACAAACAAACAAGAAAAGAATTTGGCAGTTGAAGCCAACTAATGAACTTCCCGGTTATAACGTATGTTTTACACTTATTACTAAAATGGACCGGAGCAACCGGCACCGGTCAATGTGGAATCTATTAAACGAAAGAACAAAAATCACACGCTATACATATATACATATATATATATCTATTGGTAGAGAACACAGTTTCCTACAGTATGGCATCGATTGTTTTAAAATTCTCGATCCAGACGTGAATCTTTTTTCTAGGTGGAAAAAGAAGTGGATTCTCGTCTCCTCCTTCAGAACGTGTCTGCGGTTCCAAGATGAATGTGAAAGTTAAAGATGGCGAAACTGACGCCTGGGTGTGTGTAACCTTACCCGTATTTGGGGGAATTGGTGCCAATCTCGTTCCTTAATATCCTTTCAACCGTAAGGACATGCCAACAACAGCACGCAGGAGGAGCACGAGTGCCATCTTATGGAAAAGAACGCATAAGCTACCGGAGATATGGTTCTATACAAAGAAAATAAACGGGCCAGGGACGTATGATGATAAATGGGATGAGGGGGATCAAATATTTCTGAGAGAATGAGACTATAGGAACATTAAAACAATGAGACACCCCCATTGCAAAATAGCTTCCCCTTTTTGTAGGGGGTATGCTTGCTGCTATAATAATATAATGGTCAGGTGTGTGTGTGTGTGTGTGGTTATCTTCTTTTTTCCACACGAAGATCTGAGAGATCTTCGCACTCTGCTGCCGCTCCGGTTGCAAGCACAGATGAGGTGCAGCAGTAGGTTATTATAGCCTGTGGAAGAGAAGGTCTTTTAAAAAAAGAACACCCCGTCTACGGCAGGTTAACGATAGCATAACACGGAGCAAGAACAGTTGGAAACAGAGCTCACATTAGGAATCGATCATACTGTAGACATTAGTGGCCCAACCATCCACCTTATGGCAATGTCTTTAGTGACTGGTTAGCGGTTGCAGGCCATGCCTGCAACAAAGAAAACCCACTAAAGCCCGGTGGATCGATCGAGAAAGCAAGCGCAGCACCACACGAAAGTCACGATGATGGAGGATAATGCCAGTTTAGAACCGGGGAACACTTGTACTAGCAATTGTAGCGAAACATACATACAACATATACTGGGGGAGCGTTAGAATGAGCAACAGAACAGGGTGTAGCGAACCGTGTGTACCAAGACGGTCACGCATTATTAACAACATAAAACACATTAAAAGTAAATTGAGAAGAAGCAAGAGCATTCAAATACGTACCCCACCCCCGGACAGCAAAAAAAAAACAAACACATAGCAAAACTTCTTTCCGCATGTTTCTAAGGGAAGGTAAAGCATTAATGGTACTACCATTACCTAATGCGAGAGTAGCAAAGGCAAAACACTGGATGGAAAGCTTAATAAAAGTAACGCCCGGTAACGGTACCGATCCCCGAAGGTTCATGAACAGCTCATCGTCGAACGAAACACACAGGAAAAGCCACCTTAAAATGGTGGTTGCATGAACACCGGACGCGCGTCGGTCGGAAGTGAAAGGCGGAAGAGAATGGAACTCTTGTGTGTGTGTGTGTGAATAAATTGTGTTACGGAAAGAAATGAACCCCCGGCCGTGTTCTGATAGTCTGAACAACTCCTCTCGAAACATCTTTCGCGACGGTCCGAATCTGGTGTACCAAGAACCTTCCAGTGCTGGCGTGGATTTCAAAACGGAACAGAAGTCTGAGGGAACTTCTCCACCCAAGACAGCTGTCGCGACAAACACAACTGGGACTTTATAGAACTTATATAGTTCCAGTACCCGCATACGCCTCTGAGGCATGGACGCTGTCCAAAACTGACGTGCCGCGTTCGAGAGAAATATGCTCAGAAGGATTTTTGGCCTCGTATGTGAGGAAGGACGATAGAGCAGTCACTAAAATGAAGAGCTCTATGAACTGTACCGCGAACTCACTGACGCACTGCGAATTAAACTCGCCAAGCTCTGTTGGTCTGGTCACGTCATGAGAATGACTCCGGAGGACCCAGCTTGTAATGTCCTTTTAGGTTGTCCACATGGTCAGAGATGGAGTGGTAGGTCCAATTTGAGATGGAGCGATGGTGTTGTTGTATCTGTCAGAAAGGTCGAGGTATAATGGATTAGCTGACGACATCGCTGACGACCGTCAGCGGTTTAGATTACTCCTGCAGCAGGCCAAGACCGCGTAGCGGTTGTTCCACCGGTTAAGTAAGTAAGTAAGCTTGCGTGGATACTCTGAGGCATGGCAGTCTGTCCAATGTTATCGAAGCCCTGTTAGCCGAGTGGCGAAACGAACACGCTCAGAAGACATCAGGATGACACTAGAAGATCCATCTCGTGAAGCCTGTTTCAGGTTGTTCACATGGACAGAGGAGACATGATTGACCCAAATTGAGGCGAAATGATGACGTAGATGCGACCAGAGTTCGGTAAATGGAATGGAGTTTCGGTGGGCAGAATGATATCGGACAATCCTGCCCGTAAAGTTTTTTTTAGGTTGATGGACATGGACACACGGATGGACGAGCATGTAGTAGACCCACATGGAGATGGGGAGTGATGGCTGAATATCCGGCTATGGGTAAATAAAATCACAGAAAGCAGAAATAGTAGGCCTAGACCTTTTGAAGTTGTTGTGCCGATAAAGAAGAAGTCCTCGTGGACTAGTTCACCATGGAGTCCACTCAACAATACCCAAGTGTATGAATTATTTTGCACACAGTCAATTTATTCTAATTTTAAAATAGTGGAGCGCCAATTATCCGTTCCTTCGGAAGCTGACAACAACAACCAATCAGACACCCGGATATTCGGGACACCGCACGGGTAGTGTAAAAGGTTCACAACAAGATTTACAAACGATGGTAAGTTTCTTTCTTTCAAATCGTTCAAGCCCGAACGCCCGATTCGACACGCTGCACCTTTTTCGCTTCGTGGGCCATATATTGTTCTGCATTTATTCCAAATTTTCCGTTTTTCGTGACAACGGTGTTTGCGTGTGTGTGTCTTTCTCTCTTTCTCTCCTTATCCACCATAACCGACGTTTTGTTTCGTTTCTACCCTTTCTTACTTACTTATACACAATCTTCGACCAACAGACCCATCCGCGTGTATGGAGTGTGAGGAACCGAGGCTGTCATCAACGCATTCACTGTCTGCCTTCTGTGCCTTTTCCCCCTCCCCTCCTGCCACACCATTAGACTTACTCACTCGGAGGGGGGCTTACTGCTTCTTCCGTACTACATATTTTCGCCTTTCCTAACCTCAAACCATATACTACCTCGCGCCCGCATATGGTATACTTAATTTAACCTTAAAGTGGAAGCATGGACTGGATACGAGGAAAAGTTTGCGGGGGTGGGAGAGGGGAGTGTTCGTTTTGTTTTTGTTATGTTAACAAGTACGTTTCCTTTTCGTTTGTTGTAAAACGAGGACAGCGAAACACCAACAAAAAAACACGGAAGTTTCAATTAGTGAACAGAATGTCGATTATGAAACGTAAGTAAGGAAATAAAATAAAATTATAACATAAATATTGCTGTTTGTTGTTTTTTTTGTTGCTTCTTTTCTCGCTACCATCTTCGGTTCGTTCTGCGTTCTTCGGGTTTTTTGTTTGTTTGTTTGAAATTATCTCAGAATGTAGTATGCTGCTACTTTTCCACTTTCAAATCAATGTTTTATATTTTGTTAGAATAGCTTCTCTTCTATAGATTATCCGTTACGGCTTCTTATTTGCTCTCTTATCCGTTTCGTTTCTATGATTCCATTTTTACTATGAACCTATGAACATACTCTTGTTTTTTTTTTCTTCTTTTACTATGTTTGCTTCACTTTTCCCTCTTGTGTTATACCTCTCCTGTCCCTATATAATAATAGAACTGTCGTAGACCGAACAGATGGAAGGGAAATAAAAATAAACAAAATATGCGTAATGTACTTTTCTCTCCCGCTTTCTTTTGCGCACCTTTTCTTCTATTTCCCTTTTTTATAATCTTTCGCTTGTTTCGTGTTTAATAAACTTATTGAGTACAGATTTTCTAATTCATTTCACTCTTGTACACGGCGCGCACCATAGGAGGGTTTTAGTGTTCAGTTCTCCATACCTTCGATTCGCCGCCATATCCTTTACTGCTCGAAACCTACACCACCACCACCACCACCACACATCTCGTTGTAGATTCAATTGCATTCCAGCTATTAGTAGTATTCGCGCTGTTCTGGAGCATGAGGCGCTGAGAAAACGATGCCGGAAACAACGGCGGAAGGTGAGGAGATGGGAAACCACACAGACGGATGGTGCCTCGCAAGGCTCTGAGAGACTGCACAGCAGCAGCACACCATGGAACAGAATAATGATAAATGCTTAATGGGTTTGTGCGCGCTTGTTGCTGCTACATCATGCGTTAATATATTAAATCGAACACTTTCGAATAATCTATACGGTGGGGAAGGAAATCTTAAATAAAAAAAAGCTTGTCCTTCCACGCTTTTCCACCTCCATGCGCACACGCCAACCAACTATACCCAATTCCTATTTTCATTTGTCTTTACAAATGTGTGTGTGTGTGTTTTTGTTTTTGTTTTCCAAGCCCCACCTCCAAAAATATAGTCTCACCAGAAGAATGTATTTTACACAACTGTCCCAAAACAATTGTAAAACATCTATTAGCCACAGACATCAATGTAGGACCGTATAAATATATAAATATATACACACACGCGCGCGCAATACAGTCGGAAACAATATCAAGGTATACAAAACATTTTACACAAAAAAAAACTCACAATAAACCGATTGCACATAAACGCTTCCACAAAACGTCAATAATAACCGTAATTTGGATGCATGAAACTATTGCTTACGACAAAAAAAACCCCACAACAGAACGTATAAATGCACCGGGAGGTTAGAGGTCGGTTATTTTAAACTGGGTTTTTTACCTCACAATCTGTCCAATCTGTTATTTAAATGTAAAGCAACTGATACAAACCAGTACAACACACATACACATGAGATTAAGCTAATTGGTGGTTAACTACCAGCACACATTTGTAACACATAAATTCGTTTTTGCTTTTGCTTTTGGGACATTCCGGGGCCACATTAGTGTACGGGGATTAGTTGTCCCAAATAGCTGTCTGTTTCTATTTCGATTACGAACGGAAGAATGTGCTTGAAGAAGTAAGAACCCTCGTCCGTGTGTATTGAATTGTGTTTAAGAGGAAGGAAAGCATATCGAAATAAGGACTCTTGAGCAGAAAACAGGACGTTTATATGCGAGCGATCATGTGCGCACGTGTGTTGGGTGTGTGTGTGTGTGCATATATAAATATAAATATGTTTAATTGAGGGCTTCCGGGTTCTGCCTAATCTTAGCCGCGTTGTTGTCCTATCTTTTCGTATTTGGGTGGTGGCGGTGACAGATTAATTGTCAACGAACGATCATTTCCCTTCTCTTCTGGGGTTAACAACGCCCTCTTACTTTCACTTTCCAACTGATTTTTGTCTGAATGATTGAATTTTGGGAGGTCTTTCCTTCTTTTCTATCGTTTACCGATCTTTTCTCGCTTTGTGCACGATCACGATCTTTGCGCATTCTTCTTCACGATCAGTACACGGACGCGCTTGTTGGATGTGTGTGTGTGTGTGTGGGATTGTTTTTTTTGTTGTTACTATTGCGTACACATTCTCTCTGTCTTATTTTCGTGTGGCCCTGTCCTACATGGTTCGGTTCACTGCGTCACATTCGATTCAATTGGGACAGGGATGTGGTGTACGGTGAGATGGACACACAAAACCAAGCTATATAGATCATCCTCTGCTTTTTTACCCTGCGTGCCTTCTCCCACGTGCCTTTTTGAGCCCCCATTCCCATGAGTTACCTTCCTCCAAATGATTGCACCTTAAAATAAGGGGTGTTTTGTTGTTGCTCATTCCATTGACGAGAACTTGCGAGAGAAATGCGAAATGTTCGCGTCCTATTAATTCTGGCAGCGGTTTATGGAGGAACGAATTGCCAACGATGTTGGGGTTTCTACTGTTCAACGGTACCGGCAGATTTGAGCAGCGTGAGTTCCTTATCCTTCGCTTGCACCACCGTGCGCCAGTGGATGTCCTGCTCGATCACCTTCGCCTCGAGGTTTTTCAGCATGTTTTCCTGTGTGGGAAAAGGACGTTAAATGAGTTGTTCATCGCAGCTACTGGTGCTGAAGCGGCCATCAACAAACGCTACCTACCGTATCGGCTATGATAGTCTTATACTGATCTACGGTTTGCTGCATCTGCTCGTACCGCAGCGCCATCGCTTGCTGATCGTCCTCGGAGCCACTATCGCTGGTCGCACCGTTCTTGTTCGTGATCACGACACCGTCGTTGCTGTGTTCGTGTAAACTACTATTAACGCTGTTGTTATTGGTATTAAGATTATTATTAGCGATTATATTGCTGCTACTGTTAATCCTACTGCTGTCACTGTTGCTGTTGGCGGTGCCAGAGCTTTGCTCTGGGTGGCTGTTCGTGACCACCGCGTTTGTATTGCCGCCACCGGTGGTACTACTGCTGTCGTTTGCGGTACTGTTGGTGGGGTGCGGCGTCCGCTGCAGGCTCTCGTACTGCTCCTTGATGCAACCGACCGTTGCCTCGAGCCAGCTCTGGAAGTCGGTGGCATCGACGGGCAGGGCCGACACCACACCGGTCGGCTGCAGCAGCTGCACCAGCAGATCCTTCATCCGGTTTTGCTCCTCCAGCACCACCTTACCGACGTCCACCTTTTCCGCACTACTGTTGATCAGCTTCTGTTGCTGCTCCTAAGAACCGAGTGCGATGGGGAGGGAGAAAACAAAACAGAAACATAACACAGCACTCGTTAGTACAGATCTCACTTCAGCTTTACGTTACATCAGTTCGTGATGAAGATGCGCAAAATGCCCGCAAACTCCCCCATGTTCTTTTTTTTTCGATGGGGATGAGGCCAACGCCACTAGGGAGTTGTTTGGCCCATCTCCCATTTTGGACAACACACATCTATCACTTACAACATTCTTCGTACCCGCTATCGCTGGCGTTGCTGGTGTCTGTCCTCGTCGGCGTTCGGCATCTTGCAATGCCTCCACCAACTTCCAGTTTTTCGTACGCAAATTCTACGCACGATTTGCGGGGCGAGGAGGGTTTTTTTAGATTTCATTTGCCAAACACCACGTGGCAAACAAATTTCCCAACCAGTAGCAAAAGTGGAAAGGCAATGCATGATGGTGCCGGTTGTAGGTGGTGGTTGTGATGGTAAAAGGAACAAGTGGACGCAGAAGATCATTCCAAAATAAGTTGGATTGCGCGGTAGGGTGTTATTGTTGCACATTTAGGTGGTGTACCGTTTGCGTGTCAATCGATTTGTTGTTTGTGTGTTGTTAAGATCAAATAGTCAATAGACAACGGAAGCAACGGGACACAAACGCGCGTGCAATTAGAGCAAGAACGAAAGAAAAGAAGAAGAAAAAACAAATTCAACGTAAACGGACATGCTAAAAAGCAAATGAATGTTTTTTCTTAAGCTGTAGTAGGTAGGAACTGTCGTTTAACTGTACAACATGCTGATGGTCGTTTTGTGCAACATTGCCTTTCACACGGGTGCGCTTAAACTAAATGGGTAGGGGTAGTGGTACGGGATTATTTGGCACAGTTCAGTCATTTGAAAAAATGCTGGATTAAGCAATTTTTTTTACATGGAATCAAATTCAGTGTTCAAACCAACCGCTAAGAACATATGTATCACTCCATCGCTTCGTCATTATTGCAGGACAGAAAAATTGCACCGGCAGAATTTGCAGAAAAATTGCACTTCTAGCAACATTTTCTGTCTAACTACCCCTTTCTTGCGGCAAAACATGCCGTAAAACGTGCTGTTGACGCAAACCTTCTTATAGTTAAGTTTAATTTTCAATGATTAAAGATTTTTCCCGTTACTAAATTACACGAATATGAATATTCGAGCACATATGTAATGTTAAGAAAGCCGAACGAATCAACAGTTCATAAACAATCAATCGAACAAAAGGTGTTATACTTGCTATATATGACAATGTTACGCATAGCTACACTGTTATATAGTGCGATGATCATTAGTGAGATCTTGAAACAAAAAAATCAATATTAAGCAGGTTTTGCAGTAAAGTATATGATTACAGACTTTCAAACACACACACACACACACACACACACATATGAAATTTTTTTATTACATTACAGTGCAACACCGTTTATCCGGGATACAGTTCAATCAGGAGGAATACATATCAACTTGAATTGTAAGTGATACTCAACAATGATATACTCAAATAAAACCCAAGGATTTCCTTTATAATTTTTGACTACAAACTGACACAACATTGTATACTACAATTCAAACAGTGAAACAAATTCAGATCTCAACATACTATATAGAGTAGTATACGCCACCAAAAACCTTTCATCAGTGGTGTACAAATATCCGGGACATGAGTCGAATATCGGAAAAAAGTGATGCACTGTTAAATTATACATTAAACAGAGCACAGAACGAATAATGAACCAGACACACAGAGTAATTCGCCTTTATGTTAAGAAAAGCCACTAGAAAACCATCACAGTGCAGTGGTTAATGAGTAGTCTAAAGAAAATAGAGGACAAAGGGAACAACATAGCATGGACAGTAAGAGCAGACCCAAGCAACGGTTTCGCCGCTTCTTGACTTACATCATTCTTTTGTCGTTGCTCTTCGAGCTGCTTCTGCAACTGTTCCTCCTTCGCCTTCAGCTCGTTCGTCTGCTGTTTGTAGTCCGTCATCAGGCTCTTGCACTCGACCAGCTCGTTCCGGTAGACCTCGAGCTTCGATTTGGTAGAGTCTAAGGCATTCTGGAGGTTGCGGATTTCGACGCGGTTGCTTTCGTCCGCCTGGTTGGTGGCGTGTGCCGCAGCTGCGGCGGCCGATGCAGCCGCCACTGCCTGTTTTTGTTTCGCCTGTAGTTCAGCCTTTAGCTGGTCAATTTCGTAGCTCTGCTGCTGGCAGGTCTGACTCAGCTCATCCTTCTTGCTCAGCTCCAGTCGCAGCTGGCGTAAATCGTTCTCGTAGGCAGTTAATTCTACAGATTGAGAAAGAGAGAAAGAGAGAGAAAGAGAGAGGGAGAGAGAGAGACATAGAGAGAGAAAGAGGGAGAGAGAATTAATATAGTATAAGGTACAACGGTTCGAGAGTTCGGCGTAACGAGCACGCGTGTTATCATAAGCCGTTGCAATCAGCTGACCCTTACTCACCCTGTACACGCTGTCTCATGAGCTCCTCATTGTTGTGTAATAAAATTTCGAACTCAGTCTTTTTCTTCATCATTTCCTGTGGAGGTGGAAAAAGCGCATGTAAATTATTCTAACCAAACGTTATCAATTTGCAACATAAAGCGATAGATTGCAATCTTGCCAGAGACACACAGATCGTTGAAGGTGATCCAGCATCACCGTTGTTGTGCCAGAGCAAGCTGTAATCGATCTGCCATCATCCGTACAACGAACTCGCAACTGACCTCCTCGGACTGTAGCTTTTCATTCAGCAGCTGGCTCTTGGCCATCAGCTCCTGCTGCAGTAACTGCAGATCGTTGTTCAGCTGCGCAATCGTTGCGCCATGATCCTGCATCGAGGCGTGCTCCTTGGACAGTTGAATATATTTTGCCTGCAGCTGCTGGAACTGTATCGACATCGCCTGCTTATCATTTGCCTGCTTGTCCTTGATCGAGTTCAGCTCCTGCGTCAGATTGTGAACCTCCTGCTTCTTGTTGTTCAACTCCTCCACGTACGCCTTGAGCACAGCTCCGGCCTGCATCTTCTCGCCGTTCAGCTCCTGGCGGAGTTCCTTCAGCTTGGCGTGCAGCCCAGCTGCCGCCTTCTGCTCCTCGAGCAGTGTCGCCTCCTTTTCCTGCAGCTGCTTCTTCAGCTTCTGCAGCGGATCGGACGGATCGTTCCATTCGGACGGATCCTTGGCCAGCGTATCCTGCTGTTTGTTCAGCAGGAAGTCGATCAGAATCTGGATATCGTTCCGCGGCAGATCCGCCTTGTTGAGGATGTTCACCAGCGAGTGCACGTTCGCAGCGTCGGCCATCTCCACCGCCAGCTCTTGCGTGATCAGCTCATTTTTCTTTCTCTTGTTCGATTTGTCCTTGTGTGCCGAACCGGCGCCAGATTTGTTATCAGCGTTTGTCTGCTTTTTCGCTTCAGCGACGTGCGCAGCATTTGCGGAATGATGATGATGTTGCTGATGATGGGCCTGCTGCTGCTGCTGCTGCGGCTCGGTAACGTTAGACGGTGCATTGTTCTTGGGGGACAGTTTCGATTGATGGTCCTTCTTGTTCTTATTTTGCTGACGCTGCTCCTTTGGTGTCTGCGTCTTTCCAACCTTGGTATCTTCCTCGTGTTTCTGCGTGGCGAAAAAGGTAAAATCACTTTAGCATACTAAAATGTTCCCGGAGAAAGAAACACATTAACCGCTATTTACCTGCTGACGTGCGATTTCCAATGCATCTTTCGGGTGTATTTCCGCAAAGTGATTCATCTCTGGCACGGTTTCTACCGACTTCACATGAACCGGCTCGGATTTGTTCACCAGAATGCCTCCAGCTGTCTTTTGCTTGTTTTTCTTACCACCTTGTTGTTTGTTATCTTTTTTCTAAAACGTGTACCATTAAATACATTAATAAAACTAATCATTATCACTACACTCTGCAGCTCTACCTACCTTATTTCCACCGGCATTATCACTCAGCGGAAATGCTTCAGTTTCTGCGTACTCCACCGTCAGATTTGTCGTCTGTATGACGCGCTTTTTAGCACCGTACGTCAGCGGATTGATCTCCTCCTCGAGTGGGCTTTCAGACGAATGGCCATCACTTTCCGGTTCTACCACCTCGACCCGCTGGTGCTGCTGCTGTTTCGCACCACGGTTCTTCTGGTTCTGGTTCGCATTGCCACCGGAATTCGTTTTCTTCGTCCGCTTGTTGGCCGACTCCTTGGTGGACTTGGTCGGCGGTCCCGACGAG
This sequence comes from Anopheles marshallii, assembly GCF_943734725.1. NCBI lineage: Eukaryota > Metazoa > Arthropoda > Insecta > Diptera > Culicidae > Anopheles > Anopheles marshallii. The sequence goes on along the minus strand of NC_071326.1, from coordinate 13,407,406 downwards.
GCCGGCGACGTTAAACCAAGTATCTTTTCGCGCATTTCACGCTTTTCCTTTAGCATCTCCTCAAACGATTTACCCTTGGGCAGAAAGCGGCTGATAAACAGCATCGACAGAAGGGAAAAGAACAGCACAATTACGATGAACGACAATGTAGTCAGATCCATTTTTGCATGATTTGCTGTACGCAGGCGTTCGGCGATGAAAGAGTGTTGCCTATCTGCGTTATCCTGTGTCTCCGGGACAAATGATTTTTGTGGCGCACGTTCAACACGATCTCCGAACCGAAAACTTTACTCCAAGCGTTCCTGTCTCGAATCAGTCAAATGAAGCTGTAAATATAGAAAGAAAAAAACCCCAATGATTAGAGTTGATGTGCGAAGAACTATAACAGTTAATTGTACACGATAGGGGTGATTGTGCACACGCGTCAACCGGTGGCTACCAGCAGAAATTAATAAAATACAAATGCTCCACTGCTGTGACGCTGGGTGCACATTTAGCCCAAACATTCCACCACCAAAACACAGAAGGGTTCGTCGATATGATACGCCAAACGGGGAGGCTACCACCATGCTGTTCTCTTCGTCCATTTATCGCCGTGCAATAAACTTCGAAACTGTCAGTGCGCGCCGAACGAAGTGGACAACACGCGTCAAAACAGTTGCCGACGTGGCATTCAACAGCAAACGGGCACGCTTACTTAATGATTTAAGACTATTCTGTCAGTTTTCCGGGTTGCTCAAGTGATCCTTGTACTTTGGCACCGGGGACGGGGAAGCAACACACACACACACACACACACACACACACACACACACACACTGCTGTCTCTGTTTATTTTTTAGGCCGGACTTCCCAGTAAGGCAATGGAATCGGAACTCTCGTTGATAAGTTTCACGCCTTTTGATTGAACGCACACAACAACCCTTTTCGCATTCGAACCGTCCAACGGGTTTGAATAGATCTTGATTGTCTTCTGGAGCAGCAGTTAGGCTTCTTGATGCTCCTTTGTTTAGCTGTTACTTAGCTTACACATTTCAGACCACTACCAAACATACGACCGACCCACTTTGATTCCGTGTGACGCGTGCAGATAGATCCCCCAATCTGGTGTAGATGACGATAAATGTCTCGCACACGGTTTGCTCATCACAGCAACCTCTGTGGAATGGTCCGGAATGGTGATCTGAATCAATTGATAAGACAGCTTTACCGCAATTAGTTGTACCTCAGCAAGCGCAAATTTGCACAGGTTTTACTAAAGACAGAGAGTGCTGCAGCAAGTGAAGCGTTCTGAACAACGTTGTCCATCAGAGTTGGTAGTTGAGTCGTGGTGGCAACAAACCTCTCAAGCATCTTGTTTTGTCTTTCTTTTTCTACTATAGCGCGGCTTAAAATTCTCTTGCTCACTATGGGCAACACATCCGCCGGTACGCATTGTTATTTCTTCCGGTAGCTGTACGAACAACGCTAGATCTACTGGCAAGAAGGTTCGAATTTCTACAAGATCAACCTTTTGTTGTTGTTAGCTTTTCATATTGAAGTTTGATTTAGCAACACACAACTTTGGGCACAATCAACGTGTCATAAAGATGTGACCGTGTTCATCTTCACACTCGCACTGTTCGCTTGCAAAACCAAGTGCACCAACCCCTTCCTATCACTGATGGGGTTTTCGTGTAGTTAGGCCCATTCGAATAGAGGTCGCGCTCACCCGGTTCCCCGTTACCACCGATATTGTTTGCGCGTAGGGTGGTGCGTGCTGGCGTACCCGCGCGCGTTGCTTTTTTTTAATAACTGCCAACAATGATTTCTTATCGCGCAGAGCAGAAGAAAACCCAGCCACATAAAGGCACGGCGCAAGAAGCAGAGATGGCTGACCGAAAATGGAGGTGTGCCGTGAAACTACGAAGGGTTTTTTTTTCAGAGAAGCGCGCGCGAGAAAGCAGGGCTTTATCAAGCTATTCCTTTATGAATGAGCTGGCTATCAGCAGCGTTAGCAAGTGCGTGGCTCGACCGAAATGGACGATCTTGTTGCTGCTGTTGATGGAACCCTCCAGCATAGTCAGTGTCGACCGATAACAGATAAAACCGTGTGTTTGTTTGTCGTCGGGACGCTTACAGCAGGCCACAGTTTGATCGGGCAATTGACTTTGGGGATTTAGCTGGTGGACAACATGAACCGAACTCGTGATAAGACGCGATGCGTTGCATAATTCCAGCCCACATGCAAAGCGTGTCGATTTGTTGGCTTGAGGTTCATTTCACAATTTCGAAGGCTTGAAAAATCGTCCACATTCTGATTGATATGACATCCAAGGAAGCGGTCACAACTGCAAGTGAGAGGAATTTTAAAAAGCAATGGTTGTACGCCGTTTTATCGAACGCCGCGCACTAAATCAATCAACGCCTTTTGCCCCACCGCTCGGTCGGCACGCTTTTGATGTGTTTGCGAAGGGAAAATCAATGCGGTGTGACCATTGACGAATTTCTCACCAACGCACCAGGCCAATTCATTTAGGAAGGGGATGGTCCCAACTTTTACCCGTAGTCGTACATTTCCGCTCTCGTTTTTGTTGTTCTTGTTGTTGGTTCCCTCGGAATCGAAAAAAAAAAATAAATTTGATACACCGGCCGGCAGGAAGTGAGTGGAAATGTGTTTTAATAATCACAAGAAAAAATAAGTTAATTACTAGTTCGTTGTTTTGTGGTCTCTATTTCGCTTGGATATGCCGCGCGCGTTCTCAGCTTTCTTTGGATGTCGTTTCGAAAAACACACCTCCCCAACGAAACAATGGAAGTGTATGAAACGAACCGGCAACGTCGAAGGCACGGAGGCAACAGGCGCGTCCGGGCGCGTCGCACCAACGGTGATCGTACAGAGAGAAGGATCGTTTCGCAGCGTAAGTGCCACGTGCAACTGCAGTACTGATGGTTGGTGCAGCATTTTAGCGGGGAAAGAATATGGTTAACTAAACACAGGCACATTTTCGCTTGTGCAATCCGAAACATTCGCGCTGCACAACCTTCACCTATTCCAGTGGTTGGCAAACCTGCTGTTGCTGGCTGAAGTGGGCTGGAGAGACTTTAATAAGTGTGGAATTTTTTTCGTCTTTATGTCGGCAAATTTATCCTAGCAAAGTCAAAGAGCTAAGCATATCATTAAACTAACAACATTCAGGAAATGTTAAAAAATATAAACACAAAAATATTGTAATAAAAAAAACAAAAATATATATACCAACCAAGCGATCAACGCAATGGACGCAACGGATTTACAAGAACCTCGAGATCTCAGAACCACAACAGATTTAGACGATCTACCGGAGCATCCGTCGTATCGATTTGTCGAGATGCATTGCCGACCACTGACATAAAACCCATCACGGCGCCTCAATTCGGAATCTGCCGTGGTCCAAAGGAAGGGGGCAAAACAAAGTAACGTGGCAGAAAGGAATCGTTACTTGCCAAGGGTCAAACAAGTTCTGCCCCTGCACGTACGGCAAAAGATGTTCCAGCGAAAAATGCAACCAACACAAACAAATTCGAGACAAAATGCAAGACAAACTCTACGGGGAAGTGCGTGGGGGCGTTCCGACGAATGCCCGGGGAAACCCTCTGAAGGTCACAGATCCTCGATTGCGACAAAACTGGTCCCGGTACGCGTAGAAAGGCATAAGTTGGGTGCAACTGGGATTGTGGGAAGGGATTTCTTCTTTTAATCAATGCCAACCGCAACTGTACCACAGCGTACAGCCAATATATACGAAAGAGAGAGAGAGAGAAAGGAGCGTATATAGAGAAACCTTCGGACATTAAAGGTGTACCACACCGTGGTCAACGATCGTCTTCCCGCGGGACCAAGAAAGGAAGCAGCAAAACCAGTTACAAACCAGCGTACGAGTGTGTGTGCGTTGGTTCCGCGTTTGCTTTTCATGGTCGTTCGTTCCCTAGCGCAGATTGTGACGATCGCAGATAGTTCCAAACCCTGAAGCCACTGTGACTGCTGGCGGTGGATATTGGACGATTATCCCGCTGGTAAGCTCCACAAGCAAAACCGGGCCCGGTGCTGCAACTGCGTGATGTTCCAGCAGCAAGGGGTTGCCCATCAGCGCGATCGTGGATGCAATGCGAACAGGAACGCAGAACATGGTAGTAACGATAATGGTGGTATTACACGGCCCCACTCAGAGCACCGACACACGATCATTCGTCACGGAAAGATCATGGATAAGTTACGGCGCGTTGCATTCTATTATATATTATATGTGCATATATAGCGCATGTGTTTGTGAGTGTCGATCGGCTCGGTGGATGACGTACGCTCTGCTGCTGTCCGTCTGACAGTGGTCATAATCAAGAAATTATGGTCCTGCGTACAAGACTATGCATTACAATATGCTAAAAACCCTGAGACAACGAACCCAGAGAGAACTGAGCAGTTAAGTGTGATCGTTGCCAAGCCATAGCTGGGCGAAAACACGGTTGCCAGACAACCTTGTACACATCATCTTTGCTTCTTTGTTCTATCCATCTAGAGCCGTACTGAAAGTATTTCTTGAGGTTAAGAAGACACTAGGAATGATCATTTTAGTATCCGGATCAAACTTTCATTTAGTTGTTAACTGATATATATATATATACGACTCTTCTCCAAAAGCAATATGGTGGTACCATGCAATAGCTACAAGTTAATTCGCTTTGCAACCTCATGTTTCGTCACAGCCACGAACCGAAAGACTACAACGGGTGGATCTCTTAAGGCAAAAGCTAACCATCATCATTCTCCACCGTCTGGCCGTACTCCACGGAGTTCATTCGCGTCTCTTTAACTACTAGGCTAGAACAACCAATTACGAATTCAGCTACGGCGAGAGTCCCGACCTCGACGCGTAACGACCGCGGGACGTATGCGTGTGTGTGTGTGTGTAATAGCTCTTCTCTTAGAGTCTTCCCTCCCTATCCCCCTTCTTGACTCCGATCGCTTTTGCGCTTTCCACTTGGATCAAACTATTCGCTCGCAGAGCAGGCAGGCAGGCAGCATAACCACGCGCCTTCATGATGAGTTCATTCCATTTTCTCACTGTCTTATTCTCCCGCGTTGAAAAGAATTGGTCCACGTCGCCAGACCGGAGGCAATGTATGGCGAAGAAGCAGATACGAACCAACACAATCTCCCCCGTCAATTGGCAACTAAAATCTGGATCGAGGCGTACCGCCGCGAATGGTGCATATGTTGGAAGTGTCTCTATTGGACATCTATTCTCTATCCTATCCGCACATTCTTTGGCACTGTCTCAGGTGTGTTCCCCGTTTTCTTTTAGCCCTGTGGTCTGATGATCTGGTCTGGTGATCGATGAATTCGATGTTTCCTGAATCGTCTGCCAGGTTTACCTGTGGGTTTACCAATTAACATCTCATTTGATTCGATCATGTCCATGCGATCATTTAGAACGCCTTTCCTCGTTCTCGTTCGCACATTGTTTCAGTCACAGCCAGAGACCATTCGAACGCGCTATGATGAAATCCCCTAAAATCTTGGTTTTCTCGGCTGTTTTGAGCGCGCTGTCATCAAAATCGCCACAAAACATCATCATCGAAGTGCTCGGGAATTTTAGAACACTCTCATTTGCCGCGCTCCACACATTCTACCCATGCTTCTGTGGCTCTCTGATACCCCGGCCGCATCTTGAGACACGATCAAACCCAGACCGTTTTCTAATTTGCTTATTCAAGTGTCACTGACAAGTGAACAACAGCTACGGGCGAGGGAAGAGCGGTTCACACGTTCGACCGTGTCCATTTGCAAACGTCTCCCCCCACCACACGGGATGACCGGGCGGCCGGGTACACAATACCCATCATCTGCTGGTGGTAATGATGACGGTCCTTCGCGGGGGCCACACACAGCACTCACGCACTCGCATCGTGAATGTAATTCGGAAGCAGAATGGCAGTGCGCCGCTAGTATAGCAACACATTGTAATATATTTGGTGCGTCCCCATCCTAGAGGACCGGTCGCAACCGCACCGTGTGCGTGTGTTCGACCAAACCAAAACCCAAAGCTCATCTCTAGAACTCGGCACTTGCTGATAGGCTTTATAAACGCGGGGAGGGTAATCTATCCCCCCCCCTCCTCCTCCTCCCCTGCGTGTCGCATTAACGGGTAGGGAGACCGGGTAGGGAGACAGGGAAAACCTAGGAAAATCCACCATCCATCAGGGCGCGTTCTATTCAATTGTGTCTGGGGCGGCGGTTTAATCGGATCGTTTGTATGTGTATGTGTTTCCGAATGTTTCTGTGGCTCATAGACACATTTAAATGGATCGCATCAACGCACATCTATTTGTTTGTCCTTTGCATCTGTTAGCCGTGTTCCATTGTGCCAAAAAGGTCCAGTGTTTAGAATCCTTAAAAACAATAGATACAAAAAACTTAAATCAAGATTGCTGTGTTCGATTATTACTAGCCAAGTAATTAACCCTTCACATCACACAACCTTCATCACACCAACAGTATGGAAAACATTTTTATAAAATGTTTTTTTTTCTTTATGGTGATTTAACAATAGTTATCTCTTGCTACGCACACGCACACACTCGATGCCGCCGTATAAAAACACCTTTTTCTCATGCCGAAGGCGAAAGTTCCCAACAGGGGCTGCCGCATCTCACCTACTGGGATGCCAAGCAAACAAAAACCTTCCGCCTGCAGACTAGAGATCCACCCCAACCCCTAAATGCACTACTGCAACTGAGGAGGGGTGGGGAACTTGCTTCATAAGACCCGCCCTCTGCCTCATCTCATCAGCCACCCACCTAGCTATGGTCGACAAAGCAAAACGTTGTCCACGTAGCACTGTGGTTGGTGTGGTGTTTTTTTTTTTATTCGTGAGGTATGAATGTTTGACCGATCCGGAAGCGATTAATTTTGAGCAGTTTTCTGGTGGAAGACACAATGCCACTGAACAAGTGCAAATTTGACACCCTTCTTTTCGGGGTGCGAGAGAAATGGCAAATAAGTTACGCATCGCAGGTAAAAGTTATCCACTGTAGCATCCAGTGTGTGCATAGACAGGGGAACTCTCTTTGGTTGCTGCGATTAATGTGTTGTTCGATTGGACCTTTTTTTCTGTTACTGATTGTTCATTTTGTGTTCAGGTTCGAGTTCTTGTCATTTGTTTCGCTGAAGCGCACACGCACCCGTACGGCGGCGACTCATACCAAATCACAAAAAGGCACATACTCACACGCGCGCACACACACACATGCACACTAGGCGCGGGTTAACGGTAGATTGGATACCGAAAGTGAATACCTCTTTTTAGCTTCCTTGCTGTCACTAGCGGCCAAAAACCGATGCTAGATTAGAACTGGTCACTCGGTGAAAAATTCCAGCTGGCGGGATGCGTTGTAACCGGCGGCGGCTGCTGCTGCTGCTGCTGGCAAAATTATCCTTTCAAAGTAGGCACCACTACCACGTCCGCCGTTCTTGGGCAATGGTTCACAATCCCGGGTGTCCAGATACGGCCAAACCTGGCCCAAGTGTGTATGGGATGGGGAGGACACAGACCCCGGACGCCAACGTCACACTACACGGCACCAGAATGGAACGGATGCGAGAAGAGAACACACACGCGCACCGACACACACAAACACACACACTACGCACAAACCGGACCCGAGGGGCACGCACTCCGTGGCCTGGGCTGTGTAACAACGGAAAAAATGGAAAACCGAAAAAAAATGGCCTGGACACAAACGACGGCACGACGTCACACAAAAAAGCCCCAACCGGGATGTGGTAAACCGGATGGACCGAAAACGGGAAACCGATTTTCCGCAAAACGCACACACGCACCAAGAGACTTCCACGACGACAGCACGGAAACGAGTCGGCAGGCGTGTGAACGTGAATGTGAATCGAGCGAGTGACAAATTTCTCTGTAAATTGAACACGTAGGAACAGAATGGAGTGAAATTGAACACGGAGAGCAGAAAATTGAAGCGCGACTGCACGCACACACTCGAGCGGCGCACACCGATTCGACGTACGGTTGTGTGCGAGCGAGCGCAAGCGATACCGGTGCAGGTGGGCTTGAACGTGATGCAGCACACCCAGAGCGTTTCGAGTATGGGTGGTTGTGTTCGTGAGTTGATGAGGTCAATGAACATGTACACGATGCCAAGTTTGCAAAGGTGTTTTTTTTCGTCGACCATTTTTAGTTTTTGCGCTGACAGTTCGTGGTACGGTTGGTTTTCATTTGTCAACGAGTTGTTTGAAAATAATATTAATTTCAAGGACAGGTAAATTCGAAAACGTTTTAATTTTAATTTAGTTGATTATTGTGCACTTAATATTTGATGTTTTAATTCGTTCTGTCATTATTTGAAACGATGCTGAAAACAGGGATTCATTTGTAACGATATTCAGAGGTGTTATTTGACATCGTTTTAGTGTCTAATTAGCTCTTTCTAAAAGTATACTCATGGCGGGTTTGCTGGGGTCGATGATAAATTGTGATCCAAAATAAATGCGAAATACAAAGTTCTTTCCGTATGTGGGGCGTAGCGATTCTATAGTAGAGCAGGTGCTTTGATGACTGGATTGTATAGATTTAGACCACCACGGTCTCGTGAAAGAGCAATCTGCGGTAGGAGAACTCTTTTTACCATTTCCATTCCAAAGATGATGTCGAGGCCGGTGGATGCTAATGAGAGAGGTGATCGAAGCGCAGGTATGCATATGTCGAAATTCAAAACAGGGTATGAACATGAGGGTTGACATTGAAAACCCATCGGGCACCGTGTAATTTTATATAAAATAAATCGTTTTACTTATTTCATATTAATTGATATTCGATACAAATAGTATTCAATTTTATAAAACATTGTAGAAGAGATCGAGAATATTTGCAACCAATTTGTGACGAAAGATAAAAAAATATTAAAATGCACCAGCTTCCAGCTGGCAACACTTCTGCAGTGGGGTGTTTGTTTTGATTTTCACATATTTACACGTCGCTTCCCACTTGGGAATATACGGTAATACTCGAAGAAACATGATAGAAATTAACGCAAAACTGCTCAGAGACCAAAGTGCGGTATTTATGTGCGGTGAGATCGTTGAATGTTTTATCGATTTCATCCATCCATCCTTACCGGAGCACAAAATTTCTCAAAGCAATAGGTAAAGGAAGGACAATCCACCTACCGAAAGGAGTGAGTGTGTGTGTTTAACAATTCTGTTCTTCCCGTTTCAGTGATATTTTGGAAAATCTCGCATGGGCAACGGTGCAACTGCACTGTTACTGTAACGCTTCTTTCAACGAGAAATCATCAACCGATGGAGCTGCGAACCGAAATGTTGGTGGAAGCACTTCACTAAACGCGAGCAATCAACTCAAGGGCGAGGTGCTTCATTCAACCGAACCGAAGATTCTGTTCTGTGACCTAAGACTTTCGCCGGGGGAAGCGAAACAATGTATGTGTAGACACAAATTATTTTTTAACTGATTAACAGCAATCGTTCATGCTTCCCTTTGCAGTTCTTTATCGTGAAACAGTTCCGCTTAATACACCGCCCACGTACCGTGGCATCCGTGTGAAGTATTATTATAAAATAACGGTTGCTACACAGCGATTGGGTTCTACCGTGCAGGCATTGAACATTCCCATTCGGGTGCTTCCGCTTCCGCTGCCTCAGAGCGATCTCGACGAAGCGATCACACTGAACGACGAGTCGAATGAAGATTTGGCACCGAACAATCCATTTCTCGAGAAAAAAAGACCCCCTTCACGAATTGAGTATGCGCTTCACTACTTGCGAGGTGTGACCGCACGCCGGCGACCGAACTTCTTCATGATTAACAACAAATGGGGCAAGGTGGGCCGATTCTGTCTGTTCAAGTCAGCTTACAAGCTAGGCGAGGATATTGTGGCCACGATCGACTTTAGCTGCGGAACGATCAAATGCGTTCAGCTGTCGGTGACGTTACAATGTGAAGAAACAGAATTAAACAGTGGTAATTCATCCGCAGTAGTTACGACAGACACGAAGCATGAACTGGCCGGTTCAGATGACGCTGACCCTTCCGAAGCCGCGAACGAACCGGAACGACACAAACATATTTCCCGCGTTACCAACTACAGCAAACATCACGAGGTGTGCCTGGGGATGCTACAAACGCAGGTGATTTTACCCATTCCGCTGCACGTGACGCCCACTTTCCGCACGAATCTGGTAGAGGTGAGCTGGCGCTTGCACTTTCAGTTCGTGACAAGCACGAACGCGGAACTGAGTAGTGAGATACTGCTGGATCGTACCACCGCAAACGAAGACGAGCTGGAATGGGTCGCACCGACCGACATTGCAATCGAAACAATGATATGGAGCCTTCCGATAACGATCTACCCGACGGCACCGTTACAAATACCGCAGCCTTGTGGGGAATACAAGCTGCACATAAAATAAAACTGGTACATTACCTTTGCTGCCGTGCAAAAAGCGACCCAGTACGTATGCTTGTTGGAACAGTAAGGCTTTATTCTACTCCATGTCCGAACCCGACCCGATATCGTCGTCTAGATCGTCCGGAACTTTCGATTCTTCCTGACCGTCCTCTTTATCCCAACCCGATTTCTTCCCCGTGAGGAAATCGGCTCGCAAAGCGCCCCACGTGGATTTCGGTTCATCTTCCGAATCCACCTCTGATTTGATGCCGTCCTCCTCTTCCTCCTTTTTGACCAAGTTATCTACCAGCTCCGACTTTGCCCGCGGTCCGTTCATGAGCACGTCCAAAAACTCCTTCCGGTTGAGACTTTTGAGCACCTTGTCACGCTTGTATTCCAGATTGCCGGCATCTTCCAGCTTTCGGTTCACTTCCTTCTGTTGCTGCCGTACGGCATTGAACAGTTGTACCGTGCCTCGGGTGGCCACTTTCCGCAGCGTTCTTTCACGCTCATAATCATGAATGGATGGCCGCACCCGTAGGCCTAGAATGTCTTTCTGTCGGAGCTTCTTTAGTGCCGCTTTTTGTCGTAACAGTTCTTGGGCCAATTTTAATTCGGACGGTTTGTCTTCCGTTTGGTCACCGTTCGTAGATTCCGCTTCCTTTTTAACAGCGCCTTCAGCACTTACCAGCTCGAATTCGTACTCTTTACTTTGTTTCTTTTTGCGCTCCTTCTGTTCGTCCGTGGCCGCCTTGGAGAGAATGTTTTCATCGGTAGCTTTGCGCAGGAACTTTGCCATCGCTTTGGCCCATTTCGTGGGCTCAACGGATTGCTCCGTATCTTCCGGTGCGTCATCGCCTTCATCGCCAAACTCCATTTCATCTGCCGACATTGGGTATTCCTCGTCGGACATAAACTCATCTTCGCCGCTGCTATCGTCTGCCAGTGAATCGGTATCACTGTCCGCAGCAGGAACGGGTTTTACTGTGAAGCAAAGCAAAGTGTTACCTTCTAACCGACATGAAAAATTTTGTTAACATACGTACATTTCGTTTTTGTCGCAGATTTCAACATTTTATGGCGGTTTACAGACAACTTGCTAAACTAAACAAACAGCTTTCAGTCAACACGTGCGGCGCATCCAGCCAAAATAAACCGTATTTCACCTCCTGCTTTCAATGACAGCAATCGGCAAACTTTACCACGGCGCATTCCACAGCTGGTACGTCTAGCAAGCCCGCCATGATGGTTACTTTGACAGTTTGGGGAGACTCTGTGTATTTGTAAACAAAAGCTTAAATATCACTCGAATGCAATAAATCTGGAGTAGAGATAGGGCACAACTAATAATGTTGTTATAAAACCAAACATGCAAACGAAAACCCGTATTAAAACCTGAAAAGTTATCAAAAACAAACAGGAAAACTTTTTTTTACGTCAAACCTTCTGTCAACCGGTGCTGTCACTTTTCTCCACAAGGAATCACCTTGCTCTTTACTGGTTTTCGAGTTGCGTGCATCGTTTTTCACGAGATTGTGTGTGCCCTTGTTCTTGTCCTATCGCTCACAGCGACTTTGTTTGCTGTAAATCGCTATCAATCACAGCGGAACGGAAGCGAGCTTATTTCCGAGTCACCTCTTTCGCGTAACGTGCGTTCGCTGTTCGCAGTATCGGGCGGTGGGTTCCATGTGGTTCACTTGGTTTGGTGTAACCCACTAATACCTGCGGCACTCCACCACCGTTCGGTGTTTATGGGCGGTTGCCCGTGCATGGGTTACAAACTAGCAGCAAATATCAGCAGCTGTCTCCCGCGCAACAGGAACAACCGTGAAGGTGCCGTTAGTTGCATCGCCCGTCAAATAGCGCATCATCATCATCGCGTTGCTTCGCGTTGGCGCATTATCATCGCTAAAACCAGCCTGTCGTCCTTCGGCAGTGTGTCTTCGGTGTGCATTGGTTGCTAGATGAGGAAAGAGACTGCTGCAGCCTAGGCACCTAGATTGGGCCGATTTTGAACCCAGTCCAGGCACCACCTTTGAGAACATTTCAGTTCTACGGTTTACAGGCGTGTGAAAGCGTAAAAGTGCTGTGTAGTGGAATGTGATGTATGTGTTGTAGAATCCACACGGTTATTGAAAAAAGAAGAGATTGATGACATAAATCATCAGCCAGCTTGCCAGCTTCTCATCATCAAATCGATCTGTGTGTAGTTTGATGTGAATGCTTTGATTGAAGATTAAATGTTAGCAGTTTGCAGCAAGTCGCGCACAGTGTGTACAGTGTGTTCGTTCCAAAGTGCGCCAAGTGCGGTATTCGTCAGCAGATAAGAAAAAAACCCGTCGAACCTCTCAGTCTGGCGTCTGCTAGGACCTGATTGCCCGGTTTTGCCCACGGTAGAAAATTCCCTATTCTCAGCAAGAACTAGGTCATCGACCGTATCCTGCTTCGGAGGTGTTGGGTAAAGCACGGGCCAAGTGGTGGCAGCGCACATTGTTAACCTGGGCACACACAGCTGTTAGCAAAGCGGAAACGGTAGAGTACCACCAGTGCAAAGCTGGAAAGATAGTCAAAGTGCCCAGCAAGGACATCCCAGGACAGGCGACGACAAACGTCCTCCCCGGTCGAAGGACACACACTCTCGATATCGTCCACCTGCCTGCATACGCTTCAAAGCTGGAGAATGCCGCTAGCCAACTCGATCGACCCATGGAGAGAGAAAGTCCCAATCAGTATCGTCGGTATCGAGGTACGTAGCTGAAGCATTCCCGGTCCGGTCTCCATGTCCACCTCGCCCAGACGTCGTGTGTCTCTATATTTTATGTATTGCTCTTTATCGGTCCTTTAACTCGAAGGCATCGGATCCGGGACTTGTGCTGGTTCCGATTTCCGCTAGACCATCCTTCTCTTCCTTCCTTCCTGCTCCATGTTAATGAAAGTGCCTCCCTCTGTCCCGGGTATTTCTTTCCCAATTATTGTATCGTTTTTTTTGCCGCTTGGCTCATTTCTATATACGCTGTCAATAGTATGATTTGTTCCGGATCTTCTGTTCGTGCCCGTGGTTTGCTTTGATTGTGTTTATTTAATCGTTTTTTTTCGTTTAGTTCTTCATTTCCGACAACATTCATCGTTGCTATTCGTATACTATCTGAATAGAGACATCTGCAGTTATCTTCTGATGCTTGCATTTTAGCTACTAAGGGCGTTTGTATAGGGCCCACCGGAATAACAATTATGGTGTTTATGGTTTGGCTTTTAATTGGTTTTAGTGTTTGATCGATTATTCATGTTTACTGTACTTGAAAGTCATACATAAATCTTCCGTTTATTGTATGATCTGATTCCGTACCATCTTAGTGTATTCTTTAATGTGCTGTAATCGAAACATTTTCTTTTTTATTTTAGATCTTTTTCCCTTCTATGAATCTGAGCGATCTTTGTAACGTTCCACCACACTGCAGAATATATATCATGGTTCTCCTTTTTTTTTTGTTTTGATCATCATCGCAATCAACCCTAGCTCAAACGTAATCTCTTATCATGTATCGATTATCTGTCTTCGGTTCGTAGCACACAACAACGTCTAAACAGAATCGAACTGATAGGCAACACTCAGAGCGTCCAATAGTTGCGTTGAGATGGTTTTTTTTTGCTTTCTGTTTAGGGTACTATTTGCCTATTCATGTTTGTTTGAGTGTTTCTCTCGTTTTTTTTTTCTGTTCTCGCTCATATCAACACATCATTAGAACAACTTTCAAGGACCGCTAATGGAAGCTATGGGCGTTTGGACGTCATGGTATTAACGCACCCATGACCTGCTAATTAAATTTACCCATTCATCTAGTCAATGCTTACAGACATCTTCAAGTCAAGGCACTTTGTATACAAAACAACAGCACAACTCAACTCAATGTTGTATGAAAACACCAAGAATTGTAGTTGGCAAAATGTTATTTGGATTTGTTAAACATGTTTTATCGTTATCTGTTAAAGTTGTCCTCAAAGCAGGGAAAAGGTAGATCCGAGTACTGATGAGGGAAAGATCTTCTGATATAGGAGGATATAATCTCGTGTTATATAGACAATAAAGCAGATAACTTGCGATTACTACAAGTTTATTATTACTTATCTATTATATACCAATATCAATATCAATATTATTATTAGTATTGAATTATTGAAACGATAATAGTAAGCAGGAGTGTGACTTTAGCCAGGTCAGAAATATACACTCAATTGCTTTATGTAGAAAGCAATTATAAACACCAAGTGTTTTAATCGTTTTGCTCATTGCTGGAATAAGTTTTAATATTTCTTGTAGTTCATACTGTAGAAAAGATAATTAAAAGCCAGCCCTTACCTATGGTCGAATTGCTTTACCGCCTAAATTAATGTGATTAGAATGGAGTGTGCCAGTACTGGAAAGGACTCTGTTCCGGTAGGTCTAGTGTTAAGTACCTCTCTTCTTGTTGTAGACGCAATCGATCCATTTCGCTCCGGCGGACGACGGGTGTCGGGAAATGTGTGTGTGAACATGACTGTAGCCATTTTCACTTTCACAGCAAATACCTGTGAGATACACCCGAGCCTTTCCCGGTGGGAGGGAACGGGAATTGCTTACCCTTTACCGCGTGATTTTCCCGCACTCTAACGGGCTTTCGCTTGGCCGTAGGCGTTATACGAATGTCGTGTACTGGTTGCGTGTTTCAATATTGATTTTAGCCTCCCAGAAGCGTATGCCGATGGGATGGAGGGATGGAATATCGCCTGGAGAAAGTACCTGGTTTCGACATTTTTATGTACGTGTGAAGTTTGTTTAAATTTTGTTTTAAAGAACTTTCCATTTCTTGGGCGGTTGGGTAACATTTTATTGTTCGTTAAAGTAATGATTTAAATTGCCCTAGTCACAGCTGGTAATACTAAGTGCGATCTATAGCAATACTTCTGATACGATGCTATAGATGTTGAATAATTTAAGCGAATAATGATCAAAATAATCGTAATATCGTAATGTTCAGCATAACGTTAAGCGATGAATTTTGTCTTTGGGGAGACTCAATCAATCCAATATGTTTTGAGTCAATATTAATTAGTGCCGGTTGCACATATTGGAGAATATTTTATTGCAGTAGCTTATATTTCCGATGCACTTGTGGTTTTAAGTAGTTCGGATTGGACACCACAGCAAGTTAACTCACCGGGGGGAATGGCAGTAATTATTTCGTTCCAATTCCAAACCATCGTACCTTCATTTCCGGTGCTTCCCAGGTGAAGCGCAACACGTGGCATGATGATTCGATTGGACGAAAATGGAAAATGATTGGATTAGTGGAATGATATCAGGATTGATTTTCAATTTCCTTTGAAATTATAAATCTAATCATCGACTATAATACCCAAACCACTATTACCAACGACAATGATAATTATATTTGAAACTAATCTTGTCCCCATGACGGTGGAGAGCGTTTGTGGTTAAAATAATAAAGTTTAGTGTATACCTGGAACCATTTTGGGAATGTTTATTCGTGGGAAAATGTGAAGTGAAACGTAAACATTGATAAAAGGTGTGTTGTTTTTATATATTTTGGAGAAATAAATAACATTGACATTTACTTATTATTACTTATTTCAATTCATTAATTGGTTTGTACATTTACTTTTTGTTTGTTTGATTAAAGCTATTAGCTACTCATAATATTAACCATCGTTATTTTTGACTTTTAGGACGTTTTTTCTGCCGAATCCCATATTTTTTTGCCGACAATTGGAATGAAGAATGCCAAAATTGAGCATATTTTGAGAAACCACGAAGGGAACTTTCCGAAATTCCGGACTACGAAACGGTTCCAGTCCATGACCTATGCTGTTTTGATGTTTTGAACAACACACATTATGGCGTTCTGCGCACCGTCACACCGTTACGGAATTGTGAAAATCAATCAAAATTAGCTGTTAGATATTTCCGTCCGTCTACAGATTTTAGTCACCAGTTATTCTCCCGCTCGTGCAGGATGCCGGCTGTGGAAATGAGACGATCCGGCAGCATAGCTAGCCAGGATGGAATGAAAAATGAACACGGATCCAATAACTCGAGCAACATTTTTGTTCTCCGCTTGGTACCTCCACTGGCTGCGGCTTGCCTATACCAAGCGCTTCGTTTACGAGATCTGTAAGGCAAAAACGGGTTTGTGTGACGGCAGTGGTGTGGAACTGTCTCTGTGCGTTCCCTTACATGATGCGGATCGTAGAGTTATTGCCTACATTATATTGCTTTACGGAAAAAGTCACGTTCGAACGGACACGAGCTTTCTTCTGGCTTTCATCTCCATTCGTACGTTCATTTGTTCATTTCGTTTCCTCGTGACGTAAATTAGTTTATCTGTTGAGTTGATTAGAATACTTTGGCACACGAGACACGGGATGTGGCATTACTACGGATAAGCCAATGGTGTATGGACGAGTTTTGCCGTTGCTTTGCATAACAATCGCTCAAATTAGTTACATTCGTTGTAACTTTTTTCGATGTATATCGTTTAATAGTGCTGAAATATAACACCATTAGACTTTGACAAAAGATTTGAAATATAAAACTTAATCCTGGCTTATCGCTGTTCATGACTGCCATATAATGGCTGATTAGACTTCAGGAGGACCAGTCCAAACCCAGACTCGATCCACGACTTCGGTCAACACGATAAAATCGTCCGCAAACCAAGCAGTACTTGTGTATTTTTTACATCCCTAAAAGACAATGAATGGATTTTCAAGAAACCTGTGAAACTTATACCCAAAACACTCTCCATTCAGCTATATCAATCATTCTAGACAATAAACATAGTCACAATTTCGGTAGAACATGCATTAATTATGCTCCTTAATCAGATACCGCGAATGGGTGGCTAACTTCTCGACATGTTCCTTACAGTTACATCGATCTGCCTTTGCCAATTCGCCCGATGGGTATTCAATTTCAGTTTTTCCAACCTAAAACGATCGAAACCCAACTACCTCCGCCATGTTTGTGCTGCTTTTATCTGCAGCGGGGCTGCGTAATTGTGGCGCATTATTAGCAATTATACGCCCTTTCATTCATTCGCCGTGGCACAACAAGTAACCACGAAGTGTGTGTGGATCGATTCGTGGTGCAGACTGTCAGCTCCAAAGGGACTTCAGCTAGCGTAGGAGGAAAGCCCCATGGTTGACCCTTGACCCTTGACGGAGTACGTTCAGCATGATGATGAACCCCACCGTTAATGAAAACCGACAGTCTAATTGTAATGTGTTGAAGGCGAAATTGGTGGCCCTTGGTGCGAGAAAGTTGAGATATTCTTTGCTACTTATTTCGCTGAAGTTTCTTGAAGGAGCAATTGATTGGGTGGCAGTTCTTCGGCCCATCTGGTGGCACCAAACCCGGCTGTCAAGCGGAACGTGGTCCGTTCGTTACCCGGTGGCTGCAAGTGGAAGATCTCCCGGGGAGTGCACGTTAGTTGTTTCCTAGTTGTGTGTAATTGAGTCAAGCTTTTCTACGGCCCGAACATGTTGGTTGGGGTCTCGGCAATTGAAAATACGACTATCGGATGCTGGTTGGGAGTGCTTCGTATGCCGTCCAAACGTGGTTTTACACTGGTGGATTAGATTGATATCAGCCGCGCACTGAGAGGGTATATACGGTCACGCTATCACGGTTCCATTGATGTGACTTGCTAGTTAATGCACTTTGTCCGTGATCTTAGGGTGGCTTACATTGGACTATAAGGGTTGGTGCGTCAGAAGCCAGCAGGTCATCACTTTACGATATGCTTTGCTTTACTGTACGTTTGCTATCGTCCGTATGATCTTCGACCATCACGAGGTTGTTGAATGTCGTTACACGTAAAAACATATTTGCATACAGGCAATAAAGAGACTAACAAAATGTGACACTTTCTCCGTGCAGTAGAAAGAGCACTGGCATACCACCCGAAGGAATTTTCCATCCGCGGAATAATCTTTCCTAACCTTGTGGCTTAACGGTTCGTGTTTGTTACCTTAGACCGACGATGGCTAGTGATAACTATCATAAAAATGTGTTCCCGTCAGCGATACACCCTTTCGCCCTAACTGCCTCTGATTGTGATATCCGGCCCTTAAGACGCTGGTAGTAAGTTCGTGCCTAATCATTTAACTCCGCTCGTCTTCACTTGGCACTTGTTTTGTTACATTTTTCGAAAGTCGAAGAGAGGAAGGCAGTAGGATGACAGAATCACGTTCTTATCGTTGAGTACGCGTGATGCAATGAGATACAAAAATATACCGTAACGAACGGTTTCTAGCGTACGGTTAAAATTTTATCGTAGTAACAAGATCAGAGCTTGTTTGAAATTGCCATTTTAATAAAATGCGGCCTTCATGTCACACATTTTGTCGCCAAGATGAAAGGTATCTGATGTACTTAGATTCCCTGATACGCAGATCTTGTAGTTTGACAGTTCAAAGAGCTTATAGCACAACGTTCAAGCAAATAAGACAAACAGGTGGTTGATTTCTAATTCAATTCAATAAATTTTGTTGGAGTTGCTAAACCAGTTGCTAAACCAGTAAGGTCAACCCTAGAACTCCGAAGTATACATACTTATATACAAGATACAGGAGGAGTCCTTTAAACCGCTCACGGTCGAGCGGATATCCCGGCTCAAATTTTTCCGGCATTTCTGGCAGACGCATCAACGCCATCACTCCATCTCAATTTAGACCTGCAACGCTGCCTTCATCCAAGTAGACGACCTGAAAGGACTTTACGGGCTGGGTCTTCCGGAGTTATTCTCATGACGTGACCAGCCCATCGGAGACTGACGAGTCTCATCCCCTGTACGACAGTAAGTTCGTCGTACAGATCTCGTAGAGCTCGTTGAAGAACTCTTAATGGTCGTCGTGAAGAATTAAATCACGAGTTAACTCCCACCAGAGTTAACTCACGATTTGAAACGTGAGATGAAGGTCATCTGTGAAGAGTTAAATCGTTATTATTTTAAAAGATTTAATTCTTTGTGTATGAGTTAAATCCAACAGAATTATAAATATGTTTCTGGGAGATTTGAATTAACTCACACATTCATTCTGAATCATTGTTTCCAGAATCGATACTGTAATAGTGTATCTCTAGGTGTACCAGTATATATGCCGTCCATTTAAAGATCAAACCTGATTTTGGCTAAGGAGAACTATGCTAGTTGCTAGTCGAATCGAAATCATTAGCGTGTTTCCACGGAACAGGTTTGAATAGCAATTTTCAAAGTCGCATTCGGTTGGTGATGAACTTTATGCTGTACGATGCCCTGACAGATGCAGCCCCTCGGTCAAGTGGTGGCGAAACTACTACGTGGTTTGCAGCTTTTATAGATTTTTTCTTTGTTGTTGTTGTTATCATGACACCGGCATCTTCAAATCCGGTTTGGCGTATAATGAGGCGAAGTTACCCAGCGATGGCACGAATCAAACACGAACGGGACGATATTGTGTTTGGTAGTTTCCGATGAAGGTTAACCCGTTTTCAAAACTCAACCTGCTTGATTCATCGCAGAATGCACCGGCACAGCTTTTCAGTATCGACAAAGTGTACAAACAACTACATTAAAAGCTCATGGTACACAAGTCTAAGCTCACAGATTTGATACCAAAAAACTACACATGGCATTCCTCTATATATAGACGATTCTTATCCGCCCGTTAATCGGTGGGTTTAGGATGGAATCCCCCAAAGAATGAACGTATCACATCGAAACTGGGTTGTGTCATGGAACATATCATACATTTGTAGAGCGGTTTTTAATCTAACCAAACAGCAAGCGTAATAAGTGGATTTATATGCAATGACGTGCGACGGAGCAAAAAGGATATTATCACTCCCTTCGCCATGCTTCGCCCCCGGCACGAACCCGGCTTCTTGGGGCTGACGGTTACCGTCACTCTCCACTAAGGAGTGTCTTTTTTGTGGGGATGTGCTCCGTGTATGAATATTAAATAGGATCGTACGAACACGCGAACCGTATGTGCGCCCTTTCGTGAACGCCCAAGGTTGTCAGTCGCTGTTTAGAGTGTGGTGCCACAAGGATGCCACAGTGTGCCCGTGAATCCTTCAACAGGATTCAAGCGGTTTTTTTCTCGAGGTGTCCGTGCGTGTGTCCGTTTGTGTGCGTACGCTAGTGCAAAAAAAAAACGGGGGACAGCAATGAATGACGGTTCGGTAAAATGTTGTTGCATTAATTAACCACTTCGTTAACGTTAATGGGCGAGATTCTGCCACGGTGCCACACAAGTCCGGTAAAATTTAGTATGCTTTTATGTTTGCGTTTGTTGCGTAGTTTAGATGGACCCATCCTTGATTTGGTGCCCACTCTCATTAAGTTTCGCTTTGGGGAAAATATAAACCGGGTCGAGATTTGAACGGTTCGACCCATGGATCAGTTTTGCCCAAGGTTTCGGATAATTACATTCCATCATGTTATCTACCGGGGATTATTAGATGCCTCCGGGGGATCAGTTTGATTTCGGTTTCGTTCGTTCGGTTAGAACAAATGTTTTATCAAAAACCGATTATCGCGCGCACCACAAGATAAACCGCGTGGAAAACAATGTGCAGGCTTTGATTGACAATAATCAAGGCTCTGCCGCATGAGCAACTGGAGACAAATTCTGCTTCCATAATGAGAAAAGAATGCAATCACGAATTTCATTTCATAATTGATTGTGAAGTGCTTGATAAACCAATCGATTGTAGATTATCTGTCTATCTGCTACTTTCGCTGATAGTATCCGATTAATCTGACGTTATTGTCTGTCCTAATCATTCGATCGTTAGAGCAAAGTATATTCTCTTTGCCGATTGCTGAATATTTTACTGTTTCAGGACACTTTTCTGGTGATCATCATTCTTTTCTTAATCATTTGTTTCTTTTCGACCTCTCAATTTATTACCATCAAGGGAATAGAATAGAAGAGTCGTAAGATGTAATCAAAGATCCGAATTAATTTCCCTTACTATTTTTGCCTACCAAAAAATGAGCCTTAAATAGTGATTCTTTTTTTAATATATTTTGCATTTTCGAATTGCATTTTAATGAGAATCACAATTGATTTCTTCAGTTTAATCCGATTACTGGATATTTTGATATTGTACCTTCTATTGAGGATTTTATTTTGGATTTAATGCAACCAATCGAGTGAAGTCGTCATTAGGCTATGTCGAATTTGGATCTTATTATTCTTTAGGTCGCCGAAGTTTCATTACTGATGACTTCCCTTCTCAACATACCCTCAGAATACCCCATCAGTTAGAATTAATACCATATACTGTCTACTGATCTCCACAGATTGACATATTACACTTTGGTTCAATTCGTGCCTTGTTGTAGCGAAACTTACGTATTTAAAGACCGAAGCAATTCATGTCGACTGAATCTTAAATGCTTGTTGCTTTATCCCACCATTCATAGAGCGTAACAGTCAGACAAAACCCGGATCAGACTATCAATCCAATATTGCCTCAAACGCTTTTCCTGCAGCTGTTTTCGATAAAAACCATCCCTGATGCGAACGAATTCATTGGCCCCTCTGAAAGGCTCTGTAGATTTGTTGCATTAACGGCAGTGTTAGCGTTTCGCTTGTTCGAAATATGCACGTGCTCTCCATGTGCATAAGATTCTGCACCGTCTGCATGGTACAGCCGGTGCGGTGTAGTACTCCGCTTCAATAAGTAGACTAAATAAAAACATTTTATGTCTTAAATAACTTCAAAGTAAAAGGGAGATAGAGAATGTGGGACGCATTTCGATGCTAGCTAAATATTAATTCAGCTTGAGTAAAAGATGAGTAATGTATCGGACAAAACGAACATTAAACATGAGAACAAGAGTACATGGCTCAGTGTTGTTCATTGTAATATTTAATATTTAACTTTACGATAAGTTTAAATAATTAGATATATTTGTTCCGGAAAATTATGGTTAATTTTTAATCATCACTGCAGCAAAAAATGTATGATAAAACTGGAATTTTGATTTTTTTTTCTGACGTTCTCTGCATACAAAAAATAACTATTTGCCCGACACAAGAAAATGTATTTGACCGTTGCACTTGATCCTGCGTGTTGTACCTTCGACGGAAATCTGCTGATCGGTGGACATCATAGTGGCCCCTTCGAGGAGGAGGATAGGGACAAAATCGATATTTTCCATTAATTTCCGATAAATTTCCTGTCATCGTACGTTGGATTTTTGTTTGATTGTGTTGAAACACAACAAAATGAAACTAATTTTGGGGTGCAAAATGGACATAAATGAATGCACCAAAAGAGGCTTTTTTTAGATAAAGAAAACACAACTACTCACGGTGACAGAAATAATTTGTGAGAAATTAAAAAAAAAATCAATTAATTTTATGTTATACTGTCTATCAAACTTAAAATACCTTCGGACCTGAACTAACCTTCAGTGTAAAGTTTATGACGAGGCTCACTTGTAACTTGCGGTTCATCCTACGCCCCGAAATTATAGACATTTTTATTTAAATAAACTAAACACTGTTTGTTTATGTTAACATCTCATTGTAAAGAACATTTAAATTATTAACCATACATTCATTATCTGCAGGCGTCCCACCGTTATTGGGGCAGATCATACCATAAGTTTTAAAGCTTAAGCTTTTAGCCTGTAGCTGTCAAATAATCTAGGTACAGGCCTGTATCTTGATGCACAAATTCGTAAATGACATTAAAAAATGACACACCTGATCATTTTTGCAAAACCACAGTTTTACAAAAATCGATTAAAGTTTAGAAATATATCTTTAAATTCCATTCATTTGAAACAATATATACGAACTGCTTTCGTTAGGAAACCAATGATTTGTTTTTATTACTGTATTGCGGTTATACGATCATTTTTGTTGTTGTTGAGGTTGTTGAATTATAGTAGCGTTGAGCGTTGTTTCAAGTTACTTTTCATGGAAATTCGTACTGTTGTGTTTTATTTTAAACGTCTCCAAAATTTGTAGATCTAAAGCAAAAAAGCGTGAAGATTAAAGTTAAAATATAATCTTAATTTTTGTAATTGTAAAATGGTAAAATAACTATATTTTTTTTATATAATTGAATTCCTTGCTAAAGAGTACGTTGATGATAATGAGGCTAAGTGTATCTGTTGTAACTTTTACTATCAGTGTACTAATCTATTATTAACACATGCACTAGCATTGCGTCTACGATGAAGAACTATTACTAAAATAACCAGTTCTTTATAACAGTTTCCGTTTCTTTCTTGCTTTATTTATCGTCATATGTTTGTCATTTATCTGCAACCTTTCTTGGATGTCCTTTTGCGTTCTATCACTCCATCACCAGTCCATCAGCCCAGTTTCGACGCATTTACCTTTCTTCCATCTATCGTTCACTACTTTCCGTTTCGTGTTGTTTTTTTCTTCTTACAGCGCACGGAGTGTCTAACTCGATTTCAGGGCTCCGGATAGTTTCTGTACGTAAATTCTGATAAAAAAAGTCAAAACAAACGCACACCCACACAAATGAGACCCAACCGCCAATATGTTTGTGACACTTCCGTGCTATTCTTTCTGACCTTTTGCTAGATTTTGCAATACTGTGTGTCCCTTTTCTACTTGCAACTTTATTTGATCTGTCTTTTTGTTTGATACCTTTTTGCGAGATGTTCTTCAGCTGCTCGATTAATTGTGTTTTGATGATGCACACACTGTTCAAAAGGGGAAATCGTTCGTCGATCGGCTCACCGAAACAGTATAAAAATGTGTGTGTGTGTGTAAATCGTAGTGCAGTTGGCTTGTTTAACAATATCTCGCAAAAGACAAACTTTTAATGTTTCATGTCTCGTAATTACTCCTGTTGAAGCTCAATCGATGCAAAACGGCATGAACCGAACGGAATGGCATTATCTTGGAATGAATGTAATCCTCTTCGCTCTTGTTGATGTCATAAATGTGTGCCTTGAAATGAATGGTCGTGAGATACGAATGAAGTGTATTTTTTTAATCTATTCCTTTCTTTAATGCATTAATCCATACATTACTTTGATCATATTCATTCGAGTACACCCATCAGTTCTTTCGCTTGCGCATATAGATGCATATTGTAATGTTTTTATTTAACCATTCTCAGTTTTATCTTATGTACTGCATTTCTGTATATGGTTAGATCTTTGCAACAAAAAACTACTTTTTGATCAAATGCAATTTTGTGTAAGAAATGCTCTACCTATATTTGCATGGATTTGTATAACAACATTCGTTTGCTTCGTGTTTTTGGTTAATACTATCAAAATATGCTTGATTATATTCATTTTTGTTAATATTTTTTCCGTTTTTTAACCTAATGATGAATGTCTAGACAGTATATAATAGATATGTTTCTTTTAAATAATGTTATTTAACCTTCTTCTAGCAAAGTGCATGAACATACCTTACGTCCAAAGCCCTATTGAATCTAAATGCAATATAATAAATTTGTTCTACTCGATGCAATAGACGTAAGTAAGAAAAAACATATTTACATAAAAAATAAAATACATTAAAACCACCACCATCGCACCATTTCATGTTATCCTAGCCTATGTAACAAGAGTGCTAAACTGTACGCCTCTGCTTAATTCAATATTTTGCTTTAATAAAAGCGTATGCACAATGCATATCACCAGTTGAACGTTCTATAAATAATCCATTACCTAATGTTTGCTACATTTTAAAGCTTCTTTTCATTGACTAACGATCGATGATGATAAGCGGCGTTGTTTCATTCAGGGTTTTTTAGATTACAAAATACAGGGTTTTTGAGATGACAGAACAACGCGAGCGCCTATCAGACATGGTTCATTGCAATCACATAATATCACATCGGCAACGAAGTTTACCACAACACCAGTACGACGGTAGAATCGAAGTACGATTGAAGGAGTATAAACGTGTCCTAGGATGGATTTTTACAGTCAGGACGATGATTGTTAGTAACATTTACTGTATTTTTTTTTATTAAATGAAGCATATTTAGTTCGATAAATGCAGCAAATATTGCTTCGCTTCAAAACAAACATCGTTTAGTTGTCAAAATCCTTTCCAGGGCGCGTTTATACTGGTCGGATCGTACTTCGCACTGGTACGATCTTCAGTTGTGCTACCATTGCGATATCATGTGCTGGGGTTGTGGTGTTTTCTAAGGCTGTGGAAATGTCATGTGCTGCGCTTATAGTGATAGGCGTTTGCATTGTTCTGCCATCTTAAAAACCCTGCAACACTGTTAACAGTGAAATGTTTCGCCATTACGATAAGAAAAGGTGTGTCTTGTGGGATTAAGTAACGAAGAGTACGATAAGTATTATCTTCATGTGGATGTGATAAATTTAATCCCGCATCAACTGGTGCTGGTGGTACTGCAGTGCGTTCATTAAAGTTTGTTTATCGCATGTGTACGTCGTAACAGCAGCTTATTGATTGGGGCTGTAAGTGAAACATCAATCGAATGCCAACGACGATTCCAGCCATAGTAATGAAGTGCCATGGTAAATTATCGATAGCTAATTGGCAGCAAACATTTTCCACATTCTCTCTCGGATAGCGTCGGAAAGGGCTTCATTTCAACCATGTGTAATTGAACGCCCTTGGGATTGTAATCATCTCATCCTTATTTATCGGATCGGATCACCGGGAAATGCGTTACTCGGCGCATAACGGTACCGAAGGTGGGGAGGCCATGTTCGCACAGCTATCATCATGATTTCCAGTTGCATTTTTCCAGTCGACCTACATTCGCTTGGACACACGCAGACGGCTGCAGCCGGGAAGTGTTTTTTGTCCGTTGCTTTCTGCCTCTTTTTATCCTTGAAACTTGCAATGGGATAGACGTCTCGACTGCTCCATAAATAATAGAATGAACGAGGAATTATGTCGATAATAGCCTTAGGGGAGCGGTTTTTTAAGTCACCATTTGCCTTGTTTGTGACAGCTTGTTTAGTAACTTGTGTAGAGTCTACTAAAGATTTGTTATAGTAACGTTTTTGAAGTATTAAGTGGTTTTATTATTTGATAGCAGTTATTACCATTATGAAGGATATCTTCCTAATTGGAGCTAGTTTGTACTTGCCATATCTTTAGAAAACCTCAAACCAGTGACAATATAAAATAAACTATTGTGTGGCTCTGAATTAACATTGTTTAAATATGTTATTGATTAGAAACTCTTCCGTCTCGAATTCGCATCAAATCACGTGCCAATAGAAACTGTGCCTGTAATATTTATTATGCGGATTGAATCATCTTGAAAATCATAACACCGCACATCTGCACATCGTTGCGGACCAGTTGTTGCTTAACGGAAGTCAGCATCCGGGTATTAGATTTCCCGTCCAGCAAGCTGCCATCGTATCGTACTGGAGTAGTTCGCACCAACGCTGTCCGTGAGCGTACCGTAGGCTATTATTGAGGTAGATCATCCCAAAAGTTAGAAAGCTTAAGCTTAAGCCGGTATGTGTCAAATAATCGAGCAGATTTCGAGCGGCGAATCGGTAACGGGTTGCATCAATCACATACGGACATAGATTTTTGGCATAAAGAATGACATTAGGTATTCTGTACCGAGATTTTCAGGATATTTATTTTTTATTTTAGTTTAAAATTGTATCTACATTTTTTATATACATAGATACTTATAATAATTAACCTTATTTATATATCAGTCAATTGAGCCGTCTCAACAAGAAAAGCCGGTTCAAAACCTTTATGAGCTTATTAATCCTACTCGGTATTTACATGTCTTTCAAAAGATTGGTTCAAGCATGTTCAAACCGTTTTTTATACTCATACTTATGGGAATACGTAAATACAAGCTAAGAAATTTCCTCAAGTATCGTGAGTCAAAAACAATTTTATGTAATTTATAAAGGATGAAATTCCTTTATTTCAACATTAAAAAAAACATTCAACTTAAAAAATTATCAATTGTTGAGTCGAGCGAAGAACTCAAGAATTCAATCCGATGCTGACAACTAACCCGTCACCCGTCACGCCACATGTTAAAAAAATCAAAGGATTATATCTCATTCGCGCTTTCGTTCTCATTCGTTTGAATACTGTGATTAAAGAAACATCACAGTTTTGTTGTGTTGTGTAAGTTGTGTTCAAAGTAGGCGTTGTAGTTGGTATGCGATCCGTATGTAGCTAAATCTGGTGTATAAATAAAAGGAGAAATCACATGCATGTCGCATTTTCGAGTGTTCAGTGTGTTAACTGACAAACGTTCGAGTTTGAAGCATGATCCTTAGAACAACGTTGCGAATATATCCGAAGCATTTTACTGTATCAACGATGAAGAACATGGCAAGTGGAAGACACTGATACGGCCGGACTCGAAGAATATAATCCAGATCGTGACGGTCATGGTGCGGCACTAAAAAAACTTTTTTAAACAGTGATTGACCATCGAAGCAGCCTATAATGCTGATAGATTGATGAGAGCTGGACGAATTATTTGCTGGCTTCCCGTCAGTATGGTTATGACGTTCTCATTACGAGCGATGATTGCTGTACCATGAGTAAGCCAGAGATCGAGAAGTATAAGGAACGGACGTTCATGGCTTTGAAGAGAAGAGCTATAACGAACTAACTGGCAACGCTTAGAGTACTGAGGTTTTGTTGAACATGTATTTCCATACACCTTGCGCTGTCGTGTGAAAACTTCGTCGAATCATTCCCCTCGTGCTATAGCTGTATTAAGGAAGGACACCAATCAAAGAAGCATACTTCAGCCAAAGAAATTGTATAGCACTCTCAAGCATCCCATTATCCAAAACTGACAATCCAAATGGTGCAGGTAATTAAGATCTCTGTTTATTCTTAACAGCACATGCTTAATTTTAAAGCAGTCGGTGAATCTCGAATCTAACAGAATGCCAGGGTCTTTTATATAAAATTCCATGTACAACGGTAAACCGCAACGGGTTTAATTAAAGTAAAGGACTACAAAATGTTAGTTACTCTAGATCGCTTAGTTTGGGTTCCGTGTTGTTGAAGTTTGACATCAAACAGTAAAAATGTATAAATGCACGAAACAGTTCCATGAAGTAGAAAGTAATACATCACCATATTTTTTAAAAGGATAGAAGCTACGAGGGTGAGCTAAATTAAATGAGCTTGCGCATCACAACGCAACAACAAACGGTATGTTCATATTCTGTATGCTATTATAATCGAGAGAAATAATCGGAGGACGCAAACTTCGGTTCAGTTTTAAAGCATAATTTATGTTTCGTGTTATTTTCAAGGCAATATTTAAGTGATGTTTAGACTTTGTAAACTGTGAACTGGAAAACTGCAAGTAAATTGAAATAATAATTTACCTTTTTTGATAATTTTTTTTTAACTGATTTTTTTATAAAAATAATAATTGTTAAACACCAGAACACCAGAAATTAAAAAAAAAAAAACTTATTAATAATGCGTATTTATGTATTTTTTTTCCTTTTTTAACATCCTAAGCCTATGGGAAATATGGCCTAACCTAGTTTAAACCTGCTAGAAAAATGCTTTGTTTTGATATTTGTCGAGCAGCTGTCGAGCACTTTCATAAGCAAAACAATCTAACCATCGATTCCCAGGCTTATCTGGCTTGGCAGTTTGTATGGGAAGCTGTAAGCTTATAAGCCTGGTCAACGTCAAAACGCATACAAAAAACTGGCTTATCCCGTGATCTACCCCATTATTGGCTGCGAAGTGTCGATCCACAGAAAAAAAACATCAGATTAATCATGTCGAACAGAAGAGTTATGGTGACGAAGCGATGATCGGAAAAGAAACTTCACCATCCATTGTTCGGCGTCGTCGGCGCATGGAGACACCGGACTGGATATGGTTCTTCCAACTCCAGTGTGCTGGGGCCGGTTGGGGCGACGTTAATTAGCGTCACTTGTATATTGTTTCATTACACCCTAGTTGGTTTTTGTCGATGGCGTTAAGAAGGATAAAGGTTGGGTGTGCAAGATGATTGGTTCGGTTTGGCGTATCGGATCGTATGCACTGTTTATGTTTTTCTGTACAATTATTTCTCTTCTGCTTGTTTGTTATATGTTTATTAACATAAAAACCGAAGGCACATTCATTCCTTATTGTTTCTAAATATTATATTGTTTGTATAAATCAACAAATAGGTTAAAATTGTAACTTTGGCCACATAGACATTATTAACAATCGTAAACATTATTTTTCTTTAGCGACAGAACAAACTCCAGCAGTCCAGGGCTGCCGTTTCTTTGATTGTATTTACCCGCAGTTGGATAGTCGGTCCTGCGTATGAGGGATTTGGTCCGGATGGGATTTAGAACATCCTTCCCCATCACAAAAATCATCAATGTTGCGGCCCCCAAACATTCGCAACGAGTTTAAAAACAAATACCTAGTTCGAACATTGCTTCCATGAATCCATTTTAGCCAATGGCTTCGGTAGCTTTTTTGTAACCGATTATCTACACGGGGCACTTTTAGGCACTTTTATTTTGTTAGATTGTCCCACAATCGGTTTGTATCGAGATATTTTGAAAAAATAACAGTTCAAGATAATTAAAGGAATTATGCAAACGGCAGTTCTCAAACCTTGGAAACGCAATTAACAAATAGAAAGAAATGTGAAGCTTATTAGTTAATTGGGTAATACATATTATAAATATACGAATTCCTCGTAGTTCAACGCAATGTAATTGTGATTTTTTTTTCAGACCCCTTATACATGTTTATATTTCAACTCTTCAATTTGAAATATAAACCAAATGTCTAAGGAAATTCGATGTACGGCAAAGCGTTCGGTCCCGAAGCTTAGCGTAAAGCGGATTATTTGACAGATATAGACTGAATGCTTTTTGCTTTCTAATGGCAGGCTTGACCTATAAAGGTCGTTACGTCAAGAAGAGAGAGATTTAAAAAAAACATTCTGTCCATAATACTCGCAGAGAAGCGTTGTTGCTGCTGCAGCGCGTCGGGTAGACCACCGGTAATCGGTTCAAATGTTTCATTTATCTTGAGAATCAACATAGTTGAAACCAACTTCTAGTGGAATGTGATTTACTTTGGAAACAATTTAAGGGTCTAAAGAAACAAACCCAGGAAAAGTCAACAAGAATGGTGAGTGATACGAATCGTGGTAGAGTAGAGCAGCAAAGTTAAAGCATTGAAGTTTTTATTTCCCCAGGTGCAATGTCGGTTGGGTCAGGTTTTTTTATTTTTATTATTGAGATGAATGTATTTTTCCATCTTTTTTTTTGTGGGAATTTGGAAAACCTCTCGTTAGAGAAACCTTTTCGTTGAAAGTGAAACAGTTCTACAGGTCCTGGAACGCAAACATGCCGCTCTGATGATCCTCCAATCCACAGTGGGTGTTGCTCTGTTTTCTGTTGAACATTTTTGGCATGAATTTGTCGATGCCCGTTTGCGTATTGAATAAAGAAGTTCAACCGAGATTCTAAGTATGGTTGGGAAGCTTCGTATTGCTACGTTGTAAAAACGTGAGCAATAGAACAGTATTCCTTCGGGGATGATCTGTTACGAACTGAAAGACTGGCGCTTTTCCTCACCGTGCAACAAAACCAATCCATTCGAGAGCAAGTCTTCTCGCAAAAGGCATACCATTTTTGCATCGTAGCGTGCGCTTTAAAGCTTTATCTTCGTGGAAAAACCATCACACACACACACATACACACAATATTAATGTAGCGCTTGGACGTGGCTGTCGGTTAAGGTAGAAGGAAAAATCGTTCCATCCTTTCGGTGCTTTCAGTGGAAAATGACTATTCGCTAGAATCGGCACACGATAAGCCCGTGCTGCTTGCAAACGTTCGAGATGATGATACTTGACAGGGTTTATCGCATGTACACTTAGCCCATTTTGCGGAGTAGCCAGATGTGGAGAAGCTGCAGGAAACGGCTTCCCTTTACCGCTGCCGTTTGGCGCGTGGGCAGAGAGACCCTTTGGTGGATGGAAAATTTTATTTTGCATAATTTTCGCAACTTAATGCGTTGCCCGATGTTTGTACGACCGTGTGCGGTTCAAATGTTATTTTGCACCAAAAAAAGCACAGAAGCGTAGCATGCCATGGTGGTGTATCAGTACCGGAGCAGAATATTGTTTGATGTTCGATGTGTTTGGCTGGAAAATGATTTTATGAACAAAATGTGTTAAAGCGATACCCAGTCTTTTTTTTTTTTGTTGGAGACGTGAAGCATCCACGTACATGAGACCGTTAATGGTCCCAATAGTTAGCCATGCGGTACTACTGTACGGAATGTGCTTGCTTGCCTGGACAATGTCTAAGACCGATGGGTGCGCACAAGACAAGCAAAAGGAAGCTAAAGTGCCTGCATCCTTCATTTCCAGTGTGCGTCCTCCGGCAAACTGGTTGGCAAACTTACACATCGTTTAAGCCCCCCTACCCGTCACCATCGTGGTAAATCGTGTGATTAGATCTACAAGTCCCCGGGGACAACAGGGTCCATTATTTACCTGCCCGTGGCATTTAGTCTTTTGTATATCTGGTGGCGGTGTCGTGCGCCATTCTGGGGCGCATTCATTTACGCCACTCGGTTTCCGTTTCATACATGAACGCTTGTTTGCCACTGCTCCCGTCCCTTGCCGCGAATGTTTGACGCACTTTTTGCACGTTCAAAAATCAAGAATCCTTTGAGCGCACAAGGTCCTTGAGAAGGATGAACTTCGATGGGCTGCGAGTGGCGTGCCGGGAGTGGAATTTAAATCCTGCGTGTGTGGCATTTACGCAATAGCGAAGTTGTACCATTTATAGGTCAGGGTTGTTTTTTTTTGTTGAAGGTATCAGTCACTTCTGTAGTTCGGTTCAGTTAAATTTTTATAAAGTGTTCGGTGGCTTTTTAGAAAATGTTTCCATGTTCTAGTTCTCAATGTGCAATAAAAACCCATATTTATTCAGATCAAACCATACTAACTCACGGCAGCCCAATGCACAGTAGGAAAAGAATGGAAATTTGGCAAAAAATATTCCAATGAATAGAAAAACTAAAAAACGAACAGGACTATTTATGCATAACGAAGAAAAGACATGAAGGATTACTAAACAAACTGTTATCTTGCCAATTTCCTGCATACTTAGTCAAATTAATTAAATCTTTTCTGGCAACATGCTAAAATCTCTATAACCCTTTTCTGAATCGAAATTCCAAGCTAAATTGAAAAAATAAGCTTCTTCAATACTTACACATTGCGCACAGAGTTTTCAAAATTGAGCCGAAACTAATATATTACAATTGACTTAAAATAATATTTAAAATTTTTACTCTCTTCATAATGACGGCATTTGAAGTCTTATCAACATAGTGTTGGGTTTTTAAAATTTTTTCAAATTTTACAAGACATTTTCTCCTTGCGAATTGCCTTATGCCATTTCAAAAATAATGCTAAACAAATCTATATGGTATAGCAATATGAACAAGTTGGAAGAACACATTATGCTTATGAGCCTAAAATATTATAACAACTGCTAAGCGAAAAGCGAACAAATTTCTTACAGAGTAAGCGAAAATCCTGTTTTACAACAAATCAGCGCACTAGCCTCGCATAGCATTTAAGTGTAAATAGTTCTATTGATAGTTTTTAGTTTAGATCTTGTTTTTTCTTTGCTTTCTGTAGTAATAAGTAAAAAAAATAGAAAAAAAACATAATTAAGGCTTTTTTATAACTGTTCCCTTGAAATATTAATTAGAAACACTAATAAATCTGATATATCTTCGTAAAAACCGGCTAGACTAGTTAGTTTCGCAACAATGAGAAGCGTAGAGATATCGAACCCATTATGCGCAGGAAAAAACAAAAATCGTCTATTCAAAGCACAGTATATTGATGTTACCAATGAACACTACTACTATAACTACTACTAAGACTATGACGACTAAGAATTGATGGCATTCTGGATCGAATTGCATTTTGATCGACCCATTTTTCGCAAAGACCTTACTCTACTGCTATGCAATAAAACTATGCCTATCACTCGGCTACCATCATCATTATATGACTGGCATGGCCTAGTAAGGTCGTTACGGCCAAGAATAACATCACCACAGGTGCATCGCTACGGACACACCGTTTTTCCTACCATTCTCATCACAGCACACACAGCTATCGAACGTTTCGCTCTGCAACAATGTGCCGTTGTTAATGATTCTTCGTACCAATAATAATGAAGAATAATATGAGTAAGCAAAGGAAAACCGCCCGGTTTGCCCGGATTCTTTGTCCACTGTGACAATGTTGCAACTGTTGGCGTGGAAAAGCTATTTGCCAGCCTTCCCTACCCGACGCTAGCCCGCTATTGGTGTTGGGATGGTAATAGCGAAAATAGCATATTCATTCGACCAGGGATAAATGGTACGCCGAGGAGGAAGTAATTTGACTTTTCCCGAAGTGAATAAACTGAAACAGATTTACGAAAAGTTAGCTTGTTGTGCCGCTGGAATATGGTGGCAGAACAGTTCTGGCTACCCTCACGCTACTTCGAAATCCTCCGAGGGAATGTCTTGTACAGGAGTAATGGAATTTTCTTTACCCTCTGCGCTTATAAAGTTCGACATTTTGTGCGTAAGCTTTGTGCAGGCAGTTTGTTTGAGGTAGTTTGGCCGAGTAGCTAGCCAATTCTTTGAACAATTGTTAGTAGAATTTGTATCGCCTTTGTAACAACAATTCGCAGGTATCTTTATGGCTATTATCTTTACAGTCGTAAACTGCCGCAGGATCTAATTGTTCAACTTATAGCCATGCCATCGTCACGGAAAAGAACAACATAAATATTTACATTGTGTACATTTGAACCTACAAAACGGTTCCACGCAATTTGCCTAGCCATTTCATGCGCCTTATCGCACACGTCCGCACACAGCATCATCGTTTTAGTGCGAAATTGTTTGCCAACGCCACGTGCCATTCGATTGAAAATGATTTAAATTTCCATTTGCCGTGCCACCCGGCTGATGGTACTCCAGTGCAGACAATTGCCGTGTCTCGTATTTGCCGAAAAGCTAATAGTAAATAATGCCAGTAAGTACCCGGACGGGAGGTTTTGCTGTGGATCGAAACATGTAAAGCAATTATGTTGCTCCTAACCATTTCACCTTGTGCCGTCGGATAAGTTGTTTTCACTGTGACCCTACTTAGGCGAAATTGAATTAAGCGATTTGTTGAGCGACCTTTCCTTTGCTATGGTACATAGCGAGTACATTATGTGTGCGCAGATACACATTTAATTGTGACGTGATTTATTGGCCTCCGATTGAATTAGCAGGCAGAGGATCTTTTGACCTGAAAGCGATATTGCCGGATGGGTTGAGTAAGCTTAAAGCTTAAATTAACCTCCGAGAGCTTTCAATGCATGGATGGGTGAATAAAACATAGGGAAGAGTTACCCTTTTTCACTAGTTTCTTAGTACCGGATTCAATTTAAAATCCGCCTGTACTGATTGTCGGGTAGAACATTTCAGTTTTTTTTTTGCTTCATAAATCATTGTTATTCGAATACCCCTCGAATCATAATGTCTCAAAGAAAGCACTCTTCGTTTACTTTACAAAATGGACATAAATTATTCCACTTGTGCCTCGTGGGGTTTTGTCCCGCGTTCTAAAAATTCCATTTTTTGTTGTTACGTATTTTTTTTAAGAAGGAGATGTCAGGAGTTTTTTTTTTTGTAGAAATTTTAAATCCATCATCTACCGAGAAACGACGAAGTTAATGCCCGAAGGGTAAACTCATCCCCCTGCGCAAACGTGCGCATTCAATATTCAAACATTCTATTTGTTTCACTACAAACACCGTATTGTGCATCGATGCTTGGAATTTCTCGCAACCTGATTGACTTGAAATGTTCATCAACGTGCTCTTGACAATGGTTGCTACTACTTGGCGGGAGCTTAATTTCATTGCTTAAGATGTTTTTAGCTTTGCTCGCGAATTTTCCTGTCAGATATGGCTATTTTTAACTTCTAACTTCCACCAATTTATTGTTAATTGATATTCTGAAGTGTTTACTGTTTAAATTCAAGTACCAGTTTAAAGTATCTTCTTGTATAGTTTTTTTATTCAATTTTGGTTTCCAACGATTCCAACGACATGCAGTACGAGATCAAACTGTATACGTCACACCGAAGGAAAAAAAAAACTGAAATGGTGAGGCTATGGTTTACTATGGTCAATCTGACATCTGTAAAGGGTTTTGTCTCAAACCTCCTCAGTTTCATTAATTTACTCGGGATATGTTGAATAAAGTCACAAAAATCTGTCACTATTTGTCACTATTTTTCACGAATCGTACGAACAATTCGGGTCTGTTAACCCTGCTCAACACTGGAACACGGGAGTCCAATTCTGTAAATTCCCAATTCGACAATTCGACAATTCGAATCCCCAATAAAATATTGTCTAGGTTCTGTCACTGACACACTAGACGTTTATACTGCGTGTTTCGATACTTTTATGCTCGTATCATTGCAATCGTTCTAATCGAATTATTTTCATTCACTTATATTTATCATAACAGTTTTAATAGTCGCAAAACAAGTACAATAATTAAAATATGTGCAAATATTACAATGGTGTATCAAAACACGCAGTATAAACTTCCAGCCGGTTACCTTAATCGAAACCTCATTTTCCGCAGTTGAGTTGGGATTTTACAGAGATGGAATCCAGTTTTTTCCCTGTGCCTATTAGTCAATGTCCTTCCTAATGTAAAGGCACCAACCTTTACGACTGTTTGTTTCGCATTTGATGGCGTATACTTTGGCAAATCAATTCACTTAGTCACGCTTAGTTGTGTGTAGTACAACAGTTTTTTTTTTATTTGCGAGACAAAACCAATTTATCATAGTGTACATCTTTTAGGGACTTTTCTTCTGCACAAAAAGAAAATAAACCATGCTTTGCAAAAAGGTCATGGTTGAAGGGATCATTTAAGGGGGGGGGGGGGGGGGGGGGTATATGTAAAAAAAAAAACTAATATCAGCATAAAGGCAAAGTTCATTGGCTTGATTTTTATATTGACACAAGCACACAATTGTGTACCAGCATCTCGTTTTTGGGGAAAACATGAACCCAACGATCATTATCGGCGTTCCGTTGATGACAAGCTTTATGTATCATAAAACGAGCTGAACCCCATCTGCCGGGGTTTCATGAAACGCTCTGATTGCCAAGCTCCAAGGAGGATCGTAAGTGCTCAGATACCCATTTTGTTGACGTTGCTTATATGTGAATTCACCAACCTAGAGAGAGGAAATAGGTCCGTTTGTTCGGTGAATTCGTTTGAAAAATAAATATTTCTCTGCTACGCCTGCCCCTTCCGCGGTACGGTTAGTAGTTTTCAAACCTACGCCAGTGCAAGCGCCAGTAATGTGCCATTCTTCTGTTCGTCTCGTTAGAAAACGATTGAAAAGGCATAGCATACGGGTTACCCGGTTGGAGAGCGTGTCCTATGTGTGTACACTTCGTTCATTCGTTTACTTGAACTTTATCAATCGAACCTCCTCAACCTATGCTTCAGCCAAGCGGGGCAAAACATTTGTAGCTGCCTTCACACAAACACAAATTTCTTTTAGACAATGATTTGCACTGATTCTGAATCGGTTAGTGTATCCTTGTGATGCTCGTCATAATGTGAAATAATATCGGAGTCTGTATATTTCCTGCTGCTTTGTGTCCATTTTCCTACAAGAGAAAACATATTTTCACCCTGGGTTATATTTTGTTTGAAGCTCTAAATTGAATTTAAACCACACGACTGCCGCTACACTGAGTGAGAATGAGATTGATTGTTGGGAGGATGGAAGCTTCGCGAGACAAACTGTCCGTTCATCAATGTGTCGATTGGTTGGGAAGCGATTTTAGATGGAGTAACATTGGATGTAAAGCGGAAAGTTTCACCCATACCATAGTTCAATTGCGTGGTTCGGTTTGTTTTTTCTCTCCTTCAATTAGAGTTGCTGGTGCCAGAAGTTTTGCTTTAAACGCTAGAATTACCAAAAGTTTGAAATCTTTTGTTTATTGGCAGATACTTTATATTAAATTTCGCTGAATTATGATTTAAATAGCTTTTAGAAGGTGTACCATTGCGTTAAAGATAATCTTTAATTACGATAAACCGATTGTGCAGTTAATGTGATTGTAAGAAACCGGAACAATAAAAATCAACAACCGTTCCGGTAGTTTTAGTGTGAAAGGTTCATACAATTACAGTGCAGCTTGCGTATTCCTTCTCATTTTTGGTACTTTGAGCTTGAAAAAAAAAATGTTATTGATGATCCGTTTTGTATCGGTTATGTTCTTGCCTGTTTCCTTTAAAGCTTTAGATTGTTTAAAGAAGCTTTTGATGCTACAAAAAAACCGTTCAGAATAAGAATCGGTAAAAGGATATGGTTGAAACCATCTTTCCCTGCAAATGGTTTAAAATCCTTTTTAACCAGTCGATTTATTCGCGGGTATAGCTTACGTTTATTTTATTTTTTTGCTTTGCTTTGTTCGAAGGTAATACGATTTGTGGTTGATTTTTACGCCTTCTGTCAGTTTGCCCGCTTCTAATCGGATTTTACCAAGCTTTCTTCCAGCTCGGTTCGGTGGAATGAATAAAGCTGTAGCACACTTGTGTGAGTGTACCGCAAAGGAGGGTCAATGTTACCGAATGAAGTACTACAAATTGAGGGAAGTTTAGATTGATTTAGTCAATATGTTTTATTCTGATGCGTTGGTGTTAGCTGTACAACAATAAAACCGCAATCTCGCATCATTTAATATGATGGCGAAAGGGAAAACAAACTCTGGTTCTTTGGCTCTTGGCCAACGGATAAGCAACACCTGGTTGTTGAGCCGAGAGATAGGTGTATGTGTGTGTCTCAGGGGAAGGAGACTGATGATCTGATGTTGATGGCGATACTTTGTGATTATCGAATTACACTAATTTATCTGTATTTATCCATTTTGCTCAGGTGTCTCGAGGCTGTTAAAACATTAACGCACACACACACTCAGATATGATAATGCCATATTGGTTTCCATTCATTAATGGTATCTAGACAAGTGGGATGCTGTAATGCTGGTAAATTAAATTTGTTGTTTATTAATTAGGAGTTAATTTTCTCATGGATTCGTAATTCTTATTGTGTTTACGCGAATTACGGAATACTTACTCAAATACAGCAGCATCCACTTAAACAGCTGTATCCGTATACATGAAAGCAGACCTTTTGCAGCAACTAGGTCACAACCAGACTACTCCGTTGTACAGTGTCTAAAATTAGGCATATTTTTACAGTCACAAATGAATGCGTGGTATTAATATTCGTTGAACTCGTTGTAACTCCCTCCCAATACTTCATCCCAGTAGCCGCCCGAAGCCTTTTACTCACAGCATTCAATGGAGACGCCCAGTGCTTTATGAAGCTACACCACGTGGGACGCCACGTGGGTCGTTGGTAGATGAAAAAAACGGTAGAAGCAAAGAGGCATTGGAACACATTCCACCAGAAGGTAGAATGTTCGCTAGGGCCGCTAGGGATGCTGTGTGATGCCGTAGTGAAACATAATTGAACATGCGTTAACTCAAAGCAGGACGGCATTTTGTTTCGGTTGTTACAAAAAAAAATAAAGCAAATACTTTCACCGTTCTCCATTCGTGTGGCTTTAACCTTATCCATCCTGGTATTTCTCGAAAGCTCAACTTTGCTTTGATGTTTGCTTTTTCGCTGCAGGGGGGGGAGCGTTATTAGCAAATACATGATCATTTACCGTAACGAACCGGATGCTCTTCATATTCTGTAAATAGACGATGAAGTTGATGGAGTTATATAGTTATTACCTTTTACTTATCTACAATGTGCATGCAAAGCGAATTATTGTTTTAGAATACATTATTTTTAAATTTTTTCAAGGTTATATACATTATGGAAAGCGTGTAGTGGCCTTTTTTTGGTGTCTTACTGTTTTTGTTTGCATCATCTCCACCGCACCGTTGTGGCAAGTTGCGTAATTTGTTTGTAGTCTCGAATCGGGTCTTTTTTCTTACCACTATTCGATTACGCAATGGAATTAGTCCAACCAGTCGAATATGTTATGTTTTCTACCCTATCCTTGAATCGCCGGCATGTTACTTATGTTTTGATCTATTCTGTTTTGCAGTCTGCGTCTCAGGACAATGTAGAGATGGTCATCGACGATAGCTATGATCCGCAGCAGCACACGGGGCATGACCACCGCCATGCCCAGCATCAAGAGCAGCAGCAACACCATCAGACGGTGCTAGCACATCAACATCAGTATCATCCACATCAGCATCATCCGCAACCGCATCAGTACAGCCGGCCGCAACAGCTCCCGGGCCCAGCCGCTGGTATGGTCACCTATCTGCCGCAACATTCAGCAACCGACCAGCAGGAGCTGATGGTAGATGGAGCGGTCGCTGTAGACGGTACCTATCGCTATCATCAGCGTGATTCACCAGAAGCCGGGCTGGTGGTTGGCGCGGAAGAAGCAATGGATCTGGATATGATGGTGGGCGGTGTGGATGGTGGCGGTGTCGGTGATCTGTCGCAGTTAAGAGGCGACGCCACGTATGCCGGTACCGGTAGCGGAGGCAACGGTAGTGACGAGCACGAGATAGATATCAGGGATATCATACGGGAAGGACACGAAAAAGCCGATCCGTCACAGTTTGAGCTGCTTAAGGTGCTCGGCGAAGGTTCCTTTGGGAAGGTGTTTTTGGTGCGAAAGATTGTCGGCATCGATGCCGGCGCACTGTATGCCATGAAAGTAAGTCGATGACGTACTGCACATTAACGGATGCGTTTAACACGATGCTTTTTCCTCCCGCTCCTAGGTATTAAAGAAGGCAACGCTGAAGGTTAAAGATCGCGTGAGGAGTACGAACGAGCGGAACATCCTGGCCGACGTTGGTCATGCATTTATCGTTAAGCTACACTATGCCTTCCAGACGCCCGGCAAGCTGTACCTTATACTGGACTTCTTACGCGGCGGTGATTTATTTACCCGCCTGAGCAAAGAAGTGATGTTCACCGAGGAGGATGTTAAGTTTTACTTGGCGGAACTGGCGCTGGCCCTTAATCACCTGCACAGTATCGGCATCATTTATCGCGATCTAAAGCCGGAAAACATACTTCTAGATCAGGTTTGTAAGAGGCCTGCTTTGGGCTTTCTTAGCTCTAATGTGAATATATGTGATCTTTTGCTTTAGGATGGCCATATAGCTTTAACGGATTTTGGACTCTCGAAACAACCACTGGATGGGTCCAAAACGTATAGCTTCTGCGGGACGGTTGAATATATGGCACCGGAGGTTGTCAATCGTAAAGGTCATACCTTTGCTGCGGATTGGTGGTCTTTCGGCGTGCTTATGGTAATACTATTATGAACGTTAACATTTTACCATAATTATTCATTATTGTATCTGCTTCTGTTTCACAGTTCGAAATGCTGACGGGAAATCTGCCATTCCACGGTAGCAATCGTAACGACACAATGAACCAGATCCTCAAAACGAAGCTCGGTATGCCAGAAAACTTGAGTCCGGAGGCGCAAAGTTTGCTGCGTGCTCTGTTCAAACGTAATCCACAGAACCGGCTTGGGGCAGGTCCTAATGGCATCGAGGATATCAAGCGGCACGAATTTTTTGCCAACGTGGACTGGGATGCGTTTGAGCGCAAGGAAGTCCGGCCACCGTTCATACCGGCCGTTTCGAGGGACGATGCTTTCTACTTTGATCCCGAGTATACGAACAAATCTCCAAAGTATGTCAAGATTAGTTGCGGTTCCAGTTTTGGGGAATTGTTTCTTATTAAAATAATTTCACTTTCTTAACAGAGACTCACCGGGTGGACCGGTCAGCGCCAGTGCATACGAGATCTTCCGTGGTTTCAGTTTTATTGCACCGGGGCTGCTGGACGAACAGCCAAACTTTGCCAACGGAAGCAACATGGTGATGCAACAGCAGCCCGCTTCTAGGTCACCGTTTTTAAACGAAATCCCTGGTGTTAAGCCTGTTGCGTTCGGTGACGAATATAGTTTAATGCAAGAACTTGGCAGAGGAACGTTCTCAATCTGCCGGATGTGTGAACATCGTACAACAAAGAAGCATTACGCAGTGAAGGTATTTTAAAAGAGCCTTAGAATATGTGAATGCAACGGCCGAACTCATCAACAAACTTTCCTGTTTTTTATCCAGATTATTGACAAATCCTACCATGACTGTCGCGAAGAAGTCGAGATACTGCTTCGGTACGGTAATCATCCGAACATCGTGACGCTGTACGGTGTGCATGAAGATGCAAGCTATGTGTACCTGGTGATGGAATTGCTGAAGGGGGGCGAGCTGCTGGATCGCATTCTAGCGATTCATTTTATGCCAGAGCAGGAAGCCAGTGCCGTGTTGCGAACGGTCGTATCGGCAGTCGCCTATCTGCACGAACACGGTGTCGTTCATCGCGATCTAAAGCCATCGAATTTGTTATATGCTTCGGTGAATCATACGCCAGAATCGTTGAAACTGTGTGATCTTGGTTTCGCAAAGCAGCTGCGTGCCGATAACGGATTGTTGATGACCCCATGCTATACGGCCAACTTCGTCGCACCCGAAGTGTTGAAAAAGCAAGGATACGATCTAGCTTGCGATATCTGGTCCCTGGGTGTACTGTTGTACATTATGCTTGATGGAAAGACACCGTTTGCCAGCACACCGAACGATTCGCCTGACATGATTCTAGCACGCATCGGTTCCGGAAAGGTTGACTTAGAAACGGGTGTAAGTAATCAAAATGAACTACGATACAAGATCAACCTCTCCCCTATATCGTGAATGATTTGGATATGCATTTGTTTTTAGAAATGGCCAACGATATCGGATGAAGTGAAAGATCTGTTACGACAGATGCTTCACATCGTACCATCGAGGCGCCCAACTGCAGCCCAAATCCTAAGGCATCCCTGGTTATCGCGAAGTGGGCCGCGCATGATGTACAACACGGTGGGCACACAACATGCGGGCGGTGAACGGCCAATGGTTGTGGAACCGCAAGAGACAAAACCAACAAATGTAAACACGGAAGCTATAAAAGGAGCGGTACATGCCACTTTCCGAGCGATATCCTCACCACAGGCGGCAAACTTGGGCCCGGTCGGAATGTCAGATCTTGCACGCAGGCGGATGGACAAGATAAATCATTCATAATATGGTCTCGAGCCAACGTTGTGTTTCGTTTCTACACTTCACGCAAGCATCTGCATCTGGGAGTCGTTGGTAAAGAATGGTCATATTTTGTTATATCTGTTATGTTTTGTTTTGTAACTGTGTTATATGCTCATGAAGGATGACTTTTGAATACTTTTATTTATAAACGAGTG
The DNA here is from genome assembly GCF_943734725.1 of Anopheles marshallii. Classification (NCBI taxonomy): domain Eukaryota; kingdom Metazoa; phylum Arthropoda; class Insecta; order Diptera; family Culicidae; genus Anopheles; species Anopheles marshallii. Next base: position 13,364,507 of record NC_071326.1, on the reverse strand, counting down.
CCAGTGACATTTGTGCCAGATGTATAATGTAAGCCTCTAGAGCTATGCTTGCAGCACTAAACGTTAAACATTAAGACGCGCAAGATGATGAACTAAGGGCAATTTTTGGAAACATTCTAGAACAACGTTTAATTTGATCACTTTTGAATGGTAGACTGGTAGAAGGACACAAATCATGCGGACAGATAAACACTTTTATAAAGTGCACTGTGGTGTATTTATTGAGCATGTTGCGTAACGCATGGCTCATGGACGTTATGCCCATGGTCATGCAACTGTACACACCTCAGTAAGTTCCAGATTAATAAGGCTTTTGTATTTTACTTTCGTCACTTTCTTTTTTACTTACAATTCAACCTATCACTCGGGAGTACTAACAAATCTTACGCTCTTAACAATCTGCAGCGGCTTTTGTATTGTTTTACTGTACCGTAGGCATTATTTTAATCCCGTTTAGTTCAGGTATATGAAAACAAATAAACAAACAGAGACTGTTCATTTAATACTACTAGAACATTTCAACAACCATTTCAAAGTTATCAAAGTCATACGTTCCACGATACGCAAACTACGCACAGTGAAAGATATGTGTAAATGTGGATTGTTTCTAACACAGCACCTAGCATCAGGCGTATAGTTCAATTATAGAACCGTTTACACTACAAACCATTGAATTGGGCTGGTTAAACGTGCGGGCAGGGTATAAACTAACTAACAATAAATTGATCTACGTTAGGTACACCTAGTAAAATCGACTAACAATAATATACACATACGCATATATATATACTTAAAAAACATATACAATCATATACATATATCGTCGCAAGACGGACGAGCAGGGGTAGTTTGAGCCGATTTGCTGGTGAAAATGCAGCAACAGCCCGTAAAAGCGAAGAAAACGAAATCATATTTACATTGTATCGTGCCATTGAGTGTGTGAAAGTGGATGTGTAACGGAATTTGTGGAATTTCACGTCGGGGAAAAGCTAGAAGCTGCTGAATATAAAATAATCATTGTGATAACCTACGATAAATGAACGAGGGGAGTAAAAAATACTAATATTGGAAGGTCAGGCGAGCCTTGATAGTGTATATTCTGGTCTATACATTGAACAGCGAAACAGCGTGCCACGAGTAGATTCCATCGGGCTCAAATCAGTGGGTATTGTACTGGCGGTGGGGATGGATGCTCACGTTCGGATAGAGCATCACCCATTTGCCGCGAAATGATGGAGACAGTGCTTTTGTCTATGTACCGTTGCTACCTGATGTGCTGTATTGTCGATGTGTGCGTTGTGCTACAATTGTTGCTTCCAGTGTTTCAAACAGTTTCATTTTTCAACATATTCAACGTACAATAATGATCATGTAAGATGAGAGAGAGAGGGATAGAGGGAGAGAGAATATAATAATGTGTGCAACAGTGTGTCTGTGTGCATCATTTCGACTTAGTCAATAATTCAACAAATTTGCATTTTAAAATGATAGACGTCGTTGTTGAGTTATACCGAGCACGGTTCTCAATTCCCGCTCGAACGTATTATTCGTTCTCGTATGGGAAACAATCTAAACATATTTGTGCACAGAGCTAGAATGCTGTGCGAATGCATTATCCCTCTCATTTACTAACATACTAATGTGGCTCGAATCGAAGGCTCGCAAAATGTTCAAACATAGTCTAAAAACACACAAAACAAAACGCATCATTGCTGCAAACAGTGAGATATTTAAGAAAACAAATAAATATCTTCCCTTGCTCCAAACTTATCCTATCTCACCACAAGCCGTTTCAGAAGTTTCTTAAAGCTGGAAGGAAAGACATCTTATCTTAACAATCTGAATGGGGTTTGAACGTATAAAGAGAAACAGACTAAATATGAAATAAATCTGAACATTCATTCGAGTACGTCCTAACTAAACGAACACGATAACTAAACAAAAAACAAACTACATTCTCTCATATTAGGTGGAACGAAATGAAACGTTGCAAAAAAAAAAAACAAACAAAAGAATAATAATAAAAAGCAAGTAAATAAATGACTAAAAATGGTTAATTGAATCGTAAAAAATAATATCGAAACCCGGTTCGATCTATTAGATGACAAGCGAACCTTCCTTCTATTTAGCCGGTTCGAAGTAATTAATAACTCTCGTTAAGGATAAATACGATGCTGGTGGTAGCATTACCAATTATGAGACGGTCCCTTCGTAACGCGTATCTTTCATCCATCGTTTTGTTGGTTTAATTAATCTTCCAAACGACAACTACGATGCCGGCGCTTTCGCAACACAGTCGAGAAGGAAGCGTTAAATTCTTATGTTAAGACCGGGGTTTAGCCAATGAGGTACATTACTTGCGGTGTATACTTTGTCACTGGTTCCATCCCGACTGGTTTGGGTGTTCGAGTTTAAAATGTTTGCGATGGAACGGAATTGCCAAACAAAACGGATGCCATGCGTTCTGAGGTCAGCGTACAGGCAACCTTGAACTACGGGCAAATCTATTCCCTTCGCGGAAGAAGATCGTGCTCTTGTGGTCTGCGGCCAATTCAATTGAGTAATCGCATTCCGTTACTCCCTCGCTTCAGCACGAACAGTGCCGTTTGGTTGGAAGTTTTTTAAATAAAGTTAAATTGCCAAAATGCGGCCAGTGTGAGCAGGTTTGGAACGGCCGGCTAAAGAATGTCTTACCACGCGTGTGCAGTTAACCAAGTTCAGCCCGAAAACGACGAGGCGGATAACAAATGCAAATTACTGTTTCGATTGAATAGGCGAACCACCACCTTCGGAAGGATGTGACGCATTGGTGTGGGGTCGTTGACGGTGCTGATTTTTTGGGGGTAAATTAGCTTCAGCATAGTAACACCAAGACACACTGAGCGCCGTTCCTTTTGCTGGGGTTTTGTGCATTGAGTGGTAAAAGTCATCGGTGCGTTGAAATGTTCTAATTTTCCTACCGAAATGCACACTGGTGTGAATAAGTTCATGTTTCCGGTGGTTTTACAATTGCTTGTATCAATATTCAGGGCATATGTTTAATGTTTCCGGTGTGTGTCTGGTTTTATCCAGCATTTTTGCGCCGTTTCAACCGTGTGTTTTTAATTAACACTGAATTTTTTTTGTATTTTGTTTCATTATGAAAGCTAAATTTACCCATACGGCTTGGTTGTTCTTGAAGAATATATAAAAAAGTCTAAAAATAAGTGTTATTGTTCTTATTATTTATTTATTATTTATTTATTAAGTGTCTAAAAGTTACAGGCATTTATCAACAAAGAAATAAGAAAATCATACGAATGTTAATTAGTTTTAATATTTTTAAAAGTAATTCTTCAGAAAGGTTTTAAATCACAAGCTAACGATTTTCAACGAGTATTTCTAATCAAACACCGGACTTCAATACAATTTGCACCGCACTAATGGGCTACGGTAAGTTGACAACTTATGGCCCTTTCCAGTTATTACCTTATTCATTCTACTTCTGCTACAATTTATCATTTTCTTTTCAGTTTGCCTCACTATCGCAAATCAGCTAGTATAAATCCATCGGACGGGCGTGGAAGACAGGTCCGGTGCAGTTGACTGCTCGCTTTCTTCCACACAATGCACCGTAATACGACACCATCATCCACACATCGCAGCAGTCCGGCCCTTTGCTCCGGTTGCTCCGAATAGCTGCGGCTTGTTAAATCTATTATCATCAACATCGCCGTCATCGTCAACGGTACACACCGCATGGTGCGCGAGTCCACGCTTCGAGCGGATAGGTCAGCTGGTGATACGCCGCCACAGGGAATAAGACACACTGTGCCTTGTCGCGGTATGTTCCAGCCCGCGGTATCATCATTTGCTGGCGAACCTTAGCCATCGACGGATCGCTGTTGTCCTGGGTGTTGCCGTGTTGGGCTGGACGTACCGTAGTTTAAACGGAACGGTAGCAGAACCATTTGATGGTTAACCATAGCTTGTGCAACCAGTATCGGTACAACTGTTTTCGTATTGAGCCGTGCGTGTGCGTCCAATTGGTGATGTGATTTTGTGTGTTTGCGATTTAGTTACAGTTTAGAAGCGCCTTTTCTATACCGAAACGAAAGTGCGAATAACGCAAAGAAACGTGACAGTTCAACATGACCGATAAAACCGAATCCAATCCCGGAATAGAGCTGCAAAATCAAAGCGAGCGTGAAGCACAGCCAGACACAGGTAAGGTAACACTAGTCAACCCAAGCATGTACTGTGTCGATTTCAATTGAAGCGTGTCTGTTTTGTGTGCTGTAAATATAAGAAACATTTCGTCTAGAAGTAGTATACTCAGCTGTCGCACGGCTTGCCCAAAACAAGTTTCTGGTGCTCTGCTGGTTTGTCAAATCTATCCACCCGTAGTCATATCGTATAGCACCGTAAACGAACGTAGCTAACCTTCAATATCAACAAACAAACAAACTGTCGTGTTGCATCGAGGCTAGTCGTAGTTGGCACAGACGACGGACAGCTGCTACCATGGCAATGAGGATGCGCAATTTGCTTTTTCTGCCCAACGGCTACGTTATGGAAGCGTTAAATCATAGGAGATGTTTGTACAATGTTTCTTTTTTTTTGTTGTTGTTGCTTTGCACAGTTGTGGCGGTTATTTCTTATCAGCAGGATGCATTATTTTTGAAGGCGAATGAGCATAAGAAAGGTTATCAAGAGCATAGATTTCGGGTTGGTACGGAAAGTGTGTTATTTGTTAGTTGTCACGCCCGTCTATGGTACGCTTATCTACAAGTGAAAGGTCCAATCAGATGAAGCAATTAGTTATTTTCCAGTTGCCAGTATTTATTTTGTTTTCTGTGGTTACACTATCAGTGCTTGAGCTGTGGAGGTAATACTGCTGCCAGGAGAGAGTAGTTAATAGTTGGGAAGTTGGGACCTAGTACCAAGTTGACCCTACATATTTATCATCACTTCAACGTAATTCCTTTCTTCAAGTGCTTTCTACGATTGACGTTCAACAATAGCTCTTAAGAAAAGTCCATTATCTGTGGGGAGTTACCAGCTTATTTCGGATTTTAAAAGAAACTCATATGTTATTTTTATGAGAGTGTTGCCCTTCTTCAATTGAATAATACTTACTTACTTATCAGGCGCTTCCCGATTTTGGCCTGCTGTAAGAATCCTCTGAAGCGCTCACGGTCTCGAGAGTCGTCGCCTGCCAATCCATTATCTCCACCTTGATTTGAGCCTGCCACACCTCTTCTGTCCATGTACATGATGTAAGGAGACTTTCTATCGGTCGACCGGTGTCATTCTAATGCCATGATCAGGGCGCTGGAGCCTTACGAATCGTTATACGATATTATGATCTTCTTTACATTTCCTGGAGTTTGCTATTATTCTGGTTTCTTAAATCTTCTTCTACTTCTCCTTCTTGGGCACAACAACCTCAAGAGGTCTATAAGGTCTGCCAGTTCTGGCTTTCCTTGACTTTATTTCTGGATGTCCGGATAGGTTTCTGGGCCGGTCTTGTCGTGTGAAGATCGAAGATGAAGACACCACTACCAACCACCACCAAAAATCGTTCATCTCGCTCTCGAACGCGACTGAGCGGGTTTTGTTTTGACAGGGTCAATGGCTTAACCTAGCGCGTATCTCAACATCAATGCTGTTACCGGTACTGAACTTTGACCCAAGGTAGTTGAAGATAATCCGATCACCTTTTCTCTGCGATCGTCTCTGTGCAGATATGAATTTGTTGACAGAATACGCCAGGAACTTTACTAACTCATTGGAAATGGTCCCCAGAGTTACCTCCACTGAGTCGTGAATGACACACTCTTTCGCTAGATTGAACGGTAAATAAGTTAGCCCTGTGATATGCTATCGCAGATAAACTTGAAAGTAACGAAGAGATGAAACGAGTGAAGCTGTGCTGCTCCGCCATCTTCTCCAAGGTCAACCAAATAGTGAAGGTCTGATTAATTTTCCGTTTCAGGAGCTATTCAATAATACCGAAGTGATAACCAACCGTTCAAATCTTACGAATTCATGTGGATTAACATGTCATACTTGTACCTGGACAGTGAAGTCCTTCGCCTTAACGATGTTCTAGAATCTAGATCATGACTGTCACACTTTGACTTTTGTTGCAAATGTTCGGATTTTTTTGTGTAATATTTTCAACAACTCCGACTATGGTGAGAGAAATTCAAAATTTATTACTGATTTCTACACTGTCTGCAACTGGAAAAGGCTCGATCCTAGAAACGCAACTCTTTTTATCTCCGCTGACGGTGGCGCCCTCTTCCGTAATTTGTTCCGAACTGCAAATTCCGATCCTCTGTAATGGGCAGGTTGTTTTAAAAACGTTGACAATTTCCTTTATCAGTTTAATTGTATCATACTTATAATGTAACTTTTTATGCACTCCAAATTAGCCATAAGCACCTTCAAGAAATATCGATTTTTAGTAACAAAAGACAAGAAATTCGATAGAAGACCGACAGGAGAAATTATCTTTTGCATTGTATTCTTTGCAGAACTTTCCTTTGAAACCCACGAAACAAGCTCGTGATCGGCGCATTTACATTTTGCGCACATTCAGTATGTTTGCCAAAACAAAACCTGATCATTTCAAGGTCGCAAGGTGATGTCGGGAAGATTTACTACAAACTGGATTTTCTAAAACTCCCAACACCTTGCTGACGTCAATCGTAGTAAGGTGGCAGTATTTAAGTTTACCGCTTGATGTACATTAACATACCAAAACCATGCGATCGTGTACGGATCGTAGCACCGTAACCCATCCATCCTTCAGCAACAGTTGAGCCCCTTTTGGTGATAAATTTTTAACGGCTAGTTTTGATCATTAAAAGCTGCCAATTTAAAGTTCAATTATTTTCCTTCACTATCGATAGAAATAATGAAATAAATCACGTGGAAGGTAAATCGCAAACGCACAACCATGTTAATTGCCGATAGGAACGGTTGGCCAACATTTCTGTCCCCTGTTAATGCATTTGTTTTGCAGCGAAAACAACTGGCAAAGTTGCGAGTAATAAGCCTCCATCAAGGGGGGTGGCTTTTATTGGTCAAACCGTAAAATTTTAAGAATGTTAATTTTATTGGTAAATGAACGAAGTACACAGATCAGTGTTAACCAAAGAAGGTGTGAAATTCACCGTGCAACATATGGTCCCGAGAGCCATTTGGCAGTGAATCATTCCGGGAAGTAAGGCATCGTGTTGCCGATCTTCCCCAGCCAGGAACTGAAAGTGGGACTCAAGTTATTATTTGATTCATTGCTGTATTGATGGTTCCAATTTATGAAGCATAGGTGCAAATCGACCATTGGCTCCAAAAAAAAACGCCACCGTTATGCTTCGATGCGGTTCGGTACCATGACTCAGACCACTCAGTGCCACTTGTATGATCGTCCGCGACCTTGAGCCGCTGGAAGTTGAAGATTATTCCTAGCGCTACGCCGAATGTCTGCAGCACCTACTTACGTGCGTTCAGCCTTTCACCCGAGAACAGGCTTTTGCGTTCTATACATACTTTTTTTCTACAAAATAAAAATTAGCACATATGGGTTGAGTTGGAGTTCCATTGGAAGGGTATCGGACATTAAATTATGGCCCCGTACGCGGTGGCACGGATCTGGGATGTTTCGAAAACCGGCTGGAACTGGTTAGTGCACTAGTAGTAGTAGTAGTAGTAGTAGCCGCTTGGCGAGCGAGGTAGGACGATGATGGATCTGACGATCAATTTTATTGCTGGGGGAAATTTACGTAGCAATAAGGTGATTTTGTGGCCGTACGAGGCACGTCTACCACATGGGTGCTGCATATAATCCGTCCATTTATTATTGATTTATATCCGTTAGCACTAAATACTTGTGTCATTTGGCGTGAAAAAAGTACACCGGGGAATTAGTTTTTCTGTGCTATAATAACTAACTGTTTGAGGCTCATTGGTTTATGTTTTAATTTCACATTAAAATGTTTGTTTCATATGTTTTGTTTTACCACTTTGAGAGCATTGAGGGCTGAATGTGTGCCCAGCATTACGACAGTTTGCTGCTACAATGTGCTGAAGTTGCGTGCCGCGTATGCATCATAATTGAGTGCAAATTTTCAGCTCATCCTCATTCGAACTGCAACACCGCTGATGGATGTTCGTGCATGCTACAGAAGTAACAGCTAGATGGCGATTACTGTCAGCGATGCGATTGGATTACGACCGCTAAATTGATGCATTCCGACAAATTACCGCAAGAATTGTCCCAGACGGATACATTTACCCAATGCTATGCAGGATTGGCATCGGTGCGAAGTTGTGTTCCTCACCTCAACAACTACACTACGTTCGAAATGCCCTGTTTGTTTTTCTAGTAGCCAAATGACTTCTTGGTAAAATCAAGCCCTTTACTGTAATTAATTCCAAAGTGTGTTGAAAGTGTGTGGGATAAAGCTGGGAACAGAGATAATGGACGATGGGTTATAAACGTATAAAACTGGGAGCAACTTGTGTGTGCTAATATAGTGCCTTATCATTCTGCTGTGGGATAACATTGATGGCGCATTCCATTTGCACCCGGTCCCGGCGAATTCTGGGCACGTGGGCCACTATGCCTTGTCCAACCAAGTGCATCCCTCTCTTGGCGGGTAATTTCCAATAATGTCCCTCTAATTGCATAACTAACCTCCCAATGAGCGTGCGCTCTAATGTTTTGTCAATCAAACTTCCCAAACACGTGCCCCATGTCAATCGTTACAATGTACAACGTTTGACTGTGGATAATCCCGATCGTGGGGCAGCTACTTCGAAGTACTTCAACTGGTGGCAGTAGTCGTTTGAAGTTAAATATTCATGCTCGTATTGCGTTCGGCGCGGGAAATCCCCGGTAAAATCCGTTCCCTTTCTATTTCGGCGCACGGGTTGATCATATGCTATGCTGCTCTTTACACACGAAGCGCGTCCGACTAGTTTTATGCGCACTACACAGCGGCCCTAGTTCTCCGATGGCTGATTGCAACGCCAGAAGTCACCGAACTGCTGGTACTGGTTTATGGAGTGTACATCACGATCTTGTCGAACGCGCTCGGAGTGGAGAGCGTCCCACTCACTCACGCGTAGATCCATCTCGTTAACTTCAACAGTTTAGAGTCAAGCATTTTGTAGTACATGTGATTGATTTGTCGTAAAACTAGTCAAATAATAAGCTATTAAATTAACAGAAGTTCGTTAAAAAAGAGAACTTTTCGCAGTTTTTTTGTGTATGCTTTTACTCTCTCCCCGACAACGCAACTGGCTCAACCTCTCCTCTCTACAAACAGGTTTCACCAAAGCCAGCGAGGCATACCGGCACCTCTTGGCCAGGTGGAAACATAAAGAGAGAAGATTTTCGCGTGATTTAGCCATTGCAAGTGGGCCCCCTCCCCTTCCCTCTCGTGGGGAAATCCAACGCATGCTAGCATCCCTCCCAACCAGCTCGTACCAAGATCGTATAAAACCGATCGTAAACAAACCGAACGGTGACAGTAAGGCGCACGATCGCTTCGATAGCGGACGTTTTGGCCTGTGCTGTGAGTTCGTGTAACGCAACACAACGAGAAGTTTGTCGCAGTTTTTAGTGTGTGTTGGCATACAGTTTTTGTGAAAGGGGAAAATTTAAAACAAACGATAATTATACTGTAGTTTCCCTTTGCGGTGGTTTTTGTTTTTTATTTGTGCCCTTGAAGTGTTTGTGCGAGCCGGTCAGTGGGCGAAAAGGAATCGAAGTTCAGCTAAAGGGCAATTGGAATTGTGTGAAGAATATATCTGCTATTACTTAATTTAAAAAGTGTAAAGAAATAGTCGGAAGGAAGGATTACAACACCTAAATATTTTTTTGCTTCCCGAACAAAGAGAAAACGTGATAAACATGAAAAGTAAGTTGAAATTTGTTTTTCGAAGTTGAATAGCTTTACTTTAATTTAGCCTTAACCACTCGATCATCTTGACCTGGATAACGCGCGTAGGTTAATGTAAGAAAATGGGCATTAGATTCGATATTTTTTGTCGTTCGATGTAGTTGTCACGGTAGAGTGGCTCAGTGTGAGTTGCTTTAATGTCAATCTGTTAGTCAATATTTGCAACCGCTCGAAGTTAAAATCCAGTTATCTGCTCGGTTTACCTTCAATTGTGGCTGAAGAGCATAATCGGTGTCACGAGCAGCAGTGGTAACCACCATCACACCGCATAGCTAATCATGGAAATGAATTAACAAATGTATGTGACCGGGTACGTACAGCCAAGGGTCAATTTGGGTTTGTTGAGGTAAAGTGACCGAAAGCAAAACATGCGAAACTATGTAAAGCAACACCAACCAATAGATAAGGCAAGGTTTTTAAAAGGTAGTTTTATAAATACAAAACGAAGCGGAAACGCATACGACACTATCAAATTTGAGAAAACACTGCGTGATGCGTGTATTACAGGGTTTACACAGCCAATCGGTCAACGTAAATCCACTACATGTCTTCAACAACAGTCACTTTGCCACCGTAAACACACAATTCGGTAGCGTAAATTCATCAATGGCGTTGAGAACTTTGAATCGGTTTTCCTAAATTCTTTATTTGGTCTACCTGTTTATTATGATTAAAATTATATTTTTATTTAATAATTATTATTATTCTTACAAAATAAAATTTTCGACTCTTTTTCAGCTATCTTAAAATGAGCGAATAATACGCTAGTTGCTCTTTGCATGCGTGCGCTTAATAAAATAAAAATATATTTTTTTTCAAATTCAAACTTTAAAAATATAATTTTGCCATTGAAATCGCAACAATTATTTAATGAAAAGGTTGATCGTTCTCTGGAGCCAATTTGATAGGCCAGAATTGGCTGTGCCAAACCCTGTAACATCTCACCGATCGAGACATGGTACAATGCCAAGGTCCCACCCCCCCAAACAGGGGTTAACGGTAACTTGTTTAGACGATGTTTTGGTTTTTGTCTTTTCTTTCTTGCCTTGTTTGACGCAAAACTGGCAAGACACGATGGTCAAACTTTAGGGTACCAGCACGACGCGCTATTACGTCTACGTTTGCGCGAGCCGCCATCCGGATCCGGAGGCTGGTCCGTGCGCGCTGCTGTTCCAAAAATAGAGGGACCGGCCCCGAACACACGCTACGCTTTACGCAAAAGCACATTGAATCACCGGTCCACCATCGGTTGACCGTGAACTGATAACGGAAGAAAAACCCCGCGACGAGTGTTGGAGGATGCCATGAGAGAGTGGGAGGGGGGTAGAGGGGTAGGAAAAATGCGGGTGTGCGCATGAAGTTCGACCTGGGGTAAACACCGCGTCGATTCGATAGGGAAATAAACAAACCGATACCGCACCACCGTTTGTGCTATTTCGAAACGCGCTCCACGCACATGGTCATTCTTACGCACGCGAATTTTGCGCCAACGTGCGTTGAAAAACGTGGCCGGTACAGGGAAAAGCTGTTTGTACACTGGTGGCAAGGTGAAAAGTGCGAAAATGTATCTCTGGCTGCTGCTGCTGCCGTACGCGATTGTTCCGTTTGTTTGTTTTCATTTCATGATTTTTTTTGCACCACGAGGTTTTCTCCTAGCAATTTTAGCCCATTAGCACGTACCACCGCGGGGGGTGTGCGAGTTGATGATGGGCGGGCGGTCGGTTGCAAAAATACACCCTAGATTGATAAACGAGGTTCGGATTGACAGTGATTTGTTCACCAAATGGCGTAAGAGGGAGTTTTCCTTCCCTTTTTTTCACGCTCAGGGACGGTGGTTTTTGGTTAAACATCGCGCTGTGTTTTCAGTGTTTCATGGGTCGAGTGGCCTCTGAAATGGATTGTAAAATTAAAGAAAAACACACACATTCGTACGCATGTGGACGTACTGGGGACCAACATTACAACAGTGGAATGACACTGAAAGCTAATCATTTACGCTCTCGAGCACGTGTCTTTGGTTCTCATCAATCATTTCGGTCGCCATCACGCGAGCCTCAACGTACTAGCTAACAGGCTTTATCACGGAAGGCCGTTTGTCCATTTGTCGATTTTATGGGGTTGATCAGTGCTGGTTATTAGTGACGGCATTGGAGTCCCCATTTTCTTAATTGTGCTGGCATTTTATTTATCTAATGTTTTAGCTCTTTCATTTTGTATTTAAATACCACTTAGTACAGGAGTTTCTGGATGTTAGAATATCATAAGCGACAGTCTAACAATAAAATTCAGCAGATGACGAAAGTATCAGGCGTAATATAATCGTTGCAGATGATAGCCCAATGGTGGCTACGAATTTTTTGACTGACGATCGAAATGTATCCGTGATCGCATCGATTCTCGCGAGTTTATCCCAGTCTGCGCTGATATCGTCTTGGGGGTTTTGTGCTATCATGTGCCACAATTGTGCTATCATCTGTCGTCTTTGTGTTTTGCTCTTGTCCTGTCGTTTTCGTGGCCGTTTAGCTGTCATCTGCTGCGATTGTTTGCATATCGTCTCCTTTATTCTAATTTTCGATAAATGGGGTAAATCGTTAAGTTAAGTAACTTTAAAGTCGCATGTTGGTAGTTGTTATTTAACGCGTTTAGTGTTACATGTGATGCTGCTTAAATATGTTGATTCAGTTTTAATTGCAATTGTACACGTTTCCAAATTGCATACAACTGTAACCATTTGTCTATAAAAAGATTTAATTGCTCAAATTAAATCTTTAGACAATACCAATCACACAACGATGAAGATGCTAGTTTAAACGATGCATTCACAGCGCATAAGTTGCTGTTGAAGCCACCCAACACCCTAGGTAAAGCATCTCACGGTCCATTTAAGGCAGAGAAAACACTTTCCCGTACGCCAAAATTGCTCCTGATCCAGATCAACGCGCTGAAGACAACAAGCCGGCAGAAGAAACGCACCAAGAAACAAAACACTTTCTTTCGTCATCGGTGTGATGTTGTGTGCCGGGGAGGGAAACTACCGAATCCAATATCCGTCCAATCTGCCGTTGATGATTGACGCGATCATCAGCTTCTTCTCTCGCTCTCGTAACAAACGTCACGGCTCTAAGTTTCGATGTTCGGCTTGTTCGGTTTTGTTTGGTACAAATCAGCTTTTAGCGAGGCGGAGAAGGAACTGAAACACCGATAGGAGGGCAAAAAAAATTGGCTACGATTACTCATTCATATATTCAGCAGCTTTGCCTGGGGCGGCATAACGATACGACGCCCTGAAACGAACAGCTGTTTGGCGGAGGAAAGCATTGCGACCACGTGATTGCAAAACGCATCTCCAGCACGAGATGTGACATGTGCGTATTGTTGAGCCACCCCAAAAACTTCAAACGGGTCAAGGAGTTCGATTGTGCACAAGAAGCAAAGGTATTTGACAAAAAGTGGTTTGTTCGGAGGGATTCAGCGAGTTTGAATTTTGTTGTGTCATGAAATTTGCGGTAATTTTTTTTATATTGTTCACTGACTATCTTTTGTCTGGGAGAAACATAATATCCCCAAAAATAGACTGACGAACTGAGGAGAAGTTTGTATTGTACATTAGAAGATACTTCCATAGGGTCAAGTTATACGGGTAAATAAATTCAAACAAGGCCAGAACTGGTAGACCTAGACCTCCTGAGGTTGCTGTGCCGACAAAGAAGAAGAAGAAGGCAGGTGATCGCTTCTGTATATCATGTGATCGGACTGCATGGAATAAGTTTGTAGAAAGTCCCAAAGTAATATAGAACGAATCAGCATAAAGAGCTTGATAAGACCTCATGGAATATATGCGAATGAAATACTAATCAATGAACTCAATGACATATTCTTGGTTAGATGTTGATGCAGTGGCGGGTTTAGCTCAATGGAGGTCCCGAGCCGAGTTGGAATTGCTTGGCCGATTGTTTCAACCTACAGGGTCTTAGGTACTGGGTCCCCAACCCCTGTGTTCCGCCACCGTTTTGATGTAAAGTTTCTTTTTAACAACCTTTTCCACGTCTCCATAAACAATTAATTTAGGTTAACCATGTGTTTCTTTCGTTAAAATGAATCTGCTGGTCTTCATATGTCAGCTTGGTGAAGGAACCCCTACATCAACCGAACATAGTGACCCAACTTGACCTGTAGCCGGCATGCCATTCCGTTTTATTCTCTTTCAACTTGACCAGAAAAGCTCGTACTTGGCAACAACCGTTCACAAATGTTTTTTGACACGTGTCAATAAATATGTCCTCGATTTGCACTACGTTTGCAGGCGTGCAGTTTGGGAATTGAAATGGCGAGAAGGTTAAGCCACCTTTCCACAAAAATTAAGATTAAAGCATACGCCCCAAAAGCATAATCCGCTAAGGAAGAAAAGCGATAAAAGAGATGGCAAAAGAGCGAAACATGCAAGTGGTAAAGTAATCATGTTTTTTTTGTGGAACTTGCACGATTGTTCAGTTCATTTGTTACTTTTGCCGGCTTCAGTTATCCTTTTTAATCAAATACGAGAGAACTGCAATGGTGCGATGATGTAGTGTTTGGCAAAAAAAATCATTTTTGGACAGATTTTCGATTGCGAAGCCCTCCTGCCGTGGGCGCAATGCCATTACGTAAAGTAGGGAAGTTATATCAGCGGGAAGGCGCAGACCGATTAAACATTTTGGGGCATGTTTAAATACGTGAATAATTGTTGGTGTTGCGTCTTGTACAACGTTTCCCGTTGGCAAGCCGTACGAAATATTTCTCGGAATTGAACCTCAAATCGGTGAAGGTGAATAAGTTAACACACCTAAAAAAAACCCACCCCTGAAAGCGAAAAATACCGGATCTATGTGTGCCGATCGTTAGACCCACTGGTAACTGTGGGGGCTGGTGAAAGTACCTCCATTTTGCCACATATTTACCGATACAATTGATAAACCGGACACAAACTCGCACAAACTGCTTACCACGTGCGCGATCGCGATCGCGGTGATTGATGATAGCGACGTGGACGGGGGGAAACCTTCACCAAAGCGAGCTTTTTCTTCACCGACAGCTGGGATGGGATGGGAAACTAATGAATGTATGATCGGCGCACAACGATCGTGCGCTACATAGTTTGTTGCGCTCGGTGGTGCGATAATGGTGATCGCAAATATTTGCCCCATGCCTCATGGTTTGGATCGAAGAATTGATTGTGTGGAGATCGTTTAATACACGATCTTCAAGGATAGTGTATCTACCAGCATTCTATATGTGCACGGTCGCAACGATAATAAACCAGGATCTTTCATCAATAAAAAATATAAAGATGACACTGTGTGTGAGTCTGTGTAGTTTTCCTTTTCGGCAACTAAGAAGTCCTCCACGAATTTTAATCACCATTTGCGATGGCCTAGCAAGGAAGGTGCTAAAAGCACGGGCCCAAAGCTCATCAAATGCAAACTTTGGCAGTGACCTTGTTTGGTGGCCAATTAACGTCACTGCGGGACAGCTTGCGTAACCGACACATAATAAGCCAACAGTGGAGTTTCTTTTTCCTGCTCCCCTGGAGCGACCTGTTGATGCCACCCAAAACCAGTTGTAAGAAGCAAAATCAAGCCCCTTTGGGAACACCATGCTAAGCGGGTGTGTGTGTGTTTTTTTTTGAACCCAACTTCATGGAAATTGCACAAAAAAAGCATGTGAACAATCGATTTCTCGGTTTGCTTTTTCCTTTTTTTTCTGTGACAATATTCGCGATTTTGTGATATCGCTTAATAATTCATAAATACTTCACATGACGCGGCCACTAACCTTAGCCGTGTGCTTTTTTCCATTCCTGTTTCGCGTTACTGTACCGTGAGCACGAGAAAGTGAGCCACGGTGCGGAGTGTCATATAAAGCTGGAGTTATATGCTTCTTGATGGCAGAATTGGAACGCGATGCTTGGCTAACCGTGGGCACAGTGGGCAAACACCGAAATAAAATGGCAAAAAGGCAAGTTGGACTGTGCACTAAATGACTATTTTTCCGGTAGACTACAGGATAAAACTTAGTGAAATCCAAAAATAAAATAAGTGAAATAAAAATACCCTAAGTAACAATTAATGAAAGAAATTAATTAACAATAAATGTTCAGTAATGCATTAACAATTTAATTTATTTTATTTAAACACAAATCAAGCCTTAGGGTTTATCATTCATATTGTTTTGGAAAGGATTTTAATGGTATGAATTTTTGTATGATTTTTGTATGAATTTCAATTTATGGAAAAAAGAATAAAATAATTCCCGCAAAAAATCGTCCCACAACGGCTGAGACCTATTCTATGGGGCGATGAAGAATTTACCGGTGAACATGCGCAAATTCAAAAATAATTGTAATTTTTGTCTAATGTCTAATTGTAATCGAGAAACTAGGCGTCTCCATAACGGTGGAGTTCTTGAACGTGGAACTAGTAAGCGTGTGCCTGTGCGTATACTTTTTTGATATCATCCATTATAAATAATAATGTAAATCAACCCCTTTTTTGTCGAGGGTCGGCATAAAATCTTTAGAACAAATAGCCCAGACCACGCACGAAAAGCTTCACGGGAAATTAACATATAAGACGTCTTCATGAAAGCGTTACCCTTTTCAAATCCTTATGTATCTTCTATATCTCTTGCTACTACTATAGTATCAAATACTACGCCACCTGGTGGTGTTGGCCAGCAGCATGATGTTTGAGTGTAACGAAGTTATAAACGTTGTCTCGTTGAAAATTATTTTTATCCCGATATTTGTTCTAAACTGCCCACTGTGCTGTGGAGGGGCTGTGTTTTAACGTGCTCAGGCATAGCTGATCAATTCTCGCGTGCTATTAGAGTGGAGCTTAAAATATATGGGACTGCCATTCTAAGGCGAATACAATAAAGCCCCTGAGTGGATGAACTAATAAATGGTGGATGGTGATCAAATTAGTTATATTGTATTGCTCATCGATATGCAGTTAAGAGAGAGAGATAGAGAAAATACATCACAGCTGGTGATCGTTGACCATTCTTCGAAATCAGCACGTGCTCTGACATCGGAAACAGTCGGCCCATTGAATGTGGCAAACGGGCCTGATCGCACAATGAGGTGAGTGGTGAACCGAATAATGGATTCACTGCCCTCTCACCGAACAGCTTCAATTTACGATGGGTAACATTTGGAGAGGTGCATTTTGAACGTATACGTTCGTTTTAAAATTAAATTCCACCAGAAAACAGAAAACATTACCAATTCGTGAAGGTAGATGGACTCTTTACTGGGGAGGGTTGTGGCTATATCATGTTTCATACCATCATCTGCGCAAACAATTCAATCCACTAATCGAAATGTCCCGTTCTCTGCACTTACAGTAACCGCCAAAGCCGAATCGGACCGGAAATGGAACCTCGACCCGATCCAGCGGGCGATGGGCCAGCTCGGTTGGTGGCACATACTCGTGTGTGCCGTCATCTTTCCGCTAAAGTTCCCGGTAGCGTGGCATCAGATGAGCATCATCTTCCTCGGACCGTCCGTTAAATATACGTGCGATTCTGATCCATCGGTCGATAAATGCGATGCGGCCTGTACGAGCTGGAGCTACGATAACAGCACCTTCGCAACGACCATCACGAGCGAGTGGGATCTGGTGTGTGGCAATGCGAATTTGGTCAAACTATCGCAAACCATCTTCATGTTCGGCATTCTGGTTGGTGGCGTCGTGTTCGGATCCCTTGCAGACAAGTACGTGTTGGATTGGTTAGGTTCGCTAGAAGAGCTGTTCAAACTGATGTGTCGGTTTTGAATTTTTCAGATATGGCCGAAGACCACCGCTAGTGATCGCGGTCATCATTCAGCTCGTGACGGGAGTTGGTGCCGCCGTCATCGGTTCGTTCTGGATATTCGTAGTGCTCCGATTCCTCACAGCTGTCGCCACTGGAGGCACGATGGTGACTAGGTTTGTATTGGAATTCTTGCAGATTATCCCACCAAACAGCAAGATTAACAAATCGTGTTGCCGTTCCTTCTTTTCAGCTTCGTGCTTGTGATGGAGATCATTGGCCCCAAGTGGCGTGAGCTGTTCTCCGTACTCTACCAGATCCCGTTCAATCTGGGCCATCTGACATTGGCCGGGTTCGCTTACTATCTGCGCGAATGGCGCCAGCTGCAGTTCGCACTATCGATCTTCTCCGTGCTGATGTTGTCCTACTACTGGTTGGTACCGGAATCACCCCGCTACCTGTTCACCTCCGGGAATGTGGACGGTGCTGTAACGGTACTGGAGCAAGCGGCCAAACGCAACCACCTGCAGACGGACACGATCCGCAACGATATCGAGCAGTACGCGAAGGAAAAGTCACGCAATGCGCCCGCCAACGCGTCAAAGGGCAACGTGCTAGATCTGTTCCGTACGCCGAACATGCGTGCCAAGACCCTGTACATGTGTTTCAACTGGTTCGTCTGTGGGCTGGCGTTCTTCGGTGTGGCACAGTACATCGGCCATGCGGGTGGTGACATCTACACGAACGTCGCGATCAGTGCGGCCCTCGAGCTGCCCGGCACGCTGCTCTGCATCTACATGATGAAGGCGTACGGCCGTAAGAAGACGCTCATCTTTTCCAACACCCTGGCCGGCATCTCGATGCTGGCGATCGCATTTGTACCCAGCTCGGCAAGCACGTTAAACGTGGGCCTGGCATCAGTTGGGCTGGTCGGCATGAGTATCAGCTTCCCCACCGTGTACCTTTATGCGGGTGAGCTGTTCCCGACCGTGGTGCGTAACGTCGGTATCGGTACGGCTTCGATGATTGCCCGGTTCGGATCGATGATTGCCCCGTTCGTGGCGGGTATGGGCTCGATCGCCTACTGGTTGCCACCGTGCATCTTCGGTCTGGTGCCGCTTGTCGGAGCGTTCTGCGTATTTTTCCTACCCGAAACGCAAGGTCATCCACTGCCGGAGACGCTGGAGGATGGAGAAAACTTTGGCAAACGTGTGACGAGCGCGGATAACAACGGCACGGCGAGTGTAGAGAATGGAAAGCACTAGAATATGACCGGGTGGTAAAACATACCTGTTAGCATTTTTAAGTGTAGGGTTTTTTTTTGTTTCGTTCCTTTCCCACTGGATATTGCGTTGAGGTATCGATGCACGTCGAGACATTGGCATTATCTCTCAAGCGACACTATGTGTCCATGTTTGCCTTATCGGAAAGGGACGTTTAGATGCAGCGCCGCTGTTGGGTTGCGTCATGATCGTTAATGTGTAGTAATTAATTTACTCAAAACTATGTGTTTTTTTTACTATTAATCTGTAAGTAGTCTGTCAACAACAACAACGAGCAGATCGAATGAAACCTCAAACAGGATTCCTCATAATGACAATGTAGCGTTAGATATAAACACAAATTTTCCCATCCCAAGGGGTGGCAGCATGAAAAAATCCAAAACCGACTACAGAGAAGTGATAAATAAATGTAAACACAAACAGAAGAGTAAATCGTTTTGGTTTTTATCGGTTTTAAATTAAATTAACTGTGTAATTGCATGTTTTCTAAGAATGGTAATAATAATATTCCTTAATCGTTTTAATGTAAGTAGAAGGTATTAGATGAAAAAATTTAAGTAAAAATTGTAGTCCAAATAGTACGAGTTCATGAAAAAAGATCATTAAAGTATTTCTTACACCTCAATTTGAATATGAGCCACATGTTATGATCAACGCACAGTGTGCAAGGTAACGCTTAAATTTGTAGAAAAGGTATGCAATCCGCAGCACATTTCACTGCACGGTAGGATAAACTCATGGACATGATTGGATGGTTTGGTTTTATTTTCACTGTGAATTTCATCAGTTTAATTAAAACATCCGAAAGTGTATATTGTTAGTAGCAAAATCTAGCTTACTAAATTCTAATACTCTTTTACTTCAATATGGTTTAAAAATAAAATGTGAAATTATCATCGAATGCCGTATGCCCTACTATGCCCTAGGTAAATGATACAGTGCTTACTGTAAAAAGCCGATGCTATGAAATTCACAAATATTAACCTATATTAGATTATGTTCAACGATCCGATTCACGCTTGGATATATGATAAGCAAAAAAATATTAAAACAAGAGCTCGCAACTCGCAACTCGCGTGTCGAACTCGCAAGACACGAGAATGCCGGTAGATAAATATCATATAAAAAATACACTCAAACAAATAATTATCCTTAAACGATAATCGCTTCTTGAAGGTAAATGTTTGAACATATCTGTAACACCTTTCATCCCCATTTATTTCAAAACCATAACTACATGGTATGACAACGAAGCACGTAGTTGATAAAAATCAAACAGACCATTATTATTTTCCCATTTATAGTTTTGCTCAGTTTGCACCCTTCAACGATTTAAAGCGCACTTATCAACAAACGGCCAACCACCCAAGATGTTGCTCGTTAGCATTGTCACAACACTTGAGGAGCACTTATGATTTTGCCCGTTCGATTTGCTACGTAATCTACACACCCGCCTGACAAGCGTCACATTCGATTGGGGCTACCAGCAGGTGAAAACGGGGAAATGGTTCGTATCCGTCTTCCCGTGCCGGGCTGTAACAATAGCGCAGATAAACTTACGGTTAAAAATAGCCCCCGAATGGAAACGGAATCGATCCGCTAAAGGAGTTCCCATCCCGCGGGACAGGAAACAGGCAACAGTGCTGGAATGGTATCGATTGTTGCTTACCTGCTGTTGCTGCTAATGCTGGCCGCCGGTACGATCAACAGCATCTACTTGAGTGTTGCTCATTGAATGACGCTTGGCTGAAGTGACTTTGGTGGTGCGAAATTTGCCACGAACGTCCTTAACTGGAGTATCCGGCAAAGGCCAAACGTGACTTTGATGAAACCTTTCGTACCAAGGCCCAAACAAAAGGGATTTAATTTTAATTTGGAGCTACTTCCGTACGGTTACAAATGTTTCAATACTACAGTAAGTTAATATTGGTAAAAATTATATTACCGGAATCGGGATTAATATTATAAGTACACACTACGCTGTTCAATCTTTGACTGATACAATCACCAACTAGCAACACCTCAAAAACCTGAAGAGTCGCACAGGAAACAGCGCTTCAATTGAAGTGGATTGATTATAATTGTTCTTTGGATCGTTACATATGATCATGGGCATGATTGACGCATGTCAGAATGAGACGATTTTCTGTCGGCCACACTATGCCATTTATGAAGCATGTATTATTCAGTTGGCAATTCAACTTCCGAAATAACAAGAATTTTATTTCTATGAAAAAAAAATGTTGCCACCTTGAAAGAAATTCCTTGACACACTGTGAGATAACAAACAGCTAAAAACGGCGAACAAAAGATGAATATGAGAAGATCTTCAAAAAAATATCAAGAATGCTCTTGCGATTCATTTTTGTATCGCTTCGAGCAAGAATAAATTAGCATGATCATCGTTTGTTCTCTCTTTTGCACCAAACGTTTGCCGTGCAAGCAACGCATCTCGTAAATCAAATTCTTCCGTGTGATTTGGAACAACGATGGGCCCCTTGCATTACATTACACCTTGCAGCTCATCGGCGTTTCATTCATCCAAGCAGCCTTCCCATTTTACCTTTCCCAAGCGCGTCACCCCGAAAACAATCGATCCTTCAGTGTAAATGCACTGCGAATCCTCGCGAACGCACAGCATCCTATGGACCGGTTTTGTTTCAAAGATTTGCTGGTATAAGCGTTCCGCATACTGCTGAAGCATGTGTGTGCGCGCGCGCGTGTGTTGGTGCCGCCCGTTTGCTCGTTTCGCGCTTATCGGATGCGCGAACGTCGAAACCGTTCTGGCCGCTAGCCAGTTCAGATCAGGCCCTCGAACGGATCGGTTCGGTACGGGATCAATCTTTCGGTGTTTCGGTAGCGCAAAACAAAACGCTGAACCCAGGAAGGGTAAAGCCTTCGTGCCGTGTCGTACAGGTGCGTAGTTGTGTGTGAGTGTTTGTGTTGCTTTTATCGGTAAACAATCAGTGACAGATAGTACGCAATAAGTAAAACTTGTGTTTTGATGTGTGCGCAAAGTTGCTCGGTGGAAGGAAAAAGGATAAATTAATGATACGGATAATCCAGCGTGAACAGTTGTAGCGTATCTGCATCTCGCTGCTGTAAGTAATTGTTGTAGTACACTGATGTAAATTAAGAAATCAGCTCTTGTTTGTGGTTTGTTACTGCTGTGGAAACTGTAGATTCTTCTATTCTTATACCCATCTCCAGCACGAATTCGATCTCTCGACCACAAAGCTACACTCTTCCCCGGAAAGGGGTTTTTAGTTGGTACTGTCCACTGTGGGTTTGTTTGGTTCGAAGTGTTAAATTAGTCCAATTATTACTAATTAATTAGTTCCCTTGGCATCGGTTGCCGGTTGCGGTGGCAAACAAATTGACAGTGGGCAGCAAATGTCACACGATTCCAATGTTCGATGTGTCGTCGATTGTCGCGTTCAGTGTGTGTAGAGCGATGCGTAGTAAGAAGTGTTTCAGCCAAAGCTGGTGATATTTTTGAAACGTGAAAGTGAGCTTATTTGCGGCACAAAACAAAATAAGTATGTATAATATAACTTTAGTATTATAATAAAAAAAAACCCCTCCGTAACATTTGACCTGCAAAACACCGTTGGATACAAAGTTCGCACGATACCCAACAAGAGATGAATCATAAAACTGTTTCCATCCCCCCTTTGTTCGAATAATGCCCCCTAATAAACCGCAAGGGAACCTACCCGTAGCGAATGTATCTCTCAAACTTCCCAAATAAAAAAAAAACTCCCCGCCCGATCTTCACCATACTATAACGGCGAAACGAGATCATCCCAAATGGGGGTGTAAATAGAAATGCTTTGCCGTGAAACAAAACAAAAAATCCACATCACACCGACACTGATTAGCTTAACAACGACAATGTCAAAGTACTCAGGAACCAACCACGGTTGCGCTGGTTCCAACGGGAAAAGGGTTGGTTTAGGGTTGAACGACGATCTGGACATTGCACTGCACCGTACACACCTTCCATTGATAACATCCGCCCAGGAGTGTGGGCATTGCAAAACCAACAACGAAAAAAAGGGAGACCACACAGAGACCACCAACCCCCACCGGCGATTACGCCGTGAGCCAGCGTGCTGAAGTGTTGTGTGAACTGATATCAGAATGTGAGCAAGGGACCATTAATTGTGGGTTTGCCGCTACTGTCTGCCCATCAACGAATGGCATTGTGCGAGCGGGTTTACAATTCCGGGAAGGGTAGTTTATTTGACGGTAGGTCCTTCTGTGCACACAGTTTTGGAAGAAGATATCCAAGGTCTATCATCTACAGCCCCAAGAAACAACGTGATTGATGTGTTGACAATTGGTTCAAAATGTGCTATGGGGGTGGGGGTGTTGTAAATGGGGGGGGGGGGGGTAAGAAAGTACGGAACGTTAATCGAATTCAGTTGATAACGCTAATGAGATAACTTCACCCTAGACCTTCAGCCTTCTTATTTGGCGATCACTCGTTCGGAATTGGAGGGAAATTCCTTTTGACGATAAAAGACAGATAAAAATCCTCCTTCTTCCCCCGAATCGTACGTGGTAAAAGAAAACACAGCAACCGCTCTTCACTCTGCTCTCGACAGCATCGCCGATCGGTGATTTGTGTCGTACCGAAACGATCGCGTGACCGTCGTGTTTTATCGCGCTGACCTATTGATCTGTACGTCAACGTCATTCGAAACGGTGCGAGACCACGGCGTCGGAAAACCCTGACTTGGCCTACCCGCAATGGACGGATGCAGGTGGGTGGCTGGGTGGTCAGTTTAAAGCGACAACACAGGAAGTAAACTGTACCGTTACCGGTTGATACCGTACGGCACCAGTGGCGCTTACCAACACAGCCCAACCGTTTGCCGAACGTGAAACGGTCGCCTGATTAGTGTGTAGTTTGTTTTTAATTAAATTTCGTTTTGCTGTCGGTGCTGACCGTTGTCGCGTGCGATCAGTGTGACGCCGATCGAGCATGCATGCACTTGCACGATGATGTTTGGGTGTTGCGTGTTCGGTGTAATGTACTGTCAAGTTTTACTGTTGGGTTTACAAGTAAGTTTACGGCGTTTTTTGATAAAAAAAATGGGACGACGCAGTCAATGCAGCTATTTTATAACACGACACGAGTTACTAGTATGAAGCATGGGTTAATATGTATTTGGAGAACTGTTGATGGGACATTCTACCTTCTTCGATTTATTGTTCAGACAAGAAACTATTCTCGTCTAATTGTTGTTTCGATCGAAGTAGAATGCGTTGACATGTTCGCCAGCACTATTGAGCAATCGTTGAATGATGTTGCTGGCAACACTGCTGCTAGCGAAGTGCACAGCGAATAGCAACGTAGCTTCTGTCAAATCCATAGCAACCGCGTTGCCAACAATAACTTTCTACCGTCGCCAAATAATTATGCCGAACATGTCAACGCCATCTTCTGTACAATTTAATAACTTGCCGAACTAGTGAAAATAATCACCGAAAACCCTGTATCGTACATTGTCTTCTAATTCCATATGACGATGGCGAGGACACTAGTGCCATAATATCGTATTGGCTATATATAAATATTAGGCTGTGCAGAAGTAACGAGATCTTGGATCTCTTAAGGTTCCTGAATCACTAGGAGCATTTTGTAGTCCTACACAATGTTTAAATTCGATTATTCTCATAAATCAGCGATGTGGTTCAAATGCAGCAACAATTTGTGGTAAAACTTCCGTTAGTATATGATATGAGATATGAGAATCTTAGTAGCTGCCGACTACAGTCCTAACGAAATATGCCTCTTTTTCGAACCGAAGAAATTCACCAGTTGATAATTGATAATTTACCACAAAGTTTGGTGGAATTTGTAACAAAAAAGCTTTAAATTTTAAGACAAAAACCAATTGAAACTTACTTGTACACCCAATATATCTATTGGGCTTACATCGTTCAGTATTAAATCGATCTAGAGCGTTTGTTGCGTGTGCGTTTCGAGGCGAAAACTCTATTTACAAAAGCTTGATTACATTGGGCTATCAGTTAGAGTGTTGAGCACAGTCTCTATCGTCGTTGAAACAAGTGTAAATATTTACGTCTTGCTGCGTTACTCGTCAGTCTGCATTTATGCAATCATAGCTTTATGGGTCTGCTTATGATAGCGCAGCTTATCATTATGTCTGCCGTTCTTATTATGCTTCCGGTGATCGTTTCCGACCGTGTAACAGTGCACGTTTGTTGTACCACGTCTTGGGGCGTTCTTTTTTTTTTGCCTCGCTCTCGCCCCAGATCGGATCTTGCTCATCAAGCCCGATCGTTCTGGCGACGACGCTCGTTACAAACCATTCCCCCTCCCCGATGCCGGATCGCACCAGGCTTAGAAGCAACCAACGCCACGGCCGTGCCGTTTTCGTCTGGAATTTACATCTAAATTGCCGGTAATTAAAGTAAATCATCGACGCAACCGGTACCAACAGTACTTGCCGGGAAGGTAGAAAAAAAGGGCTGCGAACCATTTTCTCCGCTCGGTCGGTCGGTCGGTGGGTGATCAGGCGCAAGGGCACGGGTACAGCAACAACGACAACAACAACAAAAAAAAACGGCCCAACAAGTGAGTGTTGAATGAATGCGCCCTCCCCCTCGGGGTAACGGCACGCAAACCCAGCTGGGCGGAGCCGCTGGTTTGGTCGGAACTGCTAATTAGAATATTGCAATCGGTGCACATATATTGGGTCGCGACGTGCAAGCACTAAAACATGGGTTGATAACGCCCGGGTAGGGGTGTTGGGTGGGGGAAGGGAAGGGTGTGGTGGTGGAAATCCAGAAGAAGCGGTCAATTGGGGGGGTCGAGGATGCAATTGCTTCGATTCGTACGGTGCCAACACCGTGGCAGGCTTCAGCGTTTGATTAAAATGACATTTTTCAAACGGTGAGCCAAGCACGAGTTTCGTGAAACGTGTCCATTACCTCGATAAGCAATTTGTACGAATTAACGAGCCCCCCACCCCCTTCCTATTGCGAGCACCATTTACTGCCCGCTCGCTCGAAGGGTTCGAAGTGCATATGTTACAGTGGTTGTAAATAGTAATTTACGATCGTTTTACTTTGTGCACGGTGAGGAATTAACGCGGTGACATCTCTCCATCAGACACTGGTGGAATTGAATTCGCATTCCTGTACGTGTGTGTGTGTGTGTACCTTAATAATTGGAAAGTTAAGCAACGGATATTGCTGTTGGGTCTGTGTACTTCTCGCTGCTAAAAATAAACCGAAGGAAATTATTCAAACCGAAAATCCGTTGTCATCTCACCAGAAAAGGAGGACCCATTAGCGAAGTGATATTCGATGACAGCTCAATAATAGACGGGGCCGCATGGGGGAATGTGAACAATTTCATTCCATTGTACATTCATCACGCGGCTAAATTTAGCCCACCGTACAGCACCACCCGCTTCCCGGTTTCGTACACGGACGCGGCGCCATTCACGTTAAACATTGTTGTCCCGGGCCCGGTCCGTTTGCTCGTACTTCTCGGTCGGTTGTACCCGCGACACGTAGGGGTACATCCGTTTTGTCAATCGTTCGACTCGTTATACTCTCATCGATTCGATCACTCTGCAAACGTAGACGCGCAAACAGATCGTTTTGACAGCGATGAATGGAACGATGGGATGGATGACACGCTTGTTGGTGCCTTCGCTCGACAAAGTCATAAAACCATTAGTGAAAATTAATGATGACAACAGTCCAATACGCCCGTGGATCGGCCACACATACGGGTGGCGAATTCTAATGACCGGCTGGTCGATCGCGCTAAGTCGCAAATCCCGCATATGTTGCCGATCCCGAACGATCACCGCAATGTAATTAAACCGTAGCGCCTGAGCGACGTGTCGATGGCTGGTGCCATCGACGAGGGTGTGAATATTTACACACGCCACGATAATGCCCCTCACAAAACTCCCAAAACAAACACCAGAAATGCGTCGCAATCGGTGGTGCAAACACATTCGTCGCTTGCGCCCTCCCGATGCGCGTTATCGTCGCGCCTGGGTTTTGGGTTCACTTCCGTGCGCTTCGCAGCGGCATATTGATTGGCAATTTGTTTTCTCACGCCCGCGGGGACAGATGATGCGCTTGCGGTCCCGCAGTCACCCGTAACTATCGTCAGTTGGACCCACCCGACCGGGCCTGGGGATGGGCTGTTTGTTTTTGTGCAGTTCCAAGTGCAACCGGAACACCACGCTCGATCTGTATTGGGTGTGTACGGTTGGGCAGCATTTCGCTTAGCCGCCGGTGGGGGACCACGGCATTCCGAGTAAATTTGATACCGACTCTTATCGTAAGCTGTTGTGTGCGGTGAAGCAATCGCTAGATAGGGTAGAGTTCTTTTCCAAATCACATCAAGCCGTATGATTCATACGATCGGCGTTTCCATCTGTCAAGCTCACACCTTCACCCCGCACCGTATCTGATGTTGTCGTACAAATTCTTCTCTTCCGCAGCACCTAGCTGGCGCCTAACCGGGAGCGCCTCGCGATCGCGCCGATCGACGTGCGGCAGGCGTCACCGACAGCTGTTCGGTTCCACGTATGGCAGTAATGGTCGCCGCACCAAAACCCAGCGTCGAGGTCGTGATGGATGGGATGCTTCGAGTGGTCGAGCCCGTGTCCAGCATCGCAGTATAGCCGGTGGACGCCATAACGCACGGATGTGTGCTAGCGCTGTCGTCAGCTGCTGGGCGTCGCGCCAGACCGATCGCAGCACGCCTGGGTAGGATCTTCTTTCGTGCCCAAGTTGGCCCAAAGGCCTTTGGAATGGGGGGTTATTTTTTTTGGAACGCCACGCGTGAGGTAACTAAATACGGTGCGAAGGTTTAGATGTTGGTTTCGGAGTGAACAGTACACCGTACAGTTGAGCAGGGATAAGTGCCTGCCGCCGCCGGTGGCATATAGTTGGTGTGCGAGTGTGTGGCTATTTAAGTACTGTTTCACCTTGTTCCTGCACAGCATCCCACTCCTGACTCTAGATCTCTATCTCTCTATCTCTCTTTCCTGCCCTCCAGAGCGCCTCCGTGTCACGCGAGTCACGCGCGATACGTGATATCTTCATCAGCGGACGAATGAAGAATTTATAATCTCTGCCAGTTAGTTAGCGTGCTGCACCGTTTCTGCTACATCTCCGACCGATATGGCCCTATCTGGCAGATCTTGAACCACTCGGACTCGGAGCAACACAGAACCGGGCAGCGATTCTTGCAGAGATACACATCCCGCGATGATTCGTTGAGAAGTGCGCGAAGTACCGTCACACAATTTGTTGGAACGATTTTCCAATAACGAATCGAATCGAAACAGTGCAACACCTCGGTGGATCGGTGATCCGTGACGTTATCCGACGTGTCTGAGGAGTTGGGTGCAAAAAACAAGGGACCTGAGACGGAGACACCGCGCTGCATACGTCCCCCCGCAAGGGCATTGGATCGTGCCAATCGAGGCATTACGCGGAATTTTGCATATCCATTACCCGGTCGGCGAGCCGCAATTAGGGTTGACACCCGGGCACACGGGGTAATTGCAGCCCAAACACACGAAACCGAAACGTACGTCAGCTCGTTCGTCACACCGTAGAAGGGGTTTTCAACGGTTGCGCGTGACGCCTCAGTCACTGCGAGTCTCCGCGTGTCCGATCGCCTGCAAGATCGTGCCAGCAAGGCTGCAGTGCCGCCGTCGCCGTCCGGGCTCATTAGGGCTTTCGAAAAACCCCGACGAATCCGGGCATCGTTAGTGCGGAAAACGGAAGTGTCTGGACCCGAAACTGAGCGCAAGGATAATGGGTTCCGGAATGTTTGGGCTTATCGGAGAGATGCCTCGATAGCGTCACGGCGTGTCAGTGTCAAGTGTGAAGGCGTGAAGTGAGGACACAGCCCCTAGTGTGACACAGCCCCTAGTGCCTTTCCGGTGGCCTTGGGGTAGTTAGCTGCCTGCCCAGCTAGTGCGTGTGCGTGTAGATCGAATCTGTTAAGCGTGAAGTGTTGTGATAGTGTGCGGGTGGTGTAGTGTGTTTTTTTTTTGCTTTTCTATTATTCCTATCATTGCGTTCATCCAATGTTTATTGCCACCAACAGTCAGCCTGGCCGCACCGTACACACCCGCAACATCGCTCCCCGTACAACTTCCGGTTAGTGATGATCAGTTTTGATTGAATCAGTGCGAGCAAACGGCGATCGTTTGTGTGCTTCGTTTGCGTGTTGCTGTTGGCTGTGGTGTTTTTTTTATTTGTTTCTTCTTCGGTGCGCATTAGTGTGATCGGGTAGATTGTTTTGTTCATGTTCTTTTTTTATTTGTTTTGGTGTAAAGTTGCCATCTGACGCTGGTGTCGTTGTTTGATTATACTGTGGTGTGAATCGTGCGCGTTGGTGAGATCGTAAAATCGCGATCGTTTAGTGGAGAAACACAAAACAGCCACCAGCCAGCATCGCTTGTTGAGAGAGGCAGTAAAACAAACGGCGATTAACGGCCATTCAAAGAACCACAGCACCGTCACCATGTCCGTTCGGTGGGAGTCCCCAGGAGTTGGGCGCCGGCGACGTTCTGGTGGTGGTGGTGGTGTGGATGAGTGCGAGATTTCGATGCTGGCCGAATCGGTAACGGACGACGATGGGGATCACTCGCGCTCACGGAACGGTGGTCCTGGTGGGCATCGGACCACTTCCGGTGGACGGTGCCCAGTGGCAAGGGTGGATGCCGATTTGAGCGACGAGGGCGAACCGGCGTTGGATCACAGCGATGCAGACGAGATAGTGGTGTTGGACGAGGCGAGCGAACGTCTGTTGGGGAAATGGAACGGCAATGCCAAAGGTGAGTGATTATGCTGTTAATTGTTGCACGGGTCTGGGTTTTCATATGTTTTTGGGGTGTGTATTTTATTGCCGGGGTCCTGTTTCGAAAGAAAATTAATGAATCACAGGAATCGAGGATCGTGGTTAGAATTTCATGGAGTCGTAGTCCATTGGTCACATTGATAATAAATACTGATTTTTGGACGAAAAAATAAAACTGGGGAAAGATTCATTAGGGAGAGTTACGATATCTTCAATAATTCTCCGATAGGTGCTAATTCTCCAAACCCTTTTCATTCACGATGCTCATCAGTTCAATTCTCAATTAAAGCCCCGATGATTTCTTCTTTAGTTTTTGGAATCTGCTGCGTAGCTATCATTTGCCCAATACCACCAATCCAATCCACGATAGAAGATTGAATAAATCGCACCATTAGCAATGGGATGGCGTGTGATTGTTTCCCACCACCCGGTGCTAATTTCGCATTCTAGCGGAGTAGTTTAATTTGGGAAATACAATCACCGCACGCACCACCGTTGGCAGCACGAACAACCCAACCCAAATGGAGCCAGCACCCTCAATTGGAGCCAATAGAAAAGGGGTGTAACTTGTACCGTATGTGGTGGTCAACTTCGTGGGACCTGAAATCGTATCGTATCGCCTTCGTGGTGGTGTCGTTAATAAGATAAAACCCAGCATCTTGACCACTTTTCTTATTGAGAAGGCAACTGGTCGCGTACGACGATTCCTTTGCGGCATGTTGGTTTTTGTTTTGTGATGCGCTGCCCTCCGAGCGCAATACGATCGTGTGATCCCAACCCATACGAACAATTCGCCATTGCCGACGGATGCAAATTACGGATAAATTGCGTTGATTAGTTTCCTGTGTTTCTAGATTTGGACCGCGGCTGGTGAATGGCGAGCGGGAAGACGG
Source organism: Anopheles marshallii (assembly GCF_943734725.1). Lineage (NCBI taxonomy): Eukaryota > Metazoa > Arthropoda > Insecta > Diptera > Culicidae > Anopheles > Anopheles marshallii. The sequence goes on along the minus strand of NC_071326.1, from coordinate 13,333,702 downwards.
GGGAAGAAATGGCTTGCGGGGGGTGATGTTCGGAAAGTGACCACCCCGGCACAAGGGTACGCCTTTGCCGGAAGCATCTATGTTTATGGCGGGTTGAGTTATGGGCGTTCTATGATTGCATCGACGAAAGCCAAGAAAGGGAATCACCGAAAATGATAAGTTATTATTTATAGAGCATCATGGGTGATCTTTGTGTTGGATTTATTCATTGTTTTATTACTACCGTGTACTATGGCAGAAGCAGCGCTAATGTCAAAGATGTCGTGGTGTTGATGGATAGATTTGACTGAACCTTTGATAAAAACAATTAAGTAATGACATTTGAATTTTCTTTTTTTTTTATTCGCGAAAGATCGATTAGGTTGTATATATTTTAATTTGGCGTTATATTATACACAATAATAAAAAAAAGTTCATCGTTTTGGTACAAATCAATGATCATTCAATATCATGTTTGCGATCATTTGTGCCTATAATAGATGTAGTTCTTCGTCGGCACAACAATCTCAGAGGTCTAGAGACCAGTCAGTTTTGGCTCTCTTTAACTTAATTTACCCTTAGCTGGATAGTTAAGTCCTGCATACGAGGGATTAGTTTGGATGGGATTTTGGACCGGTCCTGTCGTGTGTAGACCGGCACTACTAACAAATACACTATCGAGCCCCCCGATCACTGCCTCAAAATTTGGGCTAACCAAGCCTCCTTTGTCCATGTGCATGACCTAAAAGTACTTTACGGGTTGGGTGGCCAAGTGTGATTTTAATGACATGGCCATCATACCGGAGTTTGACGAGTCTAATTCACTGTACGATAGGGAGTTCATAGTACAGCACATAGCTCTTTCCACACATACTTCCTTACTTACTTACATATCCGGCGCTACAACCGCTTTCCGGCCTTGGCCTTGGCTACAAGAGTCCTCTAAACCGTTCACGGTCCTTCAGCGCCTTCGCCTGCCAATCCATCATCCCAACCTTCCTAGCGGACGTATCAACGCCATCACTTCATCTCAATTTGGGCCTACCACGCCACCTCTGTCCATGTGCACGACTTAACAGGATTTCACGGGCTGTCATTCTCATGACGTGACCAGTCCACCGGAGCCCGGAGAGCCTAAACCGCTGTACGACAGTAAATTCGCCTTACAGCTCGTAGAGAGCTCATTATTGTAGCGGCTTCTCCATTGTCCTTTCACACATACGGGGCCAAAATTCCTTCTGAGCATCTTCCTCTTCTTTTCGAACGAAGAGATTTTTGTCAGTTTTGGACAAAGTCTATGTCTCTGAGGTGTTCGTCCCAGCTTCATTCGTCACCACAGACGTTTGGAGTAGAGAAGTTTCCTCAGACTGTAGAAAGACCGGTTGGCAGCCAGTATCGTATCTCAACATCAATATTGTTGTCGCCACACATACGGGGCCAAAAATTCTTCTGAGCATCTTCCTCGGCGGCGGCCAAGAGGGTTTCGTCAGTTTTGGACAAGGTCTATGTCTTAAAGGCGTAGGAGAGTACCACAACTAACTAAGAGTAATTCTCTTCAGTAATCTCCTCAAGTACTAATAAATGGGGTTAAGAACTAGAAGTTCTTGAAATAATTGAAAGAAAAATGAAAATTTAAAATAAATCAGTAAGCTTTGAAGTTCCTAGAATTTTAGGTAACACTAGGAAGTTTAAACGAGATTTTATGTGAAAAAAACTCACGAGATGAATTTCCATTCCTTGCAATAATATTTATTTTTTTATTAAGTTTTGTTAGGATATTGTTTTGGAGTTTTTTACCAGAGATTTCTTGAACCTTGATCGTATTGACTGTATAACTTCCTTCAAGAGGAGTTGTTTACGATCGTTACTTTCGTAGTTCTGTGCTACTTTATAATTAAGATGCTTACTTGAAAGTTTGGTCATCATCTTGTGCGTTGATTAAAATGTTGGGCGTTTTAAGGGAACAGTTTTTGAACCCTCAAGAAGTAATAAGCTTCCGAATTGCTCATACAGTACACGAGAATATTATTTTGAATCAATGGATGGAATTGTTTGAAGGTGGAAAATGTGTTTAAAAATGTCCGTCCACGTTGCAGCAGCGTAATGCATAAAACACGTTTTCCCTCCCTCAACCACAAACGCAAGCGAATAATACAAACGGCACAGCATTGCAACGTATCACAATTCCCCACCCGATGCAACAGTCGGTTTGGCGGGATTTTTGCCAACCGTGCCAAACGCACACCGAACATCCACCTGTTTCTCCGACTTCTCTCGCGGCTTCGTCTGTCTGTTTGTTTACTTTTCCTAATGAACCGTCCATCCATCCGTGGCCCCGGCCCCATCAAGTGCATGCAAGTAAAAAAAAGGCATACCAAATCATAAAAAACAGGGCAGTCAAATAGTCGCGCAGTCGTTTTTGCTTTGATATTTGCCATGCGTTCGTGTGTAACTTCACCCACCCCACAGTAACGTGTTTTTTTTACTGCTGCGACAAAACTCATCTCACGTTACACAGCGTTCGGAGGAAAATGTAGCAAAACAACGGCGACGGCATGCTACGTCGCCACGGTTACGTCGTTACAAGAACCACCTGCTACCGCGTTTTGACAGATCGGTTCGACCGACGATACAAGCACGGTTGGGGGATGTCCGTATTCTCACGCTCTCACGTTGCCGACAGTGCCGATAGATACTGCGAGATAGGGATTTCTTACAGCATCTCTCCATTTGGCCCGTTGGCGCCATACAGCCTCTCGCTGCATCATGTACCCTTCACCGTTGCTGTGTGTGTGTGTGTGTGTGCTGTGACACTGTGGCTTTATTTTTGCGCTCTCTCTTCGCGCAACACACGACACAGTTGGCGTTCGGGAAAATCCGATCCGATCTAAGCAGCAAGGGTTGCAGTGGTATTCCAGCAGCGTTTGAACGCTTTTCAGTCGCGGTTCGGATTTCGGCCCCTGGTGGCCGTCTTGTTGGTTCTGTTCTGCAACGTTGCCACGTTCATCCGCTGCCCCGTTCGTTTGGTCGCTCCGGCACGGTCAACTCGATCACTCGCACTGGCCTGTACAGCCAGGTACAGCGTGTTTGCTGCAATTCCGCAACATTAAGCAGCAAAACCGGGTTGAACGGGTTGGGAAGTACAGTCGCGTGGTCCCTTGCACCGGGTTTTGCGGTGAAAAATATAACGAGCGCCGTCGAGGTCGACATAAACGTGTCTGAAACGCGGTACCAGATCCAAACGGAAGTGACGCCATTTTCGGGGCAATCCGCTTAATTTCCCATCAGGTTCCGCCGCTTGGTTGGGAGACCCCGGTGGGAACTGTGCAAGGCAACACGTTGCGATCTTCCCCGAACAACGTGCACGAGTGGCGGTTGTTTTAAAACATTGCATCCTGCCGTTGCCGCCGTGTAAAAGTTAGACAAGAGTGGTGGAAAGCGTTTTCCTACTCTGTCTCAAACGTGTTCCTTCAGTGGCAAGAAAAGGGGAAAACCGGTTTCCGTGCGGTTTTGTGATTGAAAAATTGCGCGTATTGGTGGCGTGTGGTGGTGAGCTCGTAAGTTAGTTTAGCGCATTGCCCAAAAGGTACCGGTTGATTGATCGTGAAGGTGTGTGGAAAAGCTTCTTGCAAGAACAACTTCGTACGCGTCGTACGCGTTATCAATTAAGAAACAATGTCCATGAACCTAAATTAAGTTGCTCTCATGATGTGACCACATTGCAAGCGAGCTTACAGGTTGAGTACAGCTTGCTCTTATGCTTACAAGTTAAAGCGAACGTAGAATTCCAAGGATTCCTAGAATTCCACAAAATGACCAACCCCAAACCATTCGGGTGTCCTTGGAATAAGTGATCTGCTAACTACTTATTCTTGCAGTGAGCTATTCGTAATAAGTGAGCGTTCGGAGTTAAAGTGTGGTGTGTAGCCAGCCAGATCGCATTGCATTGAAAGTCCTCCACACCCACCACCCAGAGCTGGAGAACAGCAAAGCGGTTTTTGCTGTGGAAAACAAACCCGAAAAAAAACAAGGTAACACTTTGTAACAAACTTACTGATGTAACGCATGGATGTTTTTTTTTTCTTCCCCCAAATCGTCCATATCAGTAATATGCAAGTAATACGAATAAATGTTTAAATTTGCATTAATTGCCGATACGGTCGAGCCTTCGATGTCTGTCTGAATGTGTGCTATTTACTCACCTGCGCACATCTTGGAAGGCAAACGCTATTCTATTCCTATTCCTATTTGGATTGTGATTTGATTTACATTAATATTCAGGTGAGGATTTTCATCTCCGCTTTGTTGCATCTTGATTCGAATGGGTTTGAATGTTTTGAGGGGGGGGGGGGGGGGGTGGGGGGGGGGGAAGGGAGGATGAGGGAGGATGAAGAAGGGGGAGTAGGAGACATAGTACACAGTCAGCTCATCGGTCAAAGGGATTTTCTGGGAATAAATTTCGAAATGTGTGAAGCGTAGCAAAGTATTATTTCACCAAAAAAACCGTAAAGAAAATATTGATTTTTTACTCACAAAAAGTGTAAGCCCAGTTGTTTACGTGTTATGTGTAAATATTGCACGGTTATACATGAAACAAAAACTATTTCCCGTGCTGGAAAGATAAAAGAAAACCCCGAGTTGCATTAGCATTCAAACGTCAACCCCAAGTTCCCTGGCACACAGCTTATTTACATTCGAGTGCGAGACGTACGTACAAAACGCAGAAACAAATCGCTTCCGGCAACGTGATGTAGATAAGGACATCTTATTATTGTATCCTGTTAATCTTTTTTATCTCCATTTCCCGTGCCCGTGTTCAAAGCAACGGCAACCCGGTTAGAATGCATCATGTCGCTGGTTGTTGCATGGTAACAAAAAAAAAGAAACCCTCCCTCTACATACGTAACGATTGCTTCTCAAAGACGCTTCACTGCAAAACCGTTGGACATCCGCTCGCAACGAGTGAGGAAAATTCAGGCACCATTCAGTCTTTGCCATGGGACACGCTGCGTTGGAACAATTTTCCCAGGTTCGTTTTCGTTGCCATTAGACAAATTGTGTAACTTCGCATAAAACGTTTTGCCGTGCGATGGCACCGACTCGTTTGCCGTTGCGGACGTTTTCAAACAAACCGTTGAAGGAACCCACCGACCCGAATACGGTTTGTATATTGCTGTATTGTTGAGCATCAGCACGGATTCCGCCGAAGGACGGGTTTATCATTCACAAAAAAAAAATGCTCGGTTCGGTTTGCACAAGACTCGATCGTAAGCGAGTGCCGCCAGTGAACAGAGCGCTATCGCCGCCAGCCAGACGGGTGCATCTCAGGTGAAGCGTATCGAATCGAGCAACTCATTCGATTCCCGAAAGCAGGAAGGATTTAACTCCGTAAGACACTCGGTGCGCCGGATATCTGCTGCTTCCAGCTGCATCTGTTTGTGTGTACCCATCCATTTCCACCTGGCTGAGCAGGGAAGCCACAGTCGGGTTTTTGGAGTAATAAATGTAACCGATTCGTACAACGAGGAATGCAAATTCATCCCCACCCTTGACCTCATTGCAATGGTCGTTGGTGTGATGCTGCTTTCCGTGGACTCTCACTTCTTACAAAACTTCTCGAAAGGCATTTCCGGTCAGTCAGTTGTTTTATATTGGTTTATATTTTACATTCAGTTTGGTTTTCTTTTTGTCTTATCGCTCCGAAGTGTCACTAGTTTCTCTCTTTGGCAAGCATCCACAGAAAGTTTCTTACTTGTTTCGATTTCTATGTTGTCTGTTACGCTGTGTTACGCTTTTGTGGTTTGGAGTTAAGATTCACTATCGCTGTCATGCACCAGGCGCCTCCATCGCAACTCCATCGCAGCTTCGAAACACCTGGGCTAGGGTTTCTGGTTGTTGATTTAAATTTTGTACACGTGATGTGTTTGAACACTTATTTTGCAATACCAACCCCAGTAGCATCCAGTTACGGCATGCCATATCGGTTAGTTGGCACGGAGCAGAACGGGACTGGCGCTTGTTGCTCCGCACGGTTCATCAGCATCAGCAGCGGTCTGTGACATCTTCGTACCGTGTATCCTATTGCCAAGCAGGCACGATGAACCGGAGAATGATTTATCTGCCAGTATGGCAGCCATACTTTGCTCCGTTCGGCATCGAGAATGTTTCATTTCGTTTCCTTCCATCCCCAGCCGGTTCCATCTCGCTCCACCCGGGTCGGTGGATGCAGATGGAGCTGGATGTCGATAAACCGCGCACCATGGGTACGCGGACGACCCTGTGGGGAAAGCAATCAGAGTTGATTTCTTCCTTTAATTCTACTGCTACAAATCCATCAACGATCGGTTTTCAATCCGGATGCTTAATATCGCGTCCGACATATCTCATCAGGGTAGCGTTCAGTTTGGGAGGAATATAATTTGCAATACGTTCGTAAATTGCGCTACTTACTGCAACCTTCTACCATGCAATTTAGCATATTCAAATGTTTGATTATTTGATTTAAATTTACGTTAACTAACCAGATGGAGACAAGATGTCAACATAATGAGCTTGTCGTGCATTGAAATGGTATCCATTCGGCAACATCTGAATGACGCGAGGTGACGTTGAATACACTCTGTTCTATACGCTCGCCATACGCCCCCGGGACCGTGTGTACGGTGCGAGTACATTATATAGCCCGAGTGCCGCAGCACTTTGTCTTATGGCACCATATGCATGGGTGCTCCCGGTTCGGAGCTGCTTTGCGCCAGCACCTTAAACGAGACCAATCGTTAGCAGATTGATCTGCTGTTGCGGCCACGAAATGAGAATTTGATGAAGATAACGACAGCGTGTGTGTGTCGCTTGTCTACCGGAAGCGTTCGCCCGTGCAAAAGCCCCCGGCTCCCTGGTAGGGCGTTCATCCCCATCGAGCTATGGTGCGTACACGACGTACAGGCAAACATCGTTTTACAACATCATTACACCAAAGCCAAACGATGTGCCGTGATGTGCTTGTTCCGATGCTCTCTCGCTCTCCTCTCTCTTTGGGGGCTCGTCCCTTTCGATGGGAGTGTCATCTGGTGAAGGTGGACCGGGCAAAAATGGTGTTGTTTGGCGTGAAGCTCCACGCAAAAAGGTTCACCCAAGGTCACGCAACCGAGCATATTACCACACGTACACGGCGGAACCGGAAGGATTATCTTGTTCGTGCTATCCGAAAAACTGAATCAACCAAACAAAACGTGCGGTAACCGATGGAACAACGTGCTCGCAAATGCGCAAGAAATTCCATCAACACCACACGCTGATAGCGATTCCAATGGGATCGCGAACGGATTGGAACTCCGTACGGGTGTTCGGTGAGCCGGGATTACTTTTTCGGCTTCGGGTGGATGGATGGGCCTTGCGTAAGCATCCCTTGGTTGGGTCGATCTTAAGCACCGTGGTAAACCGATCCACATGTATCTTACTTCCAATCGGAGCAGAAGTTATCTTGAAGTTATTTTACCTTCCGTATCCCATCAGAACCGCAAGCGAAGAAGTGGGTGGAGTGCCACACTCCACGTAACGGAAGCATCCGTAAGTGTGATATAATGGAATATAAAGGGTACAAAAACAATATTCCAAGATTTACGTGATGATAGTCCAGCAGCAGGCAGAAAAGACTCTCTTAAACCAATAGTACCATCATCGTTCAAGAGCGCCAACGTTATTTACCCCGTCACTGTGGTGGACCTTGATTGTTTTCAAGCTCAAGCTCGAGCTTTTACGTGTAAACTAAATTATTGTCTTGAAAGCGTCTTAAGACTCTGTGAAAGACTCTAATTCGTTAACATACTGTGGGGAGCGAATTTTCATTCTTCCTCACAATTAAAACCCATTAATTGAGACATTCTTGAAACCCTCCATTGGATGTGGGTAAATATGTTCTGTTTAGCTTGTAATAGTTTGAATGGGACAAACGCCAAACAACAATGTGTACATGCAGTTTACCAAACGTACAACTCGCCGCAAACGCTAGCACCTTCGTTACAAACTAATGTTTCATCCCAGGCACGATCACAACCGCTCAAAACGGCTGCAATCACACTCGCGGATGAATAATCGCTTCGGTTGAAATTAAAATTCTATGCATTGTGCCGCGCATTGCTCAACCACGGGCTTAATCATACTCATTTCAATACAATCCACCTTTCTGCCCCCGGCCCGTGCAAACAGGTTTTGCGATTCTTGGACAAACTTGCCAACCCCAATCGGGGAGCGAACGGGCGAACAATTACTGCCATCGTCGATGAGAGCTTTGCGCACTTGCGAGCGTGAATGCTTGGCGTTCGATGCGTTTCATTCGCTACAAACAGATGTTGAAAGTGTTGTTTTGACAGTACAGTACAATGTTTTGACATGATACTGCGTACACATTTTACTGTAAGTTTGGTGCAAACTGTCTCATTGTTTGTCACTCTTATTACTCAATAAGATCAATAAAATCCTAGGTAAAATGGAGTGATTCGTACAGCCAATACCAAGGAAGAAAACCTCTTAATAGAGTTTGTGTCACTGACATTCCGTTGCGTGGTTTGAAAAAGGAAAGGTTTACCACTACATTGAAAAAATTAAGACCGCAAACAAATAACGGCCGTTTTTTCATAAGTTGTTTTGTGTTTTTCTTGAGGCATTTTTATTTGTAAAAACTGGGTCAATCAAAATATTGCCCTTTGCTCTGTATTACTTTATACCACCTTTCGGGTAAATCCCGAATTCCTTTTCATCTCGAACTCTCGAATATATTAATATTATTATTATAGAATTCCCAAAACAATACGTTCCGTTTCGCGAAGAAAACATTAACATTAATCTTCAAAATAGATTAATTATTCGCAGCCATTCTTTTTTCGCAAAGATTAAAGAGTTATGATTTACATTACGAGCAGCACACGTTAACCGTAAACAGTGGTTCGTCTTATCAGAAGCGTGTTAAACATGCCATAATAAAAGCACCACGCTAGCGCCACTGATAGCTCGGGTGGCCTATCGGTCAGGGCAACAACCGACTGGCCGGGGCAGCTTTTGATACTGCGCGTTCCAAAGTGCCATAAAAAAGGGAAAATGTTTCCAAAATATGCTCGATAATAAGGCGACTAAATGGTTGTTAAAGCCAGGCTATCAGCTTGTTCGATTACCGTAAACAAGAACCGTCATGGGCGCCCCGATCATTCGCATTCGAGCTATCTTGGCGAGACAGAAGCATATAAATAGCTACAATTAAAAAAGATTGTTAAACACATTGAACTGTAAAATGAAGAATGAATGCGACTTTCCACTGTCTGCGGTTAATTCAACATTATAAGGCGCTTTAAACGTCCAATGAACCCAACAAGTTGGCCGGAACCATTTGTATCGCTCTGCGCAAATCGTTTATTCGAATCGTTTAGCGGTCTTTCAGGAATTCAGCATTACAGATATGTTCTAAATGTATCTGTTGGGGATAAAATAATTTCCAAAACAAAAATCGCCTCATTTCAAATAGCTTGGTAACATACTTTTGGCAAAGCCAGCTCTTACATTCAATTGCAAAACTTTGTTTTGCCACGCCTTGCCCACACGGCTGTCAATCTCGTTACGGTGCGGGTAAGCGTCGTCTGAAAACTTTTCCCCTTCGCACACAGCGAAGTATCCGGTCATCCGGTTGGGTGACAAAGGTGACCCGAAACTGCTCATGAATAATCTATGGAGAGCAATACCTTTTTCCTTGAATTTCCATAATCATCTCCAAAACCGGTGCCGTCATTGCCGTGGTGGTAAAAATGTTTCGGGCGGCCCACTTGAGAATGCACTCTCGCGTTAAAAAGAAGTTGGCAAGGTCAATCTTCATCGCAAAACTTTAAGCACGCGTTTGTGCGAAGAATCACGCGGGGGCACAATCGGTGCAATGTTATATTCGCAACACTTGAACACATCTATCACAACGCCAGACAACTGAAAACAGCGCTGTGTGTTTGTTGTTGTTTAAAATCAAACCCTTGATGGAGCTGTTCACTGCCAACATTATCCAGACCGTTTCGTTGACGCGGTGCTGGCAGTTTTCGTTTGTGTTTATTTGCAGCCGCACAAATTGTTATTGCCGCCTTAACGAAGGGCAACGCAACGGTTGAACGAAAGCTATTGAAAGAGAAGGCATCTTGAAGATGGAGACAAGATAAAGCAAACTCCGATGGGGCATGATTGGGACGATCGCTGGACAGTGGCTGTTAATGTTGAAAGTGATAACTTTAGCGGAGGGATAAAAAACATCTCCACAGTTTCCTCAACGTCCTTGAACATATGCTCAAGATGGTACCGTAATGAAGGCCTGCCTTGCTACGACCGTTGAGTACGGTTGTCTTTAAGCCGGAAAACAGGTGCTCGGAGCATTTTCTCGTTAAAAACGATCGGTCTGCAGTTGATTAAAAAGTTTTTTCTCGACGTTTTTTTTTTACATTTAGCACCGTCGAGCAACCATGAAAGGAAAATATTGTGCTATCCACTGAAGTTACTGGTTGGTTGGTTTAGCAATGATACAACTGTAGAAAGTGAGAATAGAGAATTGAAAGGAAAATGGATGCATAAAGGGAAAAGGATGAATATACATGAAACCATGTTGGTGGTGATGTTTCTACAAATGTTTTGGTATGGTGCTTGAAAATACCACCAAATTCTATTAACTCCAAGATTATACGAGAAACAATCTTAACAAGAACAAGAACCTAACGTGCGATGTGACTTTGAAGTGTTCATTCCTATTAATATCACTCTATTAAGGATTAGTAGGTATTATTCTACCGAAAAAGAAAGCTAACCGTTCACCTCTTAATCCTTTAAAAGCGATTTCCCAACATGTTTACCCCGGTTTCGCAATACCCTTAAATCCCTGTTAAGGCCAGATTTCGTGGAATCAAACCCTCCCGCTCCGATAAACCTCACCAACTAGCTCACCCAACCACGACACACACGAATTTATTTTACATCTCCATCTTTCACTGGCAATGTTTTGCGAAGCTTAATTCAATTGTCGGCACGGCGAATGGCCCTGCAGGACATCCCTTGTAAACGCTTACGGCACCATGCGTCTCCATTGGGCTTAACGACGTACAATAAAAAAAACACAGAATATGTGCTTAGAATCATCGAAGCACCCCGGGACGGGGCAGAAGCAAGATTTCGGTGAGGAAAACACGACCACCGAGCAGGGCAGATTCTATTTTCGATGCGAAACACAATTTCGTTTCTTCATTTCGAACCCTCGGTTGGGTTTGGGTGGGAATGATCATTCGTTCTCATTTCCTTTCCGTTTTAAAGCCATTGGTCCAGTGTGTGTGTATGTGCGTTGTAGGATGTGCCAGAGATCAGGCACTAGTGGGACGCGACGGCAAAAGTCCGAGAGATTTGCGATGGAAAGTAGTGCCGGTCAGGATGGGAAGGATCAACAGGATGTGTCACCTCGGTTGACTGCACGCCAGCCACACATCTGCCTCGCTCGTGTCTGTTTATCATAGCCGGAGTGTGTGTGAGTGTGCGTGTGTGTTTGCTGACGGTTCTCCAAGGTCAGTCGCAATTGACGTTTTATTTTGCTGTATTATTGTAACGTTCCTGTCCCACCCCACTTAATGTTGCTCAACCTAGTGTACTGCTTGGCACGGTTTTACCTCGCACAGCCTCAGCGCTGCAGTTCCAGCAAAAAGGATACCAATTTTAACCGTTGCCCGCGCGTTGCTGGTGAAAGTGCGGTGCAGAAGGTCAGGCAACCATGCACCAATAAACGTACATCCGGTCTTGGGTCAGCTTCTACCGTATGGTACGTTCCAACCGTCACTCTCACCTTGAGCAGTATGAGAAAACATTTGCTAACCCAGCGATGGGTGAGATGAGCCAATCAATCAATCAATCGTCCGACAAGTCCATCGACTCATGTATGTATGTGTATGGAAGGATGCATAGCCGGACGAACAGCACAAAGGATGTGCCTTAGAACGTCAGCATGTGAAGCGATGGTCGCGAAGGATGTAGCGATGTGCTGTGCTGTTTCCTCCGGCACCCATTCTCTCCCGGGCCATCGGGCTCGGGCTATCTGAACACGGAAATAACTGACCTTTTCCGTGAAGCGGCAGCATCTCTGCAAGTGGATGACCCTGAACGATTAGTGCTCTTTTCCGAACTAACTTGCTGCAGGGGGAGGGGAAGGGGGGGCGGGGAGGGGGAGGGGGATGATGTTTTCCGACCGGGATGAAGTCAACCGATAGCGAAACTGTTGCTTTTCGAATGACGGGCATATAGTACCGAGCGAAGGATATGTCTCGGTTCGCATTCGGTTCACAGTTCATGAGGGTCGGAAAAGGTATTTTCAACCTCATAAATTGTGCTGGATTTCAGGAGGAAAGTTTGCCTGCAATGTTTTAGAAATATTTCACCAACAAAATTAAACATTAACGAGCTGTTTCGCTTTAAACATCATGTCGTGAAACGAGACAATATTAGTCAACAAATGATTATTGGACAGTTTTACTACCCCTTATGCATAATAAACAAGAGCGCCCACCCTCCCCCCGGGGACTCCTTGTGGGACTTTTTTCCGAAAAAGAGTTAATAACACTTTCAAATTTATTGCCAACTGGATAAACGATATCCATCAAACTTTCGGTGTCGGTGTGCAACAGTGGTGCGCAGTGGCGTCGTATCCGCTCATAAATCACACGGTTGCCATCAACTCCCATAACGTGCGTTACTCAAGTTACGCCGCAGTTCCATAATACTTGGCTGGGCCGACCGGACCGGGTGGATGTATCGAGCTACATCCGCGAGCAGAGTATCAAATTGGTTTACGAGATTTAAGCTGCGGTTGGACGGTGGTCAAACTTTGTAGCATAACATTTAATTTAATAAAGCTTGCAACAGCTTGGTGTTCTCCCGGCCCCGGATAGGGTGGGTACTGTTTTGGAAAACCGAACTTGTTTCTTAATGAAGCGAAGAGATGAACATGCGTGGGTTCAACGTTGTTTCAGTATATTTTCTAAAGTACAAATGATGGATAAAATGACGTACGAATTCACATTATTAACCTTTACAACAATTTTTTTGTTAACAATCAACCCAATAACTTTAGTAAAGCAACTCTGTCCGATGGATAGTAGTAATAGTTTACTCAAACTCAAGCCAAAACAGCTTGCAATTATAATAAGTTTCAATTGAATTTTTCACTGCCCTTTGTCCCGGTTTCCTCCGCTCCGTCTCCGTACAGCTTAACATCCCGAACATCCGATTGAATTCGCAGATGTAGTTTGTGAAAGTGAAAAGATGTTCACCAAGTTGTAGCTTAAAATGGATAAACCAAGCCTCCCCCAACCGCCGTACGCCGGATGGCATTAAAATGATAAACTGTAGCGGTGGATCGTTTGCTTCACCAACACACACAAACGTGCCGTGGGTATCCTTTTGCAAATCGAGAAAGTTAAGATTGTGCCACGAATGTATAGAACGTCGGAACCGAAAACTTTCCCACGATGCAAATTCGTAGACGTACGGGTTTGGTCTAACCAACGAAACGAACCGTAGGGAGCGAGAGACAAACAGAAAGACATTGAAGGATGCCAGGAAGACAAACTTCGGGTCGTGAAGTCACGTACCGCACCAACGATGAATGGATGGAATCGGTCTGGTAGCATTCGGGAGGTGTGGTGCCATGCCAGACGCTAATGTTGCCACTTGGGCTCCGATGGGTAACATTTGGTGGTGCGAAATGACGTGCCGTACGGTTTGGGAATGATTAAGATTGCAAAATTATTGCGAATTCTTTTTTTGTTGTTGTGTTTACTGCTGTTTCCTTTGCCTAGTTTTCTTTTTGAGTGTTTTTTTTTCTTAATTTGAAAACTGTTTGTGGTTGTATAAGTAATTTTCACCCCCAAAAAGTCCCCGAAAAACCTCTAATGGGATCGCTTTCATCCATGCTACGTTAGATCTTTTCCCACTGCCGTAGCTCTTCGTCGGTGGTAGAACTTTTTGGATCGGATCGTTGTGTGTGTGTGTGCTTTTCTATCATTCCTGTTTGATGTTGGTTACATTTGTATCACGTCGAGTCGTCTTCGCTTGGCTCCGTAACCAGAAAAACCAGAGTCACATTTTAATGGGTTTCTAACTAAATTTCACCCAAATCGGTTTACCGCGGTTTACCCGAAACGAACGGAAATGGTATTTATTTACGGTCCTTTGGGTGGCTTGGTTGTGATGGTGGAAGGAAGGATGTGGGCAGAATGTTTATTAAAAATCTACCACAGAGAAGCACCTCCCGCGGTTGCGTTTGTAGCGACCTAATCGAAAGGTAGAAACTGTTTGGACGTGATACGACAACAAGACATTCATCTCATCCGTTCCAGCAGCCATTCTATCCCTCCCCCGGTAGAATAGAGCCACTGTCATACGTTTCAGGTCTGCACTAGCAATCAGCTGGCCACTATCTCGCTCGCTTCGTTCGCTAATCCCCCGGACTCCATGACCCCACGACCGATCGGGTTAGAATATATTAGTTTGCCACCAGCCCCAGCGATCGTCAAACCGAGTCGGTAGCGTTTTGCAATTAGGAAAACTTTACACAAAGTTACCCCGTCAACTCCAACGACCATATTCTCGATGGGGGTTGGGGGGGTGGGCTTTCGGTGCTCGCGTGGCACGGTACCATCGGTAGAATGAACCTGGTACTGTTGGCTTGCTGCACCGCAACGTTTGATGTGGAGCAAAATTGTAATCACAAAACCACGAAACCCATTCCGCGGACAACCCGAAGCGAACGTAAATTAAAAGTCAACAATCTCAGGTCGACTCGCTCACCTTTGGCGAACTGGTGGCGGATTGGAAAAGTTCGCACTGCGCCGAGATTACGCCCGTTATGGGACGTATCCCAAGATGCGATGAAATGAAGTATGTGCCACCTGCCGTGCCTGTACCGTGGGATGGATAACACTGGAAAGCGGTGCAACAGATGTCACTGGCGAACGAAACATTCGAGGGGATTGGGTAAATAAACGTTTATTTAGTTGATCTTATCATCTGCTCTTTATCATGTGCGAAAGGTAAAGGATAGGATGAAATCTGTTTTGATTTTAAGGGGGGGTTGGGGGGCTTTCTGTTGATTGGCTTTCTTGTTCTTGCGTAATGATAGTAGTTGATTACCTTACCTTGAATCTTGTCTTTGAAAATGATGCTGAACAAAATTATGAATCCTGTTTTTACGCCCAATATTACATTTCTTCTCCAGATCGCGATTTAGTTTTCGATTTAGATAGCGATAGCGATCGCTGTCAAAAAATACTGTTTGTGATAATTATTCATTCAAATGTCATTTATTAAAAAAAAATCCTCTAATTTGTCGACTGACTGTCCAGCCATATAAATATTATTACTTAGATGCGGAGTTCTACTGTTTAATACATGGTGGCTTGTTAAAGGCACGTTTTTAATTTCATGTTTTTTAGCATACAGCTTAAAAAACAAACGTTTAATATAAGTAAACATATTGGTGATTATAACAATTATTATAATCACAGGACAGGATCTGTACAGGAAAATTATAACCATATGGATAAGTTAACCTAAACAGAAACATTATACAGGGTACTCCGCAATTTATTGGCAGTTTCCCATCCCGAGATTTTTTTACGGTAATTCTACCATACATGAACACCATCCACACGGTCAGCACATTACCTTGTTTATATTAATTTGTTAAATAGTGGGAAATATGCACAATAATCCATTTTTCCATTACTTTGATGCCCAAAAAGAAACCAGTCGTATAGTCATGCTACGGACTGTAAAACAGTTCAGCAATTTCATAAATACCTCACTGTTTTATCTTATACACATTTGGTTGGAGCTCATCATCACACAAATAATTATCAAATTAAGATCAACTGCCATAGCAACATTGTAACCGTGGATGACGGAGGCCCGCACAATAAATAATACTCTTTCCGCAACCAAAACCGATCACGGGGAATGAACAACAAAAACACGTACAGAACGGAAACATGTGCTTCAATGTTTACATTCCATTCATTCAACTGCAATCAAAATGCTGCTGCTGCTGCTGCTGCGATCGCACTTGAGCTTCATTCAACTCGTTGGCGGAATTTACATTTATAAGGCGGCGTGATCAACGATCTGCGCGAACGAACCGCATCAAGCCGCGAAGATTAATGGATATAATGCGCTATCATGCGGCACAGATCCCTTTCAACGATCAATCGAACGCAAAGCATTTGACGGTTGCAAAAAAAAAAAACAAGATCCCGCCCGAAAAACGCGTTTGCGAAGCGTTGAAATGAAGATTAACTAGCCCGTGGCTTCTCGAGATGTCAAGCAGCCCATTATGTTGGCCGGTGGGACGTGCGTAATGTTGCCCATTCAGATGTCAATCAAATGGAAAGCATTCTGTCCCCGGTTCAGTTGATGTAATTTCCGTTTATCCATGTTTTTTTTTCCTTTCGCTCTTTCTCTGAATTGCGGATGGGCAATAGGAGCGAAAGTACTACGATTGGCATGATTTTTTTTTCTGGTCGTCGTTATACGATCTATTAATATTAATGATTTTCTTTACCACAGTTTTGCTGTGCGTTGACTATTAAAATGTAACACTACGAATTGTGTCGGTTTTTTTTGTGCTTCTTTGTTTTTATGTTGCTTCAATCGACAACGCCAATGCGGCGATACTGATCCATAATTGATGGTTTCAGTGTTTACGCCATTATTAAACCGATTTGAGTGGCAATCGGTTGATTGATGGATACGTCGTACGTGACTTAATTGAAATGTTATTCCACCCAAAGGTGTCCGCTAGCGCCATCGTAAGGAAAGGGGAAAGGCGAGACGGTCCGTTTGTGTGGTGTGGTTTACCTGCTGTTTTTTTCTCTGTAAAGGTTGAGGGCACGAGAGGTATTTAGATTAAGTGTGATATGAATTATTAATATCGTTGAATATAACGTTAGTAGTGTTGCATTTTTTTTTTCAATGTGCGAACGTTGTACGACCGTTAATTAAATGTTTGAGCGGGATTGGATTGCTTGTAACAAAGCGGTAATTGATAACTATGGAGATTTGCTATTACACGATCACCACCTAAAACGATTCCCTCCTTGGTGGTGGTTTATTATGCGTATAACATCTCCTTTTCATGTAATGCAATGACTTTTTTACCTCAGGATTTCTGGGACGCTTAATCGAATGGAATAGACCTGGGCATAGGTGTGGAATTCAAATATTGACTATTGATGGTCCTTTTCATTTCAAATAATCCCAAATCACTGACGCCATCCTGAGTGAATCTTCATCAACTCAAGCCTAATTATAATTATCGAATATGATTAATATCGAATGGTTTTCAAGTTAAATTAATAGAAAAAACACACCTCAGTACACCACCCTGTGTGTAAACAATACCATCTCAGGGTGTAATCTTGACCCAGCGACCGTCCTCCTTCATGGAGTGTTACCGGAAGGCAGCGTTGAAGAGAGGCTCATCGTTAGGCAAGCTACGCCACGATACAAATTGAATTTTAATCCGGAAAACGTGTAGCACACGGGCGTCAAAAGCAACGCCGATCGGATCGAATGCAGTTTGGTGTTTCCTTCAAACTTCACCCAGTACACCAAGGGCAAGGTTTTTTATTCGGTGCGTTGCTGTTTTAAAGCCAGTTTAGAGAAGGGTCACCGTTTAGGAAGGGATGGTACAGAAGCTTGTTTTAATGGCTACATCGGGCGGCCCAGTTTACACACCCTGCTCGGTATTGGAGTGTGAGACGCGTTAGTGTTACGATCGCCGCCACTAAGTGTGTGCTGTTTGTGGTGTTTGTACGTGGGAGCTTGGCGGAATTTGGTACCATATATCACATCGGAAGTGCTATCGAATCGCTAGCAAAGGTGCATAACATCAAAGCGCCACATTCCAGGCAGGTAGCAAGAGCAGTGTCTTTATTTAGCAAACGATTTTATACATTCCGCTCCCTTTTGAGGGATCCTCACCGTATGTGAGATGCATAAACATGATTTGCGATGGAGTTTGCTGGTGTGCGGAGCAGTTGAAGTGCGCGTTTGTCCACGAATTATGCACGGGCACGAACTGTTGCTCACACTTGACCCACAGGCTAGGTCGAGTGTGGTGAAGTGGCCAAAACGTCCCCATTTCCTTTTGGGTGTTGCATCTGTCGATAATACGAAATTTTCCTCCAACAACTTCCATTCTTTATCACATCTCTTAATGAAAGTGTCGCGTTTTTGTCTGTTCTTTGCAGTGAAGATGTTCAAATCCAAAACCACCTCTCCGAACGAACCGTCCCCAGTGCCCGGTGCCCATCCCGATCAGGACTGCACCGGGATGCATATTACGCTAAACCCCTCGTCGCGGGCCACCAGCCCCAGCTCAATGATGGGGGGCAAACCGAGCGCCACCCCGTCGCCCACACCCTCCGCCAACCCGCAACCCGCCACCTTCGGCCACAACCAAACCGGTGCCAAGAGCATCAACAACAACAACAGGAGCAGTAGCAACAGCAAGGCAAACAGCAAACCGAGCGGCAAGGGCGGTGGCAACGGTGGCGACGGTACGAACATCCCCCAAAAGAAGAGCAAATGTTCGGACGAGGATAGTGACATCATTGGCGAGCTGATCGGGGACTACGGCAAGTGGCAGTTCGTCATGACGTTTTTGCTATCCCTGTTCCAGGTGCCGAACACGTTCCACATCTACTCGCCAACATTTCAGGTAAGGCCTCCCCTGCATGGGGAATCTTCTTGTAGAACAGTGACGGGGCGAGAAAACGAGACTATGGTAGAATGTATTTTTTCTCTTGTTTCCTCAATATTTCGTACTGAATTCTTGCAATATTGAAACTTTATAAAGTAATCTATTGAAACAAAAGCTCGATACAGTTGCATTACCAACCGGCCCACACTGTAACCGCCATAATCCATTGTTTTCGCTTGCCGTTGTTCCTTTTCGGTCGTGCTTTAACTTCAAAACCCGTGTACGACAGATTTGCGACATGCCAAGAATTCGCATCAAGATAATTAGACCAATTGAAAGCGCCCAGCGTTTTCTCGTTTTCTCGCACCTTCCTCTACTTCTTCTACTCGCTGCGCTGCTACCGCACGCAACCATACCACAAGCAAAACCCATTTCAATATTCATACGGTGTCCCATTTCCCGGTTAATGTTGCGCATAATCAATCCGTCCTAGGCAGCAGATAAAAGCTTCTGGTGCCGACGGCCAACACATCTGGACGATGTCCCGATCGACCGGTGGCGGAACGTGACGGGTTCGGTGGAAAATTGCCGGATGCTGAATTACGACTGGAATGCGCTAACGAGCGCCCAGCTGTCGATGGTAAGTAGCGTACCGTGGCCATCCTTCTCTCCTCCCTTTCAAAGCACTGCTTTGTTGCTTTGTGGTTGTGTTTCGTTTTTGAAGCCAAGGCAAAAGGAAACACACAGGAAAGGCGGAAGAATTACTTCCAACTATTGCCGCAGGACGAATGGTGGTTTGCTGGTCCTGTGCAGGATGAGGAAATTCATCTCGCATAGAATTCCTGCGGAAACCTACACATTCTCTTTCCTTTATGCACGATTGTTTCAGAGCAACTTTTCGCTACCGAAGAACCTCACCGACACGGTTGCGTGCAGCGCCTGGGAGTTTGACGTACATGACAACCTCGGCAACACTTGGTCCTCGGAGTGGAATCTCGTCTGCGACAAGGAGTACCTGAAGAATGTGGCCGAGATGTTCTTCCTGGCGGGCGTCGCAACCGGTGGCATCACGTCCGGCGTACTGTCCGACAAGTTTGGCCGCAAAATGATGCTCTTCATCTCCGCCGTCCTGCAGTCGATTTTTGGTACGGGGATTCAGTGGCGAACCGACGGTGTCTAACGAACCTAACCGTGCTAACGATCTCCATTGGATTCTTGTATCTCCCCTCCTCCAGGGCTGGCTCTTTACTTTGCCGATTCGTTCGAGTTCTATCTTGTGCTGCGAGCGCTGCTTGGGATCGTATCCGTGTCGGTAACGTACGCGGGACTTATACTGGCGATCGAGTACGTGGACGGCAAGTGGCGAACGATCGCCGGCATGTACAACCTGTTTCCGCTGCCCGTGTCCTATATTATGATCTCCGGCATTGCCTACCTGACGCAGGACTATCGAAATTTGCAGCTGTGCATTGGTCTGCCGGGAGTGTTTCTGTGCTTGCTGTGGTAAGTAGAATTAAGTAAATAACCCTTCCAAACGTTGGTAAAATCAAGTTGTGTAACTAAAAGTACACTTTATATTTTATATATTGACTTTAAATTAGAGTTGGACTTGTCGATTACGAAGGTTGGTGAATTGCTCAATTACGAATTTTCGTGAATAGCTGAAGAATCTTGTCTAAGATCTCACGAATCTCAGGAGATCTCAAGAATTTCTAAAGACCCTTCTTCTACAGGGCGTAACGAACTTCTTGTTAATTTCCATCCATCATTTCTGGCTTACTAGATTCTCAATTTTAACATGTTTACGGATGGAATTTTGTACCAGTCATGCCCTGAGAGAGCGGTGAAGTCACCAAATACTTCACCCCAAGATTCATAGACGTTTCAGCACTTTTAAGAGACGCATCACTGCACATTCATGTGTCTTTGAAGATTCATGATTCGAATAACTATTTGTTGAACATGAATATGAATTATTCCTTTCCAAAGATTCATTAAACGATGTACTTAAAAAAAATCCATCCATAATATGAACTCCACTTTAATTGATATCCAATGAAATAGTCTTACTTGCTGTGCATCACCGAACTTGTCTCGTGATGTTACGGCCGGTTGAAGTTCTGTGCAAAGTAGAAGATCTTCCCCAAATAGTCAGTTACCTAGCCATGCCGCTAGTCATAAATTGAACCACACACGAACCGCTTCACCTGTCAAACCGGTGGAACCATTTCACAGACCGTTTGATGGCCGATGGAGTACATGGCGCATGTCGCTGCAACTTGTTGCTTCTCGACTGCCCATAAATTTTCCTATTCGCCCGGTATCAGGTTACGGCACGCAAGAATGGCCGAAAGTAGTATCTTCGCCCACATCCTACACGACCCTGGTTCGGGTGTTTTGGGGGGGAAAATTTGTTTAAGTGATCGCTTAAAAATAGGTTAGCTACTTTTGCACAACTCCCCCAAACGTGTGTGTGTGAACAACTGATACAGATGTGGCGCTATTACATTTTACGAATGGAAGGCATGCGCGTGTTTAAAGTACCACCCACCGGTCAAACCGACCCGTCAGTGGGAAGCTAATTAAGCTCAAAAAATCATCACCGGATAATGAGATGCCAAACTTATCAACAATTCAATCGCTGGGAAGAATGCACATACCATTCCGGCGTTGTGTTTGTTTTATGTTTGTTTTGCCATCAAACAAACACCACGACCAACGGTGCCAGCTGTCTTCGTTTGCGAATAATTTTTCGTACCGTTGTTAAGCTAGAGGACAACACGTCAACCCGAGGCAAAACTTGCAAAACAATTCCAACGCGACTGAGCGCTGGCGGCAAACAACACGCTGCCGGTATCAAAAACCCCCAAAACGATGGCGTGGAAAATGGTGCCGACCTTCGGATGCTTCCATGTTTACATCAATTTCACTCACGGTTCACGGTTGGCATTTGCACAACCCCGCCGCCGGGGGAGTTACCCTTCCCAGTGTCGTCCAATTTCTATGCCATCCCGCCGGAATGTTGCCTGCACGGGCCGGCGTAATACGATGCGGAGCGTTGGAAAATGGTGCTTCCGTTGCAAATTAGCAATTAGTGGTAGTTTTGCTCGGTAAAAGGCATCCTTCCGTACCGATGGTCGGCACCATTGACCAGACCGATGGCTGTGGTTTGACATCGGAATGTCGGTACGGTATGTTGTCTACCGGTTGTCAGCATGGGGCACGCATTAAAGCTGTTTTACTCGCACAACCTAAACAAGTCCTTTCGTCATAAGCAATAGTGTTTGTTGAAATTGAGGCCCTCAACCGATGTTTGTGAATGCCTACCTGTTTAAACATCAAAACATGATTCCAAATGGTAAAACAATTAGTCAGTATTAGCATTGAAACGTTGCCCTCAATGTCCTTCTTCCAGGTTCGTCCTGCCGGAATCGCCCCGCTGGTTGCTGTGCAAAGGTCGAATTACCGAGGTGAAGGAAGTCATCCGTAAGGCGGCAGCCTTCAACAAGCGCACGTTGCCCGACAATTTGGACAAACTGCTGAAACCGCCGGTGGACGAGGAGGAAACGGCGGCCGGTGTGTGCGAGCTGTTCCGTTCGAAATATCTGCGCCTGGTGACATTTTGCTTCCTGTGCATTTGGTTCACGATGAATCTCGTCTACTACGGTTTGGTACTGAACATGAACAGCTTCGGTGGCAACATTTATCTCAACTCGGTAAGTTAATTTGCTGTACGCGCGATGCTGGTTGCGTCGTACGATGTAATATTTAAACTCTGCTATAAAACGTTCTTTATGCGCCGGATGGTATGCAATCCGCTGTACACAACTCGAATGCGCCTTCATCGATTTGCCCTTGCTAACATCCGCAGGCACTTGCCGGTTTGGTGGAAATTCCTGCGATTGCACTAGCAATGTACATCATCAACCGTACCGGTAAAAAGTGGCTGTTCTGTGCGACCTTCTTTGCCGCCGCCCTTGCCTGTCTGTGTGCCGCGATCGTCGAGGGAAAGCCGGAATTTTTAGCGATGAAAATAACGTTCGTGATGATCGGTAGGAGTGTAATGAATAGTAGCGTTTCGGTAGCTTTACAATACCATTTTCTACTGCAGGTAAATTTACTATTAGTGCCGGTAACACGATTATGCCGGTGTATACGGCCGAACTGTATCCGACCGCAATACGTAACGTCGGGGTCGGTGCCTGCAACTTGGCTGCCGGGTTTGCTCTCATCCTGACGCCATATTTATCGATGTTGGTAAGTAAACTTTTCCTGGTTTGAAAACAATATACCCTCGATTAACCATTTGATAACATCCGCAGACGAAAATCGAGGACCATCTGCTGATGACACTGCTAACGGCTTGGTGTATTTTTGGCGCAATTGTGATCATTTTCCTGCCGGAAGCCATGCAGCATCACGAACACGAGGAGCATGATGAGGACAAGTGAGTGGAGTCCCCGGTTACATATCATTTTAGTAATGAATTCTACAGTAAGAAAAATCTTCTCCTCACTTACTCAACAGGGAAATTGATACACAGACAGCTGCTTAAGGTGCGTCCATTGCAGCGAGATGTTCGAACGCACCACAGCAAAACATCACGTTCCATGACGGCTAACGCACAGAGCGGAGCTAGAGTACAGAAATGATCAACGATCGATACAACTGCAACTGCCATATCTACTCCCTGCACGAGTTTTGTAGCACATGGAGCATACTTGATTCCCACAAACCTCAAACTCCGACAGTCACAGTGAGGGTTCCTCAATTTTATTCTAAACGGTCAATTGTACGGGAACGAATGGGGAAATTGTCCCATTCCAAACGCATTGGTGTATAGAACCGCACAATGTAACGCACCGTAACGTATGGGCAGACCCGGTCCACGCGCGAAGGTACTCGCCTAGTTTCCTAACCCAACCAGGCTAGCGTGGTAGCATTTATGATGTAATACAACACTTTACCATTTCGTTTAGCCGACAAACGCAGTTCTTCACACTCAGAAACGATGGTTACAATAAGCATAAGTGTAATAAGCAGCGTAAAGTTCAATAGGAAGCGAACATTTCGAACACATCTCGCGTGCGTGTTGCACTGGCTGGTCCAGGGGCTACGCAGCGAGATCGAAAATGTCGTTGTGACCGGTTCACAAATAAGCATAAACTCAACTGCAACTAATGAAAACACAGTCATTACCATTAAACCAATAGTTACTGAACCACGCAGCTACCTACCGGCAGGTGTTGAAGATCTTCCAGTGCAGGAAGACGTGTTTAGAATGAGATTTTGTACCGTACCGTTTAGTAACATGCCCATGCCAACCCAATCCACGCAGAGCTCCTTCCCTTAGCGTATGCTCAACGTTATGGTCCGACGGATGTAGAGGCGGAAAGCCCAATGTGTGTGTGTGTGTGGTATATAGACCATTGTAAAGTAGCTACTCATGATACAAATAATCTGCTGCAAACGATTAATGGTCGATAGAATGTAACAGTGCTTTATGTGTGTATTTTAAAGCTTCGACATGGCGTTAGGCAAAAAACAAAAAACAGGATAACACTATACTAAGGGTCAAATGTTGCAAACCATTTCTGAAGGTCGCTCTCTTTCTCTTACTGTCCTTTTAATGTTCCCGGTAAGGTTGTTATGTGTTGCAGCCACCCAAAAGCAAAAACATCATTGTTTAAGTAGCATGGCCTAGCGCATCTATCCCGAACATGGAGTGAGTGATTCGTCTATGTTAGCTGTACTTAAACGTTAATGTGTCATGTGTCGTGTCGCCAGTACGGAGCAAGTCCCGTGACGGACAGCAGTAATGCTCTTCGCCACACTTAGCCTACCGAAAGAAAACGAATTGCATAAGGAACAGGAGATTGTTTTTGTTCGCTACCGAGCGCGAGTAACAAGCTCGTGTTAATAGTTTAGCAAAGGATGAGCATATATGGTGGGTTGATCGTTAATGAGGATTGTTATTGAGGGCCGGGTCAGTGGTGATGACTGTTTAAATCGAGATTATAATACATCTACAATAAATAGGGACGTTGTAATACGAAGGAATTTGCGACAAGCTAATCAGGCACGCGAAAGGTTGGGTTGTTATAAGAATATTTAGCAAATAGTTTATAAAAACTAAACACACACACACACACAAATAAGAAGGATCAAAAACGCATTCACGCGATTCACTTAGCCGTGCGCAGTCAGATGGAGGCGGATCTGTGTTTGTCATTGTTGGAGCAATGGAAGCTTTCCAATTTATTTATTTCGCTCGTTTCGTACTTAAGCATTACTACAGCATCCAAACAAACGCGACTGGGCAGACGGGATATCGATTTGGCGATGCTCTCAAGCAAACTAAAAAAGGTATTAGAGCATTTAGCTAGAGAGCCAAAGGTGGATCCAACACGACGAAAAGGATGTGTGTCTGTGTGTGTCTAGATGAGTATTAAGCGTTTGGAGCAAATTGCAGCTGCAGAGTAAAAATATACGGGCAAACTGCTAATGCAACACGCCGGTGCTAGTGTAAGAGGCTGATCGTCATTGTATATATCCTTTCCACACCTACACACTACACACCACGAGCCGGGCAGGCGAAAAAGGATAAGTGAACGCGAGTAACCAATACCGTGCATGAGTGTGAACCGTCTTAACCGTCTCCGAAGGCGAGTATGAGTAGTTTCAAATACGCTAGACATAATAAATGTGGTACACTACCGTACTGCGCGATCTTCGCTGAACGCATGGTTAAAGTCATCCGAACCAAACTCGGTCCAGCCATTAGACCATTAGACACATTGCGCGACCGGCAATTGAGCTGCTAACGCGGTGCCACTTACAAAACAAAAGCCCCCCGTCTAAAGTTCTTTAGGGCCTAAACGATCGTCTAATGGTGGCAGGCTTGCACTCCGTACACATCCGTGTGATTTATCTACAATTTTCACGCACCGACGACCTTCGAGCCGTATGGCCAGCAGTATTGATTCAATTTCCCACCAGAGGGCAACAGTTGTCGGGTCGTACCTGGGGAAGAATTCGAGTTCTTGGTAAAAAAGTTAAAAGTGAAACCCGGCGGAGCAGCCACTGAGTTAATTGTATGTTAATTGATGCAGTCCGGCAGTGTCACGATTTCAATGTTTCGTAAGAAGGCACAAAGGATGGAGCACCTGACAGGGGGGGCCACAAAAGTACTCCGGTCACCATGCCACACGGTGCGAAACTTCTGTTGAGTTCTAATGCTCCCAGGGAATTGAAGCTAGATGAATGGAAGCTCGGGAAACGATGGCTCACAGTTCGTACACCAGGAGCAGGTTTGGACAGAAGTGAAGGTTACGGCTGAATTCCTGCACCAACGGAACAGTTAGCCTCCAATTCCCAGCGGGAGACAATCGACTTCAACGAAACGCGCTCACTAGAACGCACCGCCAATCGATATTGAGGTCACCACATTGGTCGACCACCACACCACGGTGGTGTTTGTGCGATAAACGGTGGCTCTGTCCGGCGAGGACTCGCCGGTAGGAATGCACCACAGTGATACAAAAACAAAAGTTTTGTCGACAGCTAGGTGCAGCTTCCTGCTAGACAGTGGCGTGCAGTTTCTCCTCCACTGCCCATAAATCAGGACAGACGCCCGTGGACTATAATTCTTCAATTACGCTCCCGATCATTGATAGGTTTCAACCTGCTGTCCTTAAGTTTCAGCAAACATTTGCACCGGCAAATAAAGGTAACATGATCGATGAGGTTGTTGTTGCTTTATTCTTCCACGTGCTCTCACATCTATATAATTTACACGCTGCTCGGTAGGAAGTGTTCTGCCAGAGCATGTCAGATTCGATACCAGACACCGAACTGAAACGCTTTGGCTAATATTCGTTGGTTTCAAATGTCCGCTAGATATGATCACTACATGCTACTAACCAGGAATTAACGCCCGATGCAGACACCAAAAATCACCTCCAGCTATTCGGACTATATATTCTGAAAGGAACAGCCATTTGCTCAAGGACACATGCCGTGGATTCTAGTAAATGGAACGTATAGCAAGTTGCTCTGGCTTGTGGTGTGTATTGGTAATTCGATAACTTCAGTATTTTTGGAAACCATCAACGATTGAACACCATCCTGCATTCCAAATATATGGAATTGTATTAAGTAAAAAATTCTACATATTCGTATCGGTTGTACACGGCTCAATAATACGCACGGTCTGAGTTCAAATTTCATGTCGGAAGTATCCTGTCAATGTGAAGAACACACACTATTCAAATCACGAGAATAGTAGAGAAAGTCGTTAGACATAACAGGTCACAGATAAGTACATCAAGACTGATCTGCATGTGATCTTAATATTGAACAAACACTACTCAATGCCACAGCCCTTTTGGAAAGAAATGGTACGGCAAACCCCGCTTGCGTTAACTATAGCAAACCGATCAAGCATACATCAAACGTTTGCAACACTTTACACCTTCAACAGCTTATCAGGCAGTGTATCGTGGCTAAATGCGATGACGTTTGATTAGCACACCACCACAACCCTACCGCTGGCGGCTGGCTGTGTGGTTCATCGTGACACTGTGTACCCGTCATCATCCGACCTCACGTCGCTCGCCTAAATGGACCATTTTCTCGATCACGTTCTGCTCTGCACATACACGGCGAGACATGCCAGTAACGGTAGAACGCACGCGGTTCTGTGGGCTCACTTACATACCCGCGGGTGCTGATTGTTTTATGGACACACGCTGCAGCGCCTTGGGAAGGCAGAACAAAAAAAAACAACTAACAGTACTAATCGTTTGCAAGTCGCTGTCACAAAGTAGGGTGACGGGAGCATGTGTGAAGCAAAAAATAAAAACAATCAACTGTTTCGAGTAGTCCACTACTAGCTGCGGACCCACTACTAGGTGGTTCTACTCTCCGGGGAAAGGCGCTTTTAGGACACCACTTTGCAGGTAAGTGATAGATTGCCCGTTGGCAATTGGATTGGTGTGTTAGCGTTAACATTTCTCATTACTACCTAATCTAATCGGCGCGTTTGCTTTGAACGTTCTTTCTAAACAACTCGGCATGGACCGCACGGGGATCGATGCGAAAGTGTGTGCGTTGCTGTGCGAAGGTTTGCCTTTCCGGTCCGACATTTGCTGGCTCGATCGCTGTAACGTGGCGATCGACGAACAGCACCGATCGGCAATGGAATGTCAACGATGTCGACGAGCAAAACCGTCGGCAGCTGCATGCGCTGCGGGAAGAAAAGTGCCCGAACGATCGGTTAGATCGGGTGGTGTGGGGAGTGGGGGGAGAGAAGGGAACCTCCGTAGTTCCTTTGTACGTGTTGTAGATCGCGGTACCACGACGTGCCGGACGACGTCCGATAGTCTATTTAACTTTGCGTCCACGCGCACGATCTGCTCAGTGTTTAGTAACGCTTCCTTCCAGCTAGAACACGACTCGGCCGGTTATTCGTCTCGTGAACGCGTACGGTACCAGACGTTACGATCTCGCAACAACGGTTAAACCTGCGAAGGGTACACAGAGTGACGCGATCCGTGCTTGGGGAACCGAAGCCGTGCCGAAGCCAGTGTACAGGCAGGTTGATGGTGCTTCGCAACCATTCGCAATAGAAGGCTGTGCCGCGGTAGTCGGTGGTGCAGTACGTTACGAAATTCGGTGCGTGTTATTCGCGTGTCAATGTAACAACATTCTACACAATACCAAACCGCCGGTGTGTTTTTGGGGTGTCCGTGTGCTAGCGTAGAATGAAGCGACACTATTACGTGCAGAAAATGAATAGCCAAGAAAAGTTGGGTGAAGAATCGGCCGGCATGGATACGACCGGCATCTATACGATCACTGTGCCACGGGTGGAAGTGGCTGTACCGGGTGGTACCGAACCCATCACCGGGATGCGCACGCCAAGTGCTACGTTTGTGTCGATTCTGCAGCGACCGCCGAAGACCGTCGTTGACTTCGGGACGGTCAATATTTACCAGCAGCCCCATAGTGGGGTGAAGGTAGGTCGCAGCGGTACCGTACCCGACGGTAAGATGCTCGATCCGTCCTTCGATGATAACAGCGATAACAGCAGCAATCTCAGTGTGACCGCGAACGACGAGGACAGTGATATAATATCTGAGTATATCGGTCACTACGGTCGGTGGCAGTTTGGGTGGACGTTCTTACTGTGTCTGTTCCAGATACCGACCACGTTTCACATCTTCTGTCTGGTGTTTCAGGTGAGTGATGGATGTCTGTAACTACCACTGTGTACAACGTTGTCTGTTTGAGGCTCTGCATTAAAAGATCTTCCGAGATATCTGAAAGATCCAGTCGAACGCTATCAAAGAATAGGCAGATACCCTTCAGCAATTTCAGGGATTTAGATAGCGCCGTTTGAAGGCAAAATGGTGTAACCAGTTACGGTTATGGCTTGGAATCCAATCAACCAGGCCACATAAAATGTCAGCGGAACCGGCATCAGTTTATGGATGTTTACTTTTAGGACGTCCTACGTGAAAACGTCTCCGGGTGACCCACCGTTATGCATGTTAATCATAACAATAAAACCTTGCCCATCGAAGTTGATGCATTACCATTGGTGTGATTGGAATTTCATTGATGTATTTGTACATCATCATCAATTCAATACCTTTTTGTGGACTTTGTCTGACTGTCAGCGGTCTTCTGGGGGAGGTTGGAGTATGAATTTCTGACGCGTTCTTATTTATGTTATATGCCTGAAATCAGCTCATGTAACATCAGCAGTGCTAATATTAAACAATCTGGTTCGAGTGCATGCACAGGACACCGTAGCCGTGTTCCCAGTCCCTTCGGCACTTCTTCTGAATGGGGCACGCATTACGGCAGCTGATTGAATACGGAAGACGGCATCAAGTTCACGCTCGACCATCGGCGATGAAGCGCGCCTTGATTGGATTCTCAAAGGCCCTGATTCGCGATTCATTTCCGTTGCGATACGGCAACACCGTCTGCTCGCTCACTCGACCGAACTTCCTCGCGTGCCAAATGGTTTTTTCCCGGGACGATGGCTGGTGTTGGATTGCACCTGCAAAATTGCCACTTGGCTCCTAACGGGGAGGCGAGTGCGCTTCTTCTACCGGTAATATGATAAGGCCGAGAGTCGCAGCACCATATTGGATGGATTCACTGAAGCTATCCACTTACGCCACCGTTAGTGTGGATCATGCTTTGTGTAATCGATCGGGCATTGGGAAAGTTGGATTGAAGAGTAGCTCTTCGTAAAGAGTGCTTCCTTACTGGACTGCTTTTCGCATTATTCCTATTCCAAAGTTCCCACATCTCACGTGTCGTTTTGTTTGACAAATCGCTCAAAATGGACACCTTTCACTTTCGGTTTAGCCCAAACATACACTTTTGACCACCGCGCGTCACCGACCTTGGACTATGGGACACGCCAGCCGAAGAAGAGGAGCCCGAACCATTCGGTGACAACAAATCGCCAAACAAACCTGTTTCTCATGTTTGCCACTTTTTCGAGAGCAAAGAAGCAACATCCATAAACGGGGTTTCCGCACGCTAGGTCAATGTCATTCAATGCTCTTTTGGTGCGCCAGGGTGAGTAAGAGGAATTGCACGCTGAATTATGATTTTTTCTTCCTTTGGCGAGTGGGTTTGTGGGTGATGACTCCCTTAGCAAGTAGGCGACAGACGTCTTGACTCGCACTTCCCTCCGGTAATGGCATAAAGGCACGTGTCAAACGATTGTTCCAATCGCGTTTGGGCGGCGTTCGGGGAGTTTAGCGAATTGTAGCTTACGACCAACGATTTCGTCTAATGATAATCGTGTCAAGGTTGTGGCAACCTTCAACAAAACCAGCCCTAACTAATTTTCCATTCTTTCTAATCCTACACCATCGATCATGCTTTGGGCGATATCTTGAAGAACAGTCGAATAGTCGTTCAACAGTCGTTTTGAATGAAGTTGGCGATTGAGAAAAGATTCGACTTGTACTTTTACTCGAATTTAGTGTGTGCATTCTACTATTAGTATCATTTCATCGATTAATCGATTAAGATATACATCAATAATCGACAAAGTTGCCTGAAATTGCCTTAAATGCACTCGACCCCCACTGATTGGGTTTATTTTAGTTGGGTTACTCGATGGTTGGCACCTCTATAGTTGGGTTGCACTGCCAAACATCGAGGTTGTCATTTTTAATAAATCTGGCCTACTAAGCATGACATTTTGTCTGCGTAAATACGTCGTGTTCGGTTCGTGTGAACTTCGTGTTTTTATTCGGTTAATTTCTCGATTTTGATAGATGTTAAACAACCCAACCATCGAGTGCGATCTAGATAGACGAGAATTTCATTTAAATACAAGCAAATGAAGAGAGACTTTTTACAGCAACTACTGCGCTTGTACTGCAATCGTGCTCTTAAGTCGTAAACACTGATTTCCACTAGAATGACACTCCAGCGTAGTTTGGAAACATAAAACAGTGATTGAACATACGTTTTACATCGTCCATAGTTTATCGTTTGCGTGGTGCTGTAGCAAAACCATGCACTGTCCGACATGTGTTGGGAATAAATTAATGTCCACCCCAGTGAACGTTTCGCCACCGCCGAAACCTTGAACGTGTGGACGGTGGCAAGAAAGCGGGAAACCTGTCGTTTCCGATCAACCATAAAACGGCTCGCCCCGCTCCATCACCGTTCAAAACCGCACCGAAACCACCGCGGCCATTGACTTTGCAACATAATTCGGGCGCTATTCTTGTCGCGTGGTACGAATGGGTTCGGTCGGCATTTCGCCTAAGTAAGGGCGGTGTGTGTTTTGAGTTACGCTTTGATGCATTTGGTGCAATTGTGCGTTGTTGTTTGGTTTGTGTTCGATCAATTTCGCTTCAGACACCACAACACAACGCCCGCAAATGGCAACTATAAAATCGATTAGCTTTCACCATTGCATACCGCGTACGGCTTTTCGTACAAGGGCTTTTCGGTGCGCTGTGCTGACATTAGCCGTGTGTGACATCAACAGGTTGCGTGAGAGCGTGGTTATTTAATTAAGCCATTTACAAGCTCGCGGAAAACCAAGCACATCATTGAACTGTTTTGAAAAGCTTCTTAAGACGACGCTGTCTGGAAAATGATTAATATTGCCATTTGTTTAAAAGATAACCATAAATGTAGGACACAAATAGAACACGTTTGGACTAAATTGACCACATGGAGCGCCTACATTGAACAACTCAAGTACAACGTGGCACCTCTGATGAATAGCTGCTGATTGGCGGACCTGATAGAGGTGTTGCTATACGCTATATATGAGAAGATAAAACAAGATTCATTTTTTTCTTTTAATAAAAATCATGTCATGGTACGGACAACTTGATGAATGTGCAAGTTTATCAGAATTATAGAGACTTTGGCCTCAAGTTTCGTCTGTTTCTCTTGTTGATTATGTTGACAAATGAAAACTGTTGTAAAAATTAAGATGAAATGAAAATTAAAGTCGTTATTCTACGTTATCCGTAATCAATGGGACTCGCCGGTTGCCGGATAATCGAATAACACGAATATAAAGCACATCTCGAATTTATTTTAAAATTAGTGTGTAATGTGCCACAGGTAGGGCATGTTTGGAGTATATTTTATTTTTCAGGTAAATTTGAGTTCTTTTCTTTAAGGATTTGGTCTTATTTTATCACATACACATATATAAACGGCACTCGGTTAATCGGAACTGTAGTTTACAACGAGAGAACAAAAATTAATGCCCACTGGCAAAAAAATAATTGCTTTGAGACAAAAATTCATGCGTTAGAGACATCATTTAGCGGCAGCGACTGTATGTTGTAAAATTAAAACAGGAGTGGCCTGGTGGTGGATTAGTAGCGGCACCAACCCGCAACACGATAGGACCGGTCCAAATTCCCTTCCGAACCCCCGTACACAGGACTGACTAATCGTTACAGTTACGGTTACGGGTAAATAAAGTTGAAGAAAGCCAAAAATGGCTGGCCTAGACCTCTTGAGACTGTTGTTGCGTATAAAGAAATAGAAAAATAAAAACATTAAAAAAAGTCAGTCAACTTTTAGAGCATGGTTTTGATCGCCCTTAAAATTTAGAGAATCGGAGTGTCTCATGAAATTCGAATAAAGTTCACAGTAAAGTCACACAATCTAAAGAATTTTCAAGCGAATAATCCCAACTTCACCTCAAAGATCGTGAGAACTCGATGGACATTGCCGATTGCCAGTTTACGCAACACATGGATGGCGATCCTGTGCGAAAGATTAATTGCTATCTTATTCCAATAGACAACACAACTCCTTTCGTCAAGTACGAGAGTATTACGATTACCGATATGTTCTACAGCAAAGACCTGTTTCGATTACCATATAAATATACTCCCAAGCTTTCGATTTCGATAGCATTCTACCGACACTGGACGGAACCGCCTCTGGCGCAAGACTCGAAAAAAAAAGCTGCTACTATTTTCGAACTCCACATCCAGTTCGGATTGCCTGTTTTACTAACCCCGTTGGGTGGACGTCTTTGCGATCGTAACCGCGTGGGGATGACGCAAGCCACCCAGTTCGTTACATTTGACATGATAAATGCACTGATTTGAATTTAAATTTGTAACGAAAGCGCCAGGGCGTCCCGGGCCTACACTCATCAATATCGAAGTCATAACACATAAAGGTTGATTGATTTCGTACCTTCACCTTTTTTTGCTGCTCATAAATGCATTATTTTTTTTTCGGTATTATCTACCAGGTTTCGCACCACCGAGCAAATGCATTATTTATACGCTGTTATAAATTTGTTCTACTTCTACACCGTTCGCTCGCCGATTCGAACCCGCAACCGGAAGAGCAACAGCAGCGAACGTGGCACGTGCCAGGTCAACTCGTTGTTGTGTGGTTAGCCTCTTTTTTTTTTGCTCTATTGCTTGTTTGTCGGTGATAAATGCTGTACATTCTATAGTAGATATATTATGCTTGCTAAATTGCATTCGTCATCCTGAGTTGTGGTAATCGTTGGACTTTTAAAAGTAGCACACAAAACGATAAGAATGAGTGGGGGATTTTGTAGGACTATTATTTATTATACTAAGACCTTTACTTCTTAGTTGCTCTGAGGTGATGAAAAGCGTCAAGGTCGAATGAAAATCCGATCAACCGATCAGATTCGATTCCAGTTCCGTTCCACGTTTTGCCGGATAGTACGTACAAATCATTGGACATTTTCTCTACGACCATTCGTTTATGGCGTGAGTTTCTTTTCGATTTTTATATGGTGCAGAGATAAAAAAAGGCGAACTAAATATACCAGCAGGTCAACACGACCTAGACCTTGACTTGTGGTGTGCGTTCATTGCAACTCGGGTGGATAACTCTGGGTCGTTTGGGTGATTGAACTCTTTTCCCTACGATAAAATTGGAATTGGTATGAAAGACTACCAGATTTTTATAGACTAATCTAACCTGATTTTTATAGTATATTCTTCGATAACAAGAATTTCTACTCTATTACCTATTCTATATCAATGTTATACAACAATTTTTTTTAAAGATTAAACTCAAATGAATTAAAATCTTGATATCCGTACCAAATCACAATACATCAATCCAAACAATAATAATAAAGAACTATCTCACGTCCGGCATCGCAACGACTTACGGGATTTCCTTTCGCTTTAGTTCCGATTTGGCGAATCGAAGTCAGTCGAACAGCTTCCTGCATCCTTCCAGCAATCGGCACACCGGCAGCGCGCCACACAAACCGGTTGACCTCCGCGAGAGCCCCAAGCGATACAACAACGCCTGCTCCACACCGCTCACAGGCAACGCACAGACGACGCACTGGTGGTGCGTCACCCAAGACCGCCAGTCAAAGACCGGCGCGAATCCCTTTCGGTACTGCATGAACGGGACCGGCTGGGTACCGGCTTACGAGTGACCCTGGCGTTGTAGTGCCGGTGCGTAACATTGAAAAGTTCAATCCCATCGCTGGGCCTCTTCACAAACTGCGGATCGCCACTCGGAACCGGAATCGGTACCGTAACGCAACCAAGAACTCTTACAGAAGCAATTGCTCGCCATCATTCCCCACGATGCCCCGCGGGCATTAGTGCCTCATGCTGTGCCGATTTGTGGTGACCTTTTCACTTTCTGCTTGCGGACACTGCAATTTGGTGCAGATCTAACATGCAAAAGCACTTGAACGAGTCAAAACACGGAGACACGGTTGGTATGTTGCTAATGACCGGTGCTTCAGGCGCGTACGATTGGTCCCTTGGGTAAGGACGCTATGTCAGTGGTCTCGATCGTTTGCTCGACAAACTCATTGGCGCAGGGAAATGTCGCGTCAGTTTGCACCGACTAGGGGCGTGCTAACGGACCGAGAGATCCCCCCATTACGCGTAAGCCGACCATTACGTACGATCGAAAACCAGACCTGCGTCGCATTTTCCACCAACTGATGCAACTTCCTGCCGGTATTTCAATGTCTCAATCGACTACAACCCCACCAGCGTTTCTAATAGCCATGCCAGGTACAGGGCAAAACAAAAGTTGATCTGCAATCCTTCCGGATCGTGTTCCATTACCCGCCGTGCCGTCGTGCATCGCGCGATGACTTCCTATGCGTTAGAACATATCAATATTCATTAAATGTAGGCTCATTGCAAAACCAAAACCATTACGGTAGGCGTAATAAATAGTACAGGCACTGCTTTTTTCTTCGCTTCTTGTGCGCAATTAATTGTTTTATGACCCGTAACGCACATTACGCCTCTATCGATGCTATCAGTCCGGACTGTTTATCGGTAGAGGATATTTCTGTTTGCTTAATAGTTCTATCGATATACTCGATGAGGTCAATTATTTGCATTTCTTGCTATTAGTATGAGGAAATGAATAATGCTGTTTAGAAGTACATATTTGATTTGCTTCCTTCTTCTGTTTTAATATGTATTCCATTCTAATTTCACAGTTATTAGGTCTAATCGTATCATTATGTTTTTCTGAGATACTGAAATACTTTAAAAACGATTAGTTCGATTAAGTCTATGTGAACTCAATATAAGTTCTCAAGCTTGTAATTGAACCACCAAGGCCAAGAACGAAGCATAGAATATAGATGTCCAGAGGAATTTGGGATGATTCATGAATCTTAGAGGAGTCATGAATCTTAGAGGAGTCAGGAATCTTTGGATGCATCATCATTCATGCAGTTCAAAGAATCATCAAAATTCATGAATTTGAATCAGATTTACTCAACACTAAAATGTGTGAATTGCAAAAACTTAGAACAGAATCAATTTTAGCTGGAAAGTATTCCAGAAATTGTGAAGAAACCTAGTACCTCTTAGACCCTACTTAATTTTTACTTGATAAAAATCAAAAATGGAATCATCTTTGCATATTTAACTCGAATACGCCATACCTTGCTCCATTCCATACAGAGTTTTTCCGGGCGGAATCGCTACCCAACGGGACCACACCATTTCCAACTGAACTGAGTCTCAACCAATACTGGATTCTGTTCAACTTGAACTATAATGCTCTAAGATACAGCTGTAATACTTTGCTCTTTCTTGAGTTGACACATTTTATGAAGAAACTCACACACTTCACTAGTGTCAGAAAGTCGTTATGAGCGGAGAATTCCAGATCTACCGCGGTACATTGTACTGCAACATGTTAAATGTCCACTGTTAAATGGTTAGAATTCCAATATTTACAAACGTCCCTGAGACAAGAATCCCGTTCATAACTATCAAAAATATCTGTTCCAGAGGAAGGTCGAGAGGAAGAAATTGGAAAGGATGTTAGCCTTCTAACCAAAGTCTTATGATAGAGAAACCACTGCAGTGTAAAGCACTCAATAATCCATCCGGAAAACAAAGTTGGTATATGATACAGGTCGATGCATAGCCCAGATTTAGTTCGGCATTTTGAACTTCGTTTTGACATTTAGTAAAACCAAGTAACGTAAAGTAGTAAAAGTCTATGTCAAGTGGTAAAACCAAGTAAACCAAGTAACCAAGACTTCAAATTTCAACTATTCTGAAGATCAGCTAAAAAGGATCATGGTAGACACAGACTAAAATGACTCGATGCTTGATGGCGTATGATTACAAGAAGTTCCCAGCCACTTCTGTTAAGAGCGAACATCATAAAGCCCTCCTAGTGTCTGATAAGTCAATAACGACTACAAAAGATACCGCAACAATATATGCTCCCAACACTGTCCCTTGGAGCATATAGAATTCAACCAGGACAATACTGACAACGGCTGTAAAATCACAGTAGGAAGAAGAGAAACGTATCACATAGAAAC
The DNA here is from genome assembly GCF_943734725.1 of Anopheles marshallii. Taxonomy (NCBI): domain Eukaryota; kingdom Metazoa; phylum Arthropoda; class Insecta; order Diptera; family Culicidae; genus Anopheles; species Anopheles marshallii. The sequence continues at coordinate 13,296,620 of NC_071326.1, read as the reverse complement.
AACAACAGTTTAATGGCGCTCCCAGTGTGCCGCTCCTGTTCATGTTACATGCCATGCCTTTAAAAAGGAGTTCCCAAACACAATGTCCACGTGGAAGGGGGGAATAAAAATGGTTTACAGCGAATCAAATCTATCGCTGGAAGCCGCTCGGCTCTTCATGCACTCTCACGCGCCCAATCAATCAAAGGTTTCGCACCCAACGGCAACCCCGTTTAGTGATTAACCGTGCGGCGAGCGTTGGATTAATTGTGCACCACAAAACCCCCGTAAGCCGCCGGTCGCCAGTATCACTTTGGCGAATCAGGAAATCGAAACCTCGACCGCCGACGAATAGGCACGGTCGCGTCGTACTGTTGTTTCCTGCCCACCCATTGCTCCACCTCTCCACCTTCTCCCCAGTCCCCAAGGACGCCAACGACGTCGGGCACACGAATGTAATAGGGTTCGTATCGAAAGACGGGTTAGTCTTACACTGGCACCGGTTTAAGTTTTGCGATAAAAGTAAACATATGTAACGTACCTATCCGATCCAGTTCGATCCTCATGAATGCTGGCCAGTGTAGCGTCACTCTTACTTTTCCTGATTAACATTAAATTGGCACTGTTATCTGATTTATCAACCAACCTTCTTTTTTACATGTAAATTATCTTGCACCGCACGGAAACAATCAATCAGTTTGGATCGGTAACAATCGACCAGGAAGCGACCTGTAATCGCCTCCACACGCTGGAAGATGTGAAACCAAACAGATGTCAAAAACTGTATCAAAGCGACCCGTTTGATTACACTCGCCCGTTTCGCAGTCCGCACCTCCACAGCCTGCTAGATTTTGAATCGTTCGATCGATCTATTTAATCTAATGCACAGGACATCACAAAGACGGCAGTAGATAATGATACCGGTTTTGCCCTCCGCTTCCATCACGGACAATGTAGCATTTTCTTTTGACGCCACGGTCAAGATGACGGCCAAGATGGCCGAGGCGCGTGGTACGGGATAATTGAGTTCTTTGCGTGAAATTAAATCAACACATCAACCTGTTGAAGTTGGAGCCGATCGTGTACGGTGTCTAGAATGGGTCCCATCGATTGCGCGCGCACGCTTGGTCGTATGTGCAGAAACGGTTCGGCGCGTGTGCCCACACGGCAAAGGACACGCGTTGGTATGGAAGCTGCGGGTGGCCGCTCGGTACATGCCACAGACCGTGACCTTGCGCCAACAGAAACGCGCGGGTACGTGGATAGGGGTTGCGCGCTTAATCACAGACGGTATCGCATCGGTACTGCGCAGTGTTGAATGTTAATGTGCGGTGGATGCGTACCATTGATGTTTATTGCCGCTTCGATGAAAGATTGCTTATCTGAAGCAAGCTCGTTAGGTTGTTGTCGAATGGAATGGTTACAGATGTGCTTTGATGCAGAAGTCACATTGATCCACTTACCGACTGCAGATGGTGTCCTTGTAAGGGATGGCTTTTGGATGTGAAAGCATGGGAAGTTAAACGCATAGTGCACAATGCACAATGCATCAGCAATGGAACGGCTGCATGATCACACCGGTACCAGGTCACACTGTTCAGCAGGTGTTCCTATTATTTATCAAAACTTGCGAACTCTATTGGAGATGAAAACTAGAGTACGGGGTGAAGCAAGAAGAACATTAGCATAATTTACGTATCCATACCTGCCAGACCTGGGTTTACTTAGACGTAAGCTCCAACACTCTCGCCACAAAACAAAGGCACACCACATACCTGGCGGAGGTGACATGATATGATGAATTGTACTCCTATTGGGCTCTCGGTACGCTAACTGTCAGCCGATCTAATGATGGCGCTAACGGCATTCGCTATTAATGAGGGTTTGAATACCTGTTGGTAATTATCGTGATTATTTGGTGTCAATGGGTATGTTTTATTTATAGCCGTAGTGCTGAACGACTGCTCCAGTTATTAATACTTTAACTACCTTCTGGCATGAAAGTCATCTAAATTGAACAAAATTATTTAATTTAGTAAAGTATTTTATAGATCTTACTCTTATGATCCCGAGTTAAAGCTCTTTTTCTCTCCATTCTTTTCATCCCTCGCTAGGCGGCTGCCCGAGACTTTTGGTGTGCCCGACCGGAACATTTAACCTCCGTGCCGTTGGAGTTGTGGCGCAACCTCACGCAAACGACCACCGCCAACCAGTGCAGTGTTCGGGCGGCACCGTACGAACATCTGACGGTGGACAGCATTCTCGAGTACTTCCAAGGGGTGGAGAATGGAAGCGATAGTGAGCGCATTGGATGCAGTGCGTACGAGTACGATGATACGATCTACGGGCAAACGATCATAGCCGAGTTTGGGCTCGTCTGCGATCGCGGCCATCTGATGAGCATCGTGGAGATGTGCTTTCTGGCCGGGGCTGCTCTCGGCAGTGTGGGCAGTGGATGGATTTCGGACCAGTTCGGCCGAAGGCACACGCTGATGGGATTCGCACTGATACAGGGTGTTACAGGTAGGATATTTAAACCGTTACTTTAGAAGCAATTTTGAAGATCTAGCGTAGTCGTTTTAACATTGTTTTCGGAGATCTTATCATAGAACATGTATGTAAAAGTCAGGCATCAACTGCGGTAGAATTTTGAAGAGTCAAAGAAACTAATGTTAGAAGAATCCCACTGAAAATCACTTCTAATTTGGTATCAGCTCAGTACGTGCCTACCATTGAATGGCGTGCTATTGATTTGCATGCCTTGCAACCAATTACACGCTCAATTTTCGTAGTAATTGTACACGGGTTGTGGGCGCTAGTGGCGTGCCGTCCGGAACGCTCAACTTGTTAGCTACGCCGCACTGCAATGAAGCCTGTTTTGGTGGTCTACTGTCCACCCTGCCCAACTACATACGTCGATCAACTATTTCTGGTAATGATAATCCTCTTTGCGTGTCACAAATCCACAATCAATCCGACCGTAAAGGTACAATTTTGTTTCCATTATCAAAATGTCCCGATTGGGGTTTGTTTGTTTTGAGTAATTGTATTGTAGTAGATAATTGAATTTGTAAAAAAAAATATGCAAATCATTACAAACACGAGCCTAAACATGGTGCAAATTCGGTAAAATGTAAGTAAACCCCATACGGAACAGCTATTACCGTGGACAACAGATAAGAAAATGTGTGGAATGCAAAACAAAAACGATCAACTGTAGGTTGTTGTTCTTCGCCTCCCTTCACATTACGGTGGAAGCGGTTAGTTTAATGATTCATTCACTCGTAGTATCGCGGATGGCGGAAAACAATTTCCTACCACAAGCGCACGATCGGTTTACGTTGGCGGTACACTAGAAATACACCCAACTGCACGACAAATTCTTAATAATAACCTTGAGGTGAAGATTCTCTACGAACTGAGAACACATAATGCTTGAGCTTTCACGATTCCGTGAGATGGCGGCGTATTTAATGGTTGTACTATGACGTATTATTCATGTCATAGGAACGATCGTTGTGTTAGCTCGTGAACCGTGAACAAGCTTAGGCATGTTTTTATTATGTAATTTTCAGTTAAAAATAAAAAGGGCTTAGTCTATTTACTAACTCTTTTTTTTTTTTATTACTTCCTCGTCGGTTGAACAAAATTCTTAAAAACTTTCAGGTCATTCTACATTAATTTCGCACTACCGACCGTGATTTCAACGCATAAAAAGAGACAATTCCAATTCCGGTGTTGGGTGAATATGATTCAGATTCGCAAATCTGAAAGATATTTATTCTGAATTATTGACTCTAACACCTGGTTTATGACTCCTCAAAGATTCATGAATCTCCAAAGATTCATTATCGTTTCGTTATTATCGGGTTCTTGACGATTTAAGAATATTTTGAAAGTCGACTCATGCTTTGAACGACACTATACAAGAGATTCTTTTCAATGAATCTTGTCGAAAGATTCATTAGATTTAAAACTTAAAATCGATTATTTTGATGATAACTATTGGCAACCACCCTGTGTTGTAACGCTGTCACTCTCAATGACATTTACACACTATAATTGTAGTAGTACGAGCGCGACACAAATAAGGACGTAGATCAGAGAGAGTTGACCGAACGGACGGAAAAGAGTATTTTATTATATATTAAACCGTTTCTATTCTCATTTTTATGTTTTCTTTCGCGCCAAATAGGAGGACACTATACATGCACGAAAATGAATTACACGTGAACCGTTTACAACACACGTATTATAAAGTAATATATTCTATACCGAAATTCGACACCTTACAACATGCACACTCCCGCCTCTCAAACGTTCATCGCGGTCGCTTGTCCGAACCGAAGTGTCTGGCCGCGCGCGCCCGTACGCTGACCTCTCGCTGGCACCGGTGGATCGCACTTACACCATCGACCGCTGGCCGTTACCTGTCAGCGGTGAGTTACCGTGTCGGATCCACAGATGCGACATAGGGTGGTCCATAACATCTCCCCCTTTTAATTTGCAGGTTATACCCCTCGAGCCTACGCGGAAGTCTTCTAGTCCTAGAAGACCGGCGTGGTGATCCTACTGGTTGTTGTCGCCTTCTCGGAATGAGGGGTATCGGTCTGGGAGATGGTCCACTCGGTAAAGGTATTTCTTCAGTGCCTCCAGCAGGCACTAGCTGTTCGTCGTCGGGAGCACTTTCAATGAGAAAGTCTATGGGTAGCTGGTGGCGAGGCGCTAGTGTGGAAGACTGGCGAGTGGCGCTAGTATTTCGCTCCCTCAATTGGTTCAGGTGGCGGCGATGTAAACGACGATCCTCGGTCTCGATCTCGTATACCACGTTACCAATTGCACGTAGGACTTTTGCAGGAACCCATTTCCATGAGTTCCGCGTATACCACTTTGCGTAGACAAGATCACCTCCCTGGAAACTACGATCTCGTCTTACTGGTTCTGCTTCCGGTGTCAAAGGTGGTTTTAACAGCTCCATTGCTGTCCGGATCTTTCTTCCGAACATAGCCTCCGCTGGCGACCGATGCTTTTCCAACGCTGGGTTGGGGGTTGCTCGGTAAGTTTGCAGGAATATTTCAAGCGCTTCTGAACGGGATGCTCCTCCTTCTTCAATCTTCTTTACTGAACGCTTGAAAGTGTCGACGAAACGTTCGGCTTGCCCGTTGGATTGAGGATGAAATGGTGGACTGGTGACGTGTTGAATACCGCTGCTAGCACAATACTCCGCGAATGTGGTACTAACAAATTGCGGTCCGTTGTCACTTACGAGCGTTACCGGAGACCCGAACCTCGCGAATAGGTTTCGTAATATGGCGATTGTTGCCGATGAAGATGTGCTACTCGTCTTAATGACTTCTGGCCATTTGGTGTAGGCGTCCACTACTACTAAAAAATATTCGCCCTCAATCGGTCCTGCGTAGTCGACGTGTATTCGCTCCCATGGCTGTTTCGTAGTTGGCCAGGATACTGGTTTAGTGTGCGGTGGCGTTTTGGCGGCAACCGCACAAGCACTGCACGTTCTGACGCATTGTGCGATGTCCTCGTCCATCCCTGGCCAGTACACGTAGCTTCGGGCTAGTGCTTTCATCCGCTGCATTCCTGGGTGCCCCTCGTGCAGTTGCTTAAGACACCTTTGGCGCAATTTTGCGGGAATAACCACTCTCTCCCCGAACAAAATGCATCCACGTACTGTGGATAGCGCTTCGCTTCGATTGAAAAAGCGTGCCAAATCTTGGCCGTACGTTGTGTCTTGAGGCCAACCTTGCAGGATGTAGCGGTGAACTCGTCGCAGTACCGTATCAGCCCTAGTAGCGTTCGCAACGTCTCTAAAATTAAGAGGGAATGCATTTATTGACCGTATGGCAATGTAACTTACGTCCTTTTCGAGTTCAGTGCTGGCTACGATGTATTCCGGATCCGGCTTCGCATGCTCGCTTATCAACCTCGACAGTAGATCCGCGTTTCCAAACTTTGTCGAGGGAACATATTCGATGCTGAAGTCGTACAGCTGCAAGGACAGCGCAAAACGTTGCAGTCTGTTAGCTGTGTAGACCGGTATGCCTTTTTTGGATCCGAATATCCGTAGCAACGGACGATGATCTGTCTGCAGACGAAAATGCCGACCGTACAGCATTTTGTGAAACTTCTTCACCGCAAAAATGATGGCAAGGCCTTCGCGATCGATTTGGCTGTAGTTGTTTTCCGCTTTCGTGAGTGCCCTCGATGCGTGCTGAACAACCTTTAACGAGCCATCTGCGAATTTGTGGCTGATCGTGGCGCCAAGTCCCACCGCTGATGCATCTGCAGATACTACGATTTCGGCGTTTGGATCGTAATGTGTTAGGAGCAGATCCGATGATAGTATCTCCTTGAAATGCTTGAAAGCGCGTTCGCATTCGCGAGTCCAGATAAAACTGGTTTCGTTCTTTAAAAGAACATCGAGAGGGTATCTAAGGTCGCGCATTTTCGGAACGAATCTACCATAGTAATTTACTGCGCCTAAGAAAGACCGGACTTCGCTTACGTTAGTTGGCGCTGGTAGTTTTAGGATCGCTTCGATCTTTGCAGGGTTTGGCCTGAGTCCACGACAATCGACGATGAAACCTAAATATTCGATTTGGTGCGTTTTGAATGCACACTTTTCCGCACGGATTGTAAATCCGTAATCGCGTATTCTGTGGAAAAGGTTAAGAAGGTTTTCGTCGTGCTCGCTTTCCGTTTTACCACCAACGATTACGTCATCCATGTAGCCGGATGTTCCTCGTAACCCTGCGAGCATTGTGTCGATTAGTTGCTGAAATGCGGCCGGTGCTATTTTGATACCCGGTGGTAGGCGATTGTAGTGGTACAGTCCACGATGTGTGTTGATGGTTAAGAGGGGACGGTATTTAGCATCAATTTCGACCTGTAAAAACGCGTCCGAAAGGTCGATTTTGCTAAAAAATTTACATTGAGCCAGCTTTGCGAATATATCATCTGGGAGCGGTAAAGGGTATTCGTAAGACTGGAGAGCCGAATTCAATCCTGTCGAGTAGTCTCCGCAAATCCTAATACTACCGTTCCCTTTTCTTACGACGACAATGGGCGCTGCCCAATCGGAATAATCGACTGGCGTGATGACATTAAGTGCCTCTAACCGATCAAGCTCTTTTTCAACTGTTGTTTGCATGGCATAAGCTACTGGGCGCTTGGGACAAAAGGTCGGACGTACGTTTTCTTTTACTTGCAGCTTGATACTCGCCTTGGTGCATAATCCGGTGCCGTTGAAAACAGTCGGAAATCTGCTCTCCCATTTCGCAGATTCACACTCGACTCGATTGCAGAACTGGTCCATTGGCAAAGTTCCTAGCGAAAAAATGTCGACAAAATCGGCCCCCAGAAGCTGTAGATTAGAGGGAACAACTCGAATCGTTGCGGATTTTGTCACACCGTTGATCGTGACTTTCGCCTCAAACTCGCCATCCAGCTGAAGGCGTGTACCGGATGCTGTCTTCGCATGCACTTTTGCTGTCGTTAGAGGCGGCATGCCTAGCTGCTTCCACGTTTTCCTTCCGACTATTGTGATGTCCGATCCCGTATCGAGTTGCAAACTAGCTGATTTGTTACCTATTTGAATGTTTACAAATTTGCGCTTATGAATGTTACGAACATTCACTACCACTACACGTGTCGCTGTCGAAGTGCGCTTGTGAGATCGGATGAACTTCTTTTTTCGGCCTGACGAGCTGCAATGACCCTCGCGATGGCCAAATCTCCCACAATCCTGGCACTTGTGAGAGCCGTACGTACACTCTCTCACCCAATGGGAATCGCCGCATAACCAGCACGGTCTCGGTGGCTTCGATGCCGGTGAACTTCGGTCGGGATGTCGCTGGTTAGTACGCTCGTTTTTCTGAGCGCTGCGCTGCTTATTCTCGCTCTGCAATGCAAGAACTTTTTCTTCCTTCCCAGTGGCGAACATTGTACTTACTACCTTTAAGCCTGTTAACCGTTGGCCTTCGGCGGATAGCTGCTCCAGCGTGAGATCCGGCCGATCCTCAATTCGTGCTAGGAGCCTTGTTCGGACGTCGTTATCCACTTCCTCTCTTAACCCGCAAACAAACATTAAGCATTTGAACTGGTCCTCCGTCATACTAGCGAACTGAAAATCGTTGCAGGCACGATTTACTCTACAAGCGAACGGAAGCAGATCTTCGTTTCGCTCTTTCGCTGTTTGGAGGCACTTGTATCGCTTACTACTAAGCGATTCTACGGTTCCGAATAGCTTCTTTAGTTTGCTTACCGTCTCGTCGAACGTGAGGTCGCGGGGCAGGCAGGGAAGAATGAAGTTTGCGTACCGCGCGTGTTCCGCTGTACCCAATTTGCGAGTGAGCAGGCGGATTTTCGCTGAATCATCGAGCCGGGAAGCGTCTTGTACGAACAGATCCTCGAAGCGCGAGTACCACGCTTGAAATGTGGCACCGGATTCTGCGTCGTACCGAAACTCGCTTATGCTTCCCGATAGGGCGTCCATGATCAGCTCGGGATCCCGTGGCGCTAGTGACTGTTGCTGGGCGGGGGGCTGGGGTGTCGTGTGGTGCTGCTGCTGCATCAACTGAGCCATCATCTGCTGCTGTTGAGCTGCTTGTTGCTGCTGCTGTTGCATTTGCTGCTGCATTACTTGCAGCATTTGGTACAGTAACCCGAATTCAGGACTCTGCGTTACCGGTCCTGACTGGAGTGACGCTACGCCTTGATGCTGCGACGGCTGTTGCTGGGTCGATGCATTTTGCGATGGTGGAGGTACGCGTTGTGAGAAAGCCGCGTTCAAAATGCTTGCACCATTTTGCGACAACCGACGCTGTTCGTCTGTCTCTGGATTTTCGCCGGGACTATACATTTATTTTGCGGTATCTTTGACGGAATTGTCTAGGATTTAAATAGGAAGCACTTCACACGCGAAAAAAAACTTTTTTTTTTTCAACACTTATAGTTCCTATTTTAAATTTCGTTTTCCTCGTCGCCACTTTTATGTTTTCTTTCGCGCCAAATAGGAGGACACTATACATGCACGAAAATGAATTACACGTGAACCGTTTACAACACACGTATTATAAAGTAATATATTCTATACCGAAATTCGACACCTTACAACATGCACACTCCCGCCTCTCAAACGTTCATCGCGGTCGCTTGTCCGAACCGAAGTGTCTGGCCGCGCGCGCCCGTACGCTGACCTCTCGCTGGCACCGGTGGATCGCACTTACACCATCGACCGCTGGCCGTTACCTGTCAGCGGTGAGTTACCGTGTCGGATCCACAGATGCGACATAGGGTGGTCCATAACACTCATATTAATCAGTTTTAGTATAATCGTGTTTTAAATTGCTAATAAAATCCTACGCCAAAGAACACAAAAATAACAATTGATGATTTAACGGTTTAGCTGCAATTTTTTTTACAATAGCTTGATTTCTGGAGCACCGTTTTTATCATCCTCTACCTTTGACGCCTAATGTCAAAAGGGAGTGCTTGACGTCTGCGCCTTGCCCAGCACTAGCCGAGCACAGGGTGCTCCCAACAGTTACAATACAATTTTGCTCAAGCGTCACTCGTACACTAGTCATTCGCCCATGGTTGAAAGAGTGACAATGTTGAGCCTGAAGATAATTAGCAATCTTAAATCAATTTCACCCAAATCACATCACCTTCAGCACTCGGTAGATAATTTTAATCTCTTGTTTACCAAACTACTCTAGCGAAGCATGTGCCACCATGTGTGTTGTCTCGGACACTGTGCGAAACTAATCGGTTAGTCATGTATACGTACGTGCAGTTATGGCATTTTAACGGCTAAGCTGGCTCTCTTCTATCAACTCGCCGAGAGACGTCGATGTCTGCAATCAAATGACAAATGGAAACGAAAGGCTTTGGGCCTTCCTATCTGGATCGTTAAAAGCTTCGATTGGTGCAGGAAATTAGGATCTTCAAATTACACCACTTAGACGACATTTGACCTTGGATGAGAACGATCGGGAGCATTAAAATTTAAAAGAACTTAACGGACAGCCCCATTAGCAGAGTTAGACGCTGGTAGTAAAAATCGTCATTAACTTCCGTAAAGCTTATACTAATTACGGACAGTGTTGACACATCTATTACCCGAGCAAAATGCTCTATGATACTCTGATGTAATAACAGACGCAAGGAAGTAAAACGTACCACTGGCATAATAAACCATAACAGAAACAGCTATCGGTGAAACATAATCAATAATACTCCATCCACAACCGATCGACGAACTTCAAAACCTTCCCTTCAGCAAGATCATTACTACAACTCGTTAGTATCCGCACTGGAATGAACCAATCAACCACCAAATATATCCCCGTCACACGAGGACCTCGCAGTGACAGAAACAATTAGCAAAAATCAATCATCCTTCTAATCGCCCCATCTCTCTCTTTCTCTTTCTCTTTCGTCCCCACGACTCACCAAAGGTATCGCGCTCGGGTTCGTGACGTCGCTCGAGCTGTACATGGGACTGCGGGTAGTGATCGGTTTCGCCTCGATGTCGGTCGCCGTGGTCAGCTTCGTGCTGGTGGTGGAACTGGTGAGCGGCCGGTACCGCACAATCATCGGCATCCTCAACATACTTCCGGTGGCCTTGGCCTACATCCTGGCAGCAGGTATCGCTTACGTGGCGCGCGACTGGCGCACGATGCAGTTCGCCATCACGGTGCCCGGTCTGCTGCTCGTCACCAGCTGGTACTGGTGTCCAGAATCACCCCGCTGGCTGCTGGCCAAGGGACGGCTCGATGAGCTCTGCCAGCTGTTGGAGCGAGCCGCTACCACCAACAATCTACAGCTGCCCGCAAACTACCGGAAGGCGCTAACAGTGGAATCGGGCACGGAATCGGGCGGCGCACCGGAAGCAGCCGTCTCGGTCGGTGACGTATTCCGCCGGAAGTACATTCGCACCACGCTCGTCATGATCGTCGTGTGGTTCGGCATCATACTGATCTACTTTGGCATTACGCTGCATCTGAGCAATCTTGGAGGCGACATCTATCTGAACACGGTACGGGTGCAAAGGTGCAAAGCCGCGCTGTATGAAGCAATCCCACTCACCTACCGGCGTCATGTTGCACGGTGGTTTCTCTTTTACCCCCGACAGGTCATTGCCGGTTCGGTCGAATCGATTGCCATCTGTCTCAGCATCGTGGTCGTGCTGAAGCTCGGATTACGGATTAATTTATTCCTCTACATGGTCGTCGCTGGATTGTCCTGCATCGTGATGAACTTCGTGCCGGATGGTAACCTCTGGCTGATAATTACGCTGGCGATGATCGGTGAGTACTTGCGTGTGAGCGGGACAGCGGGAGCATGCGGGTGTGTGTGTGTTTGTGTGTGTGTGGAACAATCCAATTTTGCCACACTCAGTGCAACACGAGCAGCTTAATTAATCAAGGTGCCGTGAGAAGAATTACCCCGAGGATGCATCCCAGGCGGGCAGCTAACGTGCGAAGAATAGGGATGAAATTTCAGCCCTTAAAGCCCTTCAAAAATGTCTAAATTTAGCATTCATCTTCATCATACCGAAACGAATTTGACAACGTTCGTTTCACCGTTCCCAAAACGACGACATTCAACCCACAGGCATCCGGAGATGATACTAAAACATTATTCAATTAGTGCTAGTCGCGCGCTCCAGTGTTCTCCAGGAGCCGTACTCACCGATGAGTGCCGTTGATACACGTTGCACCCAACAACGCACTGATTTATTCAAGTGTTATCAATTTCTCACTTCAACGTCGGATAAAAAGCGGACGTTGTCGGCTTTTCTAACATGGCTTCACCTCGTCAGTTGATACTCACACTCATTTCATGCTCATTCTGCTTCTTTATTTCTTTCCATCGCGACTGCTTTCCCGATTCCGGACCGCTCCCTACAGTCAAGTGCTGTGTTGGAGCGTGTAATGCCATCATACCGACGTTTACCGCGTACCAGTACCCGACCACCATGCGCAACCTTGGTGTTGGGGTGGGAAATTTTGCTGCCGGCGTGGCGCTTATCATTGTACCGTACCTGTGGCTGCTGGTGAGTGTTTCATTCAGCACGTTTGTATTGTTTGTTTCTTCTGCGCTGTTCGTGCAATCTCGTCCGTGTCCGGCCAATGCAATCAATCAACGGAACTTCACGAGCGAACTCCATCCCTTTTTGGAGACTTCATCGCTAGCTTTGTGGGCTAATTCTAACCTCTTTTTGTTCTCGCATTCCTTCACAGGAACACATTGATCAGTACCTGCCGATGACGATCATGGGAGTGTTCAGTATTATTGGTGCCCTTTCGCTCGCTATCCTGAAGGACAAACTAAGCCAAAAGTATCGCCAACGAAAGGCGGCAAAACAAGCATCGATCTATCAGAATACAACCGCCATCGCTCACGAAAAACAGCATGCTGCGATGGAAGCTGACAGTTCAAAACGGTAAGCAGCACGTGTTTTAAATGGTAACGCTCCGCTTTGTAACGCTTTACAATGTGTTATGCCGATTGTCTACTTGCAGGCGCATTGGCACTCAGTATCCGTACGACGCTGAAGAACCGGCCGGAATCAGCAACATAGGATTTGCACAAAACGAAAGCATCTTCCTGTAAAGATTTGTAGAAGCAAATTATATTCGCTCTCTCTCTCTCTCTTTCTCTCTGTGTGGTTAAAGTGAACAACTATAATTAATAATAATGGAAAGTAACGAATAGAATGCGGTTTGGGATAAAATAAGTATAATCTTTCTAATGCAGCTAGCGAGTAGATTCATCGGGCTAGCTTAGCAAATAGGAAACATGCGTACTATTTCATCACAGAGTTTAAAGCTAGTATTTAAATGCATCAACTGTGGCATTAGGTTAAAACGCGTTAATATTAACCATTAGCTAAGGTTAACTATTTCATGGCAGTATTTCGAACGGGTCAGGATACTGGTGTACAAATAAAGTAAACAGCGGATGAAAGGTGTTTATCCGGCCAGCCAGCAGAATAATGCAGGCACACAAGCACCAAATGGGAACATACAGGATCGCAAAGCGCCGACGAACGAGAACGAAGGAAACAACATGTGATAATAAAGGCTACAGCCACTTCGGTTTACATATTCATGCAATTGAAGCCCGCATTCTACACGGATGAGAGCACGGTTTCACGCAGAGTTGTATTGATCATTCTTGTAAGAAATGTGGGATGTAGCGACATCTATATGCAGCAAGTATTAAGTATCGTTAACGTAGTGTAAAATAGAATACAAATGTCAAAACAATTTGTTTATACGCCAGAGTAGTTAAAGTAAGTGCGAAATAATGATGCAACAAACCATACACACCAACAATCAGCAATAAACTTGATTATTGGCATTCTCTCTAGATGTGCCTTGTTGTTCTTTAGTGTTAAAAATAATGTTTTAATTTGATTATTATGTACTATATTATTATTGCCCGAAAGTTATTGGATAAGTAAGCATGCTAAATGTCTATGGAAAAATCTAATTTGAATAAAGTTCTACAACGTTCGATGAATTAGGCCAAATCTTGAGGCATACGGCTGTAAGGTTACAGCCTACTTCTCCCAGCAGCAGTACCTCTGATTCCTTACTATTAAAATTTAAGCTTTAAAATTGAATATGAAGTTGTCTAAATTCACTGTTTGTATAGTTTTAAATGCTAAGGTGTCTAAGCTAAATTAGTAAGCAAGTGAAGCTAAATTATCCCCACTTGATTAGGATTGAAATAGAAGATATAAAACACCTGGGATTTTTGCCAGGTCTGTGTAGTATTCGGATGATTGGTGTTAGTGAGAGATAGAGTGAGACATTTTAGATCACACCTTGCTCCAGAATTCAGTTCGACCTCCACTGATTTACCGCCCAACTGTAACGCGTCATATCCTCCGCCGCCTTGCGTTCTCGCCCATATTCTACACCACAAACAGCACCAACATTAATCCTGCATTATTTACACACACCGTTAACGCGTTAAACACCCGTCCAACAATTGCTAGTTGCGTATGGTTTTTGTTCATTGGTTTTGGTCTGCTTTTGGACGAGAGAGACCACGCACCAACGCATTGCAACGAGGCAACGACAGCTTGCCGGGGCTTACCGATCGAGCCCGAACTCACTGTGCCCGTGTGCGATCGAGCGATCGCTCAATCAGCATAAGGCGTTTATTTCTGCGGTGTAAGCTTTTGCGCAATAATGAACCTGCCAGTGCGTCGTTAAATTATTTCCGCGCGAGTTTATTGTCAGAAAAGCAGAGTGAAAGAGAAAACTGCCACACCTTCCCTGTGATTAAGAATGATTTTAATCCTTTTCTAGTGGTAAAAATACATCTCATGTCGAAATATATTTACACAATATAATAATATATAATTAATAAAGAGTACAGTGCAGTTTATCCCTTTACTATACATAGCGCCATCTATGTGTAACTAGCCGCAACTAGTGTTAAGTGCGCAACGCAGCATCAAGACAGCATTTCGCACTAGAAGGTTAATGCACGTGAGCACAAACCGCCGCCGTTTAACCGACTAACTAAACGATCGTACGCGCAGACTGTCATGAAAGTGAGAGTGAGAACCTACGGATTTTCCTTACCTCGCGCACACTAGCAACCTGCCATGCCGATTTGTCTGAGATTGCTCCGAGCGTTTGGCCCGAGATAGATGCATGTGTTTCTCCACAGCGCAGCTCCTCGTGTAGCGCGACCACCATCTAAGTGTCAGGGTGCGTCCGAAGGCAAAGACGCTTGCGAGCCAACCGAAACCAATCGATCGTTCGGGCTGTGTGCCCGAGGAGGGGAGGGACCAAGAGAACGAAACCGATTCCCGGGAAAAAAACGGCGAGCGACGCAATGTGAAGCAGCTTTAGGTATAAGATGCCGGTGCCGTGCGCTACGAACGGTTATTTGCTAGCAGATCGTTGTCTGGAACGGTTTGGCCAGTGTTAGCGTTCGTTTGCTTACCAATTTCCCAGCTCCCCTGCCCGGCGGGGGTCGACGAGTTCCAGCTTCAAGTGGGCAACGGTGCGTGTGAAAACTAAAACACTCTACATCGTTTCTTGTTGTGTGTGCTTTTGCTGAAGGAGAAAGTGAACCGTACGCAAAGCCGACGTTACTTAGCGGTGTGCGAAACAGCAAAGAACGAACAGGATAATCGCACAGTGAAAGTTGTGGCCGGGGAAGGATATCGTGCGGAAAAGCGGAACAGTGTGCAGTTCCATTGTTTTGTTACAGTCACTAGTCTACGTTTGGACAGGATGAAACATATGCTAGCTTTGGTATGTATTTAACGAAAGTACAGACAACTCACAACAAGGCGTTTGAATAAAAAAAGGTGACAACTATAGCATTGAGGCCATCAACAATGCCATAGTTAAGCGCTTAAAATCCATACGAAACCGATCACTCCTCGACCGATCCTTGAACTTCTCTCGCTCGACCTGCCACACCACACAGTACAGCAAAAAGGGTGTGTGTGTGTGTGTGTGTGTGTGTGCTTGTATACCCGATGCTAAAGGGTGTTTCGGTCACTTTCTTGCTGTTCCAATTCCATCTCAATGACATCACACATTCGATCACTTGATCTCATGTAGTCGGTCGTACGGCCCATTGCGAGAACTATTTTGCTTGGTTATAACCGACACAACCGTCATATGGCTGTGTGCGGAGCAGGGTTGGTACACCTTTCGCCTTCCCTTGGCGAGATGAATTCGAAACCAGATCCTAGCCAGCGCCAGAAGGCCTTGAGTAACGATTGGAGCGAATGTTGCCCAACCGTGGCGCTTACAGGCTGGAGGAAAGTTGTTTGCTCGAGCGTATTTAAAGACACTCAATGGACGAAACACAGCCCTTATATTCACTTCCTCATTCTTTCGTCAACCCGTCAGATAAAGCAGCTGGAATGTTCTCTTTATTTTGCTAATTTTACTGTAGATTACCTGTGTTTTTTTTTTTTCTTCTCGACATTCATCATGATTCGTCAACTTTCCACCTTTGGCTGCAGAACGTCTTTGCAAGGGGAGCTGTACGAAAAAGGTCACTCCGTGCTGCAGGCTGCAGGACGCTACGCTAAAGAAGCCAACCCAACTCGTTGCTGCCGTGCTGGTTTGCAAGGAGTTGGCTGGTTTCGTAAACAAAACCTTTACCAGCCCAGTCCGTCTTGTCTTGGTGCCCCCAATTGCTTCATAATGTGGACCCCCGTGCAATTGTGGTCGATCCACCATTCGGCGAAACCTGATTGTAGGACGAAACTTATGCTTCGTTCGCATGCACGGCTGCACGGGATCCGGTTCATTGGTTCGTTCGTGGGCTGGGCGCGTATTATCAGCCTTACACTGGTTGCACTGCATTGTGACGTTTGCACTGTCTGCACCGTTTTGCTCTTGCGTAATAATCGAGATGCAAGGAAATGCAACGCGCTCTGCTCGTTTGTTGTGGCCGGAATGATCGCGCGTTTTATTCGAAATATTGGAACCACACATGGAGAGGCATGCATTTTTACGACCTCAAATTATGCAAGGGTATTCAAGGATGACAATTTATTAAGCATGAAAATTGCTCGATATAATTACCCGTTGTGCTGCTGTCATCGGTGCTGTTGTTTATAGTTCAAACCGATGAAAATAATCGGCAAATTCTTCTATTGGCGTTGGATAATAAAACAAAACATACATTCGAAAGTGATCTTGTATTTGTCTGCTACCAACAATCACATTGCGATCGAAAAAGATAATCATCAACCGCATAAAATATCGTGTCTCGTCCATATTTAAACTCTCACAACCGAATAGCTCGATGAACCAAGCGAACGGCTTTGCGTTTTCCTTCACCATCATCATCTCCGCTGTCGAACATTCAATTTTCCCCCCAAAAAACCCTTGTTTCGGACCGCTAACATCCTCCAAACTAATCACCGGAGCGGAAAACTGTGCATCGGAAAGTAATTCGACAAACGCTCGCACCGGTATCTACGCTGAAAGCTGCCAACACCAACGCACAATTCGCGCCAGCCGGTGTGAGAATTTGCAAAAGGAATTCCAATCAAACGATCGATCGAGCTTGACCAACCGCGGACGATCACTGGCGATCCATACACGTATATACGGTTTTACCACAAATCGAGCAAAAGTATCTACACCATTCGCTTCCTTATTGCCGCTTTGCCCAGTCTCCCAACCATTCCTAACATTGTCCATTCGCAGGCTGTTTGCAGCTTGAAACAACAAACTAATAACCGTTTGATCATTTATTCCATCCTTGGTGTTCATGCGCCCCACAGTGATCAATCGTGTCGGAATTAAAACTTATCGACAGAAAAGATCGCACTGCACCGCATTGGCGGCACTGACACGGTTCCACTCCTGAGCTGTTGCATATCGCAAAACAGTAGACTTCAATGCTGCGCGTTAATTAAAAGACACGAACCCGGTTGGCAGAAAAGAAATGCGCGTCGAAATGAAACAACGCAAAAACCCACAGCCCGTTGTCATGGTAACGAGCTACAAAACTGCATAACCAAAAAAAAAACATACACACACACGTGCCACAATCCGACGGTTGCAAACGGTAATCGATAGTTTCATTATGCAACTCATTTCTTCGGTGGCGTTAGTTCCGCCGCCATAGATAAATGACTTTCGGAAGAGAAACAGGAAACCCTTTTTTGCCTTAGGTTGGGTTTTTTGTTTTTTTTTTTAACGTTTCTTTTAAAAAAGAAAGGCAAAGGTAATTAAATTAAACTGTTTCGAAGGGGGGACCCTTATACTTTCTTGGAAGAGCATTAGCTTCCCAAAAAGCGTTCGGTTTTATTTATTTGAAATCAATTTCTAAATCGGGAAGTGAAGTTTTCTACGGAAGCCACCAAGATTAACCTGCAAAGTTCCATGGTTTAGTGTTCGTGCACAAGATATTCCCGGAAGAGTTTCTGTATCGTTTTGTCCTGAATGTACACCGGGAAAGGACAATATAAGACAGCCGCACATTCCATGCTCAATGATGCAAAAGGGACCGGTTTTGGTAGCAAGGTAGCGAGCTCCTGGAACCGTGACTACCGTAAATGCACGTCAGGTGAAAGGGAATTTCTTTTATCTGTAAGACTTCCGTAGGGATTGCGAAGAATTCAAACGAACGAACTTAGGTATGATGAAAAAGCCATCTACTGGGGGTTTTATTCAAAGAGACAACAAGACAGAACAAGAGGAGATAAGTAGAGAAATAGTTCATCATACTTTTCTTAAGCGATAACTCTTAAATTTAGTAACAGCTAGGACTTTAAATCCACTATTTTCTTCTAATAATGCAACCTTGTTTAAATGTTTTAACACATGAAACAAACCTTTTCTTTGGTATTATTTAACCTCGTAACGTATTTCTGGTGATTAATGGCACGAGTCAACGTGAGAAATTTATACTACTCTTTTGACATATATTGTAACCATATTCAGCGCCCAGTATAAATCCTTACCAATTTTTCACTTTCCGTTTCTTCTGCTTGTCACAACAACGACCACAAAAAAAACACTCCTCGCCACACAATGGATTGTGGTGCATTTGTAAACAATAAGTAACAATTTGAATGACAATGGCAAGACGACCGGTTCCATTCCCGCCATTTCATGCATTTGCCTTGGGGAAAAGTGTCGTTCCCGGCGAAACTTCTCTTAGTGTCACCTCAAATCGTTGCCAGGTCGGTTCAGGTCTTGTGCCGGGCGGTGACTTTACGGCCACGGCGGCGTAACCGGGCACATTAAAATGAGATGCAAATTGTATCGCATCGGTACAGCTAACGTGGGGGCCAACGATCTCACCACCTCCCGAGCACCAGCGCTCCCACCGGGACACTCCTGGGGAAAGCTGCATCGGCGACGGGAGAGGAATTACTTACGCCGGGTCGGATGGATGATGAATACCAAAATCGGTCCCAAATCGATTCATTGCAAATCCCAGGTACGCCGTATTGCCGGTGTGCATGCATCAATGTCTGTTAGGTGGGGGGGGGGGGGGTTCCAGTTCTTTTCTTTCTTTCTTCGGAGGAACAGATTTAGTGGGCTTGCGTGGTGAACCGGGACGCCGGTTTGTAGCACTAGACCCCGGTGCCATTGGTCGTGCATGTTTGATTAGTGAACTTTCCAATCCGCCGTTGCCCGACCGGTACCTGAACGGAGTGCTGCTGGTAAACCGTACCCCAAACGAAGGCTTACCTGCCTGTGACAGACTGACAGTGGAGTGTCATTGTTTGGTGACAGTAAAAGATTGGAATTATTAGCATAGGACGGGAGATGGAGTGCAGATTATAGCCGGGGGTGCAATATAGTGTAATCGAAAGTGAATTATTACCATACGCAATGAGAGAGTACGGTAGTTGGAAACTATCAGAGGGGCTTTCGAAACGGAAAATTAACCACTGATCGTATCTTCACCATGCGGCAGATCTTGGAGAAGATGGCGGAGCGGCAGCTCAACTCCTTCCATCTCTTCATCGACTTCAAGGCCGCATACGACAGCATAGCCAAGGTAAAACTTTATGACGTATTGAGCTCCTTTGCAATTCCCCCACAAACTTACCAGACTAGTACGAATGACAATGACCAACGTCGCATGCCAGGTGATGGTGGATGTAAAGTACTCTCAGGGCCCTTTGCTACCATCAAGGGTCTGCGCTAAGGAGATGGGCTAGTTTGCCTACTCTTCAGCCTAGCGCTAGAGAGGGTCTTCCACGACTTGTAAGTGGAAACATCGGGGCCCATCTTCTATAAGACAATTCAGACCACGCTGATGCCATATCATTCGAGAGGAAGATGCTCTGAAGAATGTTTTGCCCCGTATGTGTGGAAGGACAATGAACGATCGGCTACAATGACGAGCTCTACGATAACTGTACGGCGAACTTACTGTCGTACAGCGTATTAGACTCGCCAGGCTCCGGTGGGCTGGTTACATCATGAGAATGACACCGAACGACCCGGCCCGTAAAGTCCTTTTAAACTGTCCACATGGACAGAGGAGGCATGGTAGGCCCAAATTGAGATGGAGTGATGAAGTTGATGCATCCGCCAGAAAGGCCGGGATTATGGATTAGCTGAAGCTGTTCAACTCATCAGAAGGCATGTTAAGTAAGGTCTAAAGCTAATGTCCAAAGTTCTTCATCATTTTTTAGAACCGAAAACCCCCCCTAATATCTATCCACAACACACCAATTCCCCAATTCCCAAAGAATTCGTCGAAATAAAAACGAAAAAGAGATCGTTCTGAAGAGAATGACCTAAGAAACACCCAATGGCTGACCAGTGATCGTAAAGTTCCGCACCATCGTTGGTGATCGTTCCCATAAAATTCAGCCACGTTTTTTTGTGAAAAGGCCAACAAAATGTCAAATTCGCTGTGAGCTTTATGGAACGTTTAGAAGAAAAAACAATCTCGCAACCCCAGGCTATTCATTATCGGATTAACGAGATCGAAGCACTCAACAGAGGGCTGGGACCTGGGATCAACATTGGTTTCCAAGCTAAAGGACGTCAAAAGAACGATGAAGCCATTAGAGTTAATGGGTAGAGTTTTTTTGACAACCTATATGAAGATAAAAAGAGAATAAATCAAGATAAAATTCTTAGACCTAGGTTAAAAATAGACAAGAAGCCATTAAGATCCTAACCTAACAAATGCATCACCATCGCACAATCAAAGTCTCTTACGACAACGTCCAAGATGCAGTAGGTTTTTTGATGTCCAAATGATTGCATATCGTCTACCGTTCCACATATCGACATTCCATCACATTTAATTGCCCACCTCGTAAATGCGGCCAATAGCCTCCCCCATAAGCTGGTGCCAATTTGATGCTATTACCGAAACTGTAACCCATGCACTCATGGTTGCTAACCCCTCGGCATGTGCGATGGCGTTGATCAACTGACCCGTACAAGCTCGTGTGGCTTTCTTTGCACGATTGCGTTTCGTGCCCCGGTTTACACGGATGCGGAAACGTTCGCACTGCGCATTTTGTCATGTCAATCGGTCAGCGATTTGCTATAAGAACACCAAGTGGCGAACTGCTTTTTGAGAAAGGAGCACGGCGTATTGCCGGCGTGTTGATTGCCGGTTGGGTGTTGATCTACCGGACTGACCTTGCGAATAGTAATTGGGCGTTATAAAATTGTTGTTCCCCACTTCTTCGGTCGAGAGTTATGACTGCTCGAGTGAAGGTTACTCTAATGGACCTACTTTTTACGCAAAGACAACAACAACGACAAAAAACTTTTTCAACATGTGGAGAATGTTCCACCCGTGCCAGGGAGTTCCTTGTTGTTTTACTGCATCAATACAGTTGTATGATTGACGTTATAAGAAGTATAATGTTTATAGTGTGTATCGCTTGTTAATCCATCCCTTCCATCCAAGATCCGGGAGCAATGTACGTGGCCTCTGCGATAGAGTGTCACGACGTTCTTGAGGCGCAATTAGCAAAAACACTTCAGATCATTCCCAGGCTGCCAGCTTAGCGTTAACACTTGATCACCATCAATCATTGCAAGCTGTATCGAGATAATATCAACCATCTGGACACAATTCTGCCACAGAGATCTTTCACATCCAGTGAAAGAATGCACACCCGGAACTTCAACGTTTTTTAACACTACATCGCAATGTCGACCGAGGTCGAGGACACCGGCAGGGAAACCATTAAAACGCCAAAACCGTCAAGTTTACCAGCGTGACCCACACGGTCATTACGAGCGCAGGGAAAGATTCCGCCGGGGCCACATTATCTCCGATCTCGCCATCGGATGGAGAAGTCATCGAACCAAGCGACGGGTTGTTTCGGTCAACGATACCGGACCGTACATTAATTGCCCTCCGAAACCGGGTATTATTATGGTGGGTTCGTACCCGATTGCGACACTGGCACACCGGATGGTGATGATGATCCTCCAGGCAATGCTCGGATCGCACCGCCCGGCGTGCTGGTGGTGGTGCAATAAAACTGGTCGACACGGTTTTCACTTTCACTTCGGATCTGCCAAATCGCTTTGCCCCGTTGCTGATCGGCAATTGATCAGTTCCCGGCGAGAAAAAAGAAAACTTCCCATCGATCTTCCATATGATCGAAGATCGTGATAATCAGGTTATGGAAATTGTACCACTGGCAATGGCGCGGTGCATCACATGGTCCACAAACCTGTTGGTGATGAATCATTTTTATTACCTCAAATAAGCATGTAATAGCACCAAGATTAGCGAGCGAATTAAAATACTACGACCCAATGGGTAGCGCCCTCCGACGGTCAGGAGAAATGTACTCTTTGGGAATCTGTTTAAAGATAGCTGTAAATGTGCAATGGAAATGGGATACAAATTCGGCTACAAAAAAACAGATGTTTTGCCCTACATTGGACAACTCCTACTACCGCTGCATCAGGTTCAGCTAGGAATCTCACAAGACTGCTAGCGGATGCACACTAAAGATGTAAATGTTTTAAGATGAAGAAAAACAACTACGAACATTGGGTAAAATCTAAACATTTGAATCGTTTTTAGATTAGATGAGTAAAAAGTAATTAAACGGTTGTCATTGACGTTCACTAAACACACATACGCTAACGTGCTATACGTCACTCACTTTTTAGTCCGTTCCACTAATACTAAAATATTGATAGTAAACCAATGCATACCTTCTAAGGTGTACACACGTTGTCGCAGCCGCAGGTGAATGCACTTTCTCCGATGACAATCGTTCAACTTAATTTGTGCCATGTTTCACTGTACACTTAAGTACCAATTGATCGGTTTTGCGTGTATTTTCCGCACTCGCACCGCAATTCCCCATTTCCTTGGCCATTAAAATTAATTACGCGTTGTTGCTGTTGTTGTTGGCTCGTTCCAACACAACGTTTCTTCCGTTTTTCCCCCCACTCCGGCAGCTTCCCCTGGCGGGACTCATTACCCTAGCGACAGCCCAGTACGGTCCGGCCCCACCGAGGCTGAACATCCCCGGCGCCATCCCACTGCCACCGATCCGCGAGGAACGCCTGCTGCCGCAGCAGTCACCGCAAGTAATACGCGTGCGACGTCCGGGTGCGGTGCGCATCGCCGCCCCGAACGCCATCCACCACCACCAACTACCGTCCGCCTCCCCCAAATTCCACGATCTCAGCACGATCGAGCATAAGCCCGTCACCGAGGAACCGGAGGACGACTTCCGGCCCGCCTTCATCCCGCAGCTCCAACCCCACCACCATCCCTCGCCGGCGGTCCTTCCGTCCCCGGCACCGGCTCCACCGTCCCCCGCCGCCTCCCCGGCCCTGCAGTATCCGATCCCCGCGGACGAGCAGTCGTCCGAGCGCGACCGCGAACTACAGCAAAATGTTCTCTCTCGCTTCAATGCACAGGAAAACCGGCCAGCACCGATACCGCGCGCCCAGATCCCGGAACGGTTCTTCTCGACCGACAAGGAACCGCAGCGCTTCCCGGTCGAACGCCCACAGCCCCAGCCCGCCCCGAAGCAGTACCGACCGGCGCCACAGCAACTCGCCCGTCCGGCACCGATTGCCGCACCGCAGCAGCAGCAACAGTCCTTCCGCCAGCAGCAACACTTCCAGGATGAGGATCGGCGACCAGCACCGCAGCAACCGGCCCGCCAACATTCGTCCCAGGATCAGGACCGCAAGCGGAAACCGGTAGCGCAGATTCTGCGCAAGTGGCGCGAAGAGCACGAAGACGGTTCCATTACGTGGGGCTTCGAGAATGACGATGGTTCATTCAAGGAGGAAACGATCGGCATTGATTGCGTCACCCGGTAAGCGTAATTGGTTGCATTCATTTCTAGACATACGTATACTAACAAAACTACCGCTCTATTCTCAGCGGTCGCTATGGTTACGTCGATCCCGATGGTGAGAAGCGTGAATACAACTACGAAACTGGCATCCAGTGCGATCCGAACCAGCGGGACGAGGACGATGAGGACAACCTGGAGGTGGATTATCAGGAAAACAAAGCCGTCCTACCGAACGGCGTACGGCTCGATCTGAACAATATGGGCAAAAAGCAGTCCAAGCGACCGAGCGGACAGCAACAATCGCAGCAACCACAGTACTATCGTAACTAGGCTTTTAAGGTTGATCATTCACCACCACCTCAACAATCGCAATTTCTTTTACAATTACAAACGAGCTGCTTAATAAAGGGCGAAAGAAAACTTCGAATGTAGGAAAGATTGTATTTATTGCAAGCACGCGCGCGTTTATCACCGTTAAGGTGATACTTTCTTACATACGGCTCGTTTGGTTCTAAGTTTTAATTAATGGAAAAAAAACACACACACTCATTCCACACACTTAACTCCGAAGATGAGACAAGAAATAAAGTTTTCCGTACAGGCATTTTGATGTGTGCGATGGAAAATGAAACACTTAAAATCTAAAAACCACGCCGATTGTACTTCTTTTCCTAGTCGTGTAAAAAGACATCTCAGTGCAAATCGCTGAATGATGGCAGATTTGGTTATCTGGTCGCTATGTTCTATCGAAACAAACCCCTTATCGTACGTCCTCGAGGACGTAATTCACTTTCGTACCGCTTAATATGGACGCTGCCGACGTGGCGGTGGAATTCGGTTCGGTGGTGTAATATTAATGTCCATGAAATCGCCGATCGTAAACTTTGCTTGTGCTAACGTTTTTGAATCATCAGCCCCTTTCTGGCCGGAACAGGTGACGCCAATCTCGCGCATACGGTACGTAGACCCACGGTCCGGATAAACGACGGCAAAGTCGAAGTACGTACCCTTACGGCGCGTTTCCGGATTTACGTCCCGCACCAGCGTCGTCAGTTCCCGCAGCGTTGCATCCATCCAGGTGTAGATCTGTAGCTCGTTCGAGGGCACATTGCCATAGGAGTACTCGTTGGTCGAATGGTGGCGTCCGGTCGAGCAAAACACGCGCAGCAACAGTGGGCATGTCTGGCAACAAAGAGTTTCAATCGAATCAATTCCGTCTAATAGATTACGGCACCGTATACTCCCTGGTAAGTACGTACCTTTTCCCGGTCAACACTTTTCATCGGTTGCTGCTTTTCTTCCACTATCATCGATTCTAAGCCGGCCATGTTTGTGCACTTGCTAGATGGTTTATTTACACGCGTTAAACTGCGGAATCGGTATGATGGTGAAACAACGGAAACTCCTATGAAGTGTGGCTGTTTCTATATTCGGTACTCTTTCAGTAAGCTTTTAAAACGGGCATAAATTTAATCGGAGATTTCGGTTTTATCTTTTCCTTGACAAATTTATAAACAAATGTGCCGATAGCACCGCGAAACAAACGAATGGGGAAATGTCAAACATTCAAGCGAAATGTCGCTTTTCGCCCGACAAATGCCGCACAAGATGGTTAGATGCATGATAGTCCAGCAGCAACCTTGAGATATTCAGCGAACAAGAAAATTCAAACTATTTTTAACGATTTCTTCTTTATTTAGATAATTAAATTTGCACATCGTGCGGACAGTAGGAGATTGCATAAAATTATAATACGATTAGTACATAACCATTTCACTGTTAATTAGTCATATGACAGGACGACATTACTTGGCTTCAAATCTACTTCTTCAGCACCGCCTTCAGCTCGTTCAACAGCATCGAACCTACTACTAGCTTTTCACAGTTTACGGTTAGCGCAAATGAGTTCTTATCGTCGACCGTATTGACCTTTTCAAGCACCACCAGTACCAAACTTTTCGAGCTCATCGTTTGCCCCGCGAACAGGAATCGTAGACCGTTCGGACCTTTCGGGTCTGCGGTCACCACACTCGCCACATTGCTCGCTTCGAATACCGCTCGGTGCAGACTCTTATCGTCCGGCGAAAGTGTATCGCTTAACTGTAGCGTACAGGAATGTTCCGTCATGCCGCGTAGCTTCGCACGTTCACTATCGAACGTACTCTCCCCGATGGCAACCGATCGTACCATCTCACCGACCGGGGCCTTCAACGTTACCGTGCTTGTTCCACTTGCAGAACAAATGTCTACCCGTACGGGTTGGGTAGAATCGTTGAAATCAACACCTAGCATACCGGAAACGGTCTGTCCCGGATTGAGCCGACCAATGGGAGCAAAATCATTTACAGCCATCCCAGCGGGAAGATTAACTTTCTTGCCCATCTCAATATCGACCAGTTCGACGTTACCGTGATTGGTAAACGTTAGCTCCACCGAAACCATGCATGATGAGTACAGATGGGGCGACCGTACAAAACGATACTCAATTCCCAGCCCGAAACCGTTCACTTTGTTCAACAGCTCGTGTTTTTTCATCGGAATATAACTTGGACCGACCAGCTCTATACCGACACCCAAATCTCCGGCGTTCGCGTTCGATGCCGTCATCGGTGTCAGGAATCCACCCAACGAAGGTGTCATCACGGGACCGATCGGAGGAATGTCGTCGAGATCGAGCAAAAGATCTAAATTACTTTTACCGGGACCATCGGATGGAGGTTTTTTCTCTTCTGGTCGCGGTTTGCTCTGCTTTTTGACTGGCGCTCGATTTGAGGACGGTTTTTTCTTCCCAGTCGATGATGGAGCTGATGAAGACGATTCATAGCTTCCGCTAGTATCACTTCCACTATCATCGGCAGAGCTTTGCTTCTTTGATCGGCTCGTACCATCCACCTCATTGTAAGCATTCTTGATCGGTCGATCGTCCTTCCGACGGTTAGCTTTCACAGCTGTGCTGCGTGCATTGGTTGTACCCTTCTGGGGTTTATGCACTCCATTATCGCTAGATGCGGCGGAATCACTATCCTCACTACCACTGCTACTGATTCCGCTACCGCTGCTACTGCTACCACTATCGCTACCGCTCGTTTCACTTCCCGAACTCGACGAACCGGACGATGACGATGAACCCGAGCCAGATCCGGAACCCGACGATGATGACGATTCGGATGGTGTTGAAGCTCCTTCCGTGGTGCTCGATCTAGTACCATCCTCCGAACCGGAGTAGAACGATTTGGTTTTCTTCTTGCGACGATCACCTTCAGCGGCAGTATTTCCGCTACCCGTACGATCGTTTGTCGATCGGCCTAGATAATCTCCCATCGGTACCGGTGGTTCAACGTTCCTCACCGAGGTGTCCGGTGCTTCCGTTGGCCATGAGGGCAAATCTTGATATCCGTTCGTAGGCATGTTGAGGTAGTGCGAAAGTGACCCTAGCTGATACTGCCGTCTGCCATGATACATACTCTCCAGTGTAGGGGCCGGTTTCTCGGATAGAAAGATTTTTCTTGCTTTAGCCACCAAAATCGATTCCGCAGCATCCGCACCGTCCGGAGAGGCTAGCAGAAACGGCTTAAGGAACCGGGCACGATCCCGAATATCGTAGTTAGGATCGTAACGAGCGAGATTGTGCAGATGCTGACACAACAGGGTCGTCTGTTTCGGGTTGGTGATGTGTAGCTTTACAGCAAGATTCAGCACCTGCAGCTTCACAATGTCCTCCTCGTCGATGAAGCTTTTCACTGCTTTGCGCAACACATCGGGTGCGATCTTCGGTACCTTTTCATTGTACTCGCCAATCAGCCAGAGGATTGAAGCTCGTGCAGCCGGAACCTGAATGAAATCGAGCAGCTTTGCCATTTGCGAAATAATTTCGAAATGTTCTTCCTTTTTCGTTTGTAGCAGCTTCTTAATCACGACCACACTTTCCGCTACAACGTACTCTACGAATAAAATAGAAGTTGAGAGTATAAATCAATTTCAATTCGTTTATGGGAATTGATTGATCACTTACCATCTTTGTTAGATAACAGATGCACCAAACCGGACAGACATGTTTCCGTAACCTCAGAGATCGAAACTGCACACCGTCCAATGGCCTGAATCGTTGAAGCCACAAACTCCTTATCGTTACTGCTGATGTACGTTTGGAACTCACGCAGAATCACCGAAATGTTAGTGCCCGTAGCTAGATTCGTCAGAATTTCGAGCTTCAGCAGCTTTATATGCGTTTGATCGCTCGTACGCACGAAGAACGATTTGATGAACGGTTCAAAGATGGACTTCCGTTCGATCGACATGGAAGCGATACAGGTGAGCACGATGCTCTGCACCTCTTTGTAGCTGCGTAGCAATCGAATCAAAGCTTTCGCCACAATTTCCACCTCATTGCGTGGTGCTACATGGTGGTACAGCTGGGCAACGGCCATAACAACAGACGCATTGCGACTTTGCAGCAGTGGCTTCGTTTGCCGCAGCAACATCCGATGGTCTATATCTAAGGTATAGGTCTTACGCGGTGAAGCAACCGAACTATCCTTTCTTCTTTTGTCGGACGAATCGGAATCGGATTCATCCTCATAAAACGGCTTGTTTTCCGCTTCCTGGTAGTCATAATCATCCTATAAAATTACAAAAAATATACTTAAGCAATGAGTGACAGAGAATTTTTGGCTAGCAAACAATCTACTTACATCAGCATTAGGATCCAAGAATTGAGTTCGTGCGTACCGCGTCAGCATGTTTATGATAAGCACCTGACCCCACTCATCCACATCCGCCAGCAGATTACACAATTTGCGATAGTTTTTGTGTATCAACTCGGTCCGTTCCGGGCATACCTCCTCAAATGCCATTACTGCCGATCCCACCACCAGCGTCGTACGATCGGCTAACAGCTTCTCGATCACTACTATCAACTCATCCTTCTGTTCCGGATCGAGATGGTAAAGCTTTGGGATTGCATGGGCCGCAGTCTTTCGCACGTACGGACTCATATCGGATGCCGAATCCCGTATCGCAAGCATCACGATCGGAACAATCATTGACACACGAATGCTGGAAAGCACACGCAGTGCACTGGCACGTATCAGCTGATTCGGGTCTTTCAGTGCCCGCTGGAAGGTGGAAATTGAAAGCAGCGCAAGATCCTGCTGTTCTTCAGCGTACCGCACTAGATACACGTACACCAGCTTCTTCACTTCGATGTTCTTCGATACCACGTTCTTCACGACGGCCGGAAACAGGTCGGAGGCATCCCGGCCCTTCGCTATCATGCCGATGATGCGCTTCATTGCCTCCAGCTTCAGGCTGTCTTTATTGCTGTCCAACATTTGCTTCAAGTCATCATGTCTAGACGGGTGTGGGGCAGGGGTAAAAGTGAGATCTTGATAAACGACCCCAAAAACATACGCTACTTACTTTTTGTAATCGGCATGAAAGAAGCCACCTTCGTTCGCATATTCTGCCACTTCGGTACGCTCATTTCCGTACGCAGTCGAGGCCAACGCACTCACACCGATCGCGGCCGATCCAGAAGAAAGCATTATTTCATTTAATTAGCAACCCACGGAAGCCCTTGGCATAGAATTAATCACAAACTTAACAGAGATGGATCACGCACAACTGTTATCGGAGAAAGCACTTTTTCACTCAAACAAAAGTTGCCAACTAAACATCGACCAAGGTCTCTGTGGCTGAGATGGGCCTGATGTGAAATATAAATCCGAAATATTTAATTTTAAATTTCATGACAAAATTGTACATCATCTACTACATGTATTGAAATGAAATAAATTTTTAAAAATATTTAAAAATTATCAGTATAATTACAATGGTTGAGAACGAATAATCACGGCAAAATAGCATTTTCAAACGCTTTTCATTCGATGCTGTGAACGAAAAGAGTGGTGTGTTTATCTTGGGATCATCTGACATCGCTCTGCGCGGAGGAATGTTGTGTATTTTGTTTGGCTACTGCACGTTTCCACAATTTGCCGGTTCTTTTGGTTCACGGGGATAGTTTTATTTGATCCAGCCATGTCCGATTCTGATAGTAGTGAGGATGAAATAAATAAACAATTACTGGCAGCGGTAGATACTTCATTTCTTTGTGAAAAGCTTTACAATACACCGCCGGTAGTGGACGCCACAGCTCCTGTTCCATGTGGTAAACACAATGGTGCTAATTGTGAAATTTTTTGTTATGCGGTTTGAAACATTTGTAAACAATTTTACATTGCAGCTGATGTGAAACAACCCAAATCAAATCGTTACCTATTGGAAGAGGATTCAGTCTTCCATAGCGATCTCAATGTGACGACTGCCGTACAAAAACATGTCGCCGAAAAGTTATCCAAACTAATCGGCTCAGTAATAGAATTTAAAGATTCCGATAATATTCAATCCTCAACTCAACTGGATTGCTCAACCGATGACACCGGAGTGCGGCTTTTAACAGGATTCACCGAAGCAATTGATGTAAATGAGGATCCAGAAATACTGCCACCGAGTGTGAAGCCGAAAGCAATTAAACGAAGAATGTTGGACTGTGAGTCGGAATTACCGGTTGCCCAGAGAATCGCTTCTTGCATTTGCGATCCGGGTGCTTTCCCGAAAGAGGTGCAGCAATGGAAGGGTCCACGAAAACGATCCATACAGTATCAGTACAAGAAGAAACAGGATGGCACATTACTGGAAAAGTCTAATCTACTTGCAAATGAATTTACTAAAGCACGCAATGCAAATATGTGGCACGAAAGTAAGATTAAGAAGTTCAAAGGGAAACCTCAAAACGGTTCAAAATCTTTTAATGGTTAAAACGAAAGTAAGATTAGGAAGTTCAAAGGGAAACCTCAAAACGGAAATGCATTTAAAACGGATTAAAAATTTATGCTTTCAGTTTCGTACATAAACGCTGTTGTTTCTACCAGATCCGTATGGTCTATAATGACGCTTTTACAAAAAAAAATCGCTTTTTTGCGCTCCCAGAGCGATCAATCTTCTCGGATAATGTTTGTCAGTACAATCGCACTTCATGGAATAAGGCTGTTATTCAATATAGGTCCGATTGGCTGTTAAAATCGTGGCTTCTCCTCCTAATTTACAGTAATCTCCAACGCGATCCCGTCTCTAATTCCCACTGTCCGTTTCCGAGTGTGAATATATCTTTGGACTTAGTACGGCCGCATCCAAAAGCTTGGCAAAAGTCTCCCGCACCTCATCAACCAAGCTTTCAGCGTGCTGCAACTGTCCGCTTTGTGACCGACGCTTGCAATCCTGCCCAACGTACAACGAAGGAAGTGATGTGGAACGGCCAAGGGCAGCTTGGGATTGTACTATACGTCCGAGATGTAGCAGATACAGTATGCACTCGTCCAGCAATGGAGGAAATGCTTCGGCAAAGCGTACGATACAGGGTAGCGAGGCACGGCACATTTCAGTGCGAGTATCCCCGGAAAGCACTGTGAAGGAGAAAAGAAAAACATATTGCAGTCAAACGATGCTTTGTACCATTCTGAAAGGTTTAAACTTACCGCCTAGCAGCGTCATGAGCGTGTTAATGCATAGCTTCGCTATACTAAGCGATTTTGGCAGTGAATACTGCAGCGAAAGGTGTGACGCAAGATCTATCGCAAATATTTGCTTTTCCATTTCCGCCATGCTTAGCAGTTCCGGTATAAAGTCCAAGCAAATGTGCATCGAAGGTATGCCACGCACCGTTATCGCTAGCAGCTCGCGAGGATATCCTTGAAAGTGGACCAGCTTCGCCAGCGACGGTTCCGCGATAAACATCTGATGGATGTACGAGCAAATGACGCCGCGAACCTCTCTGAGCGCCCATAGCCGTCCCGGTTCTGAGCAATCTGTTTCATTCTCGAGACACGCCTCCAGAATAATCTGCACTCCAACGCTTTCCTGTGTAGCGATCAGTGCCAACTTCAGCTCCTCACGATCGTTGTCCGTTTTGACTTGATTCCCAATGTCGATCAGCGGTTTGTCGAGCATGTGGCGCGATAGTTGACTTCTGGAAGCAGCCAGTATCGCTTGCAATATCCGCAACACAATCGTAAGAGCACTGGAACAGCGGAAGACTCGTTTGTCGCATCGCAGTACCTGTAGCGGATCGAACAGAATTTTCTCCTGGGTAATAGTAAAATTTTTTGTTACTTTATCCTCAGGCATCAGGGCATTAATCGACATGACCCACAACCGTCGGGGGAAGATCGTGTTTAACCGCATCCAAACCTGCCGATACAGTTCTTGTAGAAGCAATGGCACCGTATGGTTAAGCGTATGCTTGAAATATCGGATAAACGTTGGAGCCAGCGGCCATAGTGCTGTAGGTGACTTTCGCATCATTCTGCGCAATAGCTTGATAACACGCGCTGGGTTCAGATCGATCTCTTCGAACGCTTCAATGATGGTAAGCTCGTTGATGCTGGTAGCAGCAGAACTGTCGTTGAACGCGGTCGACTCTTCATCAATCCAATCGTCCACCAGCGAAAGATGAGGAAAGTGTGTCACCAAAAGGCGCAACAGTGGACTAAACAGAGCGCTGTATTCGTGTTGATTTCTTTGCGCCTGTTGTAACAGATACTTTATAGGCAGCTCGGACATGAACTCGTTGTTGTAGCTTTTAACCTGCCGACCGCTGGCAATTATTTGTGGCATACTGCTCAACCGCACATCCTCGTAGAGCAGCAGATAGTAAAGTAACAGCAACTGGGGGGTAAGATTTGGCTGCCGATTGCCCGAATCATCCACATCCATCGGCACGTGATCTTTGTTCAATCGATCCGAACCAGACTGATTCATTGATTTTACTCTGCCCTGTTGCTCCTTGTTCCACAGTCCGGAAGCATTCTGGAACACCTGTGCTATTTCCTGCTCGGAAAGCGCCTTATGCGTGTGCTGTTCCTGCAAACCCTTCTGATTTGGCAGTATAATGGAGCTGACGTACACTTCTATCAATGCCGGCAATACTGGGTGCATCGGGGTGACCGAATTACAGATCTGTCTGTATATCCAGCTCTTGATCGGGACCTTATGCTTGGAGAAGGCTCTTGATTTTAGTAGCTGGTGGATACAATGCACCGGCAGATATCCCGGGATGGTCGCGTTGAGGTTCAGTGTTACCGGTACTTTAACCGCATGAGCTGCGACAACCTGCTCGGTAAAGATTTCCTGTGTGAAGATCAGCTTAATGCGCGTGATCGTGTTTGGTCGCAGTGTAAACTTCATCCCCAGCGTAGAACAGACCAGCTCGGTGATATGTAGCATCTGATTGCTATGAAAATGGATTGCCAAGAGCAGTAACATCTCACCGAACGACGCTGAAACTTCGCTCACACTTTCGAAGTATGCTTCCTCCTTGATAAGCCACTGTATCCATTCGATCATCTTAGCTTCGTGCGATTGATGCGTGATGAGTGAAGAGCAAGCAATGAACATACAAAGGCCCAACGAAACGAAGCGAATTCCTGCTGGAGTTGGAGGTGGTTTTGAGGTGATCAGCTGCACTAGTAGTTGTATTTCCTCGTCAAAGAATTTGATCCCCGATATGGTCCGTAGTGCACAGTAAAGACGTACAATGGCAGCAGCCTGCACTACGAGCTCTTCCAGCAGCGTTCCGTTCACGGACTGCAAGTTGATGTTCATCAGCTGCTTTAGAAATTCTTCCCGCAGTTGGTGCAACACATCTCCTTTACGCTTCTGACTCGTGCGGATGTACAGAGCGAAGCTGGAGCGAATGTTTTGATCATTGCCTAGCAGTAATCCGGACACGAAAGCCACCAAATTCTGGGGATCCTGAAGACTCAGTTTGATCATCAGCGAGGGCATCTTTACCGTTTCCACACAGATCGTACGCATCGACAGTGCCTGGCTGGGGTTCATTTCGCTCAGTTCGTACAATGCAGCAAGCTTCACCCGGCCATCGGTGGTATCTTCATCACTGTTTGTAATTAGTGCAGTAACAACCTCACGAAAGCAATCCGGCATGTTAGCCACGATCCAGCAAACAATCTTCGATCCATTGCGAACGTACAGTAGCGTTTCGACCACTTCCTGCAAGTTTAACAGCGAAGGAAGCTCGGCCAGTGCGATACAGATGATGTCAGCTATTTCTTCCAGGTATATTTCATTGTCAAACAGCTCCGATGGGCGTATGGTAAGCTCGTTTGAGGATGATTTCTGTAACGATGCTTGCGTGGCCAGCTCGTTAATCTGGGCCTGAAGGTAAAACAATTCCGACAGTACTACGCGAACCTTATTCGTGCCGTCCGCTCGCTCAAACCCCATCACAATACCGTTCGGAAGGCTGTGAAACTGTGCCGAGTCCTGTGTTGTGTATCCAATCTTTTGCCTAGAAATGCAAAAAAAAAACTCGAATTGACAAACACATCCACTCGGTAAGTGTGATAACAATTACATACCTAATCTGCTGTTCCTTCTTTACATCGATTTCCAGCTCATGGTAATTGACTTGCAGTAGTGAAACAATATTATTTACCACCTCGATTCCCACCAGCAGGGAAAGAATCTGTTTCCGTGCATCGGCCCATCCCTTGGTGTTGTCCAGCGGCGACAGCAAACTCATGCGTACCAGACACGGAAGCAGTGGTCTAATTTCTTGCTGGCTACAGGTGGCCAACTGCGCTATGTCGAGGTTTTGCATAGCGCTAAACGCTTTACAAGTTACCGGCGCGAAATTCATCCTTGTACCGCAGCCAGGCAACGTTTTAGAACGTCCTTTTCCGTAGGGCCAACAAAATATCAGCGCGCTGTGGTATAGAGCTAAAGTATCAACAACAATGCCAACACCGACGCGTACGTTTTGACAAACGCGTCACTAATGTCAGATGCAGAACACAGTGGACCATGATTGTACAGCGAACTGGTCAATTAAATTTGTTTATTTTTTTCTTCCTATCGATCTACTAGCTCAATTACAAACGATCTACTAAAGTAGTGCGGCCCGGTCTTCACATGACAGGACCGGTCCAAAATCCCATCCGAGTCAATCTTCCATACGTCTCAAGAGGCCGTTGTTGTGCCGATAAAGAAGAAAAAAGTAGTGCGCATCACAACCGATCAAGTCAGTTTTTGGATGAAGAAACCCGCCCAGATTAGATCTGATTTGCTAACTATAAAATAGACTATAACGAAGGATGGACACCTTAAATGGTCAGGCAGCCTTAAATTGGCAGGTATTGTAAGGAACAAACATGCACACTTATATATGTCGGACCATATCTGCAAAACTATCACCATGTCTTCGAGACAGCCTTGGTACAATAGCCCCAAACTGATTCTTTTCGGGTGTGGACTCCCCCCAACGTCTAATTAAAACAAGACAAAGCAAAAATTCAGGTTCATAGAAATTGCGACGAATTGCTGTTAGCCCAAACATTCAAAGTCTCACTACATTCAAACCAGAGCAAACTCTTTCCATTCATAACTCTGAAATGAAGGTGTTTTGCTCGGTGCTATCCCCACCGAAAGTAGAGCAACGAGACGCGACATGCCTCAGTTACACAAATTATCGCTTATCACCCAACTATTTGCAGTGAGCATCAATCGATTGCATTTAACACCGCTGGAAACGATTATCGGTACGCTTACCTTGTGCCGGTATGGCACATCCAAATGTATGCGGCAAGGTTTTACGGATCTCCCGGCTGCAGCCGTGCAACATTAATGCCCACCCGTTACCTTAACATTGAACGTGGTACACATCACAAACAATTGCCAACCATCACGTCCCATTGTCACCACGATCTACGCATATAAAGCAGCTGAAAGTCCCAGCAGTGGGAGGTACTCCCAAATCGACCAAATGAACCAGAAGCCAATGCAACCAAACCCTGTGGTAGACACCCTTAGCCATGCTGTTACTTCAGTTCGCGTTTGAAGTGCTTACGATTGGTATGACAGTTTAAATCGTTCCGGCACTAAATGTACTACCTGTTTGTTTCGAAAAGTGTGATCATATATTAGAAAGTGAACATAATCCCCAACCATGGCTTCTGGGTGCATTCTCATAACAGTGTTAGCCGTTTTATCATTGGTATGTTTTGTTGTGCATAAGTGAATTTTTGATGATTAAGTGCTCAAGTATCTGGCCGCTGGTATATCCATTCCACAGTTCTCGCTTGTGATGAGTAAACCATTCCTCGGAGATCTACTGGCACGAGCGATATCTTCATCTTCCACACCCGATGATCCTCAGTCGCACATAACCGATTTTCGGATGATGGACAAAAAAATGGACAAAAAGGCAGACAAACTACAACTAGTCGATATGGACAGAAACCGTACGTCCAATGCGATAAACCGGACAGAGGCTGAAGAAGAACAACCGATACATGCCAACACGGAAAGATCGGCTCCTACCACCCCAGCAAGTACACTTTGGCAACGGTGGAACAGAACCGACTTTTTGGCGCGCATCATAGACGACATTCTGAAACCAGCGCAAGAACGAATTACGCTAGTGTTTCAAACGTTAGTCCCCAAAGATGGGACAACCAATTTGTTCAGAGAGAAACAAGTCCCAACAAACGACACGCGGACGGTATCAGATCAACAGCTAAACTCCGCCAAGGACGATGCGTCCGA
The DNA here is from genome assembly GCF_943734725.1 of Anopheles marshallii. NCBI lineage: Eukaryota > Metazoa > Arthropoda > Insecta > Diptera > Culicidae > Anopheles > Anopheles marshallii. The sequence goes on along the minus strand of NC_071326.1, from coordinate 13,260,220 downwards.
CGAACTCGACACCGATCTCGATCAGTTGCAGCACGAAATTGAACCGGCTTTGGTCGATCCAGCCGTGAACGGTAGTACCCTGCTGGGACAGTTGCAGGCCCGAAGAAATGTGATCCGACGCCGCGTAGCCAAGGCACTATCGTCCATTACGGGGCTATTGATACTGGCAGCGAACACGCGCAAAGAGGGCAACGCACGCAGTACACGATCGATAGAAGCGGCTCCCAATGGGCCCGGGTACTGGACAGGTGAACGACACAGTTTACTAGCCCGTGCGCCGTATGAAGATCACATTGCAGCGGTAGTTGAGGCAGAAGGCATCGATCCGAACGATGCGAGACCCCGACGTAACGCGGAACCGATCGGTATATTCATACTGGAAGTGTTCGGATCGATGGCGGGATTTACGTGGGGTATATTTAAACAGGTTCAATCGTTCTTTTGGTATGCAATAAGCTAAAACATACGTTGCGTTGCTAGTTTCATTCTACACTGTGTAAATATATTGGTTTTGCATTTGTAAAGTACACGGGTGCTGGTTCTAGTTGTCTAAATCACAATCCAAACTGCAGCGGTGGCACCACTTCCAACACCATCGTTATCGCGCTATTGCGTGTGTTTAAGTCTGATAAGTAGTAGAAAGAGGGAGAGAGAGAGAGAGAGAGGGCAAAGAGATATATAACTTCACCAAAGCGTAGAAGGAGAGAGAATAATGCTTACCAGTAATCATCTGTTTCGAACGTGAAACGACGTCCGACTTTTCGATGTCCTTTCGTTCCAACAGTTGAGTTAGAGCGTAGTGTAGCTGGTCCTTTGCGGTCGGGAAACTCATCTGTTCCAATTCATTTAGAATAGCCTCCGAATAACCCTAGCCGAAAATCGTAAATTGTCTCACATAAATGTCCCATTGCAGAGCGTTCCCGGTCCCATGGTGGACCAACCTACCTCATAGATGCTGTACATGTTTTTCTTCGCCTCGCGCTTCAAGAGATCGTACAGCACGAGCATGTGCAGGTAGGGTTTCGTTGGCGGTATACGCTTCTTGCCACCCTTCTTGGTGCCCTTCTCCAGCACGTGCACTGCGATGGGTCCACGATAAGTATCGTCATACAGACGGCGGAACTCGTTGGCGTTATCTTCCGGCCGCAGGGCAAGCGGTTCATACGGTTCCCGGTTGAACTCCTGCAGCACCTTCAGCGGTAGCGGATCCAGGAACTGTACGTCCAGCAAGGCTAACATGGAGATGCAACATATGAGCGCGAATGCAACACACCAGCGTCAATCACAAACTTACAGCTTTGCTGCATCTGTTTGCGCTTGTTTTGCAAGAACCATTCCGCGAACGGTTTATCGCTCCACAGCAAACTAGCGGCGGTGGGACTTTCGTTCACCTTAGGCGTCTCGGTTGTCGTCGTAGTGCTGGTTGTGGATGTTTTCTCCACCGTGCTCACAACTGTTGGTGGAGGTTTCTCCGGTCCGTAATAGCCCGGTTTATGCGGACTAGTGGGGAACAGTGTTGTATCTGGACAGAGTTGCAATGAGTTGGGCTCACTTTTTAAACCATAGTTTACCGATCACCGCCCGTCCATACTAACCTGCGGGCCTAGCCGTCGACAATGGGCTTTCTTCCGGGGACTTCATGGTAGAAGTTGGCGATGTTGGGGCCGTTGTTGTGGCAGGTCGTCGCGTGGTAGTGGTGGGATTTTTCTCCACCTCCGCAACCATCGTTGGTGGTGTCATCGTTGGCTCGTACTGTATCATCTCGATGCAGTGGTGCAATATTTGCATCGTTACGGGAATATAGTTATCGACCAGCAACGGTCCCCGGTCGCCCAACTTTTCCTCCTCATCCGCTAGCATGCTTGCATCCGCTGCATTTATCTGGTAGCATTGAAGGTCAGAATCAGAACGGACTGTTATTGAGATTGTTGCGAAACATTACAGCCAAACAGTTTTAGTTTTTAGAAATTCTATGTACACTTTGGAGTCTGGAGTTTGAACTATTTAAACACCAACATTTTGTTTAAAATAACTCCTCCTTAACGCATATTTTCACTGCTTTGTTTCGTTATAACTTAATGCGTTCCTATCGCCGCTCGTTGGACGAAACTGAATATTTAAAACATTCCCGAACTCCTTTCACTCACCGGTTGTTGTAACGACGCGTATAACATTCCACACAAAGCGAACAGGATGAACTTCATTGTGCCACCCGTCGTAAATCGACCAATTCGGTGTGGCGTCTGGAAAAGCACTGATTTCGATACATCACATGCGTACGATCGCAACCCCTTTCAGGACTGTCCGCAGCGAATGAATGCGCGAATTCCATTCCCAACCCCTGAACGCAACCCCTTCCCCATGCGGCCGCTTACGATCGCGAAACCATGGCCCACGGTAGGCCAGGATGCGAACGTTCGCATCACCGTTAAGCACGCGACAGCCCCACATACTCGAAACGAAACGGGAACAAACGGGAAGGTGTGCACCGGCTGTAGCCGACCCGCACCATGCGCCTCCTTCGCATATCTGCACCCGTCCCCCCCGGGCCCCCGGGCTCAAACACGGATGGTTGCGGCCCCCGCGATCGACCCACTCGCTTGGACTTGTTTTTGTTTCGTTGTGCGCCGCTTCCTGCCCGCTCCCTGCCGGTTGATTTGCTCTGTCGGAATCGGATCAACAGTCGAAGGCGGACCGATTAAGGGGACCGCGTCCGATATGTGCCCATCCATTAGCCCATCCACGGTCCGCCCGGGCACGGTGTTGTCACTTTCTCTTCCTTTGGCGGCCGGTTCGACGGTAGTGCAAGCGAAGCACCAGAAGCGTATAGTAGCGGCAAAAGGTTAAGCGAAAAAGGGAACCAAAAGGGAGAGAAAAACAAACAAACCGTGCGCGCGCCGTACACCCGTTTGCGATCGGTGGGAGACCTCAATGCGATGACGGATGAGAACCGCGCGCGTTGCACGCTATTGATCGGAATTGCTGTGCTAGTTGCATATGAGGCTGATGATTGATTGCGGCGCGAAGTTGTGAATCATTTCAATAGTTTAAAAATATTGCGAGCCAAATATTATATATTTCTTCGCAGAGTTTAACGGATGTGAGCCGAGACGGTCTGGCAAACCGAACCAGTTTCCGTGTCGTACTAACCTTTGCCGCAGCTCCACGCCCGATCGTGTTCGACATTTGGCATTTTGGAGTTTGTCGTTTCAAACAAACGCAAACACACCAAAAGTCTCCAGCGTGAAATGAATTCCGTTCCCCGCCTGATAACGTGTAAACAAACAGCGCAGATATATAATGCTGGTTGGGTGGCGATGTGAAACCGGAACGCGATCGTTAACCTTTTCGGAGACGATGAGCGCATTATTCAATACGATCATATGTTTGCCGTGCAAACGCGTCTAATCCAATCGCGCAGCACAGCCCCAAAACTTGTTTGATCATCACGTGCAAAGGCAGCATCATGTGTTTGGCTAGATGCATCTTTGCAACGCGTTGCCTCCGGTTAAACTGACACCGGCTGCAGCAGCTTTGCGGCGAATCGCGATCTTTCGATGGCATTGAACTTGAAAAAAAAAGACACGGGAAGGTCAAAAGACGATTAAGTGCCCCAACAAACTGACACTCGCTCACACACACGCCGATCGGCTGCTGGAATCAAGATCGATTGGTTTGTTCAGCAAAAAAACACTCCCCCCCTTCACCCGCCAAGATGATCAATCATCCGGAGCACCACGAACCAGGAGTGAAGCTCGTTGAATCCGTTCATCTGACACGCATGCTTAATCGATCAGTTCAAACCGATGGACTGACACGAATATGAGCGGAAAAAACACGGAATTTATGAGACGAATGTGCAAGGAAAAGAATGTTGCCAGCGGGAAGGTCTCTCAACAATGGTTGAGTAATGTGAGAGAAAATGCATTCAGTGCATTTTCAGGCAACAAAAAAAAAACAAACAAGCCACAACGAGGACAATGCATCTCTGCTCGTCGCAACGCAACAAAAGGTGAAGACAAATTAGCGCATGAGTGCTAATTTATGGCGAACTGCATGAAGCAAACAGGAAAACCAATTTCTAAATGTATTACCCCGGGCATCGATGCTCCACCAACTTGATGCGGGAGGCGCGTCTGCAAGTGCAAGTCAAATGCACATTCACAAGCAGGTAAAATCCCACAATGAAGCGTAAGGTTTCACCGTGCCTAAAAATAGCACTCCAGCACGACCAAGCTGCAATCCTGTTTGGACTGTCCACATCTTCCCGTGCTTACGTTTCCGAGGTCGAGCCGTAAAGGTGCTGCTTTGCGGGGAAACCAGTTTTTCCTTAATGAAATGCCATGTGGTTTGGTGTGATGGGAACAAAAATTGCGACGCGCAATATTTTGGCCCGATTTACATCTGTTACGCACGGCGGGGTGGGTCCCGACAACCACGGGACGGTATCTTCAAAAAGACGGTTGGATTAAAGCACACTTCCTTCGGAGGGGTTTTGGGCATTTACTTTTTTATGATAAATGATAAGTGATTTTTAAGATTGTTTTGTGCAAAATCGTGTGTTTTAAGTGGATTGTAGATGAACACGTTATTCACTCCCACACATGAAGCTTTATCTCTTACTTACTTACTTATCCGATGCTACAACCGCTTCGCGATCTTGGCCTTGCTGCTCAGTCCTATAAACTGCTGACGGTCGAGCGTTGTCGTGAACTAATCCATTATACCTCTACCTTTCTGACGCACGCATCGACGCCATCATTCCTTCTCAATTTGGGCCTGCCACGCCTCCTCTGTCCATGTGGACGACCTGAAAGGACTTTACGGGCTGGGTCGTCCGGTGTCATTCTCATGACGTGACCAGCCTACCGGAGCCTGGCGAGTTTAATCCGCTGTACGACAGTAAGCTCGCCTTACAGCTCATCAGCTTCGTTAGTTTTGAACTGGAACTAGCTTCCAATCACAAGGCATCGATTCACTGCCTCATACCTCAACAATAATGCGATGAATTTCGTTTTCCTGTATCTTACCTTCATATTTAATCAGTTTGGCTGCTATGGACGCACTATTCCGTCGGTGCCTGGTGCCTAATTGTTCTTGAACCGAAGGATGGCCTTTCGAGTTTCGTCGATGTTAGATGTCAGTGGCTTGATATTATCTGCTAGTGCTGCCTCTAGCTGCTCGTTGAACTGATCATTTAGTAATACATCGAAATACTGATCCCATCGCGAGAGGACCTCTGGCTGATAACTGACCAGATCTTCATCCTTATTTCGACAACAGATTACCCTAGGCCTGGGAAGTTTATCTCGCATGAATAAAAAAAAAATGTCCGTTGGGCGAAAAAAAAAACAGACTGTAACTACCTTGTGTGTTTGTGTACGTATATACTTTTTTATTACATCAACGATCAGCATCGATAAAAGGACGATGAACGGTACGTCCTCGTGCATGGCGACATGCGCGACGCTGGAGGAAATCCCATTAGCTCCACCACCAGATCCATCTTCAACGAATGTTATTACATACACTTGTGTTATGTTGTGAACGTGGCGGATTGTATGTGACGGCCAGCACAACGCTGGGTCCATATTATGTTTCAAATCCTTCCCGCTGCGATAACACTACACCGAAACTGTTCATTACCATGTATCACATTGTGTTAAAAGAGTTTAGGTTGTGACTTCCAATCGTTTTTTTTTTATAGGATAAATTCAGGGCCGGTAGTGTGTTCGTGCCGGGTGGCGTTCAAAACGAACCACACGATCTTCCATCGAAGCCAACCTGCCAATCGAAAGGGTGACATCTAGCGGAGTGTTAGAGTGGGAAGTGTAACTGCATCTCGCCAAATACACCATTGTTTTCATTAACAGTTTTCATAATACACTCATCGATTATTGGTAGTGTTCGTGTGCAATAACCATTCCACAACCCCTGTTTCGTCGGTAAGGGTTGGATAGTTTCGTTCCACAGGTCAATTTTGTTTATCGCCCTATTGCCAAAGGGATTGCCTTAATCAACACAGTGAGTAAGGATTGGGTGTCCGTTTGGAGGGAAAGCCATAGTGTACAACTTTATAAAAAAAAATCGTCTCGATTTGCTTCATCGCGTAACTTAGCTGTCCAGCTCTCCGGTAAGTTTAACAGTGAGTAAAGAGTATCCGGAGCTTTGCTGCTACAGTTTGGAGGTCGAAAAGATATTGCAACACCGGGGTTTTCTGCACTGTTCTACCGATGCTGGGAGTATCTACCGTAGGAAAGAGAATATATTCCATTGTCATACAACAGAGCTGCATTACATCTTGCACGTAACTGTATAGAATGGTTTGTCTTGGTGGCGTTCTAGTTACGACCCCTTCGATCAAATTCCTTTCGAAACGGGTCCGTTCAATTCTTCAATAATTCTCGTTTTTTTTGTGCATATGCAATCAGTACGATAAATTCCTCGGTGTGGATTTTCAGCCAACATTTTTCTTGTTTGTTTTTTTTTTTTTGCACGTTAAATACTGAAATACTATTATCCTTCGTGTTCAATGCGCGCAACGGAACGTAATGACCATTATTCGGATACCGAATAGGTGAATTTTGGCGTACATTTTGGGTAAAATGATATCGCATCGCTACGGAACTTTTGCATTTTATACTTCCTTACATGAGTTCCATTTTCACTAGATTTCGAACGAATAAACACAATGTGCCTAAGAAACAATGATATTCACTAGGTACGGAATATGTAAACGATACAGAAAAATGATTCGAAAAATATGTTTCAAACATTATTGTTTCTGCTACCTCAAAAATGATTGATTCGTAACGTGTGTAATTCCCATTGATTTGTTGCCTCCTTATCTATTGGGGTTCCTTTCTTGGTACAAGGGAGCCATAAGTCAAACGCTATTGCTCCATAGTGGCGTTACGTCTATTCTATCGCTCTAGTTTCGTTTTCGCATTTATCTAAGTAGATGTAGTGATATACTATGTACGTTACAGGCATGTAAGTTAAGTTTTCTTCGGTATTATCTAGCGTTACGTGATGTACCTTTCGTTATCTAATGCATATGTTCAGTGAACTCGTGAACATAATCGTGACCTGCACAGTGTATAGTAGTGTTTAAATCTCAATATTGTTGGATATTTTGTATTCAATGAAACAAAAAAATACAAAGCACTATAATTTGATCTGTTCTATGTAACGAAACAACAATAAATGTTATTGCAGTGTTTTGATATATTTAATTTAGTCACAAAACTGTTCGACAAAAATTCGAAACCTTTCTGTCATATGTACTGTATTGAAACAAGAGCGTTTGAAATCATTCACTATACAAACACACCACCAGCATGGAGAATGTGTTTTGAAGGATTAACTTGTTGAAGATGCTCTTATGGCGGTATTGAAATAGTTCAATTGTATGTACAGTGTTCTTCAAGATGGAACAATCGATAGTATTCATCAAGACATTCGTTACGGTCCTCGCTAGCATAGCTGGAAATTATCATCAGCGGTAAGTATCTGTGCGGAGGTCACAATATCCATGCCTCGACCATCTCTAAAACTAAACCATTTGTTGTATTAACCTAAGATGTAACCACAATGCCACTATAATTGATCCATCCTCCACGGACAGTACGTGACAGTGAGTTCAAGAAATGATTCAACAATTGATTGATTTTGTGTAAGCGTGTCTCACCACGGAGACACTACCTGTATCGTTTATGCTGGAACTACCGGATGTCCGCGCATCTGATCTTAGCTGAACTGCTCGCTCATCTAAAGCTTCGTTCCGTTCTACATAGCTGGGCACTCCTCCGACTCGTGTTCCGATTCTTCCGGCAGCGTGTACACGCTGGTATTCAGATTGGATGACATCATCGAACCGCCCATTGCAAGTCCGTGCGGTACGGCAGTTTGTTCACCTGCCGGATGCATCAATGACGGGCCGCCGGGCACAACGTCCGACAGAGAAGGGCCTCGATCTAGCAGCTCCGATGACAGACCAGGACCGGGACCGTTCGGTGCCATCGTTACAATCGGTATGAGCTCGTGCCCGACCGTATGGTGCACCGAGTGACAATCGTGCTGCAGATGCAGCTGGCCCAAATCCGGTTCCTGTGCGAAAATAACCGACGTCGGTGTACCTGGAAGAAGAGCAAAATGAAATCATGGTTAGTAGAACAAGATGTTGGGACGGCTCGGTGGTGTACTGGTAGCGTTGCCGGTTTGCACACGACCGGCACGGTCCAAAATCTCATCCGGACTAATCTCCTCGTAGCAAGTGAATTGTACGTAAGTACGAGTACATACGTAATCGTAGTAAGCCAAAAATGGCAGACATGATCTAGTAGGTCGGTTATACCAAGAGGAAGAGAGCAATGTATGCAACACCGTATGACACCTCCCCAGCCACTTTAATTCAGATCGTTTGCTCGTATGCATACAGCCATGCTCAAGCGTAGATATTTAACCTCTCCACCAATGAAATCAACCCAGGTGAAAGATAAGCAGATAATCAAATTATCAGTTTCAACTGGCATCGGGCAAGCGGTGCGATTGTTGAAAGTGTTGTCTCCAAGGATCCGACAGTCACACTACTGTACACCTGCTAAACGCTTCTTGATTGGAGCTTGATCAAATTAGTATCCATTTTCAATTTATTCTCACCCCTCGTTCGAATGGGGACTACCACCCGAAGTTCATTCTTATCCTGCTCCAAAGGTAACACAGAACATTTCCCAGAAATGCGCGTTCTACATCAGCAGTAGTATCGATTGTAATTCAATTAGGGATATTTCTTACACCCGTGCCACATCGTTTGATCTATGTGTCTGCATTCTCTGAAACGGGTTGTCAACGTTTTTGATACCCTTTCGGTGTGTTAGTCACCTTTCGACCGAAGTAGTTCTTCGGTTGTTCAGAGACTTTAATGAGGCGGACTTGGTAACGTGCTTGGGGGATGTGTACCCCGACAAGCGACAAGCTTAGTGGTGGAAGATACTTCATCAAGAATATCAAGCTTTCAACAACAAACTATGGCACGGTAGGCTCAAATTTCATAAAATTCTTGTAGCTTTAGAAGTTTGAAATTGGTCCTTAAAATTGAGAAATTGAGCACCCGTAAAGATATCCCAAAAGCAGGACAAATTACACAAAATTCTTGCAGTACAGAAAGTGGCTTTTTTTTCGTATAGCTTTAAAATTGAGTTCGAGAAAAACAAAACACACGATAACTTACCGGTAATAAGGGTTTCCTCGGTGGGATTCCGTTGGTACAGGTTCGTATTCTTCTCGTACCGTCATGAGGCGAGAAACCGGCGGTGCTCGTTGTGGTTCTTGATCTCCTTCTGCATCTCCACCATGTGCCGCAACCGGTGCAGTATTTCGTCGTGCAGCACGTTGAAGCACATGGCGGTCAGCGCCATACCGGCCATGATGTATCCCGAGCAGAACCACGTGGTGGCGGCCGATTCGCGGCGTGTGCCGGGCGCTAGCGCCCCGAACCCTATCGTGGACAGTGCCATAAAGCAGAAGTAAACACCGTCCGACAGGGGTAACGATTCGAGCCGGAACAGTGTCAGCGCACCGACCACTATGTAGATCGACATCATCGCCACACACAGCAGTATCGGTGCCAGTATGCTGAGCCCGTGCATGGACGCCCGCGACTCGCTGTCGCTGCTGCCGGCCGTCGAGTCCCGGTCCGGTGTGGTTATTGCCGGCCCCAACATGGTCAGTTGTTTCTCCGGCGAGCTGACGCTGGTTTGCAGCGAACCGGAACGGACGTAGTACGGTTCCTGGCCGGATATGGTGAGATGCTGCTGCTGCTGCATTTCCATCTGTTGCCGCTTTCGCTTCATTCGCTTTTCCTTCTCCTCCATACGCTTTTCATCGTAGCAGCAGTAGCCACAGTTGGAGCACAAACAGCAGCAAAGAACTCTGAAAAGGACAATTAGAGTGGGGAAAGGCACACCGTGATGGAAGTTTTGTTTAGCCAATCTGTCGGCGGTTGTGTTCGTGGTCGAGCTCACCGGGAAAATACTCCGCGCGCAACTTTCGCCAACATACCGCCGGTGCTGGAAAGGTAGACCAGCGTCAACGGTATGCCCAGCACGGCATACGCCAACGTTATCATCCGTCCCAGGACGGTCCGCGGTGCCACACTGCCATAACCTGCAAAAAAGTAAATGGGAAGATAAACAATGGGGAAAAGACGGAACCATCTCATGCACCAGTCATAAACCATTAGTCTTCAACCCAGATACATCATCCTGCAATCAGAAAACCACCGGGCTAATGGAAGACGCCACCTTTCCCACACGCCCGGCCACCTTCCCGAATATCTTTTGCCCGCAACGATACGCTCCCGGTAAAACGTGACCAAGCGAAAAGACACGTGGCGGTTTTGCCCGTTAAAGACTCCCCAGCCCCGGAGCGAATGGTGCCGGGAGGGCAAGCGTGGCACTGGAGCACGTCATAAATGCAGCAGTACAATATTTTGCGAAATGGAATCGTAAAGCTAAAACCAGGGATCAATGGATCGTTACGGCAAGAACCAACCGCTCCAAAACCTCCATACCTCGTCCAAACGGCTACTTAAAGCTTTACCGCAATTCCATCGTCTGGACCGACATTAAATCGAAGGCACTAACCTTCGGACTTTGGTTAATATTTCGTAACCATTTTGTTTTTCGGGAGAAGGGAGGAGGGGGAGGGGGGGGAAAGCTCTTCGTGGCAAAAAAAGGTTCCCTTTTTTTATTTCACCCCGTCAGATGAGGGGTTTCGGGGATGGATGTTAATGTAAAGTGTGGAGAAAGGGAGTCCATCCATCCAGAATACACCATCGGGCCGCCGATCCGTGGCACCTTCTTCTTCGGGTGTGCCGTTAATTGCTTTTATCACTTTACCCAATGTGCCGTAAATGGCCATTAATCGCCGGCGAAGGTAGAAAGGTGCGGCGGTGGTGGAATGGCAGCAAGGTGGGTGGCAACCTTCGTGCCGGATCGAAAATAGCGGCACAGCAAAAAAAAAACCCACTTACGCCACCGAAAGGAAAGGTAAAGTTCGTGCGAAAGTTTAAACGACTTTCCGCTGGCACTGCCGTTCGCTGTCAAAGTGGCAACGGAATCAACTTGTAAATTGTTTTACGCGACAGTGACATATGCGTCTGTCGAAAGGGTTACGCGATGGGGACTCATTTTTGAATTAAATCCAGAAGAATTTGCCATTTGTTCGTACTCTTTCTTACTTTAGGCATCCGGCATCGTTTGTTTTTCTGTTCGGAAATACACTCACCGATGGTCGTCAAAATGGTGAGCGAGTACAGGAATGCTCGGGCGAACGTCCAATTGTTATCCTGCCCGTGCCCGGGATCATGGACGCCGCCGCTCGTGACCGCGTGCTGCATGTTGTTGATCTGTGTCATCTCCTCCAGCAGTCTGTTAACGAACTGCTCCTGGAACCGGGCAATTTCCATCGATGCCAAACTGTTTGCACAAACAGACCGAGAAAAGCACTCATCAGCGCAAGGAACCACCATTGCCCACCAAGGAATTGCCCAACCAAACTTACCGCGTCCAATTTTCCCGATACAGAATGTTTAGCGAGACCGTAATATCCCAAATGTTTTCCACCGTCTTCTGGCGTGCCTCAACCGCCTCCAGTAAGATTAACTGCGGAAAGGTCAGATTTGCCGTATCGTGCCGACCGTGATGATTGGTGCCCACTGGCTGTTGCTTCTGGTGCCGGTTGGTCGACGCTAGCGTGCGCTGCTGCATCTGCGACGCACCGCCTTCAATCGCCAGGAAGATAAACGAACCTGCCAAAGAAGAAGGGGACACAAAGGGTCAATTTTCCGACTTCGGAGTTCCGCTCGCGGACGTCCACTACCTAGCAGCGTGTACGCCAGCAGCAGCGTGCAGACACCAATGTTGGTCAGTAGCGCGGCCCAGAAGGTGGAACTGCCCCGGCCGGAACAGCAGGAACAGCACCGGGACTTGGCCGTACCGTCCTTGCTGTGGATCGTGGTGCTGTGCTTGGTCATCGTGGTGTGGGTGCCACCCTTGAGCACGGTGCTCGTTTCGCTGGTGCAGTGGACCGCCTTGACGCCCTTCATGGTGGCGGACTTCATCAGCGGTGCGTACGTGTCGTAACGATAGTGATCGTGACCGTCCTTTTCGTGCATGGTTCCAGCGCACTATCGTTCGCTCATGGTGAACTGCAACGTTGCGTGATGGTGGCGGACTTTCCGCTTGCTGTTAACGCTTGCGGACAGGCGGATTGATAACTTTTCCGTAGTGTTTCGCTTCGTTTTCTTTGCCAATTCACTGAACAACTAACTGTCCTACACAGACCATAGATGCACTGTTGGTTTTGCCGGGTTTCTATATTAATCTTTTTGAAAATTTCACAGTCTTTCACTATTTTTCCAGCACTATTTGCGACGAATCACCGAAACCTTTCCTGCATCACCACTGGGAGGGTGGGACAAAAAAATGGGGATTTACTCATCCAACTGTCAAACGCGATCCAGGAGCAGTGTTGACTAGATTTTCACTCCACCTCACGCTTGGCTCGCTCCAGTTTTCCCATCTCACTGGCCCATCATAATCCCGCATACGCCGTTTTCGTATGCACTCGCACAAACTTTCCCTCCCCTCGCGCACAATTTGCCACCCATCAACACGGTATCAACCCTCCCTCCCTTCCCTTCGGTCATGCACAATCGCTCAGCCTCATTATGGTCGGTGCTTCCGTTGTCAAATGATTTTGCCACACATCAACATCAACACAAGATGCACACACACACACACATTATTCATGCTGCATTGTGCCGTTTTCGCGAGCTAAATGGGAGAAAGAACATCGAGGGGGAGGAAAACACACACACACACACACGCACAAACCAGAACACAAAATTAATCACATCGCAAATCCAGGACAGTCCAGGATGGGAGGATAGGAAATCCTGAAGTACACAGGATGCTCTCGCATTTCGGCAATTCGGTTAGGATATGATGAGAAGAGATTTGGAGCAGTTTGCTTCACTTCTGTATAGAGATGCGCCAACAGCGGTGCGTGTGTGTGTGTGTCCTGTATGTGTGACTATGTTTGGTACACTCTTTTTCCTCGTTTCGTTAAACATTTGCACCCAACTACTCCCAAAAATGCCACCCCCCTCATAGTTGGGGCATCCACACTCGCGTGGATGAGTGTTCTATTGTTTCATCACAAAACCAAGAACCCCCCTCCCCCTCCATTTTCCGTATTATTGAATCCAAAATGCTATCACTATTTCCCCCCAACGTGGTTGCCAAGAGCGATGGTAAAACCTTCCCAACAGCACTGCTAGGACAGTTGCCCTATCGTAGCTTAGAGCGTTCCGGAACCATTCCACGGTTAGCCTGCGGGTCGATACGATTCCATCCACCAATTCGATAACACTGTAATACTTTTCCAAGCGAGCCCCCCCATCAATTTCCTTCCCATTCACCTCTCCCGCATTTACAATTCTCCGCAGGGCAAATGTCACCTTCGTTGCCTTAGTCTCGCAACTCCACCCCCCTTTGGCTTTAATTTTCATCTCCCTAACCGGGGTTCGTTTTTTTTTTAATAAGCATATCGCCCGACCGCGTGACGCACAAGCACTATACAACACTTTTGCAAAAAAACACCTTGGACTCCCTTTTTCCAGCTTTCCTTGCTGGTGCTTCGCAAAGGACCTCGTTCAGGTCGTTCTTAATAAATGCCAATCAGCTCGGGTCGGGACGATACAGGGATTCGCATCATTAGAGCATGGTAAATTTGCTAATAAACCATAAAAAAACCACCACCACCAACGGGAACGGGTGGCTCATTTGGGTGGCCACTTCGTCTCGACTTACTGACGGGAAGATTTATTTATTTTCTCCCATCCTGTGCATTCTTCACTTCAACCGCACACACTCACAGACACAAATACGCGCGGGCGCCTCCACTGAAAGGACACCATGTTGGTTGTCCATCACTGTTGCCGACTTGAAACACACACATATACATACACACTTGGCACAATAACAAAGCACAATTGTTTAGTGCGCTAACCAACCAATTCCTTGATGCGAAGCGAACAGCACACAGGCAAACAGCAACAAAAAAAGGGGTTGAACTAGCTGGCCGCACAATATTTCGAAACCGGACGAAAGCTCAACAACCAGGTGACAGGTGGACCTCTGGTTCTCTCTCTCTCTCTCTCTCTTTTGGTGGAGCTTCTCGTGCTGCCGTCGTGGATACCGTCTGGTGTGGCACTGCATGTGTCACTTCAACGAGAGTTTCATCCCGCTGCACAACATTCACGCACCCACCTACAACGAAGGGCAGGCTTATTTTTTGCCCCAACTTCAATTACACTCCCTTGCAGCTGAAGATGCTGTGCTGGAATACCACGGAACACCACTGGCCGACCCTACCGATGCCATGCCGAACCGTTTACGTAGCGAAGTTCGTTTCCGAACCACCCTGTGCCCAATGTGAGAGAATGAGAGAGAGAGAGATTATTGGTGCGCCTGCTCCACGCAAAATACACACAACGGTGTACAAACGCGTAGCACAGTCAACCAGTGCACTGCTCGCGTCGTGAGCATGAAGCGAAGCGAGATGTGCCCGTTGTGCCGACTTGGTAACTTGGAGAAAGCTTTAAACGCTACTATTACTTACTTACTGCGAGGAAATGTTTTGCTCTCCCAGCAGGCTAATCCTTTTTGGCGGACGCGCTGTTCTTCGGCATCAAGCTTTATGGTTTGTATTTCGCCTTTTTTAATGTGGGATTCTTCTCAATTGCGTGTTTTTTATTGCTTTTATTGCACGGGGTACGGGAATGCATTTTCGTTCTTTCTTTAAACCCCCATCCAAAACTTCTGCCAGCGGTAAACTTGGTTTTATAGCTCGAATTGTAAGGATCTCTCTCCCCCCCTCCATCCCTTCGTTCGGTTTTTATGCTTAAAATTACATGCCTTCATTTTAATTTGCTGCTTGAGGTTGTAAGTTTTGCAGTGCAAACATTCATTTTCTCGCACATTAACGTTTAGTATTTTTGGCGATGCTTTAATTGATAAAAACATTCAATCACGAACCACTGCGCAAAGACAGTACGGCCACGTGCTACACGTTGATTACGCGTGAAAGACCAGGCTTCTCCACCATGTTTGCCATTATTCGCTTATGTTAATCAAAACTCTGTATCCGCATAAGACATTTGCAGAATAATTTTATTTAAGTTGTACAAGTGATTGATTTTATAATTTCAAATTGCTTAAAAGATAAAAAAAATGAATTTAACATACAGAAGATATTTGTTTTATTTTTGGGACACTTGAATTTCTGGGCTATACTCAATTTTTAATCTACATTTTTTACACAAATAGCAAGATGTCCTGAATTGAAAGCACGTCGTAAAATTTTATCGTTATTTCCTCTATAGCTGCACAATTATAGCAATGTTTTATCTTTTTTTGAACATTAGTGCTTGGAAGCAAAGTACGAGAAATTCCCAGATAATATTTCACAACAATATACGCTTATGGGAAGTAATGAAAAGCACGCTAAGTGTTCCGAAAATTAATTGTTCGTAAATAAACGACAGCTCCTGCATGTATACGAGCGCATCATATTCAGCTTTAATTTATTCAATAATACGATTGTTTAAACGGTTAAATAGCTAATACAATTATTTAAAACACGATTTTTCACTATTCCATGCTTTATATTTCTCAAAGGTTGCACTTTAAATCATAAACCAAATAAATATAATATAAATATTTAAAAATTGTAAAATATTCAAACTAAAAACCACCGTATGACCCAATTACTTTGTTAACAATCTAATCAGTTAGTCACCTTTATCAGTTATCTCGAATATAAAAAGGTACACACACAATAGCAATCGAATTCTTCAAACTGATTAGTTAATGCATTCTCTTTACCACAAATACACATTCGATCCGTAAACGTGCGGCGGTTTCAATTCAATCCCCACCAACACTAGCGCACCGTTTGCTGCATCGGTTGCACGCCCGAACGCGGTAACGATGTGTAGCACTTCGCGAATGCACACTATTTTTGCCAACCCTAAACTAACCGCGCACCGCATTGCATGTGTGTATTGCACTTGTGTGTGGCAGTACCTTTTGATAGAAAACGCTCTATCGTCGACACCGCAACAACTAACCGCGCAGTAGTGTTGCAACGGTTGCTCTGATCCGATCGCTCACCAGGAAAGAAGAAAGCATCACACAAAAAGGATGATCAAAACAGGAATGGGATCACTAGTGCCGCGAATTCTCCGGCAACAGGTAAAACCGTGTGTTGCGGAAGAATGGGAATCAATCAATAATTACTGTGCTTTGGTTCGGCAAATCCATCTCTGCTCTCTTCCCTCCAGGCGGCGGTGGCCCCTAGCACGGTAGTGTCGGTGAAAAATTATGCAACCGAGGCAACGTTCGAGACAAAGGTAAGACACATCAAGCGTACCGGCAGTGCGGTATTGCAAATTTGTTGACCTTGAGATGTTTCGCATCACTTTTGTGCTATCGCTGCACTGTTGTGCTAAATCAAGTGCAATTGTTTCGCTCTAGCCCTTCAAGCTGCACAACCTTAAGGAAGGGCCACCCACGACCGGCAAGGTGTCGAAGGATGAGGCGGTGAAATATTACCGGCAAATGCAAACCATCCGTCGGTTGGAAACGTCCGCCGGCAATCTCTACAAGGAGAAGCTCGTCCGTGGCTTCTGCCATCTGTACTCCGGCCAGGAAGCGTGTGCCGTCGGTATGAAGGGTGCCATGCGCTCCCAGGACAACATCATCTCCGCCTACCGTGTGCACGGTTGGACGTACCTGATGGGCGTTACGCCCCGGGGCGTACTGTCGGAGCTGACCGGCAAGCAGGGTGGTTGTGCGCGGGGTAAAGGTGGCTCGATGCACATGTACGCGCCGAATTTCTACGGTGGCAACGGTATTGTTGGTGCCCAGGTCCCGCTCGGTGCCGGCGTTGCCCTAGCGTGCAAGTACAAGGGTAACGGTGGCGTCTGTCTCGCACTGTATGGTGATGGTGCGGCTAACCAGGGCCAAATTTTCGAAGCCTACAATATGGCCCATCTGTGGAAGCTGCCGTGCATATTTGTGTGCGAAAACAATGGTTACGGTGAGCACAAATTGAAGGCAAATAGTATGCGACTCTTCTAGCTAACAATGGTTATTGCCTACTTGTTCAAAAGGTATGGGAACTAGTGCCGAACGTGGTTCGTGCAACGTTAATTATTACCAGCGTGGAGACGTCCTACCGGGCATTTGGGTTGATGGTATGGATGTCGTTGCGGTACGTCTAGCTACCGAATTCGCCATTAACCATGTGCTGAACATTGGTCCGGTTGTCATGGAGGTGTATACTTACCGGTAAGAAAAAGGATCTCTAACTAGAATCCCTACCTTAAGTCCACATGTTAGCATTTAATCGTTAATCGCCCTGGGGTTGTTCCAGCTATTCGGGACACTCCATGTCCGACCCGGGCACGAGCTACCGGACGCGCGAAGAAGTTCAAGAGGTGCGTCAAACGCGCGATCCAATCTCGTCGTTTAAGGATAAAATTATTGCAGCGGGTTTAGTGACAGCCGATGAACTGAAGGTAACGCAAAAAGAGCCCGTCGTTGGACGAATTTCTACGCACTGCTTCATTGTTTTGTTCCAACACCCCGTTTTACAGGCTATGGACAACGAAATTAAGAAAGAGGTAGACGAGGCAACAAAACAAGCGAAAGCGGATGGTGAAATTGGTCTACCGGAACTGTCCACCGATGTGTACTCGAACAATCTGGAGGGCGACATTCGTGGATGTAATCCCGGCTCGTGGCTTAAGCACGGTACCCTGAAGCGTGCCGTTAATCTGTAACGCACCGTTTCGAGGTTAATCCTAACCATCAAGTGACCTTCTACTAATGGAATACTAACGAAATACAAACTAGTCTTACAACCTACACGCACGCTTTCAAACACCGCCGCCGCCCCAACGACAGTCGAAAGTATGGAGCATTTAGTTCAATTTTATTCAGCAAAATATCGAAATTTAACTTAATAAGTTTACAAGTAACATTAGTCGCTATCACTATCCCGGTAAGAGTCCTCAAACTCATCCTGTCCGTCGTCGTAATCAACGATCGTGAATACGAACGCGTGGCAACCGAAGCGGATCAATGCACCGTGGTACAGTATGGCACTGCCCTCCCAGCCGCACGCCCGTGTCGGTATTCGACGTTCCGATGAACATTTGCACAGCGGAAGTGCACGATCGGCCATGCTGGGTTGCAAAGCAAAAGAGGGGAAATATTAAATCTATATCAAAGGCTATCACGTCCTGCCGGTCGGGCAACTTACCATGTGGAAGCATAAAACTGTTCCGCCCTTAGCTGTGCATTGGCGTGGCGAACCTTTTCGAGTATACTCTGCACGTCCTGTTTGACTTGTGTTCGGGAATCACATTTCGTTCCGCTACTGCTTTCCTGCCCATCGGTTATTGCTTTTCTACCATCAGCTAGCGAGTCCGCACCGGTAGTAGTGTTTTGGGTTGATGATTCGTGCTGCCATCCCGTCGAATGATCGCTAAAATCGCATGCATACAAATGCCCATTCACTTCCGAACCAAACTCGGAGTAGTTTATTAGCTCGAACATTTGCGTAACCTAATACAAGGGTAAGGAAGAAAAAAAAGAGAAGGCACAGTTTACTAACGCATCGAACGATATGTGGCATATTGCGCGTAATACTTCATCGTAGAAAATGATCGCATGTCGGCTGGATGTGCAGCAACAATCACCATACTTGGCCAGCGTTACATCATTGCCCGGACCGGAACCTATCGTAAATGACCGGTACGACATACAGATCGCGTCGGATGCATCCACTTTTTCGAATGAAAAATAGCCCTCCTGGTTCAGGTTAACCCAGGTCAGTGCGGCACGAACACGTATTTGCTGATGCTGCGCTTGGTTCACTATGCGGTTCGTTAGCTCCGTCAGAGCGTCCTTCTTGGTAGAGGTAGTAACGGTTGCGTCGGATACATCCTGTTTGATCGCTGGCTTTTTCGTTTTTCTACTTTCCGGTCCATTTTTAGCTAGCGTTGCTTTGTCCATATCGTGATCTTTCATACTATTACCACCATTGGCGTTAGTGAATTCACGCGCTATCCGCTCGATATCTTCCTTTGTGAGCAGCTCGCTAGGCAGTGGCATCTTTTTCAAATCATCGGCCTGACACATCTCTTCTATTGCTTCCTTCTGTGCCGTCGCACTGTTCGATGTGGAGCTAACCAAACACTCGGGATGGTCCGCTATAAGTTGCTGCATGCGCTGAACCGCCAGCAGCCTTATCAGCGACGGTTCCAAGCTGTCAAGCTCTTGCATCACTTAAAGTAAAGGTTCAGTGACAAAATAATAATTGGTAAATGCGAAAAGTGATAGTATACGCGTGGTTGCAAAATCAACGAAACACAATACAAGTACATGGTAATAGTAACAAACAATACATTCATTACACTTAAGCATACACAAACCTTACCCAGATCGTTTTGATTATTTGGTGAATTTTCTCCTTTTTCACTAATATAATCTTTTAAGCAGGATTTCATGTGTCGTGCGTGAGATGATTCTTGCGAATCGGTAGCATCACTAACATCAGCATCGTTATGTACTCCATTCGATTCTGTTCTCTCACTTTCCGCTTTAGTTCCTCGCTCACTTTTACCATTGTGTTTAATATCTTTTCCATTCGTGTCCTTTTCATCATTCGTTTCATCATTTTCATCATCACTTGCGTTCATTTTTTCGTAGCCCATTCGTTCGTCCGCTTCCTCGATGGCTTGCAGTTCGCGTTCGACTATTTCGAGCAACGTTTCGTCATCGTACAGGACCGGCTGTGCATCCTTGAAGTGCATGGAAGGGTTCACCTGTCGCGATCGCAAAAATGTACTGAGCGATGGTAGTAGCGCTGGGCGGTTCTGATAGTGATACTCAATCGACGGGGGTACCATAATTTTGGTTCGCGGTCGAACCTTTTGCCTCAAACGAAAGGGAGGATGCTTACGGTGAACTTTACGCAGAAATTCTGTTTTTACTGTTTCGTGATCGATATCGTTGTTGAATTGATTCCACAATCGTATGCGTTCCGTTGCCGACACGGAAGTGACCAATTTTGCGTCCTATGATGGGAATAGGAGATACATGCAGAAGCACTTAAAAACATTGTTCCGTTGCAATCTATTACGACAAAGGTAACGCTACTTACTACAAATTGTTCTACGTGATTAGGACACATCCATAACGTTGTGGGCATTGCTGTAAGTGGTGGATCGAGACAGTCCTGGTGAAACACCAGTTCACAGTAATCGCAAGCAACCAGTGGTGCTTTACGACACGACTGTCCACAAGTGTGACACGTTCTAGCCGGCAGTGGTACTAGTCCTTGACTATCCAATTCATGCATCTTTTTTAGCTTAGCACGTTTGCCGAGCCCTTCCGACTTTTCCGTGCCCGGAAACGGGAAGCACATTTCCATGTCAGATGGTAGCTCAAACTGTTTAGGATTCAGTATCCGAGCCGCTTGTATTAGCTGGTCGAATGGTGTATTCGTTTTACAGTCGTCCCATTCTTCTTTCCTCACTCTTTCCACGTTCGGTTCGACCTGTTCTAAATCCACGACCAACGAACCAGTCGAACCGTGTGCAACGGTCTCAGAAAGCGGTGTTGTGGGTTCACTGTAGCCCGCTAGTGAATCGTTATTGTCACTATCGTGCGATTGCTTACCACCGGAGCTGCTCGAGTTGTAGCTTTTGTGCGATAGGCTGCGTACACGTATGCGTAACTTCCCGCTTGTGCCGAGTGTTTCGTCCAGATTCGTCACGGATTTGCATTTGCAGGTATGGCAAACCCACTGCCCGTAAGGTATTTCCTGCTCTGAAAGCGGCGGATCGTGGCACCCGAGATGAAACGAGGAGGGACATCGATCGCAACAAAGCAACGCACCACCTTCTTTGCACGAATCACACGTATCATTATTGTGACCCCGTCCCGGTTTCCTATAGTATGGATGGTTGGGTCGCTTTTGCTGATTGCGGCCCAACGAATCAATCGATTCCGGTGGCTTGATGAGCGCCTGAATAAGCTGCAACAAGATACGAACGGAGAACGAACGCCACATTATCGCATTGTTCACTTTGCACTTTTGTTAAACGAATTTCACGCCCAAGATTTGAATGCAAGCGCATAGATTTTACTTACCGGCATTAAGCCACCAGTGGTCAACATATCATCCGGCTGGGCTCGCTGTTTGCCTATTTTCGCGTTCATTGTTAAGCGATAAATGTTCTTTGACTAACAATTAGAAGATGCTCAGATTAAAGCCACTTCCCGCACGGAGCAAGCACCACTTTGTTTGTGCAGCACTGACAGTTTGTGCTACATACATAAACCTTGACTAGAACAACAACGTGCCTAGTGGTCGCACTGGGCAGAACATTCCTGTGGTGTCCATCGATGAAAAATTTTATTTGTCACCATAAACCACCTTAAACGCTTTTTTACTTATTTTATACATCGAATATGCAAAAATCAATGTAATAAAATCATAAGAACGTGTTTTCCTTCTATTTTTACACATAACAACAATGGACACCTTTTTCCTGTCGCTTCTATCAACCTTGGTTGTCAGAGCACAAAGTTTGACAAAACGCGTATAGCGCTATTGTGAATCGGTACGCGTGCATGTGCGTTTGTGTGTGTAGGGCAAGGAATCATAATTGTGACAAAATTGTCTTATGATGTGATTGCAGTCTCGCTGTTTTTTGTGTTTCCTGCTCGTAAAATCCGTTTTTCTTGTGTTTTTCCTTTCTGTTCGGCGCAATCCGGTCTCACTGTGCGTGGGCTATTCGACGACCCGCCAGCATCTAGCGATCCCGGATGATATGTTTTCTGTTGTGTTCGGTTGTTGCTGATTCCATAGAAAACACCGATTGTGCTGGTGTGCTGGTTTAGCGGAGCACATACAGAGCAAAGGGAAGGAACCGGAAAGGCGTTCCAGCATATATAGGGGGAGGGTGCGAGGCGTGTTGTGCGTGTCTCTGTCGAAGCGTAGTTAAGGAAGTGATCCGATAATGGCCCGCGAGTATGATCATTTGTTTAAATTGCTTATTATTGGCGACAGCGGTAAGTGCACCTGTCTTTTTTTCTTTCTCATGTCGAACTGTGGGTGTGCTAGGTAAAGGAAAGGAAGGGTTTGAGCGCAGGGCGAGAATGTTGTCAGATGATGTTGCCGCTCAACACCCCCTCGGGCAGAGTTGATCTTCTTCATGACAAACAGTTTTCATAGTCTTCTTCGATCATTATAAACAAAGAAAGCTGTCTGAGATGTGTTTTTTTCTTGCTGTCTGAACGTGCGTAAACCTTAGTTCAACCCGTCCAGGCCGCACAAAGTCCTCAATCAGAGTTACATTTACTCGGAGTTCTAAGTGGCCCGCATCTTGGCCAGGGCGGTGACTAACCGACTTGAACATTATGCATGTGTGTATCTGTGTTGTGAGTGTATTTATACGCTACTGTGCCACTACAGTTAGCGCCAATGCTTATCAGCAATTGTTGGGTGTATTATTTATTTATATGCTGCCCTACTACTGCTATGCTTCTATTTGGTTTCTTCTTTCGCGCTTAAGACAATTTATTTTCCAAATCTAGCCAGCCCACCGCAACATCTCAGCTGATAAACTTTTCCGAATTGATAAACCATGGTTACAACTTGTTGTCGTCACGTAATGTGGCGGATATTTTTTAAGGGATGACCATGTCATGTCCAGCTATTTAGCATACATTGCTCTGCAGTAATTGCTTAATTCTTGCCCAGACCCAAGCCCAGCTATCATTCGTTAACGGCAAACGCGACGTTTACTTTTTTCGTTCGCTTTTAGGTGTTGGGAAATCCTCGCTGCTGATACGGTTCTCCGATAATACATTCTCCGGAAGCTACATTACCACGATTGGGGTGGATTTCAAGATACGCACAGTTGTGATCAATGGCGAACGAGTGAAGCTGCAAATCTGGGACACGGCCGGACAGGAGCGGTTTAGAACGATCACCAATACGTAAGCAAAACGATCAGTAGGGAACGGTTTCAAATGGAGCGTAAAACTGATGGAAACTCTTCCTTGCCTTTGTCTAACGCACATCGCTTACAGCTACTACCGGGGTACACACGGCGTCATCGTGGTGTACGACGTGACCAATGGCGAATCGTTCGGTAACGTGAAACGTTGGCTGCAGGAGATCGAATCTAACTGTGACATAGTCAATAAAGTACTAGGTAAGAGGAGAATTATTTGGATTATGCCATTCGAAGTAAACTAACCCATTTCTTTTGGATATTCCAGTTGGCAACAAAAATGACGATCCAACTCGCAAGGTAGTTACCACGGAGGATGCGGAACGTTTCGCCAACCAGATGGAGATCAAACTGTTCGAAACATCCGCCAAAGATAACATCAACGTGGAGGATATGTTCCTCGCCATCACCGAGCAGGTACTGAGGCATAAAAAGCAAACACAGAAACAGCAGCAAGCGGAAACGAACAACGATACAGTACAGCTTAAAAAGGGTACGCACAAAAAGAAGAACAAATGTTGCTAATGGATCCTTCTGGCGGGTTGGGAGGCGTTTTTCTTTTTGGCTTATTTACGTTGCTGTGGTCGTAGTCTCATCGCGATCGTTATGGCCGCAGCGTGGTCGTTTGCCAAGACGTTTTTTTCTCTTCGTTTCTGTAACATAATCAGCTGCAGCTATCGCCCCAACAATTGCTGCGTAAAAGTAAAGTAAGCGAACGAGTGAGGCTCGTGCTTTTATTGCTAGTGTGCGTAATGCCGCAGAGAGCTAGTGAATGATGAGTTAGGACCGGTTCCAAAATTTTTAAACCGCACTCAACGGTGTAAACGCAAATGAATGGGCGCCTACCGGTGGCGACCTACATGATATTGATTGGCCTCGATAGTATTGGACGAAGAGACTGGTAGAAGCAACACATAGCAAATGCGTTCTTGTCTAGCGCATCGGCTCATTGGCACGAGCTGAACATTGTACCAAAAGCGCACCATTCCACAAGTGACCCGAGCTGTCCGTTTGATATGGGTTATCTGTGGGTCACTTTGTTTGCCCGTGGGTTTATTTTTTGTTGCAGGAGTGCCCTCGTGTCTTAGGGTCAAACAAATTGCAACCTCCCTTCACCCATTTCCACTCAATCCCACCATGAACCACAAGCTGCCGAGAACCCCAAAACCCCATGAAGCAACACTTCTCAACGTTCTTTCCAGCAAACCTATAAAAGCCGTAATAAGTGTAACAGTAATAATAATTATTATTATTATGATAATTGTAAAATGCTTCTTTATGATTTATCTTGATCATACATATATTTAATGAACAGCCGAGCCGCGATCGCAACAGCGATTGAAACAAATCAAAGCTTATCGAAAAATTGTATAAAAAAATCCAAAACTAAACAACAGAAAACAAACCAGCTTTTTTCGCATTGTTTTATTGTACAATTGGTAATATACTACGCGAATCGGGCAATGGTAGAACAATTGTTTCACTACAACGGATCGCACCGCTCGAACGGACTGCCAGTGTAACCTTCTGGGCAGTAACAAACCGGAACGTGATGTTTGGTCTATTGTAGCAAAAGAAAAGAAAATCAATTCACAATAATCGATACGATATCACATTACCGATATAATGATCTTACCGAGCATGCCGCATTGGTACCGCAGCTAAAAATACACGGATCAACACAGTTGCCCTTGCGACATCCCTGGAACTCCGTACAATCACCATCGCTCACGCATTCTGGTCGTATGCATTCTTTGAACGGGTCACCCAAATAACCGAAGGGACACGAACAGACCGGAATTCCTCCCAAGTTTAATCGACACGATGCCTCTACACCGCACGGATTGTCGGGACATTGGGCTGTGGAAAATAATAGTGGGTAGCGGCCATGAGTGATGAAATTTCTTCATTCTGGCAACTGAATTACTCACCGTCACTGTGACCAATAGTCGCCAGTGCGATACAAACTATTGCAAATTTGAACTAGAAGCCCAAAATAAACAAATTAGAGTAAATAATTAATGTTTCTAGATCAAATAGCATTACTTTTAAATTCGCATATTTAAATTGTTAACTGATGATTGATTCACTTGAGATTGATGATTGATACGCTTGAAAGCTACACTAATAGGACTTAAATTAGTATTGTAAATTCACACATTACAGCAGCGTGGACGATTTTCAAATCTTTTGCGGCTTATATGGCCACTCAACTTCACTATAACTTGGTTTCAGTATACCAAGTGTTTTTAACACGTCCTTCTATGACAAAGCGATGCACTATTAACCATTATGAACAAATTATATTAACTATAACTCAGTCCGTTCATGAACACACAGTTGATCAAACAGTATATAACGACGCACAAATAATCCTTCGCCACCACCTCATCTCGCAGCAACAGCTAACGTACCATAGTTCCACAGTGTAACTTCACCAGGATCTGTAACGAAGGTCGTGCACGAAAAGCGTCTATTTGCTGCAAGCTCCAAAAGTCTACTGCTGGCAGTCTACTCGACGCAAATCTATATTAAATCGACTGCACCGCTAATGCACTTGAACCAGCAAACAGCAGGTAAATCGTTTTCTCACGGAACTATGCGTGCCTCTCAATCGCAATTGTTAAGCGGCGTGCGTAATGTAACAGATGAACTAATTGATGCACGACTCGGGCATGAAATGCCCTCGGGTTGATGCTGAATAACTGCCACCTGAGCGAGGGGAATTCATTGACCTGTTTCGATATAGAACCAGCTTTAAGTTTGCACCTTTTATTTAAAATTCTCAAAACCAAACGAATCGTTTTACGCACAATGTTCGAAGATATTTGCTAAATGAAACACGTGGTCGTACTCTGCGCTTTACACGTATAGCGGTGTGCGCATTACTTGCGGCAAAGTGATAATGATCACGACAGCACGAACAAATACATATAGTTAGTGGGGTAGATAGTTCGGAATTCATCGTACCTCCAGTATCGGACAGGTAGATCATGGGAAGCTATTGTCTTTCCTGTTTTTCATTACGTACAAACATTAAAGGAATTACCAGTTCCGTACCAACGGTATAAATTATTTTATTTCACGTGAATTATCTTTTACAAATTAGACGTTTTATTTCATTGCAAGTGTGTAAGAATGGAGTAAAGTACCCTTCGAAAAAAATGTAATCTTAACGTATTTTAAATATTTCGATTGTACTTCACGCATTGAAGTTATTTTCGCAAATTTGTTACATGATCGTTTCGTCTAACAGCAGTTAAGCCTATTCACAACAGTTAAGCTATCAGGTGAAAAGAGCGGCAAAGATGTAGCAATAAGTTAAGGATGAAGCTGACGATCGGAACTTCCCTACGACTAGCGATTCCTGTACTGAACGTGAAACTGTTTAATGGTTTAAGATGCCTCCAGCAAAGCGTTTGTACTTGAAGGGACTGAGTTAGGGTACTGCATTACGCTTTTTGTTATATCGGGCCACTGGATAATTACGGGCGGTACGGCACGATACGAGCGCATCTCCCTGTGTTCCCGCCGGACAGGTACAGACCGCAAGGTGGCGCTTCGCCTGACACTGAGCACCTGTTGAGGAGTAAACGTTCGTTAGACACTGCCAGAATTAAGCGAATTCTTCAACATACCAACGCCACACTGTCCAACGCAAGGATCCACACACTGGTACGCAATGCAAGCCTTATGATCGGAACACTCTGCATCACTCTGGCATTCACCCTGCGAAGAAGAAAGATCACCTCGTTAACTGCCTCTACCCCATTGAAATGCGTCGCGACCACTTACACGAACACAGCTGGTCAGTGCGTTGCCCGTATAGCCGGCCGGACAGGTGCATACAGGCCGCTCCTGGTTGCTACGATCGTATCCGGGCGTACAGACAGCATTCGTGCCGCACGGATTCGGACTGCACAGGTCTTCCTTCGTGAACGGACGACAGCTGATAAACGGATCGCCCGTCATATCCCGCGGACAACTGCAAACCGGCGTCAAACCGCGCAGGTTACAGTCGGCATTCACGCCGCACGCACCTTCGCAGGGATTTTTGCAAATGCCATAGATACAGGCCGGCCGACCCGCCGGACAGTCCCGATCGCCAAAGCACTCCGGCCGACACTCGGTGAACGGGCTGCCGATGTATCCTTTGGGACACTCACAGATGGCCCGATGGTTCGTCACCCGGGCACAGGTCGCACCCTTGCCACACTGGTTACATCCATTCGCGCACTTGAACTGGCTGCAGTACTGGTTGGAGCTACATTCCACGTCCGATTCACACTCATGCCGACAGCCGGACAGTGGAGAACCCTGCGGAAATATGGACCCCGAAGGGAAGGCGGTGTTCTGAGAATTCAAATTGCAAAAGCAAACATTTCGAACCACTTACGATATATCCTGGCAAACAGGAACAGGTCGGCACACCGTTGATTACGTCACACTTGGTGTTCGATCCGCATGGACTAGGACGGCACAGTTCCTCTAAAAACCGGAGGTTGAAAACACAAGAACAGAAAGAGTCGTTCGGTTATTCAGAGATGGCAACATCTGTTGAAGCTGAGGCATGATCAGGGCAAATGGCGCCATCCATAGTTGACCATCAAAGGTATAATTACGCGCAGTAATCTCGGGAAGCAAAATAATTACCGACATAATTCAACTTACATTTCTACAGGCCCCTTCGCGTAATGCCTTGTCCGAATCCTTATTTGGACGCGACAACCTTCAAGTCCGTGTTTACAGATATACGCGAAAAAAAGCTTCCCCAACATCACTGTTCCGTAGCGTCAAAGCTTACCCGCGCCATTTGGCATGCGTAGGATGCGTACGGGGTTGCGAGAAATATTCATATTCTTCAAACAATATGCTATTGTGCTGGTGGATGTACAGTTCGATAGGTTGATTGTTAAATCGCACGAATATCCGGGAGTATCGCCCACGGCTATGAAGTGCCATTTTGTAAAAAGCCGACCCGTACGAAATGAGAACAGATCATCCTAACAAAACGAGCGATCGATTAGCTTTCGGTGGGAGAATTGAACCAATAAAACCTTCCCCAAAAATACAAAACCCAAATCTGTTTGGGATGAAGTATAAACAGATCCAAAATGTCACCCAAAGTGGGCTCCACAATGTAAAGTCAATAAAGGCAATCCGTTTCCGAGATGACCCACCAGTGCGAATTTCTCATCAGGCATTCACAGCACCATCGCTTTTATCGGAGGCGAGATAGCTTCATCATATGCGGCCACCTACAGCTACGCCACCATTACGATCTGAGCGTTATTTTGTGTTGATTAAGTGCTCCGTAGCCGCCTCCGGCTGGTAAACATTTTTTGTTTCCGCGGAGTTCATTGTGAGCCGCGTAATCGAACACACCGAACAAACATTGTGTATGCATTGGTTCAAAGTCAAGGTAAGCCAGTTCTACACATGGCGCTGGCCCCGCATCCACCGGGCACACCCGGACGCACGCACGCCCCAGCGTAGGTGTGGCATGCCGGAGAACAAAACCCACCGTAAATGCGAAACGTGTCGGTGTTAATGTAGATCATCGCGCGAGTCGCAGTCGTAATCCAGCACATGCCCCATCCGGGACCGATCGATTGCGGTTGCGTTTGGGAATTCGCGCCACTTCCGGACCGCGCGTTGCCTACGTGGGAAGCTTGCGTCGTTTACTTACCGGGGTCCTGCAAACGGCAGCTACTAAACGGATCACCCGTACGGCCGCGCGGACAGCTGCACACCGGCACGTGGTTGCGTACCTGCAATGTAAATCCATCATTCGACAACGACAACAAAGCCACACCGGTCGCGTGCATTGCTCCATCGTAGTAGAGGCATTGCCGTCACTACCTACCTCGCAGTTGGCATTGATGCCGCATACGCCCGCACACGGGTTGACGCAGTTCCCGTTACGGCAGGCCTGATCGCCACGGCATTCCGAATGATCGAGACATTCCGCCCGTCGGCATTGGACGAGCGGGTTGCCACTGTAGCCGGCGGGGCAGGAACAAACTGGCCGTCCACCGGCCGTCTCCTGACATGTGGCGCCTACACCACACGGACTGCGCGAACATCCTTGCCCTACAAGGTTTGGCAGAACGATCGATGGAGAGTGGAAAGAAGACTGCTGGTTATGCAATTGCTTTTTAGCGCAAACGATCGTGTTCAGGTAGCTGAGTCTACATCTACTGAGAGGAAGAGATTTACACTACACTAAAGCTAAAAGTGTTCCCCCACATTCCCATTGCAGTGTGTGGTGCGTGTCGGTGGGTCAGTAATCATTAGGAAAAGAACGAAGCGAACTTCAATGATCGTTGCGGTGCGAAACCTGCTGTCCTCATTATTCGACATATTCCCAAAACCAGCAAGACGATCACATTTCACCGATATTCAAGTATCGTTGAACAACTACGAAACTTCATACAGAGATTTAGTAAGCAACAGGTGCGTTTGTCATTCTGCACTATTTTACGTTTTTCTGTTAGACAATCGCGATCGTGAATAGGAGCAGAGCAGTGTGAGTTGCGCAACAGACGTCGTTGAAAAGTGACACTCGTGATCACGCCGGGATCCCGCGTCCCAGATTCGATCGAAACAGTGTCCTTTTGGATTATTCCAAAACCGGGTTGTTGCCAAAAAAAAAAAATTAATCACTCAAGTGTTATTATGGTGCTGGTGATGAAGAAATTGTGATTGCTTAAGCATTTTGGAGAGGTAGCAGACGTAGAGTTTGTCGAGTTGAAGCTAGAAAGTTGTAGCCATTTCTGAATTCTTTTCAGGTTGAAGTGGAATTGTTTCAGCTATAGGATTTTGCAGTTAATCCGATGAAGTTGACGCCAATTCTGGGCTCTGTTAACAAGTGAAACTGTATTGTGCCGAGTTAGATCTGGAAGACTTCATAAATGCTAGATCTTTTCCAGAGGATAACTGATTCTGTGCATAGCTTCTACGACTGACAGAATGCAAGTCTTCCAGATGTGTGAATGTATGATCCAGAAATTGTGAAGAATTCATGGTCAATCTCCGCACATTCTAGCTTAATTCAGCAAGATCTTGCAGATACTACTTTCTGAGTCATACTCAAATTGGAAAAGAACCCTTTACGAACTTTGAAAAACCACTTCGATCACGCAAAAGTTCGATAAAGATGAACAAATACTGCACTTCCATACCCACACGCATGGAACGGAAAAAGCAATCAAGAAATGGTTAAAACTTTACTATTTCATCTCAAAAAACCACTAGAAAATGGGAGGAGGGAGAAGAGGTAAATAAAAAAAAGAACAATTCCAATGCCTTCCGTCGCAGTTCCGTCATCGTAGGCAATGCGCCGAGTTGCGGACCCCACCGATCCGGAGGTGGTCTGATACTGCCTGGTCGTGATACCTTGCGCGTTCGTGTAGTACACGATTTCGGGCTGAGGGTTCGCGGCTGTGTACGTATAGTACGAGTAGCCAGGGGACGAAGCCGTGGACGGGTCGACTTTTGTGCGCGTTATCGTCACAATTTCGTCACCGGCCCGATAGACGGTCCGTTGCGTACCTACGGCGGCGAGCCAAACGTTTCCGAACACGAGCAGCGCCAGCAGTAACCGGACCCGGGCAGGACACACCGATGGCAGGGAACCCACCGGATGCTGGAATGATGGAGAACAGTTCACCATTACTACTGTTGGGGCACTACGTAAACTTAAGGGCATTTCAAAGGTCTGTGTGATTCTATCTGCGAAAGATCGTTTATCACTCGCTGAGCTAAGAAGTACTTTTCTGAACATAGAACACCCCAGTTAATCGCACATGTTTTCTTCCCGCGTACTAAACACGTGTTCCTTTCACCAGTTCAAGATCACCGGCAATCTCACTGTTTATAATTCAGTTCAGTTATAGTTCTAATGCATCGATATAGTTGATTTTATACAGCTTATCCTTAAATAACGCATTTGCACTACACATTACGGCATTGCGATCACCCATCACAACCCATTTGCTAACGTACCATTGCGAACGACCTGTGTGTTACAATACGCGAGAAGCTGCACAATAAACGATTCGCGATTGTTGTTTCGATGGCACGCTCGGGCCCACTGTACGATTGTTTAATTAAACAGTTAAACAATTTACACGCTAGGGGTTCGTCCCAAAGCTCCTGAACTGCGTGTGTGCTTTTCGCTTCGGTACGATTAACGATTGTCAACCAACTGATCGAGTGTCGCCACCATCGGAGGTATATATAAAAATCGGCCTCGTACGATCGACAAACAAGGGTATCATTGTTGTGGCTCGCCGTCGTGTCTTCTCCGAGGATCCGTCCCCAACATCCCTTCCCGTCCAGCATGCAAATCAACAACAACCCAAAACAATTAAACGCCGCCAATACTACCAGCACGTCGGTAAGTCTTGGACACTCTTCTCTCTCTCTCTCTCTCTGTGTGTGTTGGAAAAGGTGGGGAGCAATTTTTCAACCCCCGCAACTACAAGACGCGAGGGTTGTGCTACGTTGACTACTGAGCTGAGCGCGACCATAACGGTGGTACGTCGTGGTAAGATATTAGAAGATACCGGCCGTTGTTTACTCTCCTTATTCTAACGTAAGTTGGCAGAATTATTTTCCGTTCCGGACAACCTTGGCCGAGGTTAAGCGGACTTGTGATCATCATCATATCCTCCTTCTATTCAAAAGCTATAGGGAGGTTTCAAACTTCTCCTTGCGTACCGCGATCAGCAGCAGTGCGTCTGGGTGGATTGGGTCCATTTGCGTAAACAGCACCAACTTCCAATACAGCCAGTGAATATTTCCGGCGTACGAGGTACCTGATGGAGGCAGAAGCGGAAAGTGAAGCGACCAATAAAAAGAAACATACAGCCTAACACCAAGTTCAAATGCGATCATACACGCGCCAAACGAAATATAGTGTACGGTTTGCACACACGGAAAAAAAGTTGTTAGATCGAGCTTTACGCCCCCGTTTAAACTCAGCTGACTTGAGAAACAGAGGACAAAATGAAATGAATTGAAGCTACCAATAATATCGATCAAGACAACATCGTTGGCGGTCATTGGATCTCGTTTGCTAGGACATTGCAAAATACATGGTTTGAATAATTGTAATGAACGCTTTACAACCAAGCGACCCCATTACAATTTAGCTATTGTATGATAAAATAGCTAACAGTTTGCTAAACAAATCAAGCCTGAGGGCGTTAATTGTGTTCGCCCGACTTCTGGTTCCTGCTGTGCGAATTATAATGACATATCCTTTAAAGTGGTTATATACGAAACAAATCAATTTTCATTGCTGTACTACGTTGGGTTGTAGCTTGTTGCTTTTGGGTTAAAAAGTAAAAAAAAAAAAAAAAAATATATCGTGCCTGACCGAGCAATAACCCTCACTTTGTCGTGGGTGTAATACTATGGGTAAATTGAAGGTCTACTCAAATGGTATTGATTGGTGTTTAGTTTATGCGAGCATATAATTACAACGCCTGCAATCAACATCCACTTCTGTCAGCCAGATTCAGCTATGTAGCGTATAGCATATTAGCTGAAGATCTGAGGGACGCATTGATTAACTAAAATTGATGTATTCAAAAGTGCACTCCAATAGTTAGCAAACTAAATGTTTAAGACTAGGGTCCTAATGCAACTGTATTTAGATGTCGTCGCCTCGCCTATACGCGCACTCAAGTTACTGGTTTTCGAATTGCTTTTATTACGTTTTGTTGTGGAGGTATTTGTGTCATTGTTGAGTACATTCTGTTTAAATAGATTCGTACATGCATACGTTCCAAATTTAGCGAAACTTAGCCTAGATAAATTTGTTTTTGTTTTTTTGTTTTTCTTTAATCCTACCCACTAAATGAATTTAATACCGAGTAATATTTTGTCTGTTGAACAGAAAACGTGCAATGAAAAGGCATATATTAGCATGAATTAGAAACGCAGAAGCTTGCATAAACACCTGATTGTCGTTACAGCATTAGGTACAAAATACACATAATGTAACCTATGTAAGGAATCATATGGAAACCATGAAGCTGTGATTAAAACTAACATTGAAAATAGAAATAGAATAAGGAAGCAAATGCTGTTGCAGCAATCTCCAGGATGCTGATGGGACATTCAATACATTCGTTCTGTATCTTAAAAAAAGGATTATTTTTGGCTACACTCCACCGAGCAGTATAGAGCTTACACGTGTTACAAAAATATTGCATGACAGTGGCTGATCAAGGCGGCCAGCATACCGATCTCCTGGGACAGATCGGTCATATGCTGCGGTGTTGCGATTAGTGTCGGTGCGAACACGGTGGCCAAATTGTGCTCGTTCATTTTGTTGATCGTGTGATGGGAAGCAATTCGGTTCAGATGCTCCAGAATGTACTTCAAACAGTGCAGATGTGCGGGCGGTAATGCTTTAACGGCGTTGCGCAACGCTATCACTTGTTCGCCGATAGATTTTTCTCCTGAAAACAAGCAACATATGCATTCACATTGCTAAGACCATTGTTTGGAGGTGTTATACTTACGCATAGATTCCATAAATAGTGGGAATGATTGAAACGTTATCAAAGGCACGGGTAGGAGCCTTAGGTAGAGCTTCAGCACACCGGCAATCACATTTATATTGCTGTACACCTGCCCCGAAACGTCCGCCTTCTCGCCATCCTTGTCTAATGCCATCTTAAGTGCTTCAATTTCATCCGCAAATCCCGATATACGGTAGATACCTTCCTGTAGCATGCCGTGGTTTTCCACCTCCTCCACGCACTTTTGGACGATAAATGGAATGCGACACTTGTGCGCTGTTACCAGGGTGGTTAAATCAACGCCAAATATTCCGCGCAACCGCTTCAGGTCGGGTACGCACTTTGCTGGTACCAGCTCGGAGCACTTAAAGTGAGCCATGAAACCACAGTCTAGGGGAGGAAGAAATCGTTAATGGTTTTGTGCCAGATGCAACAGATTCTATGGTTTAAACATACCATCACATTTGACTCCCTGCGAGGTAAACCCCCACAGGAAATTGGCACAAAACTCGCACCAATTCAAACCTTTGAAAGTGTGAGTCTTGAACGCATGCTGCTTTTCATACTCCGGATACGCATTGTCGTATGGATCTGATTTATCGTTCGACGCCTGATCCAATCCCATCTCACCGGTATCCCATTCGTCCGCTATTTCCGTGTCGGCCGTCTCTAGACTGTCTTGCACCATCGGCAGTTTATTCGGTTTGCTACACAACGAGCGTAGCTTCCGCCGATGAAGCGTCATGTACGGACTCTGTTCGTAGCATTTTTTGGTTTGACTCATCATTTCCTTCAAAATTGGGGCCGCATGCAAGCGCATGTAAAAATCCACTAATCCATCAGCCACCATCTCCTGGATGGTTTCGAACTTTTTGAAGTTCTCCCGCAGAAAGTGGCCTTTTTCGGGTGAATAAAATATTTTGAAATGTTTCGTTGTCTGCCCAAAACGCAGACTGAGCGTG
The DNA here is from genome assembly GCF_943734725.1 of Anopheles marshallii. NCBI lineage: Eukaryota > Metazoa > Arthropoda > Insecta > Diptera > Culicidae > Anopheles > Anopheles marshallii. The sequence continues at coordinate 13,225,556 of NC_071326.1, read as the reverse complement.
TAGTAGTTATCTGCACCAGGGCTTCGTCGAACCAGATAGCTACCCTCCGGTTTGTCTTTCAGCATTAGTTCACACTCTTTGTGGCCCATCGTGCCGTGATACTCCTTGCCGTACCGGGTGGGTCCCATTATGTCGTCCCGCTCGCATAGCACAGGTTTCGGTGTGGGAGCGTCAAGCTGTATTTTATACACTGCAGAAGCAAACGTCTTTAAAATGAGCAATCACGAAAAGCACTACATGTACAATTGACTTACGCTCAGGCTTCCATACGTTCGGAACGGCCAGTACTGCATCTTTGGACATGTTCAAAATTAAAGACCGGAATTAACCCCGGCCGTGCCCATACGATTCATTTGTAAATAACAACAAATCTCAACAAAGCATCCTATATTTAGAAAGACAAAAGATCTGGGTGTCAATTTTGTATACCCAACAAGCAAGGTGAATTCCAAACAAGCAACCTAGGTGAATTTCAAATGAATTTTGAGTTCTGGTCCGATAGCGGCATAATATTCTTATTTACAATAAAAGTTAGCAAAACTGTATACATGTTTCATACAAATCAACAAATCACAACAAAGCATCCTAAATTTAGAAAGACAAAAGATCTGGGTGTCAATTTTGTATACCCAACAAGCAAGGTGAATTCCAAACAAGCAATCTAGGTGAATTTCAAGTGAATTTTGAGTTCTGGCCCGATAGCGGCATAATATTCTTATTTACAATAAAAGTTAGCAAAACTGCATACATGTTTCATACTTCTACAATTGTCAATGTAGATAATACTGTTGAATTTAATTTTGATATTTTACAGTAGTTAAAACGCTTTTACTAACACTATCAACTAAAACAATAATATCATAATGTGCATAATACAGTAATTATTAATTTTTAACTTGTGCTCTTAAAATGGTTTTTAGTGAGATTAATAGTTAATTTCAACTCATATTTGTAATAATAAATATTTAGATTATTAAATAGCATAGATTATCGCACCAATGCTTTGCAAACCGTGATGTTTGGTGGAATGGATGAATGGAAGCCGTGATGAATTTCTCAGGCCACATTATTTGCGTAACTCGAGAAAAGACTGTATTATGAAATTATTGTTTTAGTTGATAGTGTTAGTAAAAGCGTTTTAACTATTGTGAATTATAATAATTAAATGAAACAGTCTTATCTACAATGACAAATGAAGAAGTAATTAGACCCCTCAGGATCTCGCCATATGAGGACTTCCATCAGGCCGCTATCGGACTCGAACTCAAAATTCACTCGAAATTCACCTAGATTGGTTGTTGGGAATTCACCTTGCTTGGTGGGTATAGACAAAAATGTACTTGGGCACCTGGTAGTCGGTGAGTTGTTTTGAAAGGTTTTCATTTGATGCGTTGTTTGGGGTTAACTTTTGTAAATGCCTTAAACATATTTCTAAATATAGTTTTAACATTATAATTCGTATTTCACAAATAATCTTTCAAAAAATAAAATAAATCCCAAATGCTGGATAGATTTGAACTTTCCGCCAGATGGCATTGCTGTCGCTCCACAGCAGCTGTCACTTGGCACTTCCGACAGGCCTCACGCTTCCTCTTTTTGTAAACTGCTTGAGTCGATAGGACGTGTATTTCATTTGCTGCTCACGTTTCGTGTCGATCTGACTTAAAAGTAAGTAATGGTGTTACCTTTTCTCGCTTCGAGCGATGCTAAACTCACCGATTACACTTTTCGTCGTGTTTTAGTTTTGCCAAAATGCGTTACGTAGCTGCATACCTGCTGGCTGTTCTGGGCGGTAACGCCGCTCCATCCAACTCGGACATCGAGAAGATCCTCAGCTCGGTGGGCATCGACGTCGATTCGGCCCGCGTCACCAAGGTGGTGAATGAGCTGAAGGGCAAATCGATCGAAGAATTGATTGCTTCCGGACGCGAGAAGCTGTCTTCGATGCCGGCCGGTGGTGGTGCAGTTGCTGCTGCTCCTGCTGCTGGCGGTGGTGGTGGCGCTGCTGCCCCGGCAGCCGAGAAGAAGGGTAAGTTCGACCCGGCACCGGAACGTGGTTGTTAAGGGGTTCCCTGTTTCTTTGCATTCAATCAATCAAATGTTACTAATGGAATTATTGTTTCGTTAATTTACAGAGGAGAAGAAGGAAGAATCGGAATCCGAAGACGAAGACATGGGCTTCGGTCTTTTCGAGTAAAAGGTACGTTTAAGTGTAATTTTTGTAACACGTGTGTTAAAAATGATGAATTATCCCAATACCATCTTTCGAATGATAGAGATGATTTTAAAGTTCTTTATATCTGATGTTTTCACCGTTAGCGGTATAAATACGTGTAGTGAACGCATGTGAGTAATCGAAAGATTATCTTTTCCATTTCAGTTTATTACTGCGTCACATTCAATTCAACTGCACTATATCATGGGGATATAGGTAAGTTTTTCAAATGTTTTCCTTAAATTCTCTGTTCCTTAATGATGATATAATCATCTTATAACCATCTTTCGAATGAATGTTGTTTGATTTTAATATGTACCTCACTGATACAAGTTTCCGAGAAGCGTATATTAAACCATGCATTGTCAATGTATAAATCTAACGGATTTCTTCCGTGCCCTCTCTTTTCAGCTATCAACAAAACCAACGGATTTGCATCATTATTTACAGTGCGTGTAATGATGTAGATTGGGTATTGTGTACAAAATGCGTGACTTAGGAATAAATTTTCATTTCGAAAACTACCACACTCCTTTCCATTATTCAATTCTTTTCCGATTTGTTTACGATAGCTTTATTTAAGAAACAATTGCTAGCATTTCTTTTCGATCAATATTAGGTTAGCTTTTCAGGGAACATCGCATACAATCTAAAGTAATTTGAACATGCCACACACGAAGACAATATCGGCCCATTCGGATCTGTTCCAGGAAAAGGTAATTATGTATGCCTTTTTGTAAATCAATTATTAGCAAGTCTTCCTGGGATAGTTATCTTTTACTTTCCAGAAGATGAAGATGGTGTACCTGATTGATCGTGGACTTTTGAATATCCCTGTTATATTTAGCAGATTTTCTATTGTATAATTTCAGGCTAGTACCGTACCGTCTTATCCTGTAAATTAGCATCCTAAAATGTTATAATCTCACATACACTGAAACGGACGGCGGAGGATGGTTTCAAGACTTTCAGTTCGAAAGGTAAGTGTAACATTCAACATATAATTTATCACACTTTGTATGATGATTTTTTTATTACTATCTTTCGGGTATGATATTTTAATGATTCCAACAACATTTACTGACCTCATTTATCATACAACCAAGGTGTGAAACGAGTTAGTGTAAATTGATAACAGAAAACTCTACTTTATTTCAGCGTGTACTTCACCGTTCTTTTATTCCGATTACTTGCAACCTTGCAATCGACGCAACCTGGTATAGTCTCAGAAAGAAGGTACTTTTTAATCAATTTAAACACACGTGTTTTTCATGTATTTCGAATGATGATTTTTTTATCACTATCTTTCGGGAATGATATTCTAATGATTCCAACAACATTTACTGACCTCATGTAACATACACATCGCAGGGTGTGAAACGAGTGGCGCTAAATTTATAAAAGAATATTCTACTTTATTGCAGGGTGTACTTCGACGTTCTTTTATTCCCACTTCTTGCATTGACGCAACCTGGGATAGTCTCAGAAAGAAGGTACGTTTTAATCAATTTAAACACATGTTTTTTATGTATTTCGAATGATGAGTTTGTTACTAATCATCTTTCGGGTATGATATTCTAATGATTCCAACAACATTTACTGACCTCATGTAACATACACATCGCAGGGTGTGAAACGAGTGGCGCTAAATTTATAAAAGAATATTCTACTTTATTGCAGGGTGTACTTCGACGTTCTTTTATTCCCACTTCTTCCATTGACGCAATCTGGAATAGTCTCAGAAAGAAGGTACGTTTTAATCAATTTAAACACATGTTTTTTATGTATTTCGAATGATGAGTTTGTTATTAATCATCTTTCGGGTATGATATTCTAATGATTCCAACAACATTTACTGACCTTACTTAACATATAAAACTGTGCAATGTGTTGCGCATGCCGGTAATGTAAGATAGTAACAGGAATATTCAATCTTTTCTCTTTCAGTTGTTTGGTACCGCTGGCGACTTCCTGACGAGTTAGGAAACCAATGTCTGCAACATCCGTTTCCCAGTCCTTTGATTAACTCTTCTGACAGGTATCAGTATACTTTAATTTAAATTTCATTCGCGCAATAAATATCAAACATAATACCAGTAATAAACCTTTATTACAACAACTATTACGCTCATCTTTTACTATAATGAACAGAGCGCACCATGGTGCATCAAGTCCAGTGAAAGAAATCATTTTTTACTATCTTTGGATGCCTTCTGCAGTACTGCAGCTTCATCGCGCTTCTTTTGTGTTTCTTGGTGCATTTTCCACGCTTTGTTCGTTTTGTCGACAGACTGCCGAATTCGATTCATGATTTGAGCATGATCAAGCCCCAGAATGTCGTGTTTCATCTCGGGCTCACGCAAGCCCTGCTCTTCACATCCCGGATGGGAATGTTCCTGATCGTATTCTTCCGTTCCGTCCTCGCCATAATCCGCCTGCTTGAGCAAACTGTTCAACAAACCTTCCACATAGTATCGCTTATCCTGCACGAATGTCAGCTGCGGAACTTCGCCCATCAGTCGTAGCTGCGACAGTTCATGGCGTAAGCGAAATGAGAGCGGCTTTAGGATACCGTCAATTTTTACGTCCTTATTGAGATTGGTTGAAAACCAATAGATGCTTGCCTCTCGAAAATCAGGAGCTACACGTACACGCGAAATCTGTATTCCATATCCGTAGAGATCGCTGGCAAACGATCCAGTTGCCATAAGGTCGGTGATATTTGTCATAAACAGCTTGTTTAAAACCGCTATGCGACGATTGGATTCCTTGCCCTGGCGATTGCTGCTGGCAAGTGATTTGGCCGGCATAAGTTTGGGGCCATGGTCGTTTGTTTCATCGTAGTATCGTTTCTTCTTCGATTTATTGCCATTCATCAGCTTGTTGAGCACCTTTGCAGCCTTCGTCGAGGACGCACAAAGGGTGCTGCTTGTAGAGAAAAAGCAAGTTGAGGCAATTTTTATCTAAAATATGAAAAATGAATTATTGTGTTGTTAGTTAATCCAGTTCACTAAATTAGGTACCATGGTGAAGGAGGAACTATGAAACACAGATCCCTTCTAGCGTTAAAGCAGGATCAGCTGTGCACCAAGTGCAATCACCGTTTAGTCAAGACAACGAATTCCATTCTGCAAAAATAAAAAAAATAAATTGTTAATTGCGTCCTAGAAAATCTTCAGTGCAGAATGAATTATTTCTAGATTTGTTTGTGTGTTGTGTATTCTTAAAAAGAGTGTTCACTGTTGAAGCGAATTACGATTCACATGAGAGATGAATGGAATTATTCTTTTGAAAATGTACAACAATTAAAACAGCTGTCAGTGAGGTAAAGCAACAGAGATTAATAGGAGACACAGAGGCAACCGAACGATAGAGACACGGCGAAAATAGATTAAAATATCTACAACCAAACTAACAAAATGGGACATGTACACGTTTCTTATTATGCTGATACGAACACAGGCAATATATCGCTTTGGATATCTTTTTGAAATTCTACTTCACTATTAGGGTTTCACCCTTTGTTTAATCGTGCAACTGTTGCAATATTTGAGTATGATATAATGCATTAAAATAAGAACGATTCTCACATCGCGCCCGCGTGCCAAAAATTTGCTTGTCAACAAAAATAAAATTCGAATCACGTTGTCAACTTTTCAAAACAATGGAAAACGTGTAGGGATGGTCGTACCGGATTGGAATGGAGCTGACCTATAAAATCTATATGATCCTTTGGAATAAAATTAAAGCACTCTTTTCAAACCATAAGCAATGTAAAATAAAGCAAAGAAATATCCAGATTGATGCATTGCGCTATTAATTTTGAATTCATAATTTCTGCTCAACAGAATTGTTCCGGAACGGATCGGAAAAGCGCAATGACAGTTGTGACAAGAACCATAGCTCCAACATAGAGCGCCCATCGCTAGCGACTGATTACTCAGAAAAAGTAAAGTTAAAGGCAAAGCTGAAGTTGTACAAGCAAAAATGGCTCTGAAACTACTGGTTGGCCAAAGTGAGTAATTTACCGTACATTTGTATTTAATTATCACACGAGTAGAAAGTGACGCACAGAACTAGTGTGCCGTGAAAAATAGGGTGTGAAAATCCGTATTGCGGCTCATTGCAGAGCAGCAGACCGTCATCCGCAGTGCATACCGCAGAAGCGAACGCCCCTCCCGTTTCTGTGACGAAAAGTGTGAAAATGTTGACGGTCCTGCGGGTAGTAGTGGGTGGATGCACAATTAGTCATACGCATACGGAAAGTGGTCACCTTTTCTCACACCCTGACGAAACAAGGTTAAAAGTCTGCAAATGTCCAATAGTATGATTTTGCAGGCGGGCAACTATTTACACAGCAACAATTTCCCGTCGCAGGGAAAGCGCTGGAAAGGGTGACTATTTTTGGGCAAGACAACGCAGAAATTTTGTACCTTTGATATCGATTTTTTGACTGGGCTTGCGCACCACCAACAACAAAAGAACTGTATGATGTCAGAACGTAGGAGAACAAGTACGTGCCGATGGAGATTTCAAGCGTATTTTATTGCGATCCCTTCAACCCGCAATACGCACTCCATCAAAACAATGGCTGGTTTTGTAAAGTGTAAATTGTACCATTTTACCCACAGATTGAAGTAGGTTCTTGTGTGTAACGACCCCAGTAGGCTGTTCCATCCATACTGCACATCAAACATGACCTTCGTCAAAGTGTTGATGGCTGAGAGGTTTTTGTTTGAGACATCCTACGCACATCCATCCTGCAATGTTGCTTTGATACTCTTCTTCATTTGTACATTTGTTGCCTTATTTTGCAGAAATTATGAATGAAGTCGTCCGTAGCAAGACAAAATCGGACGGCAAACCCGGCACGGAATGGAGAATCCTCATTGTCGACAAGTTAGCCATGCGTATGGTTTCGGCATGTACGAAAATGCACGAAATCAGCGCCGAAGGTGTTACCTGTAAGTAAAGACGTGCCATACAGTCAATCCATTAAAAGTCATTCCCCAATATTAATTGCAATAATAATATTCGTTCTCTCCCGTATGCAGTGGTGGAAGACATCAACAAGAAGCGAGAACCACTGCCAGCAATCGAAGCGGTATATTTGATCACACCGTCGGAGGATTCGATTCGTTTGCTGATGCGAGATTTTGAGAACCCGGCCAAACCAACGTACAAAGCGGCTCATGTATTCTTTTCCGAGGGTAAGTATGAATAGCACTAGCAAACTAGCGTAGTTGCGTTGAAAGATGGCAATTTTGAAACGCGGCACAAAACGCTACGATAATGATGAATTCTGTTCCGTCTGTGTCATGTTTCCCAGCTGTGACAGAAGAGTTGTTCGATATACTGCGCAAGGGCACCGTAGTAAAGTTCATGAAAACGTGCAAAGAGCTGAACATTGCATTCATTCCGTACGAAGCGAAGGTGAATATAAGCTCGGTTATGTTTTGTTTTGCTATTGCGGCGCTTTTTCCGGCTTGGCGGAACTTCGCGTCAAAACTAATCCATCTCACCCAGCCCACATCGTACTAACAGGGGGTGGTATGAATGCTTCATTGAAACAGATAACAGTCTTCAAGTCGGTTTAATATGCCATCTTCACTCACTACTAATTGTCTTTACATAATTATGGCTACCAGATGAAATAATAACTTCACCCATCATTTTATTCCCCGTGTGTGTGTGTATGTCTGCAACCCCATTCCAGTATGTCCGGAGGAGCTGTTCAACGATATCTGTAAATCGGTCGTATCGAGAAAGATTAAAACGTTGAAGGAAATCAACATTGCTTTTCTGCCGTACGAGTCGCAGGTGTGCTGAGTTTTGGGATCATTTACTAATCTGTTGTAGCATTGTGTTGTTTTTGTGTTTAATGCACTCTTTATTTTAAGCTTGTTTTCTTTAATATGATTTGTACGATTAATTTATTAATTTAATGCCGTAATTTGTATTTGCAGTTCTATCTGTAGAGCATTATCAAATTAAACACATTCATGTCATCAATTATCATCTCATGTATATAAATCCTTTACAAGTGGTACCAATATCTTCCTTCGATCATTTGTTTGTTTATATCGTCGATGATCTTTTTTACAATACATCTAACAGTATATTGTTTCCTTACCTGTCCCGTTCGCGATAAGGTCTATTCACTTGACTCGCCTGTCACCTTCCAATGTGCGTATTCGCCCGCACTTGCGTCAGCCCGCAGCGGTAATATGGAGCGCATTGCCGAACAAATCGCCACCCTGTGCGCTACCCTCGGAGAATATCCGTCCGTACGTTATCGAAGGTATGACTCGAACGAATATGCAACAATCTGCTTAAAGTATTATACTATGGTAAGCTTATCAATTTGTTTTTGTTTGTTTGCTTCTTTTATCTTACAGCGAATGGGATGGTAACGTCGAACTGGCCCAAATGGTGCAGCAAAAGCTTGACGCGTACAAGGCAGACGAACCGACGATGGGCGAAGGCCCGGAGAAGGCACGCTCGCAGCTGTTGATTCTCGATCGTGGCTTCGATTGCGTTTCGCCGCTACTGCACGAGCTAACGCTACAGGCGATGGCATACGATCTGCTGCCGATCGTGAACGACGTGTACAAGTTTATACCGTCACCGAATGCGGCCGAAAAGGAGGTGCTGCTGGATGAGAATGATGATCTGTGGGTCGATTTGCGCCATCAGCACATTGCGGTGGTGTCGCAGAGCGTTACACAGTATCTGAAATCCTTCACCGAATCGAAGCGTCTGACGCAAAGCGAAAAGCAATCGATGAAGGATCTGTCGCAGATGATCAAAAAGATGCCCCAGTACCAGAAGCAGCTGTCGAAGTACTCCACCCACCTGCATCTGGCTGAGGATTGCATGAAAGCGTACCAGGGCTACGTGGATAAGCTGTGCCGCGTAGAGCAGGATCTGGCCATGGGTACGGATGCGGAGGGCGAAAAGATTAAGGATCATATGCGCAACATTGTACCGATCTTGCTGGATCAGAATGTGTCCAACTATGACAAGGTGCGTATCATTGCGCTGTATGTCATGATTAAGAACGGCATCTCGGAGGAGAACCTCACGAAGCTGGTGACGCATGCACAGATCGACCAGAAGGAGCGTGAAATGATCAACAACTTGACCCATCTGGGCATCAACGTGATTGCGGATGTAAGTAGTCCTTTTTTATTGTACTAAGATTCAAACATTTTAACGAATTGTTTCGTTGATGGGCGCTTTAGGGCAACCGTAAGAAACCGTATACCGTACCGAGAAAGGAACGTATCAACGAACACACCTACCAAATGTCTCGCTGGACCCCAGTCATCAAGGACATCATGGAGGATTCGATCGACAACAAACTGGACGAGCGCCATTTCCCATTCCTAGGTGGCAGAAAGATGGCCGGATTCCATGCGCCAACCAGGTGAGTTGTGAAGATCATGCACGATCGCGTTCCAGTGCTACATACGGCGCCGGTTAACTAATTATGTACGTTTGGTTATTCATCTCGTTTCTGTTGCGACCGCAAAAGCAGTAGCGCACGCTACGGCCATTGGCACAAGGATAAATCGCAAACGGCGGTGAAGAACGTACCTCGGCTGATTGTGTTCGTGGTCGGCGGTTGCAGCTACTCGGAGATTCGTTGCGCGTACGAAGTTACCGCGGCGGTTAAGAACTGGGAGGTGTACATCGGTTCATCCCACATCCTTACACCGGAAACATTCCTGAGCGATCTCGGTTCACTGAACAAGGAATAAGCTGTTCAGATCGGTACACGCTAATGCAGGTTTTGTTTTTTCTTCGGCTAGCTTTACTCGTGATCCTCAGATTCGGAGTGTGTAGTGTTCCTCTTTATTATTTTTTTGAATGACAGAACAAAGATATCGTATTTAACGCGTTGCAATCGGAGGTTTTCAACTGTTCATAAGAGTTGGTTGGGTTGTGTTCTATAACCCAAACAGAATACATGAATGGTTTGGGAGTTAGATTTGAGTAAATTTGGCCAATTTGGCAGGCATAACTTCAACGCCCCCCGGTCTGAGGAATGCATCTGCATAATAATCAATGAAACAATCCTATTTGTTTATCTGTTAGCATTTTCATTAATTTAGATTACTTAACAGTACATTCCTTTGGAAAGGAAAACGAATGTGATTAGTTTAAGCGTTTGTTTCCGATTTACGAGAACTCGTGGTGCATAGCTAATGCATTGAGGGCACGCATATTGTTACATAATGGTACTACTCCTAACGTATGTTTAAGGAACAACGTGCAACATTTTGGCGATTGGCGAACTGCACCGGCGGTCGGACGCAAAGTTTCTCAAAATGTTGTTCTTTTCTCTGTTGACACATGTTGCATGCATATATATATATATATATATAAATATGGTTTTTAAAACGTTTATTTTAGGAGATTGTGTTTTTAACAACCGTACATAATGATCTTAGCCCAATTACATCGCACACAGAAGTGTGGTATTGTTTTTTATACTTATCATTTTAACAATTTTGCTGTGTTGCAATTCGTTGTATACTTTCGAGTGATCGTATAAAGTATTAGAAAACGGGAAAGTATATTCAAAGCAATGTAACGGAAACAGCAAACCCGGCGTGGAGGAGTAACGAGTGGTAGACGAACAAAGATATTTAAGCGGTCTTGACCAAGCAAGCTCATACAACACACGATGTCACATTAGCATAAATTTACACCAGATGAGAAAAAAAAAACAACAAAGAAATCACAACTCTCCAAACACTCAGCAAACATATATAGACATGAAAAGCGTTCGTAATATATAGCGTTTAGGGCGAGCTGGAAAAGCAGCAAGAGAGTTATGCTAAATTATTAATTAGTTTTAAAATTCCCATCTAAACAACGTTGCATTACGAAGCATTGGACAGATATAGAGTGGAGTTATGAAACGCGCAGAAGCTTCATATGCTCAGTCAGCGTGAATGTTCTTACACATTGGTGCACGTGGCAAGCATTTGCTTTCGATTTGGCAAACAAAATGAAGGTGAATAATCGGTTTTTCCAATCGCTAGGGATAGGGAAACGCAAAAAACAACAAACCAAGACGCTTGAAATTTGCGATAAAAAAACAAAAGCATAAGTTTAACCAAACGGCATTGGCTTCGTTCAACATCGTATCTTCTTGCGAAGTATCTAAAGCGAGTAAATGAGAAGGACCCGTTGTATAAAATGATCACGTTGAGGCAAAAAGGGTACACATAGCCGAAAACCAAAAGAAAAACACGTTTACCTTACCTATATTTATCTTCTACTCGTAATATGGCGTATGCGGAACCATTGTTTCTTGTGAAAAATCCACGATAATAACGTTCAATCTCTATTAGCGCAGCACCGCTGGCACGAAATGATGCTGTGCGCGGGTAGCTGAGAGGAAGCATGAAACAAAAACACAATAAAACAACTCTATACAATAACAATGGTTTTGCTTGTGATTCGGGTGGCCGATGGACAGCAAACAGCAAAACACACAGTACACACAAACCTGTACACATCACTTCTATCTATATATCTTCGAGCGTTCAATTATTAAGCTAATAGCATATTTAACATACACTCTTGTGCATTTTAGGAAGGATCAACGCGAAGAAAGAAACCACAAAACCTTCCCCGACAAACAGAACACCATCTCCCACGCGGACAAAGTGTATCGAACCCCGCCACGCAGGCAGGCGCAGGTGCAAATGTGCTAAAGAGCGGTAGTAACACACAATAGAAGTACAATGAAAAAGGCAAAAGAACGAAGCTAAAGTGTATTTGCCTAAAAAAAACGGGAGAGAACCTGCAAAAGCTGTAGATGTATTACTCGCACAGCAACATAGCTAAAACCGACCCCACCAATTACAGTAACTTCTTCTGGGGTGAAATTGCCCACACCCCGAACAACCGCGGAAGGAGTTCGCTGGTACGGTTTCTATACGTTGATTCTTCGCAAAAACAAAACGAAACATGATACAAACGTTTAAAAGGCAAGTAGGCAAGAACGATAAGAAGTTCTAGGAAAGGGAAATGGCTCGAAAACAGGACGAGAAAATTGGCTTGTATTTTAGTTGTATTTTTGGCTTCCTACCGTTTTCTCCAGTTTCATAGCATAGACAATTACATTTAATAAATATTTATCCAAATGAGCTCGTGCGTTTGTGTGTGGTATCTATTTGTTTGTCTAATTAATACCAATTCATGCCCGCAATACATTCTTCTAGCGAATGAGCGATTTGTTGATTTAAAAAAAAAAATTCTTCGCAGGTTGTAATGTTTAAGGGCGTTCTTTTAATACTTTTTACATTTTTTTTTATTTAATCGAAAAAAATACGTACTATGACAGAAATTTTTTATGTTGTTATTTATTAAGCAATTATTTATGTTTGTTCCAGGGCCAACGATGCGGCCACTATAATGTGTGCCAAACTTGAGCACCCTCTGGGTTGCCGTCAGAGGTGTCAAATTTTGCACGTCGTTGAACGACCGACGGAGTTCCACAATGATGATAAAAAAAAAACTGGAAAACGGCAAAATAAACATATGTATTCCATTTTTTCTATACATTCAGATTCATCCTTTAAACGGAAAAACCGGAAAATCTTCTTTTTTTCCTCGATCGCCACAATGTACCGCCCCCTTAAACTTCAATCATCCGTAACCATGGATTCGAATCATAGCACCATTGGATTGTTATTTCACGACAAACAAACTGCAAATATTCAATCAAGAAACAGAATACTGGAAGCGAAAGGTAAATTTCAGGTCCATTTTTGTAAGCGGATAACCATCGGTTCAGGAAGTCATGCCACGCCGAAAGCCAATTACCAAACTGGGCATATTTGGGAAGTATGATCTAAACCCGGAACAGGCGGTAGAGAACTACTTTGAGTCGAAATTAAACAACAAGTATTACGTGTACGTTGATGGTTAGCCAGTCGCGTGTTAAATTACCCTCTGCTAACGTTACCACTGCCCTTCTTTACAGCAATGTCCCCGGCTGGGATGTCGCCCGCAATGGGTTCGAGCTCAAGGGCATACACAATGATCGCGAGTACATGGAAATCACCAAGGAGCAGCACCGGATGCGTGAGCAAGCCCAACGCCAGGTGGTCGTCAACCGGAAGCGGTTGGAACAGACGACCGATTTGCTGCAGCGCATGCGGGCCGAATTTGTCGAGCTGAACGACTTCCTCAAGGACTGTGAAATGAAGGAGCAGAATGCTTTAGATACGGTAATTTTCCTCACATACGCGGTGCACGACGACTCCGCACGCTCACTTGACCGTCTTCTTGGCAGGTTAAGCGGGAAAAGCAAAAGCACGAACAGTACGGGCAAAAGATCACACAGCTCGAGGCGGATCTGGAACAGTTGGACGAGTTTGTGGTAAAGTACGAGGAAACGATTAACACATTTGAACCGTTTGAGGTATGGCGTGGTTGTGGCCAACGCTCACAAGCAGCAGGAGTAAAACTTACGTCCGTCCATTCAATTCTTTGCACGCTTTGCAGAAAGTTATGGAACAGACGATCGCCGAATCGAAGAGCTACGAAAATATGCAAGAACTCATTCAGCGTTGCGATTCACTGCGTATGTAGTACTACTTATATAAATGCGACGTGATACTACTCTCAGGTTGCACTAAACAAATTTCAACTCTCCACACACTGCAGTGCTGGCACAGGTGGAAATTTCAGCTGTAGAGCAACAAAAGATCCAGGAGATAGAGGAAATTCGCCAGAATCTCTTCAAGGCAACCAAGACAGCGCTGCACATCATAACCGGTCTCAACAATGATCTGTCGGAGTTGTTGGTAGGTGATGTTTTGTTGGAGAACTGGGGGCTATTTTATCCGGGTTGTGGCTTGGTGCAGGAGTCCTCCAAACACCTCACTGCTAAACTATTCTAATATCACGGCCTTACTGAATACTTTTATTAGTCAAGTTGCACCTCCTCTGTCCATGCGGATAGCCTCCAGAGGACTTTACGCAATAGGTCAATAGGACACTGAGTTTATCATAGAACTCCGTGGAGTACGTCACTATTGCTGGTGCTCAATTGTCCCCCTGCACACATATGGGGCAAAAAAGCTTCTGATCATATTTTGGGTTTTGTCTCATTGATCTTCAGCCCATGAGTTTTTCCCATGAGCCCATGAGCCATGAGTATGCTATTAGTATGCTGAGCACACAAGTATCGTAAGATGATGTAGTATATTCTGTAATATTTTCTTCCCTTACTTCCAAACTTCTAGACACAGTACGTGGCCGCCAAGGAGGAAGGTTTGCGCTGGGAAAAGTCGGTCACCGTCGTCAAGTGCTACATGGTGGAGAACGAATCGAGCATCAACTGTCTGCTGGACGCCATTAACCATGTGTACATTTTGCTACGCAAGCGTCGCGGCGCCGCACCGGCCGCACCACGCGGTGACGTCGAAACGCAGCTAGATCACATCAAGGAGGAGATCGAGATTCTGCACGATGTACGCAAGCAGGCGGCTGCGAAGATGCGCAACGATGGGCACAGTCTGTGCGGGGAGAAGGGAACCGAACGTCGGAAAACGGCACTGTAGAAAGCAGGAAGCAGGACACAAATTTCGGACAAAGAAACAACCGTACAAGAAACTCGGCCAACTTATTTGACAACTTTGAGTTTATTCATTTGCGTTCTCGCGTTTATTATTGTTTTTCGGACTCTGTTTATTTACTGCTAGGTTTAAACGATAGCATTTAATTTCAATCAACCAGTGGTTCCATCGATTTGCTTTTCATATGTGTTAGCGAATCAATGCATATAATGAGGGAAAAGAGTGTTCGTTTGTTTAGGGCGCATTACACTGCATCATGCATGCATATTTATAGCAGATATATGTATGTATACGTATTTTGCTTTTTTTTTCTTTGTTTTTTGTGTGAAACATATTGATCTACATACATCCCTCATTTCCCATTGCGGGAATCACGAAGTCGATCACGCTCTTGCAATTCGAGAGGGAAGGGGCGCAATGAAGCTTACCTCATCGCCCAATTTACTGCCGGTCCGTAGTAATATTAACGCATAAAATATTAATAATCGTAAATTGCATAAATAAAACTTGTCCTTATCTTGCCGATTGCGGCCAACTGTGACGACCGAAATCGAAGCTAGTGGTGCTAAACGAACGCACTACACACTACTACCCATCTGGCTCACTGTCTGTCCGAATGCCAAACAAAAGGCTTTAATAAAATCAAATGTCTTGTGCTTGTGGCGCAAACAATTAACGCAAATATGTGTTTAAATTAATGCAAATTAAACGAAAACAAAGCAAAAGCTTCAAAAAACAAACATAGCATCACTCGAAAAACAGTGGCAAATTGATCCGCTTACAGTAATCGTTCATTTGTGTACACCTTTCTGTAACAATAGTAGAAATAGAAATTACATTTCGTCTCGTGTTTATATCGCAATTTCCAATCAAAAAAGAAAAAGGAATGGTGTATTGCTCTAGTGCATGAATGAAAGAAGATTTAAGCTTACAATTTTCTTGTGCGTGCACACGTTTGCACAGGACACATCAAGACCATGTTACGAACGAAAGCAAAAAAGATTAAAAAACTGTCTTGCAACACTCTATAAAACCATAAAAAGTGATCTTAAAAATTACGATTGCATACTTTCAGGCGTCTCGTACGCTGGGCAAACCATAAAAAGTGATCCTAAAAACTTATGATTGCATACTTTAAGGCGTCACATACTTCTAGCGGGAAGTGATAAACTTATGTCCACACACACACACACCCATACAGTGTCGTGGTGGCATAAACAATAAATACTGCATTTTCACATGAGCTACTCGTACAAGACGTAGGTCTAGAAGAAGGGAGGTCCTGCTGCACGAACGAGACAGAAAGTGTTTGTATGTGGGGCGAGCGAGTGCGGCAATCATTCATTCAGCATTGGGATCGGTTCTACTAGGAATGCATCCTTTCTCTGTCTCCGCTCTTACTTACTACCGTATGCAACATATTTACGCAAACTCCACCAATCTTTTGGCGCTAAATGTTCCTTCCAAATCGGACATCTTTGTTGGGCTTTAATGTGTTAGATAGTGCGAACAACTCTATAAAACAAATCTCTTCTTGCTTTTTTGAATAGGAATTAATTAGTAGTGTTCAGTTGTTTGTTGTTGTTGCTCTGTATGATTTTCGTTTCTAATGGTCTTCTTCTGTTGTTTTGCTAATGGTAGGATAAATTTTACACAACGGATAACAAGAAGATTAGCGTTGTTCCGCGGTTTCGCTGCGCTGTTCCATGTATTTACACACACTCTCTATACTTATTACGCGCCGTGCATAGTTTGCATATGTATATGTATATATATATATATATAGATATATGTATATATTCATCTGTTTTGTATCTATTTTTTTTTTTTCATTCTCTTAGTGAAACAGGTAAGATAAATGATAACGATTTTATGTTGTTGAATTTCTACTCAATAGACTGCAAAATTCTAGGATTCTCATATAATATTTTTCGCTAGCCCGGTGGGACGCAATTTTTTCCCAACCGGGTATTTATTTCTCCGTTTTCTATTGTTTGTTTTTGCGTTACCCCTTACGCTCGAATCGTTTTATCCATGCCAAACTCGTTAAAATTACAGCTTTTGCAGCAAATAAATAGAAAGAGTTCCCATTTTGGGGCTATCGAATTCATACCTGCACAGCGTGAAGCTTCAATGTCGCTTAATCGCCACCCAGCCATGAAATACACCACGCGGTGTTTGCATTGCTTCGGTAGCGGTTAACGTTTCGCGAACTTTCCCTTTATAGTGTGCTTTTTCTTTACTGGCGATTCTTTAATTAAAACCTGAGAAACGGGAATAGAAACATACGGTCGTGTTTAACAACGTGTTCATTCACTTGTCTGCTTGATACATGCTGCTGTGTGAGAATGCTGTATACATAATCAGCTTAAGGCTTCGGTTACAAGACAAAGCAACGAATAATGCGCATGCCACAGACGGACGAAATATGCATGAGTGTGAAACAGCATTTACAAGAGGGTGTTATTTTTGACAACGAAACTATATCGCTTTATTCGTACACAAGGTAAATGGAAGGGTGGAAGTGACGCCCAATTTGGGTAGGCGCCACACACTACAGAATAATCGCTACTACGCAAAAATGTTTATCATATATATATATATATATATGTAATAGATATATTCTAACAACTAGCCGCACTTCCGTCACACATTTGTCAACCTACACGTTAAAGTAAGGTAATGTTGTTGTGGGTTTTATAATAGGCGAAGCAAAAAACAAATCCTTTGTCTAATCCTCCCACACAGCTTCCTAACTCACCTAACGGCGGGTGTGTGATTAATTTAACTAAATGCTGATGTGATTCGTATTGCGGGACAGGAATCGGAAACGGAATCGAATCAATGTAATACACCCCACCCCAATGCCACACGATATGGACCACGAACGATGATGATGCGGCAATCAATATGCACACACACGTTGTTGTTATTCATTGTTGAACGACGAAGATTACCACCAGACGGAATAGAATTTCGAAACGAGTACGTACGAACGTAGCAGCAAAACATCAGCACCAGCCATCATCGTCAGTAGCAGCAGTAGGCAAAAGAACACCAATGTTGGGGTTAGACATAAGTTTAAAGCATCCCTCAATAAAAACAAAACGATCATACACGTTCCGTCCACAGCGGACGATGAAAATTACGCGAGCGAGAGCCAAATACTTTTAATATTTTAATATAAACGTGCCTATGGCGCTACATAAAGCCCCTGCTGCAACAACCCTGAATGAAGCGTGCACCGGATACACCGATGGTCTTGTCATTGAAACGAAGGAGGTGTGTTATGATGAGTGCTACCATGAATCTACCTACTTTATTTACTCTAATTTGTTTTGCGTGCACAGAATAGAAAAGGAGGAAAAAAGGTAGACGAAAAAAAACTGATAAAACTGATGATTAAACAAAGCCTTTGCTACAATGCATTACAAATTACAAACCGTACACCGACAGTTTGGGGTCACACAACATTACTTGCACACAGGCAACAACTTTTGTCTGCCAAACGAGGTGGCCAAAAACGTGCCAGTACTTTCTCTCTCTGGCTCTCTCGCCTAAGAAACTAACAATAATCATACACGCATGATCGTGATCGTTAAATCGGGAATGATGTGCGGAAGGAAGCGTTGGGGGAGGTGGAGAATATTTTAGTGAGTTTGAACCACCGGGGTCAGAGATGAAGAACCGGGCTCACAATTGCTCTCTATACACATGCTTGTTCGTTCCTACGCTACTGTACGCGCGGCGATGTTGCATCACGCCCACAGAATGTACTACTAGTGGCCGTTTGCGCTAGGGTTGTTAACGTGCAATTTTACATACCACCGTACTGGTATGGGGTCATATTTGGTTGCGGCGGCACGTACGCACCAGCGTACTGTGGCGCATACTGAGGCATGCCGATACCGGGGCCAGCTGTCAGCATGAGCTGCGGTTCGGGCATGATGATCGATTTGTGTTCGGTACTTTCACCCTCCTTCTGTCGTTCCGCATCGGACGCTTCGAGTTTGTCCACCTTGGAGGTATATTCTCTCGTCACCTAAACACAACATACAACCATATGGTACGTTAAGCATTGCGTTGAGAAAAGCTATTAATATTAGGCCAAATAAGGTACCTGAATAATATAAGGCATCGCAAAGTCCATGATGTTGTGACGCCATGCGAGTTCTAGTATTACATCGGGCCGCAACAAATCGTAGCACTAAAATAGGCAGATTAACCAAAAAAAAAACACATTATCTCAAGATATGACCTCACCCACGGTGGAAGAGCCGTTCGTTTAACCTACCTGGAATAGGCATGCCGCGAAGCAATCGTATGCGCCCCGTTCCAAAAACCATCCGAGCAACTCTTCCGCTAACTCGCCCTGGTGGGACTCGGCCGCGTATTCCATTGCGTCCTTGAAAAGACGGTCCTTTTTGCACAGCTCCACACTTTGTTTCCAGCGGTTGTTTCCTGCGTTTTTAACATGATATAAAATTAGCACACAAACGGTCCATGTCACTGTAAGCTCACATCTCAAAACTATACAAACCTTTGTACAGGTAGGCGGCAATGCGACGGAATTCTGTAAGCTCGTGCTTTTCGAGCTTCTGCGCCAACGCAATGTTGTCAAAGTTGTCGAACGCGTCGATGGATGTCCGCAAACCCTGATAGTCCTCTTCGTCGATCAACAATCCGTTGAGTGCTTCATTGATTGCCTTGTTGTTGAGGCTCTGGACCGAGCGCAGGTAGGTTTTGACCAGCTGCAGATGACCCTGTTTGGTGAAGAAACTGACCGCACGGGTGTGATCCATGCGGGGTGCCAGCACGAGCAGCATATCGTTCAGCAACAGCGGCTTATAGTCCAGATAGAACTGTATCGCCTTGTAATACAGCTCGATGTTAGCCACCTTCGTGATGATATCCTTGAAATGACCTTCACGCCACGCCTCGGACGGATGTGCCATCATGGCCAACACGGCATTATCGTACTCCTCGTACTTGTCGTACAGGAACACGAGCTCCGACCAAAGGTGCGCCTGTTCGGCGGCACGCAGTACCTTCGGAATGTTTACGCGCGACCAGAACAGCTCGAGATGTTCACGCATCTTGGCCGGTTTGTACTTCGAGTACAGAATTGCCAACTCGGTGAACATGCCCATGTGCGCCCGCTCCAGTCCAAGGGCGGCCTCCAACAGCCCAATCAGCTCCTCAAAGTATCCCCGATCCTGATAGTAGTTGATCAGATCCTCCAGCTCATCCGCGTGTACCACAATGTGAAGGCCACACATCTGCGCCAGACGAAACTCTTCCGCGTCTACGCAGGCGAAGCACACCTCCTTCCAGGTGCGTGTAGAGTTGGCTTTACGGGCCCCATCCACAGCACCCTGGAACTCGCGCAGATGCACCAACGTGATGGCGAGCCGTGCAAAGTTGCTTACGTTGTTATACAACAGCTTCGCCGCCTCGTACATACGATCGTTGAAGCAACGATCGCCGATCTTCTGAATGTCGGCATGGTTCGGTCCCGACACGAATTCCTCCAGATCGGCCAACCTACCGGTACGGGCATACGCGTAGATCAGCTCACTTTCAATGTAGCTCTCGCGGGCCTTCTTACGTGCCATCTGCAGATAGCGTACCAGATCCTCCCACGAATCATTCTTGCTGGCCGTTTCGACCACATCAATGTAGGCGCTCGGATCATCCGCCTTGATGTAGCTATCGATCGCTTCTTTCACCAGCCCTTGCTGAAGCTGGGCACGAGCCAACTGTGACCACACGGCCGGTTCATTGCAGCGCTCTGCAAATTCGTTCGCACGCTCCAGATTGTTCACCTGCTCGATCAGCACCTGAATAGCCGAAGTGTTGACGTCGAACTTTTTGAATATCGCAAATGCCTCCTCGTACAGTTCGTTATTGATAGCAATGTTAGCAATATCAGGTGCATCATAGTTGTCCAAACGATTGATATAATCCATAACGCGGCTACGATCCGCCTTGATTGCCGTCAAAATAAGTAGATTTTGCAAATTACGATGATCGGAGAACACCGATGAATCAAGCACGATCTTCTCCAAAAGCTCGATTAGCTCGTTTGGTAAATCAGCCGTCATGAATGCCTTCACAGTAACAGAGATATCGTCCGGATCTTGCGTCTCTGATAAGGCAGTCTGGACGACCTGATCGATTAGCTGACGCTTGTAAGGATTCGCCTCGGAGAGGACTTCCGCCCACAATTCTGCATCACGGCGGCGCACCAGATAGCGGGCCTCTGACTTAAACAGAGAATTTTCGTTGCAAACCGCGATCAGCTCACGGTCGCACTGGCCACGCTCGTACGCAACGCACGCCAGATGCGGATCGCGCTTCTCACAGTAGCGTCCTACTACTCGGCTATCATAGAACTGATTCTCCTTCAGGAAACGCTCCGGATTGTTGTTCGAATCGATGTAGATCTTAGCGAGTGCATTGTGCGTCGCCGGCTCAACGCATCCTTCATGAACGCGCGATTCCAGCCACGGCAACAGTAACTTCAAACGGTTACGTTTCTCCACCTCCTCTACCAACTCATCCGTGGAGAACTGTCCCTTTACGACCAGTATCAAGTTTTTTATAATGTCCTCCGAGCAGTCGACATCCAGCAGACCTCCTACGACCACCGGCAATCGCGACGGATTCACTTTCTGCACATAGATCTCAATGTACTTCTGCAGACTGTTGCGGTACAGATAGAGCACCAAGTCGTGCACGAAATCGAACCGATCGCACACAATGATCAACGGTAGCTGATCGGTCAGCTTTGCCTCCTTCAGGAAGTTCTTCACGCGCTCCGCGTTGTAACAGTTCGACTCGCGACAGATACGCTCCACCTCCTTAATCTGATTGGTCTTGCAAGCGGCCTGAATGTATTTGAAGTGCACCTCCGGATCTTGGCTGAAGTTTACAATCGAGCCCAGGAAATAGAACAACCCTTCGTAGCTCTTGAAGCTCTCGAACAGATCGATCAGAGCCTTGGTTGTCAGCTGCTCGTGGTACTTGGTCGCAATCTGTACACAGATCTGCAGATTTTGACGAATGTTTGCAGTCAGCATCGCCCTCAAACACTCGAGCGAATCCTCCACTGAGAGTGTGCCGAAGAATCCTACCAACCAGTCACCGTTCAGCAGCTGAGTGTGGACGACCGCACGCTTAATATCGTACAGATCGGTATAGTGTTCCAGTGCGCGCTGCAATAGACCGGCCTTCTCGCACAGCTGCGCGATGTGTGCACGATCGTAGTGCGTAAACATGGCATTGCCAAGTATAGCATCGGCGACCTGCGGTGCCGACATGAGGTTCATTTCGAGCAGACGCGTCTGCAGTGCTCCTTCCGCGGGACGGTTGTTCTTGAGAGCATCGAGCAGGAACGCCGTACACTGCTGTACCATGTTCTGCTCCATGAAGATGTCCACGATCTGGTTGATGTCAGCCAACGGTTCCTCGTCCGCTACCAACATGCTCGCAAACCCAGAGCCCTGCTCCGGATTCGTCCGCATCACCGAACGCAACAGGAACACGTAATCCGGACTGTAGTTGACTTTCTTCGCGTATAGTACAATCTTCTGGAACTGGCCTGTTTCGGCGAAACACTGAATCACCTTATTCGGTACGTTCGAGCGCAGATAGATGGAAAGAGCGAGTGTGGGATCGGACGGTTTGACCAGATCGCCAAGTTCTTCGCTGCACTCAAGCTTCTCCTCCTTCAGCCACTTCTCGCAAAGCTGCTTGCGGCCCTGCGCCAATACCGGGCGACACAGTTCGAGCGATTCGTACTTGTTCAGCTTGCCCTGATCGAGCAGAATGCCGAAATATTGCAGCAAGGGTGGTGAGTTCGTTCCCGGCTGGGCCGGCACCTGTTGGAATTTTTGGATCGTTTGCGGCGTACGCAGGATTCCTTTCGGTGCAATCGCAGCCACTTTCGCAGCCTCCGCGAACTGTCCATTCTGGAACAGTTGGTTAAACTTACGGACAAACAAGTCTTCCGCACCGGACAGATTGTTCCGCACCGCCATACGCAACGCAAGGTCTGGATTCTGGAGCACGGTGTTAATGTACGGGATGATTTGCTCCTCGTCGACCGTCACCGAAAGCACCTGACCCTTGCGATTCACACCAATGATGCCACCGCTCGATTCGTGCGGTGCCGTCACGAAGATGGTATCTCCCGAAATACGATTCATGTAGATGCAGGTCGCCGTCTCGATGTCGTACATGTGGATGTAGCCGTACTTGGTGATCAGGTAAATCACATCGTACCGGGGCGATACCTGCATCGCTACAGGGAAATCACTTTGTGCCTCCGGCGGGAAAAACACATCGACCGCCTTCTTGGTAAACGCCACATTGCCGGCCGGCGGTGTGCCAACCTCAATGATGTGCAGTTTGGCAGCGGTTTGCGACCGGACGGCGAAACAAAACAGCGTCGACAGTTCCTTGTTTTCCTCCATCTTGAAGGTGGCAAACGAGGCGGCATGACCTTCGATCGCTTGCGAAACTTTGCGCTCTACCGAGTACAACTGCATCGCGCCAATCACACGATTCTGCTGTGCCGAAATACCTATCGATAGATAATGATACACGTTAGCACTATTGTGGTCTATAGACTGGCCTCTACAGCAGAAGAGTAAAGGACAGTTGCTTACCAACTAGCAGCAGCCATGCTTGCTTCGGATCGGTACGATAGTTGATGATCTGACAGCCGTTCAGCGACGAATGGCGCTCAAACATCTTGATCGGCGTCGAGTCCCCTTCCATCGACCAATGATACACGGACGTTTCCGTCACCAGCGACAGCGTGTTGAGGGTGATCCACTTCCAGAACACGACCTCTTCCGTCATCGTGTGCGCCTTCATCTTCGATTTCATCTCGATGTTGAAGATCTGCAGCGTCTTCTGCGCCTTCAGAGCGATCACCTTGCTCGCCGGGTTCATGATTGCCGAGTCCGCACTGATCGGCCGTCGGATCGGATTCTGTGCGTCATTCATGTCGATAATAACGACCTGCGCCGTCTCGCCCACCTTCTCCCGGACGCAGATGAACTTGTCCGACTC
Source organism: Anopheles marshallii (assembly GCF_943734725.1). Taxonomy (NCBI): domain Eukaryota; kingdom Metazoa; phylum Arthropoda; class Insecta; order Diptera; family Culicidae; genus Anopheles; species Anopheles marshallii. Next base: position 13,201,655 of record NC_071326.1, on the reverse strand, counting down.
CATCGTCAGATTGGTGAACGAGATCGAGCTCGCATTGATGTTGATGTTGGTGAGCTACCACAACATCGCAGCAGGCCAGCATATTAACCATGGATACCGCGCGAACAAGCGAACAATCGGGGAGTAATCGTGTTCAGAGAGTTTGGGGTTGAAACGATAACAGCCGGGCATGGAAACAACGGATGATGGCACACACGGAGTTTCGGGACGGTGCAGTGTGCAAACATCCATACAGGAAGAGAAGAAACAAAGGGAAAGAAAACAGAACTCTGATAAGAAAAACATTCTCTGAATTTTTTGCAGACGTGGGACGATGTTAATGTTGTCGGTGTTGTGTTCGTTGATGGTCTCTATCTTGAGCATTATATTTCAATTTCAGTTCGTCATCGAATGATTTTTGCATTGAGAAACGCAGCATCCACCCACACCGATACGAGAGAAGCTAACCAAAAAGGTTGCTATAAAACTAAATCGGTCAATAAAATTGCATCTGCCCAAGGGAAATTTAATTTCCCTTCTAGCGAGGGTCGTCTTTCGTAGGAGCTATCTGGATAGGACAGGAAGAGAAAAACCCACCCACCCACTTCTAAACATCTGCTCTGCCTCAAGGGACAAGAATCCAGCATGGTTGGAACGGAGCTTTGGTTCGAGAAAATTGGAACCATTGCGTAATGCCAAATCATTCGTTTCCTTCCCTGTCGCGTGGTGGTTCCGTTCGTGGAAAACAGGCGCAGAGTGCTGCTTGCTGTCCTTTTTCTCACTCCTCAACATCATTACTTCCTGTCAACCGTCCTTCGGTAAACCAAACGAGCTGGTCCAATCGATTTCTCACTCGCAACGCAGCTCTGCACGAAGGAATTGATCCAAAAGACTTACAAAATCACTAAAAGAATGATTCATGGTACGCTATCATTAGCAGCATTGAAAGGGGCGTCGCGCTTTTTCTTGTGACACATGACCAACATTATATTCTCCAATCCCACCACTAGGGGCTGCTGCTGCTCTGCTCCTTTTTCATCTCAGCAAACCCCAATAGGCAAGCAATGTTTAAAGAGGGATATGCAGAGCAATTCTAGGTCATTCGCGTCATCTTCGTCGTTGTGTTGTAGTTCTCTTCATCTTCCCCTCACCCAAAACGAAACTCACCTGTAAATGCTCCTGAAAGCGTATCGGAAGTTGTTGCGACATTTTCGGGCTGCGCCTTATTCACTACTATGTATTAATTTGCTTCAGTCACTTCCAGGACACGTAGATCTTAGTATAGTTAATTTATATAACAACTTATAATGTTTTAAACATTCACTTTCACTAGATTCACAATGATTTGCACACGAACACGGACGAATATGATGTTGCGGTACGGCCGTATTCCGTTTTCAGGACGGGTTTTCGGTGAGACCTTACTGGATGAATGAAACAGAAATTAAGGATGGTTGCCATCAGTACCAAAGGTAACTGCTATTCAGTAGTTTCGCCAGCATTTCGAGAGAAATTGTGATGATGGTAACACGGTTCGAACACACGGTTATTTCAACTGCACGCGAATCAAGAGCGCTGTCGATCGATTAAATGGGGTTCTACATTGCTTGTTTCGGTCCAAACTTGGGACAAATCATTATAATAGATAAACCAGAAACTAACCCCAGTTTTTTTCTTCACTATATCCCTTTAAGCACGCCAACAGCAATCCTTAACAGAAGACGTACGACCGCAACACAACTCGATGACTACGTGCAGTGGAATCTGCTCACATTCACCAACACCGACGAATCGCCTGCTGCGACGGACGGCATAAAGTTGAATGGATTCGCCGAACGCATGCAACTTTACGCACACAAGCTTGCGTAAGAAAACATTGTGCACAGTAGTGGTGGAGGTGCAATTAAATAGTAAAAGCCTACTTGTACTCCTTTCGAATTAACAGTTGCTTTCTCGTGAAGTGCCTGCAGCTCTAGATCATTGGACGCTATTGCACCGTCGATAATTGAGGTTTTACGTTTAACTCAGTTATTATTTAAGCTCGAATATTTAACGTTCAAACTATATGAAAGGTTAAAAGAACGGTTCGCTTAGTCCACAAAACCTTGCTCAAATAAATTAAATCATCCGATTTATTCGTGTTCTAGGAAAGGTTTAACGATGTGTTGACACTTGTCGCAATCGCACTGTACGAGAAAAAAAACACCTTAACAACATAACTAAGTGGAGCCGCTGCTGTGCTTGCTTGTGTAGGTGTGTTGAATAATTGAATTCCAATATGGCCGTTCCGACTTGCGGTGAGCCTTTAAACATTTCCGCTATTATGGCTATCACTGGGCGCCATGCGTATTTATGGTCTGTCCTATTTCGGACAGATTTTATGGCACAAGGGCTTTTGTACGTTTAGTAGATAAAAGGATTGCAAACAATTCATCTGCCAGCGCATTAAAAACTAGATGGAATGGCTGGTGTGGCACGGCGAGTAAGAGATGAACGAGAGAGAATAGAGAAAGATGGGAGAGCATAACACGGATGCACCAATACCAATTGCCCCGTTAGCATTGTGAAAAGAACGAATACCCGTTGATGTGTGCGAGAAGAAAACAACTCACTTCCCCCGAAAGGTAAATTAAATTATCTTCGACTATTGAAATTTGTTGCGGGTTTGTTTCTTGCGCACGAAAGCGGGTCAGATACGCACACCGCCGTAAGGGGCAGACACACCGTACATATGGTTTGTTAAAGGAAGCTTCTCTATTATTTCGACACCCATCAATCAGATTATTGCCCTGCCGTCTCGTCCGTCCGGTTTCACAGGAATCGGGCGCGTAAGTGAATATTTTTCCTATTTGCTGTCCGCGGTCGGTGATGGTGCGGTGGCAATAGTAGTGTTGGTGTCAGTTTTGTATCAGGTAACGTAGGCCCCGCAGGTATCGCCCACCGTTCTCATCGTTTTCTCCGCACCGTTCGCTTTCGGTGTATAGCGGCACAAGCAAAATGGCTCGTTGAGTCACTTTCTTCCTCCCGTTACACATCAGGGAAGACCCGCCCGCCCCACACACTTCACGCACACTATGGTGGCCAAGTGCCACATCACTTCATCGTTGGGCGCTTCCGCCCATCGCTTAACAGCTCGTTTCACTGACGATATGAACTTTTTAAATGCGGTTACATATCCGGATTACGGTTAGATGTACATTTCTCTACCAACAGCACTACATCACCACCATTTTCTTTGCGCCCAATCTAACTCATGCCAAATCTCACATAATTGTTGCAGTTTGTACGACATTTCCCTAGCATACGCTCCGAATACAGTGTGAAAATTAGCTTTTCTCGCTTTATTCATCCATCTCGCATCACAGCAAATGGCAGGAGAAAAGTACTGGTCGGTCGGTAACTACACACAAAGCGCACACCTCCCACTCAACGATGCGCAAATCTTTTTCTTCTCAAACAGCTTTGTTCGTAACACTTTTTTCCCAATGGTACATCGGTATCGCTGGGTTGTTTAACTTTCATTCAATTCGCATGCGACACAATCACCGAGTATCCATTTCACTGCACCAGGATAATCTTTTGTGAACAAATTGTACAAAATTCCGAAAAATTTTACCCGTGAGACGCACACACACACGAAAACCGTCAGATGAGTTGCAAGTTGGAAAATGAAATGCGCTCCTAGTTCGGTTATCCGATGCCTTTGGGTAATGCGCCGAATAATCAAACATCACGGATGATGCGAGGTACTCTGCGGATGGGGTTCTTTCTACAGTAGAAGCCATGTTTTTTTTATCTGCATTCAAATTCAATCATTCAAATAGACGGTTGGAATTGTTGCCGGCAGTGATATTTGGCGATTCAAAAAGAAGGCTAGGTTTTCGTAATATTTATATTTTGTATTCGGATTTGTTCGGATGATCTAATTCAGTTTTACTAATTTTTGACACATTTTTAATTTGAATGAAATCTGAAACTCTATTCTGAACATGGCTCCTCACCTATAATTATGAATCGTCAAAGATTAATGGATCATTAAAGATTCTTCTGATATAGAATTCGATTCTCGTTTATTATTCGGATCCATAAGTTTACTTAGGCATAACCCAACAAAAGTATTCAAATTCAGATTAATTTTAATTTATAGCTTATTCTAAGTAGCTATCAAAATTAGCATTATTTTACAACAGCATAAGCGCATATCATATCCAGATATTTCACCGTACATAATTATTAAATGAACACTTATTTTTCCGCCCTGTAATATACTTTAGAGCTTGCCAATCGTGTTTGTATCTGTTCGAATGTTTTACCCTTTGTTTCTGGCACGAATAGGAAGACGAAAATCGCACCAAGCAAACAGAATCCAGCAAACAACCAGAACGTTCCCGCCTCTCCTAGCCCGTTCCGAAGCGGATTAAACGTTTTCGACATCATAAAGGACAGTGCGTAGCTGGTGAATGTTGCCAACGAGCTAGCCAGGTCCTTCACATCAATCGCAAACACTTCGCCAATCATAATCCACGGTACCGGTCCGAAACCGATCGAAAACATTGTTACGAAAACGGACAACGCAAGAACCGGCAGCCATTCGAGGTTTTCCACTTGTGCTGGATTATTTTGCAACAGCTGAAAATACACTCCTAGGACGACGTGCGAGGCGCACATTATGGCCGCAGACAACATCAACAACCACCGACGTCCAATGCGATCGACTGTGAAGGCGGCAAGCAGTGTGCCAAACACCTGCATCACACCAACGATGATCGTAGCCACATCATGGTTCAACGAATCCGAGGCATTCTGGGGGAATGAGAAAGTAAGACAAATGTAAGCTGTTAAAACCTATCGAACGACTTCAATTTAACTATCGCTCACCATGAAAATGTCTGTGGCGTAAAACAACACCGCATTGATGCCGGACATTTGCAGAAAGGTGACGAGCCCAATCATGGCAACCAGTGCGCTCAAAGTTTCTGGCGTTAGTAATGATTGTTTAAGTGACTTCTTGGGTTGATTTAACAATGCATCTTGCTCCAATTGAAGCTGTTCTATTTCTGTACAAGCATCACATTTTGGGCCACGCAACCACTTGAGCGTTTCTATAGCTTTGGTCTTATGTCCTCGTTTGAGCTGCAAGTGATTAACGATTGTTTAGTGTTATGCACGATAATTGTTTTTAATGAGGATCTTTCTCACCAGCCAGGACGGGGTTTCGGGCATTAGCATAAATATGGGTCCAAACAGCAGCACAATGAAACCGGATATAATGTTCAGTTGGAACACATTCACACCAACCGAAATGCTGAAGGACATCAGCATTCCAAGGTTTAGCATGAGCTGGAAAAAACTCCCCACAGTGCCACGGATGCGTTGGTCCGCTATTTCACCGATGTAGATCGGCACGGACATAGAGTAAGCGCCTGCTGCAAATCCCTGCAGCAATCTGCCAAGATACATCATCGCCACTGCTTGAGACCAGGTCATCAATACCCACCCTGTCGAATGCGGGTAACGTACATTACTGGTTGAAGGATCGCGAAACAAATCTGCATCGACGCACTTACCCAACAGCAGTGGTAAAACGAAGAACAGAATGGTGTTTTTGCGTCCTTCTGACCTCATCATTATCCCACACGGTATGGCAGCTATGGCACCACCGACAGGCATGAAGGCAATAGTCCACGAAAATTGGTCATCGCTCATTTCGAAGTTTCCTTCACCATCTTCCAATATCCGAGGTCCTGCCGGTGCGGACCAACCGAACACCATGCCGATCGCAAGTACGCCATATGATGCTGCAACGGAGCGATAATGAAAGGAAAGGAAAGCTCAACCAAACCGCTTCAGTCTTGGCGACGATAAGGAATGGTCCATCGATCAATTAACTTTCCGGAATGGTCAATTTGAAATTCATTGAGAGTGTTTGATGATTGTACTCTTATCATGCCGCTCATGAGCACGTGTTGATTTTACGTTAACGGGCAAAAAACCTACGCAGTCATCAAATTGTCAACAACATTCAATTCTTATCATTGTCGAAATTATGTTTGGCTCTCAGGAGTAAGGATTTATAAGCTGATATTATTAAAATTCATTCAACAATTTCACTGCCTCAATTGTCAATCAATGCGAAATTGATTAAATAACTTTCACCTATTCGTGTACGGAACGCTACTTGAGCCCATTGTTCAACTGTTTCTCTACCAATCGAACACTAATTGCACAAGTTAAGATAATAAATGTTGACATTGACCACCATATATTGATTAAATAACTTTCATCTATTCGTGTACAGAACGCTACTTGAGCCCATTGTTTAACTGTTTCTCTACCAATCGAACACTAATTGCACAAATTAAGGTAATAAATGTTGAAATTGAACACCATAAACTTAATCAATTGCGAAGCTACCTGCTAATGCTGCGATGTACTGGTTTTGATTGGGAAAATAGTAGGGTAGTTTGTTCATCCTTGCGTACGTAATGCGATCGTTCTTACTACCGAGCCACTGGAAAACCGCATAACAACTGAATGTGATTGTGGTCTAACTGTAGCAACGCACCGTTTTACACAAGCCGTAAGACCTGTACCGCAGATGATAAGAACAGCACAAAATCTCACTCTTATACATGGATTTTTTATTGTTATGCGTTATCAACTTTGGGATTAATCTGATACGCGCCTTGATTGATGAATCACTTGATGTTATCCAAAGTGTCTGTCGTACACTTTCAAATTATTGTGTACAGTTTGTTGTTATACCAACACATGTTTGCAACGCAATCCTTTGATATTGGACCGCATTCTGCAACGGTTTTGCATTTGGTATTTTGTTTGCAATTATAGAAAAATTCATTAGGAAAACAGGCCGCAATTAGTTAACTTTTCTGGTTTATATTACAAACAACTTTAAATTGCGGGCATTCTTTATGTTTTAATTTAATGAATAAATAGTTCACCATCTGGTTAGCAGTGTTGCATCAATCCGACTCCAGTATATTTTCAACGATAATTCCCTTTAACCTGCACGAGATACAAGTTCATGCAAGAATTGGAACATGATTTACTATCTTGTCCATTATTCCGGACGACCGGAGTAAATTGTCATTGCGATACTGATGGGTATGTCGGGAGGATCATCGATTCGCGGTTCAAGATAACCCAGTTCAAACAACAGGCCCGTTTGATGTTCCTATGAGTTCATTGAATGAATGGAGGTTAAAAAGGACTTATTCTAGGCTATTTACAATGCTTTATTCAGGCCCGTTTCCCAAATGATTTACGGACTTTATGAAATCGGTCCTTATTTGGAACCTTTAACCTGTTTCAGCGATCAGCGTGACTTTTCGAATACATCAGTGCGCAGTCTCTTGAAATGATCCGAAATTTAGATTTTACCTATCTAGGTTCACTAGGGCTGCAAATTGATATTTGCAAGCTGTCCGTTTTAAGCATTTGGCAGAGCTCAGTTTTTTGCTAAATCAACGCCACCAACTAGATAAAACTTCAGCAATTGAGAGGTACGATGCATTTGTTTACATTTTGCACGTCTTGGTTTGTTATAAGGAATTGGATCTGTTGAAGCCATATAAATAAGATCAGATACCATCAGTTTACCATAAAATATACTAACGATCGGGATACGATTGTGTGAAAAAATAATTTCATCCATACTCGTGCAGCTGAGCTTTCTTCTTCTTTCTTTTCTTCAGCTGTGCTTTTACTGTGGTCGTATGGTTTACACACAACTGTCAAAATAGGTCGGTGCATTGTGCGAAGCCGGGCAATGGGCGCACCTTCTCTGTACGCACTTTGTTTATAGGCGTCAAACGCTTTGACATCGGCAAACAGCTCCGCGAGTGGCATTTTCTTTTCACAATCATTTGTTTATTGTAGCATTCGATTTGCAATTTCTCTACCTATATTTGTTGCTGTAGCGCGTTGCAGTTCTAGCAAAAGCGGTCAGGAAGGTGCGTTTGTTTCACTGCATTAGTTCCTGTACAGCAATCGTGGAAAATTCTATCCCAAACCACCGAAACCACTCCGGGAAATGACACAACAACTGAAGGATCAGCTAAAGTTTGATATAGTGAGTTGAGCGTGATTATTTCCAATCTACACATCGTACAATGGATCTTTAAACAAAACTTCATCCATTTACTAGGAATGGGGACACGAGAGATTGGTACGGGCTCAGCAAACGGTAGAAGTTCGACCGTTCGATGTCGAATCATGGTCACTGCTGGTTCGTGAGGGGCAAAGCCGGCAAGTTAATGAGGTAAGCACGGCACAAATGATTTTAAGAAAAGTACATTCTACGAACGCCGACATTGAAACACGCTCTGTTTTTAGGTACGATCATTATACGAGTCACTGGTCAGCGTGTTCCCGACGACGGCCCGATACTGGAAGGTGTACATCGAGCAAGAAATGAAGTATCGCAACTACGAGCGCGTTGAGAAACTGTTTCAACGCTGTTTGGTGAAAATTCTAAACATAGATCTGTGGAAGCTATACCTAACGTACGTGAAGGAAACGAAGGCCGGCCTCAGTACGCACAAGTAAGCATCCATACAAGCGCACACATCGTTAACCATAACTTACCCGAGCATTGTATGAAAAATTTCCTTTTCTGTTAGAGAAAAAATGGCACAGGCGTACGACTTTGCGCTGGAAAAGATCGGCATGGATCTGCATTCGTTCTCCATCTGGACTGACTACATAACGTTCCTGAAGAGTGTGGAAGCGGTGGGCAGCTATGCGGAGAATCAGAAGATAACTGCCGTTCGGAAGGTGTACCAGCGTGCGGTCATAACACCCATCATTGGCATAGAGCACCTGTGGAAGGATTACATCGCGTTTGAACAGAACATCAATCCGATCATATCGGAAAAAATGAGCGTGGAACGTTCGCGAGATTACATGAATGCGCGACGTGTTGCGAAAGAGCTGGAAATTGTTACGAAGGGACTGATCCGCAACCTGCCGGCCGTACCGCCGACAGTGACAAAGGAGGAAATTAAGCAGGTGGGTGACGGTGAAGTCCTGTTTCATATGCGACACTACAAGATGTGTTTTATGCTATCCCATATAGGTGGAACTTTGGAAAAAGTACATTGCGTTCGAGAAGTCAAATCCGCTGCGCAGTGAAGATAATGCGCTCGTAACACGTCGCGTGATGTTTGCTATTGAGCAGTGCCTGCTAGTGCTCACACATCATCCTGCGGTCTGGCATCAGGCGGCCCAGTATCTGGATCAAAGCTCGAAACTGCTCGTCGAAAAAGGGGTAGGAGCGTTATATGCGAGAGTGAATCGAAGTTTATCAAAGATTCTAATAATTGTTTTATGTATCGCCGTAGGATCTCAATGCGGCCAAGGTATTCAGTGACGAAGCGGCAAATATTCTTGAGCGTGCTATTAACTCGGTGTTGAGTAGAAACGCGTTGCTGTACTTTGCGTATGCCGATTTCGAAGAGGGGCGCATGAAGTATGATAAAGTACACCAAATGTACAACAAATTTCTTGCGATCAACGACATCGATCCAACGCTGGTGCGTAGTAACGTTCTTCGTACAGATGTGGTTCATGTACCGTAATGAAACATAATTTTTGCCATACTCCACACAGGCTTACATTCAGTATATGAAGTTTGCTCGTCGGGCAGAAGGAATAAAATCGGCCAGAGCCGTGTTCAAGAAGGCACGCGAAGATCCCCGGTCCACCTACCATGTTTTTGTTGCTGCCGCGCTCATGGAGTACTACTGCAGCAAAGACAAAGATATTGCTTTCCGTATATTTGAGCTCGGTTTGAAACGGTTCGGCGGAAGTCCTGAATACGTCATGTGTTATATAGACTATTTGTCACATTTAAATGGTGCGTATGAAGTAAATGATGAGCTGCACATATTTAACCACATTGCTTTTGTACCCCCCGTTTCTAGAGGATAACAATACACGTGTGCTGTTTGAAAGGGTGCTATCGTCCGGTGGACTAACCCCACAGCTGTCCGTTGAAGTGTGGAACCGTTTTCTTGAATTTGAGTCTAACATTGGCGATCTGTCAAGTATTGTGAAAGTTGAACGTCGCCGCAGTGCCGTGCTGGAGAAGCTTAAAGAGTTCGAGGGCAAGGAAACGGCCCAGCTCGTCGATCGGTACAAGTTCCTCGATCTCTATCCGTGTTCACCATCCGAGCTGAAATCGATTGGGTACAGCGAAACGCGAGGGATGCTTAGTGTAACCGGTGTCAAACCACCAGCCGCTCCCGTGCCAGAGCAACCGGAACAGCCACAGAAAACGGCACGGCACGATTTCACCCAGATGATACCGTACAAACCGAAACCGAATGCATTTCCGGGCGAACATCCGATGCCGGGCGGTACGTTCCCGCAGCCGGCTGCATTGGCCGCATTGTGTGCCATTTTGCCGCCACCGATAAGCTTCCAGGGTCCGTTCGTAGCCGTCGATAAGCTAATAGAGGTGTTCAATCGTATACAGCTTCCTGAGGGTATGTTATGTCCAGGCACCACTGTTATGATTTGCTCATTTCTCTTATGTTCTCTTTGTTCTCGATTTTAGTTCCTCCACCCCCTAGCGATGGCACTGCTGATTCGAGATTATTTGAGCTAGCCAAATCTGTGCACTGGATCGTAGACGACAGTACCTACGCGGGTGAAGGTGGCCTGAAGCGACGTCGCATGGCGCCGGGTGGCGAGGACAGTGACGATGAGGCGGTGGCACCAGCACCACCAGCTAACGACATTTATCGACTAAGGCAGCAGAAACGTTTCAAGTGAATGCAATCACCCGCATGCATCTGGTGGTTTATGCTTTTAGGGACAATATATTTCCCCCCCCTTGTGCAGGAAGTATATAAAGTTGTACAATATATCTTAAGACAAAATACGCTCATATCTCAAACTATTTTGAACCATCCACAAGTCACGTCCAATGACCATTCTAGTGGAGAGCTGATTAACAGGTGGCGAATGAGTGACTACGGCAGAAAATAAATCAAAATCAGATAAACTGCCCAAACAGCAAACTCTTGCAGAAGTTAAGCTTTTCTTTCAGGTCCTTTCGAGCAATGGAACAAAAAAAGTACTCCAAGAGTCAAATTTTACGTGTTAAATGTCACTGTCGTTTCGCTTCTAGGAAGGATTCATAATTTTATTGTGCAAAATACGTTAATTAACCGAAGAGCTTAAGCGTGAGTCTTCTGGTTCCACAAAAAATAGCATCCCATATTTACAAGAAATAAGGCGTAATGCGTTGGCTTGGTATGACGCGATCTTCGTTCGGGACGGCTTTAAATATTTTCACCTGCGGATCGTAGATATCTGTAAAGTCTAGAATGGATGCCACGTTACCACAACGGTAGCAGTAGTTTGGTGCCGACCAAACCGTCACCAGTGTGCGATTGAACTGATAGTTAATGCCCTCGTGCACTAGCTGATGTGCCCGGCAGATTTGGATCAGTTTGTTGATCTCCATGAAATCTCGCGTTACGAGCGACCCGAAAAGCCAACCTGCGCCGCGCGGACTTTCTGCCCACGTATCGATATCGTCCGGATCGGACCAAACCAGATCACAGAACGCGCCCTTGTGCGGTATCTCCTGATCGCGGTTAATGGTACGGATCTGATCAAGCGTTTTGATCTCCGGGCTAAGGCCACCATGAACACAGAGCACCTCATCATCAATTATCTGGGAAACGACGATAAAAAAATACATTTCCATTATCACTGGTGTTATGTTTACGGGGTTCATATGTGATAGCTTACCGCCGCTATCGTAAGCAGATCAAACACCCTACAACAATACTTCCACGGACTAGCGTTACCGTACTTCGTGTAACATTCATCGTAAAACCCGTACACTTTGGTGATTTGGCGTGATTCGTGGTTCCCTCGGAGCAGCGTAATTTTGTTCGGATACCGTGCCTGTTGATGGAACAAAATACAGGTTAGCACACTCGCTGAACAGAATCTCTCCCGGTGCAACACTTACCTTCAACGTAAGCAAACGCGTAAACGTTTCCAGACTGTAATATCCTCGATCAACAAAATCTCCCATAAAGATGTAATTCGTGTCTGGTACATGGCCACCGGTGCGGAACAATTCCTCCAAATCGTAAAACTAGACACCGAAAGGTAAAGACGCAAGTGGGGTGTGTGTGAATGAGGAAATGAAAATAGATCTGTGCTGCCCCGGCAGATATCGTCATACACACGGCATGTCTACGATAGACACGGGGGCTAGGGCACACGGCAAGTGGCGGGCATTTATTCTTATCAGCCTCGCACCGACCGATGGTGACGCGTCTGATTCATCTAAATATATACGCAATTTGGATGAAATGCGTGAAACACTGTACCTGTCCATGAATATCGCCGCAAACGGTGACGGGTGTGCTGACAGGCTGCACGTTCGATTCCTCCATCAGCAGCTCGCAGACGATGTCGCACAGCTTCTTGAGATCATTTTCCGGCAGATATTTGCACTGCTTTGCAATCTCTATCCACTGATCCAGTTCCGAAGCCATGGCTCCGTGTAGGTGAAATACTTTGAAATGGGGGAGGTTTGCTGAACCGTTTTGAAGGGTTTATCGCTACAATGATATGGAGGGGGCCTAATTCGTGCGAGGAAACAACACAATGCGAGTCACCCCTTCTTCTTCATCGGTTTGGCACCTGCTGTCAAGAAACAGTAGATATTAAGGTTAATACAGCTTTGCTCAAGGTTACTGGTGTTGCATTTTTGTGGGAAGCGGGATGGGGCTTGAATTTCCACGTTTTGAAAGAATGAAATATAAACAATTCATTGCTTAGTATATTTGTACTCCTTAATCACTCTATTTCGACAAGCATTCAGTAGCGAAATGGCTGAAAATTGTTTGCATGCAACAACGTTGTCACATCTTTTATACATACATCTTGGCGTCTGTCAAAACGCGAAGGAAGGATAGAGCAAAGAAAAAGAAACTCTGCGCAATCAATCGATCGAAGGCAGGAAAAAATTGAGTTTTTCACCACGGACAAGGAAGGAAAAGCTCTGTTCGCTGTGCCCGCTCTGTGTGCCCGTGATTCCGATTGCATTCGCGCAATGATGTAGTGCATTTCGAACGGTTCGCACGGTCGCAAAACGAAGTTACAACCGAACGGTGCAAAAAAAAAGAAGCTGTGTTGAGATAAAAATCGAAAACCCCGTTTTTATCCTGCCGCCACTCCAACTTACACCAGCACCAAGCTGACCAGGCAGTGTGCAAGATTCGGCCGAAGGCGAATATAGTGCCGTGAACACTGCGTGCAGGATTATAATAAAGGGCTGTGCGTTCGTGCGTGCATGTTACTGCGGTCGGTAGTGACCGCTAGAGGAGCAGCAATTACGTGAAAGTTTTGTGAGCTGTTTTGCAAGTGGATGCTCAGATTTGTCGACCCCCATTGTGCGTGTGTAGTGTGTTAACCAAAGTAGGCAAGGCGCAGATACGACGGAACAAAAGCGCAAGGTGGCGCTTGGTTCTCGAGCACGAGCAGGAACAAAAACAAGTGAAAACAGTTCATCAACAGACAGTCCGCCACAATGGAGTCACTGATTCCGATCGTGAACAAGCTGCAGGATGCATTTACCCAGATGGGGGTGCACATGCAGCTTGACCTGCCACAGATAGCGGTGGTTGGTGGCCAGTCAGCAGGAAAATCATCCGTGCTGGAAAACTTTGTCGGAAGGTCAGTTGAAGCGAAAAGTCGAATGATGATATGAGCAGGGCGATGCTTTTGTCGTTCATTACTCATCCAAATACACCACCACCACCCCATCTTCTAGCTGTCAACGGTTGAGAACAACGCAAACCTGAGAAGGGTTTCCGTTTTTTGCTTTTGCATAACATCCTGTCCATTGCGGAAAAGGATCTCTGTTTCACAATTCGTCCCTGTGCAGTTTAAGTAACATGATCGTCTTTTTTCTTTAATAGTTCTTAATTCAGAAACATAGCTTCAAACTGACGGAAGTGTCATTTGGAGCGAATGTGGAGGAATCATAAAAAAACATGATTCACCAATTCCACCCCAAATGCGTTGGCTGGAATTTCGATCCAGCCACAATTCGGGTGTGTATGTGTGTGCAGGGGGTGGATTTTTTTTTAATGGAATTGAAATTGGGGAACCGTGTGATCGTAGTACTGTGTGTATGTACCCACTAGAAACAATACGAGCGAATGGGATGACCTACCGCGAACGATTGGTGTACGAGTAAGATAGCAAGCGGCGAGAGACAGAGAAGGAATGAGATGGAAAGAGCGAATGCGCGCGATAAGACGAGCGAGAACAAGATAGCGTGAAACCTTCTTCGCGAAAGAGCGCGCGCTGGTTAGATCCCAGCCAATACGTGTGTTGCGGAATCACCGTCGGGCTTCTGGAGCCCTCTCTTCCTGGTGTCACCAGGTGGTGGTGGTGGTGGAGACTATCAGAGTTGGAAAATAATCGATAATAGAGCGGACCTTTATCGAAGGGGACACCTTCGTACGCTCGCAGCATTTTCGGTAGGGCCCCAAATGTTACGATGGATGCAGATCAAAAGATTCGCTGTATCCCTTATCTAACGTTGCGGGTCACTTCAGCAGTTGTAAAATAAACCGTGTAAAATACCCGCAGTTAGTGGTTTGTTTTTAAGTTATTTGCAACTCTCATAATCGTGCAATGTGCACTGAGATGACCTCCTACCAGCTTGCCACAGATGCAAACGCGCCATATACCGTTCTGGAGCGAAACATCTGAGCAAATATTCCTTCCCGCGGTACAAGAGAGACATTCCAAAATAGTAAAGTGTGCGCAAGGGCAGCAATAGAAGCATGATTTTAGTAGCGAAAATATTTACATTTTTTTCTCATTTACTCGAAATTCGTTACTGTTGCGAATGATGATGGCTCGCTGGATCGAGCATCATTTGTCAGGCTACATTTTTGAACACCAAAATTATTGTTGCCCCACGCTTATTGAGAACTATTTTCACATACGTAAGTTCTAAACACTTACTAACTTACTCTCTCATACTTGGTTAAGTTTCAACATTAGTATATCTGTCTCTACTACCAATCATCAGAATGCGTGCTGATACACAGGAAGGCACACTCCCATACACACTAACACATGGACATATTTTTGTACGCGATGTGTCTGCAAACACTTCCGCCTGCTTCGTCCTTACGATGGTTGCGATGGTGAACGGAGCTCGTACAAGAGGAAAAAATTACATAATATCCAATGATAACGGGGACAGCAGAGACCGTTGACAGTTGCAACAATCCTTACCACGTATGTCCTTCCAAGCAAGCTAGCAATTGACGTTGCAAGAATGTTAGAACAATCGTGACTGTTTCAGAGCAAAGTTACGCATGACGAATCATTTAGCATCCCATCCCCACATTCCCTTGCGATGACGATGGCAAGCTCATTGGCTGGGTGAAACGTTGTGTGTTTTCACTCCTGCGTTACATGCAGGAAGTCCGTAATGATTACTTGATGCCTTTCGGTAAAGATAAAAACCTTTCGATGCGATATTTAAACGTTCGTACAATGAACGACACTGTACTGTATACTGGTGTACTGCTGGGTGCTTGGGGAAGTAATAAACTGTCTTTGTGTAGCACGATTAATGGCTTGTGTGCCGATTGTGTTTTTATAACCACTTTACTTTACACAATCGATTATGACAAATATTTTTCCTATTTACAAACTTGTCACATGAGTTGGAGCGATAAAAGCAAGCGTTTGGAATTCATCTCAATGATCCCATGCGAAACTTTGCCAATGCATTGAGTATTCATTCTGTATTTGTTTATTAATTTTCTTTTTAGAGATTTTCTTCCCCGTGGATCTGGCATCGTAACGCGACGGCCATTGATTTTACAGCTGATCAATGGAACTGTGGGTAAGTTGACGTTGACGAGACTTATGAAGCGCAGGAGTATAAGAAACAGAATTAATAAAACATCTTTCCATTCCACAGAATTTGGAGAGTTCCTTCATCAGAAGGGCAAAAAGTATGCGAACTTTGAGGAAATTCGACAGGAGATCGAGGCGGAAACCGATCGCATCACCGGCAGCAATAAGGGCATCTCGAACATACCGATTAATCTTCGAGTGTACTCACCGCATGGTAAGCAATGAAGGTTGCTTAAAAGGGGTGAATAGTTTGGACGGTTACGTAACCGGGACATTTCGCTTTCTGTTACAGTACTCAACTTGACGCTGATTGATTTGCCCGGTTTGACCAAGGTGCCGATCGGCGATCAACCGGCCGATATCGAGAACCAGATCAAAGGCATGATCTTTCAGTTCATTCGTAAGGAAACTTGCCTTATTTTGGCGGTCACGCCTGCCAATACCGATTTGGCCAACAGCGATGCCCTAAAGCTGGCCAAAGAGGTCGATCCGCAGGGTGTACGAACGATTGGTGTCATTACCAAGCTGGATCTGATGGACGAGGGTACTGATGCGCGCGATATTCTCGAAAATAAGCTGCTGCCGTTGCGCCGTGGCTATATCGGTGTGGTGAACCGTTCGCAGAAGGATATCGAAGGGCGGAAGGACATTCACGCTGCACTGGCGGCCGAGCGCAAGTTCTTCCTGAGCCATCCGAGCTATCGGCACATTGCCGATCGGCTCGGTACGCCATACCTGCAAAAGGTGCTCAATCAACAGCTGACCAATCATATCCGCGACACGTTGCCGGCGCTCCGTGATCGGCTACAGAAGCAAATGCTCACACTGGAGAAGGATGTTGATCAATACAAACATTTCCGCCCAGATGATCCTAGTATCAAAACGAAGGCTATGCTGCAGTAAGTATTCACAATGGGGGAAAAATGAGAATTTGGTCAGGTTTAATCCATTTCCCATTTGAACTTTCTCGTGCACAGAATGATCCAGCAGCTGCAGTCAGATTTTGAGCGCACAATTGAAGGTTCCGGTTCGGCGCTAGTCAACACGAACGAACTTTCGGGCGGTGCCAAAATTAACAGAATTTTCCACGAACGGTTGCGCTTCGAGATCGTCAAGATGTCCTGCGATGAGAAGGAGCTGCGGCGTGAGATTTCGTTCGCCATTCGCAACATTCACGGTATTCGTGTCGGTTTGTTCACACCCGACATGGCGTTCGAAGCGATCGTCAAGAAACAAATTTCGCAGCTCAAGGAACCGATCCTGAAGTGTGTCGATTTGACCGTTTTGGAGCTATCCAATGTTGTGAGAATTTGTACGGACAAGGTATGAGCTTTATCATTGTTCAAAGCTGTTTTATCTGAATTGTCAAACTTTCATTTCTTACTGCATAACAGATGGCTCGTTATCCGCGCTTGCGTGATGAAACGGAACGCATCATTACGACGCACATTCGTCAGTGCGAACAAAAGTCCAAAGAGCAGATGATGCTACTGATCGACTATGAGCTGGCCTACATGAACACCAACCACGAAGATTTCATTGGCTTCGCAAAGTAGGTGTCATCCTTTGGTGCGCTTGTAACTACAATTGCTTCAACTACGTGTTTGCTTTCTTTTCCAGCGCTCAAAGCAAAACTGAAAACGCTGTCAAGACTGGTACTCGCAACCTCGGTTCGCAAGTTATCCGCAAAGGACACATGTGCATTCAAAACCTGGGCATCATGAAAGGTGGTTCGAGACCGTACTGGTTCGTGTTGACCTCCGAGAGCATCTCTTGGTTCAAGGATGAAGATGAGAAGGAGAAGAAGTTTATGTTGCCCCTTGACGGGCTTAAGCTGCGCGACATCGAGCAAGGATTCATGTCCCGGCGACACACATTCGGTCTATTCAATCCCGATGGACGTAATGTTTACAAGGTATGGCACTGACGGCATCTCAGTTCGTATGTAAATGGTGCTTTAGTGTTCAGCGAAGATATTAATGTAATTTATAATTCCTCAAGGATTACAAACAATTGGAACTGTCTTGCGAAAGTACTGATGATGTGGATTCATGGAAAGCATCCTTCTTAAGGGCTGGCGTATACCCGGAAAAGGATACTCCCGCTAATGGAGATGAGGTGAGTGATTTGTAAGACATGCTAGTAGTGGTGTTAAAATAATTATATTAACACAACAATCGAGACAACAAGCCGTTGTTTCTCAAAAAACCCACAGTTGGAAAGAGTTCAAGCGGGTTGTTGTTGCTCTTCATATCTAATTACTGATTTCTATCAAACTTTTTATCTCTCTCTCACGTTGCACCATTCTTGACCATCGAAGACGGAAGCGGAGGTTGGTTTAAAAACTATTTTACTATTTTGATTATTGTGTTACCGAAGTCTATACCTCCTCCTGTTAGTGGGTTTCTATTCCCCGTTCCTAATAGTACCATATCGTTTTTGCTTGTAATATGTCATAGTAGATTTAAATCGACGCATTACCTCGATCAGTCGATCACATCCATACCTTCACCGCTTCACTGTGGGCTAGGGAGGTTTGTCCTTATCGCTTCGCTTGTCCGAGGGATTCCTGAGTATGCAACTTTAATTCCACTTTTTTAAGCGATGCTCAATGATCCACCCGTTCGTTTACATTGTTTGGTTCGTTTCAGAAATTGCTGCCAAATCAGCAATCTATGGTAGACAATGTTAATAAGACAAACGATCAAGTACGCAGTAACGTATGAATGAAGAGTGTTATTTATTTTTTGTTCGACCGTTTGTTTCCCACTCGGCTATACAACCATTGTAACTAAAAACTAACCCTAATATCATTTAAGAAAAAATATAGTAAACAGCAGGAACTGGTAGGTACACATAGTCAGGGCAATAGACAAAAAAACAGAAACAATAAAAAAAAACAACTGAATTAGGGACAAAACACGGGATGGAGAAAAAGAAGAGACAGAAGAAAGTTACTAACGAGAAACAGAGGATGACAGAGGAGAACGGAAGGAAGACAGAGAGATACCATTTGTTTCCCTTTTTTTGAGTGCATTTCAATTCACACCGCTATTAGGATCCAACCAGCTAAAGCACTCGTAAGACTGTGTACATAAAATGCTTTCTCTTGTTTTACTAACTTTGTGGAATATGATTAGAAACTCTCACAAATTTGTATATGCAAATTTGGTGGGTACAATGTGTTAATATTTGGAATTTTGAAAAGTATTGTAGATTCATGATTTTTTAACGTAAATTACTGATACTTTTCCACCATTTCTAGAGTGATAACTGCTTCTTCTTTTTGGCTTAACGAAATAATAGATCACATGCATGTCGTCTGACGTCATTCGAACAGCATCTTTTGGGTGTAGGAACTTTTAGATGGGTTCTCTGCGGCGCACACTCACGGTTTCAGCTTAATTATGATCAATGTGACTTCGGTTCCGAAACAGAGCCGTCCGGAGCTGTTCAAACGTTTTCAGCATCATTTGAAATTATTTGGAAACGTCGGAATCTCAGTCACCAGTAACAGTGAATAAGTATTAAAATCGTCAAACTGTTTGTCAAATGAGCAGGCAAGGCGAGAAACGGTCAGAAACTAAAGTGAACTGACCATAAGAATCAGAACACACTATCCGGCTGCAATTTCGAATGCATCTACGAAACTGTTTCTGAAGTACGGAACTTCCGGGAACACCATCGGTTGTTGCCATTGTTATCCAACCCTATTTCGGTGCGTCAAGATGCAAGCTCGAAACCATGCGATTGTCCCTTAACCCCCGCTATTAGTAAACTACTAGTAAACTAGCTTTGCTGGTAAAGAACTACGATCATTGCTTTTACGTACAAGTCTTGATCATTGGTATATGCATTGGCTCATTTCCTTCTCACAACTACAGGATGTTTCCCCAAAAATTTGGCTTTTAAAGTCCTAGTCAGTTTTGGCCATGAACAATCAGATTGGCTTTGTTTTTTAATTTATTTGATACAGCGATAAATTTTGTTACTTCCATTTTACCACATGCGAACAGCCATATGGGTTTCTATTGGTCTGGGTATGGGCTGACCTGCATGTGTGTTTTTGTGATTGTGTGTGGGTCTTACGCTTAATTTAGTTGTATCACTAAAAAAAACAAAAGCAAACATACGCTTTCAGATATGGTTATAGAGCTCAGTTTTCTAGTATAGACATGTGCAGAGGGCATATTGGTGCAAAGTCGTTTGACGCATAAATGTTTACCTATTCCATAGGAGAGCAGTGAAAGTGGCCCCGCTGGACAGTCTCTCGATCCGCAGTTGGAACGACAGGTTGAGACGATACGCAATCTCGTGGAGTCGTATATGCGCATCGTAACAAAAACTACACGTGACATGGTTCCGAAAGCTATTATGATGTTGATCATTAATAATACCAAGGATTTCATCAACGGCGAGCTGTTGGCGCATTTGTACGCCACCGGAGATCAGGTATGAATTCAACAGTTTAATTATTCGCTATCTACGCGAAACATAACATATTTGTTATCACCTATAACAGGCCTCAATGATGGAAGAAAGCGCGGATGAAGCACAAAAGCGGGAAGAAATGTTGCGAATGTATCACGCCTGCAAGGAAGCTCTACGCATTATTGGTCGGTATTGGGAATAGGTTTCGTAAAACTCTGGCATGAAATTCTAATCAAACGTTCGATTTGATTAAATGTAGGTGATGTTTCAATGGCTACCTTCTCAACACCCGTACCACCGCCGGTGAAAAATGATTGGCTGTCGAGCGGCCTGGACAATCCGCGGCTGTCACCACCGAGCCCGGGCGGTCCGCGTAAAGCAGCACCACAGCAGCAGGTAATGGCAACAGCAACGATGGCGTTTGCATTAAGCAGCTGCATCTTAACTGTTTGTCTTTGCTGGACAATTTTTAGGGTTCGCTTGGCTCGATGGGAGCTCCGGCTGGCCGGGGACCACCACCCGCACCCGCTAGTGCGAGACCGGCTCCGGCAATACCGAACAGGCCGGGAGGTGGAGCTGCCCCACCCCTACCTGGTGGACGTCCAGGTGGCCAAGCGCTACCAGCTCCATTGATTCCATCGTAAGTATTACCGTTGCTTTTCTTTTTCTTTAAACTATTTGCTTGTTTCCATAATTTTTTTAATCCATTTTCAAAGAGGAAACCTTTTAATATCTATTTGAATAAGATTTTTTGTTATTAAATTCGGGACAAAAGCTATTATAATGTTTTTTTGCTAACTTTTCATTAAACATGTGTACTGTTATATAACCGTACATTGCTGTTTACCGTTGTTCAGCTTTGAGACGCATTTTTTGTAGTACTTTCCCACGATAAACTAGTAATATGACATCAGATACGTATTCGGTGTGCTTATCATGCTTTGTTGTACCTGTTTTGCTTTCTTGATACGTTTCTTTTTTATGCATTTCATGTGTTGTGTTTCCTTTTTGGTCACATTTAGTTGTACTACTATTGTTGCGTTTCCATTCCCTCCAGTTACTATTGTTATTTCTTGCAAATAATGTTGGTGTCGTTGTATGTCTGGTTTTATTAACACCCTCCATACCTAACTTTTACAGGCGGCGTTAAAAACTAACTAAACATAGCGAGAGCATAACAAATAAAAAAAAAACAAACAAACGAAACAACACGCGAAAAGAAAAGCATTCTTCTCGTATGCAATATGCAAATTTCTGTAGAGATATAAATATTATACATATACACATATAAACCCAATATACAAAACCCGTAAGCAAAACTATGGTTCGTTAAATTGTAGAGTGAGGATAGCAATCGGATGGTCGAAAGCAGTCAGCAAATCGAAAGGAGGTGTGTGTAGACGTTTCGATTCTAAACACGTAAAATTTTGACAAACTACTACTGTTCATGTTTACAAGGAAAAAAAGGAAGTATATTCATACACACATACAAACAGAACAGAAAAAAAAACATGAATACGCGAGAAACAAAATGACAATTTATGGTAATATGAAGCGTTGATTAAAAGAGTATAAAAAAGCATTTAAAGATACCACTCGTTACGATAAGAAGTGTTGATAATTGCGCTAAGCGAGAACATCATTTACAGAGCGATGTGTGTATAGTAAATGAAAAAAAATAACGGTCTGACATCGGAAGAAGAAAAGGTATTTACGTATGGTTTTTGCTAGTCGCACGAATCGGCGAATATCTCTCCGCGAATGATTTGGTTGAACTTCCAACGCAATTGGTTCTTGGCACTGATACAGGGCACGTTAAATCGTTTTCTTTTTCTGTTGTTCCTTATTTCATTGCGTTAATTCCTGCTGTATGCTCATTTGTTCTTTCACTAGAGTTTTAGTATTTACAAGAAAAAGAAACACACACATACTCTTAGAGTAAGCCCGTTAGTTAGTTAGTTTTCATCGCCCCAGTGTATGATGTTAGGAGGATGCGAGTGGTGGGAATACGTTAATCAATCTCAAAAAAAGCACGTAGGAACGTAACGGAAACGGTGGAACACTTTCCACATAATGTGTTTGTAATTATGTTGAAAGCTTTGCGGGCAAATAGTGAAACACATAGCAAAATTGGATTTATGAACGTTGATACGAATATGTACGTTAATGCTTTAATTTTCCACCCATCCCTCCTCCCCATTCTTCCCGATCGATCTGTGTTTTGGTATGCACGCACGGCGCACGGTGATGCAAAACGCATTGCACTCTCATTGCCACATTCCACGCTCATCCGCAGGCGTCCGGGTGGTTCCGCTGCGGGTATGGTACAGATGCTTCCGGCCAGCACCAGGCAACAGATCAACCAGCAGGTTGGCCAGGCCGTCACCAATGCCGCCATGAACGAACTGTCGAACGTGTTCGCCTCGAAGTTCAAGTAAAGTATTCCGCTTCCGTGCATTTCACATCTATAAACATTAACCGTGCTAAATATAATGTTCGCGTAGTGTGGGACGCCCTGGAACACGGGGTTTTGTGTTGGTGTGTGGTGAAGGATAAGCATAACATGCGAAAGGATCAAAACAATCTTTGGGAGGACATGTTTCATCTTCATGTTCCTCTCTGGCCCATGTTAAGTTCATGTAATTCCTACGAACTCCATCTGCACGCACATTGTACTCTCGTTAATTCTTTATCCCCGTTACGCTGTGCATGTCCCAACCATCTCCCAAATCCCGATCGGTTTTCCCACCGGTGTGTTGTTACTTACATTGTTATGAGCGGGCTTGTTAAACTCCTGAACTAATCCTGCAACTCGTGAAACCCGCTTACCCAAGCGCGATGGTAGATTCCGATAGATTCTGGTTCATTATATATATATAATTGCAAAGTTACGGTATTACGCGGGATACGTATCATGAAGTAAGAATAGAAAACACGCGGAACGTCTCATTCCAAACGAAAGTACATGTATTATTAAAACGAGGAGAGAAAATATGTGACGCAAAAACACAACAATATATAAGCAGCTACCAGTAGTTCGGTAAACCACACACATGTGCACCGACCCTTCTGTGGGGTGATTCCATCTAAATGATGCGAAACCCCATATGCTGCACCCTCTGCACCGACACATGAGAGCCTAGCTGGTCAAAACAAAACATGTTGATGTGTTGATTGTGTGTTTGAACGCTTTAGTGTCTTTGTGTGTCTAGTTTTAAAAAATGCATTGAATCCATGGCTCCAGTAACAAAAAAAAAATTGCAAAAGTAAAGAGAAAAAAAACGAGGAAGCGCAAAGTTGAAAGTTGAAAACGCAAGCAAGATAAACAAATACATCCAACAACACTACCCACAGTAAAGCTATCGAACAAACAAACAAATGTTTCATACGTTATAAAACAACTCCAAACAAACAAAGTGAAACCTAAAGGGAAAACTAATACCAAAACAAGCTCGGAAGTAACTACGGCAAATTAAAGGCAAACAAACAAACAAAAAATACGAACCATTCTTTTAATGTTGAATAAAATATCGTACCTCTATCTTTACTATAGGGCTGCAAATTAAGCTCGCGTAACCTCCAACGTAAGAATACTACATGCGTGTAGAACGATTCTCATACAACAACACGAAACACAACATTCATTCATTCCACTATCGATGCGATATTTTAGCGCCTATCAAGCAAACAAGTTGCAACAACAACCAAATCTCCAACACTTTACTGGTCACGAACAAACACAGCGAAGGAAAAGGAGAGGGGGGCTGACCATTTATTGCACGCCCGAAATGTCTAAACCACAACCCTGGCATTAAAAAAGCATTAAAAACACCTCCAACAAACGGAAAGCGCGAATAAAACAAACAAACGAAACAGACGAGAAGAGAAACGGGGTGAAAAAACTCAAATATTACAACAAATGATATAAATATATATATACACACACAAACACATGCATATATAAATATAGTTCAAAAAGATAAAAAGTTGTTCACTGTTTGCGTGCGCGGATATTATTAAAAAAAACGCTTAAAATTGTAGAAGTTTATAGAAACGAAGCTGTGAGCCCCCCGCGAGAACGATAGCAATGTTAGTTGAAGCAAAATGCAGTAAAAGAAGACAAAAAACACACAGGTTGCGCGTGCATAGGACGAGATAGGAGGACAAAGGGAAAAAGACACAAAGAGACAAAACAAAACAATGTATACTCCGTTTCACTATTCATTCTCTATGTTACAACAACGTTTAGTGGCTTATGTTTCCGTTCCGTACAACGTAACTCCCCATTCTATGACTCTGGCCCCTCTGAACCCGGGAATCCCCTTTTAAATAGTGGAGTCTTGTGTGTTGCCTTTTCTTACGAATTTATTGTAAAACATGCAAGGAACAGAGAGGAGAATCTTTCGGTTACAAAGCTACACTCCAGCAGGAAGGGCACGAAGGATTCGTCCATTTTAACTGTTGATCGTAAGAACCGGGTCTATGAGAATGGGATTGGTGGCAATATTTGTTCAATTGGCAATAAAGTAAGGTATATTCATGACTATTATAAACAGATCATGAAACATTCGTACCGTAAGGCCGGTGAAGGAATGAAACATTCGATTTGCAGAAAAATATGTTCCCGCCTAACGAATCCGACGATTTGTCTGACGAGCAAATGTTTGCGCAACATTTTCATAGCCCTGATCATAAGCGATCGTTTCATTGCAGTACGTCACCTTTGCCGGCTTAGCTGTTTTTGCTTTGTTTGCGACCATCAAACTTTGGTAATGCTTTAAAAAAAACCGGACAACGTTGTGGGAAGCTATGCTGTAAGCAAACAAAAAAAAACAGAAGAAAGGATGTGCGTAACGGTTACAATGTGTATAAGTCAATTATAAATATTCTATTTGTTGTTACAATGTTACAGCGCTGGCTCTCATTAACGATCATTAAACTTCGACGGTTAAGCATGCAATCTCGTATGAAAGGAAACCATTTTGGTACCATTTAATTCACAAACTGCATTACTTATTTAAGAAATGCCCGACCCATGCAGATTGCAAACAGAATTGAACTTAAATAAGGAAGCTTTCTTCAATTAGTGTTGTAAATGTGCATACCGCCCATGGATTCTCGCCACATACCGATAGTGATCGCATATTATACATGTATAAATTTGATTTTAAAGAACCGTAAAACCACCTCCCTGTAAGAGAGAAACCTCCGTTTTTCATTTACTTTTAGCATTAGCTGATATTTTAGCAAACCCAAGCACATAATATCATACTATTGTGTGGTGCCCAGCTTTTTGTGGGGATTTTGTTGTGAATATTACTTTTACGTACATTCGACAATGGTGCAATCTGTCTACCATCCGCAGCAGCATATCCTGCACAGGAAAAAACGGACAGAGATTGTATTCAATCTTTGGCGGTTGTTGTGCAAAAACAAAACAAAATATTTGCCAATTGATAATGAAGATAACTTTGCTCTCTCTCTCTCATTCTTTTTAAAACACACACTATCTCTCCTTAAATATTGTACCCGTGTATGGAAAATCTACTTCTGACCGTACAGATAAGCTACTGCAGGACACAAGTGCAGCACGAGAGGTAAAGCCGAAACGAACATAAACCCGAAACTCCTTGGTTGAATGTCAGTAATAATAAAACATTCTTACAATTGTTTGCAACTCCTTCATTCCAACTTTTTCCCCACGTTTTGGGGTGTTTTTGTTTTTGATTATATGAAAAAATCAGCGCCATTTATGCAAGTTTGCCAACCATTTTTGATATATTGCAATGCGTTTATCTGAAGTAGGTGAAAAAAAAAACAATTAATTAGGAACCCAAAACATAGCAAAACGAGAAATTTAAACACCGACAGAAACATTAGGACGCATACACCTTTAAGATCGTCAACATGCGCCTGAAGTGGTAGTAGTGAATGGATTCGATAGTTACTTACATATATATATATATACATATAAATATATATCGAAGCAAAAGCAAAAACAAACAAAAAGAAAACAAATCAAAGCACACACCCACACTTGAGTAAACAATGCAAACAAAACATCAACATGTAATCATCATAGAACAAACAAAACAAAACAAAAAACACACACCAACGTACAGAGGACACACGCAACGAGCAAACTAAACAAGTAAAGAAAAAGATGCACGTTCCCGGCGAGAGAGAGAGTGAAAGAGGGAGGACAAAAACACTATTATACTAGCCGCGTCGTGTATGAGTAGTAGCGAAATGGCGAAAAATCGAAAAACCCAACCAACAACGCGAAGAAAACATACAAAACAAACCAGAACAAGAACTATACATATTATATCTATTCTATGACAGAGAAAAATAAAGTATAAACATAATTAATTGGAATTGAAACGGTTTGGGCTTGGGAGATGTGAAGCGTTTGTTCTTAAAGTACGCCGCATGTGTGTGTTGGGGTGTGTATATGTGTCATGTCTGTCCGTTGTGTCTGATATGTTTGTGCGGTGGGGCATGGACAGGTTGTTGAGCTTTTTGGGGCGGGGGAGGAAGTCGTTTGGTCGCTTGGGTCCTTTACTAGCTCTAACTCATGCTCTAAACTTCATGATGCTGCTTCCACCTGTGCAACTGGAGTTCGGACCCCGGGGGCTTACCATCTGCACTGTTTCACTTGGTTGGTAATGTTGTAATATCTACTTATTAACTACATTCTTGCCTCACCACCCAGTATACGGTGTCGCTCCAGTTCTTTTTTATTCTTTTGTTTTGTTTGTTACATTTACTACATCTTTGAAGTACATTTATTCATTCACAAGCGTACTTACAGTCTTGTTTACTGGCTTTTATGTATCTTGTTTGAGTTTCCACCATACTTTTTATTTACTAAAACCCCCCATCTTGTTAAATTGTAGTCGGCCAGCACAGAATGCACCGCCACGTTTACCGGAACGACCGTACAATGCTATGGGACGGCCATAAATATCGGCGCTTGGAATGAATGACGGTGTGAAGAACACGCACACACGGGAGATTAACAAAAGAAAGGTACAAGAAGAAGCGTAACGAATCGACGAACCGATTGCTGGACCACAAGTGGCCGTTTAGTCCGCTGCAAACGGACGAAGTTAAACGTGTGCACAGAGAAACAATCATTGTTTCGCTCCTGAATGTGAGAATCGTTCCATCGGTGGTCATCTTACAACTGTACAGTACGAACATTAGCTTATTGCCAATACTTTCTTGCCCCTCCCTTTTC
This sequence comes from Anopheles marshallii, assembly GCF_943734725.1. Lineage (NCBI taxonomy): Eukaryota > Metazoa > Arthropoda > Insecta > Diptera > Culicidae > Anopheles > Anopheles marshallii. The sequence goes on along the minus strand of NC_071326.1, from coordinate 13,174,060 downwards.
CGTTCTTTTCCACCCCTTACTTCCCATTGATTGTTTGGTACCGTAAGGGACAGTATCCGCGATAAACACACAAACGAAACCATTCCGAATTGGGCCTGGCGGATGGGCTAGGGCTTCGATTCAAAAGGGCGCTTTAACATGAGGTTAATGCTTTATATTACAGGTTTAGTAGACGATTATTCCGGTGGCGCTGCTTGCACAAGGGGCAGGAATATGCGCGCGCTGCCTTAAGTTTTAGTTAGATAGCCACATAAAGGGCTTTTTTATGCGCGTGTACTGATATCCCCCCCGAAAGGGGGGCGCGCGGGTGCATAAGCAATGCGTGTTGTTGCCTTAATTTAATACAACTGTAAATCGTTAATGTAGGTGTAGATAGCAAACCGAAGATACAGGGTATGTGAACGATACTAGTAAACGAGAATGGCAGATGATTAGCAGTCAATTTTGAACAATGCTCCATCATACTCTGATTCTGAGTGTGGAGTGTGTAGACAAGATAACAAAGATCAAACTAATCCGCTTCCACTTCTGTCGGCTGTTCTGTCCTGTCTGTCCCTCTTCCAGTACTACTCACTAGCCCTCGCGTTTCCATGTTCGTGACATCGAACTGGGAACAAACGAAAAACCGTCGAAGTATTAATTTGTAGTCCAATGGCAAGTAGAGAAACACTTCTACGCAAGCAAAAACGATTAATAATTTCGATAATGAAAAACAGACTTAAATGTAAACTAATCATCCATCGTCCGGATACACGCGGCGTTCTGGAATGTTTTTTTTCTTCTTCTGGTGCTTGGGTTGGGGTGGGAAAAAAAGGGGCGAGATCGAGGGAGCTCAACCTCTGGGACAAGTCAATTCTACCGTGTATCATCATCGAAAAGCTCAATATTTTTAATGCGCTAAAGTATTATTTTGTACATTGTTCTTTTTTTGTGGTACATTATTTGTAAATAAATCACCCCCGGGCCGGGTAGGTGGGAACTCGAATCGCTTTGTTCTCTTGGATATCTTGCGCGGGATGAAATTAAAACTTTTACGAAAGTTTGGTAAGAATAAATGGTGGACACGTCATACTTTGAATTGGTGAGTTTATCACAAGCATTAAAAACAAAAATCAAATTTAACTCACTTAGAACGGTTTATTTGTTGTTTGTTTGTTTTTTTTTTTCCGGATCCGAACACATCAAATTTCGTAACACTTTTCCTTTCCCGGGTTTCGTTCCTCTTTGAGTGGTTTGTTCTTTACATTTTCTTTGTTGTCTAAGTGCAGTGTTGTGTGCACCGTTTGTTCATCAGCTAACCTTCTTTGTTGCGACGCCACCGCTACAATTTCTGCACCTTTTTCTTGCCTTTTCATGCAAGAACTTAGCACTGCAGGCAGCGAGATTGCATCAACTTTTGTGTTTCACTTCTTAAGACGCTTGCGGTTTAAAAACACACGCGCACACACACAAATAAATAACCATTCAAGTGACGCTAATGCTCCCCGCGTAGCTTAGTAGGCGGATGGTGACAGATGCAGAGAGACCCGGCAGACATGACATGACGAAGGCAACGATTGAACAAATGCGAGATCCGTAGCAGGCGGTGACGGTTGTTACAGTTCCGTTTTCACGTACTTGTGCTTCAGCTCCTCGATGCGCTTGATGAAATCAGTCTTTTCCAGGCACCCGTCACATTCCTCATCCCAGTCGGAAAGAATCTTCTTGAGATCGCGTACCTTTAGCTTCTTCAGATCGACCGTGGTCAGGTCGATTTGTTTGTCTGCAAGTTGTAAAGGCGAAGGGATAAGTACTGTTGTGGAAGAACATGTGGCACACAACTTACCGTATCGTAAATCACAGATTTGAGCATCCTTCTTCTTCAGCTTCTCGCAGATCTTTTCGGCCGGCATCGACCAGCTGATTGGTTTCGATAGCTCACCCAGAATTCCGGTGGCAGAATCTTCCATCCCTCCAAGGTAGTAGCACTGTAAATAAGTAGCATTTAGCAATAAAGATTCTCGACTTAATTTGATGGAAAAAGCAACTTACGAAACGTTGTTCCTTGTTTTTGGCCTTTTTACAAAAACCCTTGAATTCGTCCTCTATCCGTTTGGTGTCCTTTTTCGTTTCTTCCGAGAGTGTTGCCGTAAACATGTTTACCGCCTTAACGCATACTGAAAATGGAAATCCGGAGACAGTGGAAAATGGGTTTTAACCAAAAAGTTCCCATTCACAGGTGCCGTCACCGATTAGTTTAGTTGTTGTAGGACACTTACCCTCACAATCGCCTTCACGCAATGCAATCGTTTGCGGAAGCAGGAACAGTATCAGCCCGAAAATGCCCACTAATAGCACTAATCGGCCATTGAGAAAACTACGTTCAACCATCCTGTGTGTGTGTGTGCGCGCTTAGAGAGTAGAATATCTGGCAGGGGTGGATATTTTGTTCCTTAAATTGTACGCCTAGCCTCTGTTGGTCCCCCCGTCTTCTACGAGCAGCAAGGCAAGTCTGTTTGTTGATTAACTATTACGTGTACACTTTCTTCTACACCACAAACTATAATGATCGATCTTGCAGCGTTTTAAGTAACGGTTGGGAAAATGAAAGATCCGTGGCCAAATCTGATTTGGTATCGTCACGGAATTCAGATTTCTACCCGGCTACAAATATAACGGAACGCCAAAGACGACGTGTACCTGTCGAATTGGCTGACAGTTCCCAAGTAGCAAAATTGTATCGAGTGGTTTACAGTGCCGGATAAAAGAATGAAGCGGTTCGGAACACAAATCTCACGTATCCCCATCAAACATTTAGTTTGCAAATTATTACACTCGAAGTTGTGGGAAATGGTATAAAAACATTTGATAAATTTGTTTCTCATTATATCATGAGCAATCTGCATGAAAGGCGCGAAAATTTACCTTCATTCAACCTTATTTCATATTTTTCTGTTCATGGGTTGCTTTTGGGGGGAGCTTTCACGTAGTGATGGGCGCTCGCTGTGCGGAACTACTCCGTTCCGGCGAATTAATGTTCCAAAAAGCTGAAAGCTTTGTTTTGTTTAAAAAAAAAGACGGTTGACAAATATCAAATTCGGTAAACCCAAAAAGGACGAATGAAACAAAATAATAATTCATGTAGGTATACCTTTAATTCGAATCATGTCACACAATTTCGTGTTAATCTAGCAAATGTAGGCTAAAATTGTAAAAACCAAGCTGGGATCTTCTAGACCAGAAGGAAGTTCTTGCTGGGTCAAGTTATGAACTGTAACACTACTGATTGATGCAATACAAACGATAGGTCATTTATTTGAGGATAGAATTCAACGTACAGATATAGTAAAGAATTTGTTAATATTCATCAAAGACCATCTTACATAGCGGCGTGCTTTAGATGAGTTTCATGTCCGATTCCGTACGGGAGAAATGTTTGGTCATGTTGGCCGTACCAAACACTCGATGATGCTCTCTTAATCGGACCGCATTGATCTTAAATACAAAAAAGGTAGCAAAGAAATTTATATTGGGTATTTTATGAATATAAAGAACAACGCATTACCTCAATGAAGCCTGTCGACGAGTAGGGCGAAAAATTACCATGCACCTCCATCGATGCCAGTTCCTGGTTGTAGACGGAATTTATCGACTCCCGGGAAGTCACCATCACTGTTGAGAAAGTAGACACAAATACAAGAACTCGTTTCATTCCACATCCTCGCTAAGCAACGTAATCGTTTCTTACCATGACCTTTAAACATTTCCACCACGACTTTTCCGGACACGTGCTTCTGCGACTCTATGATACACTTGCGCACGTACTCAGCTTCGGGCGCATACCAGTACCCGTTGTAGACGTAATCCGCCATCCGATCGGCAAGATACTTTTTCACCCGCAGCACTTCACGGTCCAAGCAATAGATCTCCAGATCCCGATGGGCACAGTGGAGCACAGTTACGCCGGGCGTTTCATAGACACCGCGTGACTTCAGCCCGATGTATCGATTTTCTACGATATCGATGCGCCCCACACCATGCTCACCGCCGGCTTTGTTGAGGAAGGTAAGTATGTCCAACGGTTTCTCCATCGTACGGCCACTGACTAGCTCCGTCACGCGAACGGGCAGTCCCGCTTTAAACACAATCTCAGCCACGGTCGGTGCATCCGGAGCACGGGTTGGCGATTGCGTGAGCTGATAGATCTCTTCCGGTGCCGCCACGGATGGATCCTCCAAGATGCCCGATTCGTAGCTGATGTGCATAATGTTAGCATCCATCGACCAGGGCGCTTTCGGCGTGGCACTCACCGGGATGTTGAACCGTTTCGCATACTCGAGCAAATCGGAACGGCCCTGAAACCGTTGACAGAACGCGTCCATGCGCCACGGTGCAATGACACGTATCGATGGATTCAGCGCGTAGCAGCTCAGCTCGAAGCGTATCTGATCGTTGCCCTTCCCGGTGGCACCGTGCGAAATGAAGCTGCAGCCACGCTGGGCCGCAACATCCATCAAACCCTTGGAGATGCAGGGCCGCGCCAGTGACGTCCCGAGCAGGTAGCGATCCTCGTAGATCAGTCCCATCTGTACCGCGGGCCAGACAAATTTCTCGACAAAGAAATCCTTCATGTCCTTCACCACCACATCGGTGGCACCGATTTTCAGTGCTTTATCCCGTGCCGCAACAAAGTCTTCCGTTTGGCCAACGTCGGCCATAAAACAGATCACCTCGTAGTCTTGCTCGAGCAACCATTTCAGTATACAGCTCGTATCCAAACCACCTGAGTAGGCTAGCAGAACCTTTTCTTTGCCCATCGTTTTCACCGTCCAGTCCCGCAAGGTGTAGGGGCGCTATGCTTCCTTTTTAATCGGCTTCACACTGATCTAGTCGGCGACTGCGAGGTAACTGTGGCAACTCATCAATGCGCTTGCGCTTCGGATCGGGTATTCATTCATTCTGCTGATAGCACGGAGATCCTCACGAACATCCCCCTCCAAATCCTTCCCGTCCATACATGTACTCCGATTATCGCCCATCCGTCCGACAATATTTTGCTGACCCTTGCTAACCCGCTCCGGTGGGATTCTAATCGAATAACTTGCGATGAGAGACAAACCTCCACCAGCGTGTTTACAATACTTCAGACGCCATAAACAACTGCCAATGTTCGATTATTTCAAGCAGTTTTATTTGCCCAATAAATGTGTGGTATGTATTTTTGTTTGTTTGCTGTTGTTCTTACACTTCACTTGACTCGTGTGTTGACATGCTGTATTTAACACCAAAATGTACTAAGATACTTATTTATCAACTTTGCAACCATCGGCGCATCAGCGTATGTGCACTTTTCGACTACTGCTGCTTTGACTATCTGCACCTTCTTATCCTTGTTTTTCCCCCCCATCTGCATCCATTATCCTTTCCGCTTTCCATTATATTCTCTCTGTTTCCCTACTACACTTTCTTCTTCCTCGTTCTATTGCACGCTACCGTCATGCCGTTTCATTTCTATTGCAGTTTATTACCTTCTTATTTATTTATATTAAATCCTTTTATATATTTTTCATCTAGAATTGAACTTGCCTCCTCTTCACATTACCGTCTGCTCTTTAGCAAATTTGCTTTAGCATCGGTGCTAGATCTTTGGGGTGGATTAGGAGGGCCATATGTTTTGCTCTCCAATTTTCCCCTTTTTGTCGGTCGGGTTTGGTGAACAAGATAATTTCATTATCTATTGCTACTTTCTTACACAATGTAACGAAAGCTTCTTCTTCTTCAATGTCGATTGAAGTCATCGTAGTCAGTATGGTTTTGCTGTTGTTGTTGTTCATTATTTGGTTTCATTTCGTGCTGTGTTATTTGTAATCTCGTTTTGTTATTTGTTATCTTGTTCTTGCTTTGCTCTTAATAGTTTTTGTTTACTTTTTTATGTAATTTTTTGTTGTTTGGTTTACTTCTTCATGTTTATGCTTTTCAGAAGCTTATCAGTATCAACAAGATTGAAATTCATTTAAAAAATTAAGCCATGTAAAAGAGTTATTTCTATTTCCGATCGTTCAACAAACTGCGGGACGTTAGTGTGTTTTCTTAGGCGGATTTCTTGCTGTTCCTATCCTATTGTTCTTCCAGTTCATTATCAGTACCGTTACGCTGTAGAGGTAAAAGCAAACATGACGTTCGTAAAACGGAAAGCGAACCACGGCAGCATAACGGCAGCAGCAAAGAAGATCGAAAGAAGAGGCTTGGCTGCACGGTTGTGCATTGTGTGTTTTGCATCGATTTTGTCGAGGTTTCCCGTTTATGTTTATATCTTATACGAGATATTTGAAATATGCACACTACAAATAAGCTACCCAAATGTACAACTGTCTTCCATCGGTTAGTGAAGCGCGCTTCACGTTTAGCAATTATCGGTGTAAGCATTTACGGTAATACTAAATTGACGAAACTAAGATCCATGAGGGATAATTGTTTACAATGCGTATGCGAAACTGAACACATGCATACAGAAGGAACCATCACACAACAGTGATGGACCACAAGGACACAGAGATTTTTACACCATTGCATCTTCAAACCATAGTTGGTTCCATTTATTCCACTGGCCGTCGTGTGGATTCGTTCCGCCTATCCCAATCTTTTTCTTCCCAACATTTCAAGCCACCTTGCCATGCTCCGTGCTCGACCAGCTGCATCTTGATTCGTAGATGAAAATCAAGAAACCTAAGCGACAGTAATTTATTGACCAGGCGCATTTATGCCCTTTTGTCAAGTTCCATTCCTTCTACAACCTGCGTTTGCTTGTTCTCGGATTTCCTCGCCCGTGCAAACACGTTTTTATGATTTAATTTATTTTTATACTATAAAGAGTATGAGACAAGAGACTATAACTACACAAATCTCGAAGCTCTAGAGAGAGTGCGCGAAAATGTTTTGCGAAGCGTATTTAAATCTTTGATACAAATAATTAAACAAAATTATATGGCATTTCTTCACATCTCCACAACAGCGCTGAGGAACGTATTCGCGTGAGTCTGTATCGTTTATATACGTTAATATAGCAAATGATAGTAATAATAATAATACGACAACATGCCCGCGATAGTGAGCATCTATTTCCCTACGCTCACATTAAGACGCTTATATGTAGCAAATATGAATTTATATAGTTTCAGTAATTGCTGTTTGATCCTTCAAGCCTATAAAAAAAACCTACGATATACCACCATCTTCTTTCGCGTAACAGCTACTATTGCTCACAACTGAAACCAAAGAACAACGAAAACGAAACCGAAAGGAACTACAAAAGGGAAACAAATAAACACAATCGCGTATAACATTAAAAATAACTGAACACGTGTTACTGTTTAGCGGGCTTTAAAAAAAACAACACACACCGTTTGTTTGGCAATTCGGCTGTCGATACCCGGGGGCACAGTGTCTCTAACATATCGTTATGACTAGCGTAATGCGACGAGAAATAAGTTCTCCACGAAAGCGAGCTAAAAACTTGGCTTTTTCCAGACGCTACACGTTTCCGTGACCGTCTACCGTTCTGCTCTGCTGCCGTCTAACACATGGCAATATGTTACTTCATTAGTCGAGCACCGTCACGTGGTAAATAGTCCCGATTTTGCACCGCAAAATAGGACCCAATCCTCGGTACCACTGAGCCGATCGGATCTGATCGTAACCGTTAGCCGCAAGGGGGACGATCACAATTTAACCTCTTCGTCACGTCGAGGGACTGTTACATTCCCCGCAGATCGTACCAATTTCCAACAGTCCGAAAGCATTTACGCAACCGACGACAATATTGGAATGGTTGTGACTATTACTGCGCGCAGCTCGCGTAGCTGCTTTGTTTGTCGCTAAGTAAAATTGAATCTTTTGTTGTATAAGGTCAGGCTATTATCATGCCGCGAATAAATTCGAACAGATAAAAGTGCAGCGTACTCATGCGCAAAAAGCACAACTAAATTAGTGGAGTATTTTTCATAGTTTTTCTCTTCCGGGTAGAGCAATGTGTAGCAAACGTTTCCCCTAGAAGGATTAGCCCCGGGTTAGTGCTATGTGCGCTGTTGTTGTTTTTTGCTTGTTTATTCGCTCATACGGTGTTAGAAAATTGTTACGACACTTTGTATATGCTGCGTGTCTGACGAGAGTTTGAATAAAATATTTAACTTGATTACGGTACTACAGCATTGCTCGTCGGTGTTGTCGCGGTGTTTTGTTTTGGGTTTGTTGCCAAAATCAAACACAAATCAAAACACATAAATCACATTCACCTCAGTGCTAATAGATTCCGGATGAGGATAAGGAAAGAAAATATCTATCCCCGGTAAGCAACACTGCTCACTGGGCAGCATTTAAGGTCTACATACTACGGGGTAAATAGCATCCTGATAGCGCCTGACTTCCATTTCCGACAGGTCTGCTACACTGTCTGCCTGCAGTGATCGTTGCGCTCGTTTCCGAGGTTAGGTATTGTTTTTGTGTGTGTTCTTATCTTGAAACTATTCTGCTACAGCATTATGAGAGCTTTGAAATCGTGTACAAATTACCTACATCCCAACAAACATCGGCCAACTAGCGCGCGTCCAGATACATGTACGAGCGTCATGGAGAGCAGACGATGATGTACGATCCCTGGTCGGAGTACGGGCCCGAATATCGACCGCTTACGTCGGACATAGCACCTTCAGGATGTAATCCGTCAAAAGTGTAGGAACGGTTGGGCTGTCTTCATTGATCGCTTTCAGTACTGGAAATAATTTGAAAGAGACACAGTGTGAATGATGTGTACAAAAGCAACGCAACAGCACAACTTGAACAATACTTACTTTTGATCAACACTTGCAGTGTTTGATTATCGGGTGTACTGTTCAGCTGGTAGGGTATAACCGTGGTGAGATACTTTGGATCCATACCTGTACGAGTCGATGATGTGAAAAGTTGTTTAAAAAAAGCCCTATTCTGATGTGTAAAATATGTTCTATACTAACCCGTACTGTTTGCTGCACCAGTGGGACCCTTGCCACCTCCCTTTCCCTTCTTCTTTTCTACATGGTACTGACGGCGACGGTTCTGTACGGCTAGCAGCAACGAAATGAACGTGTTCTTCAGCTCCTTCTCATACTCCAGTTCATCGCGCAACGCTAGCTCCGAGATGAGCGTCTCGGAGAACTCACGAATCAGCACCTCCATCTCCATGTACAGCTCATTCAGCTGGGTAATCGATAAGGACCGCAATTCTGTAAAAGTTGTTTAACGAAAACATTTGCAGCATTAGAGAAAAAAATCACATCGAACCGATACTGAAATTGCGCTACTTACTCTCTTCGTATAATGGTGAACTGAGCACTTCCTTCGCCTTTTCAATCACCTCGTTATCAAGCTGCCCATCTTCCGAACCAGTTTCGTCCATGATGTCATCGATCTCCTTGATTACCTCGTCGGCCGTTTTGATCGGTTCGTTGTCGGCGTGCAACCCACCGAGTATGAGCGCATGCATGTCAAGATCGTTTGCGACCGCCTCGTCTTCCGAGCTGAGATCCTGCAGCAAATCGTCGTCCGGTGTGCCGGGTTTACGCATGCCAAGGTTCAGTGCCGGTACGTGCATCTGGCGGGCGTACGTTTTCGACCAATCGATTGGCAGAATGTTGCCAAAGTTGCCCGTAATCGTCCACCACATCCTGTTTGATGGTGATAGTATGATAAAGTAGATAAATTATGTTAATAATACACGGTACATTTATAGGTAAATAATTTTTGAATTCGAAAACAACGAGGGATACATTAATGCAGAAAAATTCCTCGAAAATGTACTGCATATATTAGTTACCGTATATATTATACCATCATGAAGCGATTTGCGTTGTTTTCAATTAATCTTTAGTTTAAAGTCAATCCCTGTATACATGAATCTTAAAAAAATAATTAATCTTCGAAAAATTCCGAACCTCAGGAAATTCTTGGTTTTATCGATTTCATCCATCTATATCCATTGGGCTAGAACAATTTCCAGCCACTATTTAAATTTTCACAGTTAATAATGAAATGCTCGAAGTTTCAAATATACTTTGCGATCGGTTGACTCGGTTGTAGATTTAGTGGACATCGTTGAATCTTATGTACACCATACCCTGAAGCTTTCCCACATAATATTAAAATTCTTGTTCGTTTTCATTTAACTTTTTGCTCAGATGTTAGCTTGTTAGCAGATTTGCATGTTAGCTAATCGAAAAAGTTCTAGCAGATTCAAGCAATTTTGGGAATTCATCTGAAATTTGCCAAGACACTGCTTAACGTGATAAAAAATCAACCAGATTCGTGTATCTGAATAAGATTCACCCAACACTAGAAACAATGTTAAATCTTTACAAAAGTAAGACCAATTAAAGAATGAAGAATTAACATTACTACTTATCGAGATAGTCTTTTTAACTCATAAATCTGGCAAGTGCTAAGTAACTTCTGGTCAATAAATCTTGTCTCGCATTGGATGTCCAGTCGATGGTGCTGCAGCACCGCTATTTAGAACAGTGAAAAAAAAACGCTACCACTAGTTCAAGGTCGGTACGGAGAGGCTCCAGTTATGGGCTTCGTTACGGTGGTTGTTACTACTCCTTTCCGGTAACTGGGTCTGCATTTTTGTCACTAATCCTTGCTGTACGTTCGCCCACAGTGTCGCGAACGGTTTGTCCATGCCTTATGGCATTTGGAAACACGTTGCAGGGGGTTGTATGTTTTTCTTTTCTTAACATGACTCATTACACGGCACATATACGGCACACGGATAAACACAGTGCACATGTTGAACGTATCGATTGTTTTGTGTGGTAGCAAAAAACTAATAATAACAATCTTGCTAATTTATTCAACATTAAGCATTACTTAACGCATTTGCAGTGAAGCAGGTGGAAGTAACCTTCAAGAAGCTATCTACAATGAAAAATATACAATTTTGGGAATATGGAACTGAAAACTTTTGCGGGAGGGAGGGAGGGAGCCAAGCAATCAACAACGCTACCAAATCATTCCAAATCCGTGCTGTGCATCACCGAGCTGTTGTGGCTTGTGTTAAGTTATCGTCGCAATTGATATAACCAAAATTTGAATAGAGGCCACTGTGCTGGCCGCCGAGCTGCCGTATATTACATAAATAAAGCAAAAAAAAAAACAAATTGAAGTGTGTCGAAACAGTGCTAAAAACAGGAAAAAATGCATACATTCGCTGCACACATCAATATGCACAAAAATAGCAACACAAATGACTTGCAATGTAATCAATGTTATGGAGAAGCATTGTTGAAAATAGGAAGCAGCACACAGAACTGAATGTGCAGAGTATTGATTTTAGGTACATAACGTAAGCAAAAAGAGATGAATCCACACTGAGGGATGTTTGTTATTATAACATTTGACAGCAACGGGCTGGGAAAACTTTTTTTTTGTTTGTATATCCACCCCCTCACAGGTAGGAAGAAAAATCCCCAACGGATCGTGGTAGGACATAAAATGCATGCGTTTCCATACAACGAAAGTTTGTTTGCAAAGTTTGTGCTGTGTGCTTTGTGCTGTTGTTTTTGCGCAAAGTGGCGTATTTTTTGTCGCGACGACATACAGATCGCTATCGCTGGTGATTGGCACTAGCAGGACCAGGCATGCGGGCAGGTAATTTTATGGCAATTGGGGGGGGGGGGGTCGCGGTGGAGTGCTAAAACTCGGTTCCGACACTTTCTTTCTTTAGGGCCCTTTCCAGCTCCACCTCCATTGCAAATTTGGAGAAAATGTGTATCAATGACTATATAAATTGCTCTTCGTGTTCTTCCTTCGGAATGGATGACCGCCCCTGTGCTATTGCACACATCGGGAAATAAAATTAAACTGATGACTAATTTCGTTCAATCACACCAACCTCCGTGGTGTTTCACCACCGCCAGTTGCTGTGCGTGGTACCATCGTGCACGCAAATGAGCAGAGGCAGCAGTAAGAGTGTCTCATGTTTCATTTGGCCCACTAGATCAGTATTCCCAAGTACCCTTTGTTTGGCGCGTACGCGGGGGATGACGACCAACACTTACTGGCATTCGTTCATGATTTCCTCCTGCGAGCGAACTTGCACCGGGGCTAGTTCTTCGACAGATTGCTCGTAATTGCCGAAACATTTCGTAATCTTCTCATCGAACGTGTTGACCAAATCCTCCAGACTGCCGGTAAACGCTTCCGCAAAATCTATGTTGTCTTTGATCGGTCCAACCTTAATGTTGTTGTTGTTGGCGGTAGTGGTGGTCGTATCGCCACCGTTTCCACCACGCACTGTATCATCCCCGAGCAGCAGGTTGTCGTTCAGCTCGTTCATATCGTCATCTTTTAGATGTTGCTGCTGCTGCTGCTGGTTACCATCGAGCGAACGAAGCGATTCTTTCAGATTGTTCAGATTCAGGGTGTCGCTGATGGTGACGGCCGCGGTTTTACCGTTGCTGGTGACATTCGACGATTGGTACTCAACCGGGCCCCACTCATCACTCTCCTCGAACTGTGCCAATGGTGCCTCGAATTTGAGTTCGGCCATCTTATTAGCCAGGTCCCGCATCACTTTTTTTATTGCGCAAAACTACACACTCGCGTGGGGGATGGGGTTGAGAATCGTTCGGTTGGTGGTGCTGTTCGTACGAGTTCAATAATGGGCAGCAACTATTGTTTCCCGCAGTCTGCTGATGGATAGAAAACCACACATTCGAGACGGAGTGGTAGCAGTGCAAAACACAACACTATTTTCCTTCCGTAGGGTGGACACGGTGCCACCAAACTTTCTCTCTACACGCACACACACAGACCACACACACGCGCGCTCGTTATGGGTATCAAATCAAACCAAATTCGATTCTTTATCACAACGATGCAAAAACAATAGCTGTGGCATACACTATTCACATCAATCCAACAACACCAGCAAGTCCCAGGAGCAACGCACTACCAGGCAGTGAACGATTACGCCGCGACAAAAAACGCACTATGTCGGTCGGTCGATATCGCAGTGCCAGGGCAATGTTGTTCGTTTTGTTGCGTGTTGAAAATTCTGCACCAAAGCAGCACCCTTTCAAAAACCCGACGTCCAATGTTTTGCACAGAGCAGGCAGGCGATAGTTTTCTTTCTCCAGTCAACGTGGGTGTGAGCGGGACAAAACAATCCCCCCTCGCGAAGCACGGTGGACAGTCTATCGGACACCCGACGATGTCAGCTGAATGACATTTGATGAAATTATTGTTTTGTGGAATTAGGTTTTAGATTCTTATTTTGTTATTGCAGAAAAGATAAAAGGTGAAAAAAAACATTCTTAATAGAAAGGATGTGAATCTTAAGAAAAGCAGCAGATTTTGCAGTAAATTAAATGCCATTGTGCTATGCTGCATTTGCATTGCACGTGTATGAAGTAGTGTTGACAAGTTCTTAAGTGTGTGTGCGGTTATCTTTTCTAAGTGAAAAGATCGTGCAATTGCCAATGATTGATTTACCGGAATCGAGTATTGTGCAGCTTTTTCATTTCCTGTAATTCTGAGTGTTCAATAAGATAATAACAATAAGATTTGTAACTTTAGTACAAGAAATAACTGTCATAAATATGAAAGATGAATGAATGCACATAAAAGCTTGAATGCTTATTTTAACAAGCATAAAAATATGAACAGCGTATAGCAGAAACACGGAAATGGAAAAATGAATGCTCTGAAACAGGTAAACAATAGAACAACAATAATTATCTAAGTCTATTTTTCTCGGGTTCTGTTGCATTTTTAACAGTGATCCCCATTTATCTACAGTGAATTAAGCCGTAATGCACATTCGATCATGTTGTTTCTTCAGCATAAAAAAGGTAGATGCTTGCAAATGCAAAGGAAAGAACTACATGATTTTGAAACGTTTCTCTGTGTGCGTATGTTTGCGAAAAACAAAGAGAGCGAGCGAGATATGAAAACGGACGCGAGCGAGAGCGAGAACTCTTTTGCACTCTTCCTTTCATTCCTGCCAGCCCTTAACAACGTGCTTATCGACGCTCCGCACACAACACACACACCACCGATACTGTCGACGAGGGAGCGCGCGCGCGTGTGTGCGTGTAGTTGTACAGAGAGTATGGTGAAGAAAATCCAGCATTGCACACCACTCTTCATCCCGGTGCTTTTTGTGTGTGGCACGCGCACAGCAGAGGACATCAGGAGTTGGGCGCAGGAAAAACCAATGTCCCAAGTTTTGGGTTTTGCACGGTGTCCTGGTTGAAGGGTTGGGCGTAATAGACAATCGGAGGAGGAGGTGGTGGATCGTGCAGTGTTTTTGAGGTGCAGTGGTGAACAGACAACAGCAAACCCCGTTGTGGGACAACAGAAGAAGGTAGACGTTTATTCCCGTAACGGGTTAGTTAACTCTCGGGTTTGGGCGAACAAATGTGAAGAGGGATGATTGTTTGCGCGAGCAGTACCAGCCAGAAGAAAATGTCGGCCGTGTGGTGAAGATCAATCGATGAAGATGCTGACGCGAATAGTTGGAGGTGTTTGGTGTATACGATTGGAGCGTCTGAAGTAGAAGATATTTCCTTTATTCCGGAGCATTTTTCTGCATAATAGGTGACCGTGGTATGGGGGGATGAAACATACTATTGCGTCGAGAGGTGCGGTGATGATAATATTATCGAGACACCGCGACACACACCGTATGAGAGCAGATTGGCATTGATGATATGCTGCTGCTGCTGCTTACTTCGATGGTGTGTGTACTTTGGTGTGGAAGTGTGCGCGCGGCGCGTTTGCAAGATTTACCGACGACAATGATGACGGTGATGATATCCCGCAGAAGGTGATCGTGCGTGATTATTGCGAAGAGCAGCACCGGGCCTGGCGAGCGTTGCCGTGTGTGTGTGTGTGTGTTTGTGTGGGGAGAACATACAATGGAAGAAAAAATAAGCTACTGGTCTAGGCATGGTTAGGGGTTGTCTCTGGATTTCGATAAGAAGGTAGTAATGTTATGCTGTGGCAAGAAATTTGATCCCCGGTCCAACTGGGACAGAGTGTTGCGTGCGTACTTTTCGCTTTTCCACCATTTGTGCTCCGTATTATGGGTCTCACATCCAGGTGCCTGCTCAGAAAGTTGAAAACGAAAGGCGATGAAATCGAAAGTATTAACGGCCCACAGTCGCAAACTACGGGATGAAGAACTCTAAGATGAGAAGAAGAAACTCGCATTGCCCCCAAAGCTTGGCTTTGCCTTTATTATTGACTGCTGCACGCAGAACCACGGATCAAAGCGGCACGTTTTGCGGGTGTGTATAGAAGTATTTTTCCTTCATTCCGTGCGCTCACTCGTTTGTTCTTCAGCAAGGGGCACACTACTATACGCGACATTGCTGCTGCTGCTGCTGCTCACTGTGTTTTGTGTGTGTTGGTGTTGTGTGTGTGCGAGAGCAGCAGGCGTTTATCAGCATGGCCGAGGAGTGTGCTATTTGATGCGACGACGACGACGAGCCATTTACCCAGCCAGGGGAGAGTGTGTGTAGTTAGTGTGAATAGTTAGTTGCTCGATCGAAGAACAGTTTTACTACGCCTGGGTTATATTATGTGGTCGCTGGTAGCTTTCGTGCCATTTCGTCTACATATTGCATAGAAAGTGCAGCAAAAATATGCCTCTGTCCTATAATTGGGCTAGAGGGCAATACTTTCCCAGCATCCCAGTGCTTGATGAATCTTCGCGAGAAGCTGCGATCTTCGCCAAGGAAGAAAATTGGTAGTGTGTGCAGTGCGCGAGTGTTACTTGAATTAGTTTGACACTTGAAGGTTTTATTTTCCCCCCTTCGTTGGGGATCGTTATTATAGTGGTTTTCTTGTTCGTCTTCTGTTGAGGCTGAGGGAGGATGATGTTGTCGAAACATCGTCATCCGCTTTTGCAGCTTCCTCCTCCCCCCCACCGCTCCCCCGTGCGTGTTTAGCGAATAGTGGATGAAGTTTGTTGTTGTTGATGTTACTAGCTATTGTTTTCTCAAATGCTGTGTTTTCCCTTTCAGTTGTGAAGCTGCAAACGAAGGATGCACAAATCGTACCCGTGTGCCTAGAGCATTATGCAGTGTCGGTTCAAACAGTCGCGTTAGCAGTGCTGGGGCTGTGTAATTGCTGCAGCGAAGAAGTTGTTGCTGTGCATAAGGGACAGCAGAATATCTTCGCGTGAGAGTGACGAGCGGCCGATGGCCTAGCAACTAACCTATCGTCGTATCAGCATAACATCATTCTAGCACAGCATTTTCCTGCATCTTAGTAGCAGATGTGTGTTGAAGCTAGGTGTGAAGCATGTGTGAAATTATTGGCGTGTAATGAGTTTTTTTTTAAGTGGCGTGTTACAAATACTTAGTGACCTGGAGAGAGAGGAGTCCCCTCTACCATGGGCTGAAGAATTGCGTTCGATCGATCGATCCGTAACCGTGTTCTTTTCTTAGCCTGCAAATACGCCTACGGTGGCAAACACGATAACAGAAAACCTAGCTACAGGAAACAAAAGTGACAAAATTGGTTCAATAAGTGTATGCTGAACTGCAAATCCGCACCGCAGCCTGCTACCAGCACGGTTCTTTGCTAGAGCTCTATTTCTTCTCGCTGCATGCTGAACAGTGGTGTGTGAGATGAGGTGAATACCGTGAATCGTGAGCCACTTAGGCGGGTGAGATGAATGACGTGAGCTGTGCGTGAATAGAACCCGCGTCAAAGGGCGAGTGAATCAGTAAGGGTGGAAAAATATGCAGCGAAAGCGGTAAAGAAGGGTGGTTAGAAGGCGTACGTGTGTATGTGTTAGTGTCCCTGGTGAAAAGAGCTGTTGAAGAAGAGGAATAGGGTGGAACCAATTGCTATATCATTGCTGTTCATAGCAAGAAGCAGGGTGGTAACAGGAGCTGGTATTAGCAAAGATATACTGGTGATATATTGTCTCATACAACAGTGCGAAGGTATATTGAAAAAAAAAAATACACAAAAGAAAAACAAACTAAACCGCGAGAGGACACGCGAACGATGGATTACATCGGTGATCTGCTTAATCAAATGTCGTCTGCCTTCAATCAGGAGACGGCCATACCGAAGAAGGAGGAGATCTCGATGGACGAAACGCTCAAGTGGCGCGCGCTTAAGAACAATCAGTTTGCATCCCGGACTCGTTTGCCGCAGCAGCAGCAGCAATCAGCGGGTAGCACAGGAAGCGGTACGCGTAGCAGCTTGACCAACGGACGTAAAAGCGTAGCGGGTGGTACGTCGAGCGGGAGCAACACCTCCAACAGGCAGCGGCGCCAAACATCCGGAGGAAACTGTAACGATAGTAGCAGTATCGCGACAACGGTCGACGACGGAAGCAGATCTCCGGCGGCATTGCTTGGAGACAACGGGAATCTAACACCTGACATTGCGGATGAGGAGGATATTGAGATAGAGATAGCGAAGGATATTAGCGGCGAAGAGTTGCAGGAAGCGCTCGGGCTTAGTCAGATGGTAGAGGTTGAGTCTGAGGAATTTGGAGGTGCGCTTGAGGTTGAAGATCGGCTAGAAACGGTCGGGAACGGTGGAGATTTGGTTGACGAAAAGAAAACGAGTCCGACGATGGAACAACATCGCGATAAGGGAGCAGAAACCGTGGCGGGAGATTGTAAATCCGAGGACGTGATCGACACCAAGTTGTCCTTAGGAGTGCCATATAGCAGCAGTGCCAGTGTGAGTCCTACGGTGCTGGTGGAACAAAAGGATGTACCAAGTGAACAGCTCGCAATGCTTCCAACTAAATCTGACACAGATGAACCGGATGTGGCGTTGGATAAATCGGATCAATTACCAACATCGCCAAGTTGCAAACCGAAAGTAGCCAATTATGTTGACGGAACTCTTGAGGAGCAGTTGAATGTTGAAGAAAAAGTCGGTGAAAAAGCAACAATCGATGATCGCGTAGATAATGCCGATTTTGACGAAGGTTCAGTGATGGAAGATGATGAAGATGATGTACTCATCATTAACACGGACGAGGCGGACGAGGTCGTAGAGCTGGGAGAAACGTCGAAAGAAGACGAAGAGGATGAAGAGGAAGCGTCTGACAAGATGCCGTCGGAAACTGACGATCGTGCAACAACTGTTGTGGAACAAAAGGATGATGGTGTTCAGTCGAAGGAGGAAGTAATAGAGACGCCCGAATCCCAACCTAAATCCTTAGCTGAAGATGCTATTTCTAAACCTGTAGTTGACAATGTCGAGGAAAAATTTCATCCCAACGAAGCCACTGACGGAAAGCCGGATGACGGGCATGATCGCAACATTACCGATCGAGCTTCCAACGATTGTGAGGAGGTTAAATTTTCCGACTCTCTAAAAACATCCTGCAGTTCCACATTAGCGAAGGAAAGTGGTGATCCTCGATCACCGGTATGCGAAAAAGTGGAAGAAAAGACTGAGTCTGTGATGGAGGAGCATAAACCCGTCGGAAATGAATCATCTGCGGACAAAGAGATCGCCAGCATTACGACTGAAGTAGGCGCTGAAAAGGCAGAACAACCTGCTGGACGAACAACACGTAGTAAGAAGGGTACGGTTGTGGTTGGATCCGTCGTCAACACATCACCATTGGCCACTGCCACAGCACATTCGCAGCGAAGATCCCAGCGCTTCCAGAAGGATTCTACCGGTGCGTCAAGCGACGGTAAATTAAATGGGGAAAATCCCATCGAGCCAATCGTTGTTGTAAAAGAGGAAGAATCGGACGAATCTTTAGCAGCAAAGAAACGAAGCTCCGTTGGAGTAGCACCTCCGCTACCGGGTGTTGAGGTCAAGCTGAAATCAACGGTCAAGTCAGATCGAAGTTTGCGCAGTAAGCAGCAAGGAAGTATCACCGTGAACCAACCTGCCGTAATGACACGCCGTGTTTCGGAAACGGTTAAAGCATCTCCGGACGAGCCGACGGATGGACCGCAGGATACGGACGTGGACAAATCGATCGTTGGCCGTCGCGGAAGAAAACGAATGAGTCAGGATCGGTCGGCAGCTTCGTCGGTAGTTTCGAACGAACCAGTTACACGCACAAGGGAAAAATCGACACGTGATGAATCGGTTAAAGGTGAATCGAGTGCAGCTGGGCAAGGACGTACAAGTCGCTCGGGGTTTCCTCTGGAACCGGACGAAACCGATACCGGTGGCAAAGAGGAGGTACCGGATGCACCACTGCCAGAAAAAGTGACTCAACAACAGCAGCAACAACAACCACAGCGTCGTGGACGAAAGCGGAAAAATCTAAACGTCTCCGACAAAGATAATACAGCAACATCTGCAGCTTCGTCGAGTGCTTCCAGTGCCGTTGTTGCTAACGCGGATAAACCTCTTCTCCATCCGTACAAACGTGCGGCCAGACAGTCGAGGGACGGAAGTGACGGTATTCTTGCCTCAGCTCTGGCACGGCGCGACAAAGTTAACTCACAAGGTCGGCTGTCTCGGCAGATTAAGCTGTCCGCAAAGATCTTGGCCAACGAAGAGCTCCGTCAAGGTTATGAACAGCAGCAGAACAATGGAAGGATCACGCTTGGCTCCGAACCATCGGTTGCTGTCGGTCTGCATGAGGAAGATCTTCCAACGTCGGATCGTGATCGTCACTTGGAACCAGGTCCGGAGAAGCAACGTAAACTGGCTCGAGATGCTACCGAAATGTCGGTGGCCAGTTGCAGCACTATCGGTAGCAGTACCGAGGATGTAACGGTGGTGTCCGTGACCTTGTCACCACCGAAAGCTGGTACGTCTGGGACGGCGACTAAAAGAACTTCATCCGCTCAAGTATTGCAAAGTGATACATCGTCGGTCCAGCAGCAGCCGAACAAAAAGCTTATAGGAACGTCTTCTACCGAGCGAATGTCAGTTGCGAAACGAATGCCCAAACAAAGCGCCCCAAACGCTTCGTGTCCCAACGTGGAGACATTCCTGCAGGAGGTACGAACTATGCGTCTCGGTACAAATCGATCGCCGGAAGAAAATCGTAAGCTTAACCGTCGCCAGCAGAAACGAATGGTGAAGATGAAGGAGAAGTTTATGAATTCATTGAGTCTGCGTCGCCGTAGCGCTCAACAATCCCGCAACGGAACGGATGGCAATGAGTTCGATGTGGAGCAGTCCGGCGGTGAGCCGGAGTCGAGTGGTAGTGAAGCAGACTTTGTCCCAACACAGAAAATAGGAACGGTCGGTAAACCGAGCGTTACGTTGCGCCTCCGCAAGCCGGAAACACTGTTGGAAAATCATACGCGCAAAGTAACACCTGCTCCTGGAAACCGCTTACCGTTAGTGACGCTTCCGAAAGGTGCGTCTGGTATGCCGAAACTGAATGTTGGACGTTCCTCCGCTGGCTCTACTGGACATGTGCGCCAGGTAGGTAAGCAGTCGAACGGCGGAAAGTCAGCAACGGTGAACGGACCGGGAAGAGTACGTCCCTCGTCGGGTGCAGTGATTTTACCAGCCGCAATGACCACCCTGGGTGCACGATCTACATCAAAAACAGTCAACAGCACATATTCCTCCGCAAATCCCGCTGCTAACGCACTGCTCAAGGATAAAGAAACGGAACAGTTGCAGCGCTCGCTGCAACGACTTGGCTGTGAGGTCACGTTGATACCAACAACGGCGGCCGGTCGTACTGTTGATACACGCCCCGCGTTTGATGCTACGCCAGTGGCCGGCTCATCCCGATCCGGAGCAGCAAATGTTTGGCCGTTACGGCGCTTAAAGGATAGCGCAGGTCCACAAAGGTCCCGGTCGCAACAGAATGCAGCCACACCGCCTATTCTACCCGGTACGACCTCGCCGAGCTTGCAGATCGTGCTGGGAAGTGCGGGATCACCAGCACCGGTGCAAGATTCTTCCAGGTTGCTGTCGTCCAGAACGGCACCGACCGCTTCACCGTCGTCGGAAACGCTCGTCTGTCATTGCCGCCAGAAGTCGGACATATTCGTGGAAAAGACGGTTGGCAATGGGTTCTGCACGGCGATAGACGATATCGATGGTCAGCAGATTGGTTGCTGCAACGAGCTGTCCAACGATCTGCCGAACATGCTGCGTCCGAGTCCGAGGGTTAGCTTTCAGCTGCTTTGCAACATGCACCGGAAGCGGTTGGAGGACCATGGTTGCTGTGCCATCTGTGGAAGGTTTTGTACGCAGGTAATTAGAAGATTTTTTTTGTTTCGTTACCAGACACATGCGGGGTCAACGATCGTACGACAATTTGCATACATTTATAAATTAAAAGGGTTTGTTTAGAGTTCTAGTGACAAAATTGGAACCATTTCAGACTTATTTCAAGTTGGTTTATAGTGCCTAGGGTGTATCGAGATAGAAGGAAATCTTCGTTCTGGATCTGGGTCAAAAGAAATATTTTGTTCTTAATGATCTTCTGGAGTTCTTAGTGCTATGTTCTGGAAAAGCGTGAGTCTTTACAAGATGGCTTGGGATTTGTTTGGTAACTTGTTGAAAATGTCATCGGGCACAGCGGGATGTCCCAAAAACTGGAATGTTTTTCGCCACTTTCCATCGGGTTTAGTTGATCGGATAGTTGAATAGGTTGAATGGCGAATGTGGGACTTCAGAGCTTTTCCTTTAATCAAATCTGGAGAAAATCCGTCTCGGGGTCAATAAATATATAAACATTGGAAGCGATGTGAACTATCATGTCGACAATAAGTTTTGAGCTGGATTATTGATTTGGTTTATTAACTTCACGGCCCGCCTGGACAGAGGTTGTCAAAGATCGTTTGATATTGGACTTCACAGGGGCATTGGACTATACTGGCGTTTCTAGAAATGTATCAATCATCATGATAAGGACACCTGATTGTAATGTTTCCGCATATCACTAGTGTTACAACTTTTAGTTTAACTTGAACAGATACCAGAAATGACTCTAATTATGTAACTTGAGTTCCTGAACTCTTTATCTTTTGGGCATTAAACTATTGCTTTAATTATTCGTATAGTTTTTATACGACACGTTTAAGATTAAGCTGTTCTCCAGTGATTATAGTTTTGATTTCCTTCCATCTCACGATTGCTGTATGGCTAGACATGCATGTGGGCGAATACTTGCTCAGACGTGCAGAAGCTATAGGAAGAAACAGGATGACGTTATGATCAACTGCAATTTTCATTTGTGTTTCATAACCCACATATGCATCGGAGTGAATGCCTTATAGTACACACTCGGTCGCCGGCCAATCGGATCAATTCGGACTCTGCCGCTAACAAAGATTTGAGATGGTTGCGCGGGAGAAGATAGTGCGAGCGGGAGTTAGTTCCGCGTAGGTTTATTATTAGAATTCGGTCAACTCCGGTCGGGTTGTTAGCGTATGGAGTAAAATCTCAAGAATGCATTTGTTTTTTTTTCTCTTTCCCCACAATCTCTGTTATAGAATGATTATGGGATTCATTGCTTTTGAACGATTAAATTCATAGAAGATGTTAGATATGAAATTTATCTATATTGAGCGTAGATTGATCGATAATAAGCTTGATAATAATAGATATTAAAAAAAATGTGTTACTGGGGCTCAAAACGAGGCTATTCGTTGACTAGATCAGTTAAAAAGTAACGGAACTACATTATTTTATACAACTTAACAATATTACCTATAAGACAGTTAATTTCATAAGAAATTTCCTTACCTATTCGCAGGGTAACTTTGCAATGTGCAAAAACGCACATATATTTCATCCGAATTGTGCCGATAAGTACATGCTCAACACGCCGTACAACCCGGCCCGCCCGGAGGACTATGCAGCACCAACGCTGGTGCTAAAGTGCCCTCACTGCAATCAGGAATGTCCGAACAGAGAGATCGAGGTGAACATTCAGCTTACATCGCCTCCAGTGCTATTGCCATCCCGAAAAAGTATAGTGTAAGTATCATCATCGTCGCGAGTTACCCATTTAACATTTGTATAAAAAGCTTTACAATATTCTCTTTTCCCGCAGTAAACCTGCTAAAATGACGGTTTCCAAAACTAGTGACAACAAAGCTAATGGTGTCAGTGGATCTACCAACGTTAGTGAGAGTTTCCGTACCACCGTTAAATCATTAGTACCGAGAAGCCTGAAGAACATGCTTTCGGAGGATCACGCTGCTACAAATGGCAGTGGTGTTAATACGGCTCACGCAACGACCAGTAATGCTGGTAGGATAAGTTCTACCAAAGACACTGGTACGACTGGAACTGGGAAGAATCGTTTTACGGCGAAAGATTTCTTGCACGCCGTATGCACGAAGAAGGATGATGCGCTTGTTTCGGAAATCATCAGTAAGTGTTGCATCGCAAACATGGTTTGAAGTTCCAATTTTCTGATTGTCCTTTTTTCCTTTATCTCACTACCGATAGCTTCCGGATTCGACATCGAAACACGGTTTCGAGAGTTTCATCATGGTACCTGTCTGCATGTTGTGTGTAATTACGGTACGCTTGCAATGGTCTACCTAATCATGTGCCGCGCCCGTTCGGTGGACTATCTGAACATTGTCGATCGGGCACTGCGTACCGCTGTAATGTGGGCGGTAATGGGTTCGAAGTGCGATATCGTAAAGCTGCTGTTGGACAGTGGTGCCGATGCAACGCTCAAAGGTCCGTACGGTTTGACCGTGCTGCACTTGGCGGCCAAACTTGGTCAGCACGAAGCCGTACGCACGATACTGGAGTGTGCACGGCAACGGTTGACCGCACGCGACCTGATGGCGTTCGTGAATGCGGTCGATAATGGGAGCTGGACGGCACTAGCCTGGGCGGCCGAGAACCGTCACAAGCAGACGGTCGAGCAGTTGATCTCCATTGGAGCGGATGTGAATGTGTGCGATCGATTGAACAATACAGCGCTACATTGGGCTGCACTGTCCGGTTGCTCCGATACGCTATACTTGCTGATGACTAAGGCCTGCAATCCGAATCTGCAGAATAGCAACGGAGAGACACCGCTGTAAGTGTAGAGATGTATGATGGGTAGAGTTATTTCCATCGCCGGGAAAACATATGGAGACATATGGAAACATATGCTGCATTTGTGTATGCGCACGCGAATGCTATTGTTAACGAGAATGTTTCTTTCTAATAATCGCAGAATTGCACGTTTTTTAACATTTATTCAAATCGTGCAAAATTCAAAATTTAAAGTTTCGTCGCTTGTTTTACAGAGTTCTTTCAGAGACATTCTTCTATTGTTTTTTTTCTTTCTTTGATTGTACTTTGGTTGAATTTACACCATGGTGAAAAAATAATCCGCCCTTATTCTATTTACTTCGGAACTTACTATTTCAGGTATTTAACAATATTTACTAATTAATTTACTTATTTCACGCCTTTCTCAGACATATCGCTTGCCGCCAGGGTCATGCTGAAATTTGTGTGGTATTGCTAGCCATGGGTGCTTCCTTGAATGTTCGCAACGCTTCCAATAAGCTGCCTCAGGACACGATCGAGAATCCAAACAGTGAATGTGCAAACATTATAGTAGCGAATGTGAAAATGCGTAACCTTTCAAGCAATCTGAAAGAAACGCACATACTATCCAGGTATGAACAAATGTGGTGGTATTTTAAATGCTATTGAGGGTTTTGAACAATTTAATATTAATTCTACTTTCTGTCTGACTATCTCCCGTACCAAACTGCAGCGATATATCCAAGGGTAGAGAACGCCATCCGATACAGGTCGTGTACTATACCAGGGGCAAGAACGATCGTCAGCTTTCTGTACCGAAATTTAAGTACATACGGAGCAATGTGCAGATCGATTCTCGTATCACAATCGAGCCGGACGCTCGCAACATGCCCGTTTGTTCATGTGTTGATAGGTAAGTTAAAGTGGAAATGTTTTGCACATTTATTTATTACGAATGATAAATAATAATGATGTTCCTCTGATGTTTCTTTTTTGCTGTACCGGATGTAGCTGTACGTCAACTCAATCGGAGTGCCTCTGTTCGGAACGTACCTGGTATACAAACGATGGACGGTTGATGAACGACTTCAACTACCTTGATCCACCGACCGTTATCGAGTGTGGTGACCTGTGCGACTGCAATCGGCGGTTGTGTCGGAATCGGGTCGTGCAGCATGGTCTCCTTATACCGCTGCAGCTATGCTACATCCCTGGCAAAGCTTGGGGTGTACGTACGATGCTGCCTATTCCGAAGGGTAGCTTTTTGGTGGAGTATGTTGGGGAGATACTGTCCGATGAAGCAGCCAATCATCGGCTTGACGATAGTTACCTGTTTGATCTTGGCAATGGCGTAAGTAAACTCCAGAATTAACCTATCTAAATGTTGAAGGAATGGTTTGTTTAACGTGTTACATTGTCTTTGGATGCGTAGTTTTGCATCGATGCCAGTGCGTACGGGAATGTGAGCCGATTCTTTAACCATTCCTGTCAACCAAACGTTTCACCAGTGTCCGTATACTACGACCATAAGGATCAGCGTCACCCAAGGGTAGCATTGTTTGCCTGCCGCGACATTGAAGCACAGGAAGAAATATGGTAAAGTATAATGATATGATATTAAATCACTCGCCTTCGTTAGAACGTATCTAATTACAAACCTTCCTTATCAATCGATATTGATATTTCAGCTTCGATTATGGTGAAAAGTTTTGGATGGTAAAACGTGGCTCACTGGTGTGTCGGTGTAATACGGCCAAATGTCGTTATCGACTGGTGGAGTAAGACAGATAATGTAAATGATTGACATAGTTGCATGCCGATGGCAATATACACATATGCACAAAAAGCGCAATGGGACGAAGGAGAACGTTTACCCGATCGTTGAAGAGGTGGTTTTATTGATATTGGAGATTCTGTGTGTGTGTGTGGTTCGAGATTCGATTGGAGAGGGCAAGATTGAAAAGAACACGGGAAGAAAGAGTGTAAAATGGTGTAATATTTATTTATTTTTCTATACGCCATTAGCTAATTTCGAAGGAAATATGGATTGTAGATGATTCGATAGTCAAAATAAGGGATCCTTCCTTCCAGTGGGGGATGGCGTACACAAATGTACAAAAGGTAAAAAAAAGATTGCACATACACACGAAGGGACAAGTGATTCCAGCACAATGATGCTTAGGAAAGATAAGTTGTAACAAAAAGAAAACAAGTGGAGCAAGATGGGATTGATAGCATCTCTTTGCAGCATGTCTGAACGTGCATCGCCATATCACTAGCAAGGATGAGAAAAAAACAAACGTTAGTTTCCGTATTTATTTCTTGTTGAAAGCTGTATGAAACAATCTTTTTACTGGGCGTTTTTTTAAAGATTAGTTTTACTTGAATCGATGTTGCCATATTCTGTAGCGAAGGCACTGCGTTTGGAATGTTTAGTTTGGACCAGAAGCTGGACCGGCAAGCTGATATCGATCAACGGTCCGATTAAGGCACAGCAGCACTGCAGACAATGAAGGATCAATAATTTAGTTTAACGTTTAATGTCTAACGGCCGGTTGTCGCAGCAGCACAATAGACACATAATCGTTCCCGTTCGACGATTAGTCAAGATAGAAGTATATAAAAGCCTTGTACGTACATGCATGTGTCGATGTGTCTCGTGTGAAAGTAGCTTAAGAGTTTCTTTGCTAGAATAGTGTTTAGGTTAAATATTTCGGTTTAGGCTACAAAGGAGACGATGAAGCAGATTATGTTTAGTATTAACAACAACAAAAAGAATAATGCCATATTTAGTTGCCACCGATTTTTCTTTGGTAGTATAAGCCGACAAAGAAGCATACGTAGACAAAACGGTGATGGAGATGCGTACGTGTGTGAAGCTTTACATTGGAACGGTTGCCATTCGGTTTTAAGGAGACTGTGAGACCATTACGTTTACCATGTTTTTTTTAACTTTAGGAATATTTGGCTGGCTTTATTATTTGTTTTTGTTTGTTTCGCGGACAAGATAATTTAAACAAATAGAAACAAAACTGTTTGTTTTTCACAAAATCAAAACCAAGGAATTCATCTAATCACTGTACAACTCATACCATCACTTTACACACATAACCGGACGATTAATTTATCCTTAGAACAGTAGGGAGGATTTTGTTTAATTCTTTATTTTTACTAACAATTCGTGGATATATTATTGGATGTGTTAATTGCAACAGAAAGTTCACACGCATAGTAATAGTTCATTAATTATTCTGTGTGAAATATATTTGTCAGTAGCGCTATGATACCAAAGTCATGGAATCGTGCGATTCTTATTTAGCGAAATACTATTTTTTTTTTTGCAAACGCTTTACTGTTTGTACTACTATAACTAGATATCGCAGTATCGAACGTACGTAGTTCCTTTAAGTAGTTTCATTATGGTACGTTTTAATGAATTTGGTTTTCCTAGCTTGCCGGTGAAAATTCATGCCACATATTTGTAAGCAAGTGTGATGCGTGTGTATTGTTTTGCGAAAGGACAAGAACACAAATAGATAGCGTTAGAGAGATACAGTAGAAGCAGTGGTAAAAGGGACATGCAAAATAGAGCAGTGCAACGGAACGGGAAATGCAAACAGAGAGCTATTAACATATTTAGTGTGGTAGATACAAAGGCATCTTTAAAAAACAACCGGCAAAGAATAAATCAATGAACTAGTAACGCAATACTAAAAAGGTTATATTTCTTTCATTGTTACTGCGTGGTAGAAATAAAGAAAGAAATTAAGATATTTTAATGTGCGTTAATCGAAGATAGAATACCCGTGGAATACGTGTTGTACAGCGGATTAGGCTCGCCAGGTTTCGGTAGGCTAGTCACCCGCCGATCCTGTCCGTAAAGTCCTTTTAGAAGGTCCAACTGGACAGAAGAGGCATGGTAAGCCTAAATTGGGATGGAGCAATGGTGTTGACGCGTTCATTAGAAAGTCCGAAGTAATGGATTAGCTGCCGATGCTGAAAAATTGATGGCGAATGTCGAACATTTTTTGACTACGAGACTAAAATTTTACCCAATGTCAAAAATTGGTGGCTGGTGGTTGACAAAAATTGATGCATTAGAGACAAAATTTAGCGGCAACGGCAATGTAGCAGCATCGTCTCATACTTGTTTGCCAATACTTGTTCTTTACGATCTTCGATCAGGACCAGCATTTAGTTTCGATACTATTTTTCTAACACAAACAAACAGGCAAATCAATTTGCTATGTTTTTTTTTTATTTACTTTTATTATTCCAATCATACAGCATTTGAGTGGACTGTCGTTCGATAAAATTATTTACACAATAAAATAAGCATTCATCGACGAAAACGTTTCTGCGTGTCGTGTTTCTGTGATACTGTGTTTTGTTCGTTAAATAGTGTAAGAAGGTATACGCTTACTGGTACGAAAGTTGGGAACTTAACCAAAAACTGGCTGTGGTTGGCATAATTTCGCTGGTTGTGTAATTATTTGTTGAATTGTGCGCGACCTGCTGATGTGACGAGATGAATCTCCACGGTAAAACAACCCGGAACAGGTTTGTGGAATTGCGATAGTGGTGATAAAAAAAAACAAAACCGTCCTAGATGGGAATTAGTGATAATGGATTATAATTATAAAATAAATTACTATTTCGCTTTACTCTCGCAGCACTCCAGTTCTATCTATCACTCCATTCACTCACACTATTGTACGCGCTCAACCGCGAAACCGTTGTCCTTTTCTCGTGCTATTCAAACGTCCTGCAAAAAAAAACGACACATTTCGTCCGTTTCTTATATTTTTATACTCGAAATAAATAACTTTAATATGTAGCGTGTTGGGAAGTGGGATTGTTTCGTATGATGCGTTTTTGCGTTTCAATAAATAATTGTTTCCAATCTCTATTTAAAGTTAACGATTTGTTCGATCCAAGCTGGCCGGTAGATCTTGTGCAAGTACGCGTATGCGTCCCGATGCGCTTTGCATGCATCGATGCATACGAGAGCAAGAATTAAAAAAAAAAAAACAAACAAACATTTACTAAGCCCCTACCCTTCCGGTCCCGAAACCTCGATTCTTATCCCCTCGCCTGGGTTTCTGCCACGCTCAAATCGTCAAATCGGAAACTCAATAGAAAGTGTGAATAGGTTGTGTATAAAGCAGGGTGTCGTCAGTGGCGCGCCTGCAGTGCGCTTGCTCTACCGCAATTACTACTGCTATTATCTACCTTGACGTCCCTTGTTTTTTTTTCCCTAGTTACGAATTATCCTAGTATGCTGTGTTGTGTTGTCCCGCTCTAATCATCTCGAGCAAGTGCCTGGATACGATAGGTATAATGTGGTGGGGGGGAAGGGTGAGCAATGGGTGAATTGGTGATGATGGTTTCTATGAGAGCGGTAGACACTGCGTTGCTACTAGTATGTAGGAAACGGCATAATGCACCGCCATTAGTCTGGTACTGTCGGTTGTGTGATGCACGTGTACTAATTGTTCCTTACGCTAGAGTGTCCTGAAGAAGAATTAATTGTTAAGTCACTTCAAACATTTTACCAACGTGTGTGCGCGTGCCGGTTTGTGTGAGTGGAATTTACTATCGATCGATATCGATCGATCTATCTTCTAGGGTGGGATACTGGAAGAAAGTGGGTTCTTGCCTTTGCTCGATACTAGAGATGTGTTTCCGAATTTAAAAAACAAAATGGGAAATACATAATAAATAGTAAAACCAAAAACCTTCCCCCTAGGGGAGGTATACTTTTCATTTCCTACGCTTCTCTCTCTAGTGCTTGTTGGGATAGATGGATGAGTGTGTTGCGGCCAGTATGGTTGTTGCCACGAACGCGGTACCATTCTGTACGAATAGGGCTGTATGGTTCGTTCATCCGTTCACTGGCTGTTTTAACCACCGATTTGCCACGCTCAGTCTGGGTCGTCCTCCCGGCACCGGGGAGGTGGAGTGGCATCGAACCTAGATCCTATGGTATTGGGGTCACAGTTTCGGGGCATCCTGCCTAAGCCATGACTTTGTGCGGTTGCATCCACTTCTTCATGTAGTAGCAGAATAGTGTCGATAGGTAGACCAACACCATCAGCGCACAAGTGACGGCGAGCGCCAGCACCGAAGTCTTCGTTGGACACGGTTCGATGATAGTGACGGTCTTATCTGTGGTCGTGTAGATGGGAAGGACAGGTAAGTAAGGCATTTAGTGCATCGAGATCAATTCATGTTTAATGAACTTTGCAATATTCTTACCTCTGCCAAAGTCTGTACTAGCTTCGCTGCGCAGGAAGTCACGGTTCTTCTCATCGCCAAAGTCCAACACCAAGATCTCCTGTGAGATGTTCATGTCTTCCTCCTCTTCGACGGTGTCATTGCTGGAAAAAAAACCCAATAACAGTACTCGATAAGAGTTCCAACCCGCACACCAAGTTAGGGGCAAGTTCTTGATACTTACCTGGACGTAACGGAACGACGCTTCCTGCCCCAGGATTCTACTGAATCGCGTCCCCACTCGCAAACGGCCGGTTCACACGGTCCCAGACAGTACTTCACATTGCACTGGAAGATCACACCGTAGCTCTCGGTGAACCGGAACGCTTCGTAGATCGATTGCAGCGCATTGCCGTCCTGCGTGAAGGCGGGGAAGATGCTCGGATCGACCGGACAACCATCGTCGTCGATGATCTGGAACGTGCTCTTGGAATCCTTTGCCATGGCAACGCACGATCGCGCAAAGATGCCGTAGGGAGCTAGACCGAAAAGATGGGAAAGTGCAATTGATCGTTAGCACGTACGCGTTACGCCGTTGTGGTGTCCCCAATTTCGGAGCACTAGTGGTGTTGGGTGCTTACTGTCTTCTGGGATTTCGATACGGAACGTCAGCCGGTCTCCGATGCGTACGGTCTCCACCTCGCGTGCACGTGCATCCAGAATGCGAATCCTTGGTGGTGGAGCTTCCGGCGACGAGTTGATGTGGATCATCTCCGGATCACGAATCGGCAGCATACCGAAGGAAATGTTCTTCGAGCTCATATCGTACGTACACTTGACCTTGTAGATTTTGTCCGCCTTCGTCATCACGACCGAATGGTGCTGCAGGACAACGGTGTTGCTGTAGATGCCGGTCTGTAAGGTAAGATTTGATGAACTGATTAGCGACACTAACACCAATAGGAGTTCTGGCTAGAAATGTGGAGTTACACCCACCGCGCTCTGTGTATTACAATCCTGTCCACCCATGGTTAGGTCGAGGCGGAAGGTGTCGGAATTGATAACGTCAATGTTACAGGTTTCCGATCGTCCCAAAGCGTAGATGCGTCCATTGAACGGTTTGTTGGTGCGTACTTGCACAGCAATACGTGTATCCTTGCAGTGGACGGACACTGAAACGAGAGGGTTAAATTAGAATTAGACTTCACTTGTTGGGATCCCCAGGAACCAGGCATGGCTAAAGCGCATGAAGCCTCACCGTCGTAACAAGTTCCAGTTTTATCGCAGTTAGCATCATTTCGGGTGAGATTATTGACGGACGGATCCTCAACGGTATCAAACACAACAGGGAGCGTATTTTCGGCCTGGTTCGTTTGCTCTGGAACAATTGAAAATTGATGTTCAAATAGTCTGTCGTAGCATTATCGTTGGGCCGCTCCGACATTAACTTACTTTCGCAGATATTCTCAAAGTAATCACCGCTCGGTTCACCGACATCGATCAGCGGACGTTCGCCGTTCAGGTAGGTCGAGGGTCCATCGGGCAGCGATTTGTGGTCGAGATGGTACAGCCGGCAGTTGTACTGCGAACCGGTAGGTTGGCCAAGGTACAGGAACGAACGGCACAGGAATTCGCTCTCGATTTCACAAGCCAGCTTGCACGCCGTATCGGACGTCACCTGCAACTCCTTGTCGGTGTAGTAGTGCAGCCCAACGTACTGGGACACCTTATCATCCGAGACGCCAATGCGGGGCAGCTGGAACTGGCGGTTAAACTTACACGCCTGGCTCGGCTTGAGGCAAAGGTTCTCGAAATAGTCGACACCTTGCGCATCGACCAGCTGAACGAACTGGCCAACGGATCGGCGATCGGAATCGCTCAGCACGCACTTCATGTTGTTGTAGTCGTACTCGACCGAGCGACAGATGAAACGCTTCTCGTTCAGGCACGCCGACAGGCAGGCTTCCTTCGTGCTGGTGTAGATCAGCGCGTTGTCCAGCCCGCGAATGATTTTGTTCGGGACACGCTCGAAATTCCACGGACGCTGGCAAGCGTTCTCGGACCGCAGCTGAAGCTTCACCATGTAGTACATGCTGGAGGAGCGCTGCGGCGTACTGGCCGGGTTGTTTGCGGCCGTCACGTTCTGCAGCTGACAGAGTGTCTCCTGGGCGGGTGTCAGCGGGTTCACGACGAAGCTGTACCGAGCACAACCGGGTGGCCGGGTTAGAAAGGCTTGAATGTTTTGCAGTAACGCGGTGCCATGCTTACCTGAATGCTGCCGCCTGACAGTCGGGTTCCTCCCGGCACCAACCTTGGCACTCGTACAGCGACAGATTCTTGACGCTGTAGTACGTCGTACCCTGGAAGTCATAGTCGGTCAGCTTCTCGAAGGCGACACGGGCCTGTACGAGCTGTTGAGCCGCCGCTAGGAAGCAGACGGTAAATAGCAGTAAGTTTGCGGGACGCCACTTCATCTCTTTGCCGTTGGGTGTATTTGGATGGCTAGTTCGTTACGCTGCGGAACAATCTGCAATGGAAGCAAAGGGAAAGAATAAGCCATTAGTCTCTGTTTTGGTCGATCGGTCTTCCTGAGTTTCTGCGTTGATCTTCGTGGATGATGCGTTTAAATAATTTCACCTCGCTAAAGAGGATTTCTTATTGGGTACTTTAGACTCATTCTAAGGAAGCCTGGAGAACCATAAGCATGGCAATTTACGTGATGAACTGCTATGTTTAATGATGGTTCAAAACTGTTTAGTCACTGACTAACTGCACAGTCTTGTGGGATGTTTGACGGAACAATGTTGTTGCCGGGCTGCCAAATAATAGGCTATCTACAGCAGATCCATTTCAATTGCAAGGAAATGAGCATTCTTCGTTGGAGAAGTAAAATCGGTAGTCTTATTTACGCTAACGTCAGTAATTGTAAATCGATATCTTCTTCGAAATGTTGCATGAAGTGTTATATCACTAGAATCAGCGGGTCTTTTCCCGGTAAATTCCTCATACTTTCTAGCACAGTGCCACCAATAAACCCGACGCCCGGGGGAACAAAGGCAACAGCTCAGCTTTATTACGCTATACCGGGCCAGATGGCAGTTTATAGCGCATTATGTAGAGCGCCGCCGTCCAGCTTTCATTTTGAGCTTTTATGATTTTATGCTAGAATGGTGGATCGTATATCCACCGTGTATGTTTATGGCCCCACCGTTCCCATACCACCGTGTACGCTCATTTGTCTCGCACGCAGGGAAATGATCGTCTGGATGATCAGGTGGAACAAGTTTATTGAAACGATGATGTGTGAGCAGGGCCCCTCGCGGGCGGGTCCCCACAGCCCCAGCACTACCTGTTGCGGTTTAATTTGTTGACACTTTTCCATCCACACATCGCACGGTGAGATCATGCACGCGAAATAGTTCCTCCGCGTTCGGGAGGAGGGAGATTCCGTTATGAGAATTTCGGTGCAGATGATGTCAACCATTGGACCCGTTGACCGACATTCCAACCGTCCGTCAAACATGTCTGGACAATATGTTTGCTTTTTCTTTCTAGCTGTGTCCACAAATTGATGGCCCTATTTTATTTCAACCTGATATATGGCCTTTTGAAGGGGGTTTCGGTTTTGTCGTCATTGAAAATTTCGCATGGTGATCACGCGTTTGTAAGGCGGAAGTGTTTGCCGATAAGCAACAGACCGCTGTGTGTCTTTCGCCGAAGGCTGGCTGGAGAGCTTTGGAGCGGAATGTTTTAGTGCTGAACTTGATTATAGCCTCTATCGATTGGGATTAGTGTAGCGTTTCCTTTGCCAAAAAAAAAAACACACCTTTACTTTGTGCTCGTTTCAAAGCACATCCAATAGAATCGATACTTCCCATCGTCCAAAAGCCCATTGGCGAAGTGGATTGATCGTTAATTTAATTTATGCACCACAAATCAGCATCTTCATTGGAATTGGATTGGACGGGCGGCAATCTTTCCGGCAGTGCAAAATATGCCCATGCTTGGCAAGGTGCGAGCAACGATCGTATCGCTCCTTGCATCCAATTCTCGTGGCCGAAACAAAAATAAAACTGAAATTAGCTACGGGAGGGAACCAGGCACACCAGGAGCGATTAGTGGAGCGAATGATAATGGCGAGCCAATAGAACTCGCGTGCACTCACGGAGCGAATTCGTGAGGAGTTTTACTTTTTAACTGCTACAAAACCAAACAGAAGCATAGGCGGTGGTGGTGACGAAAGGCGGAACAAAAAAAAAATATGAGAACGAGAGCAACGGGAAAACAGCAGATCGGGAAAACAAGCATTGTGTGTGTGTGTGTGTGTGTTGTGGAAATGTAAACCCTACAAGGTAATGTTATTTTTTTTTGCGAAAAACACACTGAAGCAATAAGAGCAGAAATCGTGGAAGCAAAGAGAAAGATGGGCAGTGGACTCTACGCCGTGGTGCAAAGTCTTGGAGGTGCGATATCTAGTTCACATAGACGTTCACGAGTGCACGAGTACGCAAGGCAAGTGGTGTGTGCAAAACTGTGTGTGTTTTCCCAACCACCACGCTTTGGGGGAGCAACCACGGTAGCTGAAGTACTCGACTCGGTTGCCTGCCTCGACGGCGTTCAATGGTAACCTAGTCATCAGTCAGGTGGCCGTTGATGGGGGTACTGTAGCGTCGGCTAGAGCAGTAGCGTGGACCCGTTATGCGAAAGTCTTTCACCCTGATTTTACACTGCCACTAGCGTAGCGGAACCCGCGATGGTGGAAAATAGAAGAAAAAACAACTCCAAAAGAACGATTTGGATCTTTCTCAATAGCGTACAACCCCCCCCCCGTGGATGGTGAATGGGGATGCAAACACAAACTACGATTATCGCAGTAGGCGACATTGCTCACCAGCAGCTTGATATACCGGGCAGGGAGCGGTGCAGTACTGCATTTGACATTTCCCATCCCCCCACCCTATCCGAACACAACACATCAGCAGTGTGGCGTTGGGTTGGTTGGGGTGAGGTTCACCACTTGTGAGAGATGCATTTAGAAGTACCCGTATACGGTGACTGTTGGTGCGCTCGTTTCCGAAACCGATGCCACCGCCAGGCGTTCACGACTCGGTACACGCTATCGCATCACCACCTGGCGAAAGTACCGGCGTTCCCCCTGCGTGTCTGCTCAAACCTCAAGCTACTGCAACATGTCTGATTTGCGTGCGAGTGTGTTGTAGCTTTTTTTTTCATTTCACCCTCCCCAGAGGGAACACTCTTGTATAATCGGGTTTTGCATGGCGAATGTTGTGCCCGTACGGTGGTGTGAATTTGCGGAAAGCTGAGGGCTACCCAGGGATGACATGTCATTAATTAAATGTCGACATTTGTAACATGGTTTGACCTAGATGTTCTCGTCACTCTCGAGATTGATGAAGCTGTACCGAACCTGGTGGAGGTATGTTCTGGATGCTTGTTCCGGCAAAAAAGAAAACAGACCAAACAGAAAGAACAGATCCGGGAACCGCTGATAGAGACAGTTAATTATTGTTCTTTTAGAATTCTATTGATTCGACGACTAATTGTCCTTGTCAGAATTGTTTGTTTTTCGTGCGCACGATCATCCGAAATCAGCCAAAACGAAAGCTTCTTCCGCTTGGTCGGTGCTCTGTATCTCGCACACGCTTCCGCATAGACGAAACCCACCGGATGGCACAATTAACTGGGGCACGTCAGCAATCGACAGGTGGACCCTCAGCCTTTATCCCGCTCCGATGTGGAACAAAAACTGTGCCTCTTGTCGGCTAACTGTATCCCCCCCCCCCTTGCCCCGGTGCTCCGTGGGCCACATAATAAACGTAAACGAATATCGTGAGGGCCCTGGACAGACGTAAGCTTATTGTGCTAAATTCACAAAAGGGAACAGGGTAGTGAGGTTCAGGTGCAATCGAATGCGAATGGGAAAACCCCCAAAACTGACGGGGTATTCTGTGATCTCTCGCGTGTCCATTGCTGTTACCGCTCAAGACACTAATCCCTCCCCCCCCGGCACCCAAAAACAAAGCACCGAACGATGCGAGGCACAAGAACACGACGCCAAAGCACGGCACGAAACCTGTGCCGGTGGAACTAGAAAAACTTGATTGCCTTGAAAAAGAAAGCTCGATCTAAAGGTCCCGGGCAGCGAGTTCCTCGTGAATTCTATCGCGTCCGCGTCGGTGAAGGGGAAAGCATTGCCGATCACGGGGCGGAAGCAGTGGATGGGAAGTTGTCCAGATTTGGTAAACCCGGTCCCAGGCTTCCCCGAGACCAGTCCGGGTAATTAGACGCACCGTCCGCGGGTTGATGCATGCAAGATCCTTGAGGATTTCTTCGCGCGACCTTATTGTGTGGTGAGAGCTCACCGTTACCGGCGAAGATCTTGTTTGGTGGCCGTTGGCCTAGACCTTCATACCGGTGCTGCGTTTTCGGGTATACCGTCATATGTTCCAGCTGATGTTAATCTGCTTATGGATACACGCACCGAACGGTACATGCCGGGCAGGCCAGCAGTAGGCCGTCAAGTTCGTTTAGCTAATGGTATGTACGCGGCTGTGTGTACGGGAGTGTAATGCTTTCCCACCGGCAGCCAGCAACAGCCAACCCGCCAACAGTACCCAGCAAGATTGAGGCCCCCGGAACAACAATAAACAATGGCTGGCGTTTAGTTAAAAAATTAGTTCAGCCCGATGGCAGGGCCCCGGGTCTAAGGCGGTGCAGGGGCTGCTGCAGGCGGGAAGGGTTGCCAGCCAAAGTCGGGCATTATTCCACAGCCGGATGAATTTTTATGGCCAACGGGAATCGAGCCGCACTGATGTTCGTTAGCGTGGCGTCCTCGTGGAAGTGTACCAGATTTTTCTCTCCACCAAACCGAGTGAAATAAAATGTGTCAAAATGAAAACAACCCTCGGCGCGGCGCACATGCGAGCGACGCAACTGGTTGCGCGAGATTTCAAAACACAGGCTTTACACGCGATCTTTTAATCGCGCCTGCACACACCGTCCGCGCACAGCGGATGGGCCAGGGCTTGCTTGAATTGAGAGATGAAAAGATTAATCCGTGACGCGGGTAGACCGTAGCAGCAGTTTGAGGTTTGCTGTCCGTTCCCGAGTCTTTTCCTCGCCGTTCCGTTTTTGTTTGATTTGGTGTGGTTGTGCTTGTGGTTGTCCTTTCGCGCAACCATCGAATGCACCGTACCTGTAGCAAAAGCCGCAGAACGCAATGCAAACAAACTCTGGGTATAAACTAGTGATGGGAAAGTTTCATTTTTTTGTGGAACCGAACGCATAAACAGGTTCATTTCTTAAAGGAACGGGAAGAAGCTAGTAGGTTCGTTGAACTTTCACGGGGAAAAAATCAAATAAACCCAAATAAGTATGATTTTTACATATTTGTAACATATATTATTACTAAACATATTTGTACAACATTGAGGTATTGTTCTGAAAACATCATTAAACAGAGAATGAAATTTAATAATTAAAGAAATTGATGGTATGTTAGGATCGAGTGATCTTTTTGAAAAATATCAAAAAAAAGTTTTATATTAAACGATGCAATAATCGAACCGATCGCAACTACAACCATTAACGAACGTAGTTATGGTTTATAAAAGATTTTTTTCAAAATTTCTTAAACGTTGGTCTATTCCGTCGTTCTGTCAGTGTATATCCAGTTTCAGAGAAAATTGTTCCGTACAGAATCTAACCTTCTAAGCCTTCCCAACAATATCGTGCCACACGGACTTTTGTCACCTATGAGGATGGAATACAACATAACTGGTTATTGGAATGATTCTCTTGAAAAAAAGGGACAATTTTTAATATAAAATAGATAAATTTTGCAGAAGATCATTGAACACATGTGTACACATTCTTTTTACTATGAGTGTTGCTTACATTTCATCACAGCTTTAAGCAAGCGGAACAGAAATAAACGTTAACTTTATAATCTTCGCATTTTCTATGCACCTAGGTTCGATCGCTCCACAGAAGGAACGGAACGGAACCTAGCAGGTTCGGAACGAAATTCTCATCACTAGTATAAACCCGTGCCGATCGACCGGAACCCTATGCTGGGAGCGAGTGCGCGCGCGAGCGCATTGCGCGGTTTGTCGCTTGTTTTAGAAGGGGAGATCGGCCGGATGATGAATGCGGACCCCCCTTCTCCCCCCCTCACTAGGTTACCAGCCAGTGGTATGGACAGTAATAGAACACAAAAAAGCTTCGGGAGTGTGTTTTGTTTCTTTCCTTAGCTGGCACGATCTTCAACCGTGCGGCTCGCCTCTTCACGCGCAGTGTGCCACGTGTGATGAAAGCAAGCTATGTGTGTCTGTGGACACGGGGGAAAAAGAAAGGCGAACCGGGTTTGCGGGAATGGTGGAAAATGAGTTACGCCGGGCCGGGGAACACTTTTTGCCGTTGTACCTAACTGTTGTTGCCGCCGGTCGCTTTCCGAGTTCTGCTTTGCGCTTTGTGTTCCGTCCGCTTAAGCTTGGGCTGTTGTGCCTGATAAATCTCAATCGGTTTGAACTGCGGCGAAGGGGGCATTTACATGGTTTTCCACGTGCAAAGCAGGGCAGTTTTTCTTGCGAGGGACAGTACACGCAGTTGACGCGCGACACAATCTTGGCCCACAGTAATGGTGCGTTGATTTCATTCCTTGTGCTGCTTTTAATTGACAATGGTCTTAAATTAGGTGAAGATCAACTTGTGAGCTGGCAACGGAAGCATTTTCCAATCAAGAAAACCCCGAGAAACAGCAAAAAGAAAATCACGTTGACAGATATGAAAGTTTTTTTTTTAAATGATTTTATGCGTACAAATGGTGGAAATTGGGATAAATTTTAGAATCTACCCCCCAAAAAGCTCAACTAGTAACGGGACAGTAAGGGTGCGCATAGCGCCGAACAATGGGCAGTTTGAGCGTGTGATTGTGTGCCGGTTGGAATAATTGTTTTAAATTCGGGAAGAAACATCCCCAAATCGTACGGCTAACCTTCTTTCACTGGGAACTGGAATAAAAGCGTCATGAGAGAGATTGTAGCGCACGCGCTTGCTTTAAGACGTTGTTGTGGCCTACATTCTTTATTATTCATTCTCGAAACGTTCGTTTCTTTTTTGTGGTGAAAAAATGTTTAAAGCCAAGTTTTAGTTAAGGCTTTGCGATAGCGGTATCAACTGTGCAGGGGTAGCCTAAGCCGCGACTGCTACTTCCATCCGAAGGGCTCGGGCACCCAACGAGTACTAATGA
Source organism: Anopheles marshallii (assembly GCF_943734725.1). Classification (NCBI taxonomy): domain Eukaryota; kingdom Metazoa; phylum Arthropoda; class Insecta; order Diptera; family Culicidae; genus Anopheles; species Anopheles marshallii. The sequence continues at coordinate 13,134,627 of NC_071326.1, read as the reverse complement.
GGTTATGTATGGTTGAACGAGTCGCACCGACAAATGGGCTACGGATTCGCACAGCAAAGCAAAGATTTATTGATCCCCACCTCCCGGGGAGGGAGATGGGGGGGTTTCCCAAAGGTAGGCGGAGGGGTGGGCACAGGGAGTGAAACGTTTGTGTAATGCGGAAATGTAGCTAATGTAGTGATGTAGTTTTCGTCTGTGTGTATCACCCAAGGACAGGATGGAAGGAAATTAAAGTACAGCAAAAAAAACCAACAACATCGAAGTGGCTGGACGTCCACAACAAAAACCGCAACACCGAAGATTGGAGAAGGTGATCGCCGGGTTGATCGGATTGATTTTCAAAACAGCATCTCGGCACCGTCGAGTGCCTCCGGGACATTCGAGTTGTTGTGCAGCAAATTGGTGTCTGATGATTTGTTTCTTTTGTTTTAATTCGGAGATTTGTCCCCGCAAGGTTTGGACACTGGAAGGAATGGACCGCCAATGAAACCTCACAAAACCAGGGCCCATTAGACAGAAGCGAGACATTAACGTTTTTAGTGCAGACATGCTGCGCGCTGCGAGTGGAACTTCCTGTGGATGGGAATTGTGCAGGAATTGCTACCAATCGTCGTGAAATTTGTCCATCGATGCTTAATGTTTTGGTTTTCTCATACCAACTCTACGTCCCGTGGGTTGTTCTTTGTTGAAGAATTGAGTTGTTGAAACGATGAAGAACTTTAGGTAATAGGGTTTAGTCTCCAGCTCCACACAGTGAAGCGCTCTTGACTTTTCTAATAACCCAATAATGTAATAATGTACCTCGGCGGCAACATCCACAACATAGCAACAGACAAAACTAATTGCGAGAGCATCATTTTTGCACTTGACCATACTTGAGGCCTTCGGTTGGTGGAATGCGCAACAAATCAAGCAGTACGCATCTAGCTTGCGGTGTGTTTGTAGTTACCCCGGCCACCATTATTGGCCCGGTGCCCCGTTTTACCAAAACGCCTGTACGCTTTACGGCCATAGGGCCGGGTTTCTTGGACAGCCCTGGGTCGTCGTCAGCTGGTGAGCTTGACGGCACTATTATTGAGTCATTTGTTGGGTCGTGCGTCTTTTTTGTTGTTGCTCCGCTGTACGGGCTCAGGAAGCTAACCGCACAGGAAATGAACGAAACGCACGGGTGGAGCGAAAATGGGTTCCCGGGTTGCGGTGCGATTCGCCCCCCCCCCTCTCGGTACGTAGATTGGTTATTTACGAAGGTAGGAATCACCGTACGCATGAGGGACAAAAAGCGCATGTAGATGTGCGACGCGGTCGAAGAGACTCTACAGCAGTAGTATGGCGGAAGCGTACGTTAAGTGTTAATTATTCATTCTTGCTCATTTCATCGCGCAGTAATAATATCTTTGCAGTGTGTTGGGAATCAAACGACGGCAGGAAAACCGCTCCGTTCGGTTCGTTCCGCACATTGGAGCGACATTGTAGGCAGGCAATTCGCGTTAGTTCTTGGCGGGCATCACTTCTTTCGGTGCAGCTTTACCATCTCGCAGCTCGCTCAGAATACAATTAAGAGATCCCTTTTGTTTAGGGACACACTGAGCATGTACGGGTTGGGATCTCGGTGCTCGGAAAAAGTGCACGCTAGTGCCAATCCAATTACTTGCTGTACTTGTGAGCAACGGCACTGCGATGTGTTCATTAGATGGTTCTGTTTGCATGCCCATGCTCTGCCACCTTCCTAATCCTTTGTGTAGTGATTTTACTGCACAAAATTGCATTTGCCCACACGACCCCATGGCTTCTGCATTCATATCGTGCCGTGTTAATTGCCTTTCTTCGTCTTCGTCTGATGCGGTGGCTCTTGGTGCCTCCGGTGCTAACACTGGCAATCTCTCCCCTGGTAATAGTACCCACCAAAACGAACGAATCGTTTGACGCTTATTGACGTTTGTGTGAAACGGAACCTGCCAGGCACGGTGCAGCAATTCAACGCCACTCTACATGTGGTGGCATGGAGTTGTAATTATTGTCGTAACTGCTACCCACCGAGTGAAATGTAATAGTAGCGTTAACCTGGAAAAAGGAGGTGAGAGCTCTCACCGTACCGGTAATGACCTTTTTCGTGTGGCCGGGACAAAACTGGTCCCGCGTGGAAACATTCGCGGACGCGGTTAGGATTCGGGCGGCACGCTTGGCACTGCTCTGGCGTGCTTCCACCGACCTAGAAAGCAACCGTTCTGTAATATGTAAAATTATGGCTGCATTGTGCAAAGGGAGATCCCACACAGCCCAGCAAAACAACATCGCATTTGCATAAGTTCATCGTACCAAACCGGGTTCTGGCCGGGCAGTTGGGAAAGGGCGCAAGGGCGGGAATACCTACCGCGGTAGCACTCCGTACCGGAGCGAAGTGCATGACGCTCCGGATGGAGCGTTTGTTTTGCATACAAATGACCGAGGACGGTGGAAGCGATGGACACCATTATCGGTCCCGTGCTTCCCAGAACGATCGACACCGCGAGATGGTAAGATTAGCCCGGTAGGGACTTGGGAACTTGGAAGGGTTCCCGAATCGACAAAACTGGGCCATTGCAGGCTGGGCTACGGCGATCGTACGGGAATGGGCGCACGGACGCGATGGAATTGGGTTTCGATTTGTCATTCCTGTGCCGAAATGATGACGAGGACGGTGATCACTCTCCCACCCCGCCCCCCCTCAGCCCCCATTACACACGGAACAAGCAATATGGCCGGTGCGAGCTGTGGAGGTTAGTAAAAGCGTATCGGATCACCAGCTCGCGCGCGTGTACAAATCGTAACCTTTCACCAGATCGGACGACGGAATCAAGAGTCGTTGGGAGTTGGCGGCAGTTACTTGCGGTTTCCTAATGCATATGAAGGAGCGTGAACGAATGTTTCCCGGGGGCGCCAATCACAATGCATCACAGTACAAATCGGTGGCCAAAGGTGGACGAGTGATGACTTGCGGGAATCCGTCGTCGTGGTCGCTGTGCCTTTTAACCTTTGGAGATAGACACACTGGCCCAGTGGCCGACGATGCCAGTTTTGGAAGGCCGTCGCATGCAACACACACACACACACTCTCTCTCTTTCTCTCGCTCGCTCGCAAACATACCCGCCTGGGTGCCAAAGATCATGCGATGATGATGATGATGATGATGAACCGTGCATATGGTAAAGTAGAAAAAAAGGCACAAAATGACGGCCCAGGCGCCTGCAAAGTAGAACTTGACATAATTGAACCAATCGACATTCGATCGGGTGAAACCTTTCCGGTTTCGTTGGAGTGCTGGCGGGCGTTTTGGAGTTGGCGGATTGAGCGCGTATCGAGAAAGCAGGCCCCGACCGTACCAATGGCGCAGGGTATGCCAGCATTTCACCACGAAAGCCACAATTTCCCGCCTTACCGCCGGTGGACACCATACCCCCCTTCTCTACCCCGCTGCCCCTCAATGCCCCAAACTCCATGAATGTGCCAACGAGTGTGGCACAAGAGGAAATGCTGCTGGAGTAATGCTTCCCGAATGGCGTGAAGTGACGGAACAAACCCTCTTCATTCTTGGGTTCGGGAAGGAAGCTGAAATCCACCCATGTGTTGGCGGGGGTTAGGAAAATCAGGGCTACTGCGCGGCCCTGATCCTCATCCCCACACAACCTTCACCGCCCTCCCCTCCTTCGCACAAACAACACGCTGTAAATGATGTCATGATGCGATTGGAAATGGGTGAATGAGAACGAAGGAAAAAAAAAATGAAAATATTGCCTCCCGAGTATACTTCCTTCTTTTGTGCGATGGCTTCCCCCTATGGTGAGTGTTTTCCTGCGCAACTTCACTGCACGCCGCGCACAAAACGGCCGGGCAAACCCCCAACCGTGCCGGCGAGCTCCAGCAGGGTGGACTTAGCCTACATGTTGCTTTTTAGGCCAGGTAACGGAAAGTAATCGATCGTTGCTGTACGGTTGTAAGGCTCCACGGTTGGGCACGATATGGCCACACGGGGGATGATGGCGAGGGCTCGCATAGGCGCGGTGGGAATGTGTCATCCATCTGGTGTGCCGGGAGGGATACCGCCAGGTAAGGGAAACCCCTGTAGTACCACCGGTTGCCTCAAGGCCAAAACGTTGGAAAGGGGCGTTACGCAGGCTCTAGCCTGCGAAGTGACAGCAGTAACATTGGTTAATCTGTAAGCGATCCGATCGATGATCACTCGGTGATTACGATTTTTGACAGATATTCTCCACCGTGCAGCGGTTCACAGTATGATCGCTTGTTCTACGCTCGTTTCATCGTTTGTGATCTTGTCTATTTGGACAGCTGCAGGCAGTTTTGGGGTAAGGGTGACTGTAACGGGTGCTGGGTCAATGATGTGGAGAAGCTATTTTCGCACCTCGATTCCGCAAGCTATTTTTAGTGTTAGATTCAGTGATTTTTTGGTTAACGGATGACTGAGAATCATTATCATGACAGGAATTTCTGAATGTTTAACGGCTCTAGGAACTCCAAAGAGATTCTTCAGATATTAGAGTTTCTTAAATCTTCAGATATGCAAGTGTTTTTTTAGAGTTTCTTTGTAAATTTTGGTCTTTTGTAATTTTTAAGAGTTGACTCATGATCCGGACGGCTTATTGGAAACTCTTACAAAATTCTTCATGGAATAGAAGTTTTTAGAGTTTCTTTAATTTTTCGAAAATTTTGTCATGAAATAACTCATGAAATGGTGCAACAAATTCAAGATTTGTCAGAGTTTAGAACTCTTTAGCTTATGGAAGAAGAGTTCTTTAAAGATTCGTACAATTTTTGGAAGTTTTCAGAGTCTACTCACTATTCGAATGACGTTTTAGGTAATCTGTTGATTTATAATACCTTTTTGAGATTTATGAAAATAAAAAGACTTTTCCTCTGATTCCTATAAGATTCGTTAATCTTTTGAATAATATTCCGGTTTGACTCATGTTTCAATGAGTCTTATTCGGAGATGTGTTAACCAAACCACCAGTTATTATAGTTAAAATTCAACCATGCAGACATTGGTTTGGAGAAAGGTAAGTGTTCGGCAAGAATTAGGCTTAACATTCCTCGTGAAAAACCACACGATTCCTATTTTCTTTCGTTTGCGGGTGAAAGAAAACGCACAAACCACACAACACACCATGGTTAAGTGCGTTAACTGTTCCTACTGCACATGCCTAATCTCTGCTTCCCGATTGATCGATCGAACGTTCGAACGTTGCCGGTTTGTGGGCTCCGCATGTCCGATTAAATGCACGATTGATCTTCGATTTTCGGGCGTTTTTGGAGAAGCGCTAGAGTAAGAAGGATGAACTGGAACGCCTACAGTAAACACCGTGATGATGATGATGATGATGGGCGCAACATAAAACCTGAACGTTTCTGATGTTGTTGATCATAATCGCAACCAGCAATAACACCCAACTGTACTGTGCACGCCTGCAGTGTCCGTCGCCCTCTTCTTCCTCCTTCCCCTTTCTCTGCGGCCATTCTACCGGCGGCCATGGTGTGGCCAGCACCAGCATCCGACACACATCGGATCGAATCGGCTATTGGGCGATTGTAGTTTTGGTACGAACCATTAGGCGTCCGATGATGGGCTACGGTACGCTACGGTGAAAATGTTTCCCCGAAATGAAAAAAAAAAAATCGGCCACACTGATAACACGCTAGAAGGGGTGAAAATCTTTTGTGTGTAAACACACACACACAAAATAAAAATAACTCCACGCATAAACGAGAGAAAATTAAAAGAAAACAGGTGCCAATTTGGGCGGGCCCGGTGGTGAAATTTGTTTCGATCGGTCGTTCGATCGTTCGTCCCGAAAATGAATGGGATCACAGCGCGAGTGAGCAGCCCCCGATGAGGCACTCTCCGCGCAAATACACCTGCGAAATTGCCGGCCACAGTTTGCCGGCCACGGGGTGAGAAAGTAAACATTGGCTTTACGCTTTTCCGTCTCGGGTCGGGGTGTTTTTTTGTGGAGGGCGCCCGATGGCAGGTGGTGCGAGCGAGGGGTTAGTTTTCCATCTGATTGAGACCGAACAATGAGAGGATGCTGAGGGATCGTGCATGTGAATGAAAGTGCGAATTGCGCTTTTGCGTATGATGGTTTGCTTTCCTTTGCCTTGGTATTCGAATGTGTCCGCGCCTTTCCGAATCGATTTTCATCTACGCACACAGAGTAAGGGAGAGAGAGAGAGAGGTCTTCTTTCCTTCACAATGTCGGCCATCCCTAGCTGGGGGGTGGCAAAGTTATGCTCGAACAACCCACCGTTACAATCATTTACGCCTCTTTGTCGCCGGCTTTTGGGACAAAAGAATCTCACCCTGTCATCTGCTCACCCCTGTTTTCCACCCCTAGCTCAGCTACCACACCGAAACTTCCACGCTTTCCCATGCGCACGGGAAATCATTTGTGTGCTTGAGATCCCTTGAGAAGTAAGGGGGTAAAAATACCTCCTGTGAGAAATTAGTTCACTGTAAAGCTTCTTCGTTTCGCCGCCATCTTCAATTCCCATGATGTGTTCCCGGTCATATTAAAATCCCAATATGCGAATACGTGCTCGGTAGAAGACTTTCGATGCACTCACACACACACACACACACACACTTGCGGGTGCTCGCGGTATGCAGCAGTCATAGCTATGGGGAGGCTGTTTAGCATAGCTACATGGATTCTTCTCACATCCCTCAAATGTGGGATGGTGGGGGGGGGGGGGCCGCATTGGGGGTATTTGGTGGGATTATGATTGAAAATCGTGACCGGGTGGTGGATAATGGTTGGGGTCTTGGTTAATAACGGGAACCTACTTTTCACTTTCGTCGCTACTCGCACTCTACTCTGACCCCAACAACCAACCCCAATATCAACGGCAATATGGCGGCCGGGGGTGGGGAAAAAGATGATCGACCCGACCCCGACCCGGTGGGGATTGTCGGGGCCAAGGCTCTGAAAACTCTGAACCCCTTATATGCCCCCCATCCCTTCCTTTGTCTTTCCCTTCCGCCACATCTTCTATTACTCTCTAAGTAATCTTTTAATTTCGGACCAAATGCCGCTCCTCCCCCCCTCCCCTCCCTCTTATTCGATGCCGATGTGCACCGGGGACGGTAATGAAAGTAATGAATTGAAGGCTTCGACCACGCGGATGCTGCGGATCACAGACGAGTGGCCACAAAAGAGAAAGAAATCCTCTGCTGGTACACACAATGGTGAGTGGGCTTTATGTGCTTTAGAAGAAGAAAATTAGGGAGTACGGGGGGTTGGGAGGGTAAGAAAAAACCAATAAAGTCACTATTTGCAGGGCGCACTTTCGTGAATGATGTGAATCCGATCTGGTTGATCGTTAATGGTTAATGGAGCACGAGAGACAGAGGGACGAGAAAGAGAGCAAGAACATGGCACTAGGCAGTCGAATAACGGTCGTTTTAAAACGGAGTTGACCCGCCTGAAGCGGGTGGGACGCCACAGAGGTAGGGTATTGTGAGCAAACACGAAGCAAACGGGGTTTCCGTGTGCGCATTGCTTCCATCAAACAATGAGTGAATATGGTACAGCGAAATGGACTGATGGTTTTCTGTGCACTCTCTAGCTATGCAGCGAAGGGAAGGCGAATGATTGTTTTGTTTTTATTTAAAGCTTACCGATTTGATGGCAATAGGACGGTTGTGCCGAAAAATATCCTCCCCGAACCGTGAAAGTAGTGATGCTGCTGCAGTTTCAATTACATCGGCACTTCGACCCCTAAGTTTGGCGGCACGGCAATGCCAAACCGAATCGATGCACATTGCGGGTGTAGACATAAACATTCAAAAAAACCATCTGTGGCGGTAGTAAGCGGCGTAACGTTCACAACCAACGGAAAAGTAGCAGGTGCCGGGTGGTAATCTTTTTCGAGAGGAATTCTTTGCACAGCCAATGCGGTACAATGCGGTGGTGGTAGAAAAATGCTCATTAAAGCTAGGTAGGGGGTATTTTTTTCTCGGATGGAACTTTCTTCAACTGCTTCATTTGCCCATTTGTGCTCCGGTAAGGGTTCATTTTCCCCATGTTAAGGAGCCAATCATGTGCACGGGGAAGATGTTACAGTGCGTTTTCAATTTGTGCGTGCGTAAATTTTGCTTTCGAACCTCATCAAGCAAACAATACAACAAAAAAAACCTATACCCCGCAGAAAATCAAATCCGATTCGATGAATAAATAAAATACAACAACAAAAAACCCGCTCGTTTTGTGGCAATTGGAAGCGAAACTTTTTAAATATGGTGTTTTTAAGGGGTGTGAAATTTGAGGAGCTCTCCGGTGGGAGGGAAAAAAGAGCTTCCCATACAAAACAAGCAAACGGTTCCTTTTAAGGGATTTTCCCTGCGTAATGAAAGCAAATCCGTGGTGAATGTTTATCTGTGCTTTTTTTTCTTTTTTGGGGAGATGGTGGGGTGAGGGGGAGGGGGGGTTGGGTTGGGTTGGCAAAGGTCACTGAAAATATTTGGCCGAAGAAAATTGAGCTATTTGAAGGTGAAATGCGTAAAATGGTGTTTTTTTTTATCTTCCCCTCTAATTTCTCATTAAAGTTAGATCTAATTTATGCCTTAGATGAGGGCAAAAAAGTCACCCCAAACCGGCCAATGTCAATCGTACCGGGCTTGACTTACTTTCATCGAAACACCGTAACCTGAGCACGGCAAACGATGTTCCTTTATGCCCACCAAAAACCCGATTCAATGAAAGACTGTCCGGGGGAGGGTTCCCGGGCACCGAACCTTACACCGCACTCCTCCGGTGGTGATGGTTTGAACGGTGACTTTGTTTATTTCACGTGGCGTTTTTCGGACAAAAGCAACACCAACAAATAAGCCAGCACAATCAATGAGCGTAAACACTTGCGGAACATTCCCGTGGGTGGTGATGGAAAAGACACTTTCAACACTTCCGGCCGCCTTTTTTTCTTTCGCCGTGCTCTCATTCCCCACCCTTGACCTTGTTCAGGGAGCATTGTTCGGTCGCACGATATCAAGCGCAAGCGAGCGCAAATAATTACCAAAAAGTTTACGCTTCCCCTCCGTGGCTACTCCCGCTTACTTCAAAAAGACGTTAAGTTGAATAAATAGAATCGAGTGCGGAATGGTCCAAATGCGGAATGCGGAACCAAAAAAAAATGTATATAATGCCCACAATTTATATCCACTTTCACCACTTTCGGTTCAAAAATCATCGGTCACCATTATTTGTCACCAATGGTCGTGGTTTTTTTTTCGTGTGTGTGTGTGCGTGTTTTTGCTTCTAGTTACCCGGGTACCCACCGAGTGGCCAACGAAGCGGGAGAAAGAATCTGGCACGAAGTAGGGATGAACATTGAAATTTTTGCATTCAACTTTGCGGTGACCTATTTTGGAGTGTGTACCGACGCTGGTCCGTCCGTATTTAGTGGCCGGATTTACTGCTCAGCGTCGGGGGATATTGTGGGCTTTGGTAAACTAGGCTTACCGTTCGGATCCGATGCGGTTCGGAAGCGCGAAAACCGATCGATACAAAACAGGTTTCGACGGTTCTGTAAGTTGTTTATTGCTTCCTTTGTCAAGCTGATGCTGCATCGACCGGGAACGGCGGGAACTGTGGCGTTCGAAGGAAGATTTATCACGCCGAAGAGCATTTATTGTAAGCTTGTTTCTATTTGCAAAAATTTTGAGCACTAAAGAGCTGGTGTTTATTTTGTTGGGACAATCGTGTTTTTTTTTGCGCTGGGTATTAAAGATCGCCCTTAGAACGGTCGCTCCATTACATGCATGGCAGCAGGCGGGAACACATTACAACGTAAACATTCATCATCCGAGCAACGCTCACCCGGGGAACACAATTACATTACGGAGTGGAATGTACGGCAGACATTATTTGCCCCCTTTCTAAGCCTCCTCCTCCCCGTTTAACGAAACCGTTCCTTCCGGTGTATAAAACCAGCGAGACAAACTCGCCGAAACGGCAGGCGGAAATACTTTTTGGATGTAATTTTCGGAAACAGAGCAACTCCGCCAAGTGATGTCCTCCCGCACGGAGCGAACGTCTAACAGACTTTACCCTTCAGCTGTCAGAACTGTTTCCGAACCAACACGCATCAACAACGTTGGCGAAAACCCCCTCGAAAACGTGATTACATTTGATGGTTAATCTATTTTTAATTGGAACGCAAAAAGGAAGACGCACCGCCCGCACGTAATGGCAACATAATGACAAGATTAGACAGACGAAAGCTGCAAGAATGGAATGAATTACGAGCCCGTCGGCCGTTCTCTTTGTAACGCGATCGGATCCGGTGCTTTTCGGTGTTTTGCATCCATGTCGCTGCCCTGCTGGCTGTTTTCGGCTGGCTGTATTGCCGCTGCTTACCGTAAGCTTTTGGTTTCGGAATGTTTCCACCCAACCCCAAAAATGCACAGTTATGCTGCGCTGTGTGTGTGTGTGTGTTTTTTTTTTAATTTTCTGATGGAGGTAAAATATTTACGACGAGACTGGCCGTCCAAATGGAACAAGTGCTTACTGCTGATGAGATGAGCAGTGTTGCCGAGTGTTTTTCGAAGAGGGAAACAGAAGAGCAAGTGTTGTTGCCGGGAGTACCGAACGGAAGTAGTTTATTTATGCATTTGTTTATCCACCCTTAATCCGTGCCCAGCTTGGGGTTGACTCGTTTGTTTTGGGCTGATTTGCCGTAACTTATCAAAGGTTCTGTTTAATTTTCACATCGTTGCAGCCGTTTTGGAAGGAGTGGAAGAATATCCAGACACTATACCATGCCTCATGGACGTGAACGCTTCTCCCGATAATGTGGGACAGCATCGGAATATTTTTCCCACCATAGGGGCCCTCGACGACAGAAGGTAAATATGGCAAAGTTATGAATGCTACAGCACTGTTCTGTAACGCATTGAAAGTTTAATGTTACATTCTCTATGCAATATGGTTTAAACGCGCGAGAGAAGCAACCCAATTGAGTTCTCTCCCCCCCGAGAGGAAAAACCACCCTTACCGACGGGGATTCGGCAGAGGAAACGCACGAAAAACACCACCCCCTCAAAGAGTCTAGGTCCAGTTCCGAATTATTTCATTAACAGTAACGGGTTCGGGCATTGTTGGGTCCGCCTTTTTCGGGGGGTTTTGAATTGTCGATCACGATCGGGCAGTGTTGGGCATCGGTAAGTGGGAAAACTTTACCCGTGGGTTTTATTCCGACCTTTTTTCTTCGCACCATTCCCGCTTCTTTTTACATCACACAACACACCTCAGTGCGGTGGGGGGGATGTTTGAACGATGGTTGCGGATGAATTGAATTCTTTTGCGTGTGTTTTTTTTTGCTGTTCTGTTCTCGCGTCGATCGAGAAGCTTCACGTGGTAGAAGACGTGAAGCTGGTTGTTTGTACACATCTGCGATTGATAGTGATCCGCAGTACGATCGTAGCACGAACGGCAGCTTCTTGCTCGCTTGTGGCGCTTTAGATTCTTTCCCAGTTGTTCTTTTTTTTTCGCAAGGTTGTACGATGGAGTTCATTCTCGATCTCTTTGGAAGCCAAAAAAGTACCCCCTCCCCCCCAATGGAAAACCTTTCCGACGGGGGGAGATGTAACGAAAACAGTAAGAAGATATATCGTTACACGGGAGCAGATACGCGTGATCGGGCAAGTTTGGCATCCGGATTCCAATTAACGAGCTTGGTTGGTTTTTGGTGGGTGGGCCCAAAGTTTGAGAACTTTGAGAGCTCACCTACAGGCGGATGAAAACTCACGGAAAAGTTGCACCTCCCAATCGAAAATCAATCGTTCAGAAAATAGAAACACGATGACTCCTCCGTCGAGTAGTACCCGGTATCGGGTCGACAGGAGAGGTTACCTTGACCGTGTCGATTGGCCGCATTAAATGCCGGCCCCGTGCTACAGCAACGAGACGGTTCATGTGGTTCATCGAACTGCGAAGCAACCGCCCGAAGTCTGTAATATCTCCTTTCTGGAAGGGCCACGACTGTGGAGTTCCGCCGATGGCTTCGTTTTTTGTTGTTGTCGTTTTCAATTAAAAAAAAAAAGCAGAATGCAACTATCTAATTGAGAGAATCTCACGATTTCAGCCGAGCGTGTCGGGGCTGGTTCCAATCACCCACCACCGAGGGGACGATGACAGGGCGCTAGAACCCACCTATTGCCACCTTTGCGTGAATTGCACGTAAATTTTTCGTTCCATTTTTAAATTGATTCTTTCAAAGTACAATCCCCTCCCCTCCCTTTCCCCCTTTCCCTTCCCTCCCGGTGTTTCTCTTTCCCTTTTTCTGTCGGATCATTTCCGGGCCGGTCCCCAACCCCACACGGCCTTGGGGGGGCTAAGGTAATGTGGTCTAAGTACGCTGGACGTAACGCTTTGGGTATTTGGTTCCGATTCGTCACCGTTACGGGGCATTGAGGTTTCGGGTGCTCTTAAAAACAGATTGCTGTTCATTCCTCCCAGCTATCCACGAATTCTGCTTGGAGCTTCAGTTCAGCAATGAGCAGAGCATAAAAAGAAAAAAAATGTGTGATCCCTAGTTTTTCTGTACCGTCACCAAGAAGATGAGATGACACATCTCATCTCGGGGGAAAAATGGTGCTTCACAGCGAAATAATGAAGTTATCATGTCCATGTCCGTGCGGACTTTGCTGTAAGCAGGAGGACAGTTAGAAGGTGCCCATCCACAAACAGGCAACATTTCATCCCATCTCGTCTTGTGGGGGTCATGTTTGTTATTGGTCAAACAAAAACGATTATAAAACGCAGTGATATCAGGGCGAAGTTTTCCGAAAGAAAATAAAATATTCCAAGGCACCAAGTCCTCTAAATTGGGTGGGAATCCTAACCGTTGCTCTTTCGCTTGGTGTTTGGGTCAAAGATTTGAATGTATAAGCCGTCCGTCGTTTATTGCAGCAATCCGCCGACTTTTGCCGGATGTGGTTCCTCGAACCCTTGGAAGAACTCCCGGGACATCTCAATCGGGACCGTTTGTGTGCGGTAAAGTTTACTTAGGGTTTTGGCCGGGGCTCCTAAATGTCTTACACTCCGATAACGGTTTTATCTTAAGGGTGTTCACGGTAACACCGTTTACATTTCTACCCTGGGAACCATAACATCCCGTACCGAGGGTCCTCGCTTTCCAATTTGCCTCACTTGCGGGTGGAAAGTCAACAGGATCACGTTAACCTGTGTAGCACCGTTGTGCGTGAACGCTACACATCGGGAAGCACTTAATCAGTGCGTCGCGTGTGTGGTCCGCACACAACCACGTACGTCCGGTAGGAGCGAATGCGCAAAAAGGATAATTGGAACCATTAAAATGTACGATGAAACAAATTAAACAAAACTTTATCGTTGTACGCGGGTGATGGCCGCGTACCATTTAACCATTGTTCAGCGTTTTCATCATCGTCACGATTTTGAGTGCATCGTGAACGTCGCTTTTGCCTGAAAGTCAATCTGGAAAACGGGGCGAGAGGAGGAAGCAATAAAGGGAGAAATAAAACGGGAGCAATTCCTTTTTTGTCCCAACCGATTGTGGTTTCATCGTTTGGGGTCTAAGAATGGGCCCCTGGTTCCAAGGTATGTAATGGGTTATTTTACGCTTTACCGTTTGGAAGTACAAAAGACGACGCCACCGTCTCTCCGCCAAGGAAAGATGATGGCAAAAATGATGGTCAGCTTTTATTGGAGCTTGTCCCCATCATCCCACCTTCATCTCGATCGTTCGATCACTTCAACAGGGAGGAACCCCCTACCGGCGCAAGGGGTGTTTCGGCATGGGATGGGCAGAAGTTCGTACGATGGTCGATTTTACGCTAAATTAAATTTATCACTGCCACCACCCAACCGTCCGAACGTTGTAACTGATTTAAATGGGTCCGGGAACAAGATGTTCGGTTGGTGGTTGGAGTTTTTTTTTACTCGAATGAATCGTCCTGCTGCCTTTTCATTCATATCTGGACAGCCTGAAACGACCGTACTACGGTTGGATGGTTGGTCTACTAATATGACAACTGTGATGATGATGGTGATGATGATAAATTGATATAAATCGTGCACAAAATGAGACTCATTTCTCGTCTTACGCGAGCATAATGAGCGCGATGCTCTGCAGCAAAGTGATTAAAGTCACAATATTGTCTCCTGGTCACGGCACCAAGCGTTTGCCTGTGTGCGGATTCCTGCAGGGGAGGAGGTGATGCGGGGTTGTGGCTTTTTGGTGCTTATATGCTTCCACCTAGTGCCCGCGCTAATCATTTTCATCGAACTGATTACATGTAATGATCGCCAGTATATGCCGTTATCGATCGTGATATCGACCTAGGAAAGAATGTGGTTTTGCAGCGAGGCGTCTCCGCTTCGTTTGCCTTTCTTTTAATCACATCCCAGGTAAGAGTTCTGGGAGGTGTGGTAGGATGGTCTTCGCTTTGCTGCGGATTCTTGCTTGCATTCCGCCGCGCATACGCAATGCCCCCAGCACCCAAGGCTGTTCCGTTTGCTGCAGTTCATCATTATTCGCCATTCACCGCCGATTCGTTGCGATCGTTAAGGGTGGCATTCTTCCAGCATCCCGAGCTGCTGGTGAGGACCCACTTGAGCGGAAAGGGGGAAACCGCTGCAAATGGGCATCGCGGAGCGTGATGGTGTCACCGACATCAGAACGCTCCAGCGCGAACCATTCTGCTGCCACTCATTCGGGGTGAAGATGTGAACGAACCAAACCACCGTCCGTCGGATGGTAGCCACCCATCTGCGCGGTGCTCGTTCAAGTGTCGCCGCGTAGAAGTAGTTTTCTAACAATTTACATCGGACCAAGCGTTTACGGAGTGATCGTACCGAGATACGAACAGGAAGATCCGCCAGTACACACGGGTGGTTAATTTGAAACTTCGTTCTATTCGCCGGTCTGTGTACCTTTTGGCGCAGTGTTCGGAGTGTTCGGCTCGTCAGCATCGCCTCTTGCGCTAAAACGCGAAACTAATTGTCCGTACCTATATTTCCGTCCGTTTCGCTTCGGAGTTTCGGAGGCAGTTTGGCTTTTCCGAGCGGAGCACTGCCAGAACTGGAACTTTAGCCAACGCTCTGGCCGTTGAGAATAGATGATCTCGTGAAGCAATTGTCTCGCGCATGGAACGTCTCAAAATGGTCCCATTCTCTTCGCAACTCCTTCCACCCCTTGGTGGGGTGGATAGAAAAGTACGCCCTCCTTCGGTTTTTGGGAAGCTTCGCCACCCGTACCACCGGAAGCAACTTGAGGGAAATGGCAGTGAACGAATTTTATGCTACCGAGCGGACAGGCTCCCAGCCGATCGGGCTTATGCTACCGTTGTGCGCATGCCTCTGTGTGTGTGTGTGTGTGTGTGTGTGCACAAGCACATGTGCGGTTTGGTGTGTATGTTTGGTTTTATTATTCCTCTCCGTACACGGTCGGTAAACCCGAAACGAAGCGTGCCTGATTATAAAACATTGACCTGCGCGCGGCCACGCAAGTACCGTTGGCTCCGATCTTGCGCGCTCGTGCGCATTTTATTCCGCGAGGTGTTCTTATTTCTCCTGCGGTACAAAAAAAAAAAACCACTGCCGGTTGCTTTCTGCCTGGTGATGATGGTTCTCTCCGGTCGTCAGTTAGCTTCTTTCCTGCTGTTTCTTCCGTTTCACTCGGTCCGTTCGTACCGTTTTCATGCTGGCTGTTGCCCTGCTCACGATGCTTTCTTGATGCGATCCATTTCTCCAGCGCGCTGCACCGAGTGTGTCGTTTGCTATTCGCGCTGTAAAATTGCTCGTACAGCGCACTGATCACACAACCGACGCCACGGTGTGCGGCACGGAGATGCTGGAAGAGCGCGAGATTGTAATTCTTTATACGATCGCCGCGTTTTTGTTGTTGTTGTTGTAAACCTTCAACTTCATCTTGCTGGCATGTTACTGGGAGCCTTGCGAAGATGGGATCAGGGCTCTATGCTACCTCTAGCATCTATGCATCGTCTATGCACGGATGCATAGAACAGCTATCATTATGCTTCTTTACCCGGTGCATAATGCTGCACAAACCGATCCCATCCCCCGGTTCCCCGGTGCCACCACCCATTTGGCAGAAGATGGTTGGGGCCTTACCTTGACATCGGTATCCCCCAGCCCCAGCAAGCCGGGACGGGTGAAGGCTCGAAGGCGGGACGCGTTGCTTTCTTTTCAATGTCGATGGTGGCAAATGTTTATGGTTTGTGCCGCTGGGCTGCGTACATAAAGCAGCCTGCAGCCTGGTGTGAGCGACATTTGCATGCAGATTTTTGCATTGCAATTTTGCTTCCATCTACCATTCTGGTAGGGCTTCCTGAGGAGCGGATCGCTGCGATTGCGATGAACTTTTATGGTACGGAGCACTAGGTATAGCTCGACGTACTTGAATGTTCGATCTATTCTCTACCATATGGCAATGGGGTCCGATATCGGAAGCGGAGTCGAAAAAAAAACGGTCGGCAACATTTTGTTTCCACCTTCGAGCGGGGGGAGTCTCGGACAAGAGAACGGTGTGGTTCTTGCTGTTTTCTACCAACTTCCTCATGTTCGCGTCCCACCCCGATCTCCCTTGTACGGGAAGTTTGTGGAGGAAGCTTTGGAGCGAACGGAAAGAGCGCAACTTCATGCTGATGTTGATGAAGAAAACGCTTCTTCGGGAGAAGCGAAAATCCTCCGAGTGCTACGGGCCCGCGATCGAGAATAATGATGGTTGATTGTGGGGCCTACCGAATGTGTGTAAGAGTATAACCCGGGAACACTCGAACACTGGGTCGTACCAGTGTGGTAGGCAAGAGTAGTGTTTTTGTTCTGTGGTGTGGTAAGCACAACACAAAACGCAACAAAAAAGCAAGAATGAGGCGGTTTATATTAGAAATTCGTGCCCGAAGCATACTACCGCGACGAATTCGCGTTGCTTGTCCCCGTGGTCGGGACGACTTTTCCGGGGTAAAGCGAACACCGGGACATAAAGGTAAACTGCATTGCATTAGCACCAACAGTGCAGTGCACGATTTGTGGTGGTTCGCTTAGTTGCGGTGGACTAGCGAAATGGATGATACCATCTTCAATAAACGCTCTAAACCGATCTGAAACGCCTGCCGTGGTCCGTACGAGTGGCCGTATGTGTGCGGGAAGATGCAAACCGATCGGGCACAAATGTGGTACACCGAGCCAGGCCAATACACAAAAACAAAACGGCCCATACATTATCCGTTCGGTTGTTTGGGCATGCTCGTAACCACTCTGGGCGGTAAAAAGAGCCTCAGTACATCAAGATTAGATTGTGCTGGGGGTGGTGGATGATGCCCCGGGATGGGGTTTAGAAATAGGGGAGCAGATAGCTACATGCGATTGGCATTAAATTGCACATTCAAGTTCGGAGCCATACATGAATTATGGGGGCCGATCGACCACTTCCGCAATTTTCCACGGAATGCACGCGGTACGGTAACGGGTGAGATCTTAAGAGTTAGGAGCTCACCTAGGAAGGGGGTGCATTTTTATTGGGAATATTGTTGGTGAAAACCCCTCACCAATATTGGAACAACACGATATTTTAGAGGTGCATTCTGGCAATGGTACAATACCTGGGGGGATGTAAACTCCTGCTGGATTGTTTCCCTCGTCACACGATGTTTTGATTCGGGCTCCAAACTGTTTGCCAAACTATTCGCCCAGCGAGGTTGAAGTTCTTTGTACGTTCAAGCAATGGCGGATCACAGTTGCATATCTGCACTTAGAACACTGATGCACCAGGAGGCACTGTTTGTAGCTTCACCAACCCTTCCGTTTGTCTTGGATCACTGCTGTACGCGATCCCCGTTGCACTTGGTTAGCGAAACAGGTGTTTATGGTCGGTTTATAATGTGCACTACCGTCACACAACAAGTGTCAAGAAGCGTACACACCACGGATGTCGCAAACGCGTGCGTAATCTTCACCTCTCGCTGCAGGGCTGCAGCGATCTTGGACCAAACACTCAAACACGCACGGTGTCGTTGCACAGTCGAGCACACAGCACTGGCTTCACACACCGGTGAAGGTGATAAACAACTATAACGAACGCGTTCCAAATAAATCAAACAAAACGCAAGCAGCACACAGGAAGACGGCCGGGAATGTCGGGATACGCATACACACACAAAAAAAGACACGCACGTCACAACTACGGCAGCTGGGAGGAGAAGATGCTAGCACCCGGAATGCATCATGAACAATGGTTCGCCAACGATGGCCCGGTGGCTTTTTATGGTCTCGCTGAAGAAGTTCGGCTGTTGGAGGAAAGTTCGACCTTCCGACGCACCGCGAAGACCGGAGCGTTGGTGCGCCACCCCGGCAAAAGAGAGCCAATTTCTAACCCTGGTGGGAGCCTGCACGATCGCTCCCGATTCTCCCCGGCTTGGGGGTAACTCTCCGCTGGCTCGCTAGGGGGATGATCAACACACCCCCCTTCGTTTTGGTTTCATCCCTCAGATGCTCAGGTGCGTGGCGCCAGAATGGGAACATCCATCCGGGAGAGCGCGAGCTGTACGGCGATGAGCAAGCTACTCTCGCGATCGTTCCCTATGGGCAAGAGGTTGATACCTGCGCTCAGCAAGCTCAGCTGAAGCAGATCTCACCGTTCCACATTTTGTTTGCGGCGGAAACGGAGCAGCTTTTTGTTCCGTACGACCTTCCCGGTGCTGCTGGTAAAAGCTAGAACGAGAAAGCGAAACACGTACCGCATACCTGCATGATGAGGATGAAAATGAACTGGAACGCAACGAATCGTATCGGTGAGCGAGAGAACGGTGAACGGCGATGATCGCGCCCGTGGAAAGAAAGTTCCACCGCGCTTCCCATCCGGCCCCTCGTTTCGACCGGCGGTGCCACTTTGGGTGAGAATCTTGCATTTTCTGTTTGCCCGTTTGTTCCCGCGGGAAAGAGCGCTTTTCTTTAAATCTGCTCTCCACGTACCTTGCTGGTGCAGAAGTGCCTTATGCTGGGAGTGCCTCATGTTAAAGGGGTTTCTTGGTTTTGCAGCAGAAAAAGGTTCTCTCGGCGAGATCTCTCCTGAGAGACTTTCTTTTGGTGCTTTTTTTTCTTTAATTTTCGAAGCACGATCGTTTCATTTATTTTTCTTCCAATTTGCTTCACCTCTCCATTGTGTTCATCGCTTTCTTCTCATTCTTGATCACCACCCACCGAACCGCGTAGGTTTCGTATCAACCTCCTGCCGTGTGTACGGTAGCAATCGGTTATGCCTTCCCACCGTGCCAGACGGTCTGTTGGGGCTGCTGATGTTTTTAGCGCCAGCCTTGTGGGGCTTTTGCATTCTTGCCGAAACGAACGGGACGAATGCGCAGACAAATGTGGAAGGAGTTAGTATAACAAAACCCGCTTCGGCCGTCATTTGCTTTGCAACATTCCCTGACGCGTCGCACTGCAGGATCCGCTGTTTGACGGCAGAGGTCAAGATAGCGTGCGTGCGTAAGAATTTCCATGCCATCTATGATTGATCTCCGAACGCCACGGGGTACGCTGGTGCGTTGCTATATTTAGAATCCGGCGGAAGATGCTAATCACGTCTGACAATCGTAGACACGCGGAAGGATGTCGTGGCGTTGACAGTTAAGCATTCCGGTGCTTCCTTTTAACGACCACAAAATTAATTGAATTGCGCAATTGAAGAATTCCACAACAGCAGTTGTATTGTGACTATTTTACTTGAAAAGTTTCGTAAATATGCAAGAATCACCAGTGAAACGTCGGGAGCTACTCAAACTGATTTACATTTTTTGAAACGGTTTGTTTGAAGATGATGGTGAGCAGTTAGTCTACAAGAACATCCTCACTTTTCACTATTAATGGCTTATTTGGTAGTGCTTGGTCTGCATTTTTCTGAATGGACCACCTTTGCTAAGGAGTCCACTGGATTAAGTTTAGATTTCGAGATCTATAATGTATTATATAGAGTGTTGACTGGTATTGGGTATAATGGACATCGGAACGGTGTCGTGGCATATCTCTAAAGAGCTAGGTATTGAATTTAAAAATGGAGAAAATGAGCAATTTAACAATCCTCCCAACTCATTCTTCAAGTAAACAACCAGTTAGTTCAAATAGTTTGATATCTCCATGAGATATTTAACTCTCCATATTGAAGAATTCCTGAACGTTTCACTGTTATCTACACCAACGGTAAGATATGTTCTCCGATGCAATCCCTTGTCGGTCGGAAAGAACTGATATTCAATAACATACGCTCCCTTGAACTGAAGTGTCATTCTAGCGATCACATTTATGTAAAGAAGGAGGCAAAACCTCAAACTAAGTGCAGCGCACCCAGTGCGGTTAGAAACACCAAACAAACCACTGTGGACGATGACGGACGATGGGAGGAAATGGAATGTGCACCGGCATATGGTATGTTGATATATTCACTTCGAGGTAGCAGCATACAGCAACATAGCCCCAGACATGCATGCCTTGGTTCTGGAGGCTCCTGCGGGCTGCGGTGCCAAATGTACCGGGGGGGGAGGGGCCGTGGACAAGTGAACGAGCATGAACGAGCGACCGATTTTACATGCGCCTCGAGTGTTGTAAGCATAAGCCGTACAAACAACGGCCGGGTCCCCGGAACCGATCGCTAACTGGAGATCCTCCCACGACAACGACGACCATGGCCTTTCCTTTGCCCGTGCCAGTGTACAGTTAGATGAATTTCAAGTGCGACTAAACGAGCTCGCAATGGTAGTGGTGGTGGTGTTAAAAAAAAAAGCCCGACATGTTTTTGAGACGATCATTCGAAGCCTACCCTGTGGGCTCTGTGGGGCCTCACGGTTGATCGTGGATAACGAGGAGTGGGAAAAAAGGTGGGCCAGGGTCAGCATAACCAGCGTTCCAGCGTGCGCAATGGCTGGTACAAGAAGAAATGGCTCTAATTGTGGCATTGTACGTGATTTCCACGTCCAAAAGTGTGCACTCCGGCGCGATCTCGAGATCTCGTTAGGATGGTTCGGTATCCTCTTCTGTTCTGCACGTGAAGTGGACGGTTTTGGGGGAGTGAAATTCTTAACGAAGGCACAAATGTTATCGTGCGCTGTGTTGTAATGCGTGATGTATCGTTGCAGTGTGGTCGAGAGTATCTAAACATACAGTGAAAGGTAATGCGTCTGTTAGTATTTAAATTTTATACACCGCGGAAACCAACGACAAACGATTCCCAACTACGTTCCAAACGCAAATAAATAACATTGGTGAAAAATGCAGCATAGAAATTAAATAAAAAAACCTCTCCTTATTACTTTAGTAACGACAAATTACAATTGATTTAGGGCGATGGTTCTACTCGACAGCAGTTTCGTTCGTGTTTTTGCCTTAATTTAAATCTTTCGTGACATGATTTGCAGCGAACAGCGGAGAACAAATGTAGAAACGCATTTCATTTGTCCACGTTTCACATCATCCCCCCCCCCCCAAAAAAAAAGTGTCCAAAATCGGGAGCATTCGCCGTTGCACGACATCCACCACGCGCAGTTCGTCTGCAGAGCTACTGAGCTAAGCGGGGTGGTCTTAGGGAGCTTTGGGGCAACAGATAGGTTCCGTCGCGTCCGTCAAGCGCTCTACAGTTAGCGCCCACTGTCCGACGAAATCTGTTTTAATTGATGTTTGTTGGGGTGAAATAGAAGGAACAGAAATAGTGGCTGTGGTTTTTCTTTCCATCTTTCGGGTGCCTCCGCACGAATTTTTTGGACACTCGCCTAGTGTGGTTAGCTACAACCGCTAGCGTGTTGTTGCTGCTGTTACGTGCGGCTGACGCTCTCAGATCACCGATCTGTTCCACCGTCCAACAGAAGGTCCCGACCGATTCGACACTACCACTAAACGCCACTCCGGGACCCACGGGAATTGGACATGAGGGGTGGGGAGGGGGTAGGTGTTTTTTTTCTTCTCTGCTAGTATGACGATAAACTAATTATAGAACTACCGTTTCTAATCTAATTTAATCGCGAGTCTATCAATTTTTCTCCATTTTCATCTGCGCGTTGCGCTACGGATGCGATGGGTCCGCTCGTTGCACAACCGGTTTATCGATCTGCGCTCGTTGTCTGTTTTCCACGTCCCCCCCGTTCCGGGAGACCTTTGGCTGATGTACGTGTGTCTGTTTTTTTTCTGCTCTCGGTTTAGTGCCTGAGTGCTTTGTCACAAGGTGACGACGATGTTGCTTTAAATTGTCATTCTCTTTCGCTACGTTTTGCTACGTTTTATCCGTTTCGGATGTAGTTTTTTTTTTCGTTCGTTGGGTGCAAATGCGTTCATTGGAGTCTTTTGTCGGTAGTGCAGAAGTTTTCTTTGACAAATTTGCACACCGTAGTATATGATGAAAATGCCGGGCTTTTTACGTGCAAGATGTTGTTTTTTTTTTATTGAAATTTGATCTTAAATATGAATTATTTTTCACATAACTTTTAGAAGGAAAGAGCTACAGCTCTGAATTTAAATAATTTATGTTAATAATATGATGATTTGATGATAATAAGATGATAATTTGTTTACAATGTTGTATTCTTCCTTATTTTTAAAACATTCTCATAATGCGTATTAATTGTTTAGTAACGGAAAAAATTAATCAAATACCTAAAAATCTTATACAGTTTGACAATTGAAGTTCGATTTCAAAAAAGAACAATAAATCATAAAATTATGGTAGTAAAGCTGTATAGTGTAGCATTAGTGTACAAATGAATAACTGAACAGGCGTGTTCATTTAAGAATATCTAATTACAAAAAGGATGAATCCTTCGATTGCTTCGATCTATTTAAGCCATTTGTTTCATTTCAATGTAATTAAACAGATTGATCAGATTGCAAACTTTAAAGATGGTTGTAAATATCTCGGTAACAGTCAGAATGGCCACATAAACACTAAGTAGAAGTTCCATGCCACAAACCAGCCGATCGTGAAGGAATCGTGCAGGGCGGAAGGGATCCCCGTGCCCGATAGCCGATGTACACAGCGTTGTATTACATCGTTAAACCATTACCGTAATCGACCGTCCGATCATCGTGGTGGTCGATAAATTTTCATTTCAAGACATCATCCGGATCGGCACTGGTTGTATTGTCTTTGCGACTGTGGGCGCTCTGCCTTCGCTGCAAAATCGCGTTTGGTACGCTGCATTACACGGTGGGGCACTGAGCAGGGGTGGGTGCAAAACAAGAGCTGAACCGCTGAATGTTTTTTTTTCCTTCTATTCGATGGAAAACATTTTTCATCTTAAGAATCGTACGAACTACTAAACCGTCTATTGTTTCGACCATTTAATATACGGCGCCGTAACACCCGTAACGGTCAGGAAGCGGGTGGTTTTGGGTGGAAAGACAGTGCTGCCTAGAAGGAAAATCGAGTCGATCGAGCATGGCTATGTTGTGGTGCATCCGTATGTACGTTAAGATTCTTCTGCTTGGGTCCCTCACCTGAGGTCCCTTCGCCAGAAGGCGTATCTTATCTCCCATTGGCACAGTTTTCCACCCACTCGGGTACACATCTCGGGAGGTCAACCTGTACGTCCAAAACCCCTAACCCACATTTTCACCACCGGGGAAAGAACTTCCAGCGAAGATCTCACATTGCGACAATTTGCTGTTTTTTTTGTTTTTAATTTTATTATTATCATTTCGCTCGTTAGCTTGTTGCGTTCCCGTTTCATCGTTAAGCTGTTGTTTGGTTGGGCTGGGGAGGCGAATGGGGGCTGAATTCTAAAACGGCCAATGATGCTGCTGGGAATGGTGGGTGTGGGAGTTTGTGTGAGCAAAAGCGAAGGCAAAAGCAACAAAGCAAAAAAAAAAAAACCGTATCAACCAATGTAAGCGAACCTTTTTACACAATCTTCGTGTGATCCATCCACGGCTGTGTTAGATCACTGCCTGCAACCCGTTCTACGATCCGTTTCCTGTCCGATTCTTTCCCAGCAACCACGGAACCACGGATCCTCCTCCGCCCGCGTAATGGTCTGTAATTGTCTCTGGAGCCCGGTAGTATTGGCACGGGTACCGTAACCACCACCTCTGCACACTGGAACGTGTGCAGACGATCGCACAACCCGGCCACAACACCCGGGTCCCGGACGGCAGTAACCGTAAACGATGTAGAATCTTCGATCCGAAATGCATCTGGAGCAGTAGTAGTGTGTGCGGCATTAGGGTGCATGCGAAGCCCTGCCGGTGGGTGGAGTAGTTGGAGTTAAGTGTACAGATGGCGGGGAGGGAGAAGGGTTGTACAGTGTTGCGGTACAGTAGGGCGCGGGGCGGATCAATTTTTATTTCATAATGGCAACGGTAAAAATGGAATGAAACCATTGAGAATATCGTTAATGTCGTTAAATCATTGCCATTATTTTTAAAGTGCATTTTATTGCAGCAAGGAAGCAATGTTAAGCGTCTACGGAATGTTTAAAATTGTTTTGAAAAACAAAAATTGTTACTACTATTGAATACTACGGTAACGATCTTCACAGAAAACTAGAATATTGATCTTCACTTTCAAAGTACAGTGGAGCTCTTTTTATCTAATATATTTGGGTCTTTTATTTCTTCACTTTTATAATGTTGCAGGGAATTTGTAAAATTTCCATTAGAACTGTCATTTCCAAGCGGTACGGAAAATCAGACATCCGGTTAAATTGCAGCCGGATAATCGTGTTCCTAATTGTGTTTGGAACTTTCATTTAAATATCGAATAAATCGAATTTTGTTTGAAAGGCACCGGGATAGATTTTATGATTTGAATTGTGGCTATGTTTTTTTTTTATTGGAAATGATTTTGAAAACAAGAAATTTATAACCACTTACACCTATTATTTCTTTCAGTACACTACACTTTAGTTTATTATACAAACAAGAACGATGTTTCAATACTTGTGTTGACACGATTTGCAATGAAAAAGACGACACAGATTTGAACTACGGTGGGTCACATTTTCCACGGTCATTTTCTGCTACCTCTTTTGTCGATCTTCGAACCCCGAGCATGCTCCTAAGTAAACAACCATTGCGTGACTGCGTGTCCTTAAGATGGGAAAGCTTAACAGGGGGGATGGGCTGAAATTATCTTCCCTCTTCGGTAAGGTTCCACCCCGGATCAGGTAACCGGGGAGAGTAAAAACAACAAAGCCACCTAACCTTATTCAAGCCGCAGCGATGGAACAGTGTGCCACAGCTCCCGAGGGGGGGAAGGTGATGGGGGTTTTGTTGCGCGATGCGTTCCACCTGGCGTAAACGCGTCCCGGGCACGCATGCAGATTTTCGCGCAAAGTATGTGTGATAGCGGTGCGAGCGATGCGTGAGAGAAATGGTGGAACATAATGCGCCCTGCTGGGTCACGAGGGCCACGAACGCGTTCGTAGGGAAGCGCGTTTGTGTTCAACCCTTGCCTTGCCTTTGAGCCACCGTTAACAGGAAACGTTACCCATTGTATCTAGGCGCGGTGTTTTTCTTGGGTGGAAGCAAACAAAACCAAGCCCGTACGATATGATTGCGGTGGTGGCAATAGATGGTCGCATGCTTTACGTGGAATTTGTTGCCAAACCAAACGCTGGTTCTGAAATCCATTTTACAGGTTGTTAAAAAATTAAAATAGCAGGTAAAGTCAACGAGAAGGGAAGAGAGAAAGAGTACGATCCCGGCAGTTAGGAGGATTTTGGTGCTGGTATGCATACGACGCTATCGGCAAAGTAAAACGATGCGCTCTGATAAATTGCTCATAAGAATATTTCATAAACCAACCACGACGATTAGAGCCGTACGGTAGAGGATGGTCACGGTGTAAGGGTTCGCCCGCCCAAGGGGAAACTCTCCCTCTCCCCTCCCCCTTCTACACCTTATCTATCCGAGGTCCAGTCGGTGCGCGATATCGTTGCGCTTTGTTCCCTTATTAATTCGGAAGTGGGACAACCGAGAAGATCATCTGCCCGATTAGTTTGATCTTCGACGGGCTTTCAGCAAACCAATCGGATCGGTAACGAGGCCGGCAAGAAAGCAACAGCAAAAAAAAAACGTCGAATAATGAGGGTAGAATGAAGGTATATACACGCGGACAGGGGACATGCGATGTTTGCGCCTGCCTGCGGTTTCGGGGTGGAATTTCGCTATCGCGAAAACTGAGACGTGAGAAAGAAAGCGATCCGGTCGCGGGATGATTCGGTCCACACGGAGAACGGAAATTGTAGGATAGAAGGGGAGGGGAGGGGAGGGGGAGGGGGGTGGTAATCGGAAGGGAAAACAAAATAGAAAACCCCCAACTCACTGCGTCAATGAAAGAGAGGGAATGGTCGAACCTTAATGGGGGAAAAGCGAGACGGGAAAACAATAGAGGGAGGAATGTTACGATGAGGAAAATGAAGCGAGATAAATAGAAGAAAAACAAGGAAAAATTCGCGCACGGAGATGATGAATTTTCTGTGATCCGAACCGGGAGGTTTACGGAATGAAAACAATAGCGCCATAGCAAAACGGTGCACACAAACAGGGAGAAACAAACGTCCCGTTAGATTGTTGAACCCCCCTCCCCTCCCCATCCCAAGGGTCCAAGTGCTGGTGTGTGTGTGTGTGTGTCTATCGGCTTGTGTGTGCTTGGCACCTTGCAAACCCATCGAACGGGCCAGTCAGCCAGTGTGTGGTGTAACCTCGGCCTTCATGTTCATGGGGGTAAACAATACTAAACACCCGATGGAAAAACCACCCTTAAGAAGAAACTCGCCAAAGAAGTGACTGCGTGTGCAGTTTGGATGGCCTTTTTCGGTTTCTTTCAAATCCGCAAATCGGTTGTAATCTTTGGTGTGTTTTTTTGGTTGTTATTTGCTGTGAAGATGGTTGTTGTTGTTGGTGATGTCCGACAAAAAAAAACCCGATCTTTTCCCAGAAGGTCGTACAACAAATTGGCCAAAATCAACCGTGAAGCGGACGCGATTTCCTCCGGGGATGGTTTACCGGTGGTAGAAACTGGGCTGGGTGGCTGGGTAGTGGGAAAGCCGGACGAGGGTGAGAACTATTATCGGGAAAGGGGCAATTATTCGCTTTATCTGGCTGCCTGCCTTCGGGGTAGTTTTTCCTTCAGGTTCAAAATGATTTTCGTTAAACGGGGTTTGACAAACAATGAGCCGTGCATGGTTGCGGTTGTATCGCATGAGTTGAGTAAATGTTTAGTATCTGCCTGATACGTGGATGATGGTACGAAGGAGAAGGATTTATCGAGCGAGGAAAGAAAAGTTTATTTTAGCCGTTATGAAGGGTATTACAGTGAAATTTTGACTGTTACTGTCAATTGGGGCCATACTGTTCAGATTACAATTGTTGAATTAGGTGTCATGAGTTGTAAATGATCAAATATGTATTCTTTGCCAACAACATTCCAAGAGCTGCTACCATTCAACTCCTTTGACTATAATTGTCCTTCGCAATTAGATTAACAATTTCTAGACAATTCGTTCGGTAAAAGCTCAACCAGCTCTCGTACGTCAACTGAATGTTAGATTTCATGAGAATATTGTCGCATGTATGCAAAACATTGCATAAGAACTTGCGGCAGTTGAACCTGCCCAGTACGAGAACTCGGTCATGGAGCTTTGGTTTGTACCTATACCAGATCTAATTGTTCAAGGAATTGTTCGCTGGCTGGGTTTTGAAGCCTGAAGACATGAAGACTTCAATTTTACCCGGAAAAACTTTAACATTGTCGAGATCCACTTCAAGATGATATCGTTTGTGAGATGTTGCGGAATGGTAGAATTCGAGGGAATAGGTTCTGCAAAGTCAAGTCCTTCAATTATCAATCCACCGTCGGAAAGTCTCTACTTGTAATGCATTTTATAGCCGAATTCTATTCCGAAAACGACACTGTCTAGAGACTAGACCATTACATTCAACGTAGAGAACGTAAAGTGGACAATATGGATGTGAATGATAATGTGAGGCTAATGTTGGAATTAGCCGCTAAAAAAACGTTCAATGTTCGGCAAGAACTATTTACAGGCATAGCTTATTTGCGAGGAGCTGATATCAACTGATCGCAAGGATCGTGAGGTTTTATTCCACTTGAGTTTTTGTCGAAGATCTATGCTAATAAACCCCCAAACGTCCGATGCTCCCTGAAGCCAATATTGTGCCAGAATGATGAAACTTTAGGTCTTTAGGATGCACGTCACCAAGCGAAGCCATTAGAGGTCATCTGAACGATGTCTTCCTCATATCCAATTTCTCACACACATTTAGTTTGAATTAAACTTTTATGATAGCAAATGCTTAATGAAAATACCTTTAGAAGCACCGTTCTCTTCCAAAAATACCCTCTCTCGTGTTTACCGGTCACAGATCACCAACAGCGTTGGGTTTTAAACTTGTCATAGCCATCGGTAGAATATTCAAGTCACCCGACGGGGAACATAGGTTAAAATGCAACGAATAATGTTACGCTCAAGTTGATGTTTATTTTTACTTCACTGAAAAGCTTCTATCGATTGATCAATCAAAAACTTTATGTTTAGCTTGGCCCAGGTCTCTCCGTGTAGCCCAACACAGCCTAACCATCACCCTAACGATAAGCGGAACGATTTGAACGTGCACATGATTCTTATTGAATAATCGCCCCGGCCGGATCTGCACTCGGCGATAATCAGCCTGTGGACCTGTGGTTGTTGTTGGTCGCGGTGCGGAGCGGAGGGTTTTCCCCGCTTTTCTTTTGCCCACTTAACTGTCACGTAATTTTTGCGTTCGAGAAACTTAGCCTTGCTTCCGACGGGAACCTGTGCTGTTATCGCTGTTGCATCGTACTTTTGTTGGCCGGCGTAAGGGAACGGACGGGGCCATCCACAGTGGATGGCTGAGGCACCTGGCATCGACTGACAAAACGGCACAGATAAGCGCCGTTCCCGGTTCGCCCGGACCGAGCCAGGCACTGTTACTGGAGGTAATTTCATTTTCCCAATTTTCAAAGTCTCCCCGCTCGGGAGATCGTACACCGAACCGGTGTAGAAGCACACTCAACGTACATCGCGGATAGTTGGGAGTTTGGGAACGGACCGGGATTTTGTCGGGTTGTGTACGGCGAACACGGGCGCTCATGGCTCATCGTGATGCTTTGTGAAAGCATTCATTCTTACGAGCGAGCGTTTAACGCAGGCCACCCTTCGGGCCGTTCCGGACCGTTTTTTGGGGTGGTATTTGGGCTTTTCTTCACATCTGTTCTCGATCTCAGCGTAATTTTACGCATGCTTTTCCAACCACCACCAGTTGGGGTTTTTGGGTGGCAACCGACCGAATGGGGAGAGGGGGGGATTTGGGGAGTAGCAGCTGACACAAAACCCGTGCAAAATGGTCATGTGCTGGGTGCGTTTAGTTCGACGCCGTTTAAAGCCATACGACCGATTGCGGTGGGTAGGACGCTGGGAATGGTTTAACCAATTTTTCGAGTGATTAAATTGACTTTCTTGTCAGTCGGAAGCGAAAGAAGAGCTTGCGTTGCGAGCGGTAGGGAGTGTGTGAGAGGGAGCGAATGAAGGGAATGGTATGGCCACGACCACGATGGTGAAGGGAATGAAACTGATACCTTCATTGCGTTCTTTGTGCTGTGAGATTGCTTCAAGAGCTGGTTGGTGTTGGATGAATTTTCCTAACGGTGCTTTTCCCAGGTGTCGGGAATGTAGAGCGTTCCAACGTTGGTGGAACCATTCTTTCCTGCCTTTATTTTTAAAACTTCGCCATTTGCCAACCGATGCGGCAGGATTGGGGGAAGATGGAGACGGAAAAAAGGAGTACACATTTAATATGCCACATAAAACAAGAAGTATGTGGCGATTGCACAAATTTATGATATTTGCTTAGCGGTCGGGATGAGCGACAAAAGCGAACAAGAACGATATCTTGTTGAATTAATAATCGCCATCGGAGGAAACGTGCCTGCGCAAGTCGCACCATTTATTTTATAACTTTGGTTACATAAGTTAGGTGCAAGGGTGTTATTTAGTGTAAAAACAATATTTAATGTAAATAATAATGAACGAAACGATCTATTTACTACTCGAAAGCATTCTATGCATTTGATGCTCTAAGTAATTATATCAGATCTGCCTGTCTTTGAAGTAGCTTCACCAAGAGAAAAATGTAATAAATAAAGATTCCATGAAAGTAGCCTAAACTATACGTACAGCGATGGAAGAAACAATCTCGAAAAGGAATGTGCGAGATAAGTTCGATAAGATCTTGCCGAGCTTGTCCATGAGCTGTAAAAAAATGGAAATATGTAAAGCAAAGCATATTTACCACATAAATCATAAGGCTTGGTTTAAGATGGCCCTGATGGCAAAGAACCACTTTTGTGGAAGAAAACTTTATATAAAATCCACTTTTACATTATTTCACACAACTAACCAATTCTTTACCAAGAAACATATCTAACTGTTACGTAATTATTGCTTTGAAACGGGTATACTTGCAGTTCCCAACAGTTTGAAGGGTCTTTTATCGATTTGAAGATTAGCGCAGTCAATGTGCACTAATCGCAAATTCCTAATTACGTGTGCACCCAACCGATGGAGATTAATTAGATTTGGAGTAACGAGATTTCCTGCTGAGTGGCGCAGATAGACATAGGAATGGAGATAAGGAAGGTATAATAATGGACAAACGAATAAGGGTGTTCGCGTAAAAAAAAAACTCATAACGCTAGAGCTTTGTGTAATAGGGGAGAAAAAAAAGGGATTGAATAATTGGAGAACGTATGAAGAGTTAACGATAAAGATCCTGCAATATTGATGTTGAATGCATTTAAATGGAAACAATAAACTGTTTAACAGACGATAATAAGACACGTGTTTATTTAAACACAAAATAGTTTATGTTACATTTGATAAAATATGAGTTAATTCGATTTAATTTCAGAATTAATAATATTTAATAAGAATTAAATTAAAAAAATTGGTCGAAAGAATTAAGCAAACTAAAGTTTAACCAAGAAATTTTAGATTTTTCACCAAATCGGCTTGAAATATACAGAAAGTGGAAAAAAAAATCGGAAAACAGCAATGAAAAATTGTTAAACACAACGACACAGAACGATGCATACACGGAGGCGTATCATCGATCCACTACGCCACCAACGGGTAATGGGATAATAAACGAACTGCTCAAAGGAACTCAATTCCGCTAGCTCCCGTTCTAGTGTGTGGCTCACTTATGTACGCAAAATTTTGCGGTTTTCGCTCAGCGCCATTCTGTTTAACGTAGCGTGCCACTATCACCAACCATGCCAACTAATTCAATGTGTGCCGGCTTAGGCAAACTGCAATTGGGCGCACCGATTGAGCAGCCGGTGGTTTTGCTTCTTTTTTTTTCGCCCACGGTACGGTTTCCCCGCGGTGCCGTTAGTCGCTCATACAATGCAATCAGCACGCTCAAGGTTTCCACCCGCGCTCCCGGACACCAGAAGATCGCGCCCCATAACGCTCCGGACGCCGGAAAGATGGTGGGCGATCAGTCAATATTGCGATCTGGATTGGGATCTTGCGGATCGAGCGGCGCCTAACGAAGGGTTTGCCCGACCGGTCCCCTGCCCGCGCGGAAAGGTTTCGGGATCGATAAACAATTTGTCGGAGGCAGGCATAACAAAATATTAACAAAACTGATTAAGGTGCCCGGTGTGGTGCGTTTCGGTGGGGGGTGGGGTGGGGTAGGGTTTGGAATTTTTCACTGGTGCGCCCATCTGGAAATCGGACCGATCGGAGGATGAGCCGTGTTGGATTCCTCCGGCCAGCGAACGCCTTCTCTCCCGTCGTACTGTGGCACCCACACCAACTCCCGGAGCTGCCGGGGATTTCCGGCGTCGGAGGTGTGCAACAGATAGCAGGAACCGATTAGAGCTGGACCGCCTAACCAGCAGCAGTGGCGGTGCGAGGTAGTTAATGAGTTTTTCCACCAGGCATCATCATCATCATCATCATCATTCTGTTACAACCGTTCGGGGCTGGAAATCGATTTTATTTTACGATACCTCGATTTGATTTCCCGTATCCGTGTCGCATGTTCACGTTCCGGGGGCAGAAGTATGCGCTTCAGAACTGCGAATTCGTACCGATCGAGGCCAGGTGTCAGTGCGTTCGTAACTCCTTGCGGGGCAGAAATTCGACTTCGCATGGTGATTTAGGTTCCCGGTTTGCCCATTGCACGCACGCATTTCTTTCTGGTGGCTTTTGCATAGCTTTTTTTCGTTTGTTTGTTGCATTGCCACCGGGCATTGGGCGGTTTGCTGTACAACAGTGAAAGAAAAGCCCCCACGGCAGTGTGCGGGAACCTACGCTTCCGTGGGTCGTTAATTTAAAGACGGCGTTTGTTATCGGGCCCGGTCCGGCGGGCTGTTGGGACCCTGTTGGGGGTTACTACTCGCACCCTTTACCCACCGGACCCCGGAAAGTGGTGCAGTTTTGTAGGTCGTCGTCTGGGCACGTCTTGACAGTTGGAAGAGAACGGTAACAACAACAACAACAAAAGGCCAAGCAGTTACTTCCACCCCGGGTTTTGGGACGACAATCGGGTTGCTTCATTGCTACGGTTTCTCAGAATTGTTTTTTCCCAGCCCACAGTTCTAGTTCCGGCAGAGGATGCTGAAGATGATCCAAATTGTTAAGATTGTCGGGTCGCCCGGGCATCCGGGGAACACCCTGAACCCGGTGTTGCCCTGAGGGCGGACGGTGTTAGATGCGTTCGGTTACTGTTGCTGCTTCATTACGGCTTGTTAACATTGTGGAATGCGTTGTGACAGCCTGGCGCTGGTGGTAACATTTCATTTCGCTGAGCTAATTGAGCACCGAGTGCTGTCCGATGAAGTTGTACCGCTGGGGGATTTCCGTGCTCGGTGAAGTGATGCAATGTGTGTTTGTGACTGGTCGTACACGGTTAGGGGCTTTTGTAGCAAATGTTAATTTCCGGTGTATGTATTTTTGATTGATTGACACGAAGGAATGTGATGTGACACGAAGGAGTAAAGGTGAAGGTGTAGTTTTAGCTAATTTTTAAATTATTGTTTATTTATCTGGGCGTTTAACTTTTAGATTGGCGTTAGATTTGCATATGGACACTTTAAGTGTATAAGGTTTTAATTTTTTCTCTCTCTGTAAGCTATAATCTTTTTTATTTTAGTTAGATAATATCTTAAATTCCTCACAATTTAATTAAACAATCTTGATTTTCAAGGTTTTTTTCGAAACAGAATGCAATGAATTTAATCTTAAATTTCAAACAGTTGATCATACAGTGTGTTACACAATTATATTATTGTTTAATATTGTTAGAAAAGCCACTGAGTTGAAAAGAGCTGTATTTTCCAGAAATTTATTGTAAAATTAAGTTTTCTCATCATATTTGTATGCATTATACACATTTCTAACCATTTGCGGACTCGTAAATATGAGCACTACCTTGGAAGCCCGGCATCTCGAAAGCTCCAAATATACTTTATAAGAGAAAAATTATAATTATAATTGTCAGAATTCCACAACCCATTTTCAATAGGCATTTTTGG
This sequence comes from Anopheles marshallii, assembly GCF_943734725.1. Taxonomy (NCBI): domain Eukaryota; kingdom Metazoa; phylum Arthropoda; class Insecta; order Diptera; family Culicidae; genus Anopheles; species Anopheles marshallii. The sequence goes on along the minus strand of NC_071326.1, from coordinate 13,101,014 downwards.
TAACTACAAAAGTAAGCCTAGAAAGAAGTTTCTATTATTTTTAGTTACAGTTTCCCCGTTTGGTTTCGAATGCACCGAACAAGTGGTCGTATAATTATGTCACGAATAGTCTATTGTCGCATAATGTTAATAATATTTAAGCATTTTTAAGAAGCTTATGAATGTTTCCAACAACCTGACGATTATGTCGTCATATAATGAAGATTGGCGTGATACGTATAGCATTCTCGACGTTATGTACTTAGCATTCATACGTTATTCCGTGTCCCAACATGATCCGCTTTAGACACTGATTAAGTGCTTACGGTTGCATTGTACCACCGCACTGTGTGTTGATGCATGTATCGCCACCAATACGTCAACTAAGTGCCCTATTAAGCTCCCCATTTACCACACCACAAAATCGCTCATTCAAACTTCTTGGCTCAATAGCGCTGTCAGTTCCAAAATCGATGACATTTGTATTCCCCCCAACAACTACCCGGGCCCGGTCGACCGAGCGCTCCACTTGTGCGCCACTTCGTAATGAGGGCTGCCCGGTAGAAAAATTATGAAAATTAACTGCATTTCATTCCAGGAACGTGCCCCAAATTTAGAGTGACAGAACGAGTCTCCCAGCCAGGCAGCTGGTATGGAGATTATGGTCGCGAGTGCAGCACGTCTGCAACCGTCACCGAATGCGTCAATGAGCGCTATCAAATGACACTTTGGAAGGTTTTGCGTAGGGCTGGTTGTTTTCTTTTCTTTGGCATTCCTCCCTCGGAAAATTCTTCTCCACGGGGGAAAGTATGGCAAACAAACTGTCCGGCCAGTGGGCCACAAAGTAAAATTGCTCCAAGGCACGACAAAAGACAAAAAAAAAAAACTCGCCACAGCACGACGGGGGCTGCTGAACGGATTGTGTCCACGTTGTTGTCCACGAAGTTTAAGAGGGGGGAGGATGGTTTGGTGGCTCGCCTGTCCGCCCGCCCCAGAGCAGAGTTCGATGTTCCGCTTCAAAACGTCCCGTTATGAAAGAGCGGGCAATTGTAACCGTAGACCGTGCAGTGACCGACGCTACGGACGGACCCGACTGTTTTGCGGCCGGCTAACAGAGTGACTGACTGACTTAAAGCCGCTAACTGCCAGCTACTGCTACTGACACATTTTTAAGACCGTGGCGCGGGGATAAGAATTAATTAGGCATTATCGGGCGGGACCCAGCGCCCCGTCGCCGTGCAAGGAAAGGTCGGCTCTGGGCGGTGAACGTGACGTGGGGTGAACTTTCCTCGGCATTGGCACTTTGGGGAGGCTGGTGTCGTGGAAGCATCAGTTCCGGCCACAGCCGTTAGTTGCTGCGTTATCGCCGCTACCTGTCCCCCTGCTTCGCACCGAAAGACTGGTGGTCAGGCCACAAGGTCGTCGTGATCGTGCGATCTTTCTCCCGAGCCATTTGATCTTCCATCGAAAGCGGTTCCGAGCCGTTAGTTCGGTTGTAGCATGAGAACGAGGCCACTAGAAGCGTTTCGTACGGTTGTTCTTGACGTTTTGCTGCGCACCGGGAATGGAAATGGCGTGAATTTTGTTTTCATTACACATGCGCGAGAAAAACAGAACGGAAACATGGTGATAGGTTGTTTAGCGTTTTTGCGATAAGTTGGCTTAGCTTGGGTGTTGAACACACTTAAAGGGGAAGGGTTTTTCTTCTGTTTTACTTTCCGTGTGCTTCGCGGAAAATTCTTTGCGGAATGTTTATGCAATGGGATGAAACCGTTGGCGGGCAATCTGCATCCCAGCTGGTCGTCCCTGCACCCGGTAAAGCCCACGTTAATCTAATTCTCGAAGCATTACAACAAAGGATCGTCAATTGCACAAGTCAAGTGGCAATGTATTATGATTGAGATGTTTATTCACACTCCAACCGGGGAGTATCGTACGTACCACCGGAACGTTTGAATGGTGTGCTCGAAGTGTCGAAGGGGCCGCGCGGAAATCGCGGCAAAACAGTGCCATATCGTGAGCCGCTGAGTGCGCACCTATCATTGTTTTCAAACATTCGCTCATTGTTTCCCTGGCGCGCGCTAGTAGGTTAGTTGGTTGCATAGTTAGCATAGATGAACTTGCACTCGAAAGCATGCAAATCAACCTGCGATCGGAAGATTCGCACGAAGCTCGCACACTCCAGAATACAGCCCCATTGTTAAGGGCCCCGGTTGTTGTTCGCCGGGACCGGGGGGGAACGTCTGTTCGCAGAATTTCCAACGCGTGTTTTGGCTGGCACATTCCATTCCGCTCTCGATTCCAGCGCCCGGTTCTTGTAGTGATAAACAATGACAGCATCTACGACAAACGGCATTCCAGCGTGGTATGGGTGATTGCTGGGTGATAGAAATAGGTGCACACAATGTAATGAATAACTATGCAGTTATGTAGTAATGTGTCGGGACAGCACTTTTGTGTAATCTTCAAAAATGAAGATAGAGTTTGGGGCTCTTACTTGGGCGTTACTTCAATGTTTCGTTTAGTTTAAAAGCATTTGAATTCAATTTTTCAATTACAGCGTTGTTGACATAAATGTATTGCCTTTTTTGTTAACATGTTTTGATTTATATATTATCTTCTCATGTAGCACTGACAACATCGAGAGGTCTAAGTCTGCCATTTCTAGTTCACTTTGACTTTATGGCAGCCCTAGATCTCTCGAAGCTCTTGTGGCGATAAAGAAGAAGAACGGATAGTCAAACCTGCGTGCGGGGGGGATTGATTCGGATGGAATTCCTCTCGTGCGGAGCAGGAACAGGTCGCTCCCTAATGACCCATATTTTATGTTTTATGTTTGGAAATGTCATGCTGGTAATGATGACATCAGTTGTTACAGTATTTTTTCAATCTAATTTCAACCTCAAATTCAATCGAATCTGATGCCTGAGATCAGATTGAGCATCCCTGGAAATGTTTTATTGGATGCATTCGAAGAGTAAACACATTCCTGTGCGAAAACGCATTTCTCAAAACGACATTATTGCAAATGGATTCCCAGAATTCTTTAACACCTGGAACACACCACAGGGTTGACTTGAAAATTTCATCCAAAGTACGTCATACTTCGTTTTATATTGACGTCATTATGTTTTCAATGCGCTTTACTTTGTCCCCATTACATGTTCTAGTCGTAATTCACGTTTTCTACCTTTAATATCTAGCTCTTTCTATCATATGCACTCTTCTAATGCACAAATAAATAATTGGGGGAGATTTTACTGTAACAAATCAATACAATGACAATTTTTCCGAACATCAAATAGTGCATTTGTGCCCTTAATTCTATCATATCTAAGGCAGTAATCAGTGACTTAAGAGTCAATAGACGATGTTTACATTTGAGCTTAGAAGATAAGAGCACTTTCTTTTCCTAATAAAAGTTTAATGAAGAGCACTGATTGCAATGGCCATAACGTTCCATTTATTCACCTTAGTATCTTTCTTAAAACGCCAACCAACGGTAAATTCTTAACCAGCTACTCGACCAAAGCCCTTTGCCCCTTTGAGTGTTTGCGCTCCGTGGGGTGGGTGGCACTAGGCATAGTAGCCATTTTGCGGTGGCAAGGGCAAAAGTCGATATTGGGATTGTGTGTTCCTACTACTCGGTTTTCTCACCGTAAATGGGCAAACGCGGGTGCAGCGGGTGCACGACCTCTGTCTAATGCCAGATAATCGGCCACGGGGGGTTGAAAAGAAACAAAAAAAAAAACGGCAACGGTGATATTGGCTGACAGGTTTTGCACCGACGACCTGCAGTGCACTCGGGAGTCGGGGTGAGAAAAACCCATCAACCGATACCATAAGCATCCCTTTAAATGTGCCCCATTGTTTCGTTTGTCAGTGGATTCGATGAACTGCCATCAACTGGCGGCGGCGTTCCTCTTCTATGTTAATTAATTATCCCCTCAAATCGGTACTCCCTTCCTTGGAGAGGGATGGGGGTTGGAAAACTCCCGACCCGGTCGTGGGTGGTTTTTGTGGTCGTAGCCACCCGGTGGTAGGTATTTGTGGCCCCCGGGAATGGCTTCGTTGACAAATCAAATAACTTTCACCCGAGCTGGCCGCATTTGTACCGAGACTGTCCGCAAGGAGCGTGTGTTAGGAAGACCTGATACGGAGGTAACTTCAACGTAGTGCAAATGAAACCTGAAATGTTTGGCCGGGGTGGCGGGCGGTCAATATGGCACGCGGAAAACCGAACTAAAACCGTTCTGGTTATTTCTTCTCATTTGTGCCCGCAACAGCAGCTGCCTTCTCGGTGTGTGTGTCGGTGTTTCCGCATTTCTTAGGCCGGTTTTCCAACCGCAGTCGGTGATGGGGTTTGCCACGGGAACTGCTTACGGGAATGGGTGAATTGATTCCGCCTGGACACCGGCACCGGTACCGATCGCAACCAACGGCCTTCTCGCTTGGCCACGTCCTCCACGGCAGCTCAACACTCATTGCAAACGCTGGGGTTGGAAATGATTCTCTTCCCTGGTGTCTAACGTCCCCTCCCCCCGAACGGGCCACGCTTGCCGACTCATTTCACCAAACCGCAACACCTGGAATCGTGTCGAAGCCCGTACAGATATTCTACCTACCTTTTTCGCCATGTTCGCTACCCTCCACAACCCGGCAAAACCTGAATCTCATCACATCGAGTACCCGTACGAAGGGATGGTAAACGATCGAGGTATGACTAAAGAAAAATTTTAATTCGAAAAGTGAAAAAATCTAACGGTGCGCATCGTCCGCTGCCTTGCCTCGCTGGGCCCGGGTTACCAACGTGCATTACGCGGACGGAACGGCGGAATCTCCTGGCAATGGATGGAATTTTGTGCCACATAGAATAATGTGGATGGGGACGTGATATTTGCTGGGAGTTCCCCGCTCTTTTGCGATGATCTGCTCTACTCGATGATGAAGCTTAGTGGGTAGTTTCAACCCATAAAGCAGCAATTCTGACGGAGGAGATCTCAGACCCTTGGATGGAGCAACAGCCTGTGTGTCCGCTGGTACGATCGTTGATACGCAAATGTTGGTGTGCTCCTGTTTGTTTGGGTGGGGAATTTGGGGTGAATAAAGTGAACATGAACATGGTGCCGACTGCTTAATTGGGCGTCTGGTAGTGGTACAAGTTGCAAAATGGCTGGAGGCTCTCTTTCTCATTCCCTAACAGCGTCTCCGATTGAACAGTGAGCTAGTTACTGTGCGGAACTACAGGGCAGCCACCAGTGCAAGAGTGGGCTATATTCAACTCGCAAAAAAAACATAAGGATGCCCTTCAGTGTGCGGATTAGATGAGCGTAGAAGTGGGTAAGTGGTTTGACCCCACTGTACCAAGTGCCATTACTGAAGGACTGGATCATGCAGCATCCGTGAAGGACCCAGATAGGTGGGACCCCGGGTACGGAACGCGGTGGTACATGCCACAAACGCGAAGGAAAGCGAAACATAAATGAGATGAAATGAAACGAAATGTAGCGAAATGAAATGAAATTGGAATTAAATGGAAGGAGACGTCCACCCGGGCCCGGGTTGTTCGACAATTACGCGGTCTCGCGGTGGGTCGCAGCACGGAAAACCGGGCCTTTGGCCAAAAGGGTGCTGCCCGCTGCCGTTGGTCTCGATTATGCTCTCCGGTCGGTCTGGCCGGTGCTTTGCTTTGCCTGATCGCAGCAGCATCGGAGTCTAGTTTGCTGCCGGTTGTTTTGTTTTTCCTACCGAAGATGCTGTTTTGCCGATGCTAAGGAAGATGTGAACTAGGAAGTGAAAGAAGCGAAGATCAAACTTTCACTGGTTCAGCGGGTTTAATGTTGAATGTTGTTGGTGGGTACTTGTGGTGGGTTTTTTTTTCTTTCCTTCTGGTGGGTCGCCCGCTTCCAGGTCGTAAAACCGGTCGGTTTTGTTGTTTCAGTTTTGCTGCAATTGATTTGAGGTGTACACGGGCGTTTGCTCTCATTGCGACGCTAGAAGGTGGGTTTTGGAAAACTGCCTGCCCCCGGCACACACTAAATGGAGGTCGATTGATCACGCGCGGAAGATCAGTAGGTCTGCAACCCGCAGTACGGTTTGGGGGGGTGTAAAGTAGGACGTGTCGGTGTGTTGTGCCTGGGATGATGATGCTGTTGGTCCGTCCGTGGACTGTTGTCGTCGGCCGCCCAAACCATCCGGCGAGCTCGGCATTTAAACTCCCGTGCGTTGGCGGCGGAGGGTTCGTCGCTTGATGCGTTCCAGGCGCGGAAAAATCGTAGAACCCCCCAATTGCATCACGTGAATGGGTCGCGCAGTGATGGCCCAATAAGCAGTCCAAATTGATGTGCGAGATTTGTTTTAAAAACGGGGGAATTGGAAATCGGGAAACTGGTACTGGCCGTCGCGATATGGTGTATTTATCACCTCATTTATGCAGGGCCCTGAACTCAATTCCGAATCGCGTCGCCAGTGTTCAGCACAACCCGCGCGATCGATCGTGCGATGGGGTGAGATTCAGGGTGACAAAGTAAAAGTAGGAAATAGGTTCCGTATCGCGCAACGTTTATCAGCGTACGTCCGTGCGCTCCACTTGCGTGGGGGAAATGAGAGCAGTGAGCAGTTGGGGCACTTACAATTTGTACACCGGCCAGTTAGGAGGTGTTGTTTGGCATTACACCTGCGAATGGATGCTGTGCCCATGGTGGCGTGCGATGCTTCATTTGCATGTGTGAAAGTGACCATTATGGGCTGTTGGTTTACCGGTGCCACCGTTATAACGAGGGTTTATTTTTGTATCTTTAACCGCTCTAGGAATGTCGCCTTGTTGTGTGTGTTTTTATTAAGCTGTGGTTTCTTGCAGTTTATGGAAAATCTTACAGTTTATGGAGAAAACATGTTGCTTGGTCTGTAACGTATGACGAATCGATGGACATGGATGACTGGAGAATTGGAGTACTTTAAGGAACTTGATCAACTTACTGTACAGTCTAAATATCGAAAGACCGATATCAAAACAGAGTTTTTGCAGTAGTTCGTGATTATCTTCACCGACGATGATTCCAAGAAATTTTTTTACATGATATTTTAATATTTATTATTTTAGATATTTTGCAATATATAATGCAATTTATTACGTAGTTTAAATATTTTGCATGATTTTTCAAAGATATTTGTGTTCGAGAAACAAAAAGGACTCTCTCTCTCTCTCTCTCTCTCTCTCTCTCTCAGAAGAAACAAAAGAAAATATAAATTCCTTTACCGTTGTACATTTTCATATTCAAGTTCCTTCATGTCCCCATGTGATACTTTATGTCGATCATCAATAATCTCTTTAGCCACTCTCGATATAGGCTCTTCCATAGTGTTTGTTCTACAGTTTTGTTACACTTATTATTAAAATGTTAAGATAAACAACTCCCATAAAACGATATTTTATAGAAGATACTTTGAACTAGGAATTATCGAGTCAGATTTAGTGTAGACCATCAATTTAAGATAAAACGGTGGTATACAGTGCATGTTAATAAAGGGACTTTTGGTGATGAAAGTTACCAATAATCCAGTTTGATTGTTTAAATATTTAATGTAAATTTCCAGTAAATGGATTAACAATCTTCTCGAGAAATTCATAGAAATTCAGAGAAAATGTGTTTGAAAATTAGGAAAAAAAATTAATTACATAGGATTATGTTAACTTTTTGGCTAAAACTTAATTGATTGTTCGTATATTTATTTGAAACTTTCATCAGATATTGCTTAGACTTTGGGTTGTCCGATAATTATTAAAATGACAGTGCTAAACCTGATAGTGGACTCACGGATGAACACGGATGAGAAGCGATGACATGTGGACATATCAAAGTAAAGCAAATAAAACTTGCCTATGATCCGTTTTTTCCTTACGCTTTCGCTTATTTTTCATCCATACGATCGATTGAAGAGATGTTCAGCAGCCGAAAAAGAAAATAATGGCGTATTGAATACCGCCTTTGTCAAACAAATTTCCCCGTAACACGTTAATCGCATCTTAACAAGCTTGTTAGTTGTTTTTTTTTGTTCTCACGTAACAATAATAATAAATCCGTTAGTGACATTAATCGGTGGATGCCGGAGCTTAGCTGCGCAAACCCATAACTCAACGATCATGTGAGTATAATCCGATGCGTACGGCAAGCAACCGATCACCCGAACGATCCACCAGCAGCGCATGTGCATGTCGTTCGCTAGACAAAAGAATAAATAAATAAAAAAAATGATTATGTTCTTGCACATTTTATTGAAAATCAAGCACACTTTCATTGCGGCATGTCGTTTGGTTGCGGGGCAAACATGCACACGCCATAAAACACGATGCACGCTGCACGTGTGAACACCGAAGGGCTTTCTATTTTAATGCACACCTCAAAATAATCGTTGCCCGTAATTGTTTATTGCGCACACACATCGAACCCATCGAACGCGCTTGGCCCGCGCAGAGACGGGTCGTGGTTGGGTTAAGTTTAACACGACCCTTGGAAGTGGATTGCGAAGCGCCACGAAAGGTGCGTGGTTGCGTGATCGACGTCGATCAAAAGGCCACCGTGTCCTATCATCGCCGGTGCACTTTTGCAGTGGTGTATCCGCTGATTTGCCGTGCACACAGTGGTGTGCTTGCACTGTTTATCTAGTGCCGTGTCTCCAATGGCAGATAGCTCGGGTAGGTCGCTAATGAATTGAGGGTGAAACTCTCCGCTCGCTCCCGGGGTTGTTTCACATCCGAACCGTGCGTGGATGGGGTGGCAAACAAAACAAAAGCGATTCATTGAAGCGATGTTTGCAGGGCGTGCATTATGACCGTTTTGGCAAAACGATGCAACGAGCAGGCTCACATAAGCCGCGTGGCAAGGCCACCAAGATGGGGTGCGCCGGGACAAAGTTCGCACAACAAAACTGCCATATCAACTCGGTGCGCCCGCTCGGTGCGATATCAATCTGTCTTTGACCTTACGATCTCTCTTCGGCAGCTTGGGTGGGATTGTTGCATCTATTATCTATTTGTTTTCACCTCATTACGTTGCCGCCGGGTGTGACTTACGCATCGACGAGATACTAGCGCGGGAGGGCAAAAGTGAGAAGAGTTCGCGAGCTACCGCCGCACAATTGGTGTGCCTTTTGCATAGCAAAACTATTCCATCATTTGTTCGAACTTTCTTGAATCCGGAATGGGTGGATGTTAGAAAATTTAACACACCATACGGGCGACGGGTGTTTTACCATCACCTCTGAACGATCGTTAATGATGAATTTAAACACTCGCCCGATCATTAGTGTGATTGATTTAGGTTTGAATTAAGTACTCGACCGTCCTCTTTCTGTGATGATTAAACTAGTTCGAGCTGCAATTGCCGCGAAGCTCGACCGCTTCGTCCGGCCTTCGTCGTGCCGGGGTTTTGATTATCTCGGCATTTCGGGAGACGATTAACTTGGTACTTAGGGGGACGTATTTGGGTCCCCGACACGACCCCACGCTCACAGCTTCACCTGATTTTGGTGCTTTAGATCAGCTCAGTTGAAAGTGAAGCATTCGGCCGGTGGTGGCCTGGCTGTATGATCGTGTAAGTGATTTCTCTTCCGTTCCCAAATGCCACCGCCAAGGGGGGAGGTTGGCAACGGGAGGGAGGCCATTTATGCTACCATGAAGGTGGAAGACTAAAGGCATGCCGTGGAAACTAATGAAGTCTTAAGAAAAGAGCTCATCTTACTGAGCGTCTTCATCGCCAATCGAATATTTTATTGCTCGAAAGTAAATTTGTTGGCCTAAGCGCATAAATTTGGTTAGTAGTTTTGAGGTTGTCCGCAGAGATATCGTTGATCAGAGCACATAAACTTGGTAAGTATTCTTGCGGTTCTCCACAGACATAGACCAAACATGTAGACATTTTTCTGCATGAGTTCATTATGTACAGAACACAACCTGTCTTAGGAACACCCACGGGCGGTGATAAATGTGTTTGAGCTTCACCTTATGTTGTCACTGATGCGATAATGACACTATGGGCGAGGTTGTGCAATCCAACCGACTCCTTCCAGTGGCTGTCCTCAATCTGTTGAACCATTAAACGGGTGGCAGCTGCAATTCCACAACTCTGTGCTGGTGCTGGCCGCACATTGCGCCAGAAGAACTAGAATGGAAAGAATTGAATTACTGAGACGCCCTCCCAGAGGGGGGGGGGGGGGGGGGGGGGAGTTCTGTAAGCCCCGAATGTGAAGATGCGTGTAAAGATGATTATGATGAGCCCACCCATAACTGCGCCAATAAATGAAGTTGGCGGCTCCGACGAGTGTATGTCATTTGCCAAAGCTCACTGCACACACCACACACACACGTGAAGGTGATCATGTTGTTTTGCGAGCGCGTCTAATAACGCTTACTGTTAATGCAATTAGTTTCAGCACTTGTGGCTTGTTTTTATTTTCTTGCTTTCTGCCCATACACATGCTTTCTGCCCAACTCGGGTAGGTACTGTTTGCCGCCATCTGTGCCATTCAAGAATAGGTAGGTTTCGGTTTGCGCCAGAACTATTCTCTCACGTCATCAACTCGGGTAACTGTGCGACAGATCGAGATAATGTCGGTACGATCGTCTCGAAACTTGTGTTTCACGGGAGGCTTTCGCATCGATCGCAGCGCACCGATGTGTGGACGTTCCGGCAAGCGGAACACACCATTCGGTATGGTTAACTGTTAAAATCGGTCGGTGCTTAACACTTGCGCCTTGCCGCCCTGCGAAGATGATGATGCGCTGTGTGAACAACCATTCTGGGCATGGTTTTTGCGGAATTCTAATCACCTCGCTGCGCTCAGAATTAGAGCAAAAGGGGTTTACGCTTCATGCTTACGCCGGCACCCTGTGCACCGATAACGGACGCTTCGAATGCGGTTTTTGACAGCTGACATATATACACACACATGTTCACACACACACATACACACAAAACAGCACGTGCAGCAATCACGACAATTGCGCAATTCGAAACGTCATTAAACGTCATTAGAAAGGAAACGGTGGATGACAAGTTGACAGTTATGGGGTATGGTCGTTAAGTAGTATCGGTACTACTAAAACATTTCCTTTTGCGTAATGTTCATCCGGAGGTCGTTTTTTTTGATGACTTCTTTTTGTTTTTGCGAGTTCCTGTTTTTGCAATCGAACTTCCGGAATCGTTGCTTACTCACTTACCGGCTCGAGAGATGATCCGGTCGAGCGTTTTTTTTTTGTTAGTTTTTGCTAAACGTTGCGCAGTTGATCGCTTATTTTTGCATAGCGCCATTTCGTTACTGGGTGCCACGTTTTTCGCGCTGCACTAAATGCGAACCTAATGTACACTAAACGCCTGGAACCTGTTTTGCTTAATCGATCGGTTATTTAATACGGCACACTCACACCACACAACAAAACACATTATCCAGCACGATTGATGGCACGGTAGAAGGGGTGGTGCTTTTTTTTTCCATGCTTTGGTCGCACTTGCCCAGTCATCCGAGCGGACTGCCGACTGCTCCGTACTCGATGTAGCTTTGCAATAGGAAAATGCACTCGAATCCTTTCGGACATGCACAAGCAGCAAGAACCACGAAACGAGACCGTATAGTGTGCGGCGCCATATTATGCCATAGAGCGTGGTGTAATGCCGGGGTTTAGCGAATGGTCAAGGCGTTCGCCATGCACGCTGCACAACCCCGCAGGGCTGAAGAGTGTCTTTCACCTGGCACGCATCGATTGCACATTGTTCGGCATGGTGGCCATTCACGAAAGCGCCGGTAAGGTGGGCATTCTAGAGCAGCCCACTGGTAACCCGGTTGCACACCGGCTGGTAGTTTCGTGAAAGTGCAAGTTTTCAATGCAATGTGGGGGGGTGGTTGAGGAGTTGGGGAGTGTTTTCAGTAGAATGCTTCAAACTGACGGAGCTATCGAGCGAGTAGTTGCACCCGCTGAATGGCAGGCGGTGGTGATCGCCATCATCAGCAGTAGGTCGGTTGATAACGATCGCGTGGTCCGTGAGGCAATGGTGTTTCCAAATGGTACGCTGTTCAATTGTTAATAATTATGCTGCGAATCAAAACTAGATTGTATTTCCACATGGTCGCTTATGCCATTTGCGAGGAATGTTCGTTGGTCAGAACTTGTTTCGAAAGAAAATCGCAAACAGAGCCAAGTTAGCAGCGGCGAGCAGATGTAAAGATACGGCTGTATCTTTTTAATCGCAACTTTTCTTTTTATTAGAGAGATGCTGTTCATTTCCTGCCATGTTTGTCATACTCCATACTTGTTTTGAATGTTTTAAGTCTGGGTTCAAAATCTACACTCCCCGCCCCATACCCGGTAGCAGATATTTGCAAGCTTTCTTCAATAAAAATAAACATAGCCATATCTCTCGTCTAGAGTTCCCTTTCCAAAGGGTCTTCCAATGCAAACTCCCACTCTAACCAGCAAGCCATAGCAATACCGAAAACCGGTGTTAGATCATCGTAAGAGGTAAGCTTACACCGATAGTGCCCTCCCTTTCGTTGGCACCTATGCAGGCGAGTTGCAATTGCACTCCGGCACGAACCCACACTACCCACGTCCAAGACCTCTGGACACGCACCGGGCCTCCTAATGCTTCTGCTACTCACCGAGTGGTAGAAGTCTAAGTATCCAAGTGAGCTACAGTCAAAATCGTAAAAAGTCACTGACTCAAAAAAAAAAGCGCAAACAACCGCCAAAGACGTAAGCCTTCGAGGCGGCTGGTAAACAAGCTGGCGTGCCGACTGCCCGAACGCGGTTGCAGCATTAGACGATCACCACCACCACTGCCGAGTAATATCGAGTGCTAAGCGTTGATCCCGGTCATCAACTGCAGGTTGCAGTTGGTGCATGCAGTCTTGGAATCACTTTCACTCGAACAGGACATCAGTCGGACGGCATTAGTTTTTACCGGCCAGATGGTGATCGACGGTGCCGTGTATCGATTAGTGGCAGTGCGCAAACCAATGGCAGCTTTGATCGTTCTTTCCCTGCCAGTGTGTGGTGTTATTGCTGGATAAGTAGAGTGGCCGTGAGTAGAATAGTCTCGTGAAGGTCGCTTGTTTTGGGAAGAAAGAATCCTCCGAAGCACCCGAATAGCGCATCCAAGTGATCATATGATTCCCTAGTGTACCCAGTTTCGGTCAGTATTAATTTCGGGAATCAGCAACAGTGAATGGAACCAATCTCGCTACTGTGTCGTTCTGAAACACGTGTGGTTGTGGCTGTCGTACTCTGCAACACCAACTCCAGCGCTGTGCAATGGTGACCGTTTCAATCCGGATCGTTCGGTTACGTGAACGGCGTATGTTGAGTTGGTGCAGTTTGTTGCTGTTGGTGCAGCTGTTGCAGCTGGCGTACGGTACCGAGGAGCGCCCGGTCGGGGAACGGTTGTCGCCATTTCCGGGCTCGGGTGGTTGGCAAACTTACGCAACGCCTAACACGCAATTGCCTCCATCGGTACGGGATTTAAGCGCAGCAGATCATAATGTTGCATCTCGCCACATTGCGCACGGTAACGAGCGTGTAAACCGGCGGGAGTCCATTGCCACCACGGTCGATCGGTTGGATCCGTCCCAAGCCGATCTGGTGCTGCCAAACTACGAAACGTCCTCGGCGCGTACCGGAGGATTACCGCCAGTGTACAAATACACCGACAATGTGTTCCGAGTGCCGAAACGGAAGGCGAAAACCTCAGCCCACCCGGAAACGGGCACGCTGCCGAGAAAGTCACACGCGAACCGGTCGCTGGGAACCGGTCGGACGGTGATGCACCAGGGCGACGATGCAGCGTGGTCATCGTCCACGGCATCGGTGGCGTATGCGCCCGGTAATGCAGCGGCCCTGGTCGAACACCGTGCCGAACTGGGGCTGTCCGAGGAAACCTTGTTCCAGCTGTTCACCAGCCTCTTCGATCATGGTAACTGGAATATCCTCGAGCTGAAGGGCCGGGTTGGTGAACAGTGTGCGGCCCATATTGGTCTGTACTTGCGCGATCTGCGCCGACAGCGTGGCTGGGCGTTGAAGGGTAAGTACAGGCGAGGATCGTGCAATAATTACGTAATCGGGCCCCCATCGGTGAAGGTTGCAACGTTTGGTTGCAATAGAAAGTCACTCCAGGAACGTTTGATCCAGCAGGAGAGGTGAAAGCGGTTGGGGAGATCCCGAGGATCTCCTGAGGAATAAATTGTTATCCCACAGCGACACAGTGCGCGAAGAATGATTATGCATCCGGCGCACCATAATCAGTTGAATAGCGTTAAAAAATGTGTCTAGCGGTCGAGCTGGACCGCTATTTGTGTTGTTGCCGATGCCATTCAGTTTCGCACATTTCATAACCTTTCCGCGGGCGTGATTGAAAGGCCATCCCAGCCATACCGGGGTTTGGCTTCAATGGTGCACATATTATGCGGTCAATTTATTATGTTTAGCCACCGAGTGGATGCCAGCGCGAGGCAAAAGGGCAGTGATTGATAGAAGCAGTCGGCTGGGACGAGATGTCTGGCAGTGTCTTCGTCGGTTGAAATTCCTTTCGGGGCCCCGTTCACCCGCCCCGCGTTGTCATTATTTATCAACGTGTCGTATGTGCTGTCATTTGTGTGAGCGATCTATTGCAAAATGAATTATTTTGTGTCACACAAAATGGGACTCGATCGTTCGAATGGGATGGCTGTGGTTGCTTATGAGGGACGGGGTGATTGTAAGAGCCCCTCGCCATATGCCAGTTCGGCAGAAGAATGAAGTAAAACGGGCTAATTATGAGTGTGAGTAATTATGGTTTTACCGCTCTTCTTTCTTCGCCTAGTTAGGGGGGTGCCTTTTGGGGTGGGTTACTTCGAAGGCGTGTGAGATTGTTGGCAGCAACGGGAACCTAAATGAGAAATGATCGATGATGCATTAACAATAAGGCGGCGGAAGGTTTGTTCTAATTAATGAATCTGGAAGAGGCACTCGATTGGAAATGAGAGTTTTTCGGTTGACTTCTCTAGGTTGGCCATCCCTGCACTTTCTGTTGTCTTTTTTACATTTAAAACGCTTTTCTTGAACGGAATTTGAATCTCCTTTTTCATGTAAGCTTATTAATGTAATAAACCTTCGTTTTGTATATCCTGTTAAAATGAAAGATGTTCTGGATTTATCATCACATTGACAGCGGTTTTGGGCTAATGTCGTAAAGTTGGAGCCATTTCTGGAATGCTTTCAAGTTGAACTGGATCATTTAGAGGTAGTCGTGGCATCCCTTCACCTTTCTCGAGCTTTTGCGATTTAAAATCCATTCTGTGTAAAGCTTTTTCCACTCGCATACTTACAAAAGCTTTCCATCATGATGGAAGTGTCAGTAGAGAATGTTTTGAAGCGCTTGAACTCAATTCCCCAGTAAGCAGATTATGTCATTGGACAACATCCGAGACTCTAAGACGCTTATGTCGAAAATATTTTGAGCATAAAAAACAATCAATTTCGTATAGCATAATAATTGCTCATTATATCTGTTTTGTGTTTCTGTTTTAAGACTTAAGATCCTCGCAAGTTTTACTAGTATTTCCCCTGTAGCTGTATAGTAATTACTTCTTATAGGAGTACGCTTTCAGTACATCACTGGGTCGTCTCATTTATGAAATGTTGCAGTCTACTAAAGCTTCCTCAAACAGAAGTCAGCTTTATAATGATGGTTTATTGGCGGAATAATCAGAGGTGCCTTTGCGAATAGCTTTGACACTGTTCATACAGGATACATATAGGGTAGGCTCGATTCCGAATCTCATTTGGACCCTTCTTTCGTAACCTGGATTCGACTGTCCAGCTTCATGTAATAAGTTAGTGATAGCTAGAATTGGCAACACCTCCTGAGGTTCCGAAAAAATCGACCATGGAGTAAATTAGCAATAGTGACTGCTGCCAATGGTTTTATGAATCGAGAATGTGCTTTTTTCATTGCAAATCGCATTAAACACCATGATTGTACACTTTATTACAATGCATTACATTAACGGCGGCGGATAGGCAGGCAAGTAGACTATCGGCGCTAAATCATGGTCCCGCCTGACGATCATAAGTTCGGGACAGAAAAAAAAAAGATCAATTACTTAACATGTAGGTCATGAGGTTTTATTTTTTCCCACCGAAGTTAATAATCAAAAACGTATGCGAGGCGTAACTATAAGAACAAAAGGTGAAAGAAAAACATATCTTGCTAGACTGATAGAATGGCGCATCTTAAACTTATGGCTGGTGGTTAGTGACAGTGAAATTCAACAATTTTTCCTAACCTAAACGGATTGCGTATAGTTTGATCGAAGTTGTATTGTGTTTCCCATGTTTTTTTTTGGTTTTAATAAATTAAATCAAAAGACTCTGGGAACACACACACACACAGTCGGAAAGAAAATTCTCCCTTTATTCGTTCGATTGTTCTCATTTTTGTTTTAAATTCGACCCTCGTTCGACATGGAGATTAGTGGTAACGGTTTCGTCTATGCACCGAGACGCCGTCGAGTGAGAAGGAACCCCGAATAAAAAAAGCACCGCTTAGCAGGTAACAACACCGCATACCGGCAGTCTAATGAGAAAGCACCACCGATTTTGTCTTGTCCAGACCAGACCCATAAGTGCCGGTTCGTAGTGCCCCCGGGGGTTGGGTTGGTTGGGTCCGGTCTGTCCAATTAGGGTTGCGATTGATCGGGATGTAAAATTGGTTGGTTGTTGCTATTGGGAGGGGGGGAGGCCTTCATTGAGTTGGGATGCGCCTTTTTTGTTGTTGTATGGCGCGAAAAATTCTGCCCTGTATGCCCTGTAAGGGGGTAGGATTTTTCACAGTTTCCACTTTTTCCCCCCTAGCATTCGGTAACTGTCTCTCGTACACTGTACTATTGTTGCCCCCGGGTGCCTGTGCAAAGTCGCCTGATGAGGTAATGCACACCTTTCAGCACCTCGTATGCATTGCTTTTCTTCTGCGTGTCTCTCCTTCGCTGTCGGTGGGTTCTTTTTTCGCGTTTAAAAGCGGTAATAATTGGTACACAGTTACGCACCGGTGGCTTCATTTGTACGCACTTTGTTTTTTTTTGTGTTACCACCTTTTGTTTTTTTTTGCTTATCCGATCGATCGTTGCCTTCCATCGAGCTTTGGGGTGTTGATTTTCTGGACCCATGATTCTAAGACTGGTGCCCTATTCATTCGAGATATATGCTTTTTGGGGGGGAGGGTTCGCGTCAAGTTGGGTACACGAAAGGCTCGCCCCTTTCCTTTTTTGTCTGTGACAAGCGTTATGCGATGAGTACGGTTATGCGTGTCGCGATCCGACGCGATGCCCCTTCAAGCGCCGACAGTACACTCACACAGAACACGGTGTAACACGGGCTTGTGCAATTATCTGCCACCGAGCTCAACCCTCCCAATGGACAGTGTGGTCAATGGGTGGATGGCTCGGTGCTAGGTAACAACAAAAAAAATCTCGGTAATAATAAATGCAGCAACACTTAGAACGGTACCGCGCGTGAACGAAATCGGTCGAACATCAATTAGCTGAAACGGTTGTTTTAACGCTTCGGGTGCGCGCGCGTGTGTGGCGGATTGCTACGAAGCCATGCCCGATATTTGTTTATGCATAAACAACATGATAACTAATGATAATGTGATGGTTTGCGATAGGTGTTAATTCGCTTAACAATAATTTGTTTCCACAACAGTGCAATGAGGTGCAAAATTTAATTACTTACCGATGGTGGATGGGGCAGGCTCATTCCGCTGGTTCAAACCCGTTCCGAGGTTATTTATGCGTTTTGGTGCGTTTCTACACGCAATCTGTGTGTACCGTAGACGCGTGTCAGCCTATTGGACAGGTTCATTAAACGGTTTTTGCAGGTAAAATGGAAATGATTTTATTGAGGAAATTAATATTGTTTTAAGAGGTAATAGATATTTAATGAAGTTGTTAATTAGTTTCTGATGGCGTTTTGTTTTTAAATTGCGGATTGATTTCTTCTTCTTTGATTAATGACCTGCTAGTTAGTGACATCGATGGCTTTTTTTTTAATTTACCAGTCCATTTACCTTCCCAGTCCAGAACTGATTTGATCTTCAAACTTCGGTATAGTAGAGCGAACACCGACCCGCAATGCCTTTTCATCCAATTGATATACTTAAGGATCGGCATCGAAATTTGACGTTTTTTACCTTAATATCAACACCGTTTTATTGGTTTTTGTACAAATCTTACAGGGCATTTCCGGGCATACTCGGTTGAATAATTTATCGATCTATCGATTATTTTAGGTGGTTTGTGCTATTTTGTGGGAAAAAACATAGTTATGGTCTTCTTCTTCCCATCGGCACGATAACCCCACGACGCCTGCCATTTCTAGCTTTCTTTAACTTTACTTATCCGTTGCGGATCCGAAAGGGATTTTGGACCGGTCCTGTCGTGTGAAGACTGATGCCGCTACCAGTACACCAGCGATACTATATAATATACTCTCATATTATAATATATGCTCATGTGTAAGACATATCCTCACTGAAAAGAGCTTGTTGAGATATATTTTTATAATTATTAAAAGAATTTAAAATTTATGTGGACAAATTCCGTAAACTCCTGGACATTCTACACGTTGAAATGGGATACAATTGGGACAGATGAAAAATCTGTAATACTTTTTTTCTCTAACTGCATCTGTTTAGATGTGAATACAATGTTCATCTCTCATGCCAAACTGCTTTTCAAATGTCTAAATTGAAAAAAAAAATGCTTTGTAAGGAATCTATTTTGTCTTGCAAAAAGTTCAGGAAACTTACCTTTAAAGGTTTCACTTTAATTTCCAAATCAACAAGAATTGTTCGATTTGTACTCAGAATCCCGCAAACTCAAGGGCAAACCCCACCAAAATTGAATGCATAATTAATACTCAAACCTTGTTTCTTCCCGCTTACCGCACAGCAAGCGATTCGAGTGGCCGATACGGTGGACAGTACTTTTTCGGCAACGAGTTCTGGATGGGGTCGTTGACGTTCTGCGACGAAGTTAACCGCGTTCTCCGGCTTACCCCAATGCCGCCCGGTGCACGCCATCTTGAGATGCGATTTTTTGTCGCCAAAATATCCGTCCAACTTGAACGATTGCTTTCGACGCAGGTAAACCATCGGGCTTGACGTGTCATATGTAGCACGCTGTGTAAAATGTTGTTGCACAATTATTTACCTTCCGTTTCAGTCCAGCTCGATCCTGCTGGGACAATGTTTGCCCAAGAGCTGCACGGTAGAGGACATCACCGAGCTGCTGCGTAGTGATCCGATGCTAAACCTGCTAAACAATAGCACGTTGAATGTGGTAGTGGCGTCTACACCGTTGCCGAACGGAAGTCCTGCGAATGCTGCCTTAACCATCCTGCACGTGCGGCCCGTCCCCGGCAGCTACAATCTGTGGAGCGATCCGAAAGTGTTTGCACTGCTGTACGTTGCTATATTGTTGCTTTCAATGTCTATTAATATCCCAACGGGTGTCCTGCGGGAGATGTGCCATAGCGAATAGCAGGGGAGGTTGCCGGTTGGTTTTTGCGTGTCCATAAACCGGGACGCAGACCACTGTCCCCGGAAGCGTTGGTGAACGGTGCTAAAAGAGTAATAAATTTCATTAATAATTAAGTTGCCTATTTTCAGCACGGTCCTGGCGGTGCTGAGCGCGGTCATAGCGTACGCGTCCTGCGGCACCGGCACGGACGGTAAACCGAAGGCTAGAGGATGGCCGAAGAAGGTGCACGACTCGTCCGTGCCGGGTGGTGATGGGCATCATATGAAGCGGGAGCGTGGTGTTGCAGACGGCGGTCGGATGGGTGATGCGTTCGAGATGCACAAAATCAACGTGGAAAGTAATAACAATGTGTCGGGTGGTAATGGGCAGCAGGCACCGGCAACGGACGGGATGTACAAGGACCGCAAGGCAACACGCTGTAAGTGCTGATACTACTACCGTTACATCGATCGATCGATCGGGATTGTGCGTAAAGGCAGGAGGTAATATACAGTGATGGTCAATGTAGGTTAGGTTGTAAGTATTGAGTTGTAGAATATTTATTGCACATGCGGACAGATTTCTTTTCTTAGATGCTGTAGTATTTTTATTATCCTTTACGCAGTGGATAATACGCAGTTCATGATAGAATTGGATTTTTTTGAAGCGGATGTAAATCATTTTCTCTTAGCTTGTATAAAACAATTCTGAGCAAAGAGCATGAGTTAATAGTAAATATGGCCGTATCAGCTTGCACAGGATCGAGAAAGAAGGAAAAAGTCTTTATCAACTTATTCCATTTAGACCTTTAAAGAATCTAACAATGGATACAAAAGCATCAAACACCTGTAAAGCTCCTGTTAGTGAAGTTTTCGCATTTATAGCGATAAAGTTGGAATCATTTCAAGATTATTTTCAAGGTAAAGTGGAACATGTAGAAGTAGAAGTGAAATTCCGCAAGTTAGAAATGTCTGTCAAACTGTCAGTTGAGTGAGTTGAAAAGTTGAGTTAAAATGAGTTGGAGGCTCAAGAAAGGTGGAAAGATTCCTCTTCAATTTCTACTTATTGCAATGAATAATTAGAGAAGGCCTTCAACGTCAAAGTTGGTATAAAAATTCACAAACCCGCTATTGCTAGACGGTATGTTCAAAATTTTAGCTCTTTTCGGAGATTTTAGAATCAATCCTCCCCTAATCATACGACCATCGCTGTAATTGTCTCCTAGCTCACCTTTGCACTTCACAGGCAAAAGGTTACAATGAACTTACACGGCGTACCGTTCGCATCCGTTACTTACCGTTGCATATTTCATACCTTCTTCGTTTTTCTTCTCTCTCCCAGTTACACTGCACGACATCCTGTCCTGCTTCGATGTGGGACCGAATGCGGCCTCGATCCTGTCGGTGGAACGTGCCGGCGAGGTAAGACTTGGCAGGCAGTCTTCTGTCATTCAAATGGGATCAAATAGGAGGAAAATTTTGCTACCAACAGTGCCATCTGTAACCGGCACAACAACCAACAAAGATTGGTCTCCCCTGGCTCTAGGGTACTTCAGGGAATGAATTGATTGCAAAGAAGCAAGCAACATGGACATGCGGCTGCCAACGAGTGGCTGTGATTCGGTGAATGCCAATTCCATTACGGGGCAGACAGTGAATGGAAAGAAGTAGCGCCAGAAGTGTTTGTGCGGTGCGAGCCGTTCATGATGGATAACTCGTGCTCAAACTGCTCGGAAGTAAATCGGATCACAATGCATTCTTATTGACCTTGCATTAGCAGAGACATCGAGCAGGAAAGACGAACAGAGCATCGGACAAGCAACTTCACCAGCCGTTGGCCGTTTGATGGAATCATTTTCACGGATTAGTATGATGTAAATTTTTCATTCGTTCTCGGTAAACATCGTATCGAATGTTTGATTTGCGTGATTGTGCCCACAACCGTTGCTACCGATGGTCATTAATTCTGACCCATGATGCCGTATTCTCGGGGAACGGAGTTGTGGAAAGGAAAAAAAAAAGGTTTATGTGGTCTTACTTTCCGTCCATTTGCATAGTGCTACCACCCTTCAGCATCGAAGAGTGGCGAACGGGTCCGTAATGTAGGGATATCGGACGATGGTCTATTTCGATAAAACCCATTTTGTTTCACCCGAAAAAGCAATCAATCGAATGCATCACGAATGAAGCGTTGCTTTGGAATATAAATGATTCCCTTGGGCGCTATCAGCTACTATCTGAAGAACATTGGGGAACCCGCTCGAGTCGATGGAAAAGCGGTCAACATTCCAAATTTTTGTCCCTTTTTGAAGTTAACCATTAAATTAACTCGTTTTGCTTCGTATGGTAGGATTCACTGACGTGTGTACATGGATTGCGGCTCTACTCCCTGCTCTGGACCGTGCTCGTGCATACGTATCTGCAGTTGTTTGCAGTTTCCGAAAATCGGGTAAGATTTATGCCTAACAACCTCTCTAAATGCTCTCGTCTAACTGCACCCTCTAACTCTCTACCATTTGCAGTATGGACGGAAGATTGCGGAACGTTCGTTCCTGTATCAGCTCGTCGGCAACGCATCCTTCTCGGTCGATACGTTCTTTTTCATCAGCGGCCTATTGATCGTGTACCTATATTTAAAATCGGTGACCAAATCGGGCCAACCGGCCTCCAAAACAGTGCGACCGGAGGAATCGAATGGTTCCGCTGCTGGCGGGAACCGGGACGGTCCGACCAGCCGGAATACATCGCTCGCGGGATCATTGCGTAAAGTTGGCCTTTCGATCTTATACCGTTACCTGCGGCTAACTCCGGTCTACTGGTTCACGATAGTGACGAACGAAATCATCCTAAAGTAGGTTTGGTCCCCATTTCTGCTTCGTGTGGTTCTCGGGCCGCTTTTCTCACCGTGTGCTGTGCATTTGTTTGTCATGTTAATAACGATCCAGCGAGCCCCGAACACCGAAATGTCTTAATCCTCCCGGGGCCCTGGGCCAATATCTTGATCCTCCACGCTCCAGATAGTGTGCATGCACTCGCAAGAAAGCGCTGACCGGCCTCCACGCGGCTCTTCGCCCTGTGTGTGTGTATGTGACGTTGGCTGATGAATTCATTTCCCTTGCCTCTTCCGCACAGATGGACGTACGATCGATCCGTATTCACACCGGGCATCATCGATCACATTACCTGCGATCGGTTCTGGTGGCGCAACATTCTCTACGTCAACAACTGGTTCCCGTTTACCGAGATGTGTATGATCTGGTCCTGGTATCTGGCGAACGATATGCAGTTCTACGTGATTGCGATCGTGCTGCTCATGATTTCCTCCAGGTAAGAAACCTCCCGTCCCGTCCCACTAATCACCGCCATTTCTGGAATGTGGGACCTGTTCCGTCGGATGCAGTGTTTTGTGACTATTTTTGGAACAAGATGGACAGCTCCAGCGACTGTTCCACTTTTAAGACTAACCGGGTGCCCTTGCCGATTGACTGAACCTATTTTTATGTCTCCTTCTCCAACTGCCCGTGCCTGTGATACGATCGTTCCGGTAGAAATTTCCGTCTCGCTGCGGGTTTGCTGTTCCTGTGCCTGGGCGGTTCGTGGCTGCTGTCGATCTACTTCTCGCTGCACTATCGCTACACGCACAAGGTGGCCGATCCGTTCGAATCGTTCGACATTCTCTATGACAAACCATGGCAGCGCATCGGACCGTACATTGTCGGTGAGTAATGGTGGTTTCGCTGTTTAGGATGAGACATTTCGCCCAATGGCTATGTAATGGGTTTCCTTTCTTACCATTTCGCCGCAGGTATGATCACGGGGTACATTCTACATCGCCGTCCAAATGCGCCCAGGATTGTACCACCGCTAAGGCTTCTGCTGTGGACCATTTCAACGGGAATATTGATTGCGCTTATCTTTGGCGTTTGGAACGGAGAACTGAGCGTACACTGGACGGCTTGCTATGTCAGCGTGGGACATACGGGTAAGTTTCAAGCAGATAGTGATGAAATTCTTCAGCTTCACACGGTTACAATTTTTCGTAGAACAATGCTTTTAAAACTTAAAATTTAACGATTTATAATAATTAATTATAACTAGTACATGAGTTTGAATCATTTGTATGAACGATTCGTGATACGACACTAGACTCCGTACTGCTTGTTCCACCATTGCAATGGGAGAGATTGCTGTTCAGCCCTTGGAAAGAGTGTTGGAGTGTCATGCTAGAACATTAATACATCTAGCATTCTCTTTCTTCAATGGGTCGTAACGCATAATTCTAGGAAGATCCCACCAATTACCTTCAGATTTGCTATAATGATCGTCCTTGTGCTTATCCATCAAGTTTGCTGAGTATAAGCATTTTCTCAATGGAGGGGCAAGACATTCGAAATTGTAGTGACAGAACGAAGATGACGAATTGACTCATAGTAATACTGGCTAGTAGTCAACTTCGCCTTAGCGTCCCATTTCACCAGGGGTGCTAATATCGTGCATTAACCTACAGTTAGAATCACTACCGCCTGAAAGTATGCTATCATATTTTTAACTAGAATATTTAAAGGATGTTATGGAGCCCCAAAGGGATTTATAACATTTGTTAAACATTTTGAGAGTTTGGAGCGTCCCAGTGGTAGTGGCGCTACTCTCTCATGACGATTTTAATACTGCAGAGGTATTAATTAAGCTAGTTATGGCTGGTATGACTTATGAATAGTTCTGTAAATTTGCTTTAACTGCATTTAATTTTATTAACTACCGCTTGGCTGGGTAAACAGCGCATCACAGTCAACAAATCAAGAAAGGCTTTAAAAAATCGATATTCATTGAATGTCGTGAAGCTTGTACGGCTTAAAATTCATTAAATCATAATTACTACCTCCTCCTCTTCCTGTACATTTCCTTGTTATTAATAGGTAATAATCCATGGGAACTTGTATGTCCATGCACCGGGAATTTCCTGTCCATATGACAGATTTTTAATTTGAAACTGCATATGAAATGAGCAGATATGTGATTGGAACTTTTATTTGCGTCGGATTTTTTTTCTCTCCAGTACATCGTTATGTCAATGCAATCAGAATCGTGTAAGCCGGTGCGGTCTCTCCCTACCCATTATTGTTAATCGAATAAAACAGTCAAGTCCTGATGTCGGAAGTCTTGCTTAATTCTACCCCACGGTTGCGAATGCGAATGAATTAACAATGCAGCTGTAGTGAGCTTTTATCCGGCAGTCGGTGTCAGCTTGCAGGCTATGATGATCATCACCGGCAAAAGCGTTGCCCCGTCGGTGTAGGGATGGATTAATTTAAATCCACTAGTTGTCACAATGTCACACAGTGTCAGGTGCAGTTTGTACACATTGTACTACCGAGTCTATCATAAACATTGTAAATGAACGTTCGCGAAGTTTGCTAACGTAATTAGCGGCACTGAGCGGACGGAGCTGCAATTGTTCCCGGCTACATTTGTCGTACAGTGCGGTGTTATCCTTCGCTTCCTGTGTGTGAAATAGAACCGATCCGGTTGACATGAAAATAAAATGGAAGCTAAACTACCCAGCGACCACCCAGCCAAGGGTGAAAGCTTGGAGAGATAGAAACGAGCACAGTCCAGCTGGATGTTCTAATGAAACTTTTCCACGTGGCCATTGAAATGCAAATGTGTCGCTGCGCCATGCTGTCTATAGCCCCAGCAAAAAGGGGTTGTACAGCTCGCTATTGGATGCCCAAAATCATCGCAAACACTTTGCCACAGTGGAAGCAGCTCATTATCCATCACGGGGTTCATCGAAACAAGTCAAAAGCGTGAACGCGCTACCCGGTTGGATTCGAGTGGCGATACAAATGATGATAATTTGCACTTCAAACGCACCACTGCAGGAGGAGGGGAGCGTTGTAGCCGGCCGGAAGGCCCTCGGGAAGTGTGAAAAACGGGATGGAGAAAATGTTCGGTACAGAAACTAGAAATTACTTTCGGACGCAGGTATGCGCCCGCGTTCCTTTCCTTTTTTTCTCTTCGTACGCTACTCGTACAAGCACCCGTACGGACGTGCGTCAACATTAGTGGACACCGAACGTGGAGAACTTGTTGACACTGATTTGTGCCAAAAAACGTGTGGGGGGTAAAAAACGCGGAATGTTCGAAATCGTGAACAAAAAACTTCAATTTCGAAGTGCATCCGGAGTAAGTGGACGTTTTTTGTTTGCTCTTCATCCTCTCCCTCACGTCCATCCCGTTCGGCACCCACCGAATGGGGCAACTTTTCAAGGTTTGATAGGTAAAATTTTCTACCTAAGTAATTTGAAGCCTTACTTCCTTTGCTCACCTTGCCATATCCACACTGGCAGCTTCCCCGCACGGTTCATCATTCCGTGCAGAAAGGAAGTTTAGGGTGTTGCTTCCCATTCGGTACGCTGGTGCGCTGCATTTCAATTTCGCTTTCCTCATGGAAAAATAACAACTGCAAAAAACACACCTCTGAAAGAAGGGAAAAGCACTGAAAAGGCATTTGGTTGAGGGGTAAGAAAAAAGCCTGAGTAGGAACGACATTAGGAAAGTGACCGGAGCGGCTAATTGAAGTGCTGTTTCCAAATTGTACACCTTCGGATCCCTCATCGAATTAAGCCGGTAGATGCAGAAATGGGAAGGAAGGTGGCGGTGAGCTGGAGGATGAGCGGGTGGGAATCATCTTGGGCGCCAAAGAAAGCCAAATCGTTTGGAACCGGTGGAGGAGAAGCGAGTTCGGAGCGGAAAAAAAGTGAATCTTCTTTTCCGTTTCCGATCGATTTGATTCGTCAAAATGTTGTCCACCGGTGACCACCATCTTTGTGAAGATTGATGTGTACTACGGGGGACACCGAGGAGCGTAAGCGGAGAAAGGTATGGAACGGTACACTAACGGTTTGAAGGGTTCGATGGAATCCGGCACTGATGACTTTCATTCTTGGCTGTTGGGAAACCGGGCGGTTGATGATAGAGGCAGAAAATGGAGACATTAGGGGTGAGTGTCATTATTTGATAGTCCGGGTAGTGGAGAGTTTTCATCATCCAAATGGTTTTAGATAGAAAGCAAGCTCCAAGTTCAGCTAACCGTGTACCATTGAAGCAAGCATCTTACATTCGAAGTTTTCGATGCTGTTCTATTGAATGGGAATAATTGAGGATACTACAATTTTTGAGTGCTAATTTTATGTAAATAAATCGACTAGTAGTCGTACAATCTTAGATCCGCACAAACATGCTGTATTTCAATCTATTCAGCAACTTTATTCACGGAACATGCCAAACGCACAAAGACAAAGCTTCCTTTTGTCGAATGCGATGCGGTTGCTTAGATTTCATCTGTTGATAGCGAAGTTTCCTTACACTCAATCAAAGCAGGCAGATGCTGTGCTATTGAAGATCGAAATAAGTTTCCCTTCGTTCCTTTCAAAACGAATTCAGTTTCCGTGAAGTTACCCAGCCTTATCGGCTGCTGATGGGAACTTTAACAAGGGGTTTTGGAAAGCTTTTCATTCTTTGACTTTAGAAAATCTTCACTTTCTTATTGCTGGGTGGAGGTTTTTTTTTGGTCTCCGTCTGGCCCCATTACCTGGCTGCCACTACTACCATATATAAATTTCCATTCCCCCCTCCGCTCCCCAGCGGAATGCCGACAGCGTATTTTCCCAAAACAAAAGCCACTCCGGTCACAATTGCTATTGACCCAATGCGAAAGAATTCAATTTGCTTCGACATCCCCCCCGAACGAAAGCCCTCTCACCGCAACCTTGACGATTTATGCATGATTATTTTATGGAAAGAGGGACGGGGGGGCGGAGTGGGGCAGCGGTAAGAGGAGGGAGATAAAAAAGGAAAACACAATTGGCCTTGCCACTTCTTGTGAAGCAGTTTTTTTTTTTTTGGGAGAAATCAACGACAAAACAATTATCGTCACAATTTCCTGGTCACCGGGCCATCCAGGGTTGGATCCCGGGAGCTTTCCTCATGCCTCAAACGCACAAATGCGTTTCCATTGCGGTGCCACCTTCCACCTGGGCGCGAAGTACCGTCAAGTGGCAGCTGACACTCGGGACACCTTCGCTTCGGGTCGCACTTCAGCTCAGCTTTTTGTTCGGTTTCGATAGCGTCTTAATTGAACGTGACCACGATGGCGTTGGCGGATAGTTTTGATGGAGTTTTTGGTGTGTCCGTTTCTCTTTTGCTTCTGGTTCGTTTTGTTTGCCCTTATACCTTGCTTAATTAAGCATCGACTACAGGCACTACAGAATGCGAACCCATGGTCTGGTTTGAACGTTGTTTTATGTAGCTCACCCGTTGGCAGTGATCTTCCCCTTTTTCTTGCCGTACGTTTGTTGCTGAAGCGGAGCAGAATTTGTCATCGTAAGTATCGTAGCTCGGTGGGGTTTTGTGGAAAAGTTTGGATTGATATTCACTGGGTCTGGGTGAGAAACCTCATCTCGCATTCGCTATTGTACGTCGAAGCGTCGTACCATCGACTCTGGAGTGAATGGAAAAATCTGCTGCGAAAGTTCAAGTTCCAGAGTTTCAATTTTTTCTCTTTTAGCAAAGGTTTGCCATTGCTGCTAAAAGTACGCGACTCCTTGCGGTCCACCATCTTTGCCAGCAACCGAAACTTCCGACGATCGATATTTTACTCTCCCCAGGAAATGGAATCACATTAATTTAAACTGCGCTCGAATTATTCATGTGTAACATCTGCAGTAATCAAGTAATCGGTTGATGTGATGGTGGTACGCTCGTACCACTGTTTGTTCACGGGTTGCGATAGCAACGAGCATGCGAAAGTGTGCCGTAAACTTTACGTTGCCCACCGAACGGAATGAGGGAAGGGAAGTATTGGCAGCAGTGCAAGTAGCGGTAGTGCCGGTTGTAGTGCACGCATTTAAAGTTATTTATTTTGCGGACGGCGAAAAATCAATAATCGAATCCTTACTCCGAATACTGCTGCCTTTGCAGTCCAAAAACCAAAAAACACACACACACAGAGTAACGTCGAACCATAAATCGATTGTTGACCACCATCTTTCTTTGTCTTCCTCCTTCCCTGGGGATTCACTGGGGAAATCTTCTTTCCCACCCATAGCCTGGGGATTGGCACTGATGTGGATAACGCTGTCCTGCTGCTGGGGCTACTCGAACTTTGTCAACGGGCTGCTCTCCTATCGGGGTTTCTTCCCGCTGAGCCGGCTCGCCTACTGCACCTACCTGATCCATCCGGTCGTCATGATGGCTACCTCGTTCCAGCTCGAAGCACCGATGCACCTGCAGCACGTCATCATCGTAAGTACCCCGGGCTTGTTCCCCTCAAAACCCAAATTTTCCTCGCCCAAGTGTGTGTGTTTGTGTGTGCGTGTGTGTGCATGGGATACAATTTTCCGGTCCGTCCGAAAATTGATTGCTTTTCAATTCCATTGTTTCGTGGTTGCTGTCCCCGTTCCCCTACCCCCATCCACCGCCCATCCACCCCGGAATGTCATCATGATCTTCTAATAATCATTATCTCTCTCTCCCTGCCTGCTTGGATGTGGTTCAACGTTTTATCATGGGCAGATCACGGCCTTCTTCGGTAATGCGGTCATCTCGTTCCTGATCGCGTTCGGAATGTCACTAATGTTCGAAGCGCCAGTCATTAAGCTGTTGAAGCTGTTCTTCCAGAAAACATAGTGGAATCGTCTGCTCAGCAACAAAAAAAGAAACAAAAAAGAAAACAAAAACACGTACAAAATCCATCTCACGCAGTACACCGCTCAAGGAACGCTCGAGCGCGTGTCCACTCGTACAGTCCGGTGACCCTATTACGGGGCAACACAGTTTTCACGGTCATCACGGAGCTACCGAGACGGAAGCGTGTGCGGCAAACCACACGAACACGGCGTGGGGGTGAGGCAAATAAAATCCAATCGAATGGAGAAAGTGAGTGACAGACGGAGCTTCCCGGCGAGCGGGTGGTTGGCACATCGGGCGGGCTGGAAAAATCGCGCTATCGACCCTGAGAGGAAACACTTCAGCGGCATGTGATCGGCATTTCAAGCTTCCCATCATCACCATCATCGTCATCGACCACCGCCACATCATCCTCGTGTCTGAGTGTATTTTACGAGGCGCGTGTCAAAGACTGATCAGGAAAATTTGTGTGTGTGTGTGTTTTTTTTCGTTTCATTGTTTTCCCAACTCTCCCTTTCCTGGCATGTTCAACATCCCCCCAGCGGCCTCCCTTCCCCATTCTGCCCCTCCATTACTGTGGCGGTAAGCTCGTTTTGGGCGTCGTCTTTAATTTTTCTGTTTATTTACGGGCACGTTATCTGTTTCCATTTTCTGGACCAACTTTTAATCGTATCAATTCATGCTTTTGCTCACAATCATAATGATGATAGACGTAAGCAAAAACAAAACAACAAAACTCTGCCCCACTAGCTAGACTGGCACGGGCGAGCGTGACGGAAAAGTGCGTGTAAATGCAATGGTTTCAATGGAAATTGTTTGTAAACGATTGATGCAACACAGAGTAGAGCCTTGTTAAAAGTGACTGTAAAATGTACACCTCTGTAAATGAGGTCCTGTTCTTTGGTGTTTTGCCGTTGTTACGGAAAAGTTCTGTCGTGCGTTTGGTGCAAGAATTACCAACATTTTACTACATAAGGTTAGAATGTTTCAATGGATAGCGTTTAAGCGTGATATAAGTTGTAGATACACATTAACAAACAACAATAAATGAACGTTAACAAAACTTTACTGTTGGTTTATGCGGTTCATATCTTGTTGACAATAAGCTGCCATGCGGATTGCATACATGCGAGCAAGAATGCATATCTTAGCAAAAAAGTTGTATTTCTTCGTAAAAGTTTATAAGTTATCACAAAAAAGCTGCTTGAAGTTGTTACAGAATTGAATTTTGCATAGATTTATAATTTATGAGAGAAGAAAGAAATTTGTGCTGTGAAAATATCCAAATTAAAGTGCCCAGTATTTTTTTTAATGACGCAAGCTGACAATTCTAAAGCGTCCCTTGTGCCATGGTCGATTTCCTTAAATATTTGTTATGCTTTAAAGGGCGCAAAATTCGGGTGAAATGAAACCACTAAAGTACGCATGAAAATTCTCGAAAAATTTCCTTTCAACATATTACTGCTCGTATTTGCGTGAACATGGCAAATATAGCGAAATGTTACCTTACACAAGATTCGAAGAAAATAACGGCACAAAAAATGTTATTTACTTTTGCGCGTATGAAATTTCATGCGTAGAGCTCCCACAATATTCATTTTTTGTTTGCATCCAGCTATCTTTAGATATGAATGTTTGAGAAGTCGTTGTTTTCGGAAGACATACGGAGAAATGCTGGTGGTTTCTATTGAAAATAATAAAAATCCACCCTTCAATGCTGCTGGATTTGATGCAGATGTTGATGGAGTAATGGGGTGACAAAGGCTCATAAGTACGCATTGTTGTAAGGACCCGAACGTCAATGTATTGTTTTCTTAAAATTGTACCAAGTACTTATTCTTTATTGGCACAACACTGTCAAGAGATCTAGGGCCTACCATTACTGATCATGCCATTTGGATTAAGATTTGGCACTCTTGGGCTGTAATGAGTTAATACATCTTTCGGGATAATCTTCTTTGGATAATATTAGTTCAGATCATGAGTCGCAGGTGTCACTAAAGAATATTAAGCCTCTGGAGGTTAATTAATCATTGAAAATAATTGAATCCCTGAAGATTCATTAACCTCTGAAAATAAATGAATCCCTAAGGATTTATTACTCCAACCAAACATTAAGGAATCTCTGAAGGTTCATTCATCTTTTAAGATGTGTTCATTTGCTGAAGCTCACACCCCAATAATGCGCAAAATCCAGGAATCTTTGAAGGTTTATGAATTCGTGAAAAATTCTTGAGGAAGTTTCAGATATTCATGACATTCTAGGCAAGAGAAGCAGCGTCATTTGATCTGTTTTTAGATGCATTAAGATTCGTTTTATTTAAGCAAGAAATACCAGGGTCAAATTAGCACATCCAAACCATCAAATCTTCAATTCATGGCTCTTCCATTATTCATCAATGCTATCAATACGTCGATACACTTCACTACTTACCCCTTATGGCTTTTCCCGTTTTCCCCGCCAAGGAATCCACGATACGGTTATAAACTTTGCAGCCCTTAATAAACTTTACACAAATCACATACCTTTATTTGTCTTTGCTTTGCTCCACGGGTGTAGCTCAGCACGGAGGCCGATGCCGATCGTGGGTATAATGGGATGATGAATTATCGTTCTAATGGAGCTGGTTCAATGGCCAGGTAGAGGGGGCCAACTGTGTATGGTTGGGTGTATGCGTGCGTTTACGGTGGTGGTGCAAGCTGTATAAAAAAAAGTACGATCCATCGAAAACATCGTCCGTCCTAAGACACGGCGCCCCTTTGAACACAACTAACCACGAGGTTTGCGATATGTTTCATTTCCATCTGCCTGCGTACACTACTCATCATCGTTGGTGCTGCTGTTGGCGGTGCTTGCGGTCCTGCAGCAGGTTAGTTTGGATGGATAGAGTTTCGATCGTTTTCAGGATGGTGGCGCTCGCGTACGGATATGTGCCCAACCACTGTTTGTACATACAAACTACATGCAAGCTACTGATGAAGCACAATACCTTGGCGGATCGATCGCTCGACAAACTTTTTTCTCGAGAGTACACGGTACCGACCTCTATAACCCTTACAATGTGCTGTGCTTTCCAATGGTTAAAATGTTCCTGACTACAGTCTAAAACAGCGCCCAACCGTCCCATGCATGAAAACGGGGACAGGGCGGAATAGGAGGACTTTGGCTTTTACTACTGTGTATATTCATAATTATTTTCTCTAGATTGTTCGTTTGCTAGGCGACCTGGAAATAGGGCGGGTATTGTGTAGTTTTCCATTCGGGATTATTACGATCATTTGATCCTCTGTAGAAGCTCTTTGTTCTATGTTTTCGGTACAAAAAAAAATGGTATAACGCTCTGGTTGTATGTTGGAAAGTTTTTCAAAGGGCCACTGGGAAAATTCTACTGTGTGAGCGATATAAAATATCCCGTCCGGGTTGTTGCAAGGATAATGTATTCCTCACACGCTTGATATGCTTCTGAACGATGTTGATGTCGATTTTGTCGAGTGGTGAAGTACCTTTCCAGGGTATTTCGGACTGCTTTTTTTCCCTACTTTTGGACACCGTACTTAAGGAATGGTATTTATGAGCGTGTCTGTGTGTGAGTGTTTTAAAGCATTTGATAGTAGATTGGTGGAATAAATATATATCTACACCTTCACAGCAGGTTTCCGCTTCCGCAGAAATCGTTCCTTTTGGATTAGTTTAGTGTTTGCTGTCTCTATTAAAATACATTTCCAGCTACGGGAAAGGCCGCACGGAAAAAGGGGGGTGGTTACGGGGAAAAGGGAGAGTTGGTCTCATTCACAGCACACTACCATTACCGATATGGTTTCACAATTTAGCTCGCAACAAGATACTGGCTATACTATACTATTTTGGATACTTTTAAAGCATTCAAGGATTGTTACGCGTTACACGATGGTGGACGAATGAGGGTTTGTGGGATGGACGATTCCGCACACACGTGTGCCATGTGCCGTGAATCGGAAGAGATAGGTTGAGTTTCATCTACGCTGTCTACATACATTCAGCTCTACTTATGCCCCATACGGAAAGGAAGGATGCTCCAACAAGGATAGTCTGCAGTGGAGATCGGGTTGAGCATGTCGTTGCTTGCTGCTGACTTCATCCCGACCGTAACAACGAACGATTCTTCGATGTTTTTTGGGCAGCTACCTTGAAACGAGACTGGAATGTTCAATTATGGAAGAAAAACAAAAAGAAGGACATTTAAGAAATCACATCCAACGTGTGTTGCAGGAAAAATTCACTTTTATCCTGTTTTTTTTTTTTTAACTTACCAGACACCAACGGTTTGTCAAGCAGGTCCAGTTGTTCGCCTTCTCGTATGGTATGTTGCGGGAGAACGTCACGAAATGCACATTTAATTTTTGGGGAACACAGCCACAGGGTCGGGACGCGAAACATTAGCCACTATTGTGCCAGCACCGTAAATGGCAAATCTGGTGCTACACATCCACCGAGCAAAGCGTTTCCTCGAGTATCGTGTCCAGCTCTAGCGAGGGTATGCTGTGGCTTATACTTCTCTCAGAACACAAACTGACAGCTCGCGTGGCATTGTAATCTGTGCAACGGGAATGGAATGAGAAGTATGTAAAATCAAATTACAACCCCAAAAACCACAATCCCGAGAAACGAAACAGAAACAGTGATAAAGAGAAAAAATAGAGAGAAAGAGAGACAGATAGATGAAGAAAAAGCGAAACTAGTTAGTACGAGCGCTGTACAGCCAGAGGGCAGCAGTGGTAGCCGTAGTAACGCACAGCCAAGTAGTAGTAATAACTGCGCTAAACGTTCTTTTCATCTGACCGTGCTCTTCTTTGTGGTGTGGATGCAGCTTCATACCGCATTGCCACTTGTGCAATAGCAATTTTCATCACATTAACATAGTAAGCACTGTGTCTCGATAAGCGTATTAAGGCAAGTGCATCCCTTTCCATCTGGACCACACTATGTGCGTGCTATGCCGCTTGGAAAAGCGAAATTGAATTTAGTTTACCGTTCGGTGTGATTATGTGTACGTGTAAATGGGTTCGGCTATGTGCGGGACCTAGATGTAATTAAAGTTTGTTGTTTTGTACACAGTAAATAGGGAAAAAATAACAAAACGCAACGTGAACCAGATGCTAGATCATACTGCTAGTAGCTGGTAAGCAACTTTATCTATTGTTATTATGGTTGCAGCTTGAAGCCGGCAACCGTACCGAAATGTTTGATAGTTTAATGATTGATTTTATTCTACTGTACAGAAGCAAAGCAAAAGCAATTGGCGCAGTGTTTGAAGCATTCTTCTGTTGGTAATATTTACATGGTTTGTAATAGTGTGGTTTGCAATGCGTAATGTGTGTCAGATACGTACAATTTGCCAAACACAACGCTGGACACCGGGATATTGTACGAATACTTCGTCTTTGTTGGTGATTTACATGCCGGATGGTTAAATATTGGGATTTTTTCAATTAACTTTCTACTTTGCATAAAAAAAATCGAAAAGGAATTGTTTGTGCAACTGTATTGTTAGAGAATTCCACAAATTCTCTTGATTAAAATGGAAGCAAGGAACTATCATGGATTAAAATAACAAAAATTACTAGTCTGTAATCTGCTTTACAACCTGATATTATAAAATTCCTGTTTATTAAAGAGCTTTACTCTTATGTATTTTAAGAGCTTTGGGATTCATTGACTTGCTTGCTAAACTATATGCACAATTACGGGAATTGGTCGCGATTGAGGCTATAAATGTGTACACACCGTAGTGAATTTGTATAAAAAATTCTAAAAATTATCAGATTTTTTTTAAACATTTCCAGAACTTTATATGTAATGTGATAAATTTAACAAAAACTAAACTGTTGAGGCTTTCCTTTTCGCTTCGTGAAAATAAAACTTTCTGCACTCTTTCACTTTCGTCCCTGTCGGACGCTTGCGAGATGAATATGTAAGAAGATACAAAACAAGCATTTTAATATATGGAAAAAAGCCTCTAATCCTAATCCTTTAATTTACAGACGTCCAGATTTGCGCTGGAGCTGGATGGTGGTCACAACAACATTACGATTACGATTGGTGTAATGGAAAATTCTCACTTACCCTGGCAAATACCTAAATCAATCTGTTTTTCTAATGTGCATTCGGCTGGTCGACCAAATCGACTCAATTTCCAAATTATTGCCATGCTTTGGCAAAACCACAACACAAAGCGATCGCAACCGTTCGAAAGCTAATTCGATGCTGGTCAAACATTGCATGTGAAACACTTTGCAGAACGATTTATAGATTTATTCGCTCGTACAACAGTTATCGTAATTAATCGATAATGCTGAGGCAAACCATCTATCCGGGTTCGGGAAGTTCAAAGGGAAATTAATTTATCAATTAGCCGATTATATTTACATTGGAATCGCTCTAACCGATCGAAGCTGCACTTGGGATGAATGATCAGAAGTAATTATCCACGGTCGAGTTACTTAAAACGTCATTTACAAATCATGCGCTATATTTCTAATCAGACATAACCACAAACGAGTTTGATTACCCTTTGGAAAGTAGTTCCACAATGAAAATCTATCTAAATCTATTTACTACTGGGTCTATATGCTACAAGCCTCCCCCTAGACGCTCCCACTAGAATGACATCAATCCTAATCAAACAGTTAAAATCGGACCGTCCGAATCGTTAAACTCAAAATCATCTTCTCCTCGGGGATTTTTTTTTTGTGTCAAAGGGCTTCAACGCCTGACGTGGAACATTTAAGGTGTCACCGAGCCTAAAAAAGGCCGACGTGCTATTTAATAAAACCCGCGAGCCATCGCGAAACAAAAAAAAAAGGATCAATAAACGTTCTGCCCGAACTTGGCTGGGGTTGGCGTTTATTGGATGGGGCGTGCGGAAGGAATACCTAAAAAGAACTCCAAAAAAATAATAATAAAAACGGGAGTGACGAACTAAATGAAAAACGGGAGCAACCGAAGCCAAAAGGATTCAGAAACCCAACCACGGTTCACACCTGGCGTGGAAAAAGGTCAGCAAATCAACCTGCGACCATTCACCGGCAGGTTGGTAATTATGTGATCGTGACAAAAAAAAGAGCTTCTAACAGCGGAAAAGCGCTTCGAGCCACCTCTGCACGAAGGTTAAATTGTTAAACGCTGGCCGACAACAGGTAGGTAGCGGGTATAGGAGCCACACGAATACTTGCCACGTTGAAAATTTATTGTGAATTTAAACGGATGGAGGGTGTGTTTTTTAAAGAAAATTAAATTAAAACAAAACAGCCACACATCAAACTTAAATAAAAACCCCGCCGCGTTCGGTCCTTGTCGCTCGAGAAGGATCGAAGGACATTTTTAATACGTACAATTTTCCTCATTTACTTGTTTTGCTAAACCAGCCATCCAAGTAGGTATCCCTTTTCCGGTGCTTCAATTAATCCTTATTCTGCCTTGACGCGTTTGCCTTCATTGTGAACCCTTTTGCTAGCCGAATCCTATTACGGCATAAATAACTCAACGTACTACCGGGAGCTCCCCGGGGTCGGTCAATGCCGGGACGTTCAAATTACTTACAAGCCCCGGGCACATTCGAGCCTCACTGCCGTGAGGCCTGTGAAGAACAAAAGCATGAAACCTTTGAAATATTACAATGTGCACTTATTCGCTCTGTGAACGTTCGGCGCAAAGGAGGTAACACGGTCCTTTATTAAAAAGGAAAACACTATAATAAACATTTGCTGCCTAGACGTCGGGATACCCGGGGTAAATTAGAAGCTGATGCTGCCCTCGGGGTGCTTGGGTAGCTTAATAAGGCATGCAACAAACTGACCGACAAGACAACGGTTCACATTACGGCTACTGGAAGCTTGTACGACACCAGAAAAGGATTGCTAAAGACAATTCCGTACTTGCAACAAGGCCAGGTTTACTGTGATGAGTATGAAGAAAGGTACGGCTTAGTAGCCTACGGTTGCCCCTAATCCAACGAAAACAAAACCGTTCCGTAGATCCAAGAAGGCATTGGCGTACCCGAAACGTCATCTGTGTTGTGTGTTGTGGAAGTGCAAAGTTCCACCGAGCATGAAAGTGAGAAAGAATTCCGAAAAAAGACTTCCGACGGATGATGAATAGGTAGAGAGGTGCACTCGAATGATGATTACTGTTGTGACGATGGCTTTGGAATGGTCCGAAGAGTGAGTGTTTGCATGTGTGTTTGTAGCTAGCCACAGAAGAGGGTTTTTGCTTATATCTACGTGTCAACTCACTGAACCTATGTATGGCATTTATTCGCACCAGACTGACTGCATGATCCTGTAGGTCGATGTTCCGCCGCCGGTCCCGATCTCTCGCCAGTTTGGCCCGTCGCCGCAGGCAGCATATCACCAGCAGCGCCAGTATGGGGAAGCCAATGATGCAGGACACAATTGGTATGATCACCGTCTCGGGGGACACTGTTTACATCCCCGGGTTTGCATCCATGGGGTTGAGGGAAGAAAGGAGAGGGTGCGAAGGGTGCAGGTTTTGTGGTGAATCGATCGAATGCAAATGGGCTTGGAACGTGGATCCGTTCGTTGTAATACAATTACAAAACCGTTGACTTACCAGTAGGGTAGATGACTATGGTGGCTCTCTTGGTGTTTTCATTTGTGGCAAATCCTTTCGAAATGGTGATGGAATGGAAGTACTAGCTGGCTTTGCACGACGCCGTACGCAGACGGTAGCGTTATCGGTCACACTGTTTATTGCGAACGTTGCTGGTCGCTGGTGGTGAAGCATTTAACACTCATGGCTACCTGCCAGCTGGACACACTCTCCAACTTTGGGTGTTGGGGTGAAGAAGGAAGAACAGTTTCACAGAAAACAAATAAATCCCGTGCGTTGGTCCGACGAAACTGAAAGTATGAGAAGTTTGGGACGGTTTTGGTGATGGGATTCATGGCACGCAAGTAGGAACATAAATCCTTCTGCTTTTTTTGTGAATAGGATCAAACTTTGGATAAATGGCTGGAATTCGATCTATCGAGCGACCTAGATTGCTGATTTATTTATCAATTTTAATTGCATGGTCCTTAATATTACCTAAGCAACTTAAATCTTTCTTTTACTGTTTGGAAGTCTGTCAAGAATTGACTTCACAACAGTTATATAAATCATAAAGATGGGAATTAAACGTATAGTTAGTATGGAGGAGTATAATACTGTAGAACTTTAGCTGAAGAATCATCATCAACTTAGGCCAATTAATCTGGATAAAAGGAATAAAAGGAAAATCTAGCCAACAAGTCACCCAACAGATACCGTCACCTTCTTAGGACAATACTGAAGTATTCATATCCCGTAGAACTCTAGCTGAAGAATCAATATAATCTTTAGCTGATAATCTGGACAAAAGGAATATTGAATCTTGCCAACAAGTCATCCAACAGATAGCATCACCGTCTTAGGACAATACTTAAGTATTCATATTTTGTAGAACTATAGCTGAATAATTAAATGTTAAATAAGAGACTATCAATTTTAACAAATAAATCAGCAAAAAAAGGCGATATCGGTGTCCTATTTGGACCGTTCTCCAGCAGCAAGGATTGACTCTCCAGCTACACAGTAGAACTAGACACAGCGAGCCCGATAGTAAAGCTTAGAGGTTGTTACGCCTACACGAAGAAGACACTCTCAGCGACCCATGGTAATGGTTCTAAGTACTGTATTCCATTAAACAAGATGTGCTTAAGAATTAATCGGGTATATTTCGTATGGGCGAATTGTAGTTTTGCTGTCCCATTGAATGTAGATAGAACTCCATGCAATCGAACAATACTCAATTACTAGTACTCAAATATGTTCCTATGCCCCGTCTGTTCGAAGAATTTCATAACGAATCCTGCCGACATTCACGTGCTTCGGTGTGGTATAATCAAATTCCTTAATTCATATTGACGTGTTGCTTTCGTTATTATCCTCGTGTCCTTGCTCCGTTATCCGTTCGGCGGTCGAAACGCTCCCAAGAATGCACACCGAACGATCGATGAAAACACTCCCAAACGAAAGTGTGTACTGGCGGCTGGCTTCTTTTGTGCCTGGCCCGAAAAACTCATCGAATCGATCGAACAAGCCTCCGACCGTTCCGTGGAGCAATTCGCGCAAGGAGAGCGCTATTCACGGACCACTCGTACGCGTCGTCGGCCAGGGATGATATAGCGTCAGAATCAATTAAAGCAATCCGGTTGCGGCCGGTTTTCACCCAACAAAAAAAAAAAAACGCCCGGCACTCCTGGCGGTACTTATGATGCCGTGCAAACACTTATCCGGCACGTGTTAAAACTCACACACACACTCAGCTGATGGCAATGGCCGCGAGACACCAGTGCGGCACCGAGCACGATGGTGGGGGTTGTTTGTTTTTCGGTTGGAATGATGCTCGTTTCACTGTCACGTCACTTTCACTGGTGGCGTTGGATCGCAAACACAACACACACACAGCCCGTCCTGCGTTATCCTGCGGCTAGAGCATAAACACGGCGCAACCTTATCCCGACCACGGTTTACGGTCAACAAACAAAGTTGGCGGCAAACGTACGACAGCCTGGTCGCTGCAATACACCGGCACCGATGGATGGTGGATGTGCTGCTATAGCGATGGTACTACTAACTTCGGTTCGCAAAAGCTTCCACGCTTGCTGCGATCCACGGCACGGACGGAAAGCTTTTGCGACGTGTGTGCACTTCGGGATCGTCTCGGGCAGAGCCCGAATGTTTGGCTACTCGTTC
This sequence comes from Anopheles marshallii, assembly GCF_943734725.1. Classification (NCBI taxonomy): domain Eukaryota; kingdom Metazoa; phylum Arthropoda; class Insecta; order Diptera; family Culicidae; genus Anopheles; species Anopheles marshallii. The sequence goes on along the minus strand of NC_071326.1, from coordinate 13,061,024 downwards.
GGTTTCCTGGCACACCGACCATCCAGATGGCGCATGCGCTCAACGCCATACTTGCAATCCGATGCCCCTCCATTAGAAGCCATTTTGTGAGGGGTAGCCCCGAGATGCTCCCCATCCCTCCGACTCTCTCCCACTTAGGTGCGAAGTTCCACGAGGATATGCAGACGGTAGGCATTTGAGCGTTCGCTTTCCTTTCGTTCACCATTTGCCACCGAATCCTTTACAAGCACGGTGCAAATCGAAAGCAGAGCGTCAACCCCCATGGGGGCACAACTTTCGTGCCGGATTTCCTTGGTACCCGAGGGAAGTTTACTGCTTATTTTCTGGAATTGCTTTTTTTTTGCTTTTAATGCTCACCAAAAACGACAAGCGAAAGCTGAAAGTGAGTTCGAATCTGGCAACGAATGAATGCTTTCGAATCGAACGAAACACACCGGTGGATCCTTTTTGGGCACCAGACGCGTCCTGCTGGTGGGCATGGCCGTGACGTAACGGGTGAGTGTAGTTTCGACCTCACCATTCAATTGGTGTGCCCGGTACGGTGAACGTTACCCATGAGAATGCTACCAGATGGCGGATAGCCCCGGAGGAAGACTAAGCGATGTTAAGTAGATTAGTGAATGGATGAGAGAAGCGGGAGAGAAAAAAAAACAGAACCGAAACGTCCGCCAGTCATTAAAAAGGAGTACAGCAACCGCCGTTCACTACGGCCAGGTTGTCGTTCCCGGTGGCACCCGGCTACGGTGGCAAGGATGCTGAAAACAGCTGTTTCATGCCGCGCTCGACAACGACAAACGAAACGGAATATGTCCCGGTTGGAGTTTATCTTCCGATACCTTGCCTTACGGGGCTTTTACTTTTACTCGTTCTCGGTTTCTGGTCGTGATTTCCGAGACAAAGTGGATAATAATTTCCACCGTGCGCTGGTAGCACCACTACAGCACCGGCAGCTAATTGTGCGAAATGAAACCGAAACATACAAAACACGTCCATTTCAGCATCCGTTTTCCACCACCGGCCCGTTTTTCCGGCCCGTTGTTTCGAATATTAGATTGTCTAGCGTGTTTTTTTTTGTGCCGCCGATCCCGTTCGTCAGCTCGTAAAACGTCGAACGTTGTGCCATAAAAATAGCCAACAAAATGGGCAAACAAAACGGACCGACCGACCGAGCGACCAGAACCATAAAAGTACCACCAAATCTTCCACCGCACGCACCACACCGTCGCTGATCGCTGACGCTGAAGATCAACCCCGGGTATCAATGGGTAGACCGCAGAAATGTAAATGAGTCTGGAAGAGGGCCGCCAGTACGCGAGTGGCCGATTATTAACCTTTTTATCCTCTCCGGTCGACCCGGCATCATAATTAAGGCGGGAAAAAAGGTGGAAAAATAGGCATTAGTTTGGTTGGGTGCTAATAAATCGAGCGCTGCTTCCTTCGCTGGCCGGTTTATTGAGTCGGTAGGGTTGGCGAAAAATTGAAAGCGAATAATTGAAACGATAGGAAAATAGGAGGAATAAACACAAACACCCTTCACAAATCCTTGATCAATTACATCTAGTGCAACTGAGGCAAACGTAAATTGATTATTACTTTAAAAACAGGTTGTTAATGCAAGGGCTTTGAAAGTTTGCTAGCACTAGAGTTATAGTTGAAGCCATTTTTTGGAATCGTTTCCAGATGAAGTGGAATAACAAGTGGCAGATGTAGCATCTTTCCACCTTTCTCAAGCAAAAGCTTCTTTATCTTAAACACTAGCAAAAGATTTTCGACATGACGGTTATCGTGTCTTTTCGGGGTTCTGTTCAAATTGAAGGTAGAATTTATAGAATATTTCCAAATTCAATTAAATTTTTGAAAGTTTTGCGAGCCGCAAACGATTCTGGGGTAAAGATTTCTTAACTAACACACTTTCTAAACATATTCCGTTATGACAAATGGATTGGGCGAGTGATCCTTGACAAGATTCACATTGTTTTTTTGAAAAAGGTCTGGAACGTAGGAAGCACTTCATTTCAACCTCAACAAATCCCAGTTCAACTCGAACAAATTCCAGTAACTCTCAGTAATAAACTAAGATAACGTAATCAATTGAAGTAGGGGAGGAATTTACTACAATTGCAATGGTTAATTAAGCAACTTGCAAACTTATAGAACATTAGAATAAATTATTAAGTCGTACAATAGTTGAACGAGAAACATTTCAACCTTCCACAATTGTTCACTAATTACGAAATAAAAAATCGACATCTATAAAGAAGAAATGCTTATTTTCATAGAGTTTTCATATTGGAGATGTTTCATTATAGTATTTTCGGTAATCGTTTAAAGTCAAATTTAAATTTGTTGAGGTGAATGAGGAATCATTCCTACATTTTGGATCTTCTTCTAAAGCAACTCGATAAAAGCTTTCTCGACTGATGTTTCCATCATGTGAACAGAACGGAAAGTATTCTAAATGCGTTAGTTGAGAAAACTTAGAGTTGCGTTTTGAAAACTGTCTTGAAAACAGACAGGTCAGAAAATTCCATATCTTCCTCCAGATATTAAATTCAACTTAAAAAATAACATGAAATATTCAAACTTTCACCAAGTCGTCCAACATGTCTGAAACTACCTTGAATCCTTTAACAAAGGTTCAACACCGCGACAACTGAGCGAAAAGCTTTAAAAACGTGTTTAAATTTAATCGAACACCCTGAACCAATCTTCCGCTCACTCGACTGCCAAAATTCGTCCCCTTTTTCCAACAACTCCTCCAACAACAACTCCAACAACAACAACAATTAGTCAAACAACAACAGTGTTTGACTAATTTATGCTTTCAACGCCTCCAAACATTAAACATTAATGTATGCTTGTTGTTTTCGTGTCCTTACACACTCCAATGATTGCATTTTGCAGGCCCGTTTTTCGGCAGAAACTTATTCATAATCATGCGCCATCTTTACTAGAGGTGTGTGTGTGTGTGTGTGGAGGTTTTTTGCGAAAGAAAAACAAACCCAGTACCAGTACCCTACAGCATTCCGAAACGCATTGCCAAAATTTTCACAACCTACACTCGTCCGTGCTTCCGTTCGAGAAAAAAAAACACATTTCAAGAAAGGAAAAGCTTAAAAAAAAAATACAAAACCCGCAAGAAGGAAAACAAACAAAAAAAACACGATAAATATGCAGGATCACTTTGAGAAGGGTCATGTTGCTGCGCTCGGAGGTACGAAGCAATTTTCCTTCGGTGGCTTCATCTTTAACTCGATTTGGGTAACCATGCTTCCCGATCGTTCCACTCGCGCATTCCCTGCAGTAATGGGAGCTTTCGTTTGCACCGAGCTCCGATTTGTCTGCCGGTGCTGGGCGGGCGCGAAGGAAAGTCCCCAAAATAAACAAACAACCAACCATTACACACACACACACACGCAAATAAACTCACAAATAGAGGGAAAAAACATACGAGCAATTTGGAAAGAAAATGCAAGGACAAAACAAATTCCACAATAGTCACATAGTGAGTGGAGGAAGAAAAAGCTCATCCAAGCAGGCAGCACTTTGGTCGTTCATCTTTTGTAAGAAAAATACGCTTTCCGTCGTTCGATTCAGTGACAAAACAGCGCAGCTTGAATTTTGTACCACACTCTGCGTACAGTTGAGCTTTTCGATTTGCTGTACGCACGTGCACAGCACAGCTTTTAAAGCACCGCCAACGTGTGATGTGTACGTTCATCGGGAATGTTGTGTAGAAAGGCAGGCAGGTTGATGGTTCTCGCCTGTAAAGAAAGAATAAAATTTAAGTGCGAAGAATTTCCACGCCTGCCACGATTCGCATTGCGTTTGGCAAACCAATCACCAATTTCCCGCCACCACCATGTGTGTTTGTGTATGGCTGCGTGCGGTTATGCTGATGCTGGAGGATGCTGGTGCGCTGGTATACTTATGGTAGCCACACGTAGAGCGAGTTCGTGGCTACGCGTCCTATGCGTCCTGTGGGACACTTTATCGATTATGGGTTGATGGGTATAAATTAAAGAGCCTTTTTGATTGGCATAAAATTGCTTTTCACGACGGGGGCCCCCGGATTTCTTTTCCCCCACCCCTTCCGCGTATCGATCGCTGGAGTTGGAACAGTTGTAATTGGGGGAAAAAGGCAATATAAATCCCATTCCGAACCGGGGTTTGTGGGCTTTTCCACCCCCTTTACCGGTGTGCAAATTAGTTTTGATTGTAGAATGATTGGAAAATGGCCCGAAACGGGGCTGGGGGGATGGTGTCATTTGAGAGCAAAGTGTTTAAACTTTCAAATCCACAGACGGTTGTTATGAAACTTTTCTTTCTAATCCGGTTTTAGTGCTCCTGCTCAGGTGGTTTTCGATCAATAATGCATCGGATTATCAACTTTTTGCCTGGCGACGTACTTCCCGGTGTGGGCGTAGTGGGTCGCTGCTGCAGGTTATAAATATTCATTCCAAAACAAATGAATCAGACGATGGTCTTTTGATGGAACTACCATCAACTGTTGTTACATTCTTCCATCAGCCATTCATGCTGCCCGTTCGACGGGGAAAGAGCGCACGGTCACAATTGCCATCAGCCGGTTAGATGGTGCAAAGGCAACTGCCAGTACAACATTTCCAGCTGGATAAGCTTTGAAATCTCCATTTGCAATTAAAACGAACGTGAATCATTCGCATCGTCAATCGCGTCTGCCGTGCATGGTGGAAGACGATCCCCGGCCGCTTGGAAACAGAGTGACAAATTCCGTTGGTGGTGTTGCCGAGTTGTGTTTGATTAGCATCTGTTAAATCGTTCCTTACCCCGTAGCTGGCTCTCCCCGATTATAGTTTCATCCAGAAAAATGTCCAATCAACTTCCTTGCTTCCATGTTTGCTTGCTGTTTCCCTGAAGCCCTGGAGACATCGCCTGACAGCTGACTCCAACAGCAGATACAGCAGAAAACAGCAGAATAGCAGGACAAAAGCGTGGCAGTGTACAAGCAATTTGGTGCATTTTGGTGCTCTGCCGAACAATGGGTGGACTTTAGCGATGCTTTCGTTGCATAACTTCCACCATTGTTCGGCGGACGAACAACAACTTCCATTTTCTTCTTCTGCCGCAAACTCAGATGCAACTTCGGGTAAGTTTACAAGGACTTGCCGATATGGGGTGCTTCGTAAAGGGTTTGTTGGCAGGAGCTGCTGTTAAAGATGTACAAAGGCATTTCAGGCATTGACGGCGTCTCGGACCGTAAAGTGTGCCATAAACAGGACGCCACGGTATGGGGGAGATCAGGAGGCTAGGAACTCATACGTCCCATTTCGTAAGGCTTTTAAACTATAAACATTGGGGATAAAGTTTAAGGAAAGCGTAAAGGGGGGGAACGAGGAATCTGGAATGTCTTCTTCACTTCAACTCACACACATTGGGGCGGCCCGGGATGGATTTACAACTATTCCTCCCAGCAAAGTTAACAGCAGTGCCCAGACGCCAGACGCCATTGTTTCCGGCCGGGTTTTTGGGGCGTGCTGCATCCAGAACAGGTGTTTGGTTCGAGGGGATGAAGTTGGAGCGTATTGTTTCGTATGTGACCTATATTTTGGGTTTCTTTCCTTTCCTGTAACCAGCACGCCGATTTTTGTCAAGCTGTAACCGTAGTGCTGTAAAGCATCAGCGCTAAATAAAAACAAAACACATGAAAGCCGGTCCGTGCTGGGCCGCCTGGGCCTTTAGCACCGCTTTTATCTTCACACTGGAGCAGCGCCAAACAATGGAATCAGTGCAGTTGTTGGTTGTACGTATATAGAACTGAACCTGCTAACTGTAACCTGATGGTTGGAGCTGATTTGGTTTTTCCTTTCAGGCCTTAGAACCTCAACGGTTGCTTGGAGCAGAAATTTTCACGCAACGATGCTACCGGCATTTAGACAACCAAACGAAAAAATAAGACGAAGCGGAAGAGCATGCGGAACGGATTCCAACACCTAATACTACGCACGCCAAACCTGTCCAAAAAGGGTCAAAATAAATGGGAAGGAAGAACCACCCGCAAAGAAAACAAAGCCACCAAGCGCCGGTGTCGGTAAAATGTGCAAAAGTTTTGCATATTTTATCGACAGCTCGTACCCGAAATGGATACGCGTCCCCGAAACACCGTCGAATGGTTAGTTGCCACCCTGTCGACGGTAAACGATGATTGGAAAAGTTATGCAGAATTTCTAATTAATTGTTGCCGAAAACCCGCCTTCACCACCTTCGCCGTATCCACTGCAACCGGCAGCAGCCGGTTACCATGGTGCGCGCCGGTTTTCACGTTTCGTGCCCCGGCTGGCAACATCAAAGATAGCTTGGATGGTGCCAAGAATGTATACGAGCGTGCTGGGGAAAAAAGAGCCACGAGTTCGCGTTTTGATCACGAAAATGATGACAAATGTTGAAAAGGTAAATAGTAGACATCACACAAATACGGCACATTCCGGTAGTGACGAATGCTTCTCCTCATCTCGTTGGTGTGTGTGTGCGTTTGATTCTGTGTCCATGGAAGGAAGAGAGTGATGTGCGCAAAAAAAAACGGAAATTCGAAACCATCAAAGCGGGGGTTTTTGCCCAAAGTACCCACCGATGTGTGATGCGGGATTTTAATTTTTTTTTGCTACCATCCATTTTCCCCGCTTTTCTCCCGGTCTTTTTTTTACGTTTCATGTCCCACAAGGGCAAGCAATATTGAAATCTCGTCAGGTTTGATTGCAATAATATTTGATGATGTGTTGTTGACGTGCATTTGTTGCGTTCCGCGAGTTCTTTTGCCCTTTTTTCCCCGCTGCTCGCTGCGCTATCGTTACCACTGCTAACGAGTCCCATCGTGCGATGTTGTGCGCTTGAGTGTGTGTGTGTCTGGGAAGAATAATAATGGAGACTGGCGTGGGGAAAAAATGAGATCATGAAGTGCAAACGATCGGATGAATATTCGACCTTGGGTTTTGGGTGGAAAATTTTGGAACAAAAAAAGAAAAACCGCGCTGGCAAGTAAAATAGCACACCGTCAGCAATGCTGTGTGAATGGTTCCTGGCTCATATTTATTGGCATTTTTATTTAAATTGCTATATTGTTCCCTTTATTATTATTATTTATGTGCAGCCACACGTAAATCCACACGTGGCTTAAAAGTTTTACAGGCGACCGTTTTATGGCTCTTTGTGATGTTGGCGGTTCGTTTGGATGCGCGATGCATATTTCACCTGGGCGGAGCAATTTGAATGGGTTCTGATTTTATTCTGGCTCCGCTCCATACGGAGCACCATCCGATATGGATCCGTCTTATGAGTTGATCAAGCGAATTGAATTTTCCTGCCCGATGTTTCTGTTACGCTAGAAATACGACTGCCTGATAGTTGCATGAAATTCATGTACACAATTTAAAGTATTTCGCCTGTTGTATTATTAAAACTTTTCCTAGAGCAAAACTTTCCACTGGCATAGATTGTAGAGTAAGAAATGTAGTGAATTGAAAATAGTAAAAAGGAAAGAAAAAACACCCCAGAGATGGAGCAAGTTTTTGCGCGGAAAGTTTTCTTTTTCCAGATTGATTACCTTCAACCGATACGCATCTTCGAGTTTGTGAAACACCCCGACACTCGGTACACTTTATTGTGAGTGTATACATTGTATACGCTACCGAAGCGCCGAGAAAAACATTTTCCGCGAGTAGGAAAACTTTCGCAATTGCCTTCGTTTTAGTGCTTCTTTAGTTTTCCATCCGGCGTCCGGCTGCAAAATACCATCGCATCGAGCATGATCAGGGAGCAGGGAGCAAAACATAAACTGTATTTATTTTATTTTATTTGTCTTCTTGAAGGACTCGTTTGCACCATGGAATACATTTTCCGCTTTCTACCCTTTTCTTCGCAAACTATGGTGATGTACGCGCGCAAAGTGAATGTTACGCGATACGGGTAAGTAGCTTGGTATGCTTATGTTCACTTTTGCCACGCAGATCGTCCGTCCGTCGGTGCTGTTCCCCAGCCGGCTGCTGGTTGGTGATGCACTTAAAACCATCAAAGGGAACCAACTGCACAGTGCGGAGGATGTCCTCCAAACGTTTTCCCCCCTGTTTTCTTTCACCATCACCACCAGGTAATAACCTTTTCCAACGGTAGGCAAAAGTTTTGAAAATTGAATTCCTCCACCATGCGTTACTGGGTGGATTATAGTAATCACATTTTCTCTCCCATTTGCTGCGCCCATTGGCTCATACTGCCGCAACTTTTGTTGTGGCATAAACTTGCCGGGGGTTGTTTCGTTCTTTCGCTGGTTTTGAATTTCACACACGTCATTCCGTCTGCTGACGGTATCAGCTTTACAGCAGCTGGATGTGCGAAAATAAAATACAAAACAAAACAAAGAAAAAATGGCCCAACCACTGGAGAATGATAAATCTGCTTGCTGCTGCCAAATGGAGAATGACCGTGAGGAAGTGATGCAAGGCAACCTCGCAGCACTAAAACCACTCGGTAAAGTGTCATCGAAAAATAGTACCGCGAATGAACGCTGTGGAGCACGTTGGGAACGGAACGGATGGAACGACATGACAAGTGAAACACAACAAGTAAAAGTTGGGGCAAAATGTTTGAAGGGCACAGGGTAGATGCAAATACAGTGCTGGACGTTTGTGAGGAGGCACATAGAACAGGAACAGATTTAAGAAAGATTGGAACGAAACAAAAGTTTCGTTAAACAGAGTGTGCGAAATCGCTCTGCATTTAAAGAAAAAACAAGGAAAACTGTGAAATCAATCGAACTGCGGAAAATCAAAAAAAGGTGTTTACAAAGCCCAAAACACAATGCTACAAAACTATAAGAAAACTTAATTGACTCGCAGGACGTATTGCTACATAGTGTCTGTAATAATGCCACAACAAACAACAAACTCCGCTACGATTTCTTTTAAACTCAGGAAATATTTCGAGAAATCATCCATTAAAAAGAACTGCGTAAAATTTAAAACCACCTTAGAACTACCATAAGCAAAATAATAATTTATTTTGAGCACATCGCTTTTGTACAAAAACCTACTCCAGCCGATTAATCCATGACAAAACAGCGCGCTTCCCGATGAGATCACATAAATGGTCTATTTTGAGTACAATGGTGGCCTAACTTATACATCCAAATTTTTTGTGGGCTCCAATTTCGAAACAAAAACTCACTGTCGCACAGCGGATTAGACTCATAAGGCTCTGGTGGGCTGGTCACGTCATGAGAATGATACCGGACGATCCAGCCCGAAAAGTCCTTTTAGATCGCTCACATGGACTGAGGAGTTGTGGTAAGACCAATTTGAGGTGGGGTGAACGCCATCACTCTATGCGTCCGTCAGAAAAGCCGGGATCGGCAGACGTCGGTGCTCGACCATTAGCGGTTTAGAGGACTCTTTTAGCCTAGGCCAAGGCTGTGAAGCGGTTGTAGCACCTGATAAGCAAGTAGGTATTAACTTACAAGATTTACATGCAATAATTATACAACACTCCAATATTACTCAAGACTAGACAGCCTCGGATAGATTGGTCATCTCATTACAGCAACCCCAGACAACTCACCCGTTGCGAGTTTATCAGAAAGACCGGGATGGTTTGAAATAAAATTCGATCGTCGATCTTCGATGCATTAGTCCGCCAATACACGAGAGCAAAAGAGAAACTAGTGCAATACAAAACCAACTGATCCCAGCTTCCGTTCGGTGGTTTCATCCCTTAGCATACAGGAAAACTTGCCCCACTACTTCATTCTTATTTGGATAACACTTTTTAATTGTCCTGCAGCGTCAAATCAGTACCGCACTGTGCGGTCGCCCCCATTACCTCGCACTGCCACGATTCGCAGTGACACAGTTTCTTTTCGTCCGCCTTTACGTCATCAGCGGCAGGATAATCCCAATGGGGGAGTCATGTCCCTCCCTCCGTTTGTTCGCTATTTGTGTGCGCCTCCCACCATTCGGCAACGCCACTTCCAGAGCGCGCCACGTCACGAGTGTCCTTTTAACGCTCGATTGACAACATATTTCGTCCACTTTCAGGCGCTCCAGCGGTTTCTTTAATATTTTCTTGTACCGTGCAAGAAAATAAAAGAGGAAAAGAAAATTGTCACTTACACGTGTGGCCTCCACATTACTACCACCGTGTGAGTGTGTGTGGGACAGAGAAAAATAAATGACGTTCGTGCTTTAGTTGACCAAAACCCAGAGTCCCTACACTGAAATTGTCTGGTGGGAGCTTTCCTTTTTTTTGTTGTTGCTTTGGTATTTACTTTCCCCACACGAGTGCCATAGATGGGGTGTGAGAGAAAGAGAGCGTATGTTCCTGGTTTTGGGTAGACATTTAGATTAAGCAAAGGAGAAATGGGGCCGTTCGGGTGAGGGTGGACTGGATTGTGAAGCAGCAAGTAGAAGCTCACTTAAACTGAACGTTAGTGTGTAAACAGAGTAAAGTGAGCAAAAAATGGCGGCGTCCCAACAAGTGTGTGAGTCGCTCGTGGGCACGATCACATTGTGTGCGCTCGATTAGTCGCTTCGGTTCGTTTATCCCGATTAGCTAGCTACTTGGAACCGTATGGTGGAACCGAGATGGAAGAATACTAATACTGTTCTTCTGTGTGTGTGTGTCGTATATGTTAAGTGCACTTGAACTGTACAACATTGGGTAGAATTGTTTGAGCGCTCCCATGCGATCACGAATGCAGGACTGCAGTTGCATGTGTTGACTTGCAATCGGCTGGGTGAATGTATTGCAGATGATTTTTAAACTTTCCCACATTATCCGTGAGCTATAAAATGACAGTTAGTAAAATAGGTTTGACTTTTACGACCGTTTAACCGGTTGGCCCAAGGAGAACTTGAGAGTTTTCTATTAAGAGTTTATCAAAAAATGGAAAAAAAGAAAAAAAGGTCCATATTGTTGATAAACAATAACTTCTAATAATCATTTTATTATAAGTATGAAAATATAAGTAATTTTTGTAAATCACAAAAAAATGACAGCTAGTAGTAGTAGTATTTAATTAATAGTAAGAAAATAGTAGTAACTTTTTTAAATCACTAAAAAATGACAGCTATTAGAATAGTTTTAATTTTTATCACCATTTAACCAGTTGGCCCGTGAAGAACTTTAATTTTTTTTATAAAGAGATAATCTAGTTAAACTACCTGATTAATGATCCATAATGTTAATAAACAATAACTACTAAAATGAAACACATCTGAATGCTTTTAGCGTTGACGTGCGTGTCTTCTTCAGTTTTTTCAACTTAGAACGTTGAAGGACCTGTTATCCGTGGAAATCGATTAACCGGCGTGCCGTCGGTCCACTGTTGCCCGGATAATCGACATTCTACTGTATTTAAAATCTTAACTACCAGGGGTCTTTAAAAGCTTTTTAATTTATAACCACCTAATTTATATAAAATAATCGAGCAGTTGACTTATGTTTTCTTAGTTCTTTTGCTCTTACTTATGGTAGAATTGTTGGGTTGCTATAACTAATCGCACTGAAATCAACCAGATCAGTCAGAATTACTAATTCTTAGTAGTTAAAGTGTAACTCTACGCGTGAAATTAGACCTTGGTAGGTATTTTTCTGTCCTTATCGAAAGAAAAATCGTCGCAAGTGTGAAAAGGTAAAGAAATCTTATCTTATCATATGTTAATTTATAGAATTAGTCGGGACTTTTTACCATCAGATAAGATGCTCAAACCACCGGAGTAATTAAGGAATTCCCAAGTCATACCGAGGAATTAACTCGTTCAGCAGAAGAATTAGCCGAGAGCTTCAACGAAAATTTGCCCCCCCCCAACCTTTACTCCACTGTGAAAGCTGTGTCCGGTGAAAATTTAGCTCCGTAAAAGTATGTTCCACGAAAGTAGTACCAAAAGTATAAACCGGTAGTGATTTTTGTTGGTTCTCTTTTTTCGTTTCTTGTTGCATATCCCCAGTGAAAGATACTTCTTTGTAGTGTCATTACCACTTTTATACACCTCTGATCGTTGCACGGTGGCATAAAAGAAAAGTGATTAAAAAATCTCGAGGATAACCCAAATGCATGAAGCTAAAATTGCCTGCAAGGAGTAAATGTGAGCTAAACACTCGTGCCGTTTTTTTGTTGTTGCTGTTGCATGATGTAAATTGTTGTGAACACGTGCATAATCGTGGAAAATCCCTGGTATGTGCGGTTCGGTGTGCACTGTGGCCTGTAGCACACTTTATTTTGTAGCACATCCTGTCCATCTGCTAACCATTAGTCAACGTCCTCCCATGTTGTCGAGTAGTGGTGCTTCGTGTCGTTTTCCTTTGGTTATTCTCTCTCTCTCCCTTTATTCGCTGTTATTCGACCGCTTCTTTGCATTATCCGTTTTCTGTGTAGCAACGAGTATTGCCATTTCTTTGACTATATCTACAGTTTGACTTACTTTTTTCCCTCCCCCACCCCTTTTCAACGGTGGCCAAATGTCAGCTTTGTGCAGTTCGCACTTCTTCGCTTGAGCGATTGCGGGATTCTATTCCTGGGAAGATACCAACACGTCCCAAAGCAAGTCATGGAAAATGGAAAACACACATCATGCACGGGGGAAATAACACTCCGGGAAGGATAAAAATAAAACCCGGAATGAATGAAACATAATGCTGGGGAGAAAATAATCACCACCAAACCCCGGCCGGCAAGCCAAAATGCCAAAGTAGCCTTTGCTAAAACGGATCGCCCGGTCGGTGGGGAGATTTATTGTTTGAAGGCACTGCAGTTGGAAGGCTAGCGAAGAAATGGATGTATAAAGGTAGAGAGCAGGGGGGAAACACGACGGTCCTGGCCGGTAGGACGACGTGCTTTGTAGCTCTGTCTGCAAGGAATCATATTTACACCTCGTAGCAGCACTGTTTGGCATCTTCCTTTGTTTCCCACGTGCATGGCACACAACCTAATCACGCCAACCTCTACTTCCGCTGCCGGTCTCCTACTCCGGAACTTTCCCGGTGTTCCAGAAACGCTGGGATTTGTTGGATTGTGCTGGGTGTGGAGCTAATTCGCTCTCTCTTTCTCTCTCTCTCTCTATCGCTCTTTCTCCGTGGCCGAAGTCCGTTAACCGAACGTATGTGTGTAATAATGAAACTGTTGGCAACGGTACGAAACCTGTCACGAGATGGAAAATATGAAACGGATCGGCATCCGGTGGGATTTCCTGCCGGCGTACCACACACTGCTGCCCTGCCCCGCAAATGGAATCCGGAAGATGGATCACACTCGGTCGGTGGTTCACCGATACGGTGAGTGTCCATTTTTTTGTTCACCATTCACTGTGAGGGTTTGATGAGGTTTTGTTGCAAAAATTAGTTAAAAAAATGGAGTTTTGCTTAATGAATCCCATAAGAAGAGTCATTCGTTCTTTGGTGAGAAGTAATTCAATTCAGGAGTCGACTCTCGAAATTTTCATGGGTCATCATATGACATTTGAAAATAGTATAAATATGCAGATGAAACAAGTTACAAAAACCTTCATTAAACATAACAATTTGAAATTAAAATTTTTAAGAATTTTTATTATTTTGTCATGAATCTATAAGGATCCATAAATCTCTGAGGATTCATGAATCTATAAAGGTTTAATTCTTTTAAGTTTCATGGGTTTTCATAGATTGTTTCAATATAATACAAGCTTAAAATATTTTAACATTCAATTTTTTTAAATTGCTAAATGACAATGTTATAACTTATTTAATCTGTATATTTATTACAGAAACAAACGTAAAAAACCCTAAATAATATTATATATTTCATAGATATTATAATTATAATATTATAGATATTATAATTATTATAATTATATTTCTATAGATATATATGAACCTTCAAGAATCCTTTAAGATTGATCGATCTATGAGGTTTCGTGAATCTGTAAGGAGTCATGAATCTATGAGGATTTATGAGGAGGAGATTTATAATTCTCCGATGATTTTCTCAGTGATGGCGTTGATGTGTCTGATCTGATCTGAGAAAGATCGGGATAATGGAATGCCTTTTGACGGCGCTCTACTGTGCGTAGCGTAGAGGATTCCTGCAGCAGGATTCATTAATCCTTGAGGATTAATTAATCTTGGAAGATGGAGATATAAACATAACACTAGTTTAAACATTGATTTTGCTTTGCCTGTTTTCATTATTTAGTAAGTAGAATTTTAAGAATATTGTTCAAAAAAATAAAATTAACGTATTGCACAATAATTAGTCATTTTCAAAAGACTGTGTGTGGGGAAAGTTAAATAAAAATTCAAAATAACGCTTTAAAACAAGTATTAAAAATAGTGAATCAGTTGTCAAATGGTACTTACCATCCCGACGGAAATAGATCCGGCACTGTATCCGATACAGTGTATCGCATCCCCACCAATAACGAGGGAGTGGTTTTTCCCGTTAAGCCATTGCAGGGGATCGGAACACAACGAAATGCAAACCCATCACGCGCAAGAACAGGAAGCAATGACAAAGCGATAAGAGGAACCCTGTTGGGGTGGAATTGGGGGTGTCCAACCCTTCCACCCCACCGTAGGCTGGAGGAATGTTGTGCAAGCTTCGCTACAAAACATTCGGAATGTGTAACACAAAATCCTCTCTCGCTCACTCACACACTCACTCTCACTTTCGGTGCGCTCCATCTCGCTCCAATCCATTCGGGACGTTGCTGTCTCTCACGTTACCCCTTGCTGCGCCCTACATTCGCCGGCCATTCCGATCCTCGCCAAGCGAAAACAACGGTCAGCAGAAGTCAGACCGAAGTGGCATTTACTAACTGGCTGTCGGAGCAGCAGTTGTTCATAGTCGCCGTGCCTAGCAGGACGAAGGAAACATCGGGTACGGACGTAGTGGTTGTGTATCATTTTCTCATTCCCTCTCTCTCTCTCCCTCTCACTCTCTCTCGCTCGCGCACACCCTTTTTCTCTCACTCTCTCTCTTGCACACATTTAACCCGAACCGTGGACAGATTTTCGCGTTTTCCCAACGCGTGTGTTTCAAACGATCGATTTTCATATCCTCTAGCCCAGCGCACGGCTGCTTTAGATCGGACGGTTAGACGAAAACTGTAGGCGAAGAATCAGGACGAGGGGTGGGGGAGGCAGATGTGAGGAGGGGTACTCTTTCTTCTTATCCCGATCGGTCCGAATGCGCGTATTTTCCGAAGTCCGAACGCGTTCGGTTCGTTTTGTTTGCGTTTGGTTGGCGGCCAACGTTGAATTCATGCTCGGGAATGGAACGGACTGCACGCTCTGCACGTTTGGTGGGTATTTGGTGCTGCAGTTAGTCGCGTGGTCGCTTGCGGTTCGGTTCTCTATCCCGTCCGCTCCCGCTTGGTAACGAAGCGTACAATCACCACAACAATAGCTAGCTTATTTAAATCGAGAACACAACCAACCCAACCCTTTGCCCTTTAGCTACATACACACACACACACACTCATAATTAAGCTCCGTTCCAGTAGTCGTGCTAAAGTTTTACATCCGGCACAGCATGTGGTGATATAACCCCGGTTTCGCGCATGCAGGGGTCGTAATCGTCCCACTCGACCAACATGTGAGATGTCGCCCCGTGCGGTACATTTAGCGCGGCGCTTAACTACCTGTTTTCCACCCACTTGAACTCGTCTCGCCACCGGGATGCTGGGAGGGGGGTTTCGTTTTGCTTGGTTGGAATATTAAAGTACCACGGGGTAAGTGTGAGTCCCCCCGGTGCGGGTGATGATGGTGCCGCCACCGATGGAGCAGCCCAGTCGCTCGTGAACTGCCGTCATCGTAGTAACCCTAGACACCGTGTTCGGGCAGGGTCGCTCGGTTTAATCGTATACATCGTCAGCATTAAATTACTTCCGCGCGGTGTCTTCATCTGGCGTTGTGTTAGGTTTGCTACTTCTCTCTGTAAGATGAGAATGAAAACAACCGTGTGAAGTGTGTCGATTAAATGAAACGAAAAAAAAGTATTAAAACCTCAAAAACCATCAAAATAAATCGCACACACGTGTTTACGTGCCTCTGGAGGAGAGTTCACCTTCGGTGTGTATGTGTGTGTGCGCTTGTGACAAAAGTTTGTGTCGCTGTGTGTGCTCCCAAGAACGGTAAAAATTGATTGATTCAGCAAATGGGACGTGAATGTTTATCAGAGATCGGACGCACACAGCAAAGCGGGAAGCGCGTTCGAGCGTCACCGGAAGAAAATTGCTCTCGAGGTTGCTACTATTGACATAGGCAGAGGAAACCATACCTCCAAACAAAAACAAAAACAAAAAACACCGAAAAAAGCCCACACGCCGGGACCCACCGGAAGGTGGGTGGGATGGCAAACCAATAAAAGTTATCTTCAGAAAACAATTGGGACTCCGTCCTTCCCGTGCCTTGTGCCTGTGATGTGATGAATGGGTGAGCACAGAATTTCCAATCGAAGCAACCACGGGACTGGTTGAAGTGAGCGCGTGCGAAGAAAGGGACGACCGTTTATTTAGTTTGTCGCTCTGTGTTGTAATCGTTTTGTTGTTGCTCTTGACGTTGCCAGCAGCTATTCAGGCACGTTCCTTTAGGCTTTCCCCATTGATTTTTTTGTTGCAGGCCTAGCTAATGAATATAGACACCGACATCAACAAACGGCAGGACGTGCGAAACCGTGTGGTTTTTTTAGGTGGTGAACAGTGAAGCGAAACAATGTTATTACAATTAGATGATGCTATTGAAGCGACGTCCTCGATCGAACGATTACAGCGTAGCGGTGGCAGGCAGTACCAGCAAACGAAGGACACCATTCTAGCGGACGGTCGGCGGAATGAAGCCATCAACAGTACCGTTCTCGGCAGGACAGGCCAGAACGCCACCAGGTCTACCGGTGGGCGAACGCACACGCACGTAACCGTTGCGATGGCACAGGGCAACACCACGCTGGCCGCGGGTCTCGTACCGAAGGTACCGACCGCCACCCTGACAGCCTCCACACCCACCGAACAACCTGCCCGTAAGGCAGACATATTAATCTATCCAACAGGTGAGTCATACGCTCCGTCCGTTCTTTTCTGGAACTCTTCAACTCACCTTACTTTCTTATCGGTGGTGGCGCACCCCTACCACAGTATCACCGGAAACGATCGTCGTACCGATCCTGTCCTGCATAGTGGGGTTTCCCATCTTTGCCCTGCTGGTCATCTGCTGTCTGCGACGCCGTGCGAAGATTGCCCGCGAACGTGACCGGCGGCGAAATTTCGATCTAAAGGCCAACACCATTACGCTGGTACGCTTCAATTCGCACCACCGTAAGTATTTTCCCTTTGTTTTCCTCCACCCACTGTTGAGGTTGTATAATGCTTGCTGTGTGCATGTAACACTCATGTTGACCAAAAAAAAAAATCGCTTCATGTCCTTGGCCTTCCGCCGAATGTGGGTTGTAAAAGTTTTTGGTGGTACCAGGAAACTATCATATCCCGTGGGTGGAAAATTAGTTCGAGGTTGTACCCGTGAAAACTTCCTCCCACATGTGGAGGAATAGAGTTGCGCTGTGCTAGAATAAACTTTACCTAACTGTGCCGTAGGGTCGGTTTCGTCGGAAGGAACAAAAAACAGAGACAAGTTAGTCTAACGAAACGAAACAACAAGCGAAACGAAACAGCGCTAGCGCTCCTCTTAACACTAGAACTACCAAGCGTGTTTTATTGCTGATATGCTTTACAAACTATTTCGAAACTCTGGGTTATGTTTTGTTTTTGTTTGGGGTTGGTAATAATGTTGAAATAGAATTTATGCTATTTAAATTTTATCCTACGCATTTAGCATCTTGCCCTTATTTGTTCATTCTAATAAAATCTTTAAAAAAACTATTAAATGTGAAAGTCATGCTTGTTACTAGCTACTTTAACTGTTTTGATCGCTTTTTCGCTATCCGTAATTCGGAAGCCACAGTGTGTTTCTAGTTCTAAGACCATCAGGCTTGCCTATCAGGTCTATAAGCTCATCTAAGGTTGTGGAAAAAATTATGGTGTCAATTTCACTTGGTAATACCTTGGCATAAATATACTTTTTGTAACTTTAACATTAGTTGGTCTAGTAAAGAGTTACTGAACTGGTATCGCTAGACTATCTCTTTAGGTCTGCTAAATATACTTTCTTCTTCATTATCGGCACAACAATCGGCTGTCATGTGAAGACCGGCGCCGCTACCAATACACCAACGGGTCGCCCCTATTCAATTGTCTTGGGCCAAAATGTCTCATAACGGATACCTCAAAAATTGAACGAAGAAATGCAAACTTTTCATCAGTTTGGGTCAAGAGAGTCTTTGACATTTTTAGAAATAAATTCAAACATTCAATGCACATTGAGTTCTCAAGATGAAGAAGCTACGAGTAAGCTGATTGTTGTAAGTGCGTACTGCGCTGGATTCATTCCCGATAACTAAAAGTCATGCAGAAATACTTCAGCAAAATTATTTAATTCCTCAAACATAAATGCGACTAGAAGAAACCATCCCAACCAAATTGACTGATTCGGTAGCTCTAGTGTTAAAATTGCCATCTCACTCAAGGGTAAGGGCTTTCACTAGACCAGAGCACAGCACTTCTGGTAGCAAAGAATTCGGATGATAGCGGAAATGGAAAGCATTCAGCCAAAAGTATGTTTCGGCCAAGGAATGTGGCACACGCTGGGACGCCCATTTGCATGTCGAAAGTTGGGGGCTCAGGCTCTCTCGGCTCAAAGCTTCGCAACACCCGGCACACCTTCCGCGTACATCGCGTCACGAAATAGTTCAATTAATTAAATTTTCATACAAAAGTTACTGTGGGCCGTTGCTGTGAAACTTTCGGTCGCTGCCTCAAGCAAATTGAATCAATTATTTTGCCGGTGAGTGGAAACAATTTTGTCAAACTTTTTTTTTTGCTATACTGTGCAGATACACGGTGGGTTGGTACCGAAACATCCAACCCGAACAGCCTGCCGACAACACGGCCGGTTTGCTCCATTAAACGCCTCATTGTCAACGTCAGCGTCTCGTGCTTATCAGGCCGGGTTTTGTCTTTCGATTACAGCGTGATTAGATAAAGTTTTCACTAGACGAAAGTTTTGCTGAAAATCTGCACCGACCAATGGACCAGAAGATCAGTCTCCTACTTGCCTGGCGGGTGGGTGGAGCAGCATCGCTTAAAAGTTGCCACCCGGGAGACCTGTCTGGTTTGCTTGCCGTGGAGTAGTGCGCTGAAACACGGAAGCACGGCAATCGTTAGCGATGTGGGCGAATCGGGCAAATGCGAAAAAGGCTAGCACATGAATCACATTTAATGGAAGACAATCCCGCCTGGGCTGGGCCAGGGTTGAGCAGCAAGTGTGCGCGAGCGTACGATGTGCGATGCCTTGATTGAGATTTATTATCTAGCGCAATGGATCCTTTATTTAGATTAACAGGAGTTTGACTTCAGTTCGGGTTTGGCGTTCCTTGACGTACCGCGGTTCTCATAACGAGCACGGGCGGTAAATTGTAAGTGATGTCCCGTCGAACGATAGTGCTGGTGTTAACAATTGTCCGTTGAACAGTGCGACATTTACCACACAAAATACGCACTGATACGAAGAGGAATGGTTTCGAATGACCGATTGTTATGGTTTAATGATGCAAACACTGCGTACATCTTAGTTATCTTTACCTCCAAAATCCACAATCCTTAGCAGTGTTGGATATTATAAGTGAGTTTATTAAACTCTTAAGCTTTCTTACTTATTTATCTGAAAGCCTGGGACTGTTTGCCGGCCTTGGTTTGCCCCAGAAGTCCTTTAAGCAGCTGAAGGTCGTGTGCCGTCATTAGAGGGTCCTAGATTATACCGACCTTTCTGGCACTTTATGGCCTTCTCTATTCAGCCTGGACGGACAAAATAGTCTTCAAGGGACTGTGATCTTCCGGTATCATTCGGAGAGATTATGTTTTCTATATTTTCTCTACATGAAGCGACCCGGTCGTATCCGTAACGGCAGGACTTGGAATGGAAATTTAAACGCAGCAACTTATAAATAAGGTTGAATAGCATACTTTAGTGGTCAGAAGTTTTCTTTTAATCGTATTCTTGATAAAAAAAAAAAATCTAAAAATCTACCAATTCGTATGTTATTGTAATGTTTGAATAGAAATGTTGAACACATGCGAGATGTTCCAGTAGTAATGCTCTTATCATGCAATTATAAGACCTTCCAATAATTATTTGGTACTGTTTTTAGTGACACCAGTCTTTAATGACAGAATTCTTAACTAACTCGAAGGTATCAAAACTCCAACCTATACTCTACTTAATCAGTAAACCAGATCCTTCACTGTTGCAATATTCTTTCAAATGAATTATCAGTTAGGCACTCGGCTACGGAACATCTCTTTTACCTAGCATCGTCAACTCTCTACCAAACTTTGCATTCATTTGTTAAAAAAGAGAGGAAAAAAACTCCATTTGATGCGAACTCCCGAGCTGCAATTACTGAGCGAAAAGGATTCGAAGGTAAACGTAATTGTTGGCCACTTGATTGAAAGTAAACAATCACCTTGATGGAGCCGGATTGAAAGTTGTGGAGAACAAAAACAGAGCGAAATACCAGCTCAGTGAACGATGAATCGTTCGTTTTCAAGTTTGTGACAGTGGTTTGGCTTTATGTTAAGAAGGGAAAGTGAGTTACACTACTTTAAAAAATTTTTGTTTTGTTTTGCTTAATTAATTTTTTGAGAAGCATCTGTAGTGAGGAATTATTCAAATCTGGCAACGACCTTCAAAAACTGTACGTGGTGAAGGGGAAGGGAGGGAGGGGAGTGCATGGAGAAAAAGCTCATAGGGTGGTGGGGTGGTCAATATCATAAAGAGGTCATTAATATCGGGTGAATCTCAAAAGAACTAGTAAATCCGGCTTCTTAACTAAATTATAATAAAAATGAGTCACTTAGGGTGTGAAGTTATTGAAGTATGGATTTATAGTTGTCTGCCATATGTCTAAAGGACCTTTTTTTCTATAGAATGAGTTTTAATTGCTGTAATACTTCGATATAAGTCCTACTTCTACACGTCGAGCACATTTCCGTTATGTGTTGGGTTTAACCTTCAACACACTCTATACTTATCAAATGGCGCATAATTTATGGTTCCGTCGAAGCTAATCACAAGCTCCTTAAATTAAACTTCCACGAAAAGCAATCCATTCAAAACGAGGTCTAGTGGAAAAGATTATCTTGATCCGTAAATGATATGGGTAGCGTTATAGCGCTTACTATACTCATACCCCCGAAACCACACAACTTCCTTCGACCAGCCGTTCGACGAAACCGCCAGCCGAACGGAAATTCTGCTCACGCACGCAGCTGTGGCACACGGCGATCCGGCAAAGTCCCGGTCCCGGTCGCATTAATGAGCAACCGATTGTTCGTGCGACGCGTTCACCGGCACCCCTAATGCTGATCGGATTAGCTTCGGTGCTGTAGTTCGTCCTCTAACGCGGGGTCGCGTTACCGACAGGACAGGACACGAGTTTTCCGCAGGAAAAATCCAAAGCTTTTGCTCAGTGCATACATTTTCATCTAGCAGCGGCCAAACGCAGACGAGCGAGTGTACATCCTCGCGCTTCATTGTGGTTGCATTCTCGGTAGCAAGCAGGCAGCGAGATAAAGGAACTCCATCTATCGTCCCGAATACGCAGCCCAATCCCCGATCCCGACCGGATTCGGTAATGAATGTGCAAATAAATAAATGAACAAGTATATAAATAATTGATTCACAGCCACCGGCATTAGCTACTTAACGGCAACGCACGCGTGGCATCCTGGCGCCGTTTTGATGTGGTGCGTGTGGGTGTGTGTTGCCTTTACGACAGCGCCAAAAACCTGGCTGGGAGGGGGAATGAAATAAAGGCCAGCCTCGTCTTACTTCAAAGCCCAGGCCTAGTGCGAGTGTGGTTAACGAAGTGGCAATTACTCCCATTTAGGTCGTGCTTTAAGGGATGGGATCTTCATTCTGTCCCCCCGTTCCCCTCCCACCCCTCCCACCGTTCTGTAGTGTTTTAATCCCCAGCTTCCGCAAACTTCCACCGGTGCGCTCACGTGTCGGGAATGGGAAACATCGCGGAGAAATTTCACGAGCAACTTGCCCATTATAAACATCGCATCGTTCTGAGCCAAAGCCGAGCCGGATTTTAGTGCATTAGGGCACAAGAATACTTTGTGGGCTGTTTGTTGGTTGTTTCGCGTACACAGAACTAGGGTACGCTGGCCATTATTATTATGCTAAAACGGTCGTCTATTTAGTTGCTCCGGGCTGGCGCCCAGAGTCGTGATCATACGGCGCACTGGCAATAACATATTTCTCCCCATTGAAGATGGGATTAGAATGAAGCATTGTTGTTCATTTGTTTGTTTGTTTGAGACACGATTCCAGTGTCATCCCGCTGCTACGTTGCTGCTGCTGCACTACAGCTGGCAATTGAACTGCCCTGGGCCAGTGGCCCCCGGATCGCTATCGTTCTAATGCTACACTGATTTAATTCCTCTTCAATCATACGTCGATACGCACCGAAAGCGGTTGTTAAAGTACGGAATGTACCGAGTGTATATAAAAGCAAAGGAAATGGAATCGTCCAGCTCCATTAGCATGTTAAGGAGCCGCCGGGCCGCCATTCCTCCCATCGGCGTTCCGGCTATTGATAATGGGGGGGAAGGGTTTTTCTTTCATTGTGTGTGTAAATTTACATCTGGCAGCAGAGATTCTGGACACGATGGATTGCAAAGTTTTTTTTTGGCAATTTTGCTTTCCGCACGGTTCGGTTGAAATCGTGACGATTGGCGTGCTCCGCCCCTCGGGGCGAGCTGAGTTTCGGTGTGAAAATCGCAATCGACACAAAAGGTTGAGGTTAACTTTTGAAGTTTTACATTGGGCTTCGTTGAAGCGGGAGGGTGATTTGGTTTCATAACTTTCGTAATCACTTAAGTAGTGGATGAATTGGAAGCATCGAATGCGGAGATTAAGTTATGCCTGGAAGCCTGGCTGGAACATCGACGTATCGACGGCTTACCGGTCGGCATTACGGCAGCCGGTCAGATGAAAAAGTAATTGTCAGCTTGGCGATCCAATGGGGTTGTTTTTGTGTCGGAGCGGTTGTAGACGAGCCGAAAAAAAAAACTTCGACATCATGACATCTGAGGGACATTGCGAGGGTTGGCTCAGTGTTCGATCAAAAACCATCCTCCAATGTTATCTTGGCGTGAAGGGCCGAAGACACCGAGGAGTTCATCCTTCTGGTGATGCTTTTTGATGGAGGACATTTTTGACCATATCCCAAATCGTTTCGGATCGGACGTTGTTAGGGTAAGAACTCTTCCCTTTCAGTGGTTGTTGTTCCATTGCGTCGTAATCGTCAACGCTTATCTTCTTAGTGCAGGACATAAAATACTCACAGGGTCACGGGTGTCGGGTCTTGGACTGTCGTCTGAATAAAATTTCGGCAGCTGTTGGTGTCGGATGATGTCGGCTTTGGCAGTACTACTTCCAGGGTATTTCCACTTCCCTGTTTGGCCAGTTGTCCTCTCGGTGGAACGCCAATCTATCTTCAGTATTAAGATCTCAGATCGACTTTATCTGATAGCTTTATCTCACGTTGAAAAGCTTCTTCGCTTCGGATTAAAGATTACAGACTTCAAGAGCACAATTCTTCAAACTCAATTACCTGACAATGTTCAAATTTACCGAATCACAGCGACAAATTCTGCCTTTTGCCTCACAGATCACATGGAATTCGGACGAAAAATCGCTCTAATAATTATGAATGTTAATCCTTAAGCAACTTCAGTTCAACTTTAGTAACATAATTACGAAACTCCCCGTTACATGCTGCGTAAATACAGGATTCAAATCGACCATTTAGCTTGTGGTAGCGCACGCTGAAAGAGCTCTAATTAAATTAGATTCAAAATGCAAAGCAAGTTCGCCCTTCCATTGAATACATCGCAAATTAACATTCGCCGGCCTGGCCCCGGCCGAATGGAAATGATGTGCGTCGGTGAGTTCGCAATTCCGAAGGGAGCAAACGATGCTATCCATCCATGCAGCGTTTGTGCGAACCGCGGAGCCGGTAGCATTTGTGGACCCATTCGTTCCTGTTCTGTTCGTTCCTTCGACAACAGGCTGGTTGTGTCGGGCCGGGGCAACATTTGTGTTCTATCCTTCGGCAAATCGCGCCCTCGCTTGGAACAGGATGGATGTGAACAAAGGCATTATTGTTGCGTTGTTGTTGTGGCAAGTGAATGGAAAGCATTCTTGGGACAGCATCTTTTAACGTGCTGGTCCCAATTCGGGATTATGAAGCGACTTGTAGTCTTGTCGGCTTTTCTTTCAAAGGAAATATTTGTTAGAAACTAATGCTTCACACGTTGTACGATTTTAACTCCTACCAGTCAGCAATCAGCGCTCCATCCTGCTACAGTCTGGTGACAGCTTGAGCCGTGGATATCCGTCGCTCGATCTGGACACGGTGTACGAGGAGAAGAGTGACACGCACTGCAGCAGTCAGGTAACTGTTCCACAGGGCGATTCGATCATACCGCTCAACTGACTCTTCTCTATCTCCGCTCAGCTCGACTCACCGGCCGCCCATATGCTACTGACGGACTCAGCGCCCGATACGGACAACGAACAGTGCTAGCAGTCCGAGAGTCCGGTCCGTTCGAGGGCTCCCAGCCCGGAACAGACCGGTCCGTTGCTGCCCGGCCGCACCAACACGATCACCGGCACGATCGCAACGGCAGCGTACGGCATGTACGGTAAGGATCGTGACGACACCGTGCTGGAGCTTGTGCGTGGCAAACGGAAACGGTTCCGAAACACCAAACACAAACGCTTGGCCGTATCGCACAGTGAAACTAATCTTACCGGGCTGGGGCGTAGCGCGGCGGATCGTAGTCCTGCGCGAGCACGTGATGGAATGAGCGGTAGCTGCAGTGGCAGTACCAGCCAAACAAACGCCAGCTTCGACGAAACGGGTAAGGATGGGAAACCGTCCAAGGTGCGGTACGGTTCGCGTAAAAAGGCACCACGTGTCCAGCGGCAACGGGAGGTGTGCGAAGGCATCAGGGCTCCGCTGTGGACCACACTCACCCATGCACAGACAATAAGCGATTATGAAATCTAGACATCTTACTGCTTTCGCATGGTACAGCACTGGTAGGCAAGATGTGCCGATGTCCGAAGAAGCGGAAAACGCAACCCATGTGTGCGTGTGGAGCACAAGGAATTGACTGGTAGATAGCAAATTGTGCAAGATTTCATACAGCCAAACAGCAACTTTACATGCGAATCAACCGTACGCCGTACGCAAGGATAATTAATGAATCATACTACTTCTAGTCAAATGCTGAACCATTGTTAATTATGAAACATTTATGTAGGCTAAGTGCGACATTAAACTCCATTGACACCAGTGACACAGAAACTACCGAACGGAGATGATGAGATTTGATGAGCAATAAGCGGACGCGGGTTAGGACAAGTAATTGCAAGGTGTAGCTAACATTGTTGAACCATTTAACAAATTGCTGATAAACTTTAAACCGAAACGTGGAAAACTTACAACCATTAAAACCGAACAGGCCAAACCAAAACCGCATAATAACAGCAAAGAGGACAAATAATCCTATTAATCGTTTGATTATACACGTGCAACAGTTGCTATATACATACATACATATATATATCTACATATATACCATGTTGGAATGATATATCTATACAATTTCGTTTGCGCTACATAAAGTTTGTATACTACCAAATTGAACGGTTTCCTTAAACTTTCGGCGTGCTGCTTGTTAGTATTGTACAGCTAAAGTTGTAGAGGAATTTTAAAAAGAAATATGAAAGTATGGCAATAGCACGGCAAGACTTAATACATGTACAATTTGAATACAAGAAAAGAATTAAAAACAAAACAAAAAAACAGCCAAACGTAAAGGCTCCTCTTCATCCAGTGTTTGAGGGCGAGCCATCGAGACGGGTCCGTTTGTGGTTTCAAAACAATGCTGCTATCGTAACTGTATGTATATGTAGTTTCATTACAAAACAATGCCAAAATAACAACTTTGTGGAACGTCAATGTTAAACAGGAGGAAAATTCTATATATATATATATATACACTCTTTCTCTCGGTACATAGATGTGTGTCTGTGTAAGAAGGTGTCCGTTTTGGGATTTTGGTTTTGGAATCGTGTCCGAAAATGTCAAACTGGAAGAACGAAATTAAGAGCATCAGTGCCAGACAAAATCATTTTATTCATACGAACCTAGATATGATTCGTGCAAACGAATCTAAACGAAAGGTAATACACCACAACGCACGCTTCCTACTTGTAGAACTCGTGCTCCGTTTCATCCTTTTTGATATTGTTTTTGTATCCCTTTTCAAAGTCCTTCGCTAGCACAATGTAACGATTTTCACGTACCGCGTGCATGCCCGCCTCCTGGCAGATAGCGTTAATGTCGGCACCGGAAATTTTGTCCGGCCGGGCAACGAAATCTTCCAGATCGACGTCCTCGGATAGATTCATCTTGGCGGTAATGGTGGAGAAGATCAGTCGCTTCTGTCGTCGATCCGGCAGCGGGAATTCAATCTTTCGATCGAGTCGACCCGGACGCAGCAGGGCAGGATCGAGCGTATCGGCACGGTTCGTTGCCATGATGACCTTCACATTGGTGGTTTGATCGAATCCATCCATCTGGTTGAGCAGCTCGAGCAGGATACGCTGTACCTCCCGATCAGCACCGGTCTGGGCATCGAAACGTTTCGTAGCGATGGCATCGATTTCGTCGATGAAGATGATGGCCGGTGAGTTTTCCTTCGCCAGACGGAACACATCACGCACCATACGGGGTCCCTCGCCGAGATACTTTTGCACAAACTCGGAACCAACCACACTGGTAAAGACGAAGGAAGGAAATGTTACGCTACCGTTTCCATTACCATTGAAATGATCACTTACCGAATGAAAGCAGCCGTTGTATGATGGGCGACAGCCTTGGCCAGCATTGTCTTACCGCATCCGGGTGGTCCGTACATGAGCACACCCCGCGGAGGATCAATACCGATTTGCTTGTACAGTTCGAAATGTGTTAGCGGCAGTTCGACCGCTTCGCGAATTTCTTGCTTCTGCATATCCATACCGCCGATGTCGGAATACTGTACATCCGGCTTCTCGTCCGCATTGAGCATGGAAATTGAACTATCTGCTTCCGGTGGCAGAACATCCACCAGCGCATTACTGTGTTTGTGCAGGGCGACGCTAGCCGATGGTTTCAGCAACTCCCGGTCGATGGTGGACAGAATGCGAACATAGTAGTTGGAACCCGTCGTCGAGCCAACGATACCGGTGTTTTGGTCGACCGCTTCCAGGAACTGACCAATTACGAGCGGAACCGACTGGATGCGTTTTACTTCTTCCTGCGCGTGCAGATATTCCTTCTTCAGATTACGCTGCTCATCCTTGATGTACTCCTCCTGAACCACTAAGAACTCGAGCATCTTCAGCAGTTTCTAGGTAGACAAAGAAATCATGGGAGTTTATTAGAAAATCCCATTCCATGGCTACGGCACATTCCATTAGCTTACTTTGTATTTTATGTACAGATCCTCCTCCTGGGGTTCTTCCAACGGGTTCACTACGTCCTTCATGGTTCGCGTATCGGACTCGTCCTGTGCGTTGGCAACCAAATGAGACCGTTATTGACGATGATGTATGCAAAGCAAGCACTGCACCGAATAAGCCAGCTGTTGCGACTACACCCTCGCACTTACCTTATCAGGAATTACCATCTCGGCGTCAATCATTTTCACTATTTTTTGTAAGTTAAACAAGCACAAGTCGAACAACGGCAACAAATATTGCAATGACTCGGATGATTTTTGACAGCCTGAGCGTGCGTCAGCTGTCGCTACAACAAAGCTTGACAGTTGTGTTCTTTGTTTATTGCCAAGGTTGATAGAAAGGGAAAATCGACAACGGATCTAAACTTTTTAATCATTCAGAGAACTCAAATTTTGTGTTGAAAAATGTCTAGAAAAGATGCTGTATTCTTGTTGATTGTTGAAATATTAGTTCAAAAACGAAGGCTCGATTTTCATTCGGTTTCAATTGGCCTACAATCATGGAGCGGATCGTATGTTCCCGGATCGCAAAGGTGCTTGTCATTTGCCTGTGCCCATCTCTATGCTACTGTCAATCGAGTCGAGTTTCCCGTTCAACGCTGCGTACGTTTTGTTTTGATTGGTACCACGCGGACGAAGATCGAATTGATGCCGGAATTTGGTATCTTTGAATAGAATTTATAGCTTGTGTACATTGCATCAAACTACCTAAAATGGGTAAGAAGGTTGCTCCCGAGCTAAAAACTCGCTTGCAAGCGATAAACGATGAAATGGAATTCTACATGGAACTGTTCAACATTCCGGAATCCAAAAACGGTATGTATCATAATGTAAAAATTAGACTGCAATTTCTTGCAACACCTTTCTTATTGCTTTGCTTCACAGACGATGATGATGAGTCCGACTATTTGTTGGATACCGATGATGAGGCCAAAAAACAGCATATGAAAAAGATGAAAGAAAGCGAAGAGGACAAGGAACACCGGTTGGAGGTCAAGAAAAATAAAATCGCCGGGAAGCATATGGGCCGCAAAAGCAAAGCGGGCACGGACAGCAACAAAGCCGAACGCAAGAAACTGAAAAAAGAAAAACTGTTGAAGGAAAAGCTAAAATCGATCAACATGATGGCCATAAAACAGGAGCGTGGCAAATTAATCGAACATAAGCCGCTGGATGTAAAGAAGGAAAAGAAACCGGAACCAATATTCAATGCGGAAGGAAAGATTGTGTTCTCCAGAGTTCAGTTGGACGAAAGCGATGTTCAGAAGAGAGGTAAGTTGCTGAGCTGCTCGGTTTCGAGCGAAGCGGTAATAACTTGCACTTTTACTCTTTAGGAATTGAAACGGATACGAAGAAACTGCTGAAGAAGGTCATTGACAACAAAAAACAGCTGGCCGAGTTGAAGCAATCGGGCGATTTAGAGAAGTACGCGGAAATAAAGAAGAAACAGGCATGGGAGAAAGCATTGGCAAAAACTGCCGGCCAAAAGGTAATGTTTAGCTGATTTGTGCATCCTGAGTAGGAGAGATCGTAAAGAAAGCGTTGCAATGATTAATATCTTCAATTCTGTTTTTTTTCTTCTATAGGTACGCGATAATCCGGAACTGCTGTCGAAGAAAATCATTCAGCGCAAGAAGCAGATTAAAAAATCAAAGGAAAATTGGAAGGAACGACAGCAAAAGGTCGAACATCAGCAAAACCAGCGGCAAAAGGAGCGAACGGCCAACCTGAAGGAACGTGCTCAAAAGAAAAAGAACACCAAGCTGAAGAAAATGGCCAAGAAGGGTCGAATTATACCTGGATTCTAGAAATATACGCGTTAAGTCGGCGGAAAATGATGCGGGGTTTGCGCTTTGTTTTTATATCGCACTTCCGCATCTTTAATGAGCGCGTGCCTATAGTTATCATTTCAAAGGGTGCGTCACATACGTGTGAAGTATTGCTAAGAATGTGAGCTCTGCCCTGGTGCGAGAAGCTTCTTCCTACGCTCTAAAATAACTAACTGCGCTTCCGTTTTTCCATCATGCACCGGTTGAATGAACTCTAAAAATATTGGTTTAAACGTACGTTTCCCTTTCCGTTCGTCATTTGAACGTACGTCATACGCTGTGCACGGTCGTTTCGCGTGCGACCTACAAGTAGCGTGCTCGAAAGAACACACTGGAGTGGAACAGGTCGTGTAAATGTTTAAGGACTTGTCGCTTTAATCGCTTTACACGCTCCACACGGCTCTGTCCTACTCTCGTTGCACTTGAGACACACACACACACTGAAGCAATATACACACCGCGCACCTTCCGCGTTCCCGTAGATGTCGCATCGTGCTATATTTAGCTGAGACAAGAGTATGTCTTTTTTCATTTCCTCGTTTGTCTTATTTATATTTAAACAGGATGAGCTAGATTCAGGACGTGTATTTTTATGGATATAGTAGACAACAACCAGGCGCGTGCTGACGCAGGCAATACTGCTTCGCACGCAGTGACAAAACATTCCGTTAAAGGAATGGCCGCAACGACCTAGAACAGACCAAGCTGCGATCATTTGCATACCATTGCAAGCCAGCCTGTTGGGCGCCCTACCGCATTGGCCCTTGGTGGCGCCGTGACCTCTCAATGGGTACGAGAGTGTCGTCGGTTTATTATCATCTTTACCCTGTCGGAACGGCAAATTGTCCACCACGTAATCACCAATCACCCTTCGGAAGGGCAGAACAACACGCGTCCCAGTGTGCTGCCGTGATCGAAGCAGGCACGGGTTGCTAAGGTAGGACGCAATGTTTCGCATTTCTCCTTTGTGCCGACGCGGTTTACGTCAACCGCGACCGGCACATCGAACACAACACAGGACGGGGGTGGAAATCAGTGGGTAGCCCTTGTCCCGCTATTCAGTGCGCATGCTGCAAAGACGAGGATTCGTACGTACTAGAGAGGATGAGTGTTTGGTTTGGCGCTGGTACGCCCGTACTACTACTCTTTCTATCTTTTGCTTTGGTTGATTGGGGATCGCTGCTACGAATAATCCCGGTACTGTCGTCCGCTGTTCTGACGTCATTACGCTGACACACTGTCTGCTCTCCCTCTCTTTCTTTCTCTTGCCATGTTCTCTCTAGTCTCTCTGTTCAGTACAATTGACGGCTGTATCGCGTATCAAGAGAGTGTGAAACTACGACCCAAGAGAAAACAGGAAATTGAGCGAGCAACCATGCGCCTCCATCGTGGTAGAAGAAATTTGATAATCACCCTGTCGAGGGGGTGAGTTGTGAAGGAGGTTTTTGGTTGGAAAAACAATGAACGATGATAGCAAAAAAAAAACAAGAGAGAGCATACCATGGCTAGGAGAGTTTGACGGCGAAAGAGAGCTACGGAGAGTCAAGTTGCTTCGGAGATTATATTAACTGGCCGGTTGCTTTGGTTCGCTTGATCATTCAAGAGCGTGGCAAGCCAAAATAAATCCCCCCCCCCCCAGCAGACGGTGGATTGAAAAGTGTGTGGAGTATGGTAGTTTTTTTTGTCACTACACATTACTATTAAAGTTTGGTTTGTTTTTATCGAAAGTTGAGAAATTTCGGATTGAATTTAATTGATGCGATATTAATTAATAATGTAATGTAATCAATTGACGCACACCATCCCACAACAGACGCTTAGTGGATTGAATTGAAGTGGATTGGGTTCATTCCATCCATCACAAAGCAATTTACGTAGCAACAGTAGGCTGACAGCGATAAAACAAAAAATAAACACGGTATCCATTGCAAAATATAGGTACACATGACGCGAGAGAAACATTCGGATGGCGGCCACCGTGAAGAAGGAAACTGTTTTTGCGAGAGGAACATTTCCCGTTTCGCTCCCACCCCGAACCTGGGTTTAGTGAGCGGTGTTGGTGTTACTCCATTGCCATTGTTATTGTCTGCCGTTGGCGAAGGCATCGAGCAACACTGAGCTGGGTGCGAGTGTGTTGTGAGCAGCGCTAAACTTTATCTCCTCCGCCGAAGGTCCGAGCGCGCGCTGGCTGGAGCGCAAAACCCCAAGCATTTTCGTGCAGCCTCAGTGCAGGTTTAACCGTCGGGGCTCGCGCGTGGATCACAGTAGGCTTCCGACCGAGATCCGACCGTTTGTCTGTTCCCGGTCCTTCGACAGCGAGGTGTCCTTCGCGCAACGGTCTGTGGCCCAGCCAGGGGAATACCCCGGGAAGGTGTCCAGCATCGCCACCGACTCTGTACCAATTTCACCACAGTGACACCAATCGTCGGTTTCGGCCGGTACGGCGTTGCGTACAATCACCGGGCCGTGTAAAAGTGCCGTGCATTACTGGAGGCGTGTGCTGGATGTGGAACACCAACAAAAAAAGGGTGAACCGCAAGGATTAAGTTCTGGTTAGGCATCGAAAATTGGGGTTGTTTTTGGAGCTAACGCAGCAGCATACATAATTGTTCCTTTTTTTGGCATTGCATTCGTCTTGAAGCTCGAAGCTTTTCGCGTGTGTGGGTGTGTGCGTGTGAAGAAAAGTGAGGAAAATACGAGTAAAAAGCAAGTGGGTGAAAAATTCATCAAAGTAGGCGAGAGTTGTGTGTTTTTTTTTGGTTTTTGGAACAGTGCAACATGAAACGGCCGTTATCGTAGACACCTGAAGGCGTGTTTTTTGAAAGAAAACCAACGTTAAAAGTCGCCAAGGAGACTCACATTCGGGGAAACATTGCCTCGAAAAGAAGGTAAAATATGTGAAAACCAGTCATCTGTTAATGCAAATTTTACACTCTACACTACGTTGGTTATCGTTTTGCGCAGAGCGAGAGACAGACGAAGCGTTAGTATGCCGTCGTGGTATTTTCCACGGGATGTCACCCATTTGCAACCAACTGGTGCGTTATGCACCAGTGTAAAGAGTAGTCAGGATCACTCAGACACCTCGGAAAAATGACTCCACATCGTGTAACTATTCGCTAAGACGTGACTGTGCCAGTACTATTGCAGTTGAAATCATCTTTTCCCCATAATCTTCTCAATGCTACATTGTCCGGAGCGTTCTGGTGGTTTGTGCCCCGTTGGTCCTTCCTATGGTTAACGATTTTCCGATCAGATCCGTTCGTTATTCATGCTCAGCACGATGAAGGGCCAGCAGAAGCGAACCAAAAAAAGAAACAAAAACGCACCCCGTCTCGTCGATTCGCAATCGATTTTCCTTCCCATTTACGCCACCTTCCATCCCTTGTCGCACAATCACGCTCTCTCTCGCTCTCTGTCTCTTTCTCTCTCTCCTACTCTCTTTCCTCCCCGCTGGAGAAAACACACGAAACACCGAGTTTCACCTAGTTATGGTGCATCAACTCCACTTATTCGCTCCCTTTTTCCGTCTCGCCCCCCCCCCCCCCCCCTCAAAAAAAAAACACTGCCCATTTTCCATCGCTTTTCCGTTGTTGTACTGTGTCCCCCGTCTTCCCTCCCCTTCCTTCCCCGAACAGCCGGCTCTGGTTGGGAGCAACTAAGCAGGAGAACACTAAACAACGGTATGCTGCTATGTTTGCAAAGCTCGCGCGACCGAAGCAGATCCGCTCCAGCAGTGGGTGGCATCGCGTACGGTGCGGAAGCGAGACGCAAGATTAAAAGAAAACCCATTAACCATCGCAGCTCGTTGTCTCGCTTACTCCGTTTACTTTCTGCTCACTATCGCTCTCGCTTACTCCCTCTCTTTCTCTCGCTCTATCTTTCACTCTCCCTCTCCCGGTCTTACAAGCTCGATCTTTCAGCG
Source organism: Anopheles marshallii (assembly GCF_943734725.1). Taxonomy (NCBI): domain Eukaryota; kingdom Metazoa; phylum Arthropoda; class Insecta; order Diptera; family Culicidae; genus Anopheles; species Anopheles marshallii. The sequence continues at coordinate 13,027,575 of NC_071326.1, read as the reverse complement.
CCGCCTTGCGAAATGGTGCAAATCTGGCTGGAAATCTTTCACCCAAAACCCCCCGAAAAAAACACTTTTCAAGATTGTTTGAAACAATTTTTTGGAGGTTAAGTTTTCCTTTTTTTTTGTTGTTTGCAATGACTCCCTTCATTTGCCTTCCACCTTCACCCCCGTTCCTACCAAAGCCTGATGGAGGTGCCTGGTGGCGCATGGAATAAGCGGCTCCACAACCTCGTCTCCATGTTCCCCATTGTGCTTGCGCTGGTGGAAGAAACAGTTTTTTTTCTTCTATTTGCTCCCTGGGTGATGATTCACAAGTGCCATTTTCCGTTGCGTCTTCAACAAGTTTTACGCACTTTGCTGTTTTATAAGGGATGGTGGGGGTGGGAACGGGGGGTAACATTTTTACCCATGGCCCATATTAACGTGTGGGTGTGAATGTGTTTCTTTTGGGGTGAGGGATCGATGCTTATCTGGTGGAGAAATGTAAGTTTGCCCCCGGGGGGACACTTGATGCAAATGTGATACGCTGAAGGAATCCAGCCCATTGAGGAGCATTACATAATTGTGAATCATGTTTTCATCAGAATTCACCAAATGAAAAAGTGTCCTTTTATGGGTAGCCTCTTTTGCAAAGTTTCGATTTACAACAACTGCCTTCTCGTTCGTGGAACACCACCTATTACGCCACGCCACTCCAATGGCTTACAGCAGGTAACAACAGCCGCCGCCGGCTATATTAGCTGGAATTGCAAAGGTTTCGCAATCTATCTTCGCCGCAAAGCACAAAAATCACATTCTCAAACACGGTTTCTGTAAAGGAAAACAAAAACCCCCACACACACACACACAGCCCCGTGCGCTACCGGCAAACGCGAATAGCGCGCACATGTGTTCACGCCGTGATCCGGAGGCAATGGATGCGCGCGTCAAATCGTGCGTCTTGCCGGCAGTTTGTGTTTCCCGGGTCCTTCTCCACCCTTCGCCCATCGTCTGTGTTTGCACGGCGTTCTGTTAGCCTCACGCGCACACAGCACCGTGGGCAAACGAAACATTACCACACAGACGCGCCGGTGTGCGACACCGGCAGCTTCTTTCTCAACACACCACAGCCACGGATCTGACGACAACCGGGCGGCCGTCACTGTAATGGACACAGGCGCGTGTTGGTGTGGATGCGTTGCTGTTGCTGGTTCGTGAATAGGAATTCCCTTTATCGGCAAAAACGGGGTCGTACTTTCGTCGGTGGTTTGATTCAATCATAACCGACGGCGGGATGCGCGTGTGATTGTTGGAGAGCGTGTAACACGTGCGCTTGGTCGGAAGATCGCAGTTGGCGGTGACGGTAGCACTGCCAAACCGCTTGTGTCACATATGTCACCTCTGGCGGAACTGCTCGCAAGGTGGAAGTGTGCGCTGCTAGTGTTGGATCAGTCATTTTAGTTCCCTCCGCTCTGGACATACGATCGCACACAGCATATTGTTTACGTGCATCCATAAAGCAGCATCCGCCAAACCCCGTGCTTCCGGACTAAAGTCTGCCCGCGATTGTTCGGTGTGTGTGTGTGTGCGCGCGTCCGTGTGCTTCAGTTTCAGGCATTTTTGTGTTCTCCCTTTATAATGCTGCCGGGGTTTGAGTTTGTTTAGTTTAGACGTGCAGAACACGCTCGTTAATAGGATGACTGATGGGAAGGTAGCGTGTGAGCAAGGGGATGCGGGGATGCTAACCCCCATACGTTGGGGGGGGAGGGTTGGGGAGGGAGCGAATGTGTGCAATGTCAAGTGTGTTGGTGGTTAATAGAGAAGTTGGGAGAAGGGGGAGAGTTGAGTGTGAGGGAGAAGGGGACAAGAGGGGGGAGGAGGGGGGGGAGACCAGTGTGACGCAGTGCCCCGACCGCTAAAATCGTTTACCTACGTCAATCGGGTACGGAATCGCGCCGCTACCATTCGTCAGTCCGAACGCGCGCGCAAAGAGAGTCATTCCGTACCGCGAGCGTGTGTGTGTGTGTGTGTGTACCGCGACTAAGAAGAAGAAAGACGTCGAATGGGGAGCAAATACAGCCCGCCAACCTCCCGCACACCCTCCCATTCCGCACTATGTATGTTTCGCTTTACGTACGCGGGTAGACACGGTGGGTGCGCGCAGTGGACGTGAGCGCGGAGCATGTGTACATATTGAGCGGTGTTGCTTGCATGCGGTAAGCAAACCGTACGTAAACTTACCATGCTTACGTATACGCAAGGGTGTATACACACACACAGGCGGGGAGGGCACGAAATTACACGATGCAAGAGAGTGACGCCGGTTCAAACAAAACTCATCATCATCATCGGGAACGGTTGGCGGTACGAAAGGGCACACACAGTCTGACGGGGCTCTAGCTGCATGCAGTTGTTGTGTTGGATAGTTAGCAGCCTGCTTTGCTTTCGGCTGGTTGACATTAGTAGCGTAGTGCATCACCACGCATCATCGGCGGTCGGGAGGTGTTGCCTGGCGCTGGAAGACGGTTAGAAGCGAAAGATGTACGTGTGAATGACCTCCCGGTGTGTGTTTTGGTGCAGGGTACGGAAGGTGTTTGGAGAATACGAACTCTCTTTTAGTTTAAAGTACCACACATTACGATCAACAATGGTGAAGAATGTCGCGCGAGTGAGTGTGTCGCATTGCTATAATATCTTCCGACAGTCTCGAGCCCACGCGACCCCTACCGAAACGGTGGTGATAAAGTGACCATATACAGGAAAGCAGATTTATTTTTGGCATCCTCCTCCTCCTTCTGCTCTAAACAATTCCGGCGGCAGTTTCCGTCTTTCGTGCCAGCACGATCTCTGTTGTGTTCCACAAATGTCACGGCGGGCTGCTGTTATACCGCTACCTCTAATTGGGTTGCCAACAAATCGAAACAAACGAAGCAAAACGTAGCAGAACAACAACAACAAAAAACGGACAGTGAAGAACATGAAAGTGTACACAGAACCCAAGCCCCCTCTCTACCCTCCCCAGTCTTCCCCCATCCACCCCCTCGCCCAAGCCCAAGATATCGCGTTCCTGCCCTCGTAATCGATATTCGATCTTTTCGCGATGTGATGTCAACAGCGAAAACTCATTCGAGTGTGTGGAAGTTTTCTTGGTTGGTGTTGTTTGTTTTGTTTTGTTTTGCTCGGTGTCCACCCACGGGAATATGTTCCGCTTCGGGGTGGACAGTGTATCAGTTGTAAGAGCAACATACCATTGCAAACGTTCGCGTCTTAAAGGAAGGAAAAATGGTTGAGCAGCAGGAGAAAGCGATTCTTCACAACTGACGCAGACGAAGCATCATAGATCGCACTAGATGGCAACCGTGTGCAGGAACGGATTTGACGCAAATTCGGGCAAAACACATGCGATATAAATCATGCCCATGGCTGGCGGTGTTGGTCAACGAACGAGTTCGAGTGGGTCTGGCATATAGGTGATGTTCCGTACCGTGGGACTCTTCCTTCTCCTAAGTGAGGGAAGAATCTGAATGAATCATTGAAACGCATAAAGGACTCTGAACCTTTATTATGAAGATTTATGAATCATCATCAGATTCAAGAGTCATTCCAGATTCAGATTCATACTCTGGAGAAGTCTCTAAGAATTTATGATTCTTCCTCTCATTCTTTCTCTCTTTTTCTCTCTTTCTATCTCGAACTTTTTCGATTAATTAATCATGGAAGATTCTTGATTCTCTTAGAATTGATTGATTGACCTCTCCTGTTGACTCGCCAGGCTCAGGTCATTACATTGGCTTTAGTTGCTCCTAAACCCTCAAGGATTCATGAATCCTCTGAGGTTTGAATCTTTTGGAGCGTCGACTCAAGATTCAAGTAGACTCAGTAGATCGACTTCAGTAGACTTCAAGTTGTCTACCAGTTGTGGGTAACAGGTTGATGATTGCAACTGCCAGGACAATTCGGAAGTTAACCCGGGATTAATCGTCCTTAGGGCGGCACATCGGACTCTGCTCCGGATTGTTTTTGCACTGGGACCCGATTGCGGAGTCGTGGGAGATTCGTCACTCCATTCCGGATTTCCCATCACTAATTTCTACCCTTGGCAAACCATGCTTAAAGCAGGCTGGGCAGAAATCTGTCCACTTGAAATCACATCCCCGCGAACCGTGTTTTGTTTCATTAACCGGTGTTGGCTGTGCGGTTAGGTATACCTGGCAGTTTTGGGACGCCTCGTGCCACTAGGTGGGTTTTTTTTGTTTGTTTGTTCTCGATTACCGTGCCGTTTGTCCGTTGTGTGCGTTGTTGGACGTGCCGATAAGATAACACATGGGAATGCTCTTATTGAGCTGAGAGTTGAGTTTTTTTTTTATTTGGGCAATTTTTGTTATTGTTGTTGATATTTACTTTTACTATCATCGCACGAAACGTCGTCGACTGGCGGGACGGTCCGCTGAGGGGGAGAGGTAAACAGTAAGCTCAATCGGTCTGATAAGAGACAGCAGGAAACCTATGCTGCCTATCTATTTTTTAATGTGTAGCTATGTGACCATAGTCGTACGGTCGCCACACGTCTTTCTCCTTCCTTCCGAGGAGAGAGGCATTGAATTTAACCTGAAACTGCGCATCCAACTGTACGATGATGGTTTTGATAACGCAACGCAATGGCAATTAACTTTGCTTAAGGGCAAAAGTGTTTGTATGATATCAATTAATATCACTACCTTCCTTTAAAATGTCAGCTTTGAGTACATACAGCTCAACCTAGTCAATATGAATAGTTAGCTATGTTAGCAGCATTATTAGTGTGTGGCTATATTCGGGATGTTGGTAGATATATCGTCACATTACATAAACTACATCTGATAGCAGAGTACCTCAAGTAACGGAGAATTGGTATCTATGCGCAAATAAGTACACTGATAAGATAAATATCTCTGGTCTACCGCAACTATTCTATGGACTCTATTAGTGTTGGGTGACTCTGATTCAGATTCTGGAGCATTAATGAATATTTGAACTGTACGAATGCATCTGAATTATTATTCATGAGATGATGAGTTCCAAGATTCTTGAATTCTCCAAGATCCAAAGAAAGGAGCTTATCCGTTATATATCTCCCTTTTGATCTTCATTTGCCAAGAAATGGTGGAAACAGGCCAAGGGACTAGATCCGCCATTGCTCTGAGGAATCATGAATCTCTTGAGAGTCTACACCTGATTTGAATGTTTCCTCACTAAAGATTCATATGAATGACTCTTCTCAAAAGATTCCTTAAGCACAGCACTAGTGTATATGTATTTATTTTTATTTGAATCGTTTAATGCTCTCCCAACTCCAAGAGACCTTGGAGCCTTGGACCTTGGAAATATGAAACTAAATATTAAACTGACGTATTGAACCTTTTTAGTATATTGAGTATTGTAGTTGATATTATTCTTCAAATGTACAAGGATTTGTGTTTATATTTTCATATTTACTTTTACATTTTGTATTGCTAATTTATAATATCATAATATAATACTGCATCGTAAAATAATCCTGAAAGTATCAGGCCATTCTTCACGGAAAAACAATGTTCCTTATTATAAAACAAACGTTGCTAGAATAGCTAGCCAACTCTTTTAAAGATTAAGTGCAAGATTAAGTGCAAGATTAAAGCACTTTCACGTTCCACATCTTAAATCTTATTTAAATCACTGTACGTAATTGAGCCTTACCTTTCTTTAAAAATTGGTAGCAAGTTGCAGTGCTCAGCAGTTGCGAATTCTTGGATTGTTTTTAGCTCATTGCTACAAACTCCAGTAATTATTGAGAGGTCAGTTTTAGATCTTAAAGTATCCGAGTTATCCGAGACAACGCCATGTAAAATGTCAGCAAGGTTAACAAGGGATAAAGAATTTCGGACGGAAGGCCCCAAATGAAAAATAAGAGCTGCATGTGACTTACGAGCCACCCTTTGCCAACAATTGGGTTTGTTAGATAAACCGTAATGTTAATATAAAATTATGGCTATCGTTAAGTTCTGAACTAAAGGAGTATTGCTATCGCCAGACTAATTGTTAATTTGTAGCAGAATGCAAGTTTTTATATAGTTTTTTAGGTTTTTTTCTTATTTAAATACTAATTATTAATCAATGTGCGTCATTTTTCTCTCTTTCCACATCTAGCCTGCATAATGGAACACATCTGCAACGGAGAAGTTGCCTACATTTGAAACGTTGCCCATTTTGTGACATGCCAAGGATTTAACGGAGCGACGCCAAGCACGGGGCCCAACGCGAAACCGAAAACCCAAATTCGTTTGTTCTAGGGCTTCCCAGCCCGACCGGACGTGCGGTGAAAGTGTTTTGCGGGTACAGAATCGATACACCGACCGGTACGGTGGTGGAATCAACGCCTGAAACGAGCCCAACCGCCGCCACCGACCGGGCGGATCTTGCTGTTGCGAGACGAGACCGATGGGCGAATATGGCACACTGGACACAAACACCATCACCAGCAGTAGCAGTGCGTCCTCACTTACGTCAATTCTGATGCCGATGCCAATGTCGATGGCAGCAGCCCCACCCACCTCCGCAGCAATGTCGGTAACCGCTACCGGTAAACCGACTCCATCTTGTTCCTCCTCCACGGCGGCCCCCACCGGCGGTGTACCGTCCGTCGCGATGGTACTGGCGGCCGCAGCAGCAGCAGCAGCAAACACCACTACAACGAACCAAATGCCGTGCAATCACGTCCAAACCTCAGCGTCTTCGTCGTCGGTGGAATCCGACAGCTACCATTTTTATCACAAATCCACTGCCGGTGGAAACGGTGGAAGTAACGGTCTGCCCGGGGTCGGCGGTGGCACCGCCGGCGCCAGTTCCGCCGGTGGCCATCATCACAATGGTGCGGGCAAGGGCAGTGGGAGGGGTGGCGCGGGCCACGAATCTACGTCATCGGCTGGCGGTGGTGGGGGTATGCCACGACCGTCCGTGGTAGCTGGTGGTGGCACCGGTAGCAACACCGGCGGTAGTTCGAGCGGCAGCGGACGAGTTAAGTGCAAGGATCCGATACGTGTCGGTTTCTATGAAATCGAGAAAACGATTGGCAAGGGTAACTTTGCCGTGGTGAAACTGGCACGCCATCGAATTACCAAAAACGAGGTACGTACTACGGCCGGCAAACGATACTATTCTTAAGTACTTCTCAAAACGACTTATGTACGTACGTGTCGGCCACCACTTAGAACGTGCTGTCAACAAATTCCTAGACAAAAGCGGGAGACACGCTTAAATGAATGTGCATCCTTATGATGGAACTCTTCAGGGACCAATTAATACCTGCCGCAGTCGGGGGCCACCGTCTGTCCGTCCATTTGGAAAACAACGGTTCGGGATGTCTAAAGCCCAAATTGCGTGCAAAAAAGGAAAGGGAAAGTGAGTCCCGCCTTCAAAGAACTTTCACTTCTGTTGGCCAATCGAAAGGTTCAGTAGCATCCGATTAGTTCGTCCGCACTGGTGCTGTGTTTTCGTGCTGCGTGAGCCGTTCTCGGAGGTTATTTTCCAAGAATGACTTCCATGAACATAAAGTGCTTCCGACAGGAAAATAGAAGAATGTAATTAGTTTGACTATTTCGGGAACGGCCGTAGCATGGGCGAATAGAGTTTTGGATGCCTTGGTCAACCTGGATGTACTTGGCGGTATTTCTTTTTCGGAATATACGAAAGATGGATGAATGCTTCAATTATGCGTGTTGCTTGATGATGATAGGATACGATCTATAACGCGTAGGAGTAGAGCAATGTTGGACCAACATTTTCAGGATTCTCGCGAAACACTGCCTAATCTTAGTTGTTTAAGGACGGTTTCCGAACACAAGAGATACTTTTAGCTCCGTTGGAGATTCCTGGACATGCATCAAGATCTGTTTGTTTGTGTTGCTATTGAGGAGAGGGCGCGAGCACCTCGCTATATAATCGTTGATGTGTAATTATTAATGAAGTATCTTAATGTCTTACGATTTCTTCCATTAACAGGTAGCAATTAAAATTATTGACAAATCCCAGCTCGATCCGGGCAACCTGCAGAAGGTGTATCGCGAGGTTGAGATTATGAAACGCTTAGACCACCCGCACGTCATTAAATTGTACCAGGTGCGTCAGCCGAACCGGGTCCTGTAGACGCCCGACAAGTGCAGACGAAATTAATATGCAGCTAAGTTTCGCTTTCGTTTCGTTACAGGTTATGGAAACGCAGAGCATGATTTACATAGTCTCGGAGTATGCTAGTCAGGGGGAAATTTTTGGTAAGTTTTCGTCCGACCGTTACGTGCAGGGCACTCAGGCAGAAGCTTTCGTGGTCGTGGACGTTTATGAATTTGTTACCGATTCGAACAGCAGATTAGTCGCAAATGCAGATTTCGGTAACAAGTTCGTTCGTTTTACGATCAATTCAAAGTTTCTCGACGTGCATTAGTAATTAAGGTCACGGGGAACTGGCCCAACCGCTGGCTGCTGTTCGCCCCTTTTTTTTTTCTAAGGTTCCAGGCCACGATTGTTTGGTGGTTTGCACTAATGTGCTTATTTAGTTACCATACCATTCGCATTCCTTTGCCACCCTCGCTTTCAGATTACATCGCAAAGTATGGACGACTTAATGAACGTGCAGCTAGAAATAAGTTTTGGCAGATCTTATCCGCCGTAGAATATTGTCACAATAAGGGAATAGTACACAGAGATCTTAAGGTGGGTTGAAGCCGCGTTGCCTAGCGACCTTTCACCGTGACGATTAATCACATTGCGTCGCAACGTGTTTCCCGTGTTTGTAGGCTGAGAATCTACTGCTAGATTCTAAGATGGACATCAAAATAGCGGACTTTGGGTTTTCCAACTTTTACAAAAAGGGAGAACTGCTTGCCACGTGGTGCGGTTCCCCGCCGTATGCTGCCCCGGAGGTGTTCGAGGGTAAGCGCTACACCGGGCCGGAAATTGACATATGGGTAAGTGGAAGCCGGGTTTTTGTTGTTGTGGCGGGGGTTTGGCTAGAGTGGCATTACCCCATTCGCTTTGCTTCCAGTCACTGGGAGTGGTGCTGTACGTGCTGGTATGCGGAGCATTGCCTTTCGACGGTTCAACGCTACAGTCGCTCCGTGATCGTGTACTGTCTGGCCGTTTTCGGATCCCGTTTTTCATGAGCTCTGGTGAGTAATGGACATTGCAATTCCCTGTTTCTGCTTTACCAATGTACCGATGTACCCGCCGCAGACTGTGAATCCCTCATCCGGAAGATGCTCGTACTGGACCCGTCCCGGCGTTTCTCAATCGACCAAATCAAGCGACACCGTTGGATGATGGTGGAGCTTATCGACACGCCGAAGATTAGCAGTATCGTCATCAATGGTAATGTCAGCGAAGTGAGTGCACTGGAGACGGAACCGAACGAACAGATACTGAAGATCATGCAGAACTTGGGAATCGATATTCTCAAGACGCGGGAGAGCCTCAAGGTGCGTGCTCATAGCAAGACACCCGTCACAGGATCTCTGGCCAGGGTTTAACCCAAACGTCTTCTCTTAGCTTCACAGCTACGATCACTACACGGCATTCTATCTGCTGCTGCTGGAAAGACTGAAGAGCCGCACGATGTCGCACGAGAGTGGGAACGCCGTCGCTGGTTGTGTTGGTGGCGGGAAATCGGCCATACATGAAACGCAACGCCGCCGTCCCAGTAACGTTGCCGAACAGGCAATGCGAAAACTTGCGATCAGTACGCAACACAAGTAAGTGTGTTAACCCGTTCGTCGCATGTCATCTTGGTCATCTTCAAACTCACATTACCTCGGTTTGTTTTGCTACGCCTAGGGCTGACCAATCCGGTTCCTCGCCGAAACATCAGCAACAAATCTCACCCGCTATATCGTCCGGCATGAGCAATCAGAGTTCGGAAACGCTGCACGGGTTGCTTAGCGCCCAGGTGGGCTCGGGCGTAACCGGTGCGCTACCGACGATGGCGCCCGGCGTTATAATGCTGCGTGATACGAGCATCCGCGAGCAGCAACCGGTGCTGAAGGATAGCTCCTACTTTCGCGGTGTCTCGTACACATCCAGCTCGGGGTTTACGGATGCGTCGCTGTACCAGCTGGCATCGTTACGGGAGCGCGACTGCAGCTCCACATATCTTACCGGGTCCGGTGCGGTGGGGTTGTTACCGTCGTCCCTATCGTCGAACGTAGCGGCAACGCTGGCGGCGTCGGCCACATCCCGGGAGAGCAGCTCAATAGTGCTGCGCGAGTCGGGCATCCTATCCAACCGCATCTCCTCGACGCGGCTGCTGTCGAGCAACATCGATAAGCGGATTCTGCAGCAAAGTACGGAGGATTGTCGCCGGTTGCTGCAGCAGGTAAGTTTAACCTCACTGTAAAGCGGACGGTGTCGTAGTCGTAGCGTAAGCGTAGTCTTACTTTGCACGAAGGTCGTAAGTACGTTGACTTATAGATACGTTAGCCAGTAAGTAGGAACAGACAACAAATGGAAGCACTATTGCAAGTCTCTTACGGACAGATTATCTCGGCTGGTAGAAGGCGTTTAGTTACTAGTTGAGTAGTGTAGAACTGGAGGAAAAAGACTTAATAAAGGAATAAAAGATCCTTTGATGTACGTAATCATTTCTTATGTTTGTTTTATGAGTTTTACCATTCAGAAGGTTAGACAATTTCTCCAGTAGGACGTAACGATTACCAGCGTATCTAATATCACCCGTTGTGGAACATTGTAGAATCACTGTGGTTAGTAGTAGTAGCTGTGCAGTAAAGTAACGCACCATTTACCTGGAAACGATTTAAAATGCTTCGTTTGTTTGTATGCTTCGTTTCAAGGCTCGTCCCGTGTCGATGGGTGAATCGAATCGGTATACGAAACCACCGTCCCATTCGCCGGTAAACAACGATCTCCACCAAGCGTCTCAACCGCAGCAGTCCACAGTAACGCCCTCAATACCCCAGTCGCAACGCTACTCGGATCCGCTGAACGGCTTCAGCAAAGACTATCTAACGAACGCATCGTCCGCAGCGAACGAAACGTCTATCACGGTACCGCCGTTCAAGGACTACATCAACAACATGCAGACCTATTCGTACCTTCAGCATTACGAACCGAACCTGACCGTTACCAGCTCGTCGGCGAGCGGTCACACAGCGCCACAGCCCACATCCATTACGGCACAGTACAGCTCCAGCACCGACGAAGGATGTGAGACAGATCTGGGAGGTGAGAATGATCGTATGCGGTGGGTGGGTTTCTGGAATGCCGTTCACAAACAGTGGTGGTTTTGGATTCTCTTTTTAGACGAGGATGTTCAACAATCAATCGACAAGTCAATTCAGCGGCTCAACTCCTTCGCCAGCTCTAGCTCGTCCAGTGGAGTCGTCACCAACATTCATCCGAAGAGCTTAAGTCAAAATTTGAGCTGCGATTCGTCGCGCAGCAACTTTTCGACCTTCGAAAGTCTGGATCTCAACTTATCCGATTGTGCCGAGCTGGCGGGCAGCTTACCGTCCTGTACGGCCACCACGGAAGCGTATGAAGGTGTAGCGAAAGATGAAGGTGGTTACCACTACTTGCTGTTCTGACTGCTAACTGTTTGTTGTGTGTGGTTGGGACTGGCGTTGACTAAACTGATTAATATGCCTTCGTTTTAGCTTCATTTCGTGCCGTCACGAGTTCGGCCTGCATCAATCAACCGCAGTGTGTGTACGCGATGTCGGATAAGGTGGTTAGTTCGTTCCTGAGAGCCAACACGGTGTACCAGGATGTGCATAACGGTGACCATCGCAGTATTACCCGTTCGCCTGTTGATTTCCGGTAATGTTCTGCAATGTTCGGCTGTAAGCTACCCAATAAGTAACGCTTTCTTTTTTTCTTTTTCGGTGGTTTTCGGTTTTTCTTTCTTTTTTTTCGGTCCATATTCACACAGTGAGGGTCGACGTGCCAGTGATGGGCTGGTTACGCAAGGTCTTGTGCACGCATCGGAGAATCCGCTCAATTCTCCGGTTGCGTTCAACAGCCAGCGGTTGAATGAAACGTGCAAGGCGAAAGGTGTGCTGGAGCTTCATCTGCTGCAAAAGGAGGCGGCCCAGCTGAAGGTGAAGTATCAGGCGAACGTGCCGCAGGACGAGCTCAATGTGCGCCAGCTACAGCACAGCCAGTTCCGGGTGAATCCGCTCGAGGGTCTCATCCTGAAGTCGTTGTCGGCCTCATCGCACAGCAGCGCCTGTCTCGACCCGTCGAACGGTGGCAATGCCGGCTACTACAACAAGGTGGCCGACTACGTTGGGCTATCGCTGGGCATGAAGGCGGCAACGGTGGCGGCTGCAGGCGGTACCGACCAGCAGATGGGGAAGCTCGAGGCGGAGCAGCTACTGCTGCGGGCAGGCGTCGCTCGCTCGGACCAGCTAAGTGCTGCCGCCGTACAGCAGCTGCAGCAGAAGCCTCCGCTGCAGCAGCAGCTGATGCAGCACCGGTTGCTGCAGCAGAAGCGGCAGATACTGCAGAAGCAGGGTGCGATGGAGGCGGGCCTGAGCCGCAGACAGATGCTGCGGCAGCACAGCTATAAGATCGCACAGCAAACGCAAATCCTGCCGCCGCTACCGTACGGTGAGCTGGCCGAATCGGTTGACGGGGCCGGGTATCCGACGCTCCAGTCGGTACGCGAAACGGCCATCCTCGAAACCGAACCGAGCCAGGGTTTGAAAGATCCGCTAGATCTTTACACCCATCTGCACGCGCACCATTCGCACCTGCACCATCAGCAGCAGCAGCAGCAGCAACAGCACGCCGCCGCACATCTGGCGTCCGATCGGGGCACACTCTGCTCCTGGAGCACGTTGCCGAGTTCGATGAAAACGTGCCAAATCAGCGAAGGAACATCCGCCACGGACAGCCCATGGAATGTGGCTGCCCTCTACCACCAGGTACATACCACACAAAAGTAGTAGACACCGCTGTGCTAGAACCGTTCATATACCGGCACCATTACCCCGCGCGTTATCATCATTAGCCACATCATTGTCCACCATTGTCCGGGGCCCGGGTGCTTTTTTGTGGGCGCATTGTCCTTCCCTCATTAGATCTTAGTCCGCAAAACCGGCATTCTTAGGGCGGGCCGTTATGTCGGTTCCTCTTTAGATGCTGGTGTGTGAGTGTGTGTGTGTGTGTGTGTTTTGTTTTTTTCGCTACATGGCAACATGGTTACCGTTGTCCGAAGCACTTAAGCACATAACCAACGGATACCAACGATGGCCAGTTGCGCTGGTATAGCGGCACGCTCGCACGGGACTGGCGTTAGAGTGGAAACCGCCCATGCTTAACGCCATCGAATGTAGATACAGCAGCGGTGTGTTTATAGATGCCCTAGGCCCCAGCAGTAGCTGAACCGTTTTGTTTGTGTATTGCTAGTGAACAACATTACTCGTCCGTTTGTTTGAATCCGTAGCTGTTAGATGATACAATTACATAGTACATGCATAGTTTGTTCGTTCGCCATGTTCATTTCTTTGTTTGCCTAATAAGCTAGGGTGTTGCAATGCGTAACGATAAACATAATTAACAGTACTAATAAAACATTTTTGACCGTCCTACTGATAAACAGCCATGTTAAGGCGAGTACAGTGCAGGGGTGTCGGTTGAACAGGCACGAGAACAACACACTAACTGTACACGAATAATTTGTAGCAAATGTGCAACGTTGGCGATTTGTTGGGACATATGAACGTAACGCACAGCAAGCAAAAGACGGTTTGAATGTGTTCGATAAAGTATTTCTGGTTCGAAGTAATTGTTAATGCCTTTTTTTTGTTTTTGGACGCTCTTGTGACGATTGTTAGGACAGCAAATCAGTATTACCCAGTTTGCCATCAAGAAATGCTTTGGATTGGCTTCTACATTTCTTAAGTGAACACTTTTTTTTTTGTTTTCCTCATTCTGCACGAAACCACCAGCTATGCAGGGTTTACACAGCCAATCGGACATCGTATATCCACTAGATGTCGTCATCAACAGTAAACTCACAATTCGGCAGCGTAAATCCAACAATGGCGTTGACAACTTTGAAACGATCATCGTAAATACCTTATTTGGTTGTTTCGTTTTCTTTTCATTCTGGCCTATCAAATTGACTTCACTCCCTTGTTTTTATTTACGAAGTAATTGAGATTTCATTTTAGTGAAATTATATTTTTCAAGTTTAAAATTACCAAATGCAACCTTTTTATTTTACACTCTTATTCTCTTTATTATTCTCTCATTTGCTTTACAAATCCAGATATACTAAAGCAAACTTCAATGCAACTTCAATCTGATGTACTTCAACAAACCCAGATATAATAGAGATTTTTTAGTATATCTGGGTTTATTGAAGTTTGCTGAAAAATATTCAAAAATTTAATATTATTTTTTTAAAGGTGGAGAATATTGCTTATAATATTGCAATATTAACCATTTTTTTAACTATGGTATTGAATTAGGTAGGCCAAATAAGATATTTACGGTAAAAGATGTAAAGTTTGCAATGCCATTGTTGGATTTACGCTGCCAAATCGAGGGTTTACGGTGACAAAGTGACTGTGAAAACCCTGTAGTGATTTACTTGTTTATTGCCAACTGTTTTGCCAACGTTTGATCATTTAGTTTTCGTTCCGTTTGTCTTTCCCGATTCTAGTGCTTTACTTTATGTGTTTTGTTTCATTCATTCCGGTAAGGAGCTGCACCCCTTTCTTTGTTTGTCCGTAGCAAAACCGAAACGCTGCTACAATTAGTTTCGTAAAGGCTGCGCCATAGTTTGTTGTTTACTGTAGCTTTCGGTGTGTTTTTCTCGTTAGGTCGTGTTGTAAAGTAACAATATATCATACTGATCATTAGCAAAGCAAACGGTAACCATTATAAACCAAACCGACAACAAAAACAATCGATTATTATCATCACGCAACAACCAAATACCGACAAAATGAAGCGAGCATTCGTTCCGTGTTATCGTCCCTCACAGAATGTGCCGCCCGGCCCGTTATATACCACATCGCAATGGATCACACCGCACACGTCCACGATCCAGCACTCAATGCAACTGCCCCTGAGTGAAAGCCCCATACCGGAGCTTGCCGAACAGATGGAGTCTATTTGAGCGGTGTGAGTGTTTTTTTTTTTTTGGTTGGGGGTTTGGGGCTGCGCGCGTACGAACGGTACGCCATAGCGATGTAAAGTGAGAGTGAGACGCTGCTGAGGTTGGGTTGTATGCGAAATTAAACGCTAGTTCGATGATAGCAAGAATTAGCACGTGCTTCAATAGTAATCCTTAAGCGGATGAGGTAGCAAATTTGATCTAACAGCCGTAAGCACATTCGTCTTGGAGCTCACTCAAGATAAATTAGACAATAGCAAGTGTTGGTTTGGCTGCGGACTGCGAAGTGTTTCTACCAGCTGGTCACGGATTGTTTTATTTTTTGCTACTAGCTACAAAAAAACGAGTACTTCGCATCATAGGTAAATTTTAGGCGTACCGGCACAACAGCCCAATTATTATCGTATTCTCGTCAAATTACTTTGAAGCGAAACAGGCATTACATGCATTACTGTAACAAGTCAATACGAGACTGGTTCAATGTCAATTTTATGAAATTGAAGTAACGTAATGGAAGCGGCAAGGTGTAAGATTAACATTAATCATAGAACAAAACGAATACAATATTGCAAAAAAACATACAAATTACAATCATATACTCGCATAAAAGAAAACATACACCCCTCCTAGAGCACACCCCGCCAGAGATAGAAAGAGAGAGATAGAGAGAGAGAGAGCGAGGATCGTTTAGCGAACTGCTTTCGTTTTACAAGGAATTCGAGCACTAAAGGGTGGAAGGTGTCCAGCTAATCGAATCGCTCCACGAACTGTAGCTCCCGCGACTGATCCAATTCACCAACGGGAATGTCTCTGCGATAGGTGAATAAGCACCAACGGCGATTGCAATTTTATTGTAGTTGATCATCCCCACCATGGGAGAATCAGCGCACCCAAGCTGGTCAAACTTTGGCGCTTCTGTGTGTTTGGTTCGGCATTATTCCGGAGATGGATCCGGAGATCCATCCAAGTCAAGTAAATGCTCGTCGTACGTCGGTTTTATTCACACGCATGGCAGTAGTTGTTCAGGATTTACATTTACGATGTGATACTCTACGAATCTAGTCGATAAATGATTGATAGCACGGTGTTCCATAAGTCCAACCAGAGTTTGATGCAGTAAAAGAGAGAGAGAGAGAGAGATAGAGAAGAATCATCTTTTGGGCCCCGTAAGGTGTGGGCTGTACCGCTTTAGGGAAGTGTCATCAAAGTGTATTACGAGAGCGCGTTGTTACCAAATGTTGCAATCCGTTAAGGTAATTTAATTATGGGTTTCTGTGTTGCAACGTGTGTAATTCTAATTTATAGTTAATTTTCGTTTTAGAAAATTTTATTTAAAAAAAACTGCCTGCCATCGTCAAAGTCGTGTTTAGGTTTTATTCGTTCTGTAAGCAATTATGTTCTTGTATCGTGCAAAAAGATTAGAAAAAAAGAAAGATGGAGAGAGAGAGAGAGAGAGAGAGAGAGAGAGAGAAAGAGAAGTTTTAACGAGTGAATAATTACGAATATGTGTTTGTTTTTGTTATTGAATGTATTTTGTTTTATTTTAGCTTTAATTGTTTAATTAAGTTAGTCATTCCAGTACGTTTATGATCATAAAAGAGAATTAATAGAAGAAAGGAGGATTTGTTCACTATTCATTTTTGCTATTGGTATGGTAATGATTGAGGTTTGAGCGAGGATGCGTCAATTCATCTCATACAATCGCGCCCGTAAACAATTCAGCGTCCAGCGTGTAAAGTGCTAATTAAAAAAAAAACAAACAAACAAACAAAATGTCTGCATGTTTTACTACAACTACGGCCGTATAAAATCGATCGATTTTTTTTTTGTGAATCCTTTTGTCGTTGCGAAGTTACGGGTGGCGCCTTACAGCACGCTGTAGTTCTGTTCACAACGTTAGCAAAACATTAAGCGAATAACGTACCAACTGCCAAGCATTTACACATAGCAAAGAGGAAGAAAAACAAACCTATTTAACGTATCGATGTCGCTTTTTGGTCGCTGGAACAGGTGGCGGGACTTTTGTAGAGCTTTTAGAAATACAGTGACGGGCACCACCGTAGCAATCACGTCAACGTTGTGAAGTTTGTGAATGACTCTCGAATCTAATCGTGCATCGATAGAACACATCGAAATTGTATTCCCCCGAACGTATTCGTCTGGCCCCGCCACTAGTGTGCGTAGAAGAAAGGTGCATTTTGTTGTTGTTGTGTTTGTAGTGCGAACAAGCAAGCGGTGAGAGCAAAACATTGATGCATCACCGTGTGTCGGCGTCAGGAATTTACTAATCTATACTGTGTAAACCGAAGCAATGCGAACAAATGAATAACCAAGGGACCGGATGTCGGTTTGAACGAAACAACTTTAGTAAAACTAGTAAACCACATACAAACACTCACGCATACATTCTCACGTACAATAATTCCCCGGCAAAACATGCTAGACAAATATCCTAAAGAAAAATGGAGAACAACCATGTAAAAAAACACACACACACGTGTCACGTGGAGCCAGTGAAGTAAAACACTGGCAGGAAGTCGCGATACCCACCATCTACACACGCGCCCAGAATGGAAATGCCGCCAATACAATATATCTAGTCATATCAACCAATACACACGTGCATATAATACATATTACGAAACGGAGGTAAACAAAAATCATTGTAGGACAGACAAGTACGGTCGTGCACCAGAAGTTACATTTCATCATTTCGATAGCGGAGACATATTCATAGGAACGGGGGACCCTTCGGGCCAAACCCAATACCATTGTAGCAGCGTTAGAGTGGAAGCGTAGATTTCGTAGTAATTACACATAAAGCCTAGTGCAAAGGTTTAGCGTCGTCCACATTTACTCTAGTCAAAAGTATGAAACTGTAAGCAAAGAAGTTGGCGGATAAAAAGGAAAAAAAGAACACAAAAAACATACACACACATATATATATATATATATATATATACTAGAAAACAATGGCTCCCCCTTGCGGAAAGGGAGAGCACAACAATAGTAAAAGTGCGCTTGAGTGTATGCGCCCTCTAGCATCTAGAGTAGAGCAACCATATGCAATCAATACTGACAACGAGAGTGAAACAATCGTTTGATAACAATTTGCACATTGCATCACGATAAGTGAGTGTGTGTGTGTTTGTGTATTGCGTAAAACTCGAAACACTCGCCCCCAACCGTCCCATATTTGAGGCAAAACGTGGGCGATGACAGTGCAATGAACAAACAACCGGGCGTCTCCATGAGCGCTTTTGAATTGGCGGGAAAATTGATCGGTTGTGTTGAAAGCATTAACGCACGCACACGCACACCCACATGGTGTAACATGTGAAATGTGCAGTATTTTTCGATTAGCGAGCGAACGTGTAGAGTAGGGTTACAATTTTGGGTCTATTAAAGCGGCCACGCGGTTGATTGGTACATGGGACCGCTGGTACACGCGGATGTACGCTGTAGATACGTGTTGTGAAACGCATCGTAACGAATAATCATGATAATGGCATTACATTCAATTAAATCTCCTTCCCCCCTCCCAAAAAAACACACACACACACATCTCTCCCATCTTCCCCCGTCCCAAAAGGCATCGGATAGGAAAACATTTAGTCGCTATAATTAAACGAAGTAAAACTACAGGAATCGTTTCCATAGAGACAGGCGGTTTTGATCAAGTTAGCAAATGAAGCAACCAATAAAGAAAAAAAATGCTAAATAGATAATGTCCGAACGTATTTCGTTACTGGGGGAAAAAAAGAAACAGAAGAAAAATAAAAACACTTAGAGCCATTGGTGGAGTAGCGAAACACTAGCGTAGCGCAGCAAGTAAAGTATTAGCAAAAGCAGCATATTTTGTGTGTGCGTGTACCCGACACAGATTTGCAAATTGTGCATCCATTGCGTATCGAAACCATGTGCATTGTGCACCGTTTTGCAGTCGCCGGGCTGTGCACAATCGACCGTTCATACATGTGTTCCACCAAAGGTATGCACAAAAGCACAACACAAACAAAATTCAAGCAGACGCCATTGAATGTCTGCTGACGAAAGAACCAAAACACACTCACTGGCTAGCTGGAATGCGCAAAACAGAAAATAAACAGGATGCGAATATCCTTTCAAGTCGATCTCCAAAATGCAGTTCGTTGAGGGCACGTGGAAAAAAAAACAAGGAACCATCATTATCTCGTCACTTTACGTACAACAAACTCACAAATACATATACAATAGCAGCCTAAACATACTAAGCAAACAGAGAGAGAGAATAAGAGAGAAGAAAATCCCACTACAAAACAGTCAATCGCAAGTGATAACAGAACATAAACGTTTGTGCTGCACTGGGGAGGGAAGATCTAGCGGAAGATGAAAAACGGATGCCACAACATTGAACTAGACGAGCGGGAAAGTATGCGAGATGGAAATTGAAGTGTAAGGCGGAACAGTTGCGTGGAAATGCAACAAAATGGATAGACACACCCGGATCAGGACGCAAGGTGGCAAGTGGGATGTGAACGAACACATATTGGTTATTTAGTAACATTACATTTACAGGAAACGAAAACAATAACATTACCCTAGATCATGTTTGTAAGGAAAGCAAAAACCGAGAAAAATACAATTAAACCGTAGACTAGTTATAAATTACTTGATATACATTTTTTTCACAAGGAAATATACTTATAATCACGGACAAATAAAGAAATATTGTGAACGGGACATGATGATGCAGTTTTGTGTAAAGGTGGGAGGGCAAAGAAAAACTCCCTCCCATGGGGAAAATGGGCATAAACTTTTCTTTCTACTGTTGGCTGAGTCAAACTTTTGAGAAGGATGGGAACGCGCGCATATTTCCGTTACACTGGGTTGGAATACACTTTTATTACTTTTACCCTTTGCCCTGTTCTGTATCACGTTCTAAAATTCCTGTATTCTTGTATATTAACATCTAAATTTTTGTTAACAAAAAAGCGTTCAGAACGATTGGTAGGTTTGTTTGTTTGTTTGTTTGCGTTTCTGGTTCCGGTCTGATGGTGTGGATGGCATAATGGAAAGGATACGACAAAGAATGCTACGGGAACGGATCACCAAGTGATAAATAATACAGACTTTTGAAGACTGCAACTCCAACCAATTATTGTTGTTGGGAAGCATCTGGGGAGGGCAGGATATTATAATACCATTCAATGAAGGTTTGGCACGTCCGTTAAGTACTAAGAGCTTGAGCTACCGGTTACGCGGTGGATGTCCTACGTACTGCCTAACTAAATCTACAGATCTTCGGCCTCTTCTACATCGACGTGTATAGGCCCACATGTAAAGCAACTATCTTCTAAGACAATGCACAAGAATACACAAATATACTCGCTCGACATATATCGCTAGTCATAAAAGGGGATTTTTTGCGTTTGTGTTCAACACATTTTGGAATGGGCAATACTTGCATTTGAATACTTTTTTAAGCGAGATAGAGAGAAAGGGAGATACGTGCATAGGGCAGATCAATACCGAACCAACTTCTCATCATCGGTACGCGTGTGTGTGTGTGTGTGTGTGTTGGTGGAATGTGTAGTTGTTGGCCGTTCCGTAAAAAAACTTGTTACACAATGTTCATCTGTATCTTAATCACCACCGTATTATTGTCGGCAAACTTTGCAAAAATGTCCTTAATTTTAGCAAACTCCAAAAATCCAAACCCACGCGGACTGATGTCCTGGTTCGGTCGGTGGAATGCAAGTATTTCCGGC
Organism: Anopheles marshallii; assembly: GCF_943734725.1. NCBI lineage: Eukaryota > Metazoa > Arthropoda > Insecta > Diptera > Culicidae > Anopheles > Anopheles marshallii. Next base: position 13,006,704 of record NC_071326.1, on the reverse strand, counting down.
TTCGACATGATCGTATCATGCTGCGAAAGTTCGGGTGAGCGTACGTTCAACAGCGTTATCTTTATACGACCCTTGAATGGCCACTCGAGATGATAATCGTTCTCTGACTGCATCAGGTGCACGTGCAGCCCGATCGAGTCTTTTGTGCGCGGGGACACATTGATGCGGGCGCAAAATTTGTATCCATGCGGCGAAGTGTACGCTTCGCCGCTGTAAAACATGCAGTTACTGTTCGCTAGCATGGAATCGATTTTGTTGGAAAAATCTTCCAACTTCCACAGCAACACACCACCACTGTACCGAGGATCGATCTCGTGATTGATTTTGGTTAGCTGGATCTCCTGCTTGGATAGTTTGATGCGGAGAATGTGCACTTCCTGCTCGAGAATTACGATACGCTCGTACATTGAGCGAACCAGCTCGTTGGTACTCATTTCCGGCACACTGTTCTTGGCCGGTGGATCCCAAAACTTGTACCGATCACTGCTTCCCGTGTACGTTTCCAAGAGTAGCTGCAAATAGGGAGAAAGGGTTTGAATTAACACCAGCCCCTGATCATTATGCTTCTGTTCTGTGGGAAAACTACCTGTAAATGCTGCTGACAGTCGGAAGCAATGTGCGCGTTAAGTGCATCTTCATCCGCAGCAACAAACTTGCACTTTATCCGTGCGAAAGGACACGGTTGGCTTTGACGAGACATCGCGAATGGGCACTGGCGCAGATGCGTATCAATTTCGGTGGGTGAAAACTGATCGACACAGCCTCGCATTGAATTCGGGCACGGTTTCTTGATTTGCGATATTTCACGCCGCGTACAGTTGTCCGGAAATATGTCGCACTTGATGTCGAGCGGTTCGTTGTCCAAGGGGCAGTTGGAGTTTTTCTCACTACACAGTGTAACGAACAAACGAAACAACTCATTAAATGTGATTATTTTGAAAGCGTTACAAGCCAAAAGATATACTTCAACCAATCCGTAATGCATTTCCGACAGAACCGATGGCCGCACTTGGTGAGGATGGGCTCGTTCAGCCAGCAGTAGCAGATGGGACATTCATATCGGGCTTCAAGCGTTCCATCGTCCGCTTTGGCAGCACTCTGCGGGAAGATTATAATGATCATAAAAGGGGTGAGTAATGCAATAAAATTTGTCCGTGCATTCCGAAGGTAGCATCCGTCTAGGCCATATCAAACGGTCTAGCGAGCAGTTGTTATATGAGTCATCTTGATACATCCGGGAACACACGACGAAGACCCCACATACGAGGATTTGACAAAACACTTAATCCGGCTCCGGCACTCCCTTACCTGCAAACAATTTTCCTCGGCGGATACTTCTCTTTTCACGGGTCTACTCATTTCTTATCATAATTAGTGTACGAAAATATTGCACCAAACAAAGCGATTTGTGTATTTTCCGTTTGTCAACTATTTTGTGTTGTGCATGGTCCCACGGTCGATACGAAAGATGTGATATATATGCATTTTGACAGCTGTTTGTTTATCATATTTTTATATATTTCACTGTAAAACTTAGTACAAGTTTAATTCAATTTCGATTTTGAGTAAAACAATGTGCAAATATTCCAATTGTATTGATCAACAAAAATTAGAAAAATAAAAAATTAACATCGGCAGCTTCTCTTTAGACACCTTGGGCAAGAATGACGGAGTTGTCACTGCAAACGTGTACAACATTCCGCTGATTTCGTTCGCTCTTCCTGGCCGTCTCGGAAACTTGGTGTGACGATCGCATTAATCAGCGATCTTTGCCATTAATTCCAAAGGCTTTGCATCGCGTGCATTGCAATTCTTCCGTTCGGACGTAGTGCAAATTGTGGGGTACTAAACGTGCATCAGAATGGCCGCTGCATTAACACCAGAGGAGAAGGAGCATCTGATCACTCGCAACCTGCAGGAGGTGCTGGGACAGGATAATCTCCGCGCGATCCTGAAGGAGCGTGATCTTAAAATATACTGGGGCACGGCTACTACCGGCAAACCGCACATTGCTTACTTCGTGCCGATGTCGAAGGTGGCCGACTTTCTTAAAGCCGGTTGTGAAGTGAGTGAAATAAAACACCGACCTTGCATAAGCCTCAGTGGTCGAATGTTATCACTTTCACTGCGCTTATCTCTCGCCGCAGGTAACGATCCTGTTTGCAGATCTGCATGCGTATTTGGACAACATGAAGGCACCGTGGTCGCTGCTGAAGGAACGCACCAAGTACTACGAAGCGGTTATCAAGGCGATGCTTTCGTCACTGGGAGTCCCATTGGATAAGCTGCGGTTCGTGTGTGGCACGGACTATCAGCTGTCGAAGGAGTACACACTCGATGTGTACCGGTTGTCCTCGGTAGTGACGCAGCATGATGCCAAGAAGGCAGGTGCGGAGGTGGTTAAGCAGGTGGAACATCCTCTGATGTCCGGGATCTTGTATCCTGGGTTGCAGGCTCTGGACGAGGAGTACCTTAAAGTGGACGCTCAATTCGGTGGTGTGGATCAGCGTAAAATTTTCACCTTCGCTGAGAAGTACCTGCCTCAGTTGGGATATGCCAAACGCATCCATCTGATGAACCCGATGATCCCGGGACTGGCCGGTGGCAAGATGTCATCGAGCGAGGAGGACTCGAAAATTGATCTGCTCGACAGTGCGGCGAAGGTGAAGAGCAAGATCAAGAAAGCGTTTTGCGAGCCGGGTAATATCGAAGATAACGGGCTGCTGAAGTTTGTGAAGCACGTCATCTACCCGATGTTTAAGGAAGGTGAAGCATTCACGATCCATCGTAAGCCGGACTTTGGTGGAGACCTGGTGTTTGTGGAGTACGAAAAGCTGGAAGCATGCTTTGCCGCACAAGAACTGCATCCCGGCGATTTGAAGGCAGCTGTGGAGGTGTACATAAACCGTCTGTTGGAACCGATCCGGAAGTCGTTTGAGAGTGATTTCTATCGGGAACTAACCGAGCGTGCTTATCCTGCGCCGGTAAAAGTTGTGGCTGGAAAACAAGCAGCCGGAGGAAAGCAACAACAGGGCACGAATGCTACAGCGGCTGGAAACGGTGCTGCGGGTGAAAATACACCGGATAAGCTGGAACTGAAGGTGGGCCAAATCATGGACGCCGTGAAGCACCCGGACGCCGATAGTCTCTGTGTGTTGACGGTTGATATCGGAGGCGGTGAGCGGAAGGCGATCGTGAGCAATCTGATGTCTCACTACACACTGGAGCAACTCCGGGAACGGTTAGTGGTGGTGCTGACCAACATGAAGGCGTCCAAAATACGTGGCGTTGAAAGTGAGGGTTTGGTGTTGTACGCGGCCGGAGCGGAAAAATGTGAAGCATTGGCGGTGCCAGAAGATTCGAAAGTTGGCGAGCGAATTATTGTGGAAGGGTTCGACAATACGAGCAATCCGGTGCCACCACTAAACCCGAAGAAGAAGGTGTGGGACAAGATTCAGGCCGAACTGCACACCGGTACGGATGGAGAGGCATTGTGGAAGGAATTCTCACTGATGACTCTGAACGGTGATCGGGTGACTAGCACACTTGCTGGAGTCAGCATCAAGTAGGCTGAAGGTTGGAGCTTTGCTGAGTACCATGGCATTTCGCAGCTTAGCTGTTGCGCTTTGAGAGATTTATTTTTTGATCATTTTGTGTCCCGTCGATCGTTCGGATAAAGAAAAAGTGAGCGTTCACATTCGTTTCGTGTTTTGCAGAGTAATTTATTAAATTTGGCATCGCATACAATCGAAAGAGGCGTTTTTTTTTGTAATGAAGGAAAGAAATTTCCCTGGTTCTCTGCTGAGCTATTTGGATAACAAACAAATTGGCAACACTGCTTCCCATCTAGGCAGCACTGGTGAAATGTAAATAACAACAAGTGCACGTTGTGGGAAAACTGTCAAAATCAGCTGTTTTTAGCTGTTGGTAAATTGTTGTGTTGGCCGCGTAAAAGCGGTCCTTTTCCTTTGCTGCGAAAGTGAGAAATCGACAAAACTGTGATAGAAGTGTATTAATTGCATTAAGATAAACATGGTACGTGTGGATTTATCGAAATTAATACAGCTACAAACGAACGCTAGCCAGGTGCGAAACATCTGCATTCTGGCACATGTGGATCATGGCAAGACGACACTTGCCGATAGTTTGATTGCAAGCAATGGCATCATTTCCACGCGCTTGGCCGGAAAATTACGCTACATGGATAGCCGGCCCGATGAACAGGAGCGACAAATCACCATGAAAAGCAGTAGTATCGCGCTGTACTTTCGGAACGAATCAAACGAGAACAATACCACCGACGAATATTTGGTAAATTTGATCGATTCACCAGGGCACGTGGATTTTAGTAGCGAAGTTTCGACCGCCATTCGGCTGTGTGATGGAGCCATCATCGTTGTTGATGTGGTTGAGGGCGTTTGTCCCCAGACCCGTGTATGTTTGCAGCAGGCGTACAACGAGCAATTGTCGACCGTTTTGTTGTTGAACAAAGTCGATCGTTTGGTGCTGGAAAAGCGTCTCGAACCGGCAGAAGCGTACCAGCATCTGGCGCGGGTGCTGGAGCAGGTTAATGCCGTGGTGGGAAACCTTTTCGCGACGGATGTTTTTGCAAGGGAGCAAATTAGTACCGCAGTCGATCAAACATCCGCCCTGGAGGAGGCGGACGATTCCTTTCTGTACTATTCACCCCAGCAGGGCAACGTACTGTTCGGATCGGCTCTCGACGGATGGGCATTCGATTTGGCAACCTTTGCCCGGCTATACCAGGGAAAGCTGGAAGGTGTAACGGACAGTGGAGCCCTGTTGAACGCGTTGTGGGGTGACTATTTTTATTCTCCCCGTAAAAAAGCGATCGAATCTGGTGCAACCGAAAAAGGCCGTAAACCACTCTTCGTACAGCTGGTTCTAGAGAATCTGTGGAATATTTACGCGCTGGTAGAAAATCGAGACGAAGCCAAACTACGTGCCATCTCGGAACGTTGCGGCGTGGTACAGAATGGGCGCGATTTGCGGCACGCTGATGGACGAATTCCCGTACGGAATCTGCTCTCCGGGTGGTTGCCAATGGAACGATCACTGCTGGGGGCGGTTTGTCGTTCGGTTCCCAACCCAAGCGGTATTAGTGAGATGAAGGCTGAAAAGCTACTGTGCTCTAGGTTGGCCGATTTCGGATCTTATCCACCGGAAACCCAAGTACTAAAGCAGGACATTATGCATTGCGCTGCGGACAGTGAACGGTTGATTGTGTTCGTTTCAAAAATGTTTCCCATCGAGCATGGATCTCTGGCCGCAGCTAAGGACACGTTGGAACGGTTAACGAAGGCTCTTTCCTTAAGCGATGGAAGGGAAGCTGATGATGAGCACGATGGAGCAACGGAGATATTTCTTGCCTTCGCTAGAGTATACAGTGGGACACTTAGGAAAGGATCTCGTGTGTTTGTCATTGGACCGAAGTATGACCCACGGACGATGCACTCGAACGATAGTGATGCTATAAATCCGCACCTTGTCGAGATCGAGGTTGATAGTCTCTTTCTGCTGATGGGACGGCAGCTAGAACCGGTTGATTTGGTCCCGGCTGGCAATATAGTCGGAATAGGAGGTTTGCAAAACGTGGTCCTGAAGACGGCGACACTCAGCAACACGCGGTTCTGTCCACCGTTTGTCGATCTTCCCTTGATAGCGACACCGATCCTGCGAGTTGCCGTTGAACCGAAGGATATTCAAAAAATGCCTCAACTTGTACGTGGACTAAAGCTTCTCAATCAAGCCGATGCGTGTGTCGAGGTGCGTGTTCAAGAGAGTGGCGAACACGTCCTACTGACCCTAGGTGAAGTACACCTGGAACGGTGCATAAAGGATCTGCAGGAAACGTACGCCAAGATAAAGCTAAACGTATCGAAACCGATCGTACCGTTCAAGGAAACAATTGTGCCGTTCGTGCCAACTTCGGAGGATAACCCGGAGGAAGAAATAGCGAAGGACAGAGAGAAAGATAAAACCGTTACCCTTCAGACGCCAAATCGTCAATGTACAATAAAACTAGTAGCGATGCCAATTTCACACGAGGTGGTGGATCTGCTAAACGCTAACGAATCGGTGCTGAAAGCGTACGTTAGAGCACACGAAGTTAAACAAAATCTTCCACAAGCGCTGCAGGATTCAATCCGTGAGCTCAGATCAAATCTGATAAAACATTTACCCGAAACGGTTCCGTTCGATCGCATTTGGTCCTTAGGGCCGAAGAAATGTGGTACTAATCTGCTGATTAATTGTACCGATTTCAAGCACACTTCCGTGTGGTACGGAAATGAGGCAGACGAACGACAAACAGATGATCCGCGGACTCAGTACGAGTCGTCATTTTTGAACGGGTTCCAGATGGCATCCTTAGCCGGACCATTGTGCGATGAACCGATGCAAGGTGTTTGCTTTTTAGTCGAACGCTGGGAGGTTGATGTAACGATTGGGGTGGATCTTGCGTCTGTTGCTTCTCACGGACCACTCTCGGGTATGTATGATATAAGAAGAATTAAAATGGAAGCATTTGGTGACCGATTCTCACGATCTACAGGACAAATCATGTCAGCGGTTAAGGAGGGATGTAAAAAGGCTTTCCAAAATCAACCCCAGCGGCTGGTTCATCCAATGTACAGTTGCAATATAACCGTAAAATCGGACGTACTCGGTAAGTTTGTATTGCTGTTGTCTTTTTCGTGTAAATAATATCGTTAAAATTTATAACAACCAAAGGGGAATATATTTTGAAATTATTCGTGTTGTTGTCATCGTGGATGGCAACACTGTCGGTTTGTTTGAGATTCCTACCCCTTGTCGCGAGTAGGAGCTATTCTGTCAAAATGTATTTTTCCGAGCTGTCAAAACGAGCACATGGTTTGTTGTCGATAGAAACAAACGGCGACGATCGAAAGTTCCTCTACTTTTGCCGACCCGGGAAGTGAAAACGTGTGTTAAAAGTGGATAATATTATAATTCTACGTTTTCGTCAGTGCCGTTTGTAGTTGTAAAGCTAACTCATCTAATCCACCAGAAAGATGGGAAAGAAAGGAAAAGTAGGAAAGGATCGGCGCGATAAGTTCTACAAACTAGCGAAAGAATCCGGGTACAGGTCGCGTGCCGCCTTCAAGTTGATCCAGCTGAATCGGCGTTTCGGATTTTTGCAGCAATCACAAGTATGTCTCGATCTGTGTGCCGCCCCGGGCGGTTGGATGCAAGTGGCCAAGCAAAACATGCCAGTTTCCAGCATTGTAATCGGTGTGGATCTGCACCCGATCAAGAATGTACCGGGTTGTATCAGTCTTATCGGGGATATTACAAGCGACAAAACTAAGGCAGATTTGGCTAAGGAACTGAAGACCTGGAAAGTGGACGTTGTGCTGAACGATGGTGCTCCGAATGTGGGTAAAAATTGGCTGCACGATGCATACCAGCAGGTCTGTTTGACGCTTAGCGCTGTGAAGTTGGCGACACATTTCTTGCGACCGGGCGGATGGTTCATCACGAAGGTGTTCCGCTCGAAGGATTACAATGCGTTGATCTGGGTACTGAAGCAGCTGTTCCGCAAGGTGCATGCCACCAAACCGTCCGCATCGCGTAAGGAGTCCGCTGAAATCTTCGTCGTGTGTCAGTACTTTAAGGCGCCGGATAAGATTGATCCTCGCTTTTTGGATTCGAAGTACGTGTTCGAAGAGTTGGACATTCAGTCAACGGACATTTCGTCGAGTAACATTCTTAAAGATTTGGAGCGTAAGACGGCCAAGAAGCCGAAGGTGGAAGGATACGATGGTATGGATGTGAGGAAGATCGTCACCGCGCTGGAGTACATGCAGAACGATAAACCACTGGCCCTGTTGAGCCGGGTAACGGAAATTACTTTCACAGCCAAGGATGAGGCGATTGCAAACCACCCCCGTACGACCACAGAACTGAAGGAATGTTGCAAAGACATTAAGATTCTTGGGCGTAAGGATATAAAGGAACTGTTGCGCTGGCATAAATTGTTAAGCCCAGAGTTTGTAAAATCGAGCGATGAGAAGCCGGACGACAATAAAAAGAAAGGCGAAGGCAAGGATGGTTCGAAGGATGATGATGAGACGGATGTGGATGAGGACATAGTGGAGTTGAAACAGATTGAAAAAGAAATTGCCTCCCTGCAGGTTGAAGAGGAACGTAATTCGAAGCGAAAGCGCAAGAAGACTAACAAGGAGCGTTCGAAATTGAACGAGAAGCTTAGCCTCAAGATGGTCATCAAGGGTGACGCAGGACCGACTGAACAGGGTGAGGATTTAGTGTTCTCGCTAAAGGATGTTGGTACCAAGCAGCAGCTGGAGAGCATGCTCGACCAACCTCCCGATACTGTGGTGGAGGATGAAGAAATGTCGGACGATGAAAGTAAAGACGATAGGTACATACGGTATGATCGTGAAACGAAGGGGGATCTGTTTGAGGATGATACACTGCTTGCCAAAACAGCCGACAGCGATTCGGAAATAGATTCGGATTTCGACGAGAAAGGATTGGCAATGGGCTCTGATGAGGGAGAATTGAGCTTCGAAGAGGATGAAGATTATAAGGATCCCTCGGATGATGAAGATCGCAATCCGTTGATAACCGATCTGGACTATCGGAACAAAGCGGACAAGCGAGTCCAGCGGGCACAGCTGTGGTATGAGCAGGATGCTTTCAAAAAGCATAACCTTGATACGAACGATGAAGAGGTGGATTTCGATTTGGACAAGTTGATCGAGGCGTACAAGAAGTCCGGCGTGAAGGTACTCGGTGCGGAGAAGGATGAAAAGAGTAAGGAACCGCTTGGCAAAAAGGCACGCCGACGAGCAAAGCATGACTTGGACAAGACGGAGTCGAGCGATAACGAAACGAGCAGCTCTTCGGATGAGGAAGAAGATCCACTGGAGGCGAAGGTGGGCACGATAGTACACAAGATGGTCGAAACAGTCGGCGACAAGAAAAGTGGATTTGAGATTGTTTCCTCGGAAAAGGTGCGCAAGCAGAAAAAGGTCAAACTAAGCGAAGAGGAGCTGGCGCTGGGACAGATGCTAATCACGGGAAAGAAGATGCGCCGTGATATCATTGATTCCGCGTTCAATCGGTATATGTTCAATGACGCCAATCTGCCGGATTGGTTCGTGGAAGATGAGCTGAATACGATGAAACGGCAACTGCCCGTACCGGATGAGGTGGTTGACCAGTACCGCAAATCGAAGGATGAGTTTAACGTACGCACGATCAAAAAGGTAATGGAAGCGAAGGCGCGCAAAAAGCGACATCTAACGAAGCGTTTGGAGAAGATCAAGAAAAAGGCGGAAACGATCATGGAGAACGTGGACAACTCGAACCAGGAGAAGGTTCGTCTGCTGAAGAAGTAAGTAGCGAGAATGTGGTATATCTTTTATTTAGAACTTAACAGTTACTAACCATTCGAATGCTTTTCATTCCAGGCTCTACAAAAAGGCGGACGCAAAGAAGAAGGATGTGACGTACGTCGTGGCGAAGAAGACGGGCGTTAGTGGCAAGAAGGTGCGCCGTCCGAAGGGTGTGGAAGGCCGGTTTAAGGTAGTCGATCCTCGCATGAAGAAGGATCGCCGGGGCGAAATGGCGAAAGACAAACGTTCCAAGAAATTTGGCAAGGGTTCTGGTAAAGGCAAGGGTAAAGGAATGGCAAAGGGAAAGGCAAAAGCTGGCGTAGGTCGACAGAAGTGATGTGTGTAGCGTATTTGAAGAATTATTGCACGAAGAGAGCAATTCACTTCAACGAAATATAAATGTTAAATAAAACTACCTACACTTAGCCGTTACTTTTAGTTCATGTACAGTCGAATTTATTGTTTCCTTTGAGTTGTGTACATTCCTAGTCCCGGAGATTATCAGTGCCTCCAAAATAGAATAACGATCCAGAATATTGCCAAAACTTCCAGCTGTAATGAGAACATGCTTGCCTTCGAGGGTGTCTTTCGTACGTTAGAATCCTTGGTGATTGGTATGATCTTGGGCGACAAGGTAGAATGGATGGACGAAGTGTTCGATCGTACCACAATGCTCACGACAGTCGTCGAAGAACCCGTTTGGGAATGTTTTGTTGCCTGTGGTGAAGCTTTCCCGCCAGAGCTTTTCGATGCACCATCAGCAGTAACGGATGGCGTTGCCGATTTCGGTGCTGGTTTGTCGGACATTTTAACGGTCGACAGCTGTCCCTCAATGCCGTTTGTAACTATGCACTGGCTCAATACCTTCCAGCCTTCACATATGTGACTGCCCGCAAAGGAACAACCCATGTGATAGTTCCAAATACCGTCGGTAGTGTAGTTCACCTGGAAACACTGATACTTGCTTGCCGCAGGCACCTTCCCGAGGGATGGATTGTGCGGGTTCAGCAAAAGATGGGTCATGTTAACTACTGCATTGCTACATTCGACTAGCCCGGCAGAATTAAGGCATTTGTTGTAGTTGTTGATCGATTGACAGAATTTGCAGCTCACTGCAGCAGCTGGAAGGCAAGCGGGACATTTAGCGTACAACACGGAAAATAGGGTCTTAATGAGAGAAGTACCTTCGTTGGTGAATATGCCGACCAGCGGCAGTAGAACGCAGATGAACGCATGCCAATTGCGCAACATCACGGATGTGAATTGGAACTAACGCAGCAACACCGTCCTCGCGCGAGAGTACGCGCTGTAGTTGATGCGATCGATGTACGTACCGCGGCCAACGTGTGCGAAGTTGCATGAACAGAATTTGTTGTTTGGTGTTGATACTCCGGTTTCAGTTGGGAAAAAATACAATCATTGTGGTTGTTTCTTTCAAGTTTACCATGCGAGTCATTACAATCCACGGGCTCTAATTAACCACGTTGAAGGTGTTTTCCTCATTAGGGATGTTTGTTCACCAATTTCATTAGAAACGTGGAACTTTCGGTTCGTTTTTTTTCGTATATCGCGTTTTTATTAATAATATTGTTACTAATTTTACGTTAGTCTTACGCATCTAGCATTGTAATTAAATAGTGTGTGGGGGTTTTGTGTTTTTTCTCGCTAGTTTAATTATTTGTTTTAACTTTCTCTCGCTTTATCCTTCGCTGCATAATTCCTTCTTATTTCTTCTTATATTCCTTCTTATTCTTCTGCTGCTTATTCCTTCGCTGCATAAACATTAGTGGTAGAAAAGTGTCAGTAAAATCTTTCCTTCGTCGTCACGTTTACGTTTTAAAACGCTTCGATGTCGATACGACCCCGTTTCAGTTGCTCACATTACCATGCTTTTAATGTTAATATGCTTACATCAACAATGCTTTCCCCCCTTTTAATAGCGGATAGCCGCGGATGCGTGGAAATGTTTGAAAATACTATTTACAACAAGAATGCGAACAATCTTCCATCAACCATCCTGCTTAGGCATACTCTCTCCGTACCAGGAGGGGGGCCTTCCGTAGTATGTAGTAATAGCAAAAATACTACCGTAAAACAAAAATCGATTCGTTAAAACAAAAATATATCTTTTTTTCCGGTACCACATTGCAAATGTTCGAACGCCATCCGGCGGCCTCCGTGTGGGCGCACGCCAGCCCCAAACCAATTTCGCCCCTTGTTCGCGAAGGTGGGTTCGTTGGGTTGCTTAATTCTCTTTATTGTATTGTAAATTTAAAACAAATAAATAGTAGAATATTAATAAATAGGCAAGTTTTGGGAGAGAAATTGGGTGGCAGCACAGTTCAAGCGCCGCCTAATGTTCTACCGTAATCTACCGGCGATCTCGTTCTTTCCATCACTGGTGGCCATCGTTTTGTTTTCGTACTGGTGCGCACATTAACATCCTTTCCTTCGGTTAAAATTCTGTTCCCAACCTGCTGTTCCCGTTTTTGGCGCAGTAGCGATGAAAAGAAAGAGATATCGGAACAGATCGGACAGGTGAGTTGCACCGTCCTGTGCTGTACCGTGAACCGGACCATAGCTGAAAACGATTTCAAGATGGTGACCGTTCGTCTGCTCGATCGTACGATCGCGATCGCGGAACCGTTTTTTTGCGTCTGTGTGTCCTAGTAGCTACCGTTCGATTACTGGCGGTGTAATGGAATGAATGGGCGTGTAATATGGGGGTGCAATTGCTGTCCGTATGGGTGCATTGATTAAAACGGATAGTTACGACTTGCTCTGTACGACTACTAACCTGGCGCCAGGTCTTTCTTGCATACGAATATAATTAACTATCGACAAATAAATAATGGAAAATAGCATTCGAGTTCGATGGGAATGAGAGGCTCTCGGAGGTACAAACTAAAGGACAGTGAATGAACGAGATGGAGATGAGGATGATTAAGTTATACGCGTGTAGGACACTACCGGGGATGCGGGCGGCTGCTCACGATCCCCATTTCCAACTGGCATGGTGAGCGGTTTGTCTTAACGTTTGTGTCGAATAGTGTCGCCATCGCGTCAAAGCCAAGCACCACATGCCCACGACATGGTGTAGTCGGTGGAAAACGGTTTAAGCTTCGTTGGCCAGTGCCGCCGGATCCGTGGTGCTCTGGTACGTCCGGGAGACGGATTCAGTCTCGTTGTCAACGGCAGCACTGATGGCGGCAGAGTTCGCACGGTACGACGATACCGGCTGTCGCGATGGGATCTTCCACTTGTTGTACACGTTGGCGGGCGTTTTGGCTGGCTTCGAGGCGTAGTAGCTGGAGGTTTCCGGTGGTACGCACAGCATACCGTACACGTTGATACCGGGCAGTCCGGCGTACGTTGGCTGATCGTGAGCCAACGGTCCCTCTGCGCGGTGAGAATGAGGTCAGGTTTAGTTTTTGCTTTTGCATTTGCCATCAGAACAATCGATAAATGCTGCCCAAACTTACCGAGCCGATAGTGTGGCGGGCATTTGCAGATAACCAGATAGTGCGACTTGCCGGTTCGAGTGTTTTGCAGCGCGAGAATCGACCAGTCCTTCGGTGCACGGCAATCGCGCAGCTCGTTCGTGTTTTCGCACGTCTTCGCCAACGTAATGGCCCGCTTCTGCTGATTGCCAACGAGCTTGATCGTGTGGTTGTCGTCTTCGTTCAAACTAGCCGAGCAGGGATCGCGGTATCTGGTATTGCGAGAAAATGGGGCGATACAAAATGTGGAGAATGAGCTGGATATTTAAAAGACTCAATGGCAAGATCGGAAGAATTCGATGTAGCGAGATTGTGTGAGGTATGTTAGTAGATAAGGCTACACAAGAGTTATAGTAGCAATGACGAACTTCACATGACATAACTAATAACTAATACGATGTGTGAACCATTCCTCCTTGCGGAAGGTAAAATCAGAAAAAAAAAAAATCAGGGCAAACCAAGATTTCCTGAGGTTCTAACGCCAGCTAGACCTTCAATTTCTGGAAGAGCCGTTTCAAACGTCCATGATCGAGCGCTACCCAAGCTCTCAACTACTTAACATTATTACGTTACCTGAGTAGGTCTTTAAGGCCACTTTTGTGCCATGAGGAAATAATTAAAAGATTTTTTTATGAATTAGTCGCCTGTTGTCATTCCAATGACGTGTCCAGAACACCGAAATCTTATACGTTATTCGACTAATTGCATAACTAGCAGTAATCGTCATCAGTGCAGCTTCTCCATTGTTATTCTGAGACTTTTATCGTGCTAAAAGCCCTTCTGACTATCTTCCTTTCGCATGCGGGCTAAAGGATTTTCGTGAACTTTGGACAAAGTTCATGTCCCAGAGGTATATAAGAGTGAGGACTTTATAATTTTTTTTATAATCCAAGCTGCGATCGTGACAACTAGAATTTTGAGAGAAGTTTCTACAGGCTCTAGAATAACGGGTTGGTTGCCATATCCCTTGGACGTATCTGTTGGAACCACCCCCGTGTAGTTGGAACTCCAATACGAATACGTTGGGACTGAACTCCAGTACGTTGGAACTGATCGTCCCAATACCTCTTGTAACTCGCCTTACGAACTCGGATTCTAATCCAAGATTAAACCAAATTTACTACATTCCCACTCCAATTCAATCTCAATTCGCAGCTTGTGCTGTTGATCTCATTTGGAATACTTCGATGATGATATACTACGGGGGGTTTTCTAGTTAAGGTGGTATATTTGACACCATTTCTGAATGCTTTTCAAGCTAACCTCAGCGATCTTCTCAGGTATTTTATGACCTTCGCAAGAGTCTATCACATAATATTTTAGAACCATTTCTCCTAGGCACAGTGTGTGTTGGGTTAATGTACATGTGTCACCGATCGGTAGACTTCACCTTCAGCAATGATTCATGGCTCCCATTTCCCTGTTGACATTCTTTCTTCTAAAACGAAACCGTCTGTTCAAACAACCGGCATGCATCCCAGTATTGGTAACATTAGGCTGTACCGATGACGAAATTCTAAATACACCATGATCACAGTGCCGTTAGCCATAGTTTCAGTTTTTCGGCAAATGTCTTCGAAGCAACAGGTGGTCCAACGCTCGGTGTCCTCTGGGGATGCTGGGCGCCTTACTGTGTCGCTGCTCGTTGCAGTGTGTCTCGTTGGCAGTGGTATGTAATTGAATTTGAAGGTGTATGCGTGTGTGTTTGTGTCTGTGTTTGTTGGTTCTCTGACGACACGTTGTGTATCTGTTCCGTTTGCAGCGTTGGCACTGAACTGTAAAATATGTCAATCGACCGGCGATTACGAGGCCTGTCTGCGTAGTCCGTCCGCACCGTGCACGGTACCGCTGGTCAACACAACGCATCTGTTTCTGACCTCAGCAAACCCGACACTGCGTAACGTTACGTACCAGGGTGTACCGATGTTCCAGTGTTTCCAGGTGAACTACACCGTTGGGCCGATGTGGCACTATCAGATGGGGTGCACCTACATCAACACCAAGATCTGTGAGGGTTGGCGAGCGGCGAGCAAATGTCTTACCACCACGTCGAACGTGATGGGCGTACCGGGCCGGGTGAAGGTTCCACACATTGCCGATTACAACCCGCACGGCCCACCAGTCCTGCCGCACACGAACGGTGTTGTGCAGCCGTCGGTGACCGGGATGAAGCGCAGCTCCAAATCGGCTTCCGGTAGGAGTGCCGTACTGGTGGAATGTCTCATGCTGACCATGGTGGTGGGTTGGGCAATCCGAAAGGTGCTAGGATACTAATAGTTGTACTGGTGTAATGTAGCGAATACTGCGGACGACTGGGTATTGCAGGATATCTCTTTTCGTAGAGCGAAAGGTACGTTATCAACTTGGGCGCAAATAATCAATTTGAATAAAACTTAAGAAACAACCCCAGAGGGGAGTTAAACGGTTAAGTTGTATTATTTTTTCCACGTGATCTACTAAGATGTTAGTCGACGCCGTCGACGTCCAGAAGTGTGCTAATCGTCACGGATACGACAAAACGTATGTTTGTTGGTGAATTAGAAAGCTTCTTGTAGCAAGCCCCTGTCCATGTGGTGCACA
This sequence comes from Anopheles marshallii, assembly GCF_943734725.1. Classification (NCBI taxonomy): domain Eukaryota; kingdom Metazoa; phylum Arthropoda; class Insecta; order Diptera; family Culicidae; genus Anopheles; species Anopheles marshallii. The sequence continues at coordinate 12,991,220 of NC_071326.1, read as the reverse complement.
ATTGTATCGAAAGTATTTCTCCATTTGATCGCTGTGCTTACCATCAGATCATGCTGTTAAACGATCCTCAGACTGCTTCTATGAGTGTACCGAACTCCTCTGCTCCTTCGTCTCCCGCTTTACCCCCCCAACCAAGGGTGTACATTTTGAACCAATTATTAATCGACCGCTTTCCATCGTGCGTGTGCCCCATCGATGGCCCTGTAGTAATGTTCATTAACTTCGGCTTGGCGATCGATCGAAATCGATGCGCCCCGTGCACTGGATTCCAGGTCACCGGAATCCGGGTTCGGCCAATCGAACACTTACTTCCGGTCATTGAATCCGATCGGGTACCGATCGTTGCGGCACCCGCGCTTCAATGCTCCACCGAATCGTAATCACCAGCGTGTGTGTTCCGTCGAACAGGTGTGTACCATTTTGTGGGTGGTTTTTTTTTGTTGTTGTTGTGTAGTTCCATACTTACGATCACCACCTTGCCAAGCCAGGAATGGGAGGGGAGGAATTTCTTCACCCCTTGCTTGTATCGGCCGGAAGGCGAACGTTTCCCCGTACGTGGTGTAGGCCCAGTAACCTGGTTGGCTACGGGACGCAGGCTATTGTAACCAATTTTCCACAATAAACACACACACACACACACACACACACACACACACACACACACACACACACACACACACACACACACATGTGGCGTTAAAGCCATGATGGTGGCGAAGTTTGCGAGATGGCTCGACGCATTTTCCATTCTTCAAAAACCCAATTTTCCGGACCACAAAATGTTCAAAGGGAGAAATTTTTGCATACGGCCACTGTACACTGTGCCGGTGTGCTAAACTAATAGCCTTCGTGGTGCAATTCGATTCGATTATGAATTTCGACTCTCACATCACGATGAGCGATAGGATTGTGGTACGCCGGGGGCAAGATGAGTGAGTGATCGCAACAAATCGAATAACGAAAATAATAAACACACACACACACACACGGCACAAAGAAATCAAACAATTTGAAGTGTTGGGAAAGCTGGGAAGGCATTCTCTCGCTCTCCATTCGGTGGAAAAATGTTGGTGAAGGCATTGTGAAGGCTTATTAAATAGATCTTTCGCACCACAAAAGCCCTCCCCGCCCCAAACCAAAAGTGATTTGAAATTTTTGGATTAAAACGATAAGAAAGATGGATAATTATGATTTCCGGACCCGGTGTAAGGTAATTGCGATGTGTTTTTTTTTGTTATAGCAATTTTAAATTAAACAATATAATGCTACCAAACAATGCAATGGCATCTTTGAGATGGCAAACCGTATTATACAGAGGTTTCCATTAAACGTTTTGTAGCTTTAAAAAATGTATAAATCATATCTTAATGTGTGGAATATGATATCGATCAAATGGACACCTTGGCACCGAATCGTTACCCCGAAATTACCAACCTCTGGAGCACAGGTCGGACTGAATCGTTTGCTTGCTTATTGTTGACTTTGAGCTTAGAGATCTGCACATTTACGAAACTCTCCAGTAGAAAGTTTCGCCGGGTCACTTGATCTTGTGGCAAGTTGACATCACGAAAGAACCATGTCCGGAAGTTGCTTGGGCAGTATGTTGATTCGTACATTATGTGGCACGTAGAACTGTCTTGAGGGAACTAAAGATGGGGCATATATTTCATTCGAAGGGTTCGAAAATATGAGTCAAAGTGTTAGAATAAAGATTAATCTCTTTAACTTACTTAATATATAACATATTTCAACAACTTTAAGCAAAGGAGGGAAGAACGGCAAAAAAAGATTGATTTTTTTTTTCTTCAGAACCATATTTTCCCAAGTTCCAAAAACGTTATCAATTCACTTTCCTATGGTAGCAACTCATTCACTGCGAATTAAAAATGTCAGCAGTAATTTAACTCATTAACTTCTCGCGACGACCTCACGATTTAAATCATAACGAACTCATGTGTGAGTTAACGCAGGATTTAACTCTTCGTGGCGATCTTCAACTCATGAATTAAATCTTGAGTTAGCTCATGTCAGGATTTAACTCTTGTCGACTCACAATTGAGTTAACTCAAGATTTAAATCATGGGCTAAAGGTCGCCGTGAAGAGTAAAATCGTGAATTAACTCACACAAGGATTTAAATCATGAGTTAAAGGTCACTGTGAAGAGTGAAATCAAAGTGGTTTTGAATGATTTAATTCTCAGCGAATAAGTTAAATAAAAAAGAGTTAAAAAAGAATACTCTTCTTGGTGATTTGAATTAACTCACTCTCTTCTTCTTCTTTATCGACACAACAACCTCAAGAGTTCTAGGCCTGTTCTTGAATTTTGAATTTTTTAACTCACTCTCTAGAATTATTTAATTCATTGCTTCATTCTGAATCCGTGTGCACAAGCCTAATTGGTACCAAAATTATCCAAAAACGTCTTCTGTTTCTTTTGCCGGAATTGTTCTCTGTTGTTGATGGTTGGTGATTGATCATTTTCTTATTTAGTCATCCAGAAATTAATCTCCTCTAAGAAGAGGGGGTTTGTGGCAACATTTGGGTCGTTATCTGTAACTATTCTAAAGCCCAACCGATGAAAAATTCCTGGATGAAGTTGATCTTCAATTCAATTCTTCCAAGTCATCCAAGTCTCGAAGTTGCACTCCACTAACTTCAGAGTTTTGGAGTGCGACTTGTAGAATCGACTGTTTTGAGCGCATGTGCTTCTAATAATTTTAGCATGTAACAACAACGATATACTCGTAATAAACTCTCAGAATTAGGCCATCCACATTAGATTCTCTTTGCTCTATTAAACTTTAAATTTTAAATAGTCAGCAGTGTGTCAGCTGATCATGCAAACAACTAGTTATTCGTTTAACCATTTGCAATAAGCATCGTTTGCTCTTGGTAAACTATCCACTTGAGGTAAGTCAATTATTAAGATGCTCAGCCTCCAAATCATTAGAGTCGTCTAGCTAACAAACACCCTGCGGGATCGTTCTTCTATTCACCGGTTGGAGGTCACACCCCCCGTACGGGAGAGAAAGCACTCGCCGCGAGGAATTTGTTTTCACTGATTATTATTTTAGCGCATCCATTAAGGATGCCCTCACGATGGTTCGCGGCATGGGGTTTTTGCGCCTCCAGCGTACGCCAACTGTCGGATGGGACGGTTTTCCCATGGGGAGCGCTGGGCATGTGGCGAATAATTGCCGATCATACACCGGGCAGCTCGCATTGATCGATGGTGGTGGTGCATTCATTTCCCGCCTTCGGTGCGAAAAGCCCCAGTGCCGGGAATCAATCGGGAAATCGATAGCTTCAGGGTTGAACGTTGGTAACGGGGGGTGAGGTACGATAGTTGTGAAATTAGTCACGATCGCAATGGGGCAGATTCGTCATCTGTTGCAACGATATATGCCCCACTGTGTGCGCCCGATGATTGATGTTGTGTAAGCGTAGTTGTGGCATTGCATTGCATTGTGGCGCTGGACAAATACGCTTTTGCTTTGTATGCGAAGGTTAAGGAGCGATTGATTTTTATGATGTTTTACCCCGATCCTAGAAAGTCCGGTTAGGGTTAAATGAATCTTTTCACCCGGGGCAAATGGTTGCCATTTGCCATTTGCATTCCCCACGTTTGTGTGCGGGGATGTTTAATTAATGTGTAAATTATAATTTCTGCCAATGATCCGCGGTTCATTGCCTGCTTTTCCATCGGATGGATTAGTGCGCTCAGTGCGATCAAGTTCGTGCGATTTATTTTAATGAGTCAATGGCACCGTCGATCGATCGGCGGTATGCATAAACATGGGCATTAAAATAGGTGTGCTATCTGGTACATTATCGGAGGCATTTTTGCATGTTGCAGTGTACTATCTGGTGTGGAAGGTGCTGATGAAATTTAATTGGTAGCTTGTACCGTTTGCAGGCGCCACACTAAACCTCGTATGCAGCGCGAAACGTTGCCCTGTGGGAGTTTTTTTTTTTTTTTGTCGGAGCCACCGACAAAAACTTCTGCATAGCGTTGATGTATCACTGCACACGGCGCCCAAACTGACCAATCTGGGACGGGTCGTTGGACGGCAAATGGTGTCGAAACCCAAGGTACGTCCGGATGGTACGCTCACTCACCAAACATCCCGATATGCTAATACGCGAGCATATATTTACACAATCGGATTAGCGTGGTGAAACAACGGCGTTCAAAAACTGGAGCTCTTGGACGATGGTGATCAGCAAAGTCCACACACTGTTGGGCACTGCGGCTGGTTAATAAGCAGCTGTTCGACGGAACAGGAGCGGATGGGGATTGTAATCACATGCTGTAAACGTTGTGCCATCCTTCTGCTCACCCTGACACTTGGTTTTGTTTGCAAGCGCTTCCACCTTCCGGGTTTGTTCGGGGACACCATCGAATCTAAATCGCCTCTCCCCCATGGTGGAAAATGAGGCTGCTACCCGTGTTCGTGGTGCGCCGGGACAGCTTTCATTATCCCGCGCAGCGCACCGTTGCAAACCGAGCGTTCTTGTTGTGCCTTGTACGATCGTGTTCTTATCCGCGTGCAAGGCGCTCTTAAACCTTTTCCGCTTGGTCGTGAAGATGTCGCGATCACAGTGCGGCAGGCTGGGAAGGCAAACATATTGCATATTACATAAACATTATCGTACGGCTTGGTGCAATGTTTTTGGGCTTGATGATGATCGTGGTGGTGGCGCAGCGGGCCGTGTGTGTTCCTTTGCACACGCTGAGCGTGTAGTTTCGGTGTAATTGAACCTGGCAGGGGTCCGCTTTCATTAGACCCCAGAGCCGCAGTAGGTTAAGTGTGCTACGGCAGGCACTTCCCGCGTCCCCGAGTGTATTCTGAAATATAGATTTTAACGGAATTCTGTGGCGCAGAAGGACAATCTTCCAACGCGAGGTGAATTGGAAGTTTTGCATTCCCGGCTGCAGGAAGGAAAGGTTGGATGATCGTATTGTAACCTGACCCGTGGCAGGGCAGTGGTTCGGTGTGGCCACCCAAAACGAAGTGTTTCCCAAGTGCATTCCGGTGCCAGTTTCCTTGTGTCTGGTGGGTCGTGTTTCCTGGTGATTTAATTAAATACGTGACCGTTGGATACACCGGCGGGGAACATTAGCAGAATTCGCTTCGTCCATTGTCGTGCGCACCCAGTGGGATATTCCCTCCTGGCATGTAATGCTAATAAACATTAGAAACATCACAATAAAATGGTCCCTTGTGTAAGGTCTAGCGAGAGAGAGAGAGAGAGAGAGAGAGATGCCGTAGAGGGTAACAGGAGGGTCATCGTTACAGATTTATTACTAAAACGATCGCTTATGCTGTAAGTATGCAATGGTAACGTCTAGTAATGGATCTTGTACTAGCAAAATTATTAACATTCCCAGGAGCGTAGATCATTTACATAAGCACCATTGTACGGGAGGCATATTTCATCCTCGATCGTGTACTACAGTGCCAGTTACAATTTAGTGTGCTTTTCACCCTTTCGGCTGTGTTCAAATGGTATCTGCGGAATGGCGCATACATTACAATGTCCAATGCCTCTGCACACTTGCACACTGGTAGTAATGCAATCGATCAGAGTCGATAAATCGACACGGGTCTTGTTTACTGCAGCGCGCAAGGTTCATTGAAATTTGAGGCAACTATTAACCGGATTGGTTCGGACCTGCGATAAACCTGTCCGGACACTAATTCGATTACCGTGTGGCAAGATTTATGGGATCGGTTGTTGGGGCAGGGTGCCGGTAACCAACCCGGCCCAGACATGAATTCATACGCTTCCCATTCCACTGCACGTCAATGGCAAGAAATTCAATAAACGCCATAACTGTACCCAAGGGCCTCTCCGCTTTTGTTGTCAGCTTTTTTTTCACCCCTCTGTTGTTTTTCCATCCCCTCCTCACGCCCTCGCTTTTGGAAGGGCGGTTTACTTTTTTTTTCGCGTGTGAGAAACGCTCCAAGCATACAAGGGAAGTTCAGTTCATCGCTGATGCGCGCCTGTCATACATCATGTTTAGCAGCTTGTTTAGCTCTTGCACAAAGCATAATGAGTACAGGGGGGGGGGGGGGGGGGGGGGCTCCAATGCGGGGTTTGCAACGGTACGGACCGGCCACGGGACCACGGGATGATGTTTCGAAACGCCAGCAAAAACTCGCACGGAAACGGGGCCCCCACCGTGGGTGTTTTGTGGCCGCATGGTGACGGTCCGAAAAGACCGTGAAGCTTCGGAAATGCTTCGAAGCATGATTGATGAGGGTAATTGCTTTCTGCACCATCACCAGCCCAACAACGTACCGTGAACGGTCCTTGTCTGGGGTGTGGTTCGGGTGGGAGCCGTTGGACGATCTGCTCCATGATTCTTCCCTCGTGCGTTGGGAGATCTTCCCCCTGCCGGGACCGTCACGGCTTTTCGGTGCGGAAAGTGAAAACCAATTGCCTTGAAGAACCTAGTTCGAGGTACAGGAAGAACATTACATGGAGACATTTCGATCGGTCAGTATAGCTACAAGTTCCCATCAAGCATGGGTAATGTGGAGCTCGGTGAGAGCAATTCTAACAAACTCAACCATGTACACAGACGCTCGATCGGCCAAACCGTGCGCTCCAAGGCGTGGTAAATTAATCAACGATCAATCCGGCCTTCAGGGAAGGGTTTAAGTTCAAGGTCTTGATCTACAAATTCGCCACACGGCGAGGTCATTCGCTGGACGAATTAGTTCGATGACTTCACGATCAATGGTCGAACGGAAAACGAAATTAATCGTGGATACCCCGGGGGAAGGGGCATTCTAACCAGTCATGTCAATTGATGATGTGGACGAACGGTGTATTACTGCGTCCACGCGAAGCTCGTTACACTGACTACACGAAGAATTTTAATGGGTTCCAATAAGCTACGGGTAGGGTGTGTGTGTGTTTTGTGCTGGTTAGAACATTGGCAAGAATTCATCTCGTTTCCGAGCGCTTTCGTTCGTTGTTTGTTAGATGGGGTGAAACAACAACACCAAACAACCCAGAGACGTTCACTTACCTCGGTGGGCAGGCACACAGTGGCTGGGTGTAGTTGAGGCGCACGTAGACAGCATTGCAGACCTGCTCTCGCCACGGGTTTTTCGTAACGCGATGGGGCGGGATCCGACCGTGCCAGCATAAATCGGGGGAAAACAAAAGCGAAAAATGAGCAAAAAATAGAAAAAAACCAACACAAAAATCCATTGAATATTGATTAGAACACGCTCAACCGACGGCGCGGAAGCTTTCTAACGGTGTGCGCATCCGCGTATGCAGATGCCTGAGAGTGAGGCAGCATAAACCTACCTGCTGGATGGCGCATTCTGGCAGGAAGTAGATGTGCTGATTGTGCGGATAGTAATGGTACTTGGTCGGTGCGAGGCCAGTCTGTAAAGAGTGTGGAAGGTGGGTTTTTGTATCGATTAATTCTTCTGCCGAAGGGAGGCTGTCTGAGCAGGTGGCGCAGATGATGAAGGTGGATGCGGTTGGTGGATTTTTTCGGGATCGCTTTCCGTACTGCGCCCCTTTTTGGGGCTTAGAGCGTGTCGGGCGGGTGTGCGCTTTCCATATCTTAGCGTGTGAGAGACCGGGTAGCACGGTCTTTAACGGTGGTTCTTAGAGAATAGAGAAAGAATGAAACCCTCGCAGCTTGCAAACATAACTTTGTTTCTTGCAACCTTCTGCAGAAGAATGTGCGGATAAGCTTGTAGTTTTGTTTCTATCATCATAAGCAGCATTAAATAACGTTTTTATTCTCTCTCCCCTCCCCACCCCCCTTTCGGTTTGTCCATCTCATTTAACAGGCAAATTGTACGCGGTGATTGGACGGCGACATGGCCGCATCCAGTCGGCGGATCTGATTGAAGGCAGCGGCCAGTTTGATGTGACGGCCGTCATCCCGGTGATTGAGTCGTTCAATTTTGCGACCGAAATACGGAAGCAAACGTCCGGTCTGGCGATGCCCCAGCTCGTGTTCAGCCACTGGGAAACGGTCGATATCGATCCGCACTGGGTACCGTCGACGGAGGAGGAGTACCTGCAGTACGGCGAGAAGGCAGACTTCACGAATGTGGCCCGCGTGTACATGGATGCAATACGCGAACGTAAAGGTTTAGCGGTGGAACGGAAGCTGGTCGAGTTTGCCGAGAAGCAGCGTACACTATCGAAGAATAAGTAGTTAAGAGGGGCCACAAACGAAAGCTATCGTAAGTAACTTCGCTTGACTATTTGATGTTTGTGGACGCATTACAGGGTTTTTTGAGTTCCAGTGGCAAAGTTTAATCGATTTGTATATTTTTTTCCAAAGCAAACTAGAATATCGAGAGGTAGATGACAACCTTTTCACGATTTTGTTAGCATTCTGACAAGAACAAGACAGGACGGCTAGGCACAGAATCAACTACGTTTTGAACATCATCCAGAAAGTGGGATAGAATCATACATCTACCTCCACAGATTCCAGTTCTACTTATAAAAAATTCAACTCTGACTTCAACATCGTCGACTCCAACTCGAAAATCTTCTTGGACAGGGAAATTAAATGCTCGGTTTTTAATCTTCACACTCAATTCTACAATTCTTTTCGTTAATATATCACATGAAGCAGATAAGAGCAACTACATCATTTTAAATTTATGGAAGACGATCGAAATTCGCACTTTAAGAACACGCTGTTGATGTTTCCAAATAGAAACAAATATTCATATGACACAGTCGCAGATTGAGGAGGTAGTGTCGAATTCGATTGCTGATTACTTTTGAGTTCATTCCACAAATTTTGAAGTTCCTCATCTTTTTTTTCATAGTAAATAGACAAAAATAGGTGAGCGGACTTTCGAAGTCGTCTAAAATGTCACCTGTCTTGGGACAAAAGTCAGCACTGACAATAACATTGATGTTGAGATACGCGCTAGGGTGCTGGCTGCCAACCGGTCTTTATACAGTCTGAGGAAACTTCTCCACTCAAAACATATGACGCCACGAACGAAGCTGGGATTGAAGAGAACGTATATAGTTTCATTACTCACATACGAAACCCTCTTAGTTGCGTTCCAGAGGAAGATGCTCCGAAAGATGTTTGGCCCCATATGTGTGGAAGGACAATGGAGGAGCCGCTACGAATGACGAGCTCTATGAGCTGTACTATGAACTCACTATCGTACAGCGGATTAGACTCGCCAGGCTCCGGTGGGGTGGTCACGTCATGAGAATGACTCCGGACAATCCAGCCCGTAAAGTCCTTTTAGATCGTTTACATGGACAGAGGAGGCATAGTAGTCCGAAATTGAGATGGAGTGATGGCGAAGATGCGTCCGCCAGAAAGGGCGGGATAATGCATTAGTTGACGACGGAGCTTTACAGTGAGCGACTTAGAGGACTCCTGCAGCCAAGGCCAATACCGCGAAGCGGTTGTAGCGCCTAATAAGTAAGTAGGTAAGTAGTATATACAGTCAAGTCTCTCTAACCTGCTGAAGGGACCGCTATCATAGAGAGACTTGCAGCTTTGGGAAACAAACACACTTGGATGGTATACTATTTATGTATGGCAAAAGCCTTCAACCATACTCTATAAACGCAGCCAATGCGAGCTGTCATTGTCATATTAAAAATTTGTATTGCGTCTTTCGTTTTCATCTGATGTGGGATTCAGAAAAGGCCAATAACAATCATGTTTAACATTTCTCCTATCTCGACCTTAATGCTGCCGATTGTTTCAAATGCGAAATGTTATACGAAAGCGTATAAAATAGATCAAACCATCGCCGTTTTGTAGGTTCGTCTACAGCCTCAGTGCAGTTTGAGACCACAGCGATTCCACGATTATTTTCGGGACGGCATCCTTTAACGCGATGCTGACCTAGAAAGTGAAATGCCAAATGCTCGCACCAAACCGTACGTGACGGTTGTGTTGTGCCATCTGCGTTCGCATTCGCGGAAGGTGGATATTTGTGGTTTAATTTTCCGCACCGACTCGATCCGGCTCATTTTGTTCGGGCCGGGAATGTTCCGGGACACGCTAGCGCGCATTGTGGTTTGGGGCAGCAATCTTTCCCGCTATCACGTATCGCATTTCCGCTGACAAACTTTCCCTCCGGTGGTGATCTCGGTACGATGATGGAAATGAATGAAGATTCGCTTTCCTTCTTGTTACTGGAAGCAGCTGTGAAGAAGCTTGGAAAAGTTCGCGTCCGTTTGGGTTTGTTCTGGGATTAGAAATCATCACCATCACCGAGGGAGGGTGGGGCGGTGTGTTATGATCCCCTGCCACCCAGGTGCCTCTCGTTTGGAGGTGCTTCAGACTAATTATACGTGCATCGGACGTGGTGCGAGGCAATAACAGGCACCCGAACAGGCTGGGGAAGTACAGGCGCCCAAGCTCCCCATGCTTGAGTATGTCAATTAGCAACAGCAGTCACAATGCTGGGAGATGCAACCGCAGCAGACCGGAGCGTGTATTCGGGCTGGTACACGAGCCAGCATCATTCCCACACGCAACCGAATCCCACGTGTGTCCCAGTGTTGCCATTTGCCAGATTTTCCCATCGGGTCGGAAACGGTAATGTGGATAAGGCGACCGTGGATAATACACTGCCGCGCTCGGTGTTCACCTTGATTGGTTTCACTTTCACGTATCGATGCACGGATTTACATGCGCATCGCGCGCAAAAAAAGCTAATCTTCTGCAGAGGAGGGGACGTTGACAGGGAAAACGAAGTTGACACGGTGAAATGCGAGGGTTTTGGCTACAGCGTTAGAGCTGGTTAGAAGACGAAGACGAGGGCAAAACATTTCGCTTTCGATGACGGAGTCCCAACCTGGGGGTTGGCGAGTTTCCCTGGTAAGCCACGATCACCGTCCTCGCGTCACCGTTGACGTGCGCTACTGATAGGGTTATCTTGATGCGCCGTGAAGCGGGTACGCGATCACGACCCCGCTCGAGGCATTGAGCAGAACTCGCACAAATCACGCTCGGATGCGTACGGAAAACGGTGAACTTACTACCAACGCGCAGAAGAGCGCAAGGACGGAAGTTCGGGAACCTGATTTCACTCGGCAGCGCGTAACTTCTGCGGGCGAAAGTTAAGAAGAAAACCCTGTAAACTGAGGAGGACACGGGACAACCGGTAAGGTATGGCTAACGAGGCCCGTATCCGTAGCGGGCGCTTGTATGTCTTGAAGAATTGCCTCAGACCACTGGGTGTACGAGTGTACCCCCTGTGCGTTCGGGTGCGTTTTCTGGTTCCGCTGGGAGCGATGCCAATTAACGGTGCACGCGGGCAGAATGTCGTGGCCGCATAGTTCGCTGCGTTGCGCGGTATGTTTTGGGCTAATTAATGAGCTGCGTAATTGGGTGTAGGTTCCATGTCCAGCGTCAGGCGAACAGGCTGCAATGTATACCTTTGGCTCAAGAGTCGTCCAAAAGGAGGGAAACATTTGCTGCTGTTGGATAAATTACTAAGACATTGAGCAGCTGATGAGAAATGTCATTTATGTACTACGGGGGGAGGTATAGTTCCCGTGCAATGTAACCAAATTCTTGAGGTCCATAGGCTAGGTATTGTCACTTGACATGTACAGAGCAGCTAAATGGATTAGCAAACATTTTCTGGATCACTTCCAACTGAAGATAGACATCGAACCTCGGGTGGAATGTGATTCTCCGCTGGGCGCACGGGGAATGCGTCACATTCAATCGAGTGACATTCCTTCTGTTCCCATTCCAACATCCTCCAATGTTGATGTACACCCACCTTCCCGTACAGGATCGATTCGTGCCGGATCAATGTCCGGGGCCGTCCCAGCATTCTTGCACTGTTGGTCAAAGCAACACCTTCATCGCCGTGGTTGAAAATTACAAATTTCACACTCCCGAAGCCAAGATCGATCGTGATCTGCAAAGCGGACATCGATCCGTCCGGTTTGTCTCCGACACGATCGTGATCATTCCGTATCACGGGCCGGTGCATCGGCGCTGGGAGAAGACTGGCAAACCATGACCAACAGTCCTCCCGGGATGAAGCATGCTTAGACATGAGAACTGATCCCCTCCATTAAAAGCGCAACCGGCGCAATGTCCGCGAATGAGGTCTCTTTGGGGTATAGCGTTTCGCAGAGGGCGCAAAACTGTTACCATCGCGGCTGTGACAGTGACAGTGATTGGCAGTGGCAGTGACCACCGTCGATGTTAGCCACCGTTAACCCACTGCGGGCATTCGTGCAAAAAAAAAAAAAAACACGGCGGAACGGCGCGAGTACACACGGGGAGAACCCTGTGATTGATTTATGCCGACTCACATTACGACGCCCCGCGGTGCTCAGTTGGTGATGGGCGCGCACGTCCAGAAGCAGGGCGCATGGTGCGAGTTCCCGCACCAGCAATCCAGCGCTATGGGTCTAATTAATAACGTTAGCAAGCGTACGACATGATCTACGCCCGGGTCTGACATTGGGATCGGAAACCCGCGACGCTTCGGCCGTTTGACAGCAGTCGGCGCTAGTGTCATAATGACAGATCGTTAACCAATTATTTTATTAGCGTGTGGGCGATTTACTATCCCATTGGTGGGCGGCTTTTAATATTGCTGATGGCCACTGCTGTTCTCCAGTTCCAGTTTTTTTTTAAAGGCTAAACTTATCAGCCAGCGAAAGAGTTGATCCAGATTCTTTGTTATGCTTTTTGTTTTCTTCTTATTGTTATAATGCTATTGCTTATTTTTAATGATTGGTTTACCTTTTGTTCCAGTGATCTAGAAAGGTAAAGTTGGCGAAATTGCCCCAGCTCAGGGTGAGTTAGAAAAGTAAACATAGGCAACAGCGACAATGGCCCGGAAACTAAGTTGCTCGGTTACGTTCACAAGGAACGGAACACGGCTGAATCAATTCGTACGTTCCTTTAGAGTGTTTGCGGTCTCTTGCACAGGTGATGTGATTCGTTGCGGATGATCCGTACCCTGTGTTTAACCTTGATCGTATCGGATTAGTACGGACCGTAGTGAATGCAAACCGGAATGCTTACACCCGCGGACGGGTCCCCATCGCACCGGGTGACAGTTGGTCAGGTACACTTTCTACTCGCGTCGCGTTGGGCACCAGGAGGAACTTTTCTTCTCAGTGGGCCAAGGTGACGACAACGGTGTTGATGCGCGCACAAAGTTCATTGTGCCATTTACGCGAAGGTGTGCTACCGCCAGCACCACTATCACCTGCTGGTACCTAGCTTATGTGAACTATTGGTTCACGGTCGCGCTTATCCGTGTGAATCACGCGCGATGGTGCGGTGCTGCCGAGTGTGGTGGTGGGAAAATTTGAAACCAACTCGAGAAGATAATGGCATGCGAACAAACGTACCCCGTCGGTAGAAAATTAGCTCCATTTTTTTCACCTCCTCGGGTGAGAGTTTCCAACCCCCGCAACGGTTTTTTTTTACTCTGTATCGCATTTCCATAGGCCTGCTTCCGTACGTAGACGCATTTGGATTGAAAAAAAAAATCAGCAAACAGGGCAGACGTTACGAGCGCCAGGTGTTTCCAGAGATGCGTATCGGTCGTGGAAGTCACCCGTGGCGTGGTAAAGGAAAGAACGACCCTCGCTTCCCAAGCCCATTATCGGAAGCAAACACAGCGGGGCATGGCAGTTGTCGATCGGTTTGAGAACGTCTTGTTCACCCGCGCTGCTGATGCTTATTAACGGTTGCTAATTTATTCTTCACTTTCGCACGAACAAAAGGGTGCGCCACCAACTTTTCCTTTTGTTACGATTGCTCGGGAAAATGGTGTAAATTTGCTATATTTCATTGCTGTGAGAGCTATCAGTTGGCTGTAGGGAAGCGATGGTAATGGGTGGATCGCTATTTTTTTTTTACTATCTTAGTTTTGCGATCCAGCGCCAGATTGTGTGCATTATGGGAAGAGTCGGAGCAAAAGAGAGAACAGATTCTTCACACTTTAAGATGCGTCACTTATAATGGCAGGGCGTTGAAATTTTAATGCGTTGCTGTTAGTGAAAGTGATCGTGCTTTGTAGATGCATTGAATTTGGTTAATAGTCTTTTTTATTATTACTGGAAGACATTCAGTAAAAAAAAATATACAAAGAAATGGACGACATCTTGTATACGGGTAGTTCCAGAGAAACACTGTTAATGTGGATTGTGGAGACATATGGATCTCCTGAAATTCCGCGATTGTTAATTTCCTGAGCAATATCGTTTATCCTTGAATCTTAAAGAGTCTTTCCTCATCTTCCTGTAGTGTATTTAGCATATTGGATGACATTTTGAAAGGAATCAACATAAATTGATTGAAAATAGCTGGATATTTGATGGATCGCCTTGAAGACTTGATTTGCCTTTTTTTTTCCTTTGTCACAGCAACCTACCTTGTATCATGGCAACCACCTGCATATGTATGTCATATTGATACTCATGTTGTACAAAAACAATCAAAGTAATACATATTTTTCCTCCCCTCTTGCATATACTCCCCGTAGAAACAAACCAAACACAACCTTTTCGTGCAGCTCGTAGTGTAAATGCAAAACCCATGTACGGTACTAATCGTATCCAGCCGGGACCGTTGGTACCAGTGTTTTATCTTGGTCACTGTACACATTTCTCTTGTTTCTTTTATTGCAGTTTGTCCTCGCTGTCCCGTGTTCACGCCCGCAGGGGGAGAATGGTCGATCATTATTGCCCGGGTTGTTTGCAGTTGTCGAGTCAAATTACATCCAATGTACATGTGGGGCACGGTCACTTTGGAGAAAGAGGGAGAGGGGGAGGGAGGGGAGGGCAAGGAAGCGAAAGGACAATTTATGCGGTTCAATTTTCAATTACTTCTCCCGTGCGCAACCCGCTCTATCGATACCGCAGAACGTGTAGGTCAAGGTTTGACACACCTTCCGTACGGGCGTACAGCCCGAGTTAGACGATGCGAAAAATCTTTTCGGATGGCAAACCGGTACAGATGGAAGATTTTGCTTCGAAACAATCTGCTCCAAAGCGTTAGAGAGAGGGGCCGGTCAGATAAGCGGAGTAAGAAAATTGAGTATTTTGAAGGAAAAATCCATCAGCTCTGTGCGCCCGCGTTGCAGATAGCTTGCAGATAGCGCGGAAGGGCTTGTACATGCGGGAAGATTTATGGGATGCCAGCACAAAGCCGTGATCCGTGTGTCCCCGTTTCGGATCGCGCTACGAAGGTGCATTCGGTGAAGTTTAGAAGGGGGAGAAAGAGATGTGATCGCTCGTTTTTGTGTCATAATATTGCTAAACAAACTGATCCGCTTACTTTGTAAGGCAGAAGTGGCAGGCTAAAACCCACCACAACCACAACGAATGGGCAAGAACGCTGACGGTTGTTTGTGGTATGCTAAAGGACACAAAGCACAAGGCTTTTCAGTGGATATTGTGTAGCAATTGCATTCTTGACCTCTTGAAATATGCAGCATTTAGATGCATTCTGAATGCGACCAACGGATAAACGGCATCATTTCTACACAGCTGTGAACGTCTCACCCCTTCCCGACGCATTCTTAAGGATAGTGAAGATCCCTCTGCCCAGCAATAACGGATCCAGCAGTTGTCTCAAAGCGATGGACACAGAGGAAAAAAAGCCTAATGGAAAAACAGCAACTTACAATTGTTTTTTGTTCTCGGTGTTCCTCACCGTTTTCCTCGTCGGCTCGTTCTATAGTGGAATTTAAAATTCTAATTTTCCGCCAACATCAACTGGCCGCTAGTTTTACGGTCCACTGGGTCCGGAATGCATCCGGAACGGGTGGGGGAAATGTTTTATTAATAAAATTAATCTTGCGGGCTAATGCGAAAGCGGGCGTGGGCCAGTTTTAGTGCAATTTTAATTACATTTCCGCGGATTTGACATGGGAGAATGTTGCTGAGCATGAGTTTGTTTTTTGTTTGCCGGTTGCATTCTTGCCGGGGTGCTAGCATAACGCGGAAACAAGATAACTTGCCCGTTACTTGGCAAAGTGACCGAACGTGAACGCTGCAGAGTTGCAAATATAGGAGAATGTATTAAAAAACTCGTGAAATATAAGATACAATGATTAAAATTCTTATCCGTTAAGATCATCACGTATATTTAGCCAAATGTCACCTGAGGTTAAGCTAAACTTACTTGAAAGAATGAGTTACTTTGGTGTTCCTGTATTATTGCTGACTTCCAAATAAAATAAAAGAATCGTCACGTAAGACATGCACCTAGACTGCACTGATATTTGCTACATATGATCTTCAACTCCTCACCACGCTCCCTGTTCAAAACCGTGCAAAGGAAAACGGTTGCAATTCCTTCGGTGCGAAACCACCCTTGTCCGGGCGTGTGAGCGATGTGAACTCCGGCTGGACGTACGTACGGCTGGAACGAGCCACACGAGTAGGTGGATGTTTCTTAACGAGCTTCGAAGCATACCACATTGGTACCCTGCTCCGATGCTTCTGCTCCGGTGGATGTGATTACAAGTTCGCGATAGCCGGCCTGATCTTTCGCCGAGAACATGGGCGGGAATGGGCATGAAATTAATAATTAACTACCCATCAGTACACACCGGCCAAGGGGGCCGTCGACCCAACCCAAAGCCCTACCATGCACGTGTGTGATGATCGTGGGGACGCAAAATTATTGCCAATGGAGTCTCAATTACTGATATCATTGTGGCTGATTATTACTGTCGCTCGCTGTCGGGAGTAAATAGTGAACGTTAATGGGAAATGTGGATGAAAGCGAATGGAAACACCACAATGATACGATTGCCGTGGGTGACAACATGATACGTAGCACAGAACAGAAGTTACGAATGCGCCAAGTGCTCCGCAGCTCTGGGATGAATGTTGCGAATGTTTGTCACTGTTTTTGGAGCGTGTTTGAGCAACACAAAGCGCAAAGCATAGTAAGAGCCTAGATAGCTTTTGCGGTTTCTGTTGCTCATACGTAAATTTTTCAATCCGAAACAAACCCATTTGCTGCGGTTAGAATGATGATAACATGATAAGGTGTACACAAACTTTCCTTTGTGCCGGTGTGCTTCCCTAGAATAAAATGCCTCAATCATGACCCGGCCATTGTTTGGTTGAAATTTCTCCTGCGGTTGCTGTTGACCCACAATCTCGCCGTGCATACGGCAAGTCATAAATCAAACATTGTAACCGCCCATCGATGTGGGGGTTTCCGTTTCGTTAAGGAAATTGGCGCACGGCGGTTGACTAGCGTGAGCGCGCGCGCTCGATCACGTAATGAAGATCTGCATTTTTGGTGCAACGAAGGGTACAACGTCCCGAACGGGGTCTCCCAAATCAACCCACTGAACTTCGAACTGGCAGTCACACACAACGCCAGTGAGTGGGGGTTTGCGTTTGTTTTGTCCCGGACCTGCCACCGGGAGGTAGCAGCAGTCTCCGTGGGAGACTGGCAACAAGAAGAAATAAGTGAAATCAAATGTCACGATCAACGTATCGTGGGTTACGGTGGGGAAACGGAGATCTTTTTTTTTGCGTGTGTTTTTAAGTTTGCAGACAGATTCGTATTTCTGCATCGCACTCCACCTTTCCACCGGCGGGTTCGTTGTTTATTGCGGCGTCCAAGTCTTTCGTAGCAGAACGAACGTTTTTTTAGCTGGGGTGGGAAGTTTGTTTTTGCTTCAGCCTGCAGCCTGCAGCCTGCCAGGAACATTATTATTTTGAACCGATGAAAATAGACAAACAAAAAACGCGAAGGCAATGCAATAGAGCAATGCTTTCCATCTATCTATCTTTTCCCCCGCCATTGGCGCACGGGGGTTTCTGTTGCATGGTGCTGCTTCGTGTTCAGCACCACCGTCTGACAAATGAAGGGAGTTTGTTGCTTGTTTTTTGCTACGATAACAGCAGACGCTAACACACCAGGATCGATGACTGTGGCGGTTGTTGGCAAAACACGGTACATGATCGGTTCGATAGGCCGCTGCTCGCTGCTGTGGCCGCAGCTACTCGTGGTGTACTGCTAATGAACCGCTTGCGCTTGACATTGACTGCGGTGCAGTAGGTTTGGTCTTTGCTCTTATGCTTCGATTGGCTGTGGACACTATGGCGAAAAGGGTGGTAAACGGGTGGGCGGCAAAGTAGCAGATGTTACCACATATCGACTGGAAAGCTGTCGTTGGTGTCGTGAAGCTTGTGGCTGGGAGTTGGTTTTTAAGATGATACCAGGCGTTCGACAGAAGTTCTCAAGTTCCGTTAGATCAATTACAAACCAAAAAAAAAAAAAATGGTTCATCCACTGAGTGGGATCTTTTGATTACCGTTTGACGTGTCATTTCTTT
The DNA here is from genome assembly GCF_943734725.1 of Anopheles marshallii. Classification (NCBI taxonomy): domain Eukaryota; kingdom Metazoa; phylum Arthropoda; class Insecta; order Diptera; family Culicidae; genus Anopheles; species Anopheles marshallii. The sequence goes on along the minus strand of NC_071326.1, from coordinate 12,972,887 downwards.
GTGGGCGATTGTGGGCTGGGAGCTATTTGCACTGAGAGTTTTATTGTACAATTATTATTTTTTCCATCCCCGGCAATCTTTCTTGCGGTGAAACATTAACCTGAAGCACCTACTGTACTGTACAGTGCTGATGTTATCATTAAATTAGGTTTATAGGTCCCTGACAAACCGTTTCAACGCCACACATCCGAATTGAAAGATTTGCTCTACATACGCCATAAACATCTGATACCAATAATCACTTCCTCCGATCGTATGTTTCACTTTCAACGTTTAGCCAGCGGGCAGCCAGCTACCTAATGAACCCATGTTCCACGTGCAGCAGCGCATATGTATTACTTTCGCTGCTGCGTGACAGATCAATAGCCTGAAATCAGGTTTACCCGTCCGATCGAGTGCTCTGGTTGCCCTGCGGGCGCCGAAGTAACACGCACATGCACACATATATCGGTCAGACGGAGTCTGCGCGGTAGCTGCCTCGGTGGCAAAGATTACAGTGTTTACCAGTGTCTTAATAATCATCATCCCGAACATCAAGATCACCAGATCGCGCCCGGTTACAAATGAGCAGTGGAAAGAGGAAGACCAAAAACAAAAACAAAAACAATCGATTGCTTGCTTTATCCGGAAATTAATCGCCGACGACGGTACGCCCGTGGGGTCAAACACAGTCGAAGAGAAACGAGAGAAAAAAATTAATTAACCAATCGAAGCAACACACGGTCTCCGCACATCAATTAAAGCGACAGCGATCTGTCGTAAGAATCGTGTCCGGCCGGTGAAGTTTAAGTCACTCAGAACCAGCCTTCTTTTAAGCCCTGCGGGCAACTCCGAACATTCGGGACAGTTGGAAAAGGTGTCAATAATTGGTGGCGGCAGCGGAAAGCGCAAATCGTGGCCGATCGTGTGCCGATCTGATGTCTAAATTAGCGGACTTTTAGGAGGCGGTCAATCATCGTTCATTAATTACGGAGCCGATCGGGCTAGTTAATTGATGATGTAGGGGTTTAAGTTTTGTCCGCTTCGTTATACTATTTTGTCTATCTTTTTTCCAGTTGGAAGTAGAGGTTTTTGCTCATATGATTGCTCCAAAAGTACAGAAGCAGTGGGCGAACAATCATTACGGCTCGGTACGGCTGGGAATGAAGTGGGAAGGTCTAGATTTGTTTTTTTTTTGGCATATGATTTAAAATTTCTTTTTGCCACTTTACACCATATGTGCTGCCTGTGATCTAGTTGTCGAAAGCGACGGGGTCAGCTGATCCTGATGTATCGCTGGTTCGCATCTTGCAGAAGCACTGCTCAACTCGGCTTGATGAAGTGGTGGACTTTCATATTCGGGCCCTTCCCAACCGAACGGCTTCATTACGCTGTGTGAGCTTAATTGTTGTCTTTAGGTTATGCCTTTCCCTAGACAATGTCCGGCTCACAGCTCACCGTACTTAGGAAAACTGTTCACTGTAGCAGATGCTTCATTAGGCGCACAGAGAAGAACCATTTCTCTGTGTGTCTGCTGTAGTACAAACAAATGCTTCGAGCAAGTACGTGCACAAGTGCTCTGATACAACGAAAGCGTTCGTTTAAGTGGTGAAAAGCGCTTGAGATGTTTAAACTAACTTTACCCACAGTCACGGCTATCACTCCACTTGGAACCAGACGTTTAGACGACCTTTGTTCTTCGAGAGAGATATTTCTTTTCTCGCGTCCTTTTGTATATCAGTTAACCATTTAGCTTCGAATGATTTAAACAGTTTTTTTCTTCTTTTTATACCCTGGCGATGCTAAAGGAACACATCTCAACAATGCCACCAGGAACGTGCTTGTTCCGTTCCGGATGGTAAAGCAAATTTATGGTTATCCACGAGTGCGAAAACGACTCGTTATGCAGATATGCTGTCACTGCTCGATAGTGTGACCCGGTGCTAATTTATTTTCACGCCCAAATTTGGCCACACTCCTTCGAAGCAGCGGAAAACAATGACTTGCCGCGGATGGACAGATCACCCTCCCCACCGAAACCGAAACCCACAGGGGCGCCGTAAGTTCCAGCGTGCCAACGAAACCCATTAATCAACACCCCGTTTGGTCGGCGGACGGCGGCATCTTGGTGTCGGGTCGGGTTTGGTTGTTGTGAGCTGGAAGAGAAATAAATTAGACAGCTTTAGAGCTTCCGTACACGCGGGGCATCCGTGTTGAAATTGTGGAAGAAGGATGCTGTTCTCGTGCCGGCACGTGTTTAATCGTGGCCAGTACTGGTTGTCTTTCTTCGCCACCATCGGCACTCCGGGTGGCTGATTGGTGGGGAGTGTAGAATGGGCACAGAACCCGGCACCAGTGGTACAAAACTAAGGATGTAAGATAAGATCATCGGTTCTGCTTCTTCTTTTTTTTGCTCCTGCCCATCGGACAGAGAGGGCAGAGATCACCACCAGAGGTGCATAAATTACACACGAATTTGTTGTGAACGAGTTTAACAATCGGTGGCGGATTTATTGGGCTGCAAAGCGTGCCTCACGACGGGTGCCAAGAGAACGAACGAAGGCAGACATCGCGAAACAGTTATTCGTACATTGTGTTGTGCTCGGGCGGCGTGTTCGTGTGGAATGTTTTCGTACTGTGTTGGACACACATATGCCAAAAGCTGTGTTGGCAATGGCAAAGGATAATGATTTATGGTTTTGGGGTGTTTTAATGCGTGCCCGCGTGACTTGGCAGGGTCATAATGGCTTGCTCAATAGTTCTATTCAGCGGTGAATTTAATGATGCGATTTAATGTATTTATCTACTTTGTACCTTTATGATGTGTTTAAGTTTTTTTCTGATGTTTGTCCTTCAGCTGTGCATAACGAATTGATCAAACTGATTGACCTATTTCTTACTTAATTATATACTTTCTAAAGAAGTGAACGAATTTTTTTCCTTCGAAAAAAGTAAGCCTTCATGATATCGAGCCATCTTTGTATCGATGTCCCTCGATCTTGTGCCAGCTGGTGTGAGCATTAGTTAGGAAAGAGTTAATGTTAGTATTTACCTCATATTCGGCTATGTTTATCACCCCTCTTCAGACTCAAAATTTTGGAAAATCTTGATATTGATGAGTGGAAAATTATTGAAGAAGAAACTCCGTTCGAAGCAAGTTTCTTCTAAGATTGATCACTTCACAGGGGCTATCAGTCAGTTGGAAGTCTTCGGCAATGCGCTTATTTATCAGTCCATCTTCTCCTGTGAATTCTTGGCAAGATTAACCAAGGTCAGAAGTAGGTGGTAATGTTCGATAAATATTTTCCGAAAGGCACATGATCATATCCCAATTCTTCGCGAATTCCGATGGACACAAATTTTCCTTTTCGCTAATCGTCTAAAGTCTCGATTAACGAACATTGTCTTTCTTGTACCGATACTTCTTCACTGTTTGGATGACTTTGTTACGATGATGTCACTTTGCTCTAGATCTTCCCCTTTAGGCACTGCCACAATGCGAGGACATGTGTGTTGTTGAGGAGCCAAAAGTTCATTTCTGTGCGACGTTTTTGCCTTCCTCCAGAAGTTATAAGATACACACAGTTGCCACATCAACTATATCCCGAGGATACACATGCCTTTCCCCTTCCAAAAAAACGTCGTTAAGTCGAACAGATTGCATTATCTAGCAGACTAATTGATTCAAAATTAACGATAATGAATGATAAAATATTGACTCAGCAGAAACACCAATCTAGTGGTACAATTCAAATGATATCCACAAATGTTGTGCCACAAAATGTAGGCCAAAAAAGAACAGACTTTACAGAATGTGGTTAAACCGCAAGTGAGGATTAACTTTGGCTCATATTTCGCATCCCAACTGCCCATTCATCATCTGCCGGACCTGGCCGGGAAACCGCACGTGGAACAATAATCCGCCAATGTTGTTGATTAAAATGGAGCAATTTGTTTGCTGGCATGTTTTCTCCAACCAAAGTTTCGTTTGTTCGACACCGCTGGTGTGGGGAGAAAAAAGAACCCGACTAAGTTTCAAGCCACCATAAACGCTGGTACGCCTTTTTCTTGTCGTGTAACATATTTTCGCTTTATCTATTTCACCCGACCCCGAACGTTTGTTGGAATCTTAGCAAAATGTGCTACGATAAATAGGACCACAATCGGCAACGATTGGCCAATGTTTGTGGCTGTTGTTGTGGTGGTGAACAATTCCCAAACAGTGCCCGCAGGTTGGTGGTGGAATGTTTACACGCAATAGGGGAAATAAACCATCGCAGGGAATAACATCCAGCATTAAGCGACGATCGACGCTCGTTTGTTCGATTTTGTTAGCCCATGCTTATGCTAATTTATTTATCGCTTCCTCACCATAAAAAAGCAGATCACTGCGCGGATCTCTGCTTTAATGCAAGCGCCACGAGCTGGTGCAATGACTCTATTTCTATGCGCTTCGTACACGCTACGGTTGATTGCCCCCCGAAGTACCGCGCTCGTATTTCTCCCGCACAAGACAGATCGTACAGCGTGCAGTAGAAATTTGCATGCAACGATCGTTTTGCTGGCGACGGGGCTGAAAGCTTCCCCCGCGTTCTGGCTTCCACCATTTCATATCGCAACGGAAACGAATTTCAATTACGATGATAACGATCAGCATAGCCGTCACCATTGTCTTCCCAGCCCCCCCCTTCGATCGGACGTCGGGATGATCATCATCATCATCGCACGTTTGCAAAATCATCGATCGATTGCCACCACGAAATACAGCATAAGGATGCTGGTACCGCTGTGCATGCATGCCGGCGATCGATAGAATTAATGCATTCAAACGCGACCAAAAACTGGCAGAATGCTGGACGGTTAGGGCAGACATGATGGGACGGTGGGTTCGTAAAATACCAATAGCTCCATTATTTGCGCCAACAGCACACTGTTGGCTACGGTTCATATATTTTGTTCGCTCGATACCATGCGAGTATCTACCAGCGATCGTCATTGCTGCTAGAAAAAAAAAAAACAGTAAAGGAAACACAATCCAGCGATCCGGTGGAAAAGCCAAACAAAGCTACAATAAAAGAAAAGGCGGAAGATTAGCCACGGTCTCCAATAGCCGCAGCGTCGTTTGGTTTCGATCGGAGTTCTCGGTTCGAACTGTAGGCATGTTGTAGGTAGCCCTGGCCGTTCCCGTCCATGCCGTACAAATGGTAGATAAACAAAGTCCACGCCGGTGGTGGACGAAGTTTATTGATTGTTTGATTTATTGGACCAACTCATCATATTGAAAAACATGGTACGTGAGATGGTACGGTATTGAATTATGAATGCTGGAGGAATATGCTTTGGCTCCCGTACAGCTTTACGCCACTGCGGAAAACTGTGCACTGTGCAACCGGTAGTTGCCGGAAGCTGTCTTGCGTTAGGTTTGGAGCTCGGAGCGGCGCGTGACAAATGAATAAAAGTGCTATGGCTGGGAACTTCACTGCAGACGACTGGAGGTTAAATTAAATTTTAGAGAGGCGCTGCTACTTGGAACAACATCGTGATCGTGAGCAGTGTCCCAGTTAGTTGTGCATTGTCATCTTTGCCCTGCTTAAACATTGATCCAGTTTTGTTTTTCTACTACATAAAATCAATTTCAAGTAGGACAGCGCGATGAATCATCAAAATTGATTGACAAATGAATAAAAGTTGTCAATAAAGTGTTTACACACAAATAAGTTTTTTTTTGGCGAAGGGTTTTGCAGTGATGACCCAGAAAGTTGTGCCATTAATCAAACAAATTTTGGATGTGCAAAGTAGTACACAAAGTTCTCCTAAACAAATCCCCGACCATCGCCATCATCACAGAGAGACCGCCTGGTTGTTTGAGCGTTACAAAGCCATCCAACCACATCCATACGTACGTGTGGTACGTGATACGATCATCATCAGCTCGATCGTCGACAGATCGGGACCGCCGGCAAATACAAAACGCTAATACATTGTAAAAGCGAGCGATTATTTTGCATATAAAACGTATGCGCTTGCAGCTGCTCCCGGCACGATAGAACGCCTCGGTTTGTGGAAACGATTTAATCGAAACCGGGCGATCAAGGAAGATCCATCCGACCGGGCACGTACGCCTCAGGGATATGGGTTGGAAAGCAATTTGTTTTCCATCCCGCCACGGTACCAACGGTGCCGGAAAGCGCGGTTCTGCCCTTCCAGGCCGAGAAGATTTTGCGCCCCGGCGGTACAAACGGTTCTGCGGTCGGCAGATGCCACGTCCCACGCCCGTACGACTCGGTTGATCTAAAGGTAGTGCATTCTTTCCTAGCTACCACAATTTAATTGTAACATTGGCAGCAAACCGCACATTACAACGTTTTACCGGCAATCGGGGTTCGGGGTTTTGGGGTGCAACAATTCTTGTGGCGGAACTTCTGGTCTGTGTTGGGTTGGGTTGGTTGGCTCCGGCAAAGGAGTCTTTTGATCCATTGGGGACGCAGGAGTAGCACGGAGATGGGATCGGTTGGCGATTTCTGTGCTATTTTGTTTGCTTCACCGTGGAGCACAATCGCACAATATGAAGGAATCTCCATCGACACAGCTGCTGCAGTTCAATGGCAGTGTTGCTGATTTTTTGTTCTCTCCTTCACCTTGATCGAGCCTGCTAATTCTGGTTCACCATCACTATTTTTGCTCTGCTTTAGAATGCCGGCAGGGGAGAAGAAACATTAAATCACGCATCAGCATCAGTGGCGGGATGGATTGTGGAGTGCGGGCAATTCCAACAACAATTGAACCATGCTTATAAACTATGAGGAAAATCTTTGGAAGATGCATACAGCACGGCCAAAAAAAAACAGAATAGAAGCATAAAAGAGGTTTCTCTCGCCAGCTGGAACGAGATCGGGGTGCGAACGGTACGATAACCCTGTGCGCCGACCGAAAGCTACCGCAGCAAGTAAACTCTCTCGCCCTGGACATAATGATGCAAATTCCCCGTGATCCCATTTGTTCTCGTTCGCTCGGGATGATGCTGATGCTGAAGATCGATCTTTAAGACGGGTGTCTCCGATTCAAACGTTCGAAGATGAAAAGGAAATCTTGAATGGAGTATGTTTCGTACCGATCGCACAAGAGGATGAAGATAATGTTACGCGCTTGAGCATGGTTACATTGTGGACCTTTTCTTAAAGCGCATAAAGGATGGTTATTTTGGGTTAGTTTTACTTTTTCGTCTGGCAGAAGGTCGTCAGCTGGAGCGGTAGGACGCGTACAGCTTGGTCGGATTTGATCAACTCGTGCGTATTTTCTCTTTCTCTCTGTGTCTGTGAAAGGGCATGTGGCAATTGAAATAATGCCGATGAAGCCAGCACATCATATGGCGGGCCTGAGGGTACTGGAACCGGTGTTTAAAAAATGTGTATCGAACATTGGGATGATCTTAGAAGGTAACGGTTGTACGAAACATGCGTTATGTTTTACACCGAGCAGAGCCAAACCAAAACCGTTGCTTGGGATGGTTCATGTGATGTAAGTGGGTATGTTTGATTGATGTTGTAAAATGGCGTTGTTTCACCGCAAGAATATTTATCTGGTTGTTGTGTGCTATAGCTCAATCAGGGTGGTTTGTGATTTTATATTGTGTGTTCCTATATTGTGGAGCAGATCTTCAAAGCGATGTTATTCTTAGAGTCTTGATTCTTCGCGAAGGAAGACATTTTTGTATGGTGCATTTAAATGCGAGACTGCGGATGTTATGCGATCAGTAACCGGGTTCGGTAGCTTTCTCAAGATGTTCGATCAATCTCGTGCACTTTCTATCTATGTTGCACACAAATGCCATCTGTCTTCGGCCGTTATCCCATCGCGTAACGTGTCAGCAGTGAACGAACGACTAGATAAACAATCCTGAATTGTGAACGGACAGCAGGACTGAATCTCCATTTTCCCTGCCTATACAAAACACGACCCTGGTTAAAAGACGCACAACACGTGCGCATTTACAGTCGCGATCGTGCTGACAACACGTTAACTTATGAGCACCGTCTCTGGTGCGTTTATATGGCTAGGTTTTGGACATGCACCGGACATCATTCAACCGGTGGAGGACCATTCGGATTGCTTGCACTGTACTAGACGCACGACAAGAGGCCCCGTGTAGGTAAGTCGATGGCCACAGGAATGACACACACGCTCAACAAGCTCTCTTGATCTCGAGAAATCAGACTCGTGGTACAGCTCGACCTATCTTAGCGATCGTTTGTGCCATTACCGAAAGAGTGAGTACAATGGGAGGATGGAGAAAAAAAAAACATAACACTAAGTCGGTTTTATTTTCTGTCGGCTTCCGTCCGGTGGCGTCTTAATTACTCCATTCAATTACTGCAGTAGCTCGAGCCACTTGTGGGGCATGCAGTTGAAAGATGTTGAAAGCATGTGGTCAACTATGCGACTTGGTACACTAAATGTTGATTTTTTTGTGCTTGTTTGCCTCTGCGAAAGTAGCTTCTCTAAACTGTTTATTGTTAGTGTTTATAAACAATAAAGAGCACTCCCGATATAATAGATAAATTTTAGGAGTACTTTAAATACTTTAACACTCATTGCTTTACGAAATCGAAACAATTTACCACAGAAAGCAACCATGAAGTCATTACGCTAGTAGCGCACGCGAAATGAAATTAATTTGACCTTGTTACTGAGAACTGTAGTCTATGACTTTTCATATGGCCCGTTGCATACTGTCAGACAATACTGCACTTAATTCCAGCAGTTATAATACGATTCAAATTGCTTTAAATTGTGCAGCTTGCGTAGCGTAGGCGCGCGATACCATTTATTCCATCCCCAACCGCGCAAAAGCGGATTAATTAAAACCATTTTTTTTTTCTAAGATCGCGGCGAGCAAAATTAAAAAGAGCAAAATAAAAAACGGCTAAACCGACAGTAGAGAGTGCTGCGGGGTCGGCAAATGAGGGCTGCTGTCCCTTTCTTTAAGCGATCACCGTGGTTCCGGGCGCGCGTTTCTATGCGAGAGACTTTGCGTTGAATTTACTTTCTTTCTCGGGCCCTCATTTCACCGTTTGTGCCCTCAGCGCGCCATGGATGCTGTACCTTCAGGGCCCATCGATGCAGGCTCAAGATAAATGGCAAAAAATTAAATGGACAATTTAGCAGACAGTCTGCCCCCGCTCTCGGGGGCAAATGAAACATAACACGCGCAGGAACGGGGAGCTACCAGCGTTTGCACTCTAATTATGTGTCTGCGTCCGTGGGGGCACGGGGCCTATGGAGCATATAAATGTGCAAAAGAGTTGAATGAGCAAACAAAAAAAAAACAGATCGTCTATTGCATTCTCTCCCTTTTCTCTGATGCTGTACGCAGGCCATAAACGCACGGCGCTTAACGTGGAGTGCTCCGAGCGGGTGTAGTGATTAGGGATTTAAGTCTCGGGGTTTGTGGGCGGTTTATGTGTTCGCTAATGATGGTTTCCTTTGACTTAGAACACTACGCCTGGTCCATGCCGGAGGATAACTTCCCGAGCGCTGCCACCCGAGTTACAGAGAGGTTGCGTTGGTTGCTGATCTCTGTTACTTACGCTCGCCAGCACACCATCCCCATCCACCACGGCAAACTTCATCCGCGTTAGGTCGCGTTAGGCGAAAGCATCGATTTTGCTTTCGTTTCTATCGCTTACCTGCAAAAGGAAACATAAAAATGAAACATCAGTACACGGCGGTAAGCGCAAAACAAGGGAAGAAATGCATCACAAACACGACAGCGAAATATGGCAGGAAGATTTAAAGTGGTGGCGTAGATTACGTTTTTCCTTTCCACGCAACGCACAAACGGAAGCGTGAAAGGAAAATTAAATACTGCACCGGAAAAATGTTTGATGTAAGTAAGCGGCCGCACGCAGCAGCTAGCCTTCGGTGCGCTTTGAATGCTAATGTGCTAATGATAGGGATTTCGGAACGGGGGGAAGTAAAGCTCTGGTTGAAAGGTACAAAGCTATACGTGCAGCAAAACATGATAAAACCCTTCCCGTGCTTATTCTTGGAAGAAAACGGAAAGTGGTTCTTGGTTTAGCGATTCTAACTAATCGCCTAATCACGTACAACGCGATGGTAACATGTTGCTGATGGGTGCGCGGTACGATGCTAACAAGGCACCCTTACCGTGCGGTTTAGTTGGCGAGTGTAATCTAAAGCGGTATGTATGATGGGGCGTGTTAATCAGCATGTATTTGATTACACTTTCCGGCAATTACGGAATTTTTAAATTTAATAGAATAATTAGCTGCAGCCCGATAAAGCTTACAAATTTGTGGGGTTAGTAACTTTTTTTCTGATATAAGTAACGTTTTCTCTGTTGATGCATAAACTGTTCTTCCTCTCCCATTTTTGCATAAACAGTTGCAAATAATTCAAGTAGAGGTAAATTTAATTTGGTGTCTAAACCGTAAAGAGCGGGGTTTTTTTCCATTGAAACACTCCTTCGCAATAATTAAGAATGCATTGCACATATTCTGAGTATGTTTTTGCCGAGTTCTACCAAAAAGTCGAAATTTCACCGATTGCTTGGATATTATCGTTGACCGATTTTCATTCAAATTTCATTTGCTATAGTTAATTATAGTACCATATGAACATTTCAGTCTATTCTATGCAATTTAGGTGTTGTCAATTATGTTTTCCTAAAATCCTAAATTTAAATCTTCTTGTTGTTGGTGATAACATAAAAAATTAAATCATTATATTAAACCTGCAAGAAATTATTATAAAGGTAATTTCTGCAAGACTTACAACTCCTCTATTTTGTTGGATGACTTGTGTCTCTCAGTGTCTTCTTGGGTACGCTTCCATACTTTAGTCTTTGGTTCGCTTGTAAAAATAGTCCATTGATCGATTAGCTTCAAAACCCTTTCCCATTCAAACGCTCACATCCTTAAAATTGGTTTCCGTCTGACATACGATCATTGCTGATCTCGTTGAAATGATCCTTTTTTTTCAAGCCCGTCGGCGCACACCATTTTTACATTCCCCAATTGTGCCTCTCTGCGAGATAAAATGTTCCATTGTAGCTCCAAAAAAATAGGCCGTCACATTTACCCATTTTCACGCGGAGAAGCGTTTGAACGGGAAAAATGCATCGTTAGCGGCTGCTAAGGTAGCCAGGAACTAGGTTTGTGCTATATTTATGAGCTGTTTTATGTTTTTTCTCTCGCTCGCTCCCCAATCAACCGAGCCAAACCGCGGGGCTGCTTTGGTTTGCAGGGGGGTTTCAGCTGAAAAATTTGATGCCAATCCCCGGCCATGCAGACCATCAACACATTATGTTTTCGTGGTTTATGCGCGTTGGCCGGTCGGGGGTTGTCCGGCCACCGTTTCCACTGCCTTGCGAGGTCCCTCGCCCGGTTGTCCGGATAAATCCAACAATACAGCCGCTGATGGAAAGCTGCCCCAAGAAAATCGAGAGAAAGGTGCTAATGATCTCATCATCCCCATCATCCTTACCGGGCTCTGGCATCGCGATGGCTTCAATACCCCGATGCGCACGGTTACCGAGACAATTACGATCGAAATCTGTACAGCCGATCAATGCGGTCGAATACCCGCTGCAAGTTGAGAGGAGAAATATTGTTTTTCTTTTCGTCGGGAAATGGTTTTTTTTTTGTGTTGGGACAGGTTGCAGTTCGGAGTTCGGTAGTAACGTTTTCGAATGCGAAGGAATCCTAATTTTTTATTCTAGTCTTCGCATTGAAATCCCTCCCAAAAGGGTAAGAAATATGATCACCCCCGCAAGGGATCAAAGTGAGTGGCTCAAAAAGGGAGAGGAAAAACAAAACCAACCATTTAATCTAAATCGGTCTCCGCTGAACAGTAATGAGTGTGGCCCACAGCGGGTCGCAACCATCGCTCGTTGCCCTGATGATTGTACTACGCGTGTCCAACGCGTTTCGAGGCGCCCGTTTGTGGTAAACCATCTCAATCCGAACCGATGGATAGTGAGAGCCGGACTGAACCACAACGGCTAACTGAATTATAGCTTGTTAATAGATAAATTTCATTAAACTTGTTCCCTTTCCGGAAACCACTTCCCACTGTCTTGGCAACCGTGGGCCAACGGGTGATGGGTCCTGTATCGGCAACATGCTATCGGCGATTATGCTGCTGGTAGTGTTAGTTTTTGCGTTGCCTTTTGATTCATCGTTTTGTTGTTCCTGGTGTTTTTTTTTTCCTCCTTCATCTCCAAAGGGACCACATGTTCTTCGACGACGATACCCGGCATCAGCATCAACCGGTTGAACAATAAACCTAACAGTACTTCCATCGGAGTACCTTCAACCACGCAAGTACGCACGCAAGGGCGTTGCTGCCCGGGGAGGAGGACAGGTGGCGCAGGTGGGAGTGGATAGAAACAGGCGAAAGTGGTACGTGGAGAGTAGCAAAATAACACTCGTATTATTGGCCGCGCTATCGGTGCGCGAGCGTCAAGACATGTGGCCGGGAAGATGACTTCCTCGTCGCTTGTGCGATCGTTGAAGTCTTTTGGCGCCAATCGTCGACGGTGGCAGCGTTGCGAGGCGGTTGAATTTAATGATAATCGCCCACAGTCATACAATCAATCAATGGAAGTTGGTGATGTGGCGATGGGTGGTTAGAAGCGTGGAGCCACCGAGCGCATGGAGCATTCCGAATTCCCTATCCCGTTGGATTGACCGGTCCATTGCACTGTGCCGCATATGAATAGCTGAAGAAGAGCGGTGAATTTCTTTACGCGAATTGCTCTGTTTTACGGAAGGAATCTTGAGCTTGGTCTGTGTTTTGGTTCGTGTTTAATGTTTAATTTGAAACACTTTCATGCTCACATTGAAGATGCACAGTGGAGAGAATCTTAAGAGTGCTTCGAGTACAGCAACTATTTGTCACGATCATATTTAAATTTATTGAACCGATTCAAACTGAATTTGTACGTTGAAATTTTCCAGTTATTTAACTAGAATATACGAAATTTCTCTCCGGAATTCTCGCAATTGTTTTGAGCAGAGCTGTGTAATTAATATTCATTTTCCACTCAACTGTAATCCATACGCCCGATAGTGATGGTGATCGCACGCTACCCAACGATTGTTGTGATTTGCATAATTGTTAAAGTGAAATGATTAATCAAGACGATCGGAGCATAATTTTTTCACTATCAATATTCGTTATTTCTAGCGCGTACAGCTGAACGATCATCATTCGGGTCAATTATGTTGCACTCCACTGTAGCAAACAGTGATTGTTGCCGTTAATTGACCAGAAATGCCCGAATACGTACCGATCGTTTCGATGCAGCGATCGATATCGTACGCCTGCCGAGCGAAATGTTCGCCTTTTGCGGAGAAAATGGAAATATGTCTAAAACACTTTGACCACGCGGGTGTGCTAAATCGGGTTCCTCATCAAAGTGCAAACAGCAGCACCATAAGTATGTAGAAAAAAAAGAAACCCCAAAAACTAGTTGCTATCTTTCGTTGCAGAACACGCATCACAACCGGAAGGCTGGGACGCGCGCAGCGTGAAAGTGAAACTTGGCGGAAAATCTTTTACCTCGTCCAATCTGGTGCTTTTACTTTGCAGCAGCTTTCGATTGAATGGCCCAAGCAGCGCCCAAACGCTTTTCGCAGCAGTTAATGGTGATCGGTGTGTGTGTGCGTGGTGCGATGATTATCGGAAAGTGCGCTTATCGCAATCTATGACCCACCCCCCCCATCGATCGGTCCATTAGCCGCCCGATCATCAATCGGGTTGGGTCAGACTCGCCGGCTTAACAGGTGGTCCTCTGTCGATTGCGGCAAAACTGTACGGCAGAAAACTGATGCGATGCGCCGATACACATACCGGCATTATTGCTAAACGGGAAGAAAAAAAAAAACAGATCGCCCCGGCGGGCGAAGAACGAAAGTGAGAGCATGCCGCACTTGGCATATTGAACGGGGCAATAAATTAGCCGATTGATTTTTCACCTGTCCAAAGCGAGCGCGGAAGAGTGAGACTTGTTTAGCATCGGCCAAGCGTTACCAGGCGTGCCGAAAGCGAAGCGGTTTGGTTTGGATGTTGTTTCCCTGCCTTCCACGGAACGCGTTCCGTGCATTGCGAATAGCGAGCACAAGGCGGGATGAAGTTGAAGCTGCTATTCCAAAGTTCAGTCACGGAGTTTTTGGCATCACGGAAGCGTTTGCCAACCCACGCTGGCGAATTTCGACGTGGAAGCCGTACCACGTCTACACGTCTCGGATGGTTCATCGTTTCGACATCTCAATAGGTCGACGGCTGACCGGTGGATGGTTTGGCGTTTTGCATTGTGTTTATGATAATTTTTAACACCGCCTGCCAAAGGATCTGGCCGGTGGTGTGCGATGCGAATTCCGTGTCTGGTTTGCTTTCGATCGTAAATCAATCCAAAGCAGATGCGAAAGCTATCAGAAAACGTTCGCTTTCCATTCGATGGAGCTATTGGATATTGTGGGCAGAGGCCGCACTTCGGTAGCGCCTTTTGCGCTGATTGCTCTGTCCGGTAGTCGAATTCTGACAAGATAAACTGCTAACGTTTCATTGTGGGTAAAATAAAAACGCTGAATTGGTGGAACCTTTTTTTTTGGGGTTGTAACGTTAAGGGTTCCAAAACATTGCAAACGTTTATTGCCTTCGTACTGCTGTAGTATTTCTTCAAGGATTTTTGCCTTATTTTGCCAATACCCATTACGAGTTCGAGTGCGAACGCGCTGAACTTTGCGGTGTCGGACCACAGGTTAAGGAATCCGTAGGCAAATGAACTCAGGCTAATTAATTGATTGGTGAGCAGAAACGGTACGATCAGTGCTAACCACCGGTGCAGAGGTTATCGTCCTGAACGATGATGATGCTGTTTTTTCGGAAGCTGATCTCCTACCCACCGGGCAGTGCTTCGTTTATTGTGTATTCTTGATGATCAAACGGCGATTTGGCTCTGTTTGTTCTGGGTTGAACCCGATAAATTCCGATAATTTGCATCGTTACGGGGAGGTGTGTGTGAGTGTCTGTATACTTTTGCTTCTGAACTCTCCACCGTCATCTTCACTTTAGATGGTGAAAGAATGTTTGTAGCAACACTGATCAACGATAGCGTGAAATTGCTTCCGATTGATCTTCTGGTATCTTCTGGTATCCGTCACGAATGAGGTAAAAACAGAGTAATGAGATTTATGTGCAGACCGGTAGAACGCTTTCGTGGTGTGTTTACTTGCTGACATCAGTTAATGGTTGGTCTAATGGTTACAAATTGTTCTAGAACGTTGTGGAACTTTCTACGACATAGAGATGGAGCTCCAGAATTCGTTATTGAAAGTTAATTCTTTGCACCAACTCCTATGTAACTGCTGCGTATTTAAACATAGCCCGTATTGCCTTACCGCAACTGAAAGCAATGGTAGGTTGATCGTTGCATACGGTACTGAATGTTCAATTGAAACGAGCAAACTAGATCACAAATTCATGCTCCGAGCAGGCGATACACTTTCACTACCAAACCGATGCTTACTTATCAAACGCATTCGAAATATCATTTTTCCACTTTTCCCGCCCACCATCGTGGAGGTGTTCGCAATGTGGAGGAGGGGGGGGGGGGGGGAGACCAACCCCACAATCACCTCCATTCGCTACGGGGGGGTTGGAAAGCTGATGGTACTTTGTCTCAAATGAACCGCGAAGTGGAAAATGGATGGTCCGTGCGATGAAGATATGAAGATATGGTAAAATGGCAGAATTTCTAAACCAAAAACCCCGTTGACCGCTAATCAGGTCATTAGATTGTTTGGTCGCCACGGTTCGCGTAGTGCAACAATGGCCAGCAGGGCCCGAACGTGGGGGTTGCTTTTTTTCCATTCCAACCAATCATAACATTTTCTCTAACTTGCAAACGTTTGTGGGAAATGCACAAACATGAATCGACTCTATATGGAGAGAGCATGATCGGGTGTAGTCGCTATTGATATGATCAATTTCGTGCGATAATTCAAGGGTCCGAAGGGTTGCCTGTTCCGGGAAAACAAGACATTCGGTGCATATAAATCGTTTAAAATGCTTTAGATTATGCATCAGTTTGACCGTGCCGTGACACAGCATGGCTCGCTGTCGGGATCATACAAAACACGCAACACTCCAGCATGATCGTTATCCCTGCTATTGTATGGTGGACCTTCAATCGAAGGATCACCGCGCGAGATGCGGTAGATAACGGGTTATAATGGTGGTATCGTTGTACCTTCAAACCCTTACTAAGACTGACCAAAGATCGTACACAAACCGTAGCGAAACTCTTTCCTTCGGCTTTCATTTGACCTTCGGTTGATATTTTATGCTAATTCACCGTAAAAATTGGTGCCAACTCAGCGGTGGAACTGTTGAAGCAATCGTAATCGAAATATTTGTCTTCTTTCTCCCTAGCGTTGGGTTCTCACCAGGTGCATTCAGCTGGAAGACGGTCTTCAGCATCGGCTAAGGGTTGTATCACCCGTGCGCTGGGACCGTTAATTTGTAGAGTGGTGATTAAAACGATAATCACTACACAGTTAGGAAAGCAAGCAGTTCGGATTTAGTGTGGAAGGGAATTCGTGCAGTGCATGTGTGTGTGTGTATGTTTGGATAAATTGACCCAAAAACCTATTCCCCAGTGTGTGCAACGGGAAAATCTTTCGTTTCGTGCACAAGAACGTGATAGCTCAGAACATCAGGGCACGAGGAGTGGACCGACGGGATGAAGGGCAGCAAAATCAACAAAACGGAAGAGGTTTACATTTTTTCATGACTCAATTACGTTACGTTTGCGTTTCGGTTTCATCAAGTGTTTATGAGGGGGGGGGGGCTTTCCCGTGGTCAGCAGATCTTGTGCAGAGGCGAAGATTGGGAGATGGGAACGGAGTTGATCAGATGCGCATAGATTGTAGACGCGTTGCATTAGTTCCGACATGAATTGAACATTCACCAGTTCCGTTTCTGCTTTGTAGTCTTGCGCATACCAGAGAACGGTTCTGAGCTCGTCTGCGAGCGAGATTTAACGGACGCGTGTCATGTGAATTGATGTGCGTTTCAAATGTGGTCCGTTTCTCGTTGGCGAATTTTTTGCAACCAAATCGGCGGAATACACATGTGGAAATGAATGGATTTAAATTGCCTTACTAGCCTTTGCTTGGAGAGCAGCATGCAATATACAGGCCACAAGATGCGCTCGCTTTGGAAGCACTTCCAATACAGGGTTCGTCGCTTGTTTCCCAGTAATGTACGAAATCGCTGCGAATTCTTTTCATTCATTTTCTTCACACCCGTAAGGCTAAGTTGTAAATTTGTTATGGTTGAAAATAGAGGAAAATGTGAGAAAAAAGGAGAAGCGTGAAAAAAACAACAGCTCCCCGAAACAAACCCTAACAGCATATTAATAATGTTTTATGAGGTCAGATTTATGAGTCCTACGTGGTGGCAAGGTTGATTTCGTGGCTGGCTGCCCACTGCCCCAAAACCGTAAACGGTGACGAACGATCCCCTCCCCGACGGTCGGGAAGGAAGGTAGCGTAACGGATCGCGGCCCCGAAGTCGACCACCAGAAACTGACCCCAATTTTAATCACCCTAATCGGTTCGGTTCGGGTCTCGCGGAAGAAGTGTGGTAATAATAATTGTTCTGCGTACGTACGGTCGGTTTGATTCGCAGTGGTTGCCAATCTGCCACGGTCTCCGCTAAATATTTATCCCGCTCGCGAAAACAATAGCGGCTGCGTTGGCCACCACTCGCAAAAGCCACAATCTTTCACCGTTCTGACACGACGCAAGCCTTTCGCGAGCGCTCACAACAATTTCGATTCGGTTGTTTGGGTCAGCTATCTTGTGATGTGGTTTTGGAACGGATTTTTCTACGACCATTAACGCATCAAGAATGTTTTCCCGGGCGTTCGCGGCTCCAAAGTTTTGATCACCGTTCTGTGAAGTGAGCATTTCATTTTAATTACCGTTCCATCCCAAAACACAAAAGGCGGTGTGATTGGTGGGGGGAACCAGCCGGGGTACGAGGTACGAACGCTTTTGTTTGTGTTATTTATTTATTTATTTCTTTTCTTTTTGGTGCGATTGTGGACTGTAGCTGTGCCGTGGTTGCCGTTCCTATCTGGCGCATGCAGTTCCAGCTGTTGTTGAATCCCTTTTATGGGTCAACAGTTTAATGGTACACATGGCCCCACGAATCGCACCACAATGGCCTTGGTGAGCCAATCGTTCGTTACCGCTACGTTTTTATTCTATTGACGTAACGTCAAGAGTGGAGCTGTGGATGTGTGGTTTTTCTTTTTCGGCACATTTCCCAAGAAAGTTGTGCAATTCCTGGACGTTTTGTCTAAGCGCAGGAAAACACTATCTCACGGGTACGGAGCGAAAGCGTAGTTAAGAATGCTTCCGGTTGCTTGAATGTTGGCACACTGCGGATGCCGGTGGGAAAACCCCTTCAGAGCAGTATTGTGCCATAAAAGTGGCATTTGGTTTGTTGCTTTCGACAGTAGCATAAAGCTTTTTTTTTCGCGAGAAAAATAAAAAAAAACGGTAGTGAGAGAATTGTCAACGAATTACGATCATCCGGTGAGTTAAATGGATGGAGCCTAGAACATCCGCTTCATCTCACACTTGAATTACCAACAGTACATTCGTGGATTGAAAGATTGGACCAGTGAGTGGTAAAGACGATGATAATTCATTTGTTCTGTGCAGTGTTCTTCCAGAACGGATGCGTAGGAAATGATCTACGAATTCTTGATGATCTTCTGGAGGAGAAAAAACCCCCTTTTGGAACATCTCTGTACTGAAACTGTCATCATTAGGTGTGTACTTTTTGCTTGGGCTACCATTGACGTGAACGTACTTTAGGCGTACATCTCGACACAGCAAGCGAAAACCACAAAGGTGTGAACCAAAAGGTCGACATTAACCTGCCGATCGTTGGGAAATGTAGACGAACCTCGCCCAATAATGCAATGCGACAGAAATGGTTCTCATCATTTGTCCACACCGGCACTAACAATCATCATTAAGGTTTAATTTCAATCGCCGAGTAACGTTAATAACGCGACCGAGGTACGAAACTGTACGAGATCGTGTACGAGAAACGTTCCATTTCGCGCCTGGCTGTGTGACAGAGGATAAGCATCGTACAGCGCGTATCATTTAGAGGTGATACGTTTTTTTTTCTTCTATTTATACTTCGCCATAAACCCCTTTTCGCGACACTTGCGGGTTGGTAGCGATCGAAGATTGCGTAGCGAAGGACTTCAATGAGGCGAAGGTGACGAACATGGCGTGTCATCCGTGGGTTAATCGATCGCAACGCGGATTGAAGGTGGTGTGCGAGTGGTGAGAGCGGGCGCGATGTGCTCTCGTCGCCGTAAGATAAGTAGTAGTAGGCCGTTTCGAACGGTTATGCTGTAGATAAACATAAATCATCCGTCCCTAGCACGGTTATTATTACCATTATCATCGTTTCCCTGGTCAGTTTCGCCTGTGACGCGATCGTCCTATCATCTGTGTTTGAACCCCCACCATCGACGTGGTGGGAGCGCTAGTGAAAAAAACATTTCCATCCTTGCTTCATCTTCATACGATCGCAGCTCGGAATCTCATTGCAGTTTGAATAATTATTGGCAGAAATGAGGATCCCGGTCCCGAGCGTACCATTGCCATTTGAATTGCTAATCATAACGTTTCTCGGGAAAGCTTAGGATGAAAGGAAATCTATCACGGAAGAATGCTTTCGAATACGGGCGGCATTAAAATTCCTGCAAAAATCAATCCAAAGCACCCATTAATATGTCAGCTGCTGGTTGTACATCGGTGTGTGGGACGGGAAAATCAATTTTTCCATCGTTGATATTTGCTGCTGCCTGGAAATAGTCTGGAACAGTCTGGACGAAAAGATACCGCTTGCCTAGCGTAAGCAGTAAAAACAAAACGTTAACACTCGTTGAATGACAGCCGAAGCTTTACAACGTGTCGGCCGGTGCAGATAGAACATTCCTTTTCTTCTCAAGTATTTGTAGCCTGGTTCAAGAGAAAATTGCATTTATCAGGTATTTTGTTCTTTCCTGCGTTCTTTTTTTTTTTGTTAGAATCAACAAGTGTCAACTTGTCCCGCGGAATCAGAAAGGTTCTTTAAACTCTCATTCACAATCTGCAGAAACCAGCTTTTACAAAGAACGGGCAAGTGGTTCTATCCACTCTATCGGGTGATAATGCTGCCCTTCCAGAGCAGTTTTTCTTTTCCTTCCGCGGTGAAAATGGAAGTTAGAATGAATCGGGCAGCCGGTCGTTCATCATCTAGCCGCAAGCACATTAATTTGCAGGTTTGAAGACTATTAGTGGCCGGGGGATGCCGGCACGTTGCACCGACCGGCCGGTGGTATGTCGATCACCCGGTCGGAAGCCTGCGTAAACCCGTCCGCAAACGGCACATCGGTAAACATTTGTTACAACCGACAGCTCTACATCAGCTGCAAGCTTGCGCTGTGGATGCGCATCGATGTAACGAGTGAAGCAGCCAGGCACGCGAAACTGGATCCGACTGGACCGGTTCGTTGGTGGTTTCGATCACGGGGTGGATCTTTCGTTCTACGAATGGATGCGCTGACGAGGAAAGGGATTCGACCTTCGAATCGAACAGAACGGGAGCTCACCTTGCCCCAGCGGAGGCTGTCAGAAATCATTCAGGATGAAGCCATCTAAGGGTACTGCTAGTTTCGATCCAAGTGTGTGCGGTCGTGCCGATCAATTCGATTTATGTACATCAATTACTAGCTTAGTGGTAATGTACTGATCGTAATCTCATTCATTGGACGAGAAATAGAAAATGATGGACCTGCGATTGCTATTTTTACACCGAAAGAGATGCAGTCTTTCGTTGCTGTTGTCCATTACGCAACGCTTTTAAACATGTTATGTAAGAAAGTTTACATTCCGCATCCAACAGCCAACAACATTTTTGAATTACAACAACATTGCACTGCCTCCCATGCTCAGTGCGGATGAGAATAGGTAAACAATAAAGGTTAAGTGAAGCGATGGATCGTCTATGCAGCGAGGCAAAGAACGTAAGCACATCACAGAACAGTACCATGTGAATGTACATTTTATCGCTTCTTTCGGTGCCCTCGTTGTCCATTCCCGGATCACACAAAACGCTACTCACAAACGCTCCCCAACTGACGGAGGACCCGTACAAAATGAAATAATTAAAAGAGTGTGATTTTGATGGACCGTAATCGTCATAAAACTGGATCGTGCACACTTCGTTCTGCAGCGGCCCTTGTTGCTTGCAATCGCTCATGCACGAGCCACCATTACGGCGTGGTGTTTGGGACACGACAAAGCGACGGCACTTCCCCGTTTGGGAGAGTGCACCACGAAAGGGCGTTTATGATAAACGTTAAATTTTATGCTCAACCTCCGTGGCGTGTGAAGTGTGTCAGCGTTGTAGCAGGCAGGAATCGACATCGAAAAAAGCAGCGCCATCACCTGAAGCCGGGCCCGTGAGAGACGCTACCGAAACGGTGCCAACGTTCCAGTTGTCTTTACGGGCGGAACTACGAACCACCGGGCGTTCGTGGTGGAAACGCTGGAACACAGAGCACAGAGCCCGTGGTTTCGGTATCGAAGTATTAACCGGAAATGCGATGCCAAAACGGGGCGTGAACTGTCACTGTGCCTAGTTAACTGTAGCTTCAAGCTGATCGATATCAGACACCGAAGATCTCCGGGTGTCCGATTGCCCGAGGGCTACTTACACTGCGTGCCGATCACGTGTGGATGCAGTGTCTCGGGCAGCTGCGGTTTGCTTCATTGATATTGGAGATGGTTGTAAGCACATGCGTTGATGAGCATATAAGCGACCCGTCCGGCGCTGTTCCGGTTGGCTAGATTACATCGTACGCAACGGAATGGACGCTACGGTATTGGACGTTGATTAGCTGCCGGTCCGCTAGTCCCAGCGGTAGAGATGATGCGACGGTACACGTTTGATTAGATCATCCAATTTTGTTTAATTAAATTTAATTCGTAGCGTATCCCGGTATCTCCCGAAGCGGACAAAGGGGAACGGCTTAATTTCGAAACCATCGCCAATGGAGCGCTTGCAGAGGAGAAGTCGATTTTACCTACTCCAGCAGGCTATGCTGAACTTCTGAACAAATGGCACTAAATGTGGACCCAGCCGTTGGGCCTGTAGATCTAATGTGATTCTTTCGCTGGATCCACCAGAAGGCTTCTCCGGTGGCTACCCGATCATTATCCAATTAGGTGGTACCGTAGGCTGTGAAGGTGATCACCACAACCGCAGACACCACGAATGGTACGGTTTGGGTCATTCTTCATTCTGTCGGAATCCGTTCGGGAGTTGAAATGATTCTACACTCCGTCAGTGCCAGTCAATTACACTTCCTCCCTTCGCGCGGGAAGCGAACACCAGCGCGAACGGTTCGCGAAATGCGTACTATCCTCACCTAGTTCCAATCCAATTGCCTCCCAAGGGCGGAAAACCCCACCGGAATGATTGGCTTCGTTTGTTTACACATCACTTTGCTTGCTGTCCTTGCCGGAGTCGGTGGGCGATAATTGGACAGCAAAATTCACAGCTTGCGAGATAATATTCTGGCAAGATTTTGCCAAGCTGGCAGGAAGCAGGTGAATCGAATGGGAGGTGTCGAATAAGAACCCATGGGAGAGAAAAGAGCTAGGTGATTTGACAGCGATATGAAGGCAAGATGTACCGATTGGACAATAGAAACATCATCCAATTTCATAGTGGTTAGAAGGTTTAGAAATCTTGGCTGAAAAGGGGTCAAAATAATTGTAATGCATTGTAGTTTTCTAAAATTGGAGAGCAAAACATCCTGGCGAGTTCTGACTGGCGAATAACATTTCAAAATTTGAAGGGTGCCTCGCTGGACGTTTAGTGAGCTAACGGTCTTTTTGTTACTTTTGATTGCTTCACCGCTTGTAGAATATTGCCTTTTGTTAAGAAGATCATAAAAGTTGTTAGTGTCGGATAAGAAGATATGTCATTGGAATCAAATATTGAGGGGAACTTCGAGTTATTCTTCACATATAATACAGAGAATATTATTTTAGATATCCACAAAAAACACCTTTAATAAGCAGTTCAATATTAGCCCACGGAATGTATATAAAACTGACACATTGGTCATCGAGCAATAAAGTTCTGATGCTATGGAGAGCATAATTAAAGATTACGTAATGCCTTCCGTGCTCTGTTTACGCGGCAGCATAGAATAGACTGCAGGAGCTAATGATTTTACGAGCTTGTTGTTGACCTAGCCCAACAAACTTAGCTCCCCGGCATGCCTGAAACCGCCGCTAACTGTTCACATTCTTCGGCCCACTCGTCAGAAGGTTCTTTCCCCCTGGACAACACTGATAAAGCGGAGGAAAGCATCGTTCCACGGTTGCGGTTATGCGTCAAGCCCGTTTTGCATAAAGACCCTTTAGCGTAGCAGACGGTACTACTAGGCCGGTTCCGGCCCTGTGACGGAGTGACACAATTTCCTCCGCAAAGCAAGGCATCTTGCCCAGCATACTGTCAGCAATGACCACAACCTAACGGTGCCGCAGAAACTCAACCGCTGGGACGAACGACAGCGCGCGTTGTACAAATTACGGCGACCCGAGTAACAGTCTCAGCCTCGTAAATCTCGTCACCGTCAAGAACTCGGCCAGCGTTCTAGAGCAAAATTGCACGATCGCGCTCCGACGAGGCGAACTTCACAAACCAAGACCCGCCTACGGCTCATTATCGCTCGACAATCGTTTCCGTCTGCTGGTACTTGTGTCTGCACTCGTAAAGATCTGCATGCGGAAGACATTCGCTTCGGCCCGGTTGCACAATGCTACACAGTCACACCCCGGGGGTAGTGTGGCCTGTTGCTAGCGTCTAACATCCATCGGGACGGCCCGATACGGCCAGGGCGATAACGATTCAATAGATCATGGCGATTGATGTGTTCTGCTGCGCGCATGCTCAACAGATTGAAGTCATTGAAGATTTATCTGCCCACCTCCGTTCCGATCCTAACATGCATCGGGACGCCCCGGTAAAGGCGGTCGATTAATTAGCGTATCGTTGATCGCTGCAAAGCGGATCGCGTGATGGCGGCACTTTCTTTAGCTCGTGGTCAATATTCGCCGTAATGGAGCTGTTCTGCTCGAGGAAGTGTTCTGCTAGCCTTTTGGGATAGCTTCTTGATTAATTCCCTCCTGCATCGGGACAGCTCGGAGGGATGGTGAGTGAGTTCCAGTGTCCCAGGCAACGTTTGCCAAGCAGTGGAGCGGTCCAAAACAAGGAACCGACAAGGCAGGCTCGCTTTATCTTAATGCAACCGTCCAAAGGCGTCCACTTGCGTTGAGCACGGTGCCCGTTCGTTTCGGCAGCGATTCATTCGCTTGCATGAACCGTTAAGGAACCGTTCGATATGCTGAGCTAACGAGGTGGAAGCGGACGACGATTGCGGCGCGTAGAAAGCCACAAACCCGGGTACGGTACACGGACGGGGGGAACCGAAACGTGGTTGTGCAGTTAGCCAGGTGGCTTCCCGCATTTCATCTTCCACCCCTTGACACAGCTAGTTTTAGATGGTCCCGTGCCCAGTCCAGACTATCCGGTCGGGTTTGGTTGTTTCTGTTGTTGGTCTGTTTGTTTTGTGGGCTTAAATGGGGGCTTTGCAAAAATAAACGCACTTACCGGCAAACAAGCTGCCGCCGCATCCCTCTGTTTGTGGGTGAGTGTGTGCAAGAAGAATGTTGCCCCGACGCACCAAGAGTACAACTTTCATCGGAATGAATCGGCGTGGGGATCATAAATTTAATCCCATTCCCCCAGGCATAGTGCACGGGACCAACCTACTTTTTTGCGTACCCGAGAATAGATATAGGTGAGCTGGCTGCTGATTTGTTCTAAATTTTAACCAGCCCCGCTTAATGATGTTGCAATTCATTAGACGCTTTATGGCAGCCGGCAGCGTACGGTTAAAGTGCTTTAAGTTGTTCTTCGCCATCGTTAGGGGTGAGAATGAATTGGGGATTGTTTTGCAATAATTTGCTCTCGGCGCAGGTTAAAATGTACCAGTTTTATGGGGGTACTTTAGCCATTGCGCAATGGTGTGGATTTAGAACTCGAACTGTCACGCCGTTATTGAGGTTAGGTTTGCATAGCTCTTCCCGGGTCAATAAAGAGCGGTGGACCTGTTGGCTCGTAGCAGTGGCGCGTACCAGAACCCAGCTGCTTTGCTGGGAAGGTTTTACACGTGGTGAGAACCACAACGACTTGTCCCGTTTACGGATTGACCTGTCGCGTCATTTGAGCAGTTTTTGTGTGTGTGTGATTCGTTCTCGTTTCGACAGCTCACGAACATTTCTAGAGCGCGGGAACGTTTATGAAGTTTCCAGTCGGTCTAGTTTGGTTCGATTCTGGACCATTCGGTCGTTGAAAACTTAAAGAAGATGGGAAAAATTAGGTTACAATTTTAAACGAATTTGTCGCATTCCCTCTAATAGACCACCGCGTATCGCGTTCCTTGATGGGTCACCGAATATTTAGCAATGTGTTTTTTCCCCCCTGATCGTTTAAAGATGCTGGAAAACAAAACAAAAATTGCCATCTCATCGAAGACCTACCTTATCTTTATTGTTCCCGACCGGTCCGGCGATGGTTCCGTTTTCGGTGGCCGGTATCGCTACAGCCGGCGATGTTTGCTGCGAGATCTGGTTGCTACTGCTGGCCACGGCATTGCTGCTTACACTGACCTTGTTCACGTTGACCGTGCTCGGTCCGACGCTCGCAGTGGTGGTGGGTTTGCTGGCTGCTGCCTGTGCTGCGGCCGCCGCGGCCGATAGCTTGTTCTTGTTTTTGTTCGAGCTGTTTTTGTGCGACAGACGGCGTGGCGTACTGGCACGAATCGGTGCCGCCGCCGTAGTCAACTCGACTGTAGTGTTACGACCGACAGAAGACTCCGTCGATCCGGACGATCCGTAAGCGGCACTGGTGGCAACGGTGGAGCTTCCCCGGTTGGAGGTAGAGGTGGCCGTTGTTGTGGTTGTAGTGCTGCTGCTGCTGCTGCTACTAGTCACGCTGACAGAACTGGCCGTGGATGGTTTCGTTACTTCCTTGAGCGATTCCTTCGGCTTGGTGGGCGTGCTGGTTAGTGCGGCCGCCTTGGGCAGATCGGAAGTGGTTGAAGCGGACGTGATGTCTCGGTTTGATGCCACATCGGTCACGAGTGTTTCGGTCGCGGTGCTGGAAGAAACGGCCACCGTCGACGTTCCCGCGGTCGTTGTCGGGACGGTGGACGCACGCGGCGTGCTGAGCGCTTCTTCGCCGCGAAACGCGTCGGGCAGCTCGTGTTCTGCGACGTCACGCTTCCGGCGCCAGTTGCTACCGAACGTGTGCGCCTGCAGATCGCTGATCAGCTGCCGATACTGTGGATTGTTGAGGAAGAGTTGATCGATCGAGAGGAAATCGTACCCGTCATCATCGCTCTTCAGCTCACGATCGTCACCGGTGTCGGAGTCGAGCCGCACGGTCGGTGCATCCTCCGATTCCGACTGCCGGGCCTTCGCGCTGCTTGGCGATGGTATCGCGAGCGTTCCCACCACGAGCAGCTGCAGCAGCACCAACCACTTTTGACAGGTCACCATTGCGCAGCGGGGATTTCTTTGGGATGCGGATCACGAGATGCGGATCTGAAGCAGTGGATGCGCAAACCCGGAATGACACTTTTCACGACAACGGCTAATTATATTCCAGCCAGCAGCGGCAACGGTTGCGAGCGAGAGGAAATCGTTTTATGGGTGCAGTTTTTAGCGCAAAAAGTTGAAAGGTGACGTTAGACACACACGGGCACGAAGTCACTAGCGGCTTAACAGCAGTTCCACATTGTCTCACGATGGAGTTGGGCCCGGGACTGGGGGGAGGGTGGTGAAATAATGAAAACGGCTCCGTATCTTAAATCGGGTTTTACCGCCCTCCAGATCCAGATGATGGAGAAAGATCGAGCAAATGGTGCAATTTCCACGGTGACGTTCCAAGGAGTGACGGTGGGTTCTGTGAAATGAACGGGTGGAAAAAAAGGTAAATAGAGAACAAAATTATAGGTTAGTCTTGGCTGTTAAAAATTATGATGATGATGACGATGAGAAACGGCACTGTAGATTTTGTGGATCATGGCCAGATTAGGAGCGATGGCGAAAAAGGACTGGGAAGAACCGGGGCAAAAAGACAAGCAAAACAGACAGTTTGTAGACACGTTTTGGGTTAAAGGCCCTTCATTTTCTTATCCGCACGCCCCATTCTTATCGAGACACGCCGCATCCAACCATCTTGCGGGATAACATTTGGACACTAGTCAAAACGCACCGTTTATCGATGCCATTATGATAAGATAATGAGTGCGAGGGCCTTGTGAAATGAAGCTGTGGCGTTTTTATGGTTTAATTTTCACTGTCGGGCTAGAATGGCTTTGTGGGTGGATGAATGGTTTTAATTCGGATTGTTTTGCCTTCTCGAGCATGTCCATTTGGGGTTGTGATGATGATCACACGAAATGGGGTAGTTTGTGTGGATCTTACAAACTCTAATCGTTGTTTGTTGTTGTTTCTCATCGAGGAGTCTTTTTTTTACTTATTCATAGACATATTGAAAACTTAATTTTCATCAGCTTTTCATTGTAACACGGGGGAAAAATGCAAGTGAAAGCGTAAGAAAACAAAAATGCTATCACCTCCGTAAATTGTATGGGTGACATTTTCGAGTCAGTGAACGGCAACGAAATCAGACCGCGATCGACGACAACGACCTAAATCTTGAACGCCACTTTCAGGTCAGACCTGCTGCAGCCGGCTGTTACGAACCGTTCCCCTTTTTCGTCGCGTAAGTAACACATCAAATCAAATCGTTACTTCCGCACATCGCCATACCGGTCTTGCTGAAGCGTAACCACGGTC
The DNA here is from genome assembly GCF_943734725.1 of Anopheles marshallii. NCBI lineage: Eukaryota > Metazoa > Arthropoda > Insecta > Diptera > Culicidae > Anopheles > Anopheles marshallii. The sequence continues at coordinate 12,944,859 of NC_071326.1, read as the reverse complement.
GTCCTTGTATGCAAGCAATTCGCCCCCCGCCCTCCCCATCACCGAGTACGATCGGGTTTTGCTAGGTCGATCTGGAATCACCATTCCAGATCGAGATCCATTTGCGTACTCTAGTTGTTTAATTGACTTGTCATGCTGCCGGCAGTTGGAGTTAGATTTTTTTCCTCCCTGCCGCTTTTGCTGTTTTTTTTTGTTCCCTCCTATGCTTTAGCAGTCGCTCAAGAGGGGATCATCTCATCGAGATACGCATTCGACGCACGGTTCTCGAATCGTTGGCACGCGCTCGGGTAGTTGCTTCAGGTGGTCTTGGTTGGCTGAATGGTCCGAATTGAACGCATTTTTTTTTTGCAACCATAAAAAGGCGCCACAATTTTACAGGGTTTTCCAGGGGTGCTCAAGTGACAGAGTTGGAGGCGTTTCTAGACTCTTTTCGTGGAGGTAGATCTGGTATCCTTCACACTTTCGGGATCGTTCAGCTTTGCATATGTGTTAATTGAGAACTTTATCATTAAGTGGAAAGAATTCAAGATTTACTTTGTCACATTTCAGTTCAATTTGAAAAGAATCCATAAATAGCTCCAACTATTCCGCTTGTGCTGGAAAACCCCTGTAAATAGAGCACTATTTGTGTGCCAAAGGTTTTTATGACCTTCAATCAATTGTCGCTTGCCTTGCCTGAGTGCTCTCTTCTGTGTTAAGTGGAATCAAGAGGTTTCAGATTCTCCGCCTAAGTAAAAACTATAACCCAATACATTGGCCTTATTTTTTTCGCCCCGTTTTGATATAAACTTCTCAAAAGCTACATGTCAAATGAGTACCTTGCTCGGTACGTTCGTGTCGGTGCGTGGTGCGTTTACCAATCGCACCAGCCCTTCCGAAACGGGTGAAATTTCTATTCCTTAATTATGTACAACCTGCATGTTATCCAGCGGAACAGACAAGACGATACACGCGTTATACACGACGAATAATAAAAACATAAGCTACATTCCCAATGTTACTCCCTTAAAAAATTGTAGATCACACAATCGACGGATCGGTCGGTAGGTCAACCGGAAAACGCCCCATTTTCACACGTTGTAGACATTTTAATTAGCGTGGAATTGGGTTCGAGGGTTACCCGCCTACGCACAAACTCGGTAATTGCTCCAGCGGAGAAGTGAAGTTTGCTGCCTTTTTATAATTAATTAGGCCGCAGATGATTGTTTGTGGCAGGGCAAGGCACGGTTGATGCTTTTTGTTTCTGTTTTTTTTTTCTTCTGCCAATGGATGGATAGAGCGTGCAAATTGGTTTCTGGAACCTTTTTTTGCATCAATTATTGACTCTGGTTTGATAACAATTATGTGTTGTCTTTTGCAGAAAAATTTCCGTATAATTGATTGTTTATTTGCTCTCAACAATTGATTGATCCATTCAGGACGTGACCTTGAAAAGCTTCAGGGGTGATTTTATCCTACGAAGTAATCATCTGAAGTCAATTGCTTTGGGTGAAAACATGCACACAAAAAAAAACAATGCTTGCTTTGACCTATATTTGCCGCTTCTAAACGTCATCAAGTTCCAGTGCCCTTACTGCACCGAAGGTAATAAATCACATCTTCAACTGAGCTGGAACGATATTCATTGCCATCCAATAGCACCTGCTCGTATGAAGCATCGAACCATTAAACAATACTACTCCCTAGGTCCGAACCCTAGGTCAAGGGGCCATAATGCGCTCGGAAGTTGGTAGTGCCGCCGGTAGAACTCAGCTCACGTTACAGCTGGATGGACATTTTTATGGATATACCTCTCACGCATTTTACGACCATTGAAGACAGACCGTTTAATAGTGTAGCAGTAGCAAGAAGCATTTTATTTACGACCCACTTCGTCACAGCATCCCATTTCTCGCTGTCCCTGCCCAGATCGATAGAAAAAACGAGAAGCCACCACTGCAATGGTGCTTTCACCAGCTTTGAAAATAAAATTCAAATCAAATTGAATGGAAACAAACTGGCATCGGACGAGTGCTCATCTACCAGGAAAGGGAGGAGGGGGGAGGGGGAGAGGTATGCATTCTCTTTTACGCAACTGTCTTAAACGGCGGAAATAAGAGCGCCGGTGAAGGTGTCGGTATAAATGTGGTTCCAACAAATTGAGGCAAGAATTTTCACATGGAACCACAAAACCTGTTTCCTCGCGTTTGCTGTGGCACGATGGGGGGAAAAACAGCTTTTCTAGCCGAACAGGTGTCAAGAGTGGCGTAAAATATGTGTTGCGCTTACCGCTCGCCATTCGATGATCGTTTCGATTGAGCTCATAAATTTGGATCTTCCGAATGAATCCCAACCGCCCGTTTGGGGTGGGAAGGTGGGCGCCACCGATCGGTTCGTGATTGCGTGCCGTAATCGATTGGTGATCATGGCGAGGGCCCTCGAGTGGTTTGAATTCACGCTTCTCGTTAGCGCTGTTTACGGTTGGTTCTTGTTAGCATAAGCTTGCGGCGGATATTGCAGGAAACGTCGTCGGTAGTGAAAAATGGTTCCGTCGGTGCTCATGACGAGTTAATGAGGAACAAATTTATGGATGATATAGATATTTCCCTACATTCGTTAAAACGCATCCAATGACGCTTGCGGCTATTCGGAACATGTTTGAACTTTGCGCTCCATTCCATTCGAGAAATGAGATAATTATGAAAATAGAAGGAAAAGTCGACGGCCTTTTGTAGGCGCAAAACAGCAATCACATACACAACCGTATGCATGAAGTTGTAGTGTAAAAAATGTGTTCAAACCAACACGAAACCACGCCACGCTCGTCGCTCAGCTGCGAAGCATCCGTTGGAAGCTAAGGAGCAGCAAGAAGGAGAAAACAGAAAGAATCTCGCGGTCAATTGCGAGGGCGAAGCGCAATTAGATCGCAGTTTTTCGCTCTTCCATCCCGGGCGTGTGTGTATCACGGTTAGATTTTCAATGTCCGATTCCGAAGTTTTGCAGTTATGGTTGCGGGCCATTGCTGGCATTTGGCGTTTCGGTTGGGCACGGGATGGGAAAATTGGATTTTCCTTCCCCGAGTGTAGCAGCAACGCGCGGGCAATCGGTGAAGACTCTTGCTGGCTTTTCGTGTTGAGTGCAGTTCCTGGCCTAGCCTATGGGGGGAGTACCGTGCATTGGTGAGATGAATTTTACGATCATGATGATCATGATTACAGCCGTGGCAGTGGGTGGTTCGTTTGCCTCGGCACGTCATAATTTGGGTTGTGTATAGGCAACAGAAACACAAAAACTGAAAGTTGGACCAAAATGTGGTCTTGAACCTTTCCTTTGGGGTTCATAGGTTTGGCAGAATGGGAAATGGAAGCTGATGGGAGTTTGCATAAATCCATGCAGCCGTAATACATTCATCAAGATAGTGGAAGCGGTGTAAGCAGTAAGTGCGTGGCGTTTAATCTACTGAGCAGATGACATTTAATTCCATTCTGAAGATGTAATCTGAGGTTATTAAAATAATTTCGTTTATTTAAGTTTGTTTCTTGGAGCACGTGGTTGCTTTATCACCCGTTTCATTCAAAAATTAAGAACGAAAATAAGACAACAAATCAATAGCACGAACACAGCATAATGTAGTTGAATTCTACCCCGAAAACTAGTTAAAACCCATTTCCAGCTTGCTCGCCAACTCCACGATCTTATCTTGACTAAATAGAAAACAATCCCTGTCTTTATGTTAATGAGCCTGGTGTAAACTTCCCGTCCAGAGTCCAGATTGTTTTATCTCTTCATTTAGCTGTCATGATTGCGCCCAACATCTTCATCTTCGGAACGATTGTGTTATGAACCGAAATGTCTTTCTCTCGTTGCCGGAAGTCCGTTGCGGTACTGGCAGCCGCAGCTTCTCCCGTCTGTTTGTCAGGCAGGGGGAGGTTAGATCGGGCGAAAAGCAAACAGACAACGGTCGGAAAAATGCAGTGGGCAAACATAAAGTAGCCCAAGAATCTCGTCTCTCGTCGAGGGAACACTTTTTCGGGGTTGATGGCTTGGCATTCATTTGTTTGCGCATTTATCATATCCCATGACGAAACGGTGTTTGGCGTTGGTTGGACGCTCGTATCGAGTGTCGTATCAGACACAGTACTATTACCGCTTCGACAAATGATTACAGAGCCAGGTTGGGTGTGCGAAACGATACGAGAAACTACTGCTATGTGCTTCATTATTTGCGCATTTTAAGTCGAGCACAGTTGGTTTCTGCCGCAAATCACTCAGGAGCACATTGGGAAGATTTATGTCTTTTGGACGGTCAGTGGGGCAGACCCCACTTTTTTTATAAAAAGTACTAATTAAACCGCTCACCACAGGTCCAGAAGTGAGCATTAAGTTTTATCATGTTTTAAGCAACCTCATCGCAACTTCATCGTGACCGTTTGGCAAACAGTTATTAAAATTGTAATCAAGCAACGTGTGTGCATTTTATTTGCACTGAATGATGAATATGTGCTGGAATATTACTGTTTTTTTTTCTGCTAATTACCACCGGATCTATCCGGCTGAATGCATCTCGCAACGCTTATAGTAATCCCCCGGGGTTGAGATAAGCCCGAACAGGACCGGTCAGATAAATTATTCATAAAACACGCGCCCAATGCCAAATGGTGTTGTGCCGTTAAATTGTTTACCATTTAAAAAGGCGGCCATTTGATTAGCCGTTTTCACTCCATCGCGGCTTTGCAAGTCTCTCGTTTAGGATCGCTTAAGGCAACTGTTTGTATGTTTGGTCAGTGTCAGTGTGTTTGCATACAGTTTGACACCTTTCGTGAACGTGTTTGCCGAGCATATTGGCAACATGAGCGATGGGGCGGCTTTGGCGGATCTTCGCTTTCGTAAAATTTGGCGCCCGATCCGATCCGTGCTTGATCTTGTTTTACACCCCGATACACATCGGTACGCGAAGAATTTGTCAGCACACCGCACTGGTCCCGTTGCAGCTTTCACCAGGCAGAAGAAAATGTGTCGAAAATACGGCGACGGTGGCAAATATTGACGATGAATTTCATGCACCGTAACCGAGTGTGCGGTGTTCTTTTCGAGCATTGGGTGTGTGTGCTGTGTGTTATTTAGTTTTGGCATCATTTTGGGTCATTTTTTTGTTGTTGCCCTTTAAGGTGCCAAATTGCTGCTCTATCATTTTTAGCTCCGTTCCGTTGCGCATTCGTGACTGACTCGTCTATTACACCTTGTATTTTGTTGTTTGTTTCCTCAACCCCAAATTCTCAGCCCAAACAAACTAGCGGTACAGTGGAAAAGGGGAAAAATATGGCACAATGGTACAAGCTTACCGATGGTTAAAGATTCGCATTATCTCACCAAACGACGCTTCATCTGATCGCGGTCATATTTTTGGAAGGGTTCTGTTTTTTCTTACTTCCCCACGTTTTTTTTTTGGTCATCGGCAAATTGAACCGCCGTCAAGTGACCGAAGAAAAGCGGTCCGTAAAGTGTTAAATGCTTGCGCCCGAATCTTTCTCTTTCGGGCGCATGCGTCATTTGTACGTGCGAAGATCATAATTCGGTCATCTCGTACCGTGCGATCGAGTACAATGCGGCGTACCACACCGTCAGATGTCAGTGCGGTTCGTTAGGTTGTTGCGATGTTGGATCGAAACAATTGATGTCAGCTTAGAAACGGTGGCGCGAAAAATCGGAACGCCGGAAAATATTGCTCCGGGTAGAAAAGAAAACCACCACCGCGATCGGTAATCGGTAAATCGAAGATCGATCGATACATTTACGGTGGGAAGAGCGAAAGAGAGAGTATTTGTGCGCCACGGTACTTGGCGGGCGAGGTGGGTTTTCCTCTCGGCATTGAAGTTTCTTTTCGTTTTCGGGCCACGGAAATCGGGGACAATTCCAATATTGTCCGGTAGCGGCAATTGTAAGGCACTTACGGATGCGTTTGTTGATTTTGTGGTTATTGTACTGTTTATTTCCCCCAAAATGGTTTAACATCAATCCACCGTGTAACGCTTAGCCTCATTCGCCTGGCCAAACAGAGAATTCGACAACGTTCGTTGCAAAATATTGAGCGGCATTCATCGTTTGAATATGCGGAATAGTTCGGAACCAGTTCGACCTACCGCATGGACCCAAAACAAGGGTAGTTTCCGCGGTAGATTAACAGGCTTTATTGGTAATAAAATTGGTCCGGATCACTGGCGCGGTGGAGTATTTCGACAGAACTCGGTTAAGCTACGCGGGTTGTAACCATCTGGATCGAATTTCGCTTTGACACAAAACCATAAACGAAACTCGTCGATCTGGCGGCGCTTGGATGGTGAACGATTTAAGCGTTTTTAAATGAAAGATGAACTTGGAGCACCTATTTTCGCAGTGCCGTAGCTGGTGGAACGGTAAGAAGTTGTGTGCGGAATCGGTTTACGATCGTAACGAATTTATGATCCATTTTATTGCAATATGAACAGTTTTACACATACACGCACGAATGGCGAACTGTGGGGTAGCTACAACATTTGTTGTTGCCTCTCGTTGCAAAAAAAAAACTGTTGAAAACAATTCACGGCTTCCGAAAAGTGGTGAAAGCTTACCATGCAAAAGCCCGAATATTGCGGCATCTATCAACAAGCCCACCGGTTGTTTAATGGTTCTGCCAAACTATCATACTGTTTGTCCGCACGCCAACATAAATTATTCAACATTATACGGTTTTATCACTCGACCGTTTTTACTAGACGTCTCCAGTTTTGTGCACGAGTGAAAGTGCCATTATGGGACCGGGGATCGTTTGCTTTGATAATTGTATTAAAATTTAGCGTCCCGTAAGCTTTAGAGCAACAAAAAAAAACCAGGCAATGAATAACGTTATAAAGTTTTATGCTTCGTTGTTGTGTTTTGCATAATAGTGAGCTTGGTTTACGCGTTGGTAACAGCTTAAAGTGTATGTAAATTCAAACTGAGGTGATTTACGACAATTTTTTTTTAAACAATTCAAAATACAAATCGTCATTTTAAATGTAGACCGTAGTAATGAAAATGCTCTCATCACAAGACTTAACTGCTGTCGAACAAACAACGCGAGCTCAATAAAACATTCCTTGTTATGTCTTGCCCTAATGGCTAGAAGCATGCACATCCTGAGCGTTGCTATTGATCTAATTCACCACTATCCCACATGCGATCGGCTCACCGCGGATCGAATTCGACACATTGAGAACAATTTGCTCGCATTGTCGCCACGATCAAGCCTCGCCTAAAGAAGTCAATTTTCTGCCACATTACATCGAATAAGCTACACCGATTGAATCTCCGCTTCGATCGTACCATCGCCATCGGTTACCGGCGACGGGGTTGAGAGGACAAACGCCTGGGGGGGGAGACATTAAAGCAAGAGTGGACAAGCAGCAACGATGAGGTTGGTCTGTGTTGAAGATGAGTGTTGAACGTATAAAACTAGATGGAACAAGTGGTTCCTTTTGTGCGGGCTTCTGGTTCTTGGACGAAGAATACACGACTGAAGACGTTCCCGCACATCATGCGATAGGGAAATGAGATGGATATTGCTTGTTTTTATAATTGTTGGTTGGAATATTATTAAGTTTATCGTTTTAGCTTTCCTTCCGTTGTAAAATGTAGGGCTCAGCTGATCCAGCACGGCACTTTGATGTGATGCGATTAATTTATGCCGTTTTGGGCCATTCAAACCAGTGAGCTTAATTAATTTCGTGTTCGGCTTTGCATGCTAATCGGAAATTGCATTCTCTCATGTGGATAAGAATCGTTTACCGAACCGAGAACAATTTGTACCAGACTGTTGACATTTCTTTGCTTTTATGAACCATCAGGGCGAATAATAAAACAACGAACAATCATAACTATTGCGTGAACGGAAGTGGTATCTCGTGAGATGATCTGTTGCACCAACGTTTACTACCACAGCTTAGTGGACAACTTCGCGTAAGGGTGAGGTCCAATAAAATAAAGCCAAGTGGAAAAACAGAACAAAAAAGCAACCAACCATTGGCCGTGGAAAGGCAGGAGCAGGTATTTATTGGTGTTGCTTCGTTTTTTCCCAAGATTTATGGCACTTAACCTAAACGTGAGCATGTGTTGCTATTGGTTACAGCGATACGTTTTTACAACCATGCCCCTTCATAAGCCCTCACACAGGACGGTGTAGAGGTTTAATTAATATTTGTAATTGTTCTACTATCGCGATGGAGACCCTTTTTTGCAGGCTGGGCCCATCCGTGCTGGACGCATCTTAAGTGCGCTAGGAATTGATTTTAGCCTTTTTTTATCATCTAGCATAAATGGACACAAATACGCACTCATACACCTAGACACAAAGTACACAGTGATTAATTAAGATTCTGCGCATCGATAATTCTTGTTTTGCTGACAGCGACCGCAGTGGTGGAAGATGGTAGAAGAAGGAACGGCCAACGGAGGGGTTCGTCGCTTATTAACTTTGAGGGAATCTTTCGTTTTGTTTGCATTGCGCGAACAAACTGTTCTGCAGGTGCATTATCCCAACCTACCTTGTGTATGTTAAGTGTGCAGAATAGATGTTTCACTCTTTCTCTCTCTGACTTTTCACCAATTCAATTCTGATATCCAAGTGTAATTTCCGTTACTACACTTTATTCGATAACGATGTTTGCCATTGCCAATTAAGCACAAATTCTACGCATCAGACACGGGATGAAGGTGGCTATTCATTCGGTCTTGCTTAATGGGAACACTTTTTGTGGCAATATTTACCAAACCGACACACACACACAGTTTAACCAAGTAACAAGCGAACACTGGAATAATGCTAAACGATGTACCAATTGTAATTGAACACGATTCCAACACGTTGTTGAAATTATTCTTCTGCTTGCTGGTGAGATAATTACACAGGACGGAGAGTTTTATAACCGATTTATCAACACTCTACGAACATTTGGACTGTAAATTGTGTGTGTGTGTATTAAAGGGATATTCGCACTTTGCACTGTTTTTGCACCAAACGATGATGAAGTAATGGGTTAACCGTGTGTGACAACTTCGAATGCGAAAAGTTATGACCAACTGGTACGAAAGAAAAACCAATTTTCCCGTTCTCCAAGCACACAAGGCGTGCCACTGGTTCGCAAACCTTGTGTCGATCCGTGAGTCGATAATACGAGTCGAGAAAGGAGTACGTGGGACTGAACGACGCGCGCACGTGCACTCTGGCCAACGACAGCTGGAAAACTGAAAGCCCGGTAGGTACGCGGTCCACCGTCCAGGGTTCCCGTGCCGGATCCAATCCAACCCGGGGAAGCGTACTCCGTTAGCTTGTTTCCGAGGCTTGCAGTCGATGATACCGTCAGCGAGTACGCCGCCGATGACGGCGATGATGAAGATGATGATGATGATGACGCTGATGATTGCACTGATGGCACGATGCTGCCCGATGGCGCTAATGCTGGCGCTCTTTCTCCAACCCGGTGCCCGGATCTTGAAATAATCAGTGCGAGAGTGGGAAAGTGGTCTAACGGTTGAGCCACCGCGAATGAACACGAATGAACTCGCGCACTATGTTTCGCGAAAGGGGTTGTAAGAGAACGGGTGGAAAATAAGGGGGAAGGAAAGTGAAAAAAGTGAGCTATGAATGAAATGCGGATGGCTAGTGTACGCGCGCACGATCACCCGGGCGCTGATCGTGGTAAGTGTAATGGAGAAAAGAGACCCGCTGAACAGAGCCGTGAAAAGAAAGGTATGGCGAAAGAGAAGGCAAGCGTTCAATGCTGGTCGAGCTTGCTGATGATGATGGTAATGATTTGTGCGCGAGAAGAGAAAAAAAGGTTATGCTGTGATAATGAAACGGAGCCGAGCGAAACGATGCGAATGATTGTGGAGAAAAGAGATGGAGTAGCATAATTTCTTTCTTGTTTGAGAAGAAAAGAAACATAAGAAAGGAATTGCGGGAGAGCGTGGAAAAGAGAACGAGAGTAAAACCTAATGCTGATGTTGATTTAGAGAACGAGCATGAAGCTAACCGCATACTATGCGTTTGTTCCCTCTTTGTCCGATCTACTTTCTTCATCTCTTTCTCCGTCGATCAAACGTTTCTCTCTCGCTCTTTCTTTGCATCGTTCGGTGCACTAGGGGTTGCAGTAGTACAAATCGATGCAATGCAATGTATGTTTGCGAATCTCTCATATGTTGCCTCCACCTCTCCATAGCCTCTCTCATATGTTGTACGTTGCCCTCTCTCTCAGGTCTCAATGCATGATTTAGTAGTGTTTTTTTTTTCGATGCTAGTCATATAATCTCATCTGGATTTTAAAGATGAGCATAAAGCTGCGCACATTGGAAATAGAAATAATAAAACATAAAGCGCACAACAACGCGAAAGCTCAACGCAAGCCTGTACCTCAAGGAGGCTTTTGCGCTAGTGCGCTAGTTGGGTGCTGCTAGAGGATGCTAGGAAAACGGCGTGGCAAACGTGGGGAATGTAGAGAAAAAAAAAACCACTCCCGTAACCACTCGGCACCACAATGGGCCGCATTCTTCGCTCACGCGTACTTGTGCCTAGTGCAAATTAACCTGTTTTTTTGTGATGTCAAAATTTGCATCACAACAAAACGCACAATTCCGGCTGGAAAATGGCATTTCACGACCGGCCGTGTTGGGAATGTGAAGTATGTGTTTCGGTTTTTTTTTCTGCGAAAACGTTAAATGCATGATCCACGAGGAAATTTCTTTCTCTACACGAGTATGAACCGTGTGACAATAGCTACGATGTTCGTGGAACAGTAGTTGAGAGCGATGTTGCAGGAACATTATTTTCAACTTTAAAATGAAAGTGGCGATGTTTAAGAGTGTCAATTGTTCATTAATGTAGCATATTTTTAATATTTGAAAACCGATAATTAACAAAGAAATTAGATACTGTTGTGCACATTAATAAATTTGATCAGAAGATCACCATTGAAGATGGTAGAACAAGAGGCGTACATGCTTAAGCTGAGCTGGAGATAGACTGTCAATTGCATATTGTAGTGTTGGAGTCTACAAAATCTTTGGTAATTCTACACTGAGATGAACATTTGTCCAATATAGAGCTTTGCGAACAATCGGATCCTTAAAGCATTCTGCTGTAAATGAAGCTCTTTAGATAGCATTAACTTTTAATGGTTTTTGAAATATTTCCCTTGAGTCTAAAATTAGGCCAAGAATTGCAGTTTCGCAAGGCACTAAGGCGTCAGCAATTGTTTTGTCATGTATTAAACGGAACCATTTTCCCGACAACATTATTACGGGGCATTACTTAATTCGAACCCGCTTTAAACTTTCATGTCCATTAACGTCATCACAATGTTCTGTTCAGCAATGTAAAACCGGTAATTTTGCTAGCAAAACCACCAGAGTGCTGTTATTTTTGCAATGAATATTAAGTGTTCTTAAATCTCCCAAATGCACCCGGAGAAAATGAATTACTACAGGGTTTTCTAGTGCAAACAAAATTTGTAATAAATTCTCAAAATTGTTTTCAGGCTGAACTGAAATTTGAGGCAGTAGATCTGCAATTCTTACTACTTACTAAAACTTTTGTTAAATGAAATTTATGCTGTTGAATGTTGTCACTGCTTAAAGTTTTGTAAATATGTAAATTAAGAACCTTTTAAACAAAATCGAATTCAATATTCCAAAATTCCTAGAATATGGAAATGATTTTAGATCATATATTATAATTCAACTTGAACAGAATTCAAAGGCATGGCTTCAATTTAAAGGGCCACTGGAACCCCTGCAAATCCAAACATCCAATGCATAACGTTAACCTGCCACCGGGCGAAGTTCTTTGTCGTAAATTTCGTCATAAAAGCTGACGCTTTCTACCGGTATTTTGAATGCGGAAGTACATATTTTAATGATTCTTTCTTTTTTTGCAGCAAAGTCCTCACCTTTTCAAGTCTCGTACCTTCTTTCTTTCTCTCTCTATTTTGCTTCATATCGCTTCATGATATGTATCGTTTCAAGCGAATTGTTAGTTTTATTTCTTCAATTTGCGCACCAACATCTTCCTTTCGTTGGTCGCTGGCCAAACTGGCCAAACACGGCCTCTGCTTCGTATCGCATCGTTAAGTGTCGCTGAAAGTGCCCGATTGTATGGAAATTTGGTTCCACCAAAAACATTCCGCGAACGACATTTATGCTGCAATGTGGCGGTGGGTTGGCGTTAAGGCCATCGGTGGGTATTTCTCCCGCTTGGGGTGTCAAAACAAAAATAATTTTTATTTCCTGCGCGTATTTTCCCCCCTCTCTGGTGGTGCAGGGTTTTACCATTGCATTGTAATTACCACTTTAAATGGTGGGATTGTGTCTTGCAAGGTAAATAAAATAAAACGAACATTAAAATGCAGATTGCAACGCGTCGATTTACAGGCAGGACATGAAAAAATTGAACACAACACACAATTGACAAATGCTTCGATCCCCTTGCCCGATGGGAACCATCCGATATGTGTACCGGAAATGGTTCACCACGAAACGGCACATCTCGATACGCATTACCGTGCACTCCTGTTTTACCTTTGATCGGTAATTTCTTGAATCGGACAGTATGCATGTCCCCCTTGTCGTCATGTATGGGTGCTGTATTGTGATCACGCGTGTATCTTCTCCAAATCTCCGAACTCCAGCCTCAACCTACCAAGAAGAGAAAGTGTGAAAACACTTTGTGGTTTTTCGCTTTTTGTGTGTGTGTGTGTGGTTGCTACCCTTACCTTTAGCAGTACTCAAGCTTCCGACGGTGCATCTATGCATCGAATTGTTTGTTTGTCATTAAATATAGAAGCAAACCAGGTTGCGGCACGCGGCCTCCGATGTATAAACAAACAAAGCATGAAAAAAAGCGTTGGCGTTGGCATGCGGACGTGCTTCGGGCGGGTGGACCGCAAACAAAAAGCGATCTCGACAAAGCGATCTTTAAATGCATGCTTCCTCCACTCTCCCCCACACCCACCGCCACCACCTCCATGGGTTCCTTCTTCCCATCGTGTACATGAAAGCTGCCAGAAGTATCTCGGATTACTTAGCCGAAAAACAAAACGTTCCGATCGTGCGCCCGAAAGCGCAACTTCACTTCCCATTTGCGCGACCGGAAGCACCCTGTAATGTAAGGGTCATTGGCGGAAGGGGGGCTACATAGAAGTGCAGCTTTAGAGAAAGGGCTCGATTGCGTGTGATCGAGGTCCGTAGGGCCGTAATGGACATCACCCGAAGGCCGGGGTTAATGATCAAAATGGTAATGCGAGTTTATTAATTAATCTTACATTACAATCACACAGTTTAGAGCCCTGCGGGTTTTCCAAATGGACAGCGGAATGGCATTTTGAAGCAACATCAGCGGGAGCGGTTGCAGCGTTTAACAGCAAGAGGTGAATTGAACAGATGCGCTCGGGGTGAGATTTCGATTTCGTCAGCGGCACTTTTCCCCAACTACCGGCGGTGTTGATCATCCCGATGGAGTTTTCCTTTGCCTAATCGTTGCACTGCAGTGCCACGGGCTCCCAGCGAAGCAGTAGGGTTTTCTACACTTTGCCCCAAAATTGCAACCATTATGTTAAATCGTCCCTTACCGCCGTGTTGGCCGTGTCGTGAAAGTAAAAGCAAACGATTAGACAAACATATCTAGCGCCCATTGTCCTCGCAAATGAGCGCTTTTGGGGTGGTTTGATAATTTCCCTTGAAATCGGAAGTAATGAAAGAGGTGTACTGCAGGTGAAAAGATTCGCGACGATTTCTTCACTTTCGGGCAATTGTTTTACGGCAGCGGTGGTTAGTTTAGTGTGGTAGTTTTTTGCAATGGTTTTAATAACTACCTTAATGTACTGAATCGCATTGGCAGTTGGTAGTTTTGTTTGGTGATCTGTCGGAAGTGATCGTAAGAATAGTCGGTTTCCGGTCCAAATGGTATATCCGGGAATTATGTAGCGATTAGAAATCTTTCGGCACTCAGGCTGTAATTTTGATAGTATTTAAACATATTCAACTTTTTTCGAAAACAAATTTCAAACGTTTTTGAACGCAATAAAAATATGTATAGTAATACGAAATGTTCTCTGATCTTCTACGTAACGTTTCAAGCACAAACTGCCTCATTCTGTATCAAAATGGCTGAAATATTCATTTTTTTCAAATAGGCTGCAACATTATGCAGAATTTCTTAAGATTAGGAAAGGAAATTCATCATTTTCTTATGGTTGTAAATGACAGGAAAATCAATAAAACCATTTGAAGTCTTCATGAATCAACCGTAGATTTTTGCAAATAAACGATCTTTGAGTGTAATTTCATTATTTTTTGTTGATTTAGACCATGTTGCCACTATACAAACCGACATGTTCATATAGTTATCCTAGGAGCATTAGCATAGAAAACTTCTATGAAGCGACAATCGTAGGCTGCTGGGATTGAACTTACAAAACACACCAGTGAGCGGGAGAAGTTTTACGGAATGCGTCTACCGTGTTTTGCCATTTGAGCGACAAATTGACCTCTAAAGTTCAGAAAAAAGTGCGTACAGATCCTACGAAAGATGAAGAACGAAATTGGACCATTACCTCAGTATTATGGGAAAATTGTTTGGGGTATATAGCGATATGCTTTTATGTAAGAACAACCATTTTCTATTCCAAAAGAAAAGTCAACTCAAAATCCGTTCAATAAAAATACTGACCGAGTTGAACAGATGTGATACAGGTTTTTGTTTTGTTGTTTGGTCCATACCATCGTTCAATAATTATTTAACACTGATGCTTATCAAATTTTCGAACATTAGATAACGGGTTTTAATAATTCCTAACCCATTGAAGCAAACCAGTTCAGACGAGTGATCTGTAATTAAACCCTCTGTCCGAAACAAGTTATCGGGCAGAAAAAGAAGCAGAATACACATCGTTTGACGCTAAAAAACATGCCAAACAAACAAAATAATTGTCCAATCCGGTGCCTCGTTTCATAAAGTAACTGGTCCAATTTGGGACTTTACCACCACCTTGACAAAAAATCTCGCTACCAGATGGTAACGGTTGCACGGGTAATAGATCACCAAGCTAGACCGATCGATGGCTTAATCGGTTGTTGAGCGATGCTACTGCGCTAACGATATCCGTTCGATCGATATCTCACCTCATTTTGCTATTCTTTTCATTTTGCGAAAGCAACTCCAGCCCGCATGGATTCGCCCAACAGCATAACGCAGTCGGAAATTGACCACGGTCATGGAATTTATAGCGTCCTCGACCAACGCCACTTCCCCATGCACATCGGGCACCCATTTGTGTTTCTTCTTCATCGAGTAACTGTTTACGACCCCTCATCAGGCCTGTTTGAAGAGCAATAACGATGATAGGAGCGTTTCAGTGGTACTTGGGCAGAAAAGCAAAACAAAACCGAGCTCTTAAGCGCGATTCTTTGTTTAATCTTTTTCGATTGGTCATCTTAAGCACATCCTCCGCGTCTAGTGCGGTCGGTGCGTTCGTGTGTAATCAAACCTTCCTTCCTGACACAAATAGCTATTGATAATGGTAGATTTTCAACCGAGAATTCGATTATGCTAATAAGTTCGGCGTATTGTTTCCGTTAAATAGTGGAGACGTTCCGAATAGTTAACTCAAGATTGGCTCCAAATCGGTCAAATTAGATTTAGTCTAGCTTTACTCCACTCACGAATGCTACTCATTCTGAGTTGTAATCTTAACAGTTCTCTTTCCTTCTTTTTTGCTGGCAAGAACGGTAGGAATACATTAACAATTACCGCTAACTGCAAACGAGAGGAGCGTGGTGCAGCAGTGAAGGAAAACAGGAAGCTAATTAATTAAGAGGTACATGCGCACGACGAGGTACATGGCAGCAGTGTAGGCGCCGTATCGTGATTGTAGTCGGTGTCCGCTTTTGGTCAACCACCAGAATAAAACTGAAGAATAAACACGTTGTTTTCGTTGTTATAACCTGAGAATTAATACAGAGTAACAGATTCTACGATTCGTTGGTTAGTGATTACATAAAGCTAGATGTCATAATATTATTGTTCCTTGCTTCAAGAGAAAATTCAAATGCAACAGAGCTTACTGCTAATGTCCTCAGCAAGATGAGGACAATATCTCCTTCCCTAAACTGTGTTACTTACTGCAACATATCAGCGATCACCGCAGCGAATGTTTGTTTTGCAGGAATGTTACGCAAAACTTTGCTCTTGGCACAGTTCGATCGCAACAACTGCCATTAAGTTTGCAGAACGCATCTACGCGTAGCCAATCGACAACGGGAAGTGGGAAACCGGTAGAAGCTTAAAATCGGCTACCATGCGCACACCGTTTCCGTAGTATCCTAACATGGGCCGCTGGTATGAAAATGGAAGTTTTGCGGACTTATGTTATGAGCGTTTTCTTACCCTTGCCTCGGCAAATCTGACGATTTAACAAATTGCAATCGCGTATCCAATTAGAGCAGATTAACGTGGTGTTAATGTTGGTGCTAAAAAAAACCAGTAAATAGAGGTGTGAACAGTTAATGTTAGCTTTTAAGGGTGAGAAAAACTGTTTTTCCTTTGAAAATTCAAAGCAATGTTCGTCACATGCTATGAATATGGAAAATAATTCAGTAACCTTCTATGAAACATATAGGATCGATTACTGGATTGTGGAATAAACATTCAAGCTAACGTGATTCTATATTAATCTTTATTCGCACAACAAAAGCCTTTTAAAAATTCTAATGTCGGTTGAATTGGATGAGATAGCTAGTTGCAAATTTTTGACCGTAGAGGGCGCTATATCGAACGACTAAATTGCTCTGGTCAAGGATTTTTGAAATACTGCTAAAATGTTTTATTGTTCAAAAAAGTTCTTAACATGTTATGCATTATTTGTTATTTGATTTTTTTATAAGAATTATTTGTGCGTCATGTGGGAAGATGCCGATCTTGCAAGTCACTGGAACCTAAGCGTTCTAAAGTTCTCAACGAAACTGGTCACCTGGAATACTACGGAATAAATTAGAAAAGCTAAACATTTACAAGGGTTGAAAGACGAAACATCGCTTATCAGTACAGATGATCCGATGTCAGCCAAAGCTCTCGAAATTCTAAAACTGGTGGGATGTTCGAATGTAACATTTTCTCATTGATGCCTATCTCGGTGCCTGATCGGTTTTGGGGTCCATCCGTAACTTCAGCCCCACAACCGATCGTGCGTGAAGCAGATAAGATAAAGATGAGCAAGTACTTTCGTTTGTCTGCGTCCTAAAACTATCCACTTTCTAACACCTGCTCCCCCCCAACGGCCAGATAGCCACCAACAGTGAAGTTCCTACAAAGCCGCTAGTAGAGGAGTGTCTTGCCTGGAGTACGTACTGCGCCCAATATTAGGGTTAAGCGCTGCACACGGTGCACTTCAGCGGTTACGATAAGAAGCGGGTCGAGTGCGCTAGATGAAAGCCAACGAAAGTTACCCTTCAAACGAAGGAAGGAAATCTTTAATTGAACCCTTCAGCGCACCGTTCCGGGCGGGAAAGGATTCGACCGAATCCCATTCCCATTTCCATGGAAAAGGTCACGCCGGGCGTCTCTGTCTACGTTACGGTATTGCATCGTGATTGCACTGCCAGCGTACTATCGGATCCGGGCAGTATCTTGCTGCAATTCTGCACCCTTGCCGCTTTGCTTGTCAGCGCTGTAGCTCAAAAATGTCATTCAGAATGGGGAACGGTGTGCACGTTCCGGAGCGCCGAAAGGATGGATTCCCCAGATTTCCCTGGAAAGCTC
Source organism: Anopheles marshallii (assembly GCF_943734725.1). Classification (NCBI taxonomy): domain Eukaryota; kingdom Metazoa; phylum Arthropoda; class Insecta; order Diptera; family Culicidae; genus Anopheles; species Anopheles marshallii. The sequence continues at coordinate 12,927,059 of NC_071326.1, read as the reverse complement.
TCGTGCGCTACCACGCTCGGTGTTGGCTCGGTGCAGCAGCCAAGCGAATGGGCTACGAGCGCGACTGGAAGCCTAGGTTCAGATCGGAAGCGTGCGTTTGCACGATGGACACTCCATAAATCGGATACGACAGGTAATTCGAGTTAGTTCGAGAGCTTGCTGCGGTCGACTGAGGCTTGTGGCCGCAGCAGCATCACCGCCGAATGGTCATTAGCATTGAAATAGACTTTCCACTTTCTGACCCCAGCCTGGCAAGAAGCCTGCCTGGGAAAAACATTACGAGAAACAAAACGAACACACACACACGGACACGCGCAAAAAAATGAAATCTGATGAGGACAGGGCGGGAAAAAAAAGCGCTGGCGCTGAAAACATATAGCATCGTACGAGTTTTCGAGTAATGATGACTGTTAAAGAGGAGTCAGCTAAATTGACTGTTGTTTTTCTTGCGGTTTTTTGGAGCCTTTCTCCGCTTTGTGCGGGGCTGTTCGGAAGGTCAATGAGCAGATGTGCTACATGCTATGGCTACATCCAACCAAATGTGAATCAGTGTCGTTTGATACGCTGGGCAGAAATACTACCGAAAAAAAAAATCTTCGGAAAAAGCCCGTGGTGGTAAATTAAAATTAATAAATGGTTACAATTTATCTAACTGAAAGTCATTTGGAAAGGTTCAAGGCTATTGGGGGCTTGAAACTGATGAACTGGTTGTCAGTAAGAAAATAATATACTGTGAAGATCAAGCTGTTTTACCACATTAAGCAACATTATAGCCCATCTGTACCTCGTCGGTCTGTGCTTAATGTGGAGATTTGTAGTAATAAGGATGTATTATTATGAGATTTTTAGCAATAAAAGCTGGTTATGGCGTTTGGCATGAACAATTTGTTCGATTATGCTGCAAAATAATAATTGTACAATGGATCGTCCAAAACATTTCCTTCTCTGTCCGATCTTATTGCATTAGTTTTGCGCAATTATGTGCGCCTGATGGCGTACACTATTCGCTAACAGCTCCGAACAAAATAAATCCACGCAAAAGAAGCAATTGAAAGGCACATGTGCGGAAAAACGGCTTGAGCGAATTTTGTACTTAAAGCCCAAGTCGAAAGGGATTAAACGAAAAAGAAAAAAAGAAAAACAACTAGAAAGTGCCTCCGGATTGCGCATTGTGGCATTGTGGCTCGCTGGGCTTAGATTCGGGGTTGACATTGTTGAAACGGGCAATTTAACACATTCATTGCGTACAGCGAGCCCAGCTAGGCCGGTGGGTTTCAAATTGTGTACCTAATTCGATGAACCTTTCTACCAGCTCAACGTGCGGGGCACGTGGCCATAGCCATCCGGTTTGGTCGGATTGGACGAAAAATGCGTGAAAGCTCCCGCTCGCTGCGCATCCACCGGGAGCAGTAGCATAGAAAAGTTTTAAATTAAATTTACCTCCATAATATTCGACGTTGCCGTTCCCGCCCCAGCCAGTGACAGCTGGAACGGGTTGCGATTGTCTGAACTGTTAAGGTACGGATGGGTTCGCCGTGAATTCGATACGTCCGTGGCGAGCGCACGCGCGCCTTTCGGAAGCAATTGGCCAATGTCAATCATCGTGCTCAAAAGGGTGATACGATAATAGGCAAATTACGCGAGAAAGGCAAAAGTGCGAACAATCGGTTTGGGGTTTGGGATTTGCAATTCCAGTACGAAATATGCGCTATCGAAAGCGAGCACCATTCATCCACACCACCCGGGATCGCTGCACAGCTTTGTGGCAGGCGTGCGAAATGGCCCGCCAGATCGAACAGAGTTTTCACGACGGCTAAACGGGCGCGCACGAGCAAACACAAATTGCCCTTCAACGACTCGATCCCGCGATGTGGTTCGTTGCAGAAGCGTTTGGTTTTGGAATTAGTGGTCTGATAGGTCTTCCCCTCTTTTTTTATTCTTTTATGTCTTCGAGTTAATAGCTTGGTGACTGTGCAGGGTGAACACTTTCGTTGGATAATCACGTCTTGGGCTGGCTGGGTAGAGGATATGCATGAGAGATCGTCTGGAACTGGCGGACTGTTCGTTTCTGTCTCGGATCTGCTGTGTGTCCTCCCGGATGAAACGCAGCCGCGAAATTAAGCCTTCGATGTGTGACGATGGTTTTGAAGGGTAAAGCATAAGAAAACCACCAAGAAACAAACCCGAATGTCATCAGGTGCCTCGACGTGACATTGACAGAAAACAAAACAAACTGGGTCAAAAGTGTGATCTGATGATCTGATGGGCTGAGATCGGTTATTAATGTGTTGGATTAATTGTCACTAAGGTGCAGATAATGCTAGTGACGATTAGGAATACGTTCGAAGGAAATCTGGATTCAAAGAAAACAGTGCGTTGAACAGATTCGCCTTCAATCTTCACGATGTACACATGATCTCCATCAGTGATCGTTTCATTTTCACTTTTCCGCTGTACGGTGAAGGTTTTTCAAGGTAAATGCAAACATAAAATCTACATGCCCAGGAACAAGCAAACCCAGCGACATCACGAACGGGGTCGATTCGATTTCGATAACCTTTCGCCTTCAAATCGGCCCCATCAAAATTGGTGGCCCACAGGAAGGAAACATATATTCGTGGTGCAGTTTTTGGCGAACCGTTTGGTCAATCCGCTTCCAATCGGGTTTTCGGACAATTGTGCTTTGTCGATCACTTTCTTTTCCTTCGCAACGGCAATAAAGGGCGTTCGAAGCGGGAAAAAAAATGAGCTTATTTGCTTAAGTCGCGACTGCGCTTTACCGCCGCTTTCCTGCGATTGCGCGCTAATCCGCTCGGAGGCTCTCGAAAGGCCAGCCGTTGGTACGATATAATTTGAGATCCAAATCGTTTGGCACTGTTTGGTAGCGCTCGTCCAATTGTCGAACAACCGGCACGCCGGTATCCCGGGATGGGTGGGAATTACCACCGTTAAAAAGTGACCCTGAATCGTGGCCCCAGATTTTGCACAACATTGCCCAATCGATTAACCTTTCGGGCTGGTTCGCCAGTGCCAGCCACCCGGCTGCATCCGTTCCGATTCCGATGATGATGCTGCGGCCCGGGATGCTTGGTGTGGGCTGTGGTGATCGCAGACTGCGCGGCAAACAATGTGACGCAGCAAACCCATCGCTTCCTATCGCTCCCGGGGCGGGTTGGATTGATCAGGCCGTGAAATAGTTACGGTGCAGGGTTCGGCCCATAGCCGGTTGGTGTAGCCGTTTGACCTCTAGAACGGGCGATGGACTCACCGTGGGGAAGCCGCGTGTAGATTAAATATCCATTTCCGGACACTAAGGTGCGGGAAATTGGAGATTTTTTCTTTAAAAAGAGCAAACCCTCAAGAAGAATATGACTTCCAGGGCCTTCCGGGGGTTCATTTTGAAGGTGTATTTTTCAAGTAACCTCACAATGGTAAATTAAAGCTTCTTCAGATCACAAACGAAAAAAACTTGGCTGCACAATCGTTGCACACGATGACAATAGATAAAACTAATCTTCAAACGAGCCCTGTCAGACGTACCAGGCCACTGGTGCTTTGGTGATGCCGTCGATGCCGTGAGATGAAGATTATTGATGATTATATCAAACCAATCAAGATTATGGTACGATAAAATCGCATCGTTACGAACTATAACAACAATAAAACAATAAACAGTCAATGATTATGTTGTTCCACAATAAGCCGGGGCTTGTTTGTCCCCCGTTTTCCATTTGCCGCTGTAAAACATATTGTCATTCCCAGCATTCTACCGTCCACATTGTGTCGCCGTGATTGTTTAAGATTATTTTATGTTCCTCCCTAAAGTGCAACCTTTCATTCTGTGGCCGGATTAGCGTGAAATGGCTGGACATGTGTCGTGGTGGTGGCTCACAACGTAGATCAGTGAAAGCAAGCTGTTCATTTTCGATGGTGTTGTGTGTCTGTTTTTTTTAATAATACAGAGAGTCTTTCATTTCAAACATGGGTTATTTTTATGAACCAACCTTTCCAACTTGTGTTGTTATCTTTCCGGTGCGCGTAGTAATAAAGAACCAACAATCCCTTTTATTGTTTAATGTTTGTGTGACGTGACAAAGTCAATATAAAGGAAAGTATGAATGTAATTAGCGGTTTAGAGCGATGAGTTGTTTGCTGATCATAAGCCTTCCCATTCTTTTGTGACGTTTTCATAACAGTGCTTTTTTTCTATCCCGCGTAATTAATGGCAGCTCAATGAAAAAAACCCAAATGAGTGTGTACGAAAGCGAATGAATCAAATCTAGTTGGCAGTAAATTACTGGTAGAAGATGTCAACTATCACTTTCTACAAGCTATCTCAGTCTATCTCAGCTATCTTAGTAGTCCACATCTTTGATCAAATCAGGCGAGTCTATTGCGCTGTAGAATATTGGTCTATTTATACAATTGATTCCACTTTGTACTCCAAAACTCCACACGATTTAAATGTAATTATAATAAACCAGCAAAACCTCAACCAACCATACAGGAGAAACCATCTATTTCCGAAAGGTTTCAGCGTTGCCATTTCTCCCAGGCCCTTTAAACATCTTCGTTTTCCATGAAAAGCAACAAAAAAAGCTCATTTGAAAAGTTAAATTCACGTCACCAACATCGACGTCCATTCAATCGAATCGGAAGTAACCCATTTGCTTCACTTTTCCCAATATTGCTGTTAAATGGCATCGTCGTGCACCTGTGGGTATTCTGACTGAGTCAAGGAACCAAAAAAAAAAAACACACACATACACAGCACAATCGTCTGAGAAAACCCATTTTCAACCACTAGCGCCTGGTGCTACCACTGTGGGTGTCGAGGTGGAAAATTGGCAGCTTAACAGAGGCCCATTTTCCGGCTGCTCTATTGCAAATGGGTACACATTTGTGGTCAAAGTGTGGTCGCTCGCCTGTTTACCGCTTCTCGTTTTGATCGATAAAATCGATTTCCTGCGCAAATCCCCCCATCGGACATTGCCGCGACATTGCTGGCCGTCTTGATGGCTTGAGAGGGTTTTGGATGCGACCGTTCGTACCCACTGCCCTAATCTTTGCCCAAGAACCACTTTCTCCCGAACGGCCCCAGAGTGGGATTTAGTTTTGGGTGTTTGGGTGGCGGAGGCAGGGTGTGTCTGTTGGCGACCCTCCTCTGTTCAGACCTTGGTCCAGATCTAATTGAAGTCCATTAGTTGTGGGACCGAGCGGGGGGAAGTGAGGTCACCGGCCTGTCCGTGGTTTTCCTGCCGGGATGTAACGATACGACCCACGATCGAATATCGTGATGTTCGTGCTCCGCAAAGACAACACTGAGAAGTCCTACGACGTCAATGGTGATAGGCGATGGAATTGTGGCAAAAGGGCGGCGGTGATGTTGCGTCCGCGTTTTTCTCTTAAAGCTTAAATTTCTTTCAGCTTCACACGCGAGCTGGAATAATCTGGTTGAGGTTTTGAAGCACACGGATTCAAGTTATTCCGGATTGTTGCAGCTGCAGTTATCAGAAGATGGTATTAATCACTGAGTTTGACTACATCTCTGTAAGGTGGTCAAAACCTGGTGTTTCGTGAAATTTTCACATATTTTTTATGCATATTCTTAATTTTGTAACAATTTATAGACATAAAGCCATAATAGGAAGGTTCTACATTTGACGATCATGTTAAATATAGAAACTATGAAAATGATGTAGACTTTGCTTGAAGAACAAATGTTTAACTAACTAAAGAGAGTTGTACTGTTGCAGAATTTATAGCCATTGCAAGCTTACTACTACCTTCTGCTTCGTTCCGAGCCACCCCCCTTCCCATTGATCGTGAAAATTTGCATCGTGTGAAGATAACAACCAGTTTACCCAATTTTTCCTGACCAGTTCTAAAATCCTGGTGAGTTATCCGGTTTCCGAGTTGTACCGGAGATCCCCGACGGGCATCGGTGGGTTGTGGGTGACGAAACAACTTTTATGCAAGCGCCTTAAGCGGGCCGTGGATCGTGCCTCGCACACCCCACTCGATCGGTGTCGAGAGCACAACGATATTATTAATGCCAGGTGCGAATTATGGCTCGAAGTAAGGGTATGTGCGTGTACACGAGACAGGCACGACACCCCCGCAGAGTTAAGATTCGGGTGGAGTTGGTCGAGAAAGAGAGCAGAAATAGAAGAAAAAACTGTTTCAATGCAGAAATTGAAATCGAAATCCGATCCGGACCACGGTGAACGAATGTGGGCCGGGGGCTTTCCGTCGGCGGCAATCGAGGGCATCGGGTTGAAAAATTCGTACTGACATTTTGGCGTTCAATTTCACGCTAGCAAAAAGGTGTGAAATATGATTTTCCCTCACGGCAACTGGTTCGTCCCGCACTGGGACAGCTGGTCCGCTGGCACTGCTTTCCGCTTTCCCTTTTTAATCCCGTTTGGAGGAGTTTCTCGCCGATCACGATCCTGCCGTGATGAGCGTGCTGGTGGAGGATATTCCTTTCTAGTATCACCAGCGCACCAACTGTTGATTAACAGTTGGTTTTTTTTTTTGGAGGTTAGTGTTACGTTTTACAGTGGCTTGCTGCTATTTCAAGAAGTGTTTAAAAGGGTAGGCAATCTTAAATGTTTCCCAAAATAAAACCCACAAACCACATGGCGCATGGTGCTGCAATGTATGAAGGCATGCATTCAACGTGCAAACCAATCCAACCAAGGTAATGACAACAACAAATGGGAATTGGGAAGGTTAACCGCTATTTTACAAATTGGGTCAACATAATTCCATTGTTATCGTATAAAAAAACAACACAAACATCGCACCAAATCTGTGTGTTTCATCTTCTTCGCTAACCACTTGCTTCCACCGAATGTAACGTTTCAATCAAGCTACCAGAAACATTAATATCCCAGTTTAGTCCACCTGTCCACTTCGGTTTCGCTGTCAGTTGCCGTTAATGTGGGGCTCTTCCGGCAGTTTTCCTGCAACCCCACCTACCTGTACCCCCAAAAACAATAGCCAGGTGAAGAAATTCCAACGGAAACCAATTTACCAGCTCGAGTTGAATTGAGTTTTCGAGTGATCGAAATGCAACAACGTGTTGCGTAAGGTTTTGTGATAAATTATTATTGTTTTGTATCGCGTTTCGCATTTGCAGGCGAAGGCAGAACAGTTAGGTAAGGAACAACAAAACATATCAGCATTTTTACGAGCAGACACTGGCCAGGCTGGGCATGGGAAATGATAAATGGACAACACCACTCCGGCCGGGCATAACGTTAGTCCGGGAAGTGGGGTTTTTTTTCGCAGACCGACCGAGCCTTTCCGAGAGGGCATTAAAGAGCGCAGTATATACTGCGTTTGATAGCAGGTAGTGAAGGTAGCTGTAGAACCTACTAGCCAGACGTCATGGCGTGTGTCCGTTACAAGGCGGAAGCGCACGTGAAATACGGCGGAAACATGAAATACGCATGACCGATGCTCAGGCACGCCGGGCAGTCGATCGGCAGCGGATCGATGCTAATGGCGACAGTTGTTCGGTTGTGAGGTTGGCTGTCCGACTTCTAATCCTTACGCTTGGGATCGGATGGGAAATGGGACATATTTGGGAAATAATATTAGACAGTTACCAGGAAAGTGCGAAAGGGAGACTAAAAAACTGAAAGTTAAAGCTGTATATTAAGGGTTGATTATAATATGTAGTGAATATTGTGGTTAATGTTTCGAAACTCTTCCATAGTCCATTGAAATCATAATAGCCATCCAATCTTCTCTGGGTAAAAGTGGTCAAGTGGCCAGAAACAAAATACGCGCAACCGGATACAGAAATACTCGGAGAAAATCGTTTGGTAGCCAAACACCAGACTAACGATATGAAGAGCAAAGAAAATGGCTTGCGAAGGGTGAAAAAAAAAACCGTCACAGTGCACAAGCTTGGTTTAGTTTGGCAGACCGTTTGGCCTAATAATGGTCATCCGGGGGGTGGTTTTTTTTTATGTACATCGATTCATCCGGCCACGGTATGAAAGGCGGGTGGCATGTTGATGACATTGGTAGATTGATTTTTGATGACTGTTTCCGATTGTGCGACCGGCGGGTTTGGCAGCATGGTAAGGGTGCCGGCCGCGGCAGTGTTCAACGCGAAGCAAGCGTGCTGATAATAAATTTCAATTCCACTCTAAAGCGTACGGGATTTCGGTGCACGATGAAAGTAGGCAATTTTTTAACTAAAGCACTCTCTCACACACACACACACACGCTTACAGTGGATTATCGACGACCACACGCGAATCTTTTGTTGTGATTTCCGCCATTTACTACAATGGCGGTGCGCATATTCAACGGTGTATGGGCATTTTTTTCCAATTTCCGCAAGCTTTGTCACGTGGTTTCGGTGGGTTGGACTCGGTCGGAACTTATGTAGGAGAGATGCGGAGAAGTTATTAATAATAGCTTTAGGAACGATTTCATATCAATCAGTGAAAGCAAATTTCGGCACATCATATTTAATTATTTAAATCTTTCTTTCTAGAACTGTCTATACGTCTTCGCACAATACGACATGATGATAATACAGATACACATCGTAAAAAAATATTTGCCAAATTTGTGGAATAAATAAATAATAAAATGCCATAACAACTTGTTCATTTCGTTTATTAACACAATTGTTTATAAACAATGTATCGGCAATGACTACCGGGTTTACAAAATTTCAACCACAAATGCTGTCGCTAACATTGGCACAGAAATTGTCATTTAACATTGACTCGTCTTAATTAGCGAAAACAGCATTCTCGTTGCGTTGAAACAATAGATAGAAAGTTTACATTTTACAAAACACTAACCCATTATTCACACTTGCATAAATTAATAAGTGAAATAACGTCTATCGGGAATGTCAGTGGCTTGGGCAATGAAGCATGTTATTTTACTATCGCGAAGCCATCTTCCAGACAGGTTCGCCGCCTGCCCGCCTACAACTCATCGCTTTAAATTGATAATTATGGCGTAGAAATGATCTTAAACGATCCGCTAACAAACGGTTGACAAGCCAAATCTGACACTCGCTGCTTGGAAAGATTTAAAAGCCAAAGTCGGGGGGATAAAAAAATTCCCGGTAGTGCAAGCTTTTTTCCGCCTAATATAAATGCATAATTTTTTTATGGCCTCCAGACGGCACTGTATTACGAACCGTTGGACCGGACGGTAATGGTACGGATTGGACTGGTGAAATTTGTACGAGAATTCGGTGTACACTAATTAAACAAACAATAAGACCGATAGAGCGGGTGAGAGAAATGATAAGCACTGCCCCGGCTGGGCGGGTTTCCCTTTTTGTAAACAAATGCTCATTGAAAGGTTTCAAGGAAAGTTAAGAAAAAAAGAACCAGCTTGCGGCATGCCAAAGGCGAAAACCAGCTGCTGAACATCGTCCAAAAACTGACGCTTGCCAGTCGAACAAGATCGTTAAGCATTTGGCTGCCGTAGCCCCGGCGATGTGGGTTCTCAAATTCATCTTTACACTGGCCAACGGACATTTTTGGTGGAAAGTTTTGCCATAGAAAGCTGTTCGCTTTCCCACGCAGGTCGCGCACACCGAGGCGATGAAAATGTCGACACCAGCGTTTGTCGATTTAAATCCCCCGAAAAGGGGTGACGGATTTTGTTTTCGTTGCATTGTGTGTTTTTCTATGGTGCTGGTTTGAGAATGAAAGTGAACAAGGAGTGGATTATGCTAAACAACGACCAGCGCTGGACGGGAAAGTCATCACAAAAGGGACAATGGTTGAAGCTACACGTAGAAGCTACATGTTTGTTCGTAATTTTGAAATTTCTTTACAATGTTTATGATTGAAGAAAAATAATTTTTAATTAATAATTTGATGTGTTGTCAACATTAAGCGTGTTTTTTTTACTGCTCAGGACGGTACGTTTTCTCAGCAACGAACAAAACGAAGATATGAAAGGTTCGTCGCTTACTCATATGTTCAAGTCACCACGTTCGCTGAGCTCACTGGATGCTGCTATCGCTCACAGGAAGCATCCCTTTGATCAAAACAGGAACGCTTCCATCTATAACGACCGGGCAGAATGCAAACATGATCCAATCGACCAACGAGCCCTAACAACGTGCCATTTCCGATCTCCGAGTGGGCCGATGTTTCGGAATGTGTGCCTTACGGTAAACGGGACGCTGCCTTGTTGCACAATCCCTCTCTCTCAACGGCCCTCCCCAGGGGGGCGGGTGGGTTCTCCCTCCCATTAGTTTCGCTGAGGTGAGAATTAAGGTCACCCTGCCAAAGGGGGAAGCCAGGGCCGAGAATGGTGTAACACTCACCCAGCTGGGTAAGGTGCGCATTAGCGGATTTTTCATCGCTCGACCACAAGAAGTGAGTTATCCAATTACCGAATCTCCATTAATTCTCGCCTCCCGGCAGGAGCCCAAGGTGAATCTCGATCTCGAGCGATGGCCAGCGGGCGGGTTGAGAGTTGCTGGTGTAGTGTCGGCAGACGAAGATCCGGAAAACGTTCGAACGCGCACCTAATGGTGTCGCCCTCTGCGTGCACCACATGCACCGTCGTTCGCCCAACTGCCCTTAATTTGGCCGTTTCGTTTTGGGCGCTCGCGTTCTGGAGCATTCGGATGTATTTCATGCATGGATACGTACAGGGGTTGTAGTGTCGAAAGTTTTGGTAAAAAAGTAGGATATTTAGCAGTGTTGCTTTATTGTTGATCATCTTACATACTCGTCAGGACAGAGAGTTCAAAACACCCTTTTTATATTAAATCTTTTTTCGATGTCTAACAATGAATTTCATAAAAAATGACTAGTCTAAATTGCTACTGCCCTATATAAGTGTCAAATGTGTAACCAGGAAATGAAAAGTATCACGAAATATTATTACAAGCAAAAAACAACTGAGCCAAAGACCAGAAATGAAACTCCCCAAAACACGGAGCTAATGATGATGTAACGTGGAATCCGAAATTAGTCTATGCGGCGCTCCGGCAGCTGGTCATCGTGGTGCCGGGTTACAAAAACATGCATGTAACTATTGGCTACCTTTAGCAGCTTTAGTCACACAGCGTCTCATGATCATGGTGCGGGGGAAAGAGTAGCCCCACAAAACTTGAAACAACACCGAAGTTAGTTGAAATCCACCGTGTTCCGCGTGTATGACGATGGGGTCGAAGATTCTGTACAAAGAATGTTGATCGGTCGGTGAGGGTTCGGCAGGGTTCCGTGGCTAATCAGTGAACATAAAAAATAATTAGGTCCCGACGATCATCATCGTGCATGATCGAATTACTCACACACACACACACACACACACACACACACACACACACACACACGCACACAAAAACACAACAAACATAGCCATAGCCGACGCCGAAAACGATGCCCTCATTCTTTTCGTTCGGTGCACGGAAGCTGTTGGATTCGGTGATCTTCCGGTGTATATCATTAGCGGCTGTGTTTCCATTTTGTATGCAGCAGCTGCCGGCTGTTTTTTTGTTGTTGGAGATGTAATGGATGAAGATTTAAAAAGCCGTGACTCGGGTGCAGCAAGTTGGATAATATTGTTTCTAAAGTGTTATCATTCACAACGTTAGTGCTGTTGCAAGATTAACCGAAACAGCTTCTCCCGATATCATGAAGCTATGGGAAATGTGGGCCATTATCAATATTTCTTTACAAACAAACTTGTTTAGAACTGAGCGCAGTTAGATCTGCTCGTACAATCACACTAGTCGATGGGTCTTAAACATACACCAGCGCACAGGCCAACCTTTTTGCAGCATCATGGTGAGAAATTGGATGTATCGATCGCCACCATCGGTGAGTGGTGTGGCCGGTAAAAGATACCGATGAGATATAGGTTAGCTTTAAGCATCCTCCACCTGAGCGTCTAAAACCATTCCGATCGCAACCGTATCGTGCTTGCAAGGTGCTTGCTTGCCTCAGCGGCTAGATTCACACCGGGTCGGTGCAGAGCATCGCATCGTTGAAGCCCTTCAGATCGTAATGGTGAGAGTCGATAGAAATCATAAAATCCGTAAATTATCATCCTCGAAAACGGGGCGAAATTCATCACTCCGAACGTTCCGGCGCTCGGTGGTTGTGATTGCACCTTCCCGTCAGAGTGTCAGAGGTCAGGGGTTGAGGATCGCCCGAGTAGTGAGTGTGCCGAACGGAGTACCTTTCCTGTGAGCGGGATCTTCTCGTCTCGGTGGAGGTGAAATCCGTGGAAAGTGAAACCAGCGGCCACTAATGAGCGGTTCGATGCACAAGCGCCAAATCATCGCGTCACCTCGGGGTGAATCGAGTACGCCACCTGCCCGTGCAAAGCGGTTAGCAAACCAGCAGATCCTGTGCAGTGCATCGGTACGGGGTGATAAAATCAACTGCAATCAGCTTCTTTCTATCACGTACCCAGTGTGCTGTGAGGCTTGATGACGCCTCGTTTATCTAGCAGTAAAAGCTCGCGAATTGTTGTGTATATTGCCGTAGCTACGGGAGGGAGGCACAAAATTAACAGCCAGATGCCACTGCCGAAGACAAACGGTCGACCGTACCGGACTTTGTTCCGGGTGAGTGCCACCACTTACGTGCCCCTTTGGGGAAGGAATCGTTCCGTGTGCATCCTTACCAGATGGTTACCGATGCAGTTCGCAACCCAATGCCATCCGGTTAGGGGCGTTTGTTGGGCGCAACCGGTAATTTACCGTGCACCGCATACTCGTAAAAACGATCGGAGTCGAATTGGAACCTCTCCACTGTTTGCGATCGTAAATCCTTACGACACTCTCTCCGGACCGGGGTCCACGAGTTTCGAGTTTCGCACCGATGCCGATTGAGCTGTTGTTTGCAGGAATTTCGCGATAGAACTGACGGACGTGTCGGTTACCAGGTTGCTGCCGTTTTGCTACAGGCTTGATTTGGAATGGTTTTCCAGTCGAAGTACGGAACTGTTCGGAAGTTTCTGGTCTCAGCTTAATGTTGGCTGCTTCCAGTTGCTGCCAGATGACTTAAATGTCAGCGGATCAGGACATTGATTGGTGGAGCATTGTGCTAAAATTATAGAGCCTCGGTCAACTGTACCAGTGGAGTAGGGCAGAAGCTGTACCAGAAGCATTAGGATAGGCTGGATTCCCCATTACCGTGCGGAACTGCGGAAGCGTATCACAGCTGTTAAACAGTAAGCGATCAGTTTGTTGATCGACTCCGATCGGAACGGAAAGCGGAGGTTAGTGATTTTCCTTAAATCGCCATGTTCCTTCAGGCAGTAGTGGAATCTAATAGAAGAGAGTTGGTTGCGAATGGAAGCAATTCCAAGTATAAACATTTATGCCATTGGTATGACATTCTAACAACAATTTATTTTCTTATATCCTACATTGAGGTGAGTTTCACAGTCAACACGATCGACTATTTATTGGTTTTTTAGATATATCAGGTGGGAAATCTGGTCTATCTCTGGTGAAGAAAATTTCTCGAAGATCAAATAACGTAAAGATTTCGTATTCTTATCACATTTTTTTCACGCAGTTTACTAGTATTTGTTGGGAATTAATTTAGTTAGGTTTATTTAAGTGGATGTACCATGAAAACTTGTACTTCAACCTGAACAGTGATTCCGTTATGCGTCCAACACATATATGGGTTCACTCCCACAGCCCGATTATAAATCTCGCCTCAATAATCAGTTTTCTCCGCCAATTGGCATGTCGGCTACTTGTCGCAATGGGAACGAATCAGAAGGTCGCCCCCACATGCAGCGATTAATTATACCGCTGCCGCGTTCACGTTGGACTGGCGCCATGGTTTTGCCACCTATTTGCCACCACCCATGCGAGGCTCATGCCATGGTGAAAGCGAAAGGAAAATTGATCCCCACGTCGCGTTGGGTAGATTGCAGAACTTAATTCGTTAACTATTGCAATAAATTGTCACAATCACTCCCTCGCACCGATGTCGTGCGGCGAGACGTCCTGTTTCCGTTGGTGTGTGTGTGTGTCATCGGTTTTGATTGCAGCGACGCTCTGCGATTGAACGATTGCGTTTCGCCGAATGTGCGCGTGCTCGGCAACATGTGGCCCAATTTAAATTTGCCCAGATTTTCCGGTTAGTCCGGGCGTGGAAAATGGTGCTGTGTGGAACGTTGCCGTTTGAAAAGTGGTTTCCGCAACCACAACACCAACAGCTGAACTTGTTCCGTTATCGGCAGGTTTTGACTGCCGGCAGGTTAAGATGTACCGCTGGGCGCGGATGAAGCGAGCCAGCCATGGCAGCAACACATCTCCCCATCGGGGGTCTACCGTATCGAACGAGCGCGAAATCCTCGAAAGATTTGGCGCGTGCTGTGCGTTTACTTTCTTTCGGTGCGCGCGTTTTCCGTGTCAAAACCGAAGGCCGCAGCCCGAATGAGGCCACAAAATGGCACCACTTGCGAGCCGCCGAACAGCAAGAAGAACGCCGCAAGAGTGAAAACCGTTCGCCAATGGGGACCGGGTGGTGTGGTCAATCGATTTGGGGAAATAAAACGCTACTCCCTTCGGTCGTCCCAATGGTGGCCATTATTGTGGCGACAGGTGTGGATCGTGAAATTTGCACCTTTGCGGTAGGCAAATTGTCCTCTTCCGTTTTCCGGTGCCATTCCGGGAGCGGCGCGTTACGCTAAACGGAAGCAGAGAGAGAAAGAGAAAGAAAAAAGCCAAGATGTAGAAAGGTCGCACAAATAAAACGACAAATCTGTCATACGAAAGGGAAAATAACAAATTAACTCTCACACGTTTGCGATCTTTTCCGAGTGAAAAGGGGGGATGCAGGGCTGGCAGGTTAGCGAGAGGGGAGAGAATAGCAGGGCGGAAAATGCAAATTAACCCGTGACGGGTTTCGACATTGCTGTCGTCTTTGGGCAATCACGACATTCCCACGTCCCAGGCAGTTACGTGCATCTGGTGTTTGACGAGTCGTTTTCACGCGTTCGTCCGCGGTGGACGAAATAATGATGAATGGGGTATTTAGGAGGGGAAAGGGGCAAAAAGGTCAAGGAAAAGAACCTTTTAGGGAAAAATGTCAACCGAATGCAATCAGCGATGAGCGACGGCATAAGTGACGTGCAAATGGAACACTCCAACCACTTGCTGTATCGCGCCTAGACGGGAACGGGAACCGTACAAATGGTTTTTAATGTTAAGCTAAAAAAGTTAGTTAAATAGAGTAAGAGCTAATCATAAAAACTTTAACAAAAATAACGAATTTTATAAGTATAGTTAGAGCTTTGAATAATTCAATTGTTTCAAACACTTGATTTTCATGTTGGACAATAGAATAACCAAGGATTTAGAGATCAAGTTACATCTGGAGTAGAAGTTGAAGGAGTACAAGTTGAACTGGAATGTATTGAGTTAGATATGGAAACCTTCCCGGATCCCGGATTTCAGAAAATTTGAAATTGATTCTTCACAAAGCTTTTTAAACTGACATCTGTCATGTTGTAGAGTTTGACAGGTAGAGTTTGACAGCATAGCAAAAGGTCAATAATTTTTGAAGATTTATCTGCACCTAGTTCATTTCAACGTGAAATTGATATAGAACTGGTTCCAACTATTCAACTGCTGTATGAAAAGTAAAACACAATACTCTATTTTTAAAAGAAAGTCCTCAGCTTCCCATACTCCAAAGGGTAGTCGAACAAGCACGCGGTACGATCGCATACCACGTGCAATATATTGAGAATTATTCAAATGTATTCCAACTCCTCCGGTTGCCAAAATAGCTACCACGCGCATTTGCATCCCTTGTTTTTACTTTTATTTTCCACGTCGCATCGGCGTTGGTCGCAGATGATCCCGGTGTAAACATGACCCTAACAACACGACGCCTTCCTTGCTGCACTACCCACCCGGTGCTGCACCGATTCGCACCGCTGTAAATAGATGCAAATGATCGTTGAACTTCACCCCGCGGTGAATGCCGTACGGCAACGGCAATGTGTGACAATGGGAGCGCCACCGTGGGACAAATGTGTTTTTTTGCGATGCCTAGCTGCATCTTGGCGTCCCGTTGCGTGCCTCCACCGCAAAACCCCGCACAGGGTGTGCCACAGTGTCAATGTCAAAGGTAGCGAAAACGAGGCCTTGGAAAAGCAGGAGTATTTCTTCGTTTTCCGAAGGGAACTGGAGTGCCAACTGGAGTTTTGCTGGAATTTTTTGTTTCTGTTTCTGTTTTTTTTTTTTTGTTGCATTTGCTGCTACCCTTTGCTGCCCGATTGGGAAATAATGACAAGCGCCACGGCAAAGCGCACCCCGCTTGATGGCCTAATGAACCCTCCGGAACCGGCGCGCTTTGTAGAGCGCGGTCGTTTATGGTGAAGGCGGAACACAAACACACACACAAAACAGAAGGCAAAAAATAACATCGGAAGGCAAAGAGTTAATGATTTCAATGTCATCCCGATTTGGGTTAGCGTGGTGAGCTTTCGCTATCTTCCCGTGTGCAAGATGTGTGACTTCTACCGGCCGGGGAAAGGGCCGTGTAGGCGGAGCCATGCTGCTTCCTGCACCCGGTGTTCCCTTCCGAGGAACCGATTTCGGATGGTGAAGGCCAATCGGGAGGGAAAATCGGTTGCCATTTGCCTACCGAACAATTATGGCCCCGCGAAAGCGCACTAATGAAGACATTGCGACCCCCATTGTGTGCTGTTGCACCGCACCGGACCCACCAGGTTCAGGGCACCTGTGCGCCAGCTTCCGGGAGGAGGCGCAATTTTGCTTGTTGGCCGCTGTTTTCTGCACAAACCCAGGAGGAGCCATCTTGTGCAATGGTTTGGTTTGGATGATATTTCGCCCAACTCGGCGTGACATTGCAACGGAGCGTGCTCGGGAGTATGAATACATTTAATTCCGGCTGATCGACAAATGAAGATGCGGGAAAGATACGAGTACGATAAGATGCATGGAAGATGATTGAGTGTAATGAGTTTTTGAATGATTCAGATACGTTTCGGGTTGGTGAGAGATGCTAGAGCAATTGGGTTGAATAGACCTACAGAAAGCCATTTTACGAATGGGGGAAACAAAGGTGTGATAGACGATCTCGAATCGGGTTTTTAATTATGTTTTCTCCAAAAACAGCACAACACTGATGTAAATCTTTAATAGTTTTTTATATTTTATATAATGTCCACATGTATATATGAACATGCTTGGTAAGATTTTCAGAGGGTTCTCAAGATGAAATGAGCAAGATTACGATTGCGTTCAAGTTGAAGTGGAATTTATAAAGACATATGAGGAATTTTTATACTATATTTATATTATATTATATATTTACATTTCTTTGTTTGGAAATTGCAGTACAATTTTCGGATTTTGTTTGTAATAATAAAATGTAACGAGTTTTTGGCATTAATCGAAATTAGTAAACATACAAAACTATGCGAAATGTCAAATGTATAACACGCTCGTATCTCCGAAGCCGCGTAAGTCGAGAACCGCGTAACTCGGGTATTGACTTTACATAGTTCAATTTGTAAACAACGAACAAATGGTAACTTTGCGCGTCGGTTTTTGGAACTTTTGCCTTTGTATTTTTACATTGCAATCGATTTATTTTGAGACGAAGTTACACTAATTTAACTATTTTTGGATTCTTTTCATATGAAAGTTCTTCTTCGTGTTCTACTGCTCTGTGGCACTGTAACCTCAGAAGATATTAGTTTGTTACTGTTTTATTTTCTTAGATGTTAGCTAGGTACAATTGGAAAACTCCTTGATTGATGGTACCAGTTCTGCTGTATATCACTAACACTGTGTTATCAAAATGTCGCGCCATAATCAGAAAGACTACAGAATAACAATTTCTTTTAAATTTAAAGAAACTCTGGATGACAAAGCTCTGAATGCAGAGATGTTTAACGTGGATTTTTTTTCGTCGTCTCCTGGAGCTCAAGTA
This sequence comes from Anopheles marshallii, assembly GCF_943734725.1. Classification (NCBI taxonomy): domain Eukaryota; kingdom Metazoa; phylum Arthropoda; class Insecta; order Diptera; family Culicidae; genus Anopheles; species Anopheles marshallii. The sequence continues at coordinate 12,909,105 of NC_071326.1, read as the reverse complement.
TGAATCAGTGCCCTCATATGATGTACGGTGCCTAATGCTTGGTCTCGAATCATTGTAGAGTAGACGAGGCAGAGCTTAAGCATATTTCCTCAAGCGGCTGTTTTTGGGGCCTTCACTCCTTTCCTGGGTCCCAGTTTATATTCTCTCTCGTGCCCTCCATTCTCGTTCTTTTCTCTCCCATCTTGCGATCACGACCCGATTCTTGTCATCGAAATCATCTGATCATCGGAAAGAACAGTTCAACTGTTTGAGGGAATTTTTCAATTCATTGGATATGTTCAATCGATGAAGAGACACTTGCAATCACAATGGGGAGACGTACAAGCATACAGGAAAATTCTGCTTTTTTGAATACAGGGGAGGTGAAAATAAGACCTTTGTAACTGACACTGTAATACGTCTTTAAACGCATATCTGAAACATACATTTTCATGTAAGTGCCCTATTTTACATCATCATTCAAAGTAATGCAGTGTAAATTGATGGTCAAATAGGAACCATGAGTAATGTTGCCAAATATTCCGAGAGTATACCCACCCTCAAACAGACGATGGAGACGAGCAATAGGCACCCGTAATTGCTTTTGACCGCATTGCCAAAAAGATCCCCGCAAAATACACCCGCAATAAACCCCCCCCCCCCCCCCCCCCCCCCCCCCACCAAAAAAAAACGCTAGCTCTTGGCTATTGTGCAAGAGGTGCCACAACACAAAGACTATCGCTTAAGCAACTATGTGCGTGCGAGAGCGTCCAGTGCCGGCAGGCGTAATAGGCAGCAAGTAATGCTTCCCAAAGTGTGCACAAAACCGACCGGAAGAAAAATGGGTTAATGTTTCATTGACTCCTGAAAGTCGTTTGCCGAAGCATTATGTAGATGGCGTACGGTTGGATCGCGGATTAAGTTCTTCGCCGGGATCAGTAAGCCAAACCGATCGCTCAGCTTCCCGGCCGGTGCTCGCGAAGCGCCGATCAATGAAGCCACTCGGCGTTTCGCCCCTGCCTCGGCTTGGCGCAAACGCTTCGTCCACCGTTCGCGCCCATAAGTGCATCTTTTCCGGCGTCTCCAAAGCTTGGGCGCGAGTTTGGGGCGGTCTTGAGTGTGGTAACTGTTCCCGATTTGATTCCACTCGAGCTGGCCGGAATTTGAGGAACGGCGCGCTGGTAATAACCATCCCGAGCCGGCACCTCGCCTACTTCCCATCCTAGTTTTCCTTCCAAAGGGCATTCCGTGTGCGCGGCAACCGAAATTGGGTAATCATGAAAGCGCCATGCAACAGCACAATAGTCCTAGCTGCACTCGAGAGTCATCGGTGCCGGTAATGTCTGGGGGTAATTACGGATGAGCGCAGTTCAGCACAAGCGCAGAAGGCCGAGCATTTGGGGTGGATGATTATCCACCTGCACCGCGACTCCCGGTGGGACGGAGCCACTCATTATGCACTGGTTTTAATGCTGGATCCCGTGGGCAGAACACTTGAGCCAGCGTGAAGTGTATGAATATCTAGCTAGGCGGATAGGCCGTTTTTTCGGCTCGGTTCGCTTCGCAACCGTACACATTCCCAGCCGCAGAATCGCTTAATGGGAGCGGGATGAATGTTCATCCGCGTGCTAGTTACATGACAAATGATGTTTCGACAACAGCAGCACCGGCGGGCTGATATCGGCCAAAGGTATTGATAGGGTTGTGGTAAGGGTTTGTGGTATGTTGGTCAAGGGCGAACATAGTTTTGGAGCGGATGGGTACTTCACTGTTTCGTGCACAATGAAATACGGCACTCGATGGGCGCATCCCATGTTTATTTTTTTTGCATCAGTTGAGATAATGCGCGGAAGGATACGGATCTACAAGGAACCGGTAACGACTCGTTAGGTGTCTTGATTACTGATTGAAATTAGGACAGTTTTTATGACAAATCAAAGAGGTCATAAAAATACTTTGGGCTTTCTCTACATGAATTACAGACACATTTCAAGATGATTATAAATAAAAAGTAAGTTGTGTTAATCTTTTCGTGTATCATCCTCTTAATCTTTGCTGTTTTTTTTAAATTTCATTTTCTTGTTTCAATATTTTGATTGTTAGTCGAAGTCGGCACTGCAAAATCAATGAAGAACACTTAACTTTTAATCACATTACAGTTTTGCTGCTATTATTCAGTTAGTGAAAATTAGCTTACTTACAACAGTTCATCTTCGACAATTCCCAAATATTTCCTCAACAACCTTTTCTAAATGTTTTGGATGAACTTTTCGAAATGTTTCACCACGTGTTGAAATATTTCAATGTTATTGCATCGCATACAGTGCTGGACAATACTTGCGTTCGATTCACTTCTTGCATTGCCACAGCACATTTGTTCCGCCCTGCGGTCTTGTTATGGGCAGAATTATAAAACATGTTTTTATTATAATTTAAAGTTTTCAAATTTTCTTCTTACCCCTTTGCCTAAACTAAATACTAACGAAATCGGAATCACATTTTTTTAAAATGGTGTTAATATTTAATGTTCCTGAAGTAGCACGAAATGAAGATTAAATTGATTTTAATTAAATAGAAAACAATTTAAAAAGCATTCGGGGTATTGGTTTCGATTGCTGAAAAAGCGAAATTAACGAAAAAACTGTTTTTTTAAAATGAGAAAAAAATTAATTAAAAAAAATTAGCCAAGACACCATCCGACACTTCGCAATGGAAAAGAGTTGGCCATCCCTGCTGTTACGATGCGAACAACCAATTATGAAACCAAACAGCCTCCGCGTTGTTTCCCACCCTGTTGGTAGACAAAGATCGGTTGCTACGGAGATTCTCTCTTAGTTTTTATAGAATTATAGTTTTAAACAGAACGCAAAGTGCATTATTTGAAGCCAATCTTTACACAATAGTAAAATTGAGTGAGTTTGTGTGTGTAAGCGATTGATAAGCTTCAAGGATAAGCAGCAGCAGCATTTCACCGTGCAGCAGAACATTGTCACTGTTTAAACGATCCTAACATTGAGCGTGCTGCAACAAAGTAAGTGGATCTTGATAATTGAACTGATGTTTGAAGTGCTCGAGGGGACTTGCACTTGATTATACTTCAAATAAAAGTGTTCTGTTTGTGCCAGTCATTACCCCAATCTACCGCAGCAGATGTTAATAGACAATTGAACATTACGGGTCAACGTTGTAAAACAGACTACTTATCTTTCTTATCAGCCCGTGGCGTCTGTGAAGAGAAAAAGTGATTTAATAATCAGTAAGGATGTTCGGTCGATTCCGGCAGGGACGTAGCTGTATCAAAACAAAGCAAGCAAAAAAACACACACATATTTTGACAGCTCTAAAGCACGTGCTGTTCACGCGGGAATCTGTTAACCCTTCAGTGTGCAAGAATAGTTAGAGATGGCGGGCAATGTGAGATGCTGGTGATGGAAATTATTTTATGTGAAGCTTTTCTGTTGCATTAAACCATCAAATCGATAAAATTCATAACAATTAAATCGAACGAGTTGAAACGAATTGAAAATGTTACCGTTTTTTGTAATGTTGTCCACGTGTGTGACCGTTTTAAAACTGCCACTTCATTTCATTCCAGCGCCACACGAAGCACACGGGCTACAACTGAAAGCTATTAGCACCTTATCTAGAAAATGTTTATCATCGGTCGAAACATGTTAACAAAACTTCAGCAATACCCCGTAGCGCAATTCGAACATTATTAACAGAACCGGTCTGTAAAACAAACGGATTACATTTTAATTCCCTATTTTCTTTCATCCCATCTCTTATCAGCTGTTTCATCTGGCATCCAACGGGAAACAAGCGCGTCCAAACAACCGGGAACTATCGAAGAAGCCAACCAACAATTTCAACACTAATAATCATTCGTAAGCAGAGTGCGAAATTGAATGAACGCAATTCACGTTCGGCGCTGCTAACAGCTTCAATTAGTGATTGTAGCATCATCACCCGAACCCACCCAGCGGAACCACACAGCATCACATGCGAGATAGCATTATCTGGACGCTGCACCAAGACTCCACTGAATTGGCCGTTGTGGGTAGATGACACTAGCAAGGGAGAACCATCAGACTGAAGCCTGATAGGAGATCGCCGTGCAAGCATTCGTACGATAAAGATACTATTTGTAATATAATCAAGCTCGGATGCGCACCATTCCGCTGCCAGCGTAGACCACCGATAGGTATGTCGGCCAGTAGAGTGAAAAGCAGTCGTCAGCGAACCGTCGATCAGGTTAGACATTCGCACAGGAGTGTCGCATGACGACGTTCCAGCATTGCCAACGACCATGTCTGATGAAACTGCGGAGGTAAGCAAAAGTTTGAATCAGGCGCCTCTACGTTGTTCGATGTTTACAGCGCAGTGCTTTTGTTATTTGCTTTTAGCCGACCGAAGGTGGTGAAATTGAGCGCAGAACACAGTCAACTTTCGACCGCAGCAATGGTAACGTAACGGAGCACCTGAGTGCGAGCGGTGCTCGGGTGGAACGATGGTACGAGAAAATTTCCGTCGAACCCTCGATGTTCCTGTACATGATGGCGTTCATGCTGACGTCGGTGGTGGAGCAAGCGTTCTTTCTCTACAAAGCGTGCACGGTCGATCATGGATATTCGCATGAAATTTGCATCAACATCGAGCAGTACCAGGACATTAAAAAGCAAGTGCAGGTGACGACTTCCACCTTCCATCAGTGGAACAACATTGCGATGTATGTGGTGCCGATCGTGCTGGCCCTGTTTCTCGGTGCCTGGTCGGACAGGCGTGGCCGCAAGTTGCCGCTGATTCTGGGGCTTATCGGTAAATTCCTCTACTCCGTCATGATCGTGGTGAACACTCGTATGCCGTCGTGGCCGGTAGAATACATCATCTACACAGCGACGCTCCCGAGTGTACTGACCGGCGCTGATATAGCCATCTTTGCATCGTGCTTTGCCTACATCTCGGACATTACAACCGTGGAGGAACGTACGCTGCGGATCACGATACTGGATGCAACGTACCTTAGCACAATGCCGATCGGTGTCGCCCTGGGCAATGTGATCTTTAACCACACGGGAAAATCGTACACCATCATGTTCGCCATCAATGCATCGCTGCTGGCGTGCTCTATTATATACTCAGCGCTAAGGCTTAAGTCACGCACTACCGAGCGCCAGTGTTCGATCCGCGAGCTGCCCTGGTATCGTATGCCGTTGGACTTTTTCGACCGGCAGCATGTGGTACGATCGGTGCGGACATTCGTACGGCATCGCACCATGCATCGTCGCACCTACATGTACCTGCTGATGGTGGCCATGTCGTTCTACACGTTCCAGCGCGACGAAAAGCCGAAAATGTATCTGTACACGCAGCTACGCTTCAACTGGGATACGGATCTGTACAGCTACTTCAAAACGTACCAATCGGCCGCGTATGTCGTGATGATGTTTCTAGGAGTGCCATTGTTCACGAAGGTGCTCGGGCTGAAGGATACGCTTATCATCATGATTGGCGCGTTGGCACATGCCAGCGCACGGTTCGTGTACATCTTTGCGCAGGTCGGATGGGTGCTGTACATCGGTGCGACCATCTCAAGCGTCGGTCCCGTCGTAGCGCCCGTACTCCGTTCGATGATTTCGAAGATGGTGCCCACAACCGAGCGGGGCATCATATTTTCCTTCCTGTCCGTGTTCGATAATGCGGTACCGTTGTTTAGCGGTGTGCTCTACACGCAGGTGTACAACGCATCGATCAATACCTACCCGCAGGCGATCTTTCTGCTCACGATGGGCACCCAGATGGTTGTGTTCTTTATTGCACTGTAAGTATTGCCGGTTTGCTTCGAGATAAAGCGGAACAACTGTTTTATGTGACGCTGTTTCCCCCGTTTGTATTTGTAGCGCAATACACATTTCCCTCCGCGGACGTACGATGGAGGATGGCGTACCGAGTGAAAAACCCCCAGGCACCGGGCTGATCGATGAAGCGAAAGCGCCAGCGATCGACGATGAAGCACCGGCCGTTTCTCAATCATAGTGATGATAACGATTATCGCGTAACGACCTGGCGTTGGTGATCGCGTGAGTGATAAGGCAGATAGGCAGCTAGTAGAAAGTGAAGTGCTTCAAGTGATGGTAATCAACCTACCGCCCCGTTTACTAAACATAAGAATTCAGCTAGTGCTACAGTGCAACAAGGTTTTTGCTTTGAAATAGAGTAGTGTTGTTTGCCAACCCGTTTGGTGGCTTTTGTAAAGAGTTCGCCTTTGAGTTTGATGCGAGCAGTGGCCCGGCTTAGCGCCCTGTGTCCCTTTTCTTCTGACGATGCTCAGTAGCGATTAGCGTTACCCTTGTCCGCAAAGCAAGATCGCAATGATTCCTCGGCAACGTGTGCGGTTTTGTGCGGTGGTACCGCCACCTGCGCAAACAATGTGATGCCCTTCTTCAGCAGTTCGATCGCTTCGTCCACGCGCTCGTCCTAGAGTTGGAACGGGGGTCAGATAAAACAGAGGTCCGATTAGTACGGCGTCAACATTTGCACCCCCGGCGCAAACCCCCATTCCCCGAAATGTTTGTGTGGTTCCATTTGTTGTCATCCTGTTTTTCAACGTGGTTCTACGTGGCTAAAGAATAGTAAAGACGCATGTGGGGTTTGGTATTGCAATGAACACAGCTTAGGTATATACCTCCAACTGATGAGACTGTAGATAAATAGATAAAAGACGGTTGCACTCGACATTACAAGACAGCACAAAAAATAACACACGCACACGCACATATAGGACACACAAACAGATATGCTCTGCTACAAAGAAGGAAGTAGGATAGGATATCAACCGTTGTCGGTTTCGCGAGCTGGCATGGCCCCAGCAACGCTTGGGCGGGGGAAACATTCACATACATCATTTAGCCGTATTAGATGACAGACTTGAGTTGAACCTAGGCGTTATCACATTGAGAGATAAAACACATCTCCATCCTGGGGGGCTTCAACTTACCGCCATCATTTCCGCACCGGTAGTGCACAGTTCGTCGCTCGCCTCGAGCATCTTCACGTTCGCCTCCAGGTTGATCTGCTTCTTGCACCTGCCACACTTCACCGTACGCTGCGCCGGTTTGGCCGGGTAGGCCAGTGCATTCCCACAATCCGCGGTGGTGCAGCGCAACCGTGGCCTGGCCGGTAGCTTTTCCATCAGCGGCCAATCCTCGGTGCACGCGCGGCAATCGCATTTGAACCAGTAGCGCGACCGCAGATTCCGCTGCCGGGTCGGTTTCGGCTGGCGCAGAAAGTGTGGACCATAGTTTTCCGGCACAATGGCGCCGGCCGGTATCGGGCGGCTCGTGTGCAGTATCATCGAGGTGCCGAGAAACGAGCGCGTTACGCCCGGGTAGCATTCGTGGTTAAACATCGAGGCGCCGCGATAAATGCCGACGCCGATGTACTGCACCTTTGCCGTGTCGAACCGATGTTCGCCGGTGATGCGCGTTTCGTACACCTCGTGGGCGTTGAACTGTAACGATTGCAGGGCGGAAAGCAGCACCGTACCCACCTGCAGCTCCAGCTCGGTCGGTTCCGGTGCTTCCGTTGTACGGCGGCCGAAGAATTCCGCTTTCTGCAGGCAACGCAGCAGAAATGCGGTCATGAGCGTACGCTTGAAGTGATCCTCCGGGTCACGGTGCTCGGTGTGGGCGCAAAACGTGTCGCGCAACATTTGCCCCTCGGCGATCACCTTCTGGGGTGTGCCAGCCTGCGTGACCATGCGCAGGGCAACGTGGCAAAGGATGGACATGCCGGAACCGATCATTAGGTCGAGATACTGGCACTCGAAGCGATGATACGTGGCGCAGGCCTTATCCCGGCAGGCTACCGAGCAGAACGCAACACCACAACAATCCGGACAAGCGACGGGTGCTACCAATCTGTCAAGTTGGAGTTGGATGGATGGAAACAACAAGACAAAATGGAGTTCTGAAGTTAATTTTAGCTGCATCACTTACCTGCAGAAGCAAGCGTTACAGTGCGTTCCAAAGTATTTCGGATAGAGACAGGCGGCATACGCCTGCTCGGTAAGAATAACCTCACCGGGACCGAGATCGGCCGCCGCGACCACGTAACGACCGCGAGGATCCTCCTTACCACCGGCCAGCTTAATCTTGGTAGATGCACCAGCAATTTCGTCGCTTTCACCTTCCCCGGCCAGCTTGGGTATGGTTCGTTCCACCTCAACCGACGGTGTCTCCTGCTTCAGCACACGCAAATCCTCCAAATCTTCCTTGAGACGCGTCAGGGCGTAATCGTTGTGTCCGGACAGCTGGTGAAACAACTTGGCCGCCACCTCGGCACGCCCATTCTCACCCGAAACTTGTGAAAATAAACGATCGAACGCAGCATAAGGAAACCATTTGCGAACGAAGAAACCGGGCAGTTCTACTTACGCGCGTAACACTTGGCAACACGGCCGTAATAGTCCGCGTTCTGTTTCACCGGCAGTCCACATTTGGAGGCAAGCTGCAGATCCTGCAGGGCGCGCTTACCGTCCAGCAGGCGTATGAACACCTCGGCCCGCGTCCACAGGGCAAGCGCCAGCGTTAAACCCTTGTCAATGTACCGATCCACACCCTGGCCGGGGGCACGCATCACCGCCTGGCAGGCCATTATGAGCGCCTGCTGCAGCTTGTTCTCGCCGAGCAACTTTAGCGCCTGTTCGCGCCGCTGCCAGGAAAACTTGGCATCCTTCGCCCGGAACACGGGCTCTACGTGCTCGAGCGTACCCTGCACCTCATACGCAACGACCGGATCGTCGTAGATCAGGCGCAACCGTTCCCGGTCGGTCGGCACCTTCTGGTACACGTCCGTCAGCCAGTGGGCACCTGTGCCGGTAAAGTTTTCCGCCACCGACTGGTAAAACTCGCCGAAGAAACCTTCCTTCTGCGACTGGAGCGTTTTTTCGTTGCACAACGACGTAAACAGTGGATCGTTATCGATCGAGGTCATCGCGGTGGTTTGCCGAAACGTGAATTGAACAACACCTCCAAAAAAACCGTCTTCGCCCGTGTGACGGACTTGGAATCAGCGTGAAGTGAGTGCAGTGCTGTAAGCGCGAGTTCACTAAATTTAGAATGTTTCTCCCGGCATGTTGGCGTTGCTCAGATTCGTTAAACGGTTCGAAAAGAGCGCGCCTGCGCTTTGAATATCCGAACGTCACATTGCGCTGTCCGGTAAAGCGATGGCGCAGAAGTAATTGTTTACAAGCGCAAGTTGTTAAACACAAAAAAGGGACTGTTAACTCCTCCAACTGCTTCGCTATCCAATTCTCCCTCTATGTGATCGGATAATCGTGGTCCAGATGGTCTTGTGTATACACCGTCTAATGTCCCTATCAGTGATTTGGTTTTGTTTTTTTTTTATTTATCTGAAGAACGGCCGGGCCGTATATCTATAGTTTTGGTTGCCACTTCGGAAATAAAACTCTCATTTTCACCTGACCCAGGCTTAATCCCCTCCTCTTTGTTAAAAAAATGCCCGTCCTTATTTGCCCCTCTTTCATGTCGTATATTTTCAAAAACCTCCATGCTAGACCGTTCCTTTCCAGAGATATGGAAAACAGCCTGGTTCGTACCCATTCACAAAAAGGGCGTTCGATCCTTGTGCATCAATTATCGCGGCGTGTCTTTGACTCTGTGCACCCACTAAAGTGCTGGAATCTATTGTACACTCCTCTCGTGAAACATTCCATATCCGTTCACCAGCAAGGATTTATGCCCAAGGTGACTAGATCTACGAACCTCATGAGTCTTGTTTTGGGTAGTTTTTAAGAATATGCAATCTGGTAGTCAGGTTGATAGCATATACACTGACTTCAAGGCATCCTTCGATTGCATCTCCATTGATCGTCTGCTATTAAAATTTGACAAACTTGGCTTTGGTGATCCGTCTTAATGTCTGTGAGTTACGTCTATTCGTGACCTAGGAGGGTCTTGCGAGATAGACCTCCGCTTCTTATTCCCATGCGCCACGCATGCCACGGACAGAATGACCCGTTTCTACAAGCACTTTCGGCCTTTAATGACTCCTAGTCTAATCTGTTCCATTTCAACGTCTCTGTCTCTCTGACTTATTCCCAATCGTTTCCTTAGTTCAAGTATTTTTTAGTTAACCCCAGCGAACAATAAGCTTATAATAATAATAATAATGATAATAATAATTATTAGGAATTTTAGAATAATTTCTTTCAAACCAACAACACTGTAGTCGGTGCAGTCTGATGGACCTCCCAACTTTCCATGTACGTTGTAACCGTGTATCTGTTTTATTTCCTTGCTTTAGTTTTTTTGCGTAAACCAACACGCGAATATTTCTGTGCGTGTGCTTTTGCCTTGGCCCTCTGTAGCGTCGAATTAAATTCCATTCAGATATTTTTAACATCATTGCTGCCATCTTTGGTTTCACCTGCTAAATATTAGTACAATTCTAGCCGTGTTTTCACCCTTTTTTTGTATAGTTTGTCCTTTACTCCACCGCTGCAACTGCAACAACATGCGCCGTGTGTCCCCCTCCCGATACTAGCGATATATTTTGGGTTTTTTGTTTGTTTGTTTTGTTATATTGATAATGATCTCACTATGCCGTTGCTGCCTCGGTGAGTATGTCGATTAGTGCATCGCCCCCCTTTCCCTCCGCTTAAATTGTGTGGCCCATTGGCTCGACCGTTCGGCGACACCCTAGCATCGTCACTTTGCATACATTTAGGCGGTATAAAGCGGGTTCCTTTATGATATAGCAGCAGCTGCTGTAGTAGGTGGCAATTTAGTGTGTTTGTCCATCCTTGGTCGAGTGACATCCATGCACCGCCAGATTCGGACAAAGTACACGCATACATACAAATACACCGACACACACACACACACACTTACGTACATTATTATTATCTTGAAGAAAAGTAAAATTCGAGAGATCGGTTCAAGTTTTGGTCTTTGTCCGGTTTTTGTTTTGTTTTGTGTTCAGAGCCACGGAGCCCCAGCCGCGTTGTACGGATTTGCAACTAAACTTCCGGTTCAGCATCGTCTCGAGACTGGCGTCAAAACATGTGTTCGAAAAATATATCCATCTGGTTCATGCCCATCCGTGTCCGGTCTCAAACCGGTCTTTCCCACCGCGCGTCTAGCGCATTCCTTTTTTTTGGTTCAGTTTCCTGCACGAGAGTTACAAATGGCCGCTCGGTTCGGCCATGGTCGGCTTAATTGACTACTGCTAAGATGGTTTTGCCCACAGAACATTTTGCTACACATTCGATGCCCATTCATCCGCGAGGTGGGGTCGCCTACTTACACACCAAACTACGCTACTTTCCAACTACGCCAGCTGAGCTGAATGGAATGGAACTAAAGCTTTTCCCCGGATGAATTCGTGTTGTCTGTGTGGTGCGGCTGTTGGTTAGGATTGACCGCGGGCGCTTAAAGCTTACAGTTATTGATGCACTCGTTAAGTAGTGTTCGAGCTTATAATACTGCTAACAACGATTCGATCGTGTCACTTTGCCTGGTTTTATCACGCAAACATTATCTTTGATATATCCGGTTTTGGAAAGGAGCTTCGAACTCGTTTCGTGATTGTACGGCAAAGAACTCGCTGCTTGTCGTTCGTCAAGTAATAGCGGATGGGCACGCATCGCACCAAAATTATATCCATAACCAGGAGCTAGGAAACACTCACTAACAATACCTACAAACAAACGAGTGCTTTCATCTGTCTGCCAACAGAATAGTGTTGATATGTTCTGTTCAAATGGTTCCACATTGTGCCACGGTCCTCGTGGGGGGGAGGGATAGAATAATGCCACCTTAACACGGTTTAAAATAGACTCTTCGTGGGGTGTTTTGTTTTGCTTTGGTACTGTGGCGATGCCAGAATTGTCCCGGCTCTAGTTGCTTTGCTCTTTCGCCAAACCCGGCATCAGATAGGTGATCATAGTGCCCTTGCCCTTTACATTGACCGTTCCGCGGCAGGTTAGGTTGTAGCCCTTATCCTTCACTATCTGATAGACATCTTCCGTCACCTGTATGTGGTCCATCAGCCCGGTCGAATCCATCCGCGATGCGACGTTCACCGCATTGCCCCAGATGTCGTACTGTGGCTTCCGGGTGCCAATAACACCCGCCACCACCGGTCCAATGTTGATACCTGTTGGAGGGTGGAACAGTGAGATATTGCTTGGCCTTAGTTATTCGATGCATGCTCGTTACGTACCGATACGCATCCGGAAGTTGTTGAAGGAATGTTCGTTGACGTCCGTTATCTTCTGGAACAGCTCGAGCGCATAGTCCATCATGGCGATGACATGCTGGAAATCGTTCTTGTCGCAGCTGTTTGCGGTCAGCCCGGATGCCGCCATATACGTCGAGCCGGTCGTTTTGATCTTCTCCACGTAGCGGAATCGTTCCAGCCCGAGCAGCTCGTCAAAGTCGACTATAATTTCGTTGAGCAGCCGCAAACACTCGACACCTTCGTTGTTTCCTTCCAGCTCGATGTAGAACTCGGAAAAGTTTGGTATAGAGGCGAACATTACGCATACCGTGTCGCATTGTTCGTGGTAGATTTCCTAAAATACAAAGTTTAATGGTAAAAAATGGATTGCGCAATGTTTAAACCATGCCTTGGCCACATATCGCCTGGAAGTATGCAATTTGTTCTCACTGTTCGATATACTTCAGACATTAGCGACAACAGAAGAACATCCGTTCAAAGTACAATTCTCTTTCCTTCATTGCCCTCTTACCTCGATGTTTTTCTCACGCATAAGAAAATGATCTGCCACATGGACCGGTAGGATGTTGGCCAGCAGTTTGCGGTTGTAGGCCTGCAGATGTTCCATGTCTTCCTTTTCTTCCGTCGCCTGCAGCTTCCAGATGAAGTCGAGCCGGCGCGTTATCTCCGTCTGCTGGCTGTGCATGATCTGACCGATCACGAACACCACCAGGAACGCTACATCGATCAGAAATCTTTCCGTCGTAAGAAACCTGCCCAACGAATGTGAGGGAAAGGAACAAGCAATTAACCAATTTTTATGATAGAGAGAGAGCAAACATCGGTCTCTATCGTAAATGACATCCAAACCAATCGCAAGTAGGTTTAAAATACGGAAATAACACGCAAAAAGTGATTAATTTCAAAACCGTCAAAGGAATGCTAAAAAAATCTCTGTGCGCTTGCAAGCGCCATCTATTGGGGAATAGCAAAAGCTTTCGAGAAGGTGTACTGTTTTGAACGGCATCGGGATATGTATTAGCATTGATGTATGCAAACAAACATGAATCAAATTAGTAAAATGTGTCGAATACAAATTGATTTATATCTTGTTCTAAAACAAATTGAAAATTAGAAATGCTATCCGAAAAATACACACGAATGGAAAACTATATTCTAACAAAAACTTAAGTATGAATGGACATTGCCGCAATTATTTAATGTATGTTACAGTTGATAGAAACATTTTAAAACATTTGAACAACTAATTCGAAATATTGTAAATTGAATAGTTACGACGTGATGAGTTCGTTTCGAACAGATCTGCTCGGCGTACACCAAGGCAACGTGGACAAGCGACGTGGACAAGCGACGTGGACAAGCGACGTGGTTAATTGAGCCGTAATCCTACTAATGGGCGTATTACGATCACTCTATTGTTGCATCCACTCAGTCCCTTTATGTTTCGACGTTTCAATCGTGCGAGTTCAATCCGTCTGATATCGCGTTCGCGTACGTGCACCGCATGGAATATGCTTCGCCGATACGCCAAACCTGCAGGCTGCGTTCGGTTAGCAAGTAAATTAGCTTTCCGGCTTGTTTGTGGTTTTGTTATGGTTGCGGTCAAACGGTCGCGGTGTAATTAGTAACTGATGAGCGTATTTTCTACTATTCGCAATAATCCTCGCACGATTGGTGATAGGAGGGGACATGGCTGGTTAAATGAATGGAACGTTCAGTAATACACGGAGTTAGTGAGAAATCTTACAAAGAACGTAAATTGTTCTAATAGATTGCCCTTTGTCAAATGGGGACGCTCACCTCACAACATGAAGTTTAATGTAATACAACAATGTTATTTGAGGTTGTGACTGATTGAAAACAAATCACTTTAAAAGCGGTATGGCAAGAATATATAAAAAAAAATCTTGTTAAAAACAAGCTCAAGTTAAAAAAAACTCCAAGAAAAATCCTTCAAATTGACGTTGAGAATTAAGTTCGATCCGACAAAAGTCAACAGCATAATGACTCGAAAAGGGAATTAAAGATTTCAACTCCATTCCGCACTGCCGGAACAGATCGAGCCGCTGAATGAAGAACACACACGCACCCACACAGCAGAGAACAAACATGAAAACTCTCTATACATACAAAAGAAAGGACGAAAATAAAGCAAAAATAAAAGCCCGACTTAATCTCTCCGAGGAACAGACAAAATTAATGAATCACTTCCGATACCGGCAATATTGATACGGGAGTGCTTGCCGAGTTGCCGGAACAAACTTTTTCACCAAGGGTGATTAACAAGCTGAAAGGTGAATTTTTTAAAGTCATTTTCCTCATTTACTCCCTGACACCCCGTTCGGCCCGGCCTTCCCGTTCCCGCTCCACCGATTGCTCGATTTGGCGACTAATGCCGATGGTAGAATTGATGGTCACCGGCGTGGAAGCAATGGCTGTTATATCCACATTATTAAGTTGATCGGGCAAGTTTTTAATCCTCGCCGCACCGGCAAAGCTTCCCCCTCGAAGGTTCCAGTTATGCAGTGGAACGGGCGGTGCGGTGGGAAAAATCGGAATCTGTGGGCGCAACAACAAAAAAAAAACATTCTTCTCCGATTCTCCGATCCCGTTGCCCGACGGATGCTGCAGGGGCAGTATAGGGCAAAGTTTATCGAAATGCTAACACCGACCCGATCGAGTCGAGTGGGAAGGGACTTTGGAATGATTGGGAATGAAGTTAAGCAGCAGCAAAAGTAGAGATAATCCGACGCACCTTGGGCGGACGTGGAAGGAGTTTTATTTGTAATTATGATTTAATTTTAATCCTTGCTGATCGATCGAGCTGTCTTTGGTGTTTAAGTTATGCAGGAAGGATACTTTCGTTTACATCTGTTCCAGTTCTCATTAGTCGTGGTTTTTAATTGGAGTATATTGCGAAGAAAATGTACTGAAGCAACTGCAATCCGTAACATTCTCGATAAGAGATTCATTTACATTAAGTAACTGTTAGAAGATTTAACATCAGTAATGTTGCCTCATATTGAGATGTAGAATAATACTTAACATAACCTTTTAGTATCATTTTCTATACCTAATACACACACACAAAAGAGCGTTTGGAAAATTAAATCCATTCGGCTCAAATCAATTGAATTGATTGAAATTAAAATATCTTCAATTAATCCGTTTGACAAAAGTGTAATGAACAAATGGAACGATTCATAGAAATGTGCCATTATATAGCGTTTAATCAACAGCACGGTTCGTCGAAAACTTATAAAACTTGTACTGCTTAAAACGCTTTTGTATCGTCAATAACCCGAACGAGATTTTCCATACTAGAACGTTGATTGATATATTTCATAGGAAATCGTGATATTGTGACGAATATCCTCATTACATTTCAACAGAAAGCAACCCTATTGGCGACCTTGAGCGTTATGACTCTGTGCCATGCACAGAACCACTTTGGCACACGTACGTTATGCGCTTTAAATTAATAATGCGCCCAAACGGCACGTTATTCCATACGCATTCAACTGCACACATTCAATTTCCGCTTCCCCGAACGGTTGCGAAATTACAAATTCGATTTGCGGTAAACCCACATCGATACATTACCGTACTGCCGGTTCACGCACACACACATAGAGGGTGAAGTTTCTTTCTTCAGAGGAAAATCATTCGTTCCGAATCCGAACTTACCATGGTTCGCAGTGACGGTCGAAGATGAGTGCCAGCACGATGACGGACGTAACGTACAGCACGAGTATGACAATAAGCAGCAAGATTTTGAATAGAATTTTAATAAACTGATGCACCGCACAGGTGAGTAAGGCAAGCAAGGTAAGCAATAGCAGAATCTGTAAAAGAATTATTTAAAAAAAAAACAGTGAATTCAGTGCATGAGAATTACAAGCCACTCGGCAGTGGATGAACGAACACAACACTTACATTGATAATTTTCGACTCCTTACAATTACTAGGCCGAACGAGCGGGTACTCGTCGTAAAGTGAAAGATAGAAAATTAAAGTCTGCAATGGTAAAAGAAAGATGTGACAGAGAAAGAACTCGCCCCCCTCCTTCCTCCACTTACCAGTTTGTAGTAAGATAAACATATCACAGTAATGACGACGCAGAGCGATATCACTTGAGCTATTTCACGGTGGCCGTGAATTTTTTGTGACAATCCACGAAAGAATGTGGACACTTTCTGCAATTGGAGGATGGGACGTAATGTTAATGCTAGCTTAAAAACGGTTTGCTGTGCTGCGATGTTACCATATCTTCCCGCGTGAACACCGGAACGCAGGACACTAGCAGGGTAAGCGATAATATCCCATACACCCAGTAGCTGTAGTGATCCCTGCGAATGGGAATGGTCGTATGTTTATGAGCGCTGGCGTCCCGAAACAAAGCCTGCCGATCGTTACTTACATCGAAAACACCAGCACCTGTATCGACATGATGCCCAGAAAGATGATGATGCTGCAGTAGAAGTAAACGTTCAGCATCGGGTCCGGCTCGAGGCAATACTTTCGCTCGATGTCATCCTTGATGAACGTCAGATGGAACCGCTTGCAGTGATCGAGCCGCAACCGATCGATGCTGCGGGCGTCGATCGCTTTGATCAGATACTCGTTCACCTCCTCCTCGGTGCTTTTCGGTTCGGTTTTGTCATTGAAGCCCATCTTCGACCAGTGCCCCATCATGCGCAACTCCTTGGAGATGTTGCCATTAACGGACGACGACTGCTTCGACATGGTGTGCTGTGAAAGGGAATGGGGTTTAGCTGCTGTGGTTAGCTCCCAGGAAGAGGGTGACAACACCTACCGGCCGGTACGATGCATCCTTCGGCACGATCAGATACGTTTGGATCTGATGGTCCTTGAGATAGCTGTTCCGATCCGCTCCGCGGCCCTCCTCGACATCGTAATGATCACCCAGGCAGCGGAGCGTTTCCTTGGTGATGTGCACCCGGCCTGGAACACCGCCACTCTCCATGTAGTTCGCGAGCGTTACATCGTTGGACCACACGTCAAACTGCCACTTGCGCAATCCCAGCACTCCGCAGTGTACGCGCCCGGTATGGATACCGACGCGCATGTTCACGTTTACCGCCATAACTTCGCGCACCAGTGCGATCGCATCGATCATGTCCAGACCCATCTCCACCGCGCACAGTGCGTGGTCTGGCCGGGCCTCGGGCAATCCCGACACGCAGTAATAGCAATCGCCGAGTAGCTTGATGCGCAGACAGTGGTGCTCCTGCGCCAGCCGGTCGAACCGTGCAAACAGTTCGTTCAGCAGCCGTACCAACTCTTCGGCCGTACACTGGTCGCTCAGGCTGGTGAAACCGCAGATGTCCGCAAACAGTATGCTAACGTTCTCGTGGCGCTGGATGTAGATTTTGTGGAACTGTGCCTCCCGCGGCTGTCCGGCGATATCGTTCTTCATCTCCATTGCGACGTGTCGGGGCAGAACGGACAGCAGCAGCTGTTCCTGCTTCTGGTTTTCGCGCTGGATCTTTAGCCGTGCCTCGACGCACTGGCGCGTTTCCATGAACGCCTTCCGCTGGGACTTTTCCTTCGGCCAGTGCAGCAGTATGCCGGTCGCGTTCGTACAGGCCAGTGTGATCAGATCGCAGTACAGCTGTGGGAAGCGAGAAGGAACGCATGAACGGATCTTGCCGAATAAGCGGAACACTCTTTACCTACCACATCCATGTCGTCGGACTCGTTCATGTAGAACATGAGCACGATGTGCGAAATGGACAGTAGGCTGCCCCCAACAACGGCCTCACGAAGTCGTATAGGCAGCATCGTGTAAATGATGTAGATGGCAATCACCGTACATCCACCGGACGAGGTGAACTTTCTGAGAGAGACAAGAGAGATTTTATATAAATTTTTGACCAGCCGTCTTCAGCACTTTGTTCGTCGGTTTCACGTCTGTCTTTGGGAACAGCATCGACGCTCCACCAACCCATACTCACTTGGCCGAGGTGGTGAAGCTGAAGCACACGTCCAGCACGAGCAGCGTCACCATAATGACGTACGACACCTGGAACAGGTAGATCTCGTTGATGCGCTGCTTGTAGAGACACATCAGCAGCAGCGCGTACACGGTCGCACACACGCCGAGCACGATGATCTGGGTCATGTTGTCCTTCAGCAGCGTGAAGTAGTCGCGATTGCACAGCGGAATTTCGCCATCCTCCGAGTAATCGCTGCTGACGTTGGCCGGCAGGACCGGGGCCGTCGGGTACGCTTCGCTTCCGGTGTCCGGCTCGCGGCTCGTCTCGGTACTGGCATACTTCCGCCGTTTGTCTCCGTCGTCCGGCTCGTTGTGCTTATCGTGCACCGTGCTGTCAGCTGCACTTTCCGCGACGTAACCATTGTCGTGCCTGGTGGACTCCACATTATTTCTAGCGCCAGAAGGAAGAATGGAATGGACGGAAGGAAAAAAAAACTGTAATGTGTACTGCATGATCCGAGCAGAACCGTACAGAGCCGATGAATAGAATTAGAGTGAGTGGTCGTTGATGTGCTGTCTATCGCGCAGCATAGAGGTTTTGGTGGTCCATTTTCAAGGGACGCATACGGTTTTTTTTGTATAAAAGTCCTCTCAATTATGTCATTCACATCTTATGATGGCCATTGGGATAGATTGTTGAAGCGTACGGTTCGCAAAAATGTGTATAATCATGCTTCCCGAGGTCCCATAACGGCGTCGGACAAGAACAAAACGACCGGTACGATTATTATGTCCCGTGTACTAGTGCTCCAGCGCACAGCTAGAACTGTCGTGTAATAATGGATGAACTCCGGCTTGGAAAAGGTTCGATGCTGATGCTGACCATGAAGAAGGTAGCCCGAG